>NC_139404.1:99935641-101313766 GCF_905368555.1 Meleagris gallopavo | reverse complement strand
TTTAATTTATAGTTTTATTTATTTGCACTTTTGAAGGAATAATAGTTGATGTCAGAGAGGAAAACCCCCAGAGTGATATCTGAATTCAGCTCCAGCTGGAGCAGACCCCAGGAGACAGTAACAGCTGCCCGGCAGACCAGCAGGTTGGAGGCATTACATATTAAAAATCGGCATGAAATAATTTTGAATCTTCTACAAGCCTGCAAAAGCCAGGCGATTCGGAGTTAATGCTTCCATTCGCATAGGGCTGAAAACTTGTATAAGCCTGTTTCCAAAGCTCAGTCTGAAGAAATAGACATTATACACAAAAAGACATTGGCTTAGGTGAGTCTAACGAGCACCCTTACATATTTATTCCAGGTTTAAAAACAGATTCCTGTTGGTCAGGCTTTAAAAATCAGTAGATTGCTAAGATTTAGATCTGTGCCACAGATGCGTTCTGCACTGCATGATGGGCTTAACTGCAAGCAGTGAATGAGGGTGCAAAGGGAGGCAGCAGCTGGCACTCCTGCCAGACACCTTCAGCGTGCTCACTTGTCTGTGAGAGCTTGAAACAATCCACATGTTGCTTATAGTAGCTTGGAAGTTTCACTTCCTCAGACTGAAAGAATACTGTAAAGACCTGATGGAGAAGATTGAAAATACTAGCAACAGCATCTAATTTGAGATAAGATGGTAACATCACCTCATGCCAGTGGTGATCTGGGATTTCGCAAAGCAATGTCTCTACCCAGATGCTCCTTGCCCCAGCTGCAGACACTGGCTTTTCTTCAGGTTCTGGAACTGCTCGTAAGCCACAAACCCACTGAAGCACACTCAGAGAGCAACCAAGCAGAATCATACGCATCTCACAGCCAGGGTAAGCTGCTGTTCTGAGCTCAGAGCTACCAAAATAAGTTGCACAGTTGGAGTCATCAATTTTGCACTTCTCTGTTTTCTCTCAGGACACATTTGCCTTGGTAGCATGCAAATTCTTTGTTCTAAGAATGAAAAATAATGCCTAGGCATGCAGACTACATTCCCTGGATAAGCCAGGAGAGGGCATCCCATTGGAAATGGCTGACTATCAAAAGTGCAGCAACAAAGCAGCCTGTAAGGATGAATATGGCATAATTTTCAAAAGCAGTGGTAACAAGTCCCAATTGTTCAGCTCAAACAACTTTGCTGTGGAGACTACAACAGACTTCATTAAATCAGGAGGGGACAAAATCTTGTTTATTGTCTCCTGCAGAGACTTGGTTTAGTGACTTGGCCAGGAGAGGAACAATTCGTCAGAGAACAGAAAGTACAATTACATCAAGTTGCTGTACTTGCTACGCAGGTGTTTCCAGCTGTCTGTTCTAGAGGAGGAACATTTTTATTTTTAATGTCAGTGACAGCTGAGGGTTCTCTGTGAGAACTGATTTGAAGAGTGAGTTTTGACCTGGTGTTATCCAGACAGCCCCATTTCTGCATCCCATGATCTCACCTGTCGTAGGGAAGTGCTGGGAAATATGTAGTGGAGAACGAAAAGATTGTGGATATTTTCAGCACAAGGAAAATGCATTCTGCCACTTGCAATCAGTTTCAGTTCGGTGCCAAGAAAGTGCCTCAAAAAATGAAAATAATTTTCTATTCAAGACTTCAACTACAAAAAGATAAGTGTTTGGCACATATGTTTTTAAGACTCCGGGGAAGAATTTTTAATGTACACACAGACCATTTTGTTGCTTTATACACAATTCACATGTTGCTTTTTTTAAATATTCTGACATCCAGAATACCAAGTGACTTAAATCTATGTCATGTTATCTTTCAATGGAGCATGATGAATATTGTAGCCAGCCAATTCTCCTCTTGCTTTGGGTCTGCCTATGCATCTGACTAGTGGAAGCTTGTTTGCTTTTGCTAGGAGGTGTTTGACAGAATCCCACAAGACCTGCCTAAGTAAAGATTGCTCTTAAAAGCATTGCTGGCATAGTCATGTCACTGAAGAACATGGAAAAGAAAAGCACAACCCAATTTGTTTTAGCTGTAATGGCAAAAATCCTAATGAAGAAGCATTTACACTGGCCTAAGTCCTTTATTCTATTCTGAGAACTGACCTAAGCTGTACCAACAAGGAAATTTTGTTCGCCCCTCTAAATTAGGTTTGTGCTTTTACATGTACAGAAATAACTTCACTGGCTAAAGCTGTGTTGGCAAACTCAGTTACATACAGATGAGCTTTAAATGCTTTCTCTTGCTTTGGTGCATGAGGAACTCAGTCTTGCTCTTCCCATTGGTTTTCACGTTGGGTAGAAAGAAAAAGGAGATAACAACCTCTACACTGTCCAACAGCCCTCCTTGCCGGCCAGAAGTGCAGGAGATCTCATGGCCAGAGTTCTTGTTTTTCTCCTGCATTTCAAACTACAATGTGGTGGGTCTGCAAATGAGGTTGGGTGTTATGTGTCTTCACTTACATATCCCCATGTCTCTGCTAGTTACCACTACTTTTAAATACTTGAGTTGTCAGAAACCTGGGGGAGATTTCAAAATACTTCATGAACTGGATAGCATGAGAAGTTTGCTGATGCCTGTACCAAAACCACTGTAATTGGCATTACTTTACACAAAAAGGCATACAATACCCAGAAGAGTCAAAATTTCACCATGTCTGCCACTTCAGCTGGTTCTAGACAGTAACTACCACTGATAAACCCTCAGAAGACGAAGCACAGCAAGCAGCACTTTAAAATCTGAGGATGGCAGCATTTTTTCTGCAGACAGCAAATGCTATTTTTAAACAACTTAATATTACAAGCCTTTGAAATCCAAATGTGAAGACATAGTTGCGCAGAAGCAGGAGTTGCAACAGTCTTGTTTAAGCTTAGATTTACTATCATACTGTCATTGCAGGCAAGCTTTGTTCCCTAGCAATGAGATGTCTACATATTGTGGATGCACGACTACCTCAAAGAACTGCCAGATTATGGGATTACTCTAAGGAAAATTTCGCAACATTTGATTCCTTCCTGATGAAGTGATTTTCCACAACACTTTGCTATAGTGTATTGGCAGATGAAGAGAGAATGGGGAACGAAATGCATTTGCTAATAGTACACAATAATGATAAATGCAAAGCCCAGTGTCTGTCTGAAGGAATCCAACCTGAGGGATATCATATAAAGCCATGTGAGGTCTGTGACATGCCTCCTATAAGCAGAGTAAGAGCAACCCGCATCTCTCAGAAAAGTCATCACTGAGAGATCTGGGCCCACAACAGTTCAAGCTACAATGACAACTGGAAATGCTTATCAAATAGATCTTGAAATATTCCAGGTTCCTCACTTCGTCAAAACAGTGCGCAGAGCAAAGAAAGCAGGGCTACAGGGATCACTACAGCCTCCATTACAGGCAAGCTGAGGGGGCGGCCTGGCAGCCCCATGCTGTGAAGAACCTGATCCAGCTTTGCTGAGATTCCTCCATGCCAGGGGTAGCGGTGCTGGGAGCTGCTCTGGGGGCAGGGAGTGCTTGGGGCGGGGCAGATGAAGGTCCAGTGCTTTTGCAGGCTCCTGATCCTGCTGAAGGAGGGGACTGCAGCAGGGGTCAGGATTCGGCTGAGGTTGGTGTGTTTATTTAGCCACAGTAGCTCATGATTACTTATCTGTGGGCTAGCCCTGCTGGACAAGGCCACAGAGTCATGCCTTGTGTTAGTTGCAGCCCGTTGCATTCAGGGGAAGAAGCTTTGTCTTCTTCTGCCTGTAAATTGCTGTGTGCTGTAATGCTACCATAATACAGCTAATTACAGGCCAAGGTTTGCTGTAAGTGGCAGAGATTAAGATGCACTATGGAGTCTTTAATTACTGAATTTCCTGCCTTTTGTTACCTTTACATCCTGCATGCTCTTTTATGTGTGTAATAAACAGTGAAATGATACTGCTGGCTAGTTTAAGATCAAGAGCTAGAAAGTATTTCAGGTGGCTTTATCAGAACCAACTAATTTTGAGAGCAGGAAGCTTATCTATTGCTTTTGTTTGCAATGTAAATATTGTGCAACGGTGTATGTTTTACAAGCATCAGAGAGGAAATCTAAAGAACTGTTAACAGGTGCTAAATAAAATACTGAATAGCTTTTTTGTGATGGCTGGAGTACAAGTACAGATAATGCATTCTTTATTGTTTACGCAAATCTATAAAAAAAAATTGGATCTCAATAGCTGTGCAAATATTCCAATTTTATTGCAATTTCTACTTAAAAAATGAAGAAGATATTTTTTATTTGCGAGAGGCTGTGAGTCTTTCAAATGTTGTGATGGGCTCCATGTAAACAAGTGTCCTTGTGCTATTGTCATAGCAGCAGAGTATAAAATCCCATCCCTGCATGTAGTATACAGACACTATGGTTACCTTTTTCCCTTCTGTCTTCTTTCTTGCTGAAAGGCTCTCTACGAGGTCCCAAAGCCCAGCATAAGCCCTTTGCCCCAGCCCAGGTGCTACATCCTCTCAGCACTCGTGCCCCCACCTGTTCCTCCCATCCCTGGCTTTATGGTGCTTTTGGATCTTTATGGTCGCTTTGATCCTAGGATGAGAGCTGGGACAAATTAACCCATCAGGCCAGCTGGAGCCTCTTCCCTGCCTTCTTTTCCTTCATGTTTGCCGTGAGGTAATTTATCTCTGCCATCATTACATCTCTAGTCTCTCCTAACCAAAAAGGGTGGAAAGCCTCATTTTCTTAACCTTGAGGAAGGACAACCTCAGCCAAGTAAACAGAGACCTGGATGATGCTTACAAAAAGAACCAAAAAGAAGGTATATCCAATGCTAGATTGTCTTCCACCTAAGCCAAACCAAGGCAGAACCTCTTTAGCAAACAGGCACTTGTGCTTTATCCTACGCATGAGCAGTCTCAGAGTAAGCAGACAACACAAAACAGAGCATGTGCTGAGATGTTTGAGGTCTGCCAGGCCAACAGCTCCACTTCTAAAGACCACAAGCAGAAATACCTCATTTTTCATTACTATTATTTTTATATTAGAAGGGATAAGAAAGAAGATAAACTAATGGCAGATGAATGGACATAAAATAGGTGTTTCCTCTTGGAGAAAAATTTTAAGACTCCTCAATAGAAAATCTGTTCAATTTTTTGTTCAAAAAGAAATCTGTTCATTTTTTGTTCAAAAATTTCCACAAATGCTCCAGAGGAGATAACGAAGCCTGTGAACAAAGAGTTAAATTGTCTGTGGAGAGTCCCTTCCTATAAACAAGAACTGAAGGGAAGATCTACTCAGATGGCTCCTTGGGAAGCATAAAATAGGAAGTGCTTTGGGGAGGGATATCCCATCTCCACGTTCATTAGACAGACTGAACCTGAATGCATTGCTTTTCTTTCAGCTTTTAGTGATATTATCTTAGTCTCCTATTAACAGAACATTCAGAGAGGAGAAAAACCTTGTTGTCAGTAATTACACAGGGATTTTTCAGCCTACATTTTACAGTATCCAGATGGTTAATGGTCATCACATCTCATCTTGTAGATACATCTCTGTGACTCCAATCACCTGCTACAGCGCTTATACTGCAAGCTCCTGTGAACTTGTTACGTGATACTGCCATGTCTCAGGTTCCTTCTGCCAGCTTGTATATTGCATGAGTGATATACCCACCATGATTCCAGGCAGCTGACTGACCCGGTGCTGATCACTCTGACAACTTCTTTCTATGACCACGTATCATAAAATACACGCTCCACTTCACTGACTCCAAGCTGAGCAGTGCTGGCACACACATTGCCCTAAGATCAAGAGGTCTTTGGGACATAGGAAAGAGTACAGCACGTAGCACTGAGATGCTTCACATCACAGCTGTGATGCTCATGGCTTAGCACAGTGTGATCACCCAGTAGTAATTTAAATTTTGGTAAAGATGAATGTAATATGTTTGGTGGTGCTGACCATGGCTGCCCCAGGCAATGCACACCTAAGATGGATTGAGCTGAAAGCCAATTGAAACAGAAGCAAATCAGACTTGATAGCTCACTTCTAGGGGCTTATGACTGTGGAAAGAGATGTCTATATTCTCAAAGTGATGATGGAGCTTCAGGGCATTTGTAAAGTCCCTGTGAAAAAATGAAGATTGTGTATTTCTTAGAGAATACAGAACTGCCAGATATACTCTACATAGCCCTGACTGTCAAGAAGACACTGTGAAAACCTTCTAGACTATGTATGTAGGGGCATCATGAAGAACTACAGTTCCCAGTATGCTCAGTGAAGAAAGATGCAGGAAGAAAGGTGGAGATGGCTGAGGAGGTGAGGTAATTAAAATGATCTGCTGCCAGGATTAGTGTGAGAGGTAGCTACCTCCAATCGTGGCCAGGCAGAGTTCTCCTTTCACAGGGAAGGATCAAATATTGGGACCCTGTGACACTGGAGACCATTCTCACGTTCCACTGACATTAAAGGTGTGGTCTCAGAAACAGGAGAGAGAGAAATATGACACTGCAGAAAGTCATAGCAGACTTAGACCTTAGTGTCTTCATCTTCCTGTCCCTTGTTCCACTTCCTTCAAACAAAAAAGACATTTTACAAAATGGAGCCTTTTGGAAACAACTGTAGAAATAATTCTTTTGAATTGACACATGAAAGCCAAGCTCTAAAATTCATGTGCCAAAACTTCATGCAAAATGCTTCTGCTCTCTTTCAAATTCAAATTTAGAAATTTAGAAATTTCTAAAACCAGACAAGCATGTGGGCAAGTAGTGGGGACTGCACCACAATTATGGTTAGACATGCTTTGATTCTCCAGCATAGGTTTATTTTTCCAAGAAATGCTATCAATTAATAACATGTTAATATTTTTTAAAAGAAGCATTTAAATGGCATGGTAGCCTATGAAATCGATGAGACACGGGAGAGGGAGTCAAAAACAGTTTTTCACATGTTGTATAGTTTTGATGTGACTGATAATACTGACACATCAGCTCACTGTGTAGTCTTAACCAATACCTAATTGTTTTTAGTCCAGAAACTTCAATTTGGCCTTTTTTTCAGCTAAATAAAATAAGAAAAAAACACACTAATAAGCAATCTCTGATGAAATCTCACAGATATATCATTTAAGGTATTCAACTTCATTAATACTTTTGCTTGATTTTAAGCAATTCCGTCTCCATATTTTTAGATTTTGCTAAACAGCATGAAATCTAGAGCATAGGCAACACCAGGCGTTGAAAAAACAAAGCCTCTTTATGGCTTTCAAAAAATCTTCTGGCTTTCAATTTCTATGGTGTTTTTTTCTTTAAAAATTAGCAGTATTTCCAGTTACAAAGGTTTGGGAAGGACACACAGACCGTGTGGTTGCATCATTTTTCCCCCTTACTAGTGCTTACATGAACTTCTATTTATTCTCTTCATTACTCGATCTTGCACAATTTGTCAATGCATTCAGTTTCAAATAACCTTGCGTCCATACAGTATGGCAAACTGATTTTTCAACTCAGCGTAAAAGCATTAGAAAATTCAGGACCGAAACATTTTTTTATTAAAATTTTGTTTGGTAGGCTAAAATACTTGAATGGAAATGAATCTTCTCAATTTCAAGCATGTCCTAAGGCAGCAGCTTGCAGAATAATGTTAACTATGTCACTGGTTCTAATTTTGGATAATTGAGTATTTATTTCACAGTACACTGCCTCTTGGGGCAGAGTCTTGGCTTGTATGCACACGTAGCAGAGAGTCCTTGTAACTTCTTATTCCCAGCCTAAATCCTTTCTTCTTTTCATCTCTCTCTGAGAACGCAAACAGGATTCTGCATCCCCTGACCACTGAAGATCCCCTCTGCAAGTCCAGCATATTATGAAGCGTGTAAGTTATCCCTCATGCTGTTTGACTGACAGATTCTGATAGCATCCTCTTTAATATTTTTATCCAACTTCCACAGTAACTGACTAATTACATCAGAAATTTCAGGATTATTCTGTGTTTCAGGGGTAAATTTCCATCAGTTTCCATTTTCCTTTCTGGATTCTTTGGAAATAAGTGACCTGTAACTCCTCTGGCAAGGCACATTAAGTATTATGAATCCATTCAATGTATTAACTGATTTTTTTCATGAAAATTTCTTTCGGAGTTTTCACATCTGTGTGTTGAGATGGAAAGAACATCTGAGATGAAGTTTGCTGCGTACAAATCATCACAGGAGGTTTCCAATGACCAAATCTGGCTCTAGTCAGTGAACACAGTTGCCACCTAGGGACTTCACTTCTTCCTAAATAGACATGTTGGCTTTCATATTTCTGCCACTACAGAAAATTCACTCACCACTTGCACTTGCACAATTTCAGACATGAAGGTAAAGCTGCTGTGAACCACTAACAGTTTGGAAAGGGAGTCCTTTCTACCCTGCCCTCCACAGCAAAATGAAATAAATACAAAAAGGGACCAAGAGATATATTATTAATACCATCAGTTTCAAATAACTGTGACCAGTCAGATTCATGTCAGGTGCCCTCAACATAAGAGAAAACAGTTTTTGTTAATACTGGAAAGCAATGTTTTGGTATTGTCTTGGCAGTGTTCAGGAAAGGGTTAAATTCTACTTTTGCACTAGTGTAAGTAAGGTTCACAGTTCTTAATCTGTGTTTATAGATTTATTTTTAAATTTATCTTCTTCCCTCATCAAGATCCTTCTAAGTTTTTGTGGTTGTTTTGTTTTGTTTTTTTTTTTACTTAATATAAGTAATTCTAGCAACTTAATTTTATATCTATTGTGTAGTCCATACAATATTAACTTGTATCTCTACAGCGTCTGCAAGCTTTAGATGACTACACATTAGTCAACATCATTTCTCACAACAGAAATGGAGTAATAAACTATCATTAATAAAGACCTGTTAAAAAGGGAAAATTGTCATAACATCAAGGAAATTGGTCCAAGTTAATGTAGAAAGTTGATAAAACAAGAATGTCAATTCATTTTGAATCTGCCTTTCCCTAAAATATGTGTGCAGTCTCTGAGGTACGAGAGTCAAGAGACAGCATCATTTCCAACTACTGAAGAAAAATATGCAGAATACGGCATTCTCTCTTCACAGCTCTTATTCACCTTGACATTGTTATTTACGTTCCTTTCTGTTTGTTTCTATTTATTTCTCAGTGACCTCAGTATGCCAGCTGGCATAAAGGAGATGTGGAGAAGCTCGACTCAATAGGTCAGATGGCCTTGTGGATGTCCTCACTCTCTTTCCTACTTTTGACCATCACTCTGTTAATGACCTGGAGTTCTTACACTACTTCTTTGCCTTTGCAAAGCATCTGAAAAGACTGGAGGATTTGAAATATAACTGGACCCTCCCAAATTTCACGTGGGAGATAGATATATTATAAACTTCAGTGAGAGAATAACTTATCATTTACAAAATAAAACATAAAATACACAAGCGCCTATTGTATGAAGCACTATTTTCACCATGTTTCTGAAGCTAGTAGTTGCCAGCCAGAAAACCTGACAAGTTTTCACAGATTCCATAGATTTTTAAGTGAGGAAATGTACTGCAGTTCTGTGATTGCAGTTTTCTTTAATTGCTGCAGGCTGTAGAGAGACATTCCTTGGATCCTTCCCCATTATTTTTCCATAACCTCATCACTTCTGTTCTTATGTCCAACTCTGAACATATGTTTATATTTTGTGATATAATGTGATAGTAGCTGCAGTCATTAGTCACTCTGAGTGAATTTCATGGTAATTAATGTTTTAGTTTTTTGTTTTTAAACGATATGTTACCTAGGGGACCATATCTGTCTGTAAGTGTAAGTTCTCCCCCCTCTCCATGAGCGTGCCCTGCCTGTGACCTCCTTTCCACCCATCACACACTCCCCTCTGCCCTCTCCAGACTTCGTAAAATGATTATCATGTAAGAAGTACTTCGCTTTTGATGTAGGGTCCATCTTCATTACGGTGGAAGGTTTGTAATTCCGTATTTCCTGTCTAGTTCCTGAGGCAGCTAAGTGTGTCACGCACAAAATGAATAATTACATGTTTTTGAAAACAAGGGGAGTAAAATCTTTCAGTGTTAGCTGAAGCTGGAAATGCTCTCACATGGATACAAGGAAAAGAAATAATTTCTGACCAGAAACATACATGCTCAAATTATGCACTGGACTCATGTATGCAAAACCCCACTGCTATAAATTATTCATCTCAAGAGAGCATCATTCTTGGATGTTCTGCAAGACTGGGCTTGTGGAGGCTGATACTTTCTGCTTATTCTTAATCTTCTTCCAGCCAAAAATAAACAACCTGTATGCTAGCATACAGATGGCATTAAAATGGCTGAAAGGATGAATTTGGCTCAGCAGAAAATAGGCTTGTATAAGGCCAGTATTATTTAATTTACTTTATGTCAGTGCATGCTGGCTGCTATAATTCTATTGCTAAGATTGAAAAAAAAAAAAAAAAAAAAAAAGTCAGGACTGAAGCTGTTTAAAAAAAAAAAAGAAGAAGAAAGAAAACAAGTATGGGTCTTGTAAAATGTAGGAAGTGGAATGAGCACACAGTATAATACTTGGCTAGATATATAAATGCATTGCAGAGATTTGTTTGCTGTAGTACCTCTTACAGTGTTTCTAGTCAAAGGGCAGAGAGGAGCTACTCCCACAGTCTCCCTCATCTGTGTTCTGCCTCACATATTTCATCTGTACCAGCTATCTGCAGGTCTTTATGACTGTGTTCTTTCTCAGTTATTGCAAGGCTGATGGTGGCATTCTTGAAACAGTACCTATTAGCAGGTTCTATGGTACATAATAGGCTATATAGAATCATAGAATGGTTTGAGTTGTAAGGGACCATTAAGATCCTCTTGTTCCAACCCCTCTGCTATAGTCAGGGACGCCTCCACCACTAGACCAGGTTGCTCAAAGCCCCATCCAGCCTGGATATATTTTACTATTATATTTTATTGCCACAACAAGCCAAACTAATTTTAATTTTAAGGGCTACTTAGAACTGTAGCTGAAAACTGAAAGTTTTCAGGTATCACTAGTGAGTGGGAAAGATGATGAGAGCATGCATTAAAGGACAAATGAAATTCAGTGACATGCCCTGAATAATAGGAGCCAAAGAACATATCAAGATGGGTTGTCAGAAAATAAACACTCTTAAAATAAAGGACAGATTCCAAATAATCTATGGCACAATGTTCAGTACTGCAGTAGTAGTAGTAGTAGTGTGGCATCCCAATTCATCAGTCTCAAGAGAAGCATACTTCTTTCTAAAGACCCCATCTTATTAAGGTTTTCAGTAGTAAAGGCTTTCAGTAATAAAGCAAGCCATCCATTACATATTGTTTCATTCTTACAGCATAATCAGTACCCTAATCTGTTATGGTGCTTTCACACTGGTGTTATTTTCAGAATAAGCAAATAGCAAAAATGGAGAGGAAATGGAAGAAGGGAAGTGTTCCACAGAGAGAAACATATTACAAACAGCAGAGGATCATCCAAGCATGCTCTCTGCTGTGCTTCAGAAAACAACTCATTTACCAGATGTTTCAAATTGTGTGTAAAATATAAAAGAGCATACTGGGGAAAATGTATTTAATGCTAAAATCCTTGTCTGTCTATTGCAAGAATACAAAATGCAAAATGTGAGCTAGCTTAAAAATATTAAAATTAAAATAGCTTTGAAATTTATAACTGCATCTTTGTCAAATTATACTCATTGCTTTCAGGATCTGAAGAGGTCTTAAGTTTGTTACATTTTTCTATCTGTCAGAAATGAGGTGATTCCAATTTTTCCTTTCTCTCTTTGTTGACTTTTTTTCCACTTGTTATTTCACGGTTGTTCTATGATGACTCTTTTAAGCACATAGCAATGTGGAAATGTACAATAAATACTTGAGTGAATGTCAGAAAATGGAGATCTTCCACTATTCCAGCCTGCACAAATGGAGAAGAGTCCAGGCCACGGGGATTTGAGTCAGGGTGCCTGCTGCACTGAGTCTGACAGAACAGAGACAACAGATATGTATTATAAGAAAGATCAATCGCAAATTTAATTTTTTAGTAACTCCTCATTGCCTCACCGTGGACAGTAATGTAGGCCAGTATGAAAATTGCCAAGGAAGTGGGAACATGGTGTCCTGTGATAGAAGTTATTACGTGGGGCACTGGTCTGTTGGTCTGTGATAACTGAATGCAAAGACTTTTGCTGTCTAGGCTTGGCAGAAATAGAAATTGCAGTCCTGTGCACTTAGCCATACATTTGCCAAATAGCTAGCAAATTATGATAGTGCACAGCAAAAACTCCAAGGTCTGTTTTCATATAATTTTTTTCCTTGATGGTGAACTCCAGTATATCCTTTGATAATCTTTAATAAGCACTGGAACAGGTTGCCCAAAGAGGTGATGGATATCCTGTCCTTGCAGACATCCAATGTCAGGTTGGATGGGGCTCTGACCTAGCTGTAGGTGCCCCTGCTCATTGCAGGGGAATTGGACTAGATGACTATGAAAGTCTCTTCCAGACTCAAACAATTCTATGATCTTATGATTCTATATCTGATAAAGATAAGTAGAAATTTGCAGTCTTTCCGTATTTTATTCATACTACAAGAGAATGGAGAGAAGAGAAAGATAATATTGTCTCACTTCTCAAAGTGCTAAAGAGATTACAGTAAGGTGTTCACCATGTCCCCTTCGAGCAAAACTTGTGTTCACACCCAAGGAGGGGTGTCTTTCCCCTGCCTGGGGAAAACATAACACCTGTTGAAACTGAGGGAGAAGAAAAGAGCTGTAGGCATTAACAAGGCTTCTAATAACACTGTGCCAGCTGAGTTCTGTTTTCCCATAATCTTTCATAAGTTTTTCCTGAAAAGACATTACTCAAAATATGGCTAGCACTTCTTCAAGTAATGAACTTTCCTTTCAGCTATAGGATTCAGGTATAGCATTTGGGCTTTGTAAATTTTCAAGAACTGGCTGATTTGCATAGGCACATTTTTTTCATATAAGCAGAGCTGGCAGTGCCGCCAGAAGTTGCATTTGGCCAATAATTTCCCTTGTAAAATCCTACTTCTGCTGGGGTAACTTATTTTACAGTGCTCTGAAATTTCTTATGCCAGCCCTCTCCTTCAGGGTGAATATTTGCTGTTTTATTGTACAGTTACTTGATGGTTGTTGGTTTGTTTTTTTTTTTTTTTGTAAAAAATAATTAAAGAAATAAAAAAGTAGATTACATTAATAAATAATCATCTGTTCTCAAGGTAATTGGTGCATGATGCATTTTCTCATGCTCCTCAATTCTTACAAGTGTTCTACTGGGACAAGACAAAGATTATTGTGCTTTTTAGCAACAGCTTAACATCTGGACAAGGAAAGCTGTGTGTCTCTGGAAAAACAGCTTTGCTCATGACATTTTGCCCAAATGTGTCTAAATACATAAGCCTTTGAAGAATCTCTGTGCTACTATGCTAATTTGAAACTCACTAGGGTTTCTTGGAAAAGCTCTGATGCTCCGTCTCCATGGGCTAAGAACCCTAAGCAGAGTGCAGTGTAGCATCCAGCAGTTTTCAGGGATGATACAGCAGCAGATCCAGGACTGGAGCAGCTCATGTTTCTCCTGGGTCTCACAGTCCCTCTAATAGCCCTGGGATCAGCAGGGAACATCTGGCCTCAGCATGGGGAGCACAAGCACTGCCTGGGTTAACAAGTGCTCAGGGAGAAAAAGGATAAATCTGGTTTGACTCGGGAAGGAGACTAAGTTCTGTACTTCTCATCCAGGGTGTTCTACTTTTTCTAAATCAAACTGAAACCTGAAAGTTTTGAAAGTTCTAGAATTTAAAGAAAACTCCAGAATTTAAGAAGATGAAGATAAAACCATCTATTTGTTAAACTCTTCTGCAAGGCCTAGACCCCTGAAATGCCTAAGTTTAGGATGGCTCAGTTATGAGCCCAGAAATTATATGCACTGCTTTACCGCGGTTAAGCTTCAGCTTGTAGAAGCATTATTTTACAATGCTTTTAGTCTAATCAGTACAGTTAATCAGTACATTTGATTATATTTAAAGTGTGTGTTTTTATTTCTTTGAAGCTATAAAGGACCCATTTGGCTTTAGAGTGAATGACATAAATAAGAATCTTCTGTGCTGGTACTAATCAGCTGAAGGGGATAGTTTATCAAACGGGTCCTATATGAAAGCTGCAGATGGACTCTCTATCAGGAAGTGTAGTGACCGGACAAGGGGGAATGGTTTTAAACTAAAAGAGGGGGGATTTAGATTAGATATTAAGTAGAAGTTCTTTCCTCAGAGGGTGGTGAAGCACTGGCACAGCTGCCCACAGAAGCTGTGGTGCCCCATCCTTGGAGGTGCTCAAGGCCAGGTTGGATGGGGCCCTGGGCAGCCTGAGCTGGTGGGGGGCAGCCCTGCCCATGGCAGTGGGTTGGAACTCAATTTTCTTTAAGGTCCCTTCCAACCCAAACCATAACAAAGGGACTAATAAGGTCTTGTGGAGTTGTTGAAAACCACTGCCTTCATGCAGGTATTGCAAGTGAAGAAAATCTGAGGTAAATATAAATTATTAGAGAGAAAGACTTAATCCAGATGCTTTCTAATGATCTACAAAAATGCACTTTAAGAAAATGTATCCAATCCGCATCTCATGAGAGAGAAGTAAGTCATATATACAGAGACATTCATAGAACTGATGGCGAATTTGTCCAATCTGACAGTTGTTTACCATGGGTTAATACCTGTAGTCCTTGTGATCTGAGAAGAATCTAATGATACCCATCTGATGTATCTTTTGCATGTAAAACAAGTACAGTGATACTTCTGACAAATGGCAAATGTGAAAGAAGAGACTCCTAGTGTCCAAGTAAAGCAACTTGGGATGACTTGCATATATTCTGTTGGGTTTTCTTTAAAGGAAAACAAGAAGGTCACCATTTTAGGAGACTTTGTGGGAACGTAAATGCTGCTTGAATAGATAGCAAAGGTTGGACTGTCCAAAAACCCTGATGTTTTCCTGAGGTTCATACAGCCAGTCACCTTGGACAGTACTGCCATCTGCCTATGATCCTTAGCATCTTCCCAGGCAACATCAAGCCTGACGAGAAATGGATGTGAAACAGTGTCCTCTGAAAGAGAATATTGCAAGAAAACATGCTTCAGGCAGAAATTAGTTTTAATTTAGCTGTTGTAACTCATTGTTTTAGAGAACATGGGAACCGCTGTGTTACATACTGAAGAAACAGACCTGATCTATTCTAATCACAGTCTGACTGTATAACCCACACTGACAAATAGCTTCTTTTATACTAAACATCTGTGGGAAAGGCTGCTTCCCATGCTGGCCACATGTCTGCTAAATAAAACCCAGAGGAAATTGGCCAGGCAGTTCTGCATGCTATTGTGAGAGAGGTTAAGGTTCAGCAATGACCTCTGGTCTTTTGCTCTGTAAACTGATGGGGCTAGATGCACCATAAAGTTGGCTTACCAAGTCTCTGCTTTGCTGTAGGACTGTCTTCCCCAGTTAGATTATTCTTTAAAGAGATTAGCTATCACAGCTTGGGAGAGTGTTTTAGACGGTCAGAGCCGTGCTTTTTGTTCCCCATCAAAAACAGCGGTTGCAAAAATGCAGAGTACAAAAAAATCAGAAATCTTAAAATACAGAAGCTCCACTAAAATATTTTTATAGATGATTGATTTGTGGAAAGGAGTTTTATTAATAGTAATTTACCAGTTGCATAATTGCCTTAATGTAGAAATCTGTAAAATTATAGACCAATAATATTTTTTAATAAATGTATTCATCCTTGTGAAATTACCAGTGATCATCTTTGAAGCAAATACTAACTGTGCTTTAAAGACAAATTATAGTGATGAATGATCTAATTAATGAGAGTACAGAACTCTTTTAAAACCCTTCTTTCGCACTTGGTGAAGAATCTTGATCCTTTCGTTATGTGTCCTGTAACAAAGCTACCAAAGGGACTGCAAATAGAAAATCCACAATTCAGTATGATTTTGCAGTTCTGTATTTGATGATGGAGAGCACTGTGTGCTCAGATACATTATGCCTATGAAGGGATAAAAAGAATTTCAAACAAAGAACAAAATATGATTATCATGGACAACAGGTTGGCCATGAGCCAGTAATGTGCCTTTGTGGCCAAGAGGGCCAATGGTATCCTGGGGTGCATTAAAAAGAGGGTGGCCAGCAGGTCAAGGGAGGTGATCTTTCCCCTCTACTCAGCCCTGGTGAGGCTGCATTTTAGACTACTGTGTCCAGCTCTGGGCTGTCCAGTTCAAAAAAGACGGGGATCTCCCGGAAGGAGTCCAGCAGAGAGTCACAAAATTGATAAAGGGTCTGGATCATCTCCTGTATGAGAAAAGGCTGAGTAAGCTGGGTCTGTTCATCTTGGGGAAAAGAAGGCTGAGGAGGAATTTGATTGATGTTTATAAATTTCTAAGGAGCGATGGGAGGCAAATGGATGAGGCCAGGCCCTTCTTGGTGGAGTGTAGTTGTCACAGTTTGGCCTCGTTTGGCCTAGTTCATTCTTCTCTTCTGAGACCAAGAGACTGGAAATACTGGCAATCCACAGAGCTGCAGCAATAACTCTTTACCTCACAGTATACTATAGGACGTTATGATGTGAAATACTGATCAGAAATCATAAAACCATGACAGCATTGATAGGACAAGGAGTAATGGCCTAAAACTTGAACATAGGAAGTTTCATACAGACATGCAGAAGAATTTATTTACAGTATGGTTGATGGAGCACTCAAACAGTCTGCCCAGAGAGGCTGTGGAATCTCCTTCTACGGAGATATTCAAGACCTACCTGGATGCCTACCTGTGACCTATTGCAGGGAGCTTGCTTTGGCAGGAGGGTCGGACTCAGCGATCTCGTGAGGTCCAACCCTGCAAGTGATTCTGTGATTGCAAACTCAATGGCAACCAAGGCCTCTGATTCTTTAAATGCTTTGAGACTCATTTGACATTATACACAATAAATCAATTGAAGACAAGTATGAAATAGTTGAGACTAAACATATACATTTTGAGATTATTCGGTGTAAATTTATATGTGATTACTCCCAAAGTTGGTTGGTTGGAAGCAGTAAATGAGAAATTCTGTTCCATTCAATTTGAAAGATACAAATGCAATATAATGGCTTACAGGTCTTCAAAGAAAGGAGGTAAAAAATTGAAGAAGGGGATGTCCTGTTCGAACAAAAGTGAGATTTGCTTTACCTGTCCTTGTTCACATTTTCCTGGATGCTTGATATTAGCAAATTGTTTCTCCTGTAGAGAAGTGCAAAGAAACAGAACATTTTAAAGAGGTTATTTATGGAAAGCAAATATTGAAATCCTTAGTACAAGAGCTTGCTGAGACACCTGATTTTAAATGTCACTCAGCTCTTAAATGAAAAAGCCTCCTTTATATGTCAGCTTAAATACAGACAAAAGGGGGCTAGGAGTACTGAATACCTATCATTAGCCATTGCTAATGTAACCTACTAAAAGTGGTTTGCTTATATATATATAATCATAATAAGTTTTAGGTTTACATGTAAAAAGTTGTCCTATTCAGGCAAAAGAAAAATCTATTTGTCATTCAACATGTTGTCCAATTCATAAAACATCAGAGAAGGCAAAGAAATGGAAATTTTTTTGTCCTTAGAATCATAGAATCTCTTCTGTGGCTGTCCTTGTTTTTGTGGGTATTAGTCAGATCTTAAACAGTGCTTATGCTTTGTTTTGTTTTTCTTTGTTTTTTTTTTTATCAAAGATAAGCTTTCAGGCAAACAGGAAAAGGGTGTAGTAAAAAGTGAATGTAAACCATACACTGGAACTGCTGGCATCCAGAAATTTCATCAGCGTTTTCTTTTTTATCATGTCTGTATTTGCCATATATCTATTGTGTTTCTCTTGCACTGCTGTCCCTTAGTGCTACTAAGTACTATAAAACACAGATTATTTTCATGTCCAAACTGAAAATTGTTATGCAGCAATTCTTTTGACTGCACATCTTATGAATTTTCAGTTTGTGTCAGATACAGTTGACTTGAAGTGGTGTCTTCAGAAGAACAAATATCATGAAGAAAATCCATTCAGTCTGTACATTTATTCAGCCAAATAACAACAAAATTTTTCCTTCAGTGTGTGTTCTGTGTACATTCTTACAGTGAAGAATTCCATAGTTAACATGTGTGATCTGAGGATTTTGAAGCAAGTCAACTGATTTAAAACCAAATATTTCAGCTTCAAAAGACGTCAAAGATATGCAGAAACACTCACTGAATCCCTCAGCAAGGCAGTTTTTAACATTAGTTTTCTCAGGCAGACTACAGATACTGGTAGAATAAACCAAATCCCTCCAGAAGCTAGAAATAATTTTGCTCTCTGAAGAAATCACTTGGGTAATAGAGACATTCAGCACTTTGCCATCTCTTAATTTCTCTCTAATTTTGTCTCACCCCATTTCTCTATGAATAAAGCCATGCGGTCCCCTAGAAGCTTCTTGATTTGGATGCAAGACAAGTCTGCCACTGTTTCTTTCTCTGAAGAGAGAGCATTATTAGTAATACTTTTTTTTCCCATCTTGTTTGTTCAGATTTATAAGCTCTTTCAGGAAGGCTGTCTTTTTTTCTAGGTTTTGATTTGCAGTGTATTTAGCACAGCAAGTCCACAGGCTCAGCTGAAGCCAGCATATTGTATTGTCTTCGTCTGCATAGTACAAGAAACACCCACCTTTTAAAACAGTAGTGGAACTTGATTTTTTTCAGTTATTTAGATTCTCAGAAATCATATTGAAATTTGCCCAAAAATATTGCTCACCTTATTTGGCTGAAAGATGTCTTTCTGTCCCATTTTACATATGCCCTTTTTACCTCAATTGGAATCTTATTACATGAAAAAATTGCACTTGGAAACGTCTGGAGCAATTTACCTTGACTTTGTTATCCTACGCATGATTTTGCTCTCAAGGACATGGCATGTTTACAGGGCAGCAGAGCTGTACTAGGGTAAGTCCTGAGGTCAGACCTTACATTACCCCCTTCATTTTCTTGCAGATGGTTTGTTGTTTTCCTGAGGTTGCTGCTACCACTTTAAAAACAAGCATCTCAGGAATTTTCTTTTGAAACAGGCATCCCTTTTCCAAATCCAGTTATACTATTCCAGCTGGGTCGTTTTCAACCCCTGCCACATTTGGGGGTTTGGGAGTTTTTGTTTGATTGGTCGGTTTTTGTCTGATTTTATATTAAAAAAAAATGACCCTTCTGTAGGGAAACCAAGAGAAAGAGCCCTGAGTCCCAGCACTGACTTACAGCTCCGCTCCAGCAACCCTCATGGCAGTGGGTCTCTGTGGTGGGCTCCCATTGGAGATGAGTTGTGATGTGGAGCCCATTCCTCACAGCCTGCAAATGACTTGGGGACCTAGCGTCACCAGCTGCCCCAGTAACGTTGCTGCCATCCCAGCACATGGGTCTTTAAATCAGCAGAAGCGGTCTGGAGTTAAATACTAAATGTTGGCATTTAGTACTGCCTTTTGTTTGACCTCGCCTAGTTTTTAAGTGAAGGACATGGTGTCAGTGCAGTGACAACAGATGCTGTAAAATATGTCTAACAAGCAGCGACCCTACAGTGTGACTGTGAAATGTCACACCTGTGTGTTTGAGGTGCCTGATCCAGGAGAAATTACCATCAGTATGGCCATCAGAATTTCATAAAAAGGCATTTTTGTTCGAAGAAAATAAATATAGAAGACTTCATTAATAAGAGAAAAAAAGCTTTGAAGCAATTCCATACAATTTATCCCCGCAGCAATATTACTCTGGAGCATCAATTACCATTTGTGCTATAGCCATGTATAAAGATCCTATTGTTACTGCAGTGAATGAGGACAGTAATGAACCACGTTACTGTCTTCAAAGAAGTGGATATCTGTCCTTAGAAGACATTTGAAAAAAAAATGTAAAACTGTTGAATGAAATGTATTATCTTGCTTCAAGATAAAGTGTAATGTAATCTTGCACAATTTTTATTTTTGCTATCTGCAGAATGCTGTTATCTGGGTTTTGTGAGAATTACTTTATAGGTATTTTTTTCAAAGAAACACTTGCATTTGTCTTTCACAAAATTCTTCATCTTTTCTAATGGAGGCCTCTGGGCAGCTGCAGCGTATGTCACCACTGTGCTCTGCGCCAGCCGACACGAAGACCCCACTCAGCTGCCAGCGGGACAGGGTGACACCCAGCACTGCACACAATGAGCTATTGCAGAAGTCCTTCAGTAAGCCTGGAGGCGCCAGCCTGTGCTTGCAGAAGGACCTCGAAGTTGGGAGGATGCCATTTCCCTACTTAGGTGCCTTTCTGTTGGAACGCCGGGCAAATGAATTGTTGTGTAACATTTTGCATTTCAGCGCAGCTTACAGTGTGTTGCTCAGCAGAAACAACAAATCAAATCGAGTAGAGAGGCTTTCAGGCCTTAAACACACATTCATTTCTGTTGCGAAACACCGTATAAATTCCCTGAATGGTTGTGCCACACTTGGTGACAGAGGGTGAAGATGGCTGAGTCTGACAGCTCTCACTGTTTCTTGCTTCAGTGCAGTGTTTTATCTGTACAGCTGGAAAGAGGCTTGAAGTTTATAAAATGCCTGAATCTAGGTCAGGAAATATTTCTGCTTATTGCAAGCTGATCTCCTCATCTGATGTATGCTGAGGTGTTGAGAGCAAGATTTTGCTGCACGGCGGCTGAGTCTTTGCTCTCCCTCAGAAGGCTGAGAAGGAAACTGTGGGGCAAAACAGAGTCAAACAAGTAGCCACTTCTACTATCTGATATTCTCCTGTGTTCCTATTACTATAGAAGTGTTTAACTCGAAGGAAAAAAGCACACATCACAAACTCATGTACTTGGAGGTGCACCTACCAGCACACAGGAGGGAAGAGTGATGTGAAACACCAGGTGTGCCACTGATCCATCAGTTGTGGACAGGATCCCCTGTTGTGCATACACCATACAACCCCACGACAGTAACAATGAGGTCTTGTTCCCACTGATACTATTTCTTATGACACAAAATAGTGGGATCTTAGACTGGTCTAAGTTCTGAAAAAAATGGCCCGTTAAACAGGACCAGCTGGTGATTGGAGTGGTGGGAAGAGGATATGGGCTCAGCTTCAAATAGCGTGTGCCTTAGAAACACCTTCCAGGTAAACTTATTATCTGGAAGGTGTTTCTAAGGCACCCTGAATCCTGAGAGGACCCTGTGTTTCTAAGGCACCCCTGTCCTTAGAGGAGTCTGGCACTTGCCCTGCCAGGAGAGATGCCCTTGTTCCCCTCTGCTCTGAGCTGTAGCATTCCCAGGGAATATCAGAAGATAGTTTCACATCTCTATTCCTGAATTTGATCCCATCTGCATTGGAACAGGTGCTAAGTGGAGTTAGTGTTTTGAAAGGACTGATGTTTGCTTTTGAGTCTATACTGCCAGCACTTCAGGTTAGACTCGGGCCTAACAAGGTCATCCCTGATCCTGTACCATGGAAGCAGATGTTGCCACGTGCAGCGTTTCATTTCCATCCTTGTTGCTCTCTGAGGTTTGTTGGTATTGTCCCAGTTGGTGTTTGCTGCTTTCCATCCTAAGGGCAGCTGTAGTTCACTATTGAATGAGCTGCCTGTGTTTGTTTCTGTTCATTTCATAGAACAGGTTTTGATTTCTGGTGTATTTGTTATCTCAAGAGATAATGTTATTGTGATTGTTTTTCTTCTTATAAACTGCAAACAGTAAATCATTTAGTCTCATTTAATAAATCATGTCATCCTAGTATCTAATTTGTTTATGCTGTTTCTTGGTTCACCTTGACTCTCTTTTGTTTCCAATCATATTAAAACACTTGAAATTATGTACTGGCATGAAAATGGAACATTTTTCAAGAAGAAATCTTTATTGCTCAGTCTAACAAGAAATAGTGCTGCATATGGGTGTCTGGTTGCACATACATTAGCACACCTTTTTATTACCTCTGTCTTGAGTATGGTCACACAAAATCTGAATTTGGTTCAGTCCCTTTCACTGGTCCAGTGAGGTTAAAATATAACACAGGTTACCAGTGGAAGAAGGAAAGCTGTGCCTCGAAGTGGTCAAAATATCATTAAGATATTCTCCATAATACGGAAAATTCAGCTGTACCTTATGTGACAAACATATCTGAGCACAAGCCTCTCAGATGCCCTGCTTTATGTTGTGGAGGATTGTCTAATGTTTTGTGAACGGGACCTTTACTCTGTGCGTGTGGCTCTGTGGCTATGTCAGGACTTTTGTTTATGACCTCGGTCACTGTTTCCATTTCAGAAGAACTAAGATAAATCCTTTTGACATTCCAGCATTTTCTGTTCTTGGCTGTAACTCATGGTGAATAGTTCAGATTTGGCAAATAGTTTTGTCTGCTCTAATACTACATTATTCAACAAATAAATGATTTGCTGGCAGAAGTTTGCCAACTATGGTCACAGTTGCAAAGATTTTTATGCATCTCAAACCTGAAGAATAGCCTGCATGAGTTTTATTTCCAGATCTCTTTTGTTCTAGTAAAAAGATATGATACCCTTCCACAAGCCTTTTATATCATTATTGATCATTTTAGTTCTGTGTCTGCACATAAGTAATATTGTGCATGCATTTATTTCCATAACTTGTATTCAGAATGTTTATCACATACTTTGCTTCAGCATTTGAGGAAAGGATTGTGTTTTTTTAAAGACTTAAGAAATAAACAGATGATAGTTTATCACTATAATCTGATAGCATTGGTAAGCAAATGGCTCTTGAAAAATCATTCCTTTAGGACGTACTTGCATGTTTATGGCTTCTGCATGCTTCAGAAAACTAATATGAAAGCTGCTGTTTGCATCGTTAACAAGTTAGGGCAGGAACATCTAATCATCACTGCTTAAACTCTCTACTTATAGAAGCAAATTCTTAAGGCAGGAACATGACAGGGTGAAAAGATCAGTGTTAGCAATTTCTCATATGATTTTCTTATTTCTTTTGGAAATTCTCATTAGAGTCTTTATCCCTTGACAAAAGCAATGTTTTCTACTTCCATTCTTTGTGATGTGGAAGACATTGTGAACATGATAGGAGTAAGCTTTCAAAGCAGGAATTTGTTCATTTCGCAGAGCTAAGGATTTTGTTCAGAATGACAATGTGTTCTATGTTAGCTGAGAAAAAAACAGAGGCTTACTTGCTTCTGCCAAACTATTCCATGTAGTAGGCATAAAGATATGAATGTGAATGATAGAATGAATGATAGAAGCATTACACTCAGAGACACACCTTTCACAGATTTTGTAGGATGAAATCCTACATCATTATTTTTGTTTCCAGTGTGAACAGGCTAATGCTTCAATTGTAAGCTCAAGGCTTATTATTGAGGCTATCTGCAGAGTTATCAAAAGGAGGACTAATAACAAGTGTGTTTGTGAAAGAAAACAAAACTGTGAAACAAGAAAAATAAAGGATGACACCAAGCTGTGTGGTGCAGTCAACTTGCATAAGGAACGGGATGCTATCCAGAGAAACCTAGACAGGCTTCACCAATGGGCCCAGGAGAACCTTGTGAGATTCAACAAATCCAAGTGCAAGGTCTTACACCTGGGTTGTGGCAATCCCCACTATCATTACAAGCTAGGGGATGTATGGGTAGAGCAGAGTCCTGCCAAAAAGGATTTGGTGGACTGGTGGATGGGAAGCTGGATATGAGTCAGCCTCAAAGACCAGAAACCCAACTGTGTCCTGGGCTGCATCAAAAGAATGTGCTCAGTAGGGTGAGGTAGGTTCCCCTCTGCAGACACACAAGGTCAGGATGGATGAGCCTCAGAGCAACCTGAAGTAGCTGTAGGTGTCTCTGTTCATTGCAGGTGAGTTCAACCAGGTGGTCTTTTATGGTCCCTTTCAACTCAAAAAATTCTATGCTCCAGTGAAAGTAGAAAAACATGAAGTGTTGACTTCTTGGATCTGTTGAGAAATTCTTGCACATGAACTCATTTTGATTCTGTTTATTTTCCTTTCTTGTACATTAACAGCCGTCTTCCAGCAGAGCCAGCTTGGTGCAATCATATCTGAGGGGTTCTTCTGCTGTTGCCTAAGAAACCTGGGCTTTGTGGAGTTGTTTTGGTTTTTTTAAGTGCATTTGAAAAGGAAGATTTTAACTTTTACTGTAAAAGCATTGAGAAGTATGCCTCTCCTGAAAGGAAAAATTGAATCTGTTGAAATCTGAGTAGTATTTTATTAGACTTCTCTATATAGCTATTTACCTGAAGCCAATAACAACATCGTATATATTATTTTGGATCTGAAAGAGCAGAATAGGACATTGAGAACACGTTGAAGCTTCTGAATGATTTAGTTTTCGTTTGTTGGTGGGTTGTTTTTTTTTAACCGAAAACAGATAAAATCAACTGTTTAAGCAGACACTTCTGTGCTGTTAATTTTGTAGATACAGAAACTTATATATCAAGGACAACCAAAGTCATCCGTGCTTTCTTTTCAAGAGAGAAGAGAGGGAGAATAATGAGGGCTGCACCAAAGCATTGTGTCAGTTCCTGTCAACTCTGTGCCCTTGCTCAGTGACATTTGTTGGCTGTGTTTCTAGGTAGTGAAGAGTGAGGGAGGCAGAAATGCCTCCAGTACAGAACAGCCCGGCTCACATAAAGCAATTCAGTTCCCTAACTGAATTTTGGAAATTCCATCCTAATGGAAATTGAGGAGTGAGTTGTTCATTCAGGCCAGACTGATGAAACGTGTGAATTGCAGATGAGCACCTTGCACTTCCCTGAAGTTAGCTGCGTCTCTTCCTTCACATGTGAGACAGGGAATGTCTTCATTTTTCTATCTGGCCTCAAAGTGTGTCTCAGAAAACATGCAAATAAAAGCTCAAAAAATAGATTAAACCACAGGGATTCATGTGAGTTTTGGATGAATTACCAGACTAATTGCAAATTTATCACTTTACACTGAACTTCTGCAGAACTTAACTGTCTTGAGATGATCACTCAAAAGCAAGTTGAACAATTGTTGGTTCCCCTCATACAGCAAAGCCCTCCTTAAATATCCATAGTGCATATGGCCATCATTTTTTGTTTATGCACAGCGCCTGTTTCAGTAGCACCTTGCTCTCAGGTACAGTCAATAACAATACTGCTATAGAGAGTTTTGCAGGTTTTGAAAGGATTGTCTCGGCTTTCCAAGACAGCTTCATCTGCTATTGCCTAACAGGGGATTTGTGATGCTAGTCACTACCAGTGACTGATGCTCTTTCTCTGTAGCTATTTTTGTTCCATGATAATATAAAAAGAGGATATTTGGTAAACAACAACATCAGCATCCAATGTTTACTTTATCAAAATAAAAAATCCTGCATGATTTGTAAAAATGTAAATAAAGGAAGAGGATATTCTGCATTGAAATTTCATTCATTGTTTTCTTGAATGACTACATAAACGGGGCAAAACTACTGTGCCTTGAATATGAAGCATATGATAAGAAAGTTGTTCTGTTCACTCCTGCTCATTGGCATCTAATTGCTGAGCTAGTTGCTCTTCAGTCTCCATTTGAAGAAGTTGCACGGGAAGTTCACAGTAGCAGTATGGTTTTTAAATCAAATACAAAAAAATCATGGTATCATAGAATTATTTGGGTTTAAAGGCACCATTCAAGATTATCTGGTTCAGCTCCCCTGCAATGAACAGGAGTACCTACAGCAAGATCAGGTTGGTCAGAGCCTCATCTATTTTGACCCTGAGTGTCTGCAGAGAACCACCTTTCTGTCCACCTGTTCCAGTGCTTCGCTATTATCTCTACCATTCTTTCAAATATCTATAGGGCCAGATAGACAAATTTTACCACAACCACTGAAAAGCAAACTGCTAGCATTTAAGGACTCTGCATGATGTATTAGATTGCATGGTGGACACAAACAGTTGCCAGAGGATTCAAATCCATGATGACAGCATAGAGTAGATGAAAATTTGGAAATTCTGTGTTTGCAAATAAATTGTAAGTCACAGAATGGACATAGTTGTATAGATATACCTCTCTAATTTCCTTTTCCTAACTAGGAAGACAAAAATGCTACAAGGTTTAAACAAAGAGAGTTCCTGGGAGTCTCTCTTTTTCTTTTTTTCCATTTAAATTTTTGTAACAAATATTTACATTACAAATCTGCAAGAGCTGCAGTGAGCTTCAAAAGCAGGAGCTATGGACACAAGGAAGCCCTTAAAAAGTAGTTCAAACTGTATAAAAGAGTGAAAATCTTACAGATTATAATAGCCAGGGCCAGCACATATCTAGTCTAAAAACAGGGTTAATAAAGGGCAATAGAAAACTAGTTGGGCAACTCAGAGAGAATAAGTGTGTTATATGTGATAATAGGTTTGAAGTGGTTTATACTTAAGGAATTGTAATTTGTAAAGAATAAGCTAGGTTTCATTAAAGATTTAAAACCAAAGTGAAAAATATAACAAAAACCATTCAAGGTTAAAGGAATTTTTGGACTTGGAAGGTGAGTATCCAGATTTTTCTGGTTAATTTTCATGTGGGCCCTCAACTTATAGCTATTTATATTTTTACTTATTTGATTTGATGTAATGAAATATCCAGTCACAATTGCTTTCTGTTACTTTGACATGTAACAAATAAAATATATTATCTGATGTCTGCATGGCAAGGGGTAGAAAATGAAGGTCCAGGGAGGTGCTCATGACAGATAGTCAGTACTCAGATAATAAATTCTAACAGGAGGCATCTACATGCACTGCACAGCACTTGCTGAAATGGGCCCAGCTGTTGTCTAGTCAAGTGCGGTTGCAAATAGTGTGATGCATTTAGCTCTGGGGCAAAAAAAGAAAGAAGAAAAAAAATGTATATATATATATAGACAGACATACACGTGCACAGATCTGTTGGTGATGTGTTTGTCATTTTAACCTTCAATCTGCACAATGAGCTAGATGTCACAGCAGGCTGGTTAGATGTCAGGGGGAAATTTTTCACTGAGAGGGTGATGAGGGGCTGGCACAGCTGCCCAGAGAAGCTGTGGTGCCCCATCCCTGGAGGTGCTCAAGGCCAGGTTGGATGGGGCCCTGGGCAGCCTGAGCTGGTGGGAGGCAGCCCTGCCCACGGCAGGGGTTGAGGCGGCGTGGGCTTTGAGCTCCCTTCCAACATAAGGCATGCCGTGACTCCACGGTAAAAGGAATCACGATAAAATTCCACTATAAAAGGAGGAGAGGGGCGCAATAAGGCGATGCCTGACCCGGCTCACAGCACGCAGAAGCCCCATTTTCCCGGCAGGCCGCGGGGTGGCGCACGCCGCTCGCCTTCTCCTCTCCCGCCTGGCAGAGGGCGGCCCGGGCTGCCGGTGTGCCGGGAGGAATCTCCTTCATGGTTAAAATCCGAACGCGAGCTGCGGCGGCCTGGAGCACGCCAAACACGATCAGCGTTTCGAAAGCCGTTGAAATAAAAGCTAGGAGTGACTTGTGTTCAGTCGGTGTTAGAAAATTATGATAAACGTCACATACGCAGAGTAAATTGAAGTGGGACGTTTGTGAAGGATAAATAAATGAATTTGGACCTTCAGCCGCTTACATCGAAATGTTTAATTCGCTTGATGAGAAGGCGGTCCATTCACTCTGCTCGTAGATACACTTTTCAGTAAATCTCTTCCCACAGATCTGTGATTTAATATCTGATTCCTGCCGCAACAGCAGGGCAGAGGCAGCTGGCCCCTGTCTCTCTGCAAGCAGGCAGAGGGCAGGACCCTGGCCACCCCTGGGCAGTCCTGGCTTCCAGCAGCTCAGATCATGAGGGCTTTGCCCTTGATCTCCACAAGACCTCGATTTCAGCTCGCAGTGATGCGGAGGAGCATTGTAGGGGCTGATACAAGGCAGTCCTTCCTCTTTTTGGCCATGTAGTGACTGCCTTTTGGGTAATGCGTAGTTGCCCTTTGGGGCAGGGGCTGCTTGTATCTGCAGCAGCAAGGCACATTCGTACGGCGCTTGCAGTGAGACCTACCAGGCTGCGGCTTCAAAGAATTAGTTTGAGGCAAACATTGTTAAAAATAGAATCATAGCACTGAATGTTGAGCATATGGATTTAAGATAGACTCAGAGATGTGTATCTTTAATATCAATCAGGACTTCCACAATTAAGTAGCGTGGCCTCCAGTTTAACACAGCCACTGAATTCCTCTGAATTAATTTTTGCTTCAAGTTCAAAATGAGGTATAATGAGATATTAAAGCGCATAATTAGATGGCCCATTTCATCTTAGAGAAGCCAGTCATCTCAGCCTCCTTAGCTCAGCTGAGTGAATTGACTAATTAAGTATAATAGCTGAGCAGCAGGCATGGAGGTTTGGAGGTTTAGTTTACTTACTCTTACGCTGTAGGGTCATGCATAGTAAAAAGGCAGCTATTCTATACTATTTGCAGTATTTTTCCTTTTGGAAGTGCTTACGTGACTACTTTAGGGGAAAAGAGAGGTTTTTAGAAGAGTAAAAGGCTTAGCAGTACCCACCTGCTTTGGGAGATCCAAAATCCCCATGTGAACTTTGAAGGGATTCTCAAGTTTTTTGAGGTGCTCTGATGTCTCTCTGTAACGTAAAGGCTTAGGGAAGTGTTTAGAATAAAGGACCTACAAAGCTGAGGGACAACTTATCCCCTCATTAGTTCTGGAGTCGATATATGTATACATTTATACATACATGTATGTATATAAAATTGTAGCAATTTTCTTCTCCGTCTCCCAAAAGGTATATTGTAGAGAGTTCAATTTTTTCTGAATCCAAAGGAGAAACAGAAGAATTTATATTTTGCTTTGATAAACTGAAAAGAAAATATTTTGATTTTTTAATCTCATATAATAGTTGGTAAAATAACATCAGAATGCTCATCAGTCAATCCCCACCTTCCTTCCCCGGCATCTGTTTCTGTCTCAGATGATCTTCTCTGAAGTTGTAGGAAAAGGTGACTGAGTGATAGATGAGACCTACTCTCTTGCTGGAGTGGTGATTTTTTCTGCACAAAGGTGTTCAGGAATAATTTAACTTTGGACTAAAGTAATCCATCAAAATCTTGTTCAGCAATCTATGTAAGCGCTGTCAGGATCATAGCCACGAAAGAGCTATCAGCATTGACAGAAGGGAAACTGAGAACTTTTTGTTGAAATATAAAGTTTGGCAGTAGAACTGGTTGTCCCTGGTAAATACCCAGCAATGGTAATACTCAGGAAACTGATGTATTATCTCTAGAGTGCTATGGAGAGCCTCAGGAAAAAAGTTAGCAATAGGGAGGATGGCAGTGAAAGGACTGAAAGTTGGTAGTCTGTCAGGTTTTCCCCCTGCCCATCGCTCTTCACTGCCAACAGGAATGCTAACATCAATTATCAATTATAAGAAAATGTTGTAACAAATTCAAGTTTATTCAGTATTTTCAGAACATTTGATAATTACAGCATCCTGTCACTCAAGCAAGAAAGTTTGGTACTTGTGTACTCTCAGATGCTTGATGTACACTGAGATGACTCTGGCAATGTGTCTGCCTGTTCTTTGGACGAAAAGGTTCTGTAGTTCAATGAGATGTTTTAAGTTTTCTTATAGTAATCACTTTTCTCATCTTGATGCTCCAACTGTTTAATCAGTGAAACTCAGAGAAGTCCCTCTGCATGTTTTTATAACTTTACAGGTGCAAAAAGGCAGTTTCATTCCAGTTTGGGAAGAGAAATTGCTTAACCATAAACTCTCTGCTGAAGGAAGAATTTGAGTTTCAAACTGTCGGGTCACATCCCATTTCATAATTCAGAGGGTTGCTCTCTTGACTTCTAAGAAGGCAGATACATAAGACTGCCAGTATAAAATTCCCATGAGTGAGAACAGACAATTTTAAGCATACCAAGGTAGATGCTAAATATATATATATATATCTTTTTTTTTCTTTGAAAGAGAATTCAATAGGATTGTGGAGGAGAGAAAGTTAAAACTAATTAATTTAATTCAACTAATATTGAAAATGTACATAGGAATGTTTTCCACAAATGTTTGTTAGTACAATGACTGATGAGTTTGGTCAAGAGGGGAAGCCTAGAAAGAGGAATGAAAATGATGTAGCGTATGGAAAGCATAGAAGTAATATATACTTGTGGGAGTTTATTTTTCCAGGACAGTAAGCTGGTTCTCATGGAATATCCTGAAAAAAAAACTCCTTTGTTTAATTCTGAAAATCCTCATTTCTCATGGTTTCACATGAAGGCTGACTTGACTTGACTCTACACACACACTGTGTGTTACAGGAAGGTTATTTTTATAACCTGAACTGATCACTTATATTCAGTTGATCAGAGGAAATGCTGTGCTCAGTCCCAGGGCCTCCCCTGCAGAACGTCTAATATCTGCAGTTGCTTTCTTCTAGGAGAGAAAAGCACAGTGGGAACTGTGGATTTAATGCATGCTGAGACTAATGAAAACCCTCCCACTGGTATATGGACTAAGGATGAGCCTCTAAATTTGTCCAGTGCAATAAAATTGAGCCATGTTAGTAGGTAGATGTAGTAAATTTCATGCCACCTCAGTGAAGATAAATAAAATCAGGTCTCTTTAATTTCATCCTCTTTCCTTCCTCAGGAGCGTATGCATTTTCCAGCATCACTGCAGCAGCGCTGTTCTGCTACATTCAGTGTGTTACAAATACCAGAGGATCAGTGTATTTGAATATTAAGGCTTTGACATTCAAACTTGGATGAATGCAGTAAAACACAATCGCAACACTCTCCCCAGAATGAAACCTGTTGCTGCAGTCATCAATAGAGCATTAAATATCACCTCTTATTGCAGCGAATGACAAATAAATACCAGGAGTGTTGTGCAACCTCAGCTGTTAAATATTGCCAGCTGAAAGTCTTCGGATGAAATGACTGATCTCAGAGACTGTTTTAATTACGGGATCTCTGTAAGCAGTCAGTGGGAACAGCAGTATTGATAAATCGGAAATGTAATTGAGCAGCTCTGCTAGGGCTGAGCTTGGCTATGGCTGTGCATAGACACGCAGCATGTGCCTGGGCTGCGTGACACCAGCATGGGCAGGGCTCAGGACAGCAGCAATACCCTTACGGCAGATTTCACATTTGCTTTTTTGCTTGATCCACTTAGATGCAGTGGACCATCCCATGCTTCAGTTTGCAAACCAAGAAGGAAATAATTTGATTAGAAGCAGAAGCCTCCAATATTTGTAAATGTTTGCCTTTTCTTTTGGGATGGGTTAACTACAAAGACTACTGCCTTATGTGAGCAGTGGCAAAGCGTGCACACGGGGCTCAGCCATGCTAGTGCTTTTGTACAGCCAGTCTGCATGACACAGCTTTATCCCGTACCTCCTGCATGGCTGATGCTATAGAGAGATTTAAATTCAAGTTGGCAGAGCTTGCTTCTCAGTGTTTCTGCTGCTATACTTACTCTTTTTTAAATGGTCTCTTCTGAAATTAGTGTATTTTCATTTGGAATTAACTGAATTGATATTATTAATCAGTACCAGTACATGTTTGGCTTTGGATATTCACTGCATTACATGATAGTATTTAACATTCTGCTGATCATTTCTGAAGATGCAGCTGTTTTGTACAGCTATTTCTTTAAAAGATTGAGCGTGTCTGTCTCTTTGTAGTCAACTCATATCCATATTTTATAGTAAATGATAGTCTGTAAGTAAACACATGCCAGTTTGTGCAATAAGAATGAAAAAACACTGTTATTAAATATAGCAAAGACTCTGACTATGTTAGTCATTCAAAAATCTTCTTGCAGTTACAAAATGGATCCTTTATAAAATGTGAAGGCACTCTTCACCCGTCTGAAATATTGCTGAATGCTCAGTGTTATCTAGCATTGTACTACAGTGGAAAGCTACCGGACATTTCAGAGACTGGATTTTGGCCAGGTTTTAGTGCTTTTGAAAAGCATCATCAGAAGAGTCTCATGTACTATTTAGCCCATTTATAACGGGCACTGTTCTAAAGTTTATGTTTAAAGAGGACATGAGCCAGAATCAGTTTGGGTCCTTTTGTCTTAAGTACCTACCATAGCACTGGGGAGTTTACAGAACTATCACTGTGTATGTGTTGTTGGAGTTACCTTCTTCTACATGTACTTCACTTTATTTATATTGAATTTCATCTACACTCCACAAAATAAAAAATCTATTAAACTTAGTATCAGTACTTCTGAGAGATTGGTGATGACAAGCCAGATGCTCAAGGCTCAGCTGTAGTGCTGTCCTCTGCTAGGTGAGAAGACTGCTCTGTGCCGAGCATTGTTCCACATGTTCTCCAGAGGTCTTCTATCAACCCTAGTTATTCTACATAGGTTGCTCTGAAAGTGATGCCCCAGTTTATTTCCACAGGGACTAGAACAGGTACAAATAGCATAATAATACTATTTGATAGAGCAAATTCTCAGCTACAAAACACTATATTTCAACACAGTCACATTAGCTATGTGTTCTCATCAGCCATGAATGAGAACCATACTTATAAAAATCTGCATGGCTATCTGGAATGTGGTTTATCTTTCACTGTCACCACTGCTGGAACACAACAACCACCAGCTCACTGTGCTCATATCCACTGTTTGGTCTCTATAAATATTCGAAAAGCACTGATGAATGTCAGAGGGTGCATTTTTTTCTTTCGTGCATGAAGGAATTCAGTGACACACCTTTGCTTCATATGCACTTCCATGCCCAATATCATTTTGTCAGGCTGCCTATCCGCTGTTATCTGTCACAAGGCAACAAAATGTAGCAGAATAATGGTGGGAAGATTCAACCTCTACTTTCATACCTCCAACATCCACCTCTGATGTTGTGGAATAACATCATAAAATATGAGGCATTACTTTTGGAGCAGCCGCCATATAATCCACAAGATTGCAGACCTGTTGTTAAGAGAGCCAGAGGCAAGCTTAGAGACAAGGTGGGACGGAGTGAATCTGTGTCAGCTATTGCTAAGAAGTTCATCTTAGGAAAAAGGAATTATTAACCTTGTTTTGTTTTGTTTTCACTTTGGGTTGATTTTATTGTGTTTTGTTTTGAAGGAGCCATCTATGCAGCTAGCCAGTTGTCACAGCTTCAAAAGGAGCACCTGCAGCTGAGGCCAGACCAGCTGAAGTCATCATGGCTGGAAGCTGCAGGTGGGGAGGGTGCAGTTCAGCCATAGATCAGAGGGTAAGGATAGAGGAGGCGTATTCAGAGACCACAGACACTGAAGAGTAAGAGGCACAACTTTTTGTTTGGAGAGCTGCTTTTGTTGTGTTCAAGAAGCAACACCCTAACAATAACAGTACTTCCCATTACCAAATATTTAGAAATTCTGCAGATTACAGTTTCATTTTCCTTGAAATGTGAACTTGCCAAACTCATTTTGCGAGTGTTCAGGTAAAGCAGAGAAAAGGGCCGTACAAATTCTTCAATATGAAATTAATAAAATGTTGCCTTACCTTTTGGTATCCTATGTGGAGTCTTCTCCACAAGCACCCTGCAGCTAGTCGGCCCTTGAAAGCACAGGTGCAGAAATACTGTGAGGTTCGACATGACATAGACATAGGAGACCTAAAAAGAAATTGAATAGTAAAGTGACAGTATTCACCAAGGATATAAAAATCAACTTCAAGGGAGTTTAAGAGCAGCAGAGGAATCTCGCAGCACAGTGATTTAAACAAGAGTCACATGGCAGTCAGTATAAAAAAAGTGAAGTACATACAAAATGAGATGACTCTAACATTATATACACAATCATAGGTTCTCAAAGAAAATAGTCGTTTTGTAGACACATTATAGATGCTTCAGACAGTTCTCTAAATACATCTCCTTGTTGCATGTTCATCAAAACATGAGCTCATCAGAAAATTTTAGGAAAGAAAAGAGAACAAAACCAGATGAGCTTGCTATGCTACTGTTTACGATGGTGGAGAGATAAAGTAAAGCTCAGAGGAGAGATGACTAGAGGGTGATATGATAGAAGTCAATATACTCAAAGGGGATATGGGCAAAGTAGAATTAAAAAAAAAATTATAACAGCTAGGGATCACATGTGAAATTACAATATATTCACCAAATGATTTCTAAAATAACCAGGAAGCGAGGAAGCATGGCATGCAACCTAATACAGATATTCTTGTAACCTGCAGCCTTCCCATACTTGAAGCTTACCAACCTCTACAGAAAAATAGCTCTGTAAGATGGTAAACGACATCTCTCACTGCAGGCATAGATGTTTGGCCTTAAATTCAGTATCTTTAACATCAAAGCAGAAGATCTGAGAAATAACCCAAAGTAACAGTATGGGTTCAGAATTGCCATCTCCCCAGACCCCTTGGTCTGGGTCGTGGGTCCTCAGTCTCATGCGCCTATGCCTCAGAGCTCCTGGGAAGAAGAAGGTGCAGGGAAAGGAAAGTGCCATCCCTGAAACAAGCATAAGGGCATAAGATTCCCAGTGTTTGTCAGGCCAAATTTCTGTGTTTGTTTTTTTTTTGTTGTTGTTGGTTTTTTTGTTTTTTTTTTCAATCTCAATGAGTATCAGCCACAGATTCTTTTATAAATAGAGATGGTCATTGTATAATTCATCTGATTTGTGAAAATCATTCTCTACATGCTGAAAGACATTTTATGTTTTCCAATACACAGGCAAACACAAAGAATTTTCAAACTTAAGATGCGGGCTCCACCTTTTCAACTATAGTTTTGCTGCAACTTAACTACTCCAAGAATTTTTATTCCTATTAGTAACATATACAACAAATATATCAGTGTCACCTGCATGTAAAAGTCATTCATCTTCTTCTTCTTGAATTGTAGAACATCAGTAATACCGAGCAAGAAATAAAAAATATCTAATAATCATGATGCCTGGAGCCAAACAAAAATCCTAAATAAGAAGTCAGAATAAGGCTTAGTCATGAGACAAATAAACATAGAATCTTGAATTTATTCTATCAAATAGAGTATCAAATTACTCATGTTACTCTATCAAATTACTTGAATTTACTCTATAAATAGTGCTATTGTGGTCTTTGTATCTGTTGTAGTTTCCATGGGAATAGATAGAAGGCATTACTTTCAGAGTGATCTACATACCCACAGTCTCCTCTTCTCTACAGTGACAATTTTTAACAGATGAGTTTAACCTTCTTCCTGTGAGACAAAACAGATGACTGAGGCCTTCTCCATTGTTACAAACATCAGGTACTATATTAAGGAGATGTTACTTTACCTTTCCTAAGGGAGCACATAGGTGATCCTGTAGTGTCTCCTTTCATTTGATTCTTTTCATGTTGGCAGGGGGTTCTGCAACACTTAATGGTGTAATCAGATCAGACAGATTCTTTAGCAGCGTCTGTTGTGATAGTACAAGGGGTAATGGTTTCACACTAACACAGAGATTTAGATTGGATATAGGGAATGTTTTTTACAATAAGGGTGGTGAGGCAGCGGAACAGGTTACCCAGAGAGGTGGTGGATGCCCCATCCCTGGAGACACTCAAGGTCAGGCTGGATGGGGCTCTGAGCACCTGGTAGAGCTGTGGGTGTCCCTGTTTGTTGCAGGGAAGTTGAACTAGATGGATTTTAATGCCTTCCAACTCAAATGATTCTGTGATTCTATGATTCTATAATATTATCCCTAAAAGCACCAGAGAATTACAGCACACTTTTTTAGCTCACACTTTTTTAGTTCCCATGTGATTTCCCACATGGGAAATCACAGTACTTCATTTCGTAAGTACACCTGCTACTTGACTGCCAATTTTACTGAGTTTTATGGTTTCACTCTTTTGCTTTGTCATACCTTCTGCGTCATGTGGGTATGAGAATCTTATTTATAAAAATAAAAATTTCCAAACTTCATGCATCTGGAAGGAAACTGGAATGTAAGAATACATTTCAATGTGTAAGTGGAGATAGAAATAACAAGAATTTACTAAAATACCTTAAAATGTGTTTTCTTTTTAAAGACAGTGAACGAATGTGGCAGTAGAAAAGTACATTTTCCTAATTTGGAATATTTGTAATTAGCAATACTGAGCTAAGATGTTTCTCAGTGCTGGGTGTTGGGCTCTATTTGCCTCTTCAGGAGAGAAAGAGAAACTGAAATATCCGGCAATACAAAGCCTAAGTATGGGGGTTGATTTTGTTGTGTTTTTTACAGTTCACGTCAGTCTTATGCAAGCAGCCCAAGATAAACTATGGATAGGATTTTTTTTCCCTTTCTGAGAGATGTATCTGAGGATACTCAAAGCGAGATATCTCAGGAGGCTATACCTCAGGGAGGGCGAAATATCTATTGATTGATAACATATCCAGAATGTAATTGCATCGAATCCTGTAAGCCTCCTCAAAATATCACTTGAACAGGGAGGAGAGACAATAATGATTGATATCTAATTGTCCAGACTAGTATTTCACTGTGACTGCTTCAGTATTTTCTCTAGAGGACTTATACCTGTATTGGCTTAGGTTAAGAGATTGAGAATTTTTCAACTTATTACTTCTGCAAAAGGAAAATTGACTAGTATTTGAAGGCTCAAATGTCATTAAAGAAAAATATCTGCAGCAGAACACAAATAGAAATATTTATGAATACGACTGCGGAATACAAAGATGAATCTAAATAGTTGAATGAACAGAATGAGATGTTATGATCTCATTTTCTTGCAGTATGTGTATTTCTCTGTAATAAATAGACCATCAAAGTATATTCAAACCGCATGCTTTCTTACTAGGGTTGTGATATTGATTTTTTTTTAAATGAATGTGCTGACACAGCAATATAATCAAGTGCAGAAATATGTGCAGATTGCCAAAGATTTTCATAACTGGGTATAAATAGAGCTTGTGGAGAAAGTCAGTGGTGTCACAGCCACATCAAAAATCAGTGGGCTGTCTCTTAATTTTTAGCTCAGAAGTCAGTTTCATAGACAATAAGAAAATCCTTGCAGCATAAATCTGTAGTAGTATATGAACTGTGCTTGTGGTAAAAGCTAGCCACTAGTCTTGCTGTATCCAAAGTATTGTATGATTTTTCATATGGTACTTCCATATACTTTTCATTTATCACTCCTTTATGTCTAAATCTAATACCACCATTTATGGCACTGCACACTTTAACCAGATGATACTTTTCCTGCAGGGAACTACCTCTGGCATTACCAAGCAATGATAGATTAGCCATCTTCCATAGTGTTTCTGTAAGTAGCAGCAAGTGTGGTTGCACATACAGAGAAACCGATATTATCCATCTGCCTCCCTTCTTTTTGGTCTGGGGAAGTTTTGCTATTGCTTTTATTCATGAATACTTTCATAACAAGAGTGAAAAGGAAAGGTGTGTTTGCGTGAATACAAAACTGGAACATGAAGTATTACATTTTCACTCAATTCCATCTATGAAAGGATTCAAAACCAAGGGGTAATTGTGTTTTGCATTGTGATGAAGATTTTTATATGCCATGGTTTTGGTAATTTCTATAAATAAAACTATATATATATATGTAATTATTATTACAAATTGGTTTCACATGCTAGCTTTTCACTCATATGTTTTTCTCAACTAATTTTGGGAGGTTTTGAATTACATTTTTGAAAAGGCCACTTCCATCAAACATGCACATCTGATCAGAGGAATACAGTCTGTTTGGAAAAATACAACTTTTGTGATGTTGTATTCTTACAGTCCCTTTGCCACCACCTCTCTTCACTCTAAGTCTAAACTCTTTATCCTGTCATTCCTAGTTTAGAGTCCTCCTCACTAGGGTGATCAGCCTGCTGTCAGAGATGCTTTTGCCCCACTTTCTCAAGAGGACCCTATCTTTTCCTAAAAGTCTCCAGACCTCAAAGAGGGTCACAAAGGAACCAAATTCCTGTCAATAGCACCAGCTGCACAGATATATAGTGGCCCACAGGATACATTTATTCCTCCCCAACCTTTTCCTACACTAGCAGTACTAAAGAGATGCGGCCTGTGTCCGCCACTGTGTCCTTGAACCCCACTCCCTGAGCCATGTAGTCATTCCTGATGTGCTTCATATCTCCATCAGTAGTATCACTGGTTTCTGTATGGATGAGCACCATGCAGTAGTTATGGAAAAGCCTCATCAGCATCCCAGATCAGAAACCATGCTGCTGGTAGCAGCAAACTCATCAAGAAAGTAAGTCAGATCAGCTAATGAGTGTCTTTGCCATTGCTGCCTATTAATAATTTGCATAACTGGAAATGCAAAGTTCCCTAAGCTTGTAAAAAAGCTATGGAAAGAGAAAGCAGATCTTCTTACTTATTTAATAGGAGTCACAAAAGGGAAGGAAGATTTCTTATACAACGACTTACTTTATTTCACATTTTTACTCATTTCTAAGATAGTCCTAAAACCGGGACAGTTACACAGAGCAATAATATACAAGGCCACAACAACACAAATATAAATACTAAGGCAGTCAGGGAAAATTGCTTTTTTAATCTGATTACTCCTTTTTTCCCTCAGCTGGGTCAGGTTATCACTATAATTCTGCTTCTTTCTTTCTCAGTCTCAAAAAAGAGTTTTACTGATCACATATGATAGCATCATCAAACTCGTGGAACTGAATTGTGCAAACTTTTGCTATCTGCTGATAAATTTTACTTGAACCTGAAATGCTTCTTAAACAGTTTGACAAAGTCGGTAAGAATTGGATAGAGATAGGTCAAGAAATCTCTAGTAAGAGCTTAGGAAACTATTGTTAGCTCGTAGATGAAGCTTGATCTCAGACAAAACACTTCTTCCCTTCAAGTAAAATTTTTTGTACTTGTCCAATAACACTTCAGTGCAATTGGCTCTTCTCCTTAGGTGTTGTTCTGTACTAAAAGCAAGGCCATGTCAAAAATGGAAATTTTCCTTTCAAGTTCTGCCATTAGCAGTTCTCAAGTATCAGGGTTTCAAAGAAACACCATCATGTTTTCCCTTGCAGCCTCACTATACAGACTCACTTTGGCTTGAAAAAAAGGAGGATTGATTTTAAATTTACAGGCAACAAGTACTTAAAAGCTGATTTGAAGCTTCAAGTGAATACCACTTCACTTGCACAAGTTGCTGATACAATCTATAAAAACCACTGTTAAGAAATACGTAAGTTTGTTGTTTTTTTTTTTCTTTGCATCTGTTCCTCTTACCTGGAAATTTTCATGTTGTTTCTTTTTGGGAAAGATGGAATGTCTTTGGCCCGTGTAAGAAAAATGATGAGCAGACATTACAGAGCCCAACTTCTCTTCTATTCCTCCCATTCCCAGTCCAATAAACAGAACAAAAAAGAAGTAAAATAATCACATCAAACATTGTAAATGATAGAAAAGAAATTTTGAAGAGCGATCGATGAGCCTAGTATGAACCCATGTGCAGTTAATGCAATTTGCAAAGCCAGACCAAGCAAACAGAAAGATCAGTTGAGTGCCATTTAAAGTGATATAACCTGTTTTCTCATTACTCAGTACAGTGCCATTTAGTTTGGATTTGTTTCTCCTGCCTTTAAGCAGCTCACATGTTCTGTTTAAACTATCTAGTGTTCTTATTTTACTTTTTATTTCATCAAAGTCCTTTCGGTCATTTAGTAGAGTTTGTACTGAAAAAAAGATACTAGGAAATGAAGTGCATTGTTGCTGTAGGCTAGTGCTTTCTGTGTGAACTTTCCTGAAATTAGTACCATAATTATTATTTGTGGGACTGTGCCACGTTCAACAACTGAATGCGTTTTAAGACTTAGCGGTCTGCACAACAGCGAGTATCAAACATTCTGTTCTTCTACTTATGTGAGAGTACAATAGAAGGGTAATGAATATAACCAAGGAGGAAAAGTCTAAGATCGGAAGCTGCAGAATTGTTATATTCTTCATTTTTCATTTTTATTTCTGAATCGCTGTAGCATAAACTTTAGCACCAGCAGATATTCACACAGCTATTTCCTGTGCAAGACCAAACTGCAATATAGACATTATTTTGCGTATGGTGATAATGAGAAATAAAAGTTACTTGCCTAATGTCAAGTCTGTACCTATCTCCAACTCTTTGTCAATGAAAAAATTTGACTGTTTAGAGATTTAGCCTGCTTAGAAAGAATGAGAACTAACAATAAGGCATTGCTAGTTTATTCTCTGTGCCAAGAATGGCTCAGAAAAAAGGGTGGAAAGCACCCTTATGCTGTTCCCCCAGTGTCTTCCTCAGAAGTAATTTATTTCATTTTTCTTTCTTTCCCTTACTACCCTTTCTTACCCCACTGTTATTATGGTTTTCTGTTGTACTCTTCTATTGCAGCAGCCACGTATGTGCACTAATTGGTAGCAGGACATACCATGCCATGCACACACATACAGGTGAAGAGCACTAACAAGTTAGTCCCTGCACTGAAGAACTTCCTGCATGTATAACTGACTGTTCTCCATTTCTATTCCTGACCTCATTCACTTACTGAATAGTGAGAGCTGCTATGGATATGCAATATGAGTGCAACCCTGTATTAGATACTGGGGATTTGGGATATTCCTAGTACACTGCTGGAATTGTCTTATAAACACAGAAGTAGAAGAGCTTTTGAGTAGCCTTTGTTTTATACAAAATAAAGAGAACAATAAATCATCTTTGGCATCTTCTCCCACTCTCCTTTCTTTTTCTAGACTGTGTTCCTCATTTTTCTTTGACTAATACAGCTATAAACTTTCAAGGTATGGTCAGCATGATTGCGTAGGTGATTGTGTAAGGTGCTCTGCTCATGAAAAGGATACTTGCTAGTAACAACCAAAGGGGAAAAAAGCAGTTGAAAGCAGATTTTTCTGTATTGTCCCTTTTAAAGTATCTCTTAAAGCCCTTAAGTAAATACACGTGGAAGGCAAGCATGGCCAAAAGAACAATTTCTTCTTCTCCACCTCTGAAGTTAAAAGCCAGACAGAAGAGTAAAATACTCACTTTAAACAGAACTTCACACGGGGAATGCATCCTTGCCTGTATCTTTCTGCAGTCAGCCTTTGGGGTCTCAGACACATTTAAGCAGCACAAGGGCGCAAAAGTGCCAGTAGTTAATAACGCAAATAAAATCCAAATGACTGAAATTATTCCCACTTCTGACTGATGCTCCAGCTCAGAGGACAGGATTCCCATTGTGGCTAACCCTGTGTAGCAAAGAACCATGGCCCTGGTGACATGAGCTGGTATCTGTAATTCTACTGGCCTAGTGGCTGTGGATAACTTCCTACAGATGTTCTGCCCACTCACACAAATGCCTCCCTTGGTTGGGACTGTTAGTTTCAGTGGAGGATCATTGCCTCCCGTTTCAACTGTGTACGGATAAGAAATGTTGACTTGTTTTGACTTGTTTGTTGATTCGTTTTTTGCAAACAATGACTTTTAAGTAACTTGCGCAAAATATCATACAGAATCAGAGATATCTGACCACCATAAGGCTGAGACATTGCAAGTGAAGAAAATTAAGTAGTAGGGACAGAGGAGAACATGGAAATAATAATGTTAATCAGTGAGAATAGTCACGAGCAGAAAGTGACTCTCCTCTCACTTTACCCAGGAGAAGATCTCCTTAAAGTCGTGCTTTCATACTACAGTAGGACCAGCTCAGGCCTGCTGTGCTCCAAGATTAGAGATATTTAGTTCCAAGCTGTTAAGGAGAATCTTTTAGGAGATTTTAATATTTTAGCTACTGTGTTTCTTGGTTAGTTATTAAAATTTCTGTGACAGAGTTAATGAGAAAAGGTGGTTATTAACCTTTATGTTCGCTGCAAAATGCTGATTTTTCCTCCTACATCTCTTAATGCTACACAGTGCAGTGATTGGCACAGTTTACTTTGTAAAGATATTACCCTCCAGTGACGGGAAAGATTAGTCAATGGTAATAGTCCAGGACCTTCTAGGATGAACAGTAGGATTAAAATAAAACATTTTGAGAGATGTATAACCCAACCCTTAAAAAATAGATATGATCCTTAATGATTTTTCTCAGATTCATCAGTAATGTCATGGAGGTCAGTGATGTAAAAAAAAAAGAAAATTATATTTCTAAATGACATTCTATTTTCAAACAAGTATCAGTACTCAAACACCACTGCATTACAAGTTTTGTGGTAAAGCTCAAGCCAAACTGGAATTCACTTTTAAAGTTGACAAAGGGAGAAGATGAAAAGTGAAGAAATTGAGTCAACTTTTCAACTTTCTTCAGACAGAATCAACCTTTGGATACATTCAGTTGTTTAATTCAAAAAAAAGGTGTGTGAGAATAGGCTTGAAAGCAAAAGTAATGCTAGCACTGCCTGCCTGCCTGACACTCAGATTAATTTCAGTAAACATTGTAAGCCTGTGGGAGAAGAGCTGAAGTCATCTATGACTAATTTGAATGTCTAGTGATAATAACTTGTCCCTAGTTAGAGGGTGTCCTTTATCCATTCTTGCCTACATGATATTTTTACATCCATCAGTACAACTTATTGTTATTGTTACACTTTTATGTGTCTGGAAATGCACGAGGCACTTCGCACTGTTAAAACTCTAAGTTGCTGCTTCTTGCCAATTCAGCTGTGAAACAAAGAGCAATCATATCAGTGATATAAAAATTATACGATGTTTTCTATATGCTATTTATACAAAGGAGTAAAAATCTTCGTTAGAAAGTATTCCGATGACTTCTTTCAAAAGACAATGAAGATTCTTAGCAGGAGGAAAGATTTGCATTAATCAGAGGAAAGCACCTGAGAGTGGCGCAGGCCTGGAGCTTTTCACAGCATACAGATGTAAGGAAAAGATGGGGCAGGAGGCATGTGCTCACCACTCTCATAAATAGCAAAGCTCGGAATCAAATGCAGCATGGAAAAATCTCTTGTAGATAAACAGCCCCAAGCCAGCTACTAGTTGATCACTTCAGTTTACCCCCTGTGGGATACCAAACATTTCAGTGCTTATTCACTGTCAAATTACTGAATGGAAAACCTGGGAAAATGCTTATCAGAAAATGATATGGCTTTACCTGCAGTTTGATGTTACATCCATGAATATTCTAGCTGATGAGTTTACAAGTGGGAACAGTCATTGCAGCACTGCAATTATATGCAGCTACAGAAGATATCCATGAAAATGATGTTTGAATTCATAAACATCATTAAAAAGTCCAAGAATTACACTTGGTGGAAAAGCAAAGAGACCCTGGGGATAAACATGGAGTTTGGACTAAGTAGAGTGTGCCCTGATCCTGCATTCAAGTCTCTGTGGCCACAAGTGTTTACCCAAGTAGTTTCAGTAGTGAGATCCCCACAGCTGATTGAATTTTGAATGTAAGAGAGACACAAGAGACTGCTCATAAACTGCGAGAAAGCTGAACAATGAACAGATTCAAGCAAATAACATGCTATTCTTCAAAAAAAGAACCATTGCCTCCAAGTTGAGGTACCCTTGTGGCCAGTGTTGCCTTTTGTTGGCTCTGCAAGAAATAAAAAGACAGAAACAGCTGGCCATATATTTTAATTAGTTAAATTACTCAAAATTATTTTTACAGTGCATCATGAGTAGCTTTTATTATTTTATAGACATCAGTATTTCTAAAACAGCATGGGAGCTCTCTCATTATCATGTTTTTGTAACCTTCTCTATTTTCTCTTGTTGTAACTATTGCCTATTGTTGTAACTCCAGCAAAATTGTCACTGATTTCAGTGTAAATCTCAGTAAGAACCTTCACATTTGGTTTATATCCCTTAGGGTTTAATCTCTGCTCTTAGAAATAAAGATGTTTGTTTGCCCTTTGTGTAATTAGTCTCACAGATTGAAAGTTGCAAGTAATTCTGATCTTAAGTAAATGCACTGAACAACATGATTAGCAAACTGTTAAGTCTGAAATACCAGAACCTGAAATTTTGTGACATATGCATGATACATAGCCTTATCTATACTAGAAGAAAAGACACGTGTTATTTTAGACCAATACAATGTGCAGTGATGCTGGTTTCTGGTGCAATGAATCTGAGTAAACAGTATAATCTGGCTGCAAAGTTGCAAAAATACTACTAAATTTATGCTTTATTTGATTATTTGCCATTTTATTGTTGCCTTCAGCAATGAAGTGGTGTTGGGGCTCCGGGATTTTGTTTGGTGGAACATAGCCAACTCATTAAGAAAACAGGACATCATGCAATTGTACAAGCATAGGACCCACTCTGAACTACCAAATTGCAAATCTTTCTGTCATTCGAGTGCATCCTGATGTTATCACACCTGAGCCATGTTTTCCACTCAAAAGTCCTATGCACTGTGGAGAAAAAAAGCTGCTAAATAAAGGTGGTCCTCCTGCCAGCTGTTCTCTGTTCCCAGAGCCTCACCTCGGCATGACTGATGTGTAGAAAGACTCACTTCTAAGTCTGCAGAAATACCTCAGCTGAACAAAATGATGATTCCAACATTCCTTGTAGAAGTAGCTGTGATTCTAGGGGGAAAATTGTGAAGCATCCTACAAAGGTGACCAGAATGCCATTAACGCTTTTGGCCTATACTCTGTCCCCCTTCTTTTCTTTGTTTTGAGATACTGTAAATCTAGCCCTGCACATATTGTATCTCATCCAAGGAACAGTTGGGAAAGTTTAATTAAATTTAATTTCTATCCAAACCCTTTACAGTAGTGTTTCGTTGTATTTCTTAACACTCTTGGACTGTCTTTGCCTATGCTAACCATGGAGTTAAGCATCCAGTGGAGGAAGATGTTGTGACGCTTAAAGGAACAGTTGTGATCCAGTTCAAGATTAAGCAGACGATTTTCTTTCTCACTTGGTGTACTTAGGGGTGTTACATTGTATCTTTATTATCACTCTTTCATATTATTTTGTGTAGCTTATGTAAGTTGCTAACTCTTCCCAAAGTAGCTGCATTTTAAGGGGTAATATTTGCCTAAGAGAAGAAATGTCCTGCCAGTGAGTAGCCTTTCAAAAGGCTTTGCAGTAGTCACTCAAAGGAAAAGAAAGTAAGCATTTTTAAATGTTTACACTACATTACTTTAGTTTGCAAAGAGTAAACATACAAGAGACAGTGCTGTACTGTCCTGCTGCATGCCCATTAAATCCCTTCAGACCAAGATGTCCACTGTCCCACTTGGAGCACCCCAAGCACAAGCCTCTGCTCACGGGCCCAGGGAGAAGAAGGTGGTGGTTTGGGAGGTGCAGAACCCCCTTTGTGCAGCACCACGCTCAGGCTACATCAGTAGAACAGCATTTCCTTGTCTTTTTAATGCTGCCTCCTTCCTTTGAACTCTAAACTTCTCTGATATACTTGGGATTTAATAAGTTATTGCAGTACTGAAAAAGTCGTTCTTAAACACCATGTTTACAGGGGTGTTAAAACATATAATGTAAATAGGTCGAACATGAAAGAGACAGACTGAGTACCCGGTTTAGATGACTGTGTTAGAAACAAACCCAAGGTTGATTCTAGGCTATGCAGGCCCATGAACTTTTCTCCCGAGATTTAGTTGCAGATCACTTCCCTTTGACTGCACACAGAAGCACATTTTATGAGGACAAGCCAGCATGACTCTGGTGCTCTTTTTCTTTGATGGCTGGGTTCTACACTCTTCACTCATCCCAGTAGTTCCAATGATGGATCAGGGCTTTAAACATTTTGCTTCTGTTAAAGGTTCATTGGGCACCTAAAAGACACATTAAATGACTAATGGATGCCCTTCTCTTCATGTCTTAAGGGTAGCAATGCATAATGTAATAATAAGGGCCTCTTAGAGTGTATCTTATTAGCATGGGCTTGTAATATTAAGTATACTGTTAACTTTGATGGACTTGCACCATTAACATTTAGTGGAATATTAGCAGCGCTTTGTCAGATCATATAAAGAAGGGTAACAGAGCCTTTTTACACCCAGGCCTACATTTTTAACTCATGATTTCCCACACTTTTGTGTCACTCAATGACCATGCAAGCCCAAGGTCTGTGAGTAGTGAACACAATCTGCAGCTATGAACAGCAAGAGAACGGCATTTCTGCTGGACAGTTTGTTTCTTTCACTTCATAAAATATAAATCATTCAATTTGGTAGATTCGGATTTGCAATCACAAATAAAAGAGAAGATGAAAAACGTTCTCTGTCATGGTAGTAGGCAGTGAGTTTGGGTTAAATTTGGGGGCTAGGGGAGCTAAGCCTTAGTTTTCTTCCTTTTTATGGATTTTTATCATCTTTATTGCAGAGCTCAAGGCAAGCAAAGGGGTACCAGCAGTATTTTATTTTCTTACAGTAAATTTTAACAAGAAGGTCCTGGAAAAGTGCCAGAGAATAACATGTTTCTTCAGAGATATCCTTTATTGGATATTTCTGAAAGCAGAAAAGAAGACTCACTCACCTGGCAGCTGGAGTTATGAGAAGAGGGCTGGGAGGATCATCAGTTTATTTGTAAAATGAGGCACAAAACAATTTCGCCTTTTAACCTCCCTTCCCTTTCTTTTTCTTTCAGTGAAGAATAATGAAGAAAATATGGGGTTAATAATGTTTCTGTCTTATTACTCTTGGAACCAGATAGAAGAGAATGAACATTGAAAGTATATACACTTTCTATGCTCTGCTGCATTTGCTCTTTGGTTTTCAAGCAGAATTTAGTGCACACACTTCCTATTATAATTAATGTGACAGGAATAAATGTGGCTGTGACGAGCAATGAGAAGGCCTATGCTGTATTGCCACTTCTTCCCAAACCCATGCTTAGCATCATCCAGTCCTCTCTTTTCATTCAGGTCTTTTTTTCTTTTATTCATGTGACTGGAATGGTAGAAACTGAAAAACAGATGGCAAATAAAAATAGTGCTGTATTTATTTTATTTTTTATTTCCTAGGTCTTGTGGAGGTATGTTTAAGATGTTTGAATACTTCAGTTGGCAAAAAGCAAGAAACCTTAAATGATTTTGAATTGCAGCCTACTGCTTCTAGCCTGACTTCCTCAGTACTGTCTACTTTTCAGGTACAAATTACGTGACAAAAGATTGCAGAATTGAGTCGTGAACTGACATGTGATATGACCTGCTATTTCAAAGAGAAATGTATGTGGGGCAGCTGTGGAGGGAGTAGAATTCAATAGGAAGCTTTTTACCTCTATACAGGGTAGTAATAGAAAACCATACTCATTCGTATGAATTTAGTGCCCCATACAGACACTAAGTCCTCCCTACTGAACACTGCATTCTCTATTTCTGGCCTCATCAGTGAATTCTTCCTCTTCCTTCTCCTCCCCATTCCTTCCTCAGTTTTAGTCCCGTGCTCCTTCTTTGCCAGTCTTTCCCTTTCCTATGTACTAACTTATCTCTCCATGGGTCATTAGGCAGGTCAGAGTTGTTGGGTTGCCAGGTGGAAACTGCTGAGAGCACATGGCAAACGCCTTCATAGTTTTCAAGTTGCAGTGAGGAGTTTCATGCAGCCTTTGAAGGAGCTACGCTAGAGCATAATCTACAGCAGACGGAATGAACAGAGATGAACAGTTGCCAGAAGATCTGATGAGCAGAGCAGTATGGACTGAAGTTTCAGTTTTGGGGCAAATTTGGGTAAGATTTCATAGGGGACAATCCGCAGTGAATGAATCCTTCTTGCCACATTTCAACTTGAAGCTCCAAATACTAGAACTGCCACATGCAGTATTCTATAGGAAATCTTCAACCTAAATCAGTAAACATAGTTATTCTTAATCCTCACAGAAATATCTCGCTTTTATTCTAAATGATCAGGTATAGTTGACAGGTAGACAGCACAGCATGTTTCAGCCCAGGAGGTCTTAAATATGCCAATACTCTGATGCAAAATTACTCTATACTTAAATATCTGCCTTCCTCCAACACCTGGAGTACTGAATTCCAGTTTTTTGAGTCCCTTTACTTAATTACAAACTTTTCTTTGGATAGAAAGTACTAAAATCCAGTCTCTCAGTGTTCCCTGGAGTGAGATCCATCTTTTCAACTATCTAAGGGCTAGTCATTGTATCTCAGTTAGTCAAGAGGGAAACACGAGGACAGACATTCCCTTGCAGTATGTTATGCCTCCAGTCAGCATCTCAGTCACATGGAGTAGATCAGCACTGAGTGCTTCCCACATCTGCCTACTGATCCTAGTAGGTGGACAGTGGATAAGTGTAAGTATCTGAAGTGAGGTAAGACAAGTCCTGTCAGAGGAAGCTCTCTGTTAACACAATCAGAGTTGGAATAGGCATTCTGGCTTTTCATCTAAGTTGAAATCTCTGAATCTCAGCCTTATAAATAACCAAAGTAAAATTCAAAGAAAATTTTATGAGAAGATGGGGAGAGTGGAGGAGGCAGCTTTTCTGATTCCATCTTGTGTAATGATAAACCCATCTGGCCTGATGGTTTGGCAAGGGAAAAAGCAGAGAGGATATAGTGGCCTGTTTTTAACTCCTCCGCTAAAGAAAATAATGTGGCTGAACCAGCAGGAGGTGGGTATATCTTTCTCCTGGGATAGGGTCAAAGAAAATAGCCTTTCCTATAAGAGCAAGTGAGAAAGTAAGAAAAGTTTAGGATTAATTCCAAGAACACAGTCATCACCTTTTCCTATTACTGTGAACAAAGTGCTGGTTTGTAGGACTCCAGAGTTCATGTGCAATAAGGATGCTAAAATGAAAAAGACCTAGTAGGTTAGCACATATTCTGGATGAGCTATAGCATCCTATTTCTCAAAAGATTTTTTTTTTTTTCTTGTATTCTGGAGTTTGATCTACTTTTTAAGCTCAAAACATTATGCAAGAACATGAACTGAATCCAGAATATTCAATCTCTGCAGGAGGGTGTATGAATCATGTTTATTTCCAGCTAAGTCTCACTATGGTCAAAGATAACCTACTCTCAAATGTAGTGTAGGGAATACCATTTTATTTCAAGATTTTTGGACAGGTTAGATGGAAATTGTTTCACTATGTAATATTTTTTTGAATATTTGAACGCTTCCAAGCATTATGACGGGTACTCCTGCCTTCAAATTTTTCTTCATTCATATTTCAAAATAAGAGTGAACTCTAAGTATAATGGGTCTATTAAGGTTTGTATTTGTCCCTTCAAAAAGTTAATCCCCACATTTAATGCTCATATTGTGATGAATGGTGACTCAACAAACATTAAACAGAACAATTCTTTTCATTAGATCTATTGTAATTTGAGAACGATGTGCCATCTGCCATTGAGTGCTCAAGTGAGACAGGTTGATTATCTTGCTGATGTTTAGTAGTAGGTAGTATCTTCAAATAGTATAACACAATGTGATATAGGTGACTGCACTAAACACTTCAACGTTGCCAACTCGAATCAAGGGCACACAGTTTTCCCTACAGCAATTATCACTAACAATCTTTCCGAAAGTCTTAATTGTTTCATAGGGGATCCTCTGATTTAGATCAGAAAGAACCAGTATTAGCATCCTGATATATATATATATATATGTTTATACATGTATTTTTAAGGCAAGAAGTTAAGATCAGTGCTTTGGGTAGATTCTGTGTCGTGCATTTTATGTATGTGAGTATAAAGTCAGCATAAATTATGCCCTTGTTGCAGTAGTGATACTAAAGTAGAGGGATTGGCTGCAGCAGGGAAGATGAACACACTGTGCTTCAGAGCCTCGGGGGGAGTCTCTAATAGAACATACTGTAGGCCATGCTCTGGGTATATAATGGGAAAGAAGTTCCTCATAGTTCAAACAATTTTTCTTCTGTTCTCTTGAGGAACTCTAAGGAATATGTTGAAGAAGAGCAGGTTTTATGTGAATCCTTTATGAGAATTTTCATGCATTCAGGCACATCATTTGAATTCTTGCTTTTTCAAGCGAAGGAATAGTCAGTAGCTAGTTAGTTCTCCTCTTGTGTGTGTGCATCAGTGACTGGGTATGGGTAGGTTATATTTTATTTAGTATCTTTTAATATATGTATTAAGATCATCATAATTTATATGTTCAACTTCTGCTTTATTTTCCAGGCAGACTGGTTCATCTATATCCTGCTGTGTTACTGTAGACCACATCTGAATGGATTCTTTTGAATTTTGAACAGTATTGCATTTAAAGTACATTAACTTATAACATGTTTTATCATTTATTTTACCCTTTTGGAAGGAAATAATACAATTTTGGAGGCAAGTTCTGTTATTCTCCCTGAAGTTTTCAATGGAAGAGAAGATATACGTTACCCTACATTCACAACATTAATATAGTAAAATTAGAGGTAGTTTTAAATAATGTAGGTCAAGTTGTGGACACAGGCATTCATGGCAGTATGGTTTTCCTTTGGTACTTTCTTGCTTAAGTAAAGCTACTGTGCCCAATACTTAGCATATACAACAAGCTGCAGCCTGTTGTATAGTCATGGTCTTCCTTTGACATCTGAAATCCTCGCTAGGCTTCTATAGTAAAAAATCAGATACGATCAGTCTATGTCTCCTTACAGCTTTTAGAACTCATTTATAATATAAAATCAAGGAAAGGTGGCCATCTGCACAACATATAAGGTTTGGTAGTAAAGCAGTTAATAGGATACTTCGTTATAAAAGCAGGAAGGTTTATCAGATAACAGCAGTTTTTCTTTTTTGTTGTTGTTTTGCTTTGTTCAGTTGGTTTTATTTGCTTTTATGAGAAGACTTACTGGCAAAAGGTTGTTAAAAATAATTAATCTAGAATAATTAATCTAGAATGTCCTGCATGTTATTCCTGGAGTTCCAGAAATGAAACCAGAAAAAATGAGTCCAGGCAGGATAACAATATAATGAATTCAAAATATATGTTTTATTTCTTTCCAGATTCATACTCGAGCAGATTAATGGGAAATACATAACTGAAAATAATTTCAAACTATTAAAAATGGATTATGAAATCTTATACTCAGTACACTGTAAAGTTTCACATTTTAATCTGACTTGCATTTTGACAAAAAACCTGGAATCTTTTGCAATTTGCTAGGTATCAAGGGATTTGGAACATTAAGCAGACAAGTAAGCTTTTGGGCTCTTCTCTCTTCTTACGATCATTACTATATTATATTTTGATTTATATTCCATGAGGGAATTTGATCATCCAAATGTACAGTTATTCTCTTCATGTTTTCAACCAGTCAAGGAGCATTAATCAAAACTATTCAGAATCTCTTAACCTGCAGCAGTGTCAAGCACCATATTCATTCTGAGTCAGCAGACATCAGCAGATTTCCATATGACAAAACATTTATGGGTGCTTTGGAAGGACTGAGGCTTGCATGGTTCTAATTCTGAAATAAGCCATTCTAAGTATGGAAAAACTTGAAACAGATTCTGAACTTTCAACCCAACACATACGCAAATAATAGAGCAGGAAATAAGATAAGCTTCTCTTCTTTGTTATTGAAATTTCTTTAGCCCTGGTGCATTAGAGGTTGTTTTTGAGACACTGATTACTCTTCCTATCTCATTTGGGAAGATGCCAATGCAAATTTACATTACTCTAATCATGGACAGATAGCTGGGAAAGATGATTTTTGTACAAACACCAACCCAGACCGATGTTCATTTAGGTTGCTTTTTGCTCCGATTTTTGAAGGAGTGTTGAGCAAACAATTCCATTTTCAGTGAGGTTGAGAAAAGCAAGGTTGGAAATCACAAACCCCAGTTTCTGTTTCTAGATTTGTTATTGATTTTTCTTATTAACTCAGTCATATAATACTTGGTGCTTCTACTTCTTTGCTTACATTCTTGAGATATTAAAGCATAACTCAGAAGGCAGTGTAAGTTTTCAGTACTTTTGAGATACCTGCTTACATGGTACTGGAGAAATTGTAGGCATTGTTAAGGAACATTGGCACGTTCCTGTTTCATTATTAAGATGCTGTGAAGTTCTCATCCATTCTTTTGTGGTCTGCTGACTGTTACTTTACAAAGAGATAAGTAATCATTCTTCTGAATGTGTGAATGCAGCTCTTGATGTATTTACCGTTGTGTAGCTGTTAGTTCAGTCTCTGAGCAATTAAAACAAAAAAGAGGAAATATACTTACACTATTTTCTACCTGTGATCTGTAACTACTGTCCATGTGTTCAAATTCAAAGGCAAGCCTCTCTGACCTCCTAGGAAGGACTGATTTGGATCCAAAATATTAAGCTTATTTTCAATTTCCACCATCACGGCCCTTCAAGCAGCTTATTTCATACATACTTCAATATTTTCTCCTAGTTTGCATGTTTCCTCTATGTGTCCATATATATCAGTGTTTCCGGGTGTCACATACCAACTTGCTAGTAAAAAGCGTTTGAATAGAGATCGTAATTACATGCAGATGATTAACAGACAAGTGGGTTTACACCTTTGCCCACCATTTTTTATGAGACTGTTGTGAGGTTTCTTAGGATTTTCTCTTTTGTTCGTGAGGCAGACTGTCTGTCTGTCCCAACTGCCTCAAAGTCAGCTTGTGCCTCCAGCTCTCCATTTAAATACGACAGCCACTTCCCAGAGGCAATTTAATGTCAGCTTCACTTTATTAGCTGAATAGCCCTGCTTGCTTGAGTTTTTTTCTCTCTTCTCTTATAGACCTTCCATCCTTGGTCTTTCTTGTAGTTGATGTTCTTCATAACAGCATTTTGGAGGCATAATGGAGCCTGATTTGTTCAAATAACTACTGGAATCTAATTAGTGACCTCATATTTTTTTTAAATCAGGGAGGAATCAATTCCATGTTCCCCAAAACACAATGATAGGAAGAAAATGAAAAACTCTTAATAATAAGGGGTAGAAAAGTTACCATTTCCTTCCTGGAACCATTCCAAAAGATGAAGAGAGTGATGAAGTCTGGCAATATCTATGTATTTCCTCTCTAACAGAAAGAATTCACCATGGGGAAATTGCACCATGCTGTGTTCTCAAAATAATAGGGCAGCATATGTGTTTGCAACATAGAAGTTCTGTTAGGCATTTTATTCTCTTGAGTAACATATTGCATGCCAAGTACACAATGAGTAAATAAAACAAAGCATGAGTGGGACTCTGCACTCAGGCAGTGTTTGTAAGCAAATTTTCCTGTGTTGTATGATCAACCTATACAGAGAAATGTAGTGCAGCGTACCAAATGCTCTCTTTCTGTTCACGTGTTTAGGCTTTGCTTAATGATACTCTTGACTATAGTATTTGTGGATGCTTTTCTCACTCACTTATCTACACTCCACCATGTTTTTCAACCAGGTGAAATTACACATCATTATTAACTCTTTTACTATGTGGCTGCTTGACTCTTCATTAACAGATCCATTGCAGTATCAGCTTCCAGACACTACTATGTCCATGCAAAATCTTCATGTTAAATCATTACATACTTATTTGATTCATGGAAACATAACTATACAGTTATTGCGATTGCCGAGTTATAGAAATGTGCCGTACGAAAACCTTTTCTTTCTCTCCAAAGAACTACAAACATGAAGGGAAGGCAAAAGTTATCCCAGAGGTTAGCTCTCTTAAAGATTGATATTCTAATAAGAGCCCATTGTCTAAATAATCACAATTGTTCAGTGGAAGAATTTCCCTTCCTAATGTGCCTCTGCCTTACTGTCATTTTATTGAGGAATACCTTTTATTTTTGGTCTTGGCTGAGTAAAATGTAATTCCTATATGCAGAAGCGACGACACATTTCCCTCTGCCATTTGAGGGTGAACACACACATCTCAAAGTACAAACCTGTATTTACATGCTTCATGGTTGAAAAATGAGATTTCTCCAAGCACGCACAGTATTTGCATGATGTACCCTGAATAAGCACACTTATTAAGATACTGAAAAACAATGAGGTTGGAATTTCCCTAGATAATTTGAATTAAGGTTTAGAGAGACAGCTTCTTTTTTTCCTTATTTATAGTTTCAGCAATTCAGTGGTGATGAAACACCACTAAAGGACAAAGTTTGAACCGGACACAGTCATGTGGGTGGCCCAGGTGGGAATGGCCATGGCTGAACAGGACAGGGCTGTGAGAAGAGAGAGATCAGCCCTGTTGCAGCCTTGCTGGGGCTGTGGTTGATGTGGGGTCCTGGGCCCCACTACAGTCTGAGCAGGGACAAGAGCCATCACTGCCCTTTGGCCCAGGCATAAATTTTCAAGGTAACCACTGACACAACCTCTCCTGAGTTCGAGTTGGAGTGGTTTAAAGTGACAGAATCGTGACTAATGGGTTCTACCTGCAGAAGACAAGATTTTGACACATTAGGTAAACTAGTCCAAAAGACTGTTACTGCAAACTAGTATTAAACTAACAGCCATGATCCTGGCAATTCCAGTTGCTTCAAAGCTTTCATCAGAGGCAGCAATCTCTTTGTAATCATTACAGTATGACTCAGGTTTTTTTGCATTTCATGTCATGTGGAATCATTTCAAAGAGATTTTACTCCCACCAAAAATAGAATTACAGGGCTTTTTCAGTGTTGTTATTATCACGATTCTCCTTTTGACACATGCTGATCCTATATTTGATATGACAACAGCTTTGTGATAAAAGAACTTAAAATTAGCCCTAAAATTACATTTCTCTGGAAGCATATCACACAGCTCAGGGACCACACGAAACCCAGCGTGGGCAGACCTCTCAGCTGGAGGAAATTGTCATAGTTCCTCTGACTGGTGATTTGCTCAAACAAAAACTCAACTGCAAGTTTTAGAAAAAACAGAAAACAAAATGTATCACTTTTCTTCATCTGGAGAAACACATCAAAGTCTTCTTCATCTCTTCTGATACTGACTTATGGTCTTTTATGAATATGCTGTGTATCCATACTGTTACTAAAGAAAGGTATGGAAAGGTTTTCAGATCTGTATGTGGAGCCACATGGAGTTACAAATGTGGTATTTTATAATGGCTTTTCATAATGTAGTTGTTACTGCAGATGGAGATCTCTCCACTTAGCACTCTGCCAATAAGAGAGGCAATATTTATACCCTACATGCACAGCTGGGAAATCAAGGTACAGGAAGTCTGGGTGAGGCACCTAAAAGCTTCAGATCCAAGGAAAAACAGATAGAAAATCAAAATATCCTGCATCTGCAACCAGTGTTTAAGCTACCAAACACAAGTGAATGTTATAACAATGGTAATAGTTTTTATCTTCTCAACCCTCTTTCCTCACAACTGTGGGAGAATCAAGTGAATAAAATTACTGGGATGGTTTCTAAATTATGCCAGGGTGCTGAGCAGCTGTAATGAAACAAAACAGAAACTTTGTGTTCTGGTAGACTAATTCAGATTGATAGGGGGATTTGTGCCTGGCTGTCCTGTACTGTCAGCATGAGGGAAAGTTTTCATGTATTGTAGTCTGTGACCCATAAAATACAAAATGTTAATGCATTAGAAAAGAGTAACAGCATGCTTTCAAAATTGAACTGATTGTTAAAAGTAATTTTGAAATAAGCATTGTACAATTTTTGTGATTAATAGAAGGGAAGACGAAAGTTTTAAAAGGAACATCAGAAAATCATCTCTAATCCTTCTGAGCTCTGTGAATTATTTGGAAGAACCAAAACTGTATTTAGCCATGTGTGTTCTCATTGCTTTCAAGCCAGTCAAATAACGTATACTGAGATCAGTTATCAGCATCATTCTATTACTGCTTTGTCACTGTCAGTAAGCTTTCTGCATTACCCAGTGGTTGCTCAAAAAAAGCCTTCCTTAGATCTTGGAATAAGGAGTGCAGACCTTCCCTTGCCACAGGGATCTGACTTCAAACTGGGGCCAAGCAATGAGATCAGCTATACCTATTTTTCAGAACCCTGCAATGAAAGCAATCTTGTTTACTTGATAAAAGTATTTATAAGAAAAGAGAGCTGAAGAACAGGACCCTGTTGTGGCAGATGCATCTCTCAACATCCTCCTAAGTTGTTTACTCAGTGAACAATCTGCTGTGTTCTACCAAAATGACAACTCACTTTGAAAATAAAGAGTTTGGATTGCCAAAGAAAATAATGGGAATGGAAAAGAAGCAGTGGGAGAGATAAGGAGGAAATTCATAGTGAGAAAAGCAAACATTTAAAGCTGTAAAATGCAGTGCATAGCTTTGGGAAAATGTGAGATGTGTGCTGCATTTGTGTCTGCCTGCCAGCATATTAGAAACTGATTTTATCATTTTATTTTTGCTCCTAATGGTTGTTTCTGCCACGGAGAGTGCTTTTCTACTGTCTTTTGAAACCGTTTTGATGCTGTAAAAGAAATCAAATAGCATTAGGAAATTCACACTCCTATTGGTTTTTAAAGCATATGATATATAGGCTTCAGTACATAATTTCAGAAGTGTTCCTCAGTTACTTAAAGTGGAGGGAGAAAGAGGAGGCAGAGGACAGAATAGATCAGAGGGCAGCTTGATGATTTCCTGAGTACTGACCCACTGAAAAAGAAAATGTTCTACCTGTGACAGTATTAGTGAATTCTATTTGTTTGGCAGTTAATGGGCATCCTCCACTTTCAATAAAATAGTTAAATATCATGTGCATTCACATACTTTTATTATTTAGAACTGAGCCCTGATCCTTTTTCTTGCACTGAATGTGATCTTAATTCATGAATTCCCCCTGATTTCAAGTAAGTTTTTCAGGAATAAAGTATGATTGCGACTGATGGTAGCAGAATTGGGATTTCACTTTGTAAAAAGCAAAACTAAAATGTTCTAGATCTTTCAAATGATTACCCAATGCTTGGAAGCTTAATATAAGTATATGTCACAAAATGAGTCTGAATTATATACAAACACAAAGATCTCAATAGGAACATTGTCCCATACCAAAAAATTGTTGGTACATCCATCATGTCTCTTTGAACTTGCAACATAATACACAAGCTTGCACAGGCCTGTTTCTTAAAGTACTTTTTAAGACATTATAAATAAATCAGAACATATGGAGATGATGTATTCAGGCCCATACAATTGCTGAAGTGCCTACTATTCTGTATTTTGGTCAAGAAATTAGAACGATTCAGAATCAACTAGCCTAAGTGATGACAGAACTCAAAATATGTATGACTGAAAAAAAGGACAACTGATGATGTTGCTGGTTCTCTCTGAAGACATCTCTATCAATGACCTTGGTTTTGTGCAAGTGAGCATTTGAAGTGTGACATGCAGGGGTATATAATATCATTGCTAGCAAAGTTTGCAGCAGATGCAACTGCTAGGACAGCAGCCAAAATGAAAAGGACAAGGTCACTGATTCAGAGATGCCTGGGTAAGTGGGAGCAAAGCTAGCAGATGACATTTCTTCCAGTGCAGCACAATTCAGTCACACCTCTGGGAGTCAAGCTGAAGGCCACAGCACAGTGAGAGTAGACTAGATAGAAGATGTAACAAATAATCAGTTGAATGTGCAATCATGTGACTGATGTAGCCAATGTAATCTTAGAATATCAGGGGTAGAGAGGAGTAGGAAACATATCTCATTTTCTCTTTTTGATTCTTTTTTTTTTTTTTTTTTTTCTTCAATCTCTACTTTGAGTGTCAATGGTGTTTGTGAGGGTGAGATGATTTGGTGATTTCCCAGCACTGCAGTGGAACAAGGTCTGAAATGGGTGGAGGCTGCTGCTACGGACACCAATGTCTCCAAGATAGAATTAGCAATTACTGATGGCACTTGGGAGTGGATATTTGCCGCTGTGGGCCATTGGCAGTGGCTAGCAATAGTTCCATTTTTCCTTCTAAAAGGTCTGGTTTGTGGAAATAGGGAATTTTGCAGAACTTAATTAAGGATCAGATTTAAAGGCAATAGGACTTAGGTCTAAGGAGTATGAGGAACAAAGCTAGGCTTCAGGCAAGACATAGTCTTTCTACAGTGCTATCTGATACTGACATCTCACGTCAACCTGTGGGGCAGTTCTGGCTTCTTGCTCACAAAATAAAATTTGCCTGCTAGCATGGACTTTTAAAATGCACTGGTATTATCTGAGCTTTTGCAGTGTAACTGCCAACATGGCCATATACCTTCCATGCAGTGATATTAAGCACAAACTCTTGCTTCATGAGCCAACAGAAAAAAAAAAAAAAAAAAAAAAAAAGATTGAATTATACCACATTACAGTCACTTTGCCTCAAATTGAGCTCTCTGCCTGCAATGTTTGGACAACAAATGCCACTAGTAACCTTTCTGTCTGAATGTATGACAAGAAGATCTGCTTCTATTGGCAACTTCTTTTTTTGCAAGGGAAAATGAAATTTCAAAACTCTTGTCAGTGAAAGTCCCTCAAATAGAAAGGTCTGTCCCACCACTTCTTCCATATGGATCACTGTAATTAGTCTCACTTACAAGTGCCAGACAGTCTGTGGCTGGCTCTGATTGTTTATCAGATCATTTCATAACTCCATTTCAAGAGAATTCTGCAAATTAAGACAGAAGGAGCCTCCGAAATTAAATAAAAAAGGAAATGAAAATACAAGGTATGTCCATTTCATGAGAGAAGCTCATTTATGACAACCTGTGTGGGCTGCAGAAATCTGAATCTGATGTTTTAAGTTTCTGAATGGCTACATCAGAATAGCATCAAGTGCAAACACAAGCTGTATGTTTGGTGATAATGTTATGGTTACCTAACACTTAACACAGCCACAGAGACACAGTCATAGATGCAGCGACATTTCTTCACTCTTCGTCTTATCTCTCACCACCAAATGTATCCACAAAGAACATAGCTATAATATTAGAGTCCAGCATACCTGAATGCAAACCTGCGTGGAGAGGTCTGACCACCTCTGTCTCCTAGAAGGATTTATTTCCAGCGTTTCTGTGCTTTTTCCATACTATTGTTGCAACCAACAATGGGATCCCATGCTGATGGCATGAGGCACACCACTGAAGCCATCTGCTCATAATAATTATTATGAAAGCAAAGGACAGTAATGTGTGTGCCAGCTGCATTGTCTGTGACCTACTAATTTATCCATAAAATTAGAGAGCAAGGTTTCAGTTACATAAGGTGTTTTTCAGTGTTTGGGATAAAAGATTATACTTTCAGTCTTAACAGATAGGATGAATGAAAAGTTGAAAGCTGGGGAGTGAGAAGAGACTTGCTTAGGATGGGTCCAGGCAGCCTGCACCAGCATCCTCATGGTCTTCAGACATCTTTATTCATTGGGTGTAAGGTCCTTGCAGACTGAATACATGGGTCCCAAGAAACTCATGAGGAAGCAGAAGCTGAGACTGCATCCTCCATTTTCCAATATATTCCCTACTCAAAAGGCCAGCAATTACAGGGAGCAGAAGTGGTATGTTTTCTCAAAGCATTTTTTTACCAGTAGCCCCTTTCATGTGCTGTTGCTCTGTCTGGCCTCTCTAACTGTACACAAGAAGTGATTGCTACTCCTGAAGTCTTTCTAAGTCTTCTTGATACCCACTGTAGATGTAAGACTGGGCCACATGTCAAAGGGGAAGCTGAGGTTTGCTTACTTCAGTTAATCTCACACACACACACACACACAAAAAAGCTATGAGGGCAGTTATATGGCTTTCATCAGTAGCTATTTCTCCTGTTTTTCCATGTCAAAAGTAGCAGAGAAGGTAGAGGAATGCAAGTGAAAAAGGAAATCTTTTGTGAATGCTGGAAGCTCTATTGAAAATCAGAGAGCATATCAAAGAGTTGGAAAGGCAATGCCTTCTATGTTTTTTACACTTGTCCTTAAATCTACCTGATTTGTACTTCAGTTTATGTTTCCATAAGGAAAAAAAGACAAGTAAGTTAAGTTCAGCATCTTTTCACATCTGTATTGAGTTAATTAATGTGAATTAGGAACGTATATTATTTTCTACTGACAGCATAACTTGGAATATATAAAACCAGAAATAAAAGGTGTTTTGTTGGGAGACAGCCTAGTGGCTGTTTATTTCAAATTCTTGAGTAAAACTTCAAGAGCATAAAAATTTTAACAGAACCTTCATGGTTTATACAGAACATGAGGTGCTGAAATTAAATAGGTGCTAAAAAAGCAAAACAAAAGTTACTTTTAAACAATTGTATTGCAACTCTATTTCACTGTGATACCTCTTTTTCTTGACTCTTGTGCAGACGTGGTTTCCTTATTTCTGCAGCAAAAAGATCACTCAGTTCAGGTGAGATCTGAATTCCTAATGATAGATAAGATGGAAAGAAAAAATGAAGCAGCCTTAATGCATAACTTTGCTCCAGATCTGGAGAGCATCTCAAATGTAAGTAAAAAATGATACAGAATAGCACAAGAATCTGTCCTGTAACTTTAAGTCGGTGTCCCTTTTTTAATTCAACAGTTCTCAAATGTGAAATTTCAGGTTTTTTCAAAACATTACATTGTTCATACACCATTGCTTTTGGTGATGATGTCAAAACAACATGTTTACTTACGTCATGTTGAGTAAAGGAAATGTTTTGGATCAAGTTTCTGTATGCTCGGTGACTACTAAGCTATCAGTGAATCAATTAGAAAGATACTTTCATACCATATGTGACAAATTATTACAGTTACTACAAGGAAAAGAGGTGTGGGGGGGCTGCCATTTTGTGATTCATCCTATTTCCGGCTTTCCTCCTGCTTTGTATGCATCCTACAGCAAGTAGCTGCTGTTGTGTTGTTACTGATGCATTTTTCACACAGGCTGTAATCCTAGTCTTTACTTGCAGCAGTGAACACTGTATTTTCATATTTTCTGCATTGTTTCAGAGATCAGGAAACTTTGCAGATTTACATGCCTTGTTCTGTTACACGAAGCATGCATATTCGCTAGGAAAAAAAGTCTACAAAAAAGAAGAAACCATCTTGTAACCCTCCAGCAGATAAAAGGAGCTGAATTCTTCTACATTAATTACACCAGTATTCAAGGATCAGAAGTCTCCATGGCAACATTATTGTCATTTGGCACACATCAAGCTTCAAGTATCCTATGAAACTACTATTTACCTGTTTAAAATACTGAAGAACAAGGGGGGAAAAAAAAAAAACTTAAGGTGTGCTTTAATAAATATCACTATGAAGCTGCATCCATAAGTAACAAGAAAAATCTGAAGCCTTTAAATCAGTTTTTAAATGTGAAAAACTTTTATTCATGAGAGTACTTGTAGCCTTTCAGTACCTAAAGGGAGCTTATAAACAGGAGGGGAGTCAACTCTTTGAGCGGGTGAATAACAGCAGGACAAGGGGAAATGGTTTTAAGTTGAGGGAGGGAAGATTTAGCTTGGATGTCAGGGGGAAGTTCTTTACTATGAGAGTGGTGAGCTGATGGAACAGGCTGCCCGGAGAGGTTGTGGATGCCCCATCCCTGGAGGTGTTCAAGGCCAGATTGGATGGGGCCCTGGGCAGCCTGGTCTAGTATTAAACGTGGAGGTTGGTGGCCCTGCCTGTGGCAGGGGGTTGGAGATTCATGATCCTTGAGGTCCCTTCCAACTTGGGCCATTCTGTGATTCTGTGATTCTGTGAAGACTCAGCCTTGTCCTTACATGAGTAAGCTTCCTCAGTCTTCTTAATTGCATCTCACATTGTCTTAGTCAAGGGAGAATAGCTACAGGATGACTCTACCCTATATGGAAACTGGGGATAGACCCCAGAGAGAACACACCAAGGATGAGTCAGAGCAGAAAAATACAAATAAACAAAAAACAACAACAGAAAAACAAAACAAAACAAACAAAAAAAAAAACGAAACAAAAAAACACGGTTACCTCTTTTCTCTAACTGCTTTTAGCAGCATCATTTCTGTTATTTTTGGATACTGACAAATGAAGACCTGTAGGCCTGATATCAGTGTGGGGACAAGTGACAAAGATTGTGCTAAAGAATCAAATCCATACACAGTCAGATATGACACTGGGGAAGATCTCATTATTTTTATACAAAGAGAAATTGTGCCTTACAAATCCATAAGTACTTTGATGTGGATTGAGGGGATTGAGCACACAGACAATCACCGGCCATGGTCTACCTCCCCTTCAGAAGGATATCAGCAAGATTTCCTCCTCTTCTGCAAAGCAGAAAGCTCCTCTACAGCCTCAGCTGCTAATGTGTAAAAGGAGAAAATCCTCTCAGGGATTTGTATCATATTAAAAGGCATGAAACAATAGGTAGGAACAAATAATATTTTTGCAATCAGAGAGAGGTTGGTGATAGGACCTATTCCAACAAACATAACCCTAAATGATCTGAAAAATGAGAAGAGAGTACAGTGACAATTTGCAGAAGATACTAACTTACTCATGGCACAGGTCATAAGAAAAAAAGAAATCAATGGCGACAGCCTGCAGAAGGTTCTTAGAAGAATGATGGGTGAATAAAACAGCATATGAATTTCACTATTTGTGAGGTGACTCACAAGAAGAAAAACAACCCTCATTTTGCATACAAAATGAGGGGCTCTGAACTAGCAATTACTGTTCAGAGAAGAGATCTTGGAATTATAATAAGTAGTTCTGTGAAAATATCAGCTCAAAGCTTGGCAGTGGTCAAAAAGGCAAACAGAAGAGAGAACAAAAGAACAAACTCACCAGGCTGATGTATAGATCTAGACAGTGGCTGTATCCTCAGTGGGATGCGTAGCCCTCCCCATCCCCATCAGAAGAGAATACTGTACTAGTAGAAAAGGTACAGCAAGGTGTGACAAAGCTGGTTAAGGTTTGGGGCTTCCATACATGAAGAGAATATGTATTAGAGACTAGAACCTGTCAGCCTGGAAGATAAATGACCTTAATAATATTTATAAAGTTGTGATAATATAGACATAAATAAAGGTTGATTAATCACTGCTTTCCAGTATAAAGACAAAGGGGCAGCAAATGAATCATGAAAGTAATGGGTTGAAGGCAAACAAGTTACCACCATATACCTTGTTGCCCAGGAGTGAAATCCCATACCGCGGAAGGTTGTGAGTGCCGTAAGCATTCTCAGGGATTCAAAAAGAAATTGAGACAATTTCATAGAAAAAAGTCCCTTCAAGGGTTATCAAAGAAAATAAGCCTGAATCTCAGAATGAGGAAGCATTACAGTGTTTCTTTTCTTGTCCTTAGGCTCTATTTTATGCATCTTTTCTCAGACACTGTGGATGCCTTTAGCCATCTACTCTCAGTATTGTATAGCAATACTCTTGGGAAAAAAAAGAGTCAAAATCCAGCTGCATATAAATTCATTTCATTGTTTAAATGTATATTAGACTTGGCACAGTCTAAATTTGGACTACTAAATGGATTAAAACCATCTTAGTTCTTGCATTTCTGATGTTGATGGAGAGCCATTTTCATCTCCCTGAGCTTCTGTGCAGGAAATCAGACTCTTGGTCATTTAGTATTGTAGTGTTTCATCAGAGAAATGATGTGTGTCCAAGGGCATACAGTTACATACAGAAATGTACTGAATGCACATGGAGAACTGTGATGATGATGAAAGACCTCAAGGGCAAGACATACAAGGAGTGGATGAGCTCCCTTGGTTTGTTCAGCCCAGAGAAGAGGAAACACTAATCTCTTCTCAACAGGACTTCATGGATCATGGAGCTGCATCAGTGGAGGGTCAGGCTGGATATTAGGATAAAGTTCTTCATCAGAGTGTGGTAGGCATGGAATAGGTTCAGCAGAATTCAAGAGTCAAGGAATAGAACCATAGAATCATAGAATGGCTTGGGTTGGAAGGGACATTAAAGTTCATCGAAATCCAGTCCCCTGCCATGGAAAGGGTTGCATGTGAACAACACTCTCAGGCATAGCATTTGATTTTTTGGTGATCATATGTGGAGCCAGGAGTTGGACTCAATTATCTTTACTGGTCCCATCTAACTCAGGGCATTCTATGATTCTATAATTCTAAGATTTGAAGAGAAAGAGCTGGAGGTGCTGGTAGCAGACAGGTTGAATATGAGCAGCAGTGCAACCTTGCAGCAGTGTTGCATACTGGGCCAAGTTAGTGAAAGTGTAACCAGAAGCTCTAGAGAAGTGATGCTTCCCCTACATGCAGCAATTTTGAGATCCCAGCTGGAGGACTGACAAGAGAAATACCAAGACACCGTAGTAAGTCTGGGGACAGACCACTAGGACACAAAGGAGCTGGAGCACGTGTTGTACAATGACAGGCCAAGGAAACTTGGTTTGCTCAGCTTGGGGAAGAGATGGTTTCAGGGGGACAAACTTTGTTTTCCTCAGTTGACTCCGGATTTTATAGAAGAGAGAGTCAGAATGGTTGGATGTACCCAGCAAAAGAATAGAAAGCAGTGTTCACAAGCCAGAAGAAGAACATAGCCATAAGTGAAGAAGGTCACAATAAGGGTGTTCACACTTTGGCACAGGTTGCCCTGTGACTTATCCTACCTTTGTCCTTGGAAATATTCAAAACTTGACTGTGCAGTGCCTGATCAACTTGATCTGACTTTGCAATTAGCCCCTCTTGGAGCAGGCAGTTGAATTACACTCACAGTACCTAGCTGTCTGGAGATGCAAAGGGATGCTGAGCATTTCTCTAGTGTATTCAAAGACAGTTTGGGTGCATCTCCCATATCTGGCACAGGTCAGTGCGGAACTGCTTATGCAGCTACTCAGACCATCTGTAAGGACTATTTCCTCAAGGCACTTCTTGATGTTTACCCAAGCCCTAGATAAATAAGTATGTCTCAGCTAGCAGTTCCATCTCTTCTCTGTAGTACAAGTTGTCCTGTGAGGAAGGAAGTTATTTTCTGGCTCTTGCCATAGAAGAACTTCTTTCTCACCTGTGGATATTTATAGCTGGAAGATTGTATCTGGGGAGAGCCCAGAAAAGTGTTGTTTTAATGCTTTATTGTCTGTGAAATCTTTTTATTATATTTATTTTATGTGGTTATTTTAGTAGGTAAAAATATTTTATTTCATGCTCTTTGCTGTATTTTTTTATTTTCTTTATTAATATTACTCTTTCATGTTTAAGTAGAAAGCAACCACTCTTATCCTTCACTCAGGAGACTAGCAATGCTTCATCTTGGATAAATACATATTTATTCATACTTAATAGAGCAAAATTATTCCCAATGGAGCTATTAGTCTATCAGCTAAGTATGTAATTATGCTTTTTTAGAGCATATTATGTACTCATCAGACCAGAATGACAATACAGAAGTTACTCTAGTCTATCTGGTAAATAGGCAATTATACCTTTTATTCAAATTTTTATTTACCATTTTAAAAAGTCATTCAAGTCCATTAAGTTTCCTACAGATAGTACTCTTGTACATCTTTGTATGCAACAATATATCTCATCTAATCAACTGAAGCATACATTTTGAGTTGTTAGTGAAGTGTGCATGAATAAATACATGTTATCCAATATGTCACGGAAGTCTTAGTGATATACAAAGATTGTGTCTGGGATGCATCAGTTCGTTTCTTTCTGTTGATGCCTCTCTTGGAGTTTCTCCAAGCTTCCCAAATCACTTCTGAGAAGCACATATCTGCATTTTAAGAGTTACAGAAATCTGCCACAAAAACAATCTGCCTTAATGTGAGAAAGAGGTATAAACCTTTTCCTTTCTAATGATAGGATAAATATATGGATATGGATGCCATACAGTACAGGGAAAGGAATATGCCAGCTTTCCCTCTGAGCTTTTTCTTTTGTTTTCAAGATCATTTGATAAAAGTTTCTATGAACATTCTTATTTAGCAGATACTTCAACACATTCTTTTTCCCTTGACGTCAGCCAACATTAAGCATGGGTTTACTTAATATAATTCATATAATATTTCTTCTATAGTGCATTGACTAGCCTGATAGATGAAGGAAGGACAGTGTATATTGTCTAGACTTCATTAAGGCCTTATAGACAAGCTGTTAATTTAAAGGCTAGATGGGCAGACAATGAAGTACACTGAAATCTGGCTAACAGGTCCAGAGAATGGCTACCAGTAGAATGATGTCCAGTTGGAGACCAGTAAGCAGTCGTGTACCTCAGAGGTCATCACTGTACGTAGTCCTGTATAACATCTTAACGATCTAGATAATGTGATCCTAAGCAATTTTGCACATGACACAGAACTGGAAGGAGTGGCTGACACACCAGAGGATCATGCTGCCATCCAGAGCGATCTTGACAAGGTGGTGAAAAAGGCTGACAAGAACCTCATGAAGTTCAATAAATGTGAAGTTCTGCACCCAGGAAGGAACAATTCCAGGCACCAATAATGTCTGGAAAGCAGCTCTGTGACTTGCAGAAAAGGATCTGGAGGTCCAGGTGGATATCTGACCTGGATGAACATGAGCCAGCAACATGCTCTAGTAGAAAAGAAAGCTTATGTTATCCTGAACTCCATTAGTAGGAGTGTTGCCAGCAGGCTAAGACAAGTGATTCTTCCTCTTTACTCAGCAAACTTGAGGCCACACCTGGAACCCTGTGCCCAGTTCTAAGTTTTTCAGTGCAAGAGAGACATGGATATACTGGACTGGAGAGAGTCCAGTGAAGGGCCACCACTAAAATCCTGATGGGTCCAAAGCACTTCTCATATGAGGAAAGGCCAAGAGAGCTGGGACTCTTCAGCCTAGATTAAATTCAGGAAGTATTTTAACAATGATTATCTAAACAATGAATATCTAAAGGGAAGGTGCAAAGAGGATGGAGCCAGGCTCTTTTCAGTAGTGCCCAGTGCCAGGACAAGAAACAGTGGGCACAAATAGAAGCACAGGAGTTTGTGTCCAAACATCAGGAAGCACTTCTTTACTGTGAAGTTGACTAAGCACTGGTACAGGTTGCACAGAGATGTGAGTTTCCCTGCATGGAGGTACTCAAAAGCCATCTAGACAACGTGCTCTGAGTGGTCTTGCTTGAGCAGAAGTGGACCAGATGACCACAAGAATATCTTTCCAATCTAAACCATTCCGCAAATTTTGAAGACATCACCACTGAAGAATAATCACTTTTAAATAATTTCTACAGGCTTCCAACATCTATTAATTTTACCGATTTTCTAATATATGCAAATTAAAATGCCTTAAAATGCCACTTAGGATAATTTTCTATAAAATGTGTAGGACTTCTATCATAAAATGAGAGAAAAGAGTGCAAAAATAGTCACAATACTTAAACATTGATCCAACAAGTTTTTTAAGCACAAGCTTAACTTGACCAAGTAAGTATCACACTCATACTGCTGGAAGAGGCTGAACCACTCCTAGAAATATAAAAAAATGAGGCTTCTCCTCATTTTTAAGTTTGTGCAGAATAAAAGTATGTTCAAATCAATGAATGCCTAGATCCATCATACTCCAGAGAGCTGTAAGCAGCTTACAACAATTAGATAAGTCGTTTCCTGTCAAGAGAAAGAAAAGCAGTTAGGTTTGACAAATGAGTGAAATATCATTGCAGATTGTTAACACTGTCCTCTCTCATCATAACAAGCTATATTTTTACACATGTTTTTTAAAGGCTTTTGTGAAACAGAATTTAAGAAAGATGTGTTTTGAAAACTAGGGAGGATGGTGGTGATGGTACCTGTTGTAGAGTTTGATGAATAAACTGAACAGGAATACTTGGGCTCAAAGTAAGATGCTGTGTTGTGTTCTTCTTTTTTTGCTCAACAGAAAGAATAGCAATAATTATACAAATAAAAAAAGCCCTTTCCAGAAAAAGATCTCTAAAATCAAAGCCTATTAAAATCTGTAAAATGACCTCTGTTCTGTTCTGGAAAATAAGGATGGTGCTGATTCTCTTTCTTCCTCCAAATAACAAATAGCTTTGGACATATTCAGCTGCATTCCAACCTTCATATACAGATGCTACCATAAGTATACATTCACTTTCATTTCTTTTTTCCAAGTATAATAACGGAATAAACGATAAGAAAATTCTTAGAAGACTCATTTTTACATTCTCTATGGCCAGGTTATCAAGATATTTCTTCTCTGGATTTTGGAGATGATATTTATTGTTACAGCTCAAGTTCATCAGCAGACTTGTTATCAAAAATCCTTCTTTCTCCTACTGTCATGCTGACAATGCTAAAAGCATTATACATCTAAACTTATTACTTATTGATTTATTAAACCTGTAGAATTTCAGCCATAAGATTTAACTTACTTTCCATTGCAGATTCAATTGATGGTTTTCAATGTATCTTACAAAACAATAGAGAACTAAGCACTCTGTGGGTAGTTATTCTTGGACAATTTAATCTTCTGTTTGATAAACAAGGAATATAAACGTTGGGGAGCTCATGAAATAAATCCTTCTCGGAAAAGCTCTCATTTTTTGCCGACTTTCAGCCTTCTGTTTCTATTATCTTTTCAATTTCTCATTGTGGCTTCCAAAAAGTAATTGAGATTTGACCTGGTGGTTCAATATATCTCAGGTTATGAGTTCACGTTTATGTACTACTGCAGTTCGTGCCGTCTGCAGGCTTTGTGTATAAACATCATGAGCCAGATCACTATTTGCTGTAGACTGGTCTAACTGCTCAGATTTCAGTAGCACTACAGCTGTTTACATCAACAGAGGCTCTAGACACAAATTCCAAACACGAGTGGCATATCTCAAGTATCTTTCATGAATTCAAAGGAATTTTTATCTGAATGCTAAAGCAGGACTTACCTAACCCTCAAGAACACTACTTTTTAATGGATATTTTCAATTTATTTATTCTTTTTTTTTTTTATCACACATGCCATGACTATCTCTGTAAAGATATCTCTGTAAAATAGGAGTTAGGAGAATACCACTGTTTCCTGAGAAGGCCACTCCATGACTGCTTGGCATAAGGATACAGATATTGTTGACCAGGAAGCCAAAATGGTATTACTTTCAAGTGTCTGGTTATGAACACATACGTACCACATGTGCCACCTTCCTTCTTGTTTTAGTGAAACTGCTTTCAGCCAGCTAGTAAAACACAGTGGTTATAATTAAGATGCCAACTGTTTTTTACAGGTAAAATATTTTCTGCTATGAATGGAGAAAACATCAATCATTGTGTTATAACTGTCTACAAATCCTAATTTTTATTGACAATCATTATATTTTGACTAATGACATGTTAACTTATGCATAGGCTGTGAAACGTCTTTGAGATTACTTATATCCATTGCCACCTTTTTTTTTAATCAATGTTGCATTGCCAGCTGAGTATACTACTGAAAGTAAAAGACTTTTGGAGAAGATTTTCAGAAGAAAAATTGATTAAAATGACCTTATATATCTTCTGCTTTACTGCTGATTTCTCTAAAGTGACTCTCACTGGTTATCAACCAGTTACAATAATTACCTCTGATCACCACAAAAAAGTGAATAGAATTTCAAACTCATCCTTTATCACAAGAACATCTGATAGGAAAAGCAATAATGCATACAATATAGAGTGCAGGTATCTTAGGTGCACAGAGACTCCAGATAGAGCAAAGGAAATGGTTATGGATATGGTTTTTATATACATTGCCCTATAGTCATCTGTCCTCATTTGGCTCTCAGAAGATCAACCAACCAAAAAAGTTAAAAATAAAAAGATAATTTTAAGAAAATGAAGCAATGGTTAACTCTGAGCAGTTTCCCCAGCTCTGTTCACTAGACAATATAATCCATTCCCAAGTGAGAACAAAAGAAGTGAATATAAGGAGCAGAGTAGCAGCATATGTGGATAAAGAAATGGCTTCTTTTGGAGGCAATTACAGTGTTAGATATTGACAGGACTGAGCTCAGTTACAGAAGTCTGTGTTTACATAATCCATTGTTTTTCACTGGAATTGTTGGTATGAAGTTTAGCCATCTCTCCTGTAAGTGAACTACATAAATGCATTGGTGCATTCTCAGAAAAAAAGAAAAAAAAAACAAACATACCTTCCACGTTTGGCACATGGACTAGTTGTATGCCTAAACTAATACCTGCAGAGACACAATTTTCACACGAGGATATAGAGTTTCACTTCTTCCTCTGTCACTTACCTTCCTGGCACCCTAACTAAGTGTGCACAGACTGTTGCTTTCATAATATCATGAGCATTGCCAGTTTTGTCTTAAGTTTCTCACCAGAATCTGCTGATGAAGGTGGCATATCAGATATTTGTAATGCTCTTTGCAGGGTATCATTCATGATTGCTCCTAAAGAAGGAGCTCAGGATCATTTAGGTCCAAATCTCAATTCTGTTACTGACTACTCTGGTTGAGTTCCAAAAGTTATGCAGCCTCTCTACCTCAGTTTCTTTCTGATCAGGGAGCAGAAACACCACTGCCAAAGTATTAACAGCATTTTATACTGCATATTATGGGGATCAATACAAAGATGCTTTTATACAGCATGGAAAATTGAATGTTATTCAGCTACGCTTTTTTGGGATGCTGAAAAACATTCAGCAATTTTGAGGACGTTTTCTTCCTGCAGCTTATTAATACCAAGCACTTGTTTCTATTTGCCAGTTCTAGTGAACTAGCAAGCTGCCAAGGTGCTAATGAGCATGCAGCCTGAATAGTAATTCCAGTGCCACTGGTGATTATGATTAGGAACACTCCTGAATATAGATGGTGCTGTCTTGACCCCTGTCTCTGCCCTCAATTTGAATGAGTTCTACTCTACTCCAAAAGATTTTTCATCTCCTTTAACAAAAAATTTTAGAACATTTTGTTTTGTTTTTCAATAAAGCGTACTGTCACTTCTGACATAAGAGAGAAGTGGGTAAAGATTTGCTTCCATACTCTAAAATTGCTCGAGATCAAACCAAGCACTGAAGCAAATGAAGGTAGCTGCTGTCAGACACTATTTGGAGCCCTTCCATAGCTGCAGAATTGATTATGGTAGTTGGATTTCCTTTTCTTTCCCATCCCACCAACTCCTTGTCTTCCACTTCTGTTCTACTTAACAATTTATGTAAGAGTGTGAAGTGTGGCTGTACAAGCCAAAATAATTTTGAAAGGCAAAGCACTGAGTCCAGCTATCAGGGACCAAGATTTTCTTGTGAGAGAGCTTAATAAAATAACGTTATTAGCTACTATTCTCCAGTCTCACTTTGTGAAATAGGATTTGGCAGAGTATGACTTAGGGTTCATGAGTATTGAACGTCTGCTGGGCTGAATGCATTTCACTATAAGCAGCATGTCAGATCATTCTCCTTTCAGACTGGCAATGTCTATATTGGTCTAGGCTTCAAGCAGAAAAGTTGAGCTCTCTCCAGTGTAATGGTTCCTGTCAAATTCAAGCAACATGGACAATAGCATGACAGCCATGAGTATTTTGTTGTAATCATGAGGAATACAATGAACAGTATGTTAAAAATGAAAAATAGTTATCTTTGTCCAGGAAAATATATAAGAATATGTAAGAACATAGCACTATGGAATACAATATGTTTCAATCCTTATAACTGTAGGACAGGGTCCACAGGATCAGCAGAATAACCATTTCCCCACTTCTGACTAAAACAAGCTACAGTACCAACCCAGTGTGCTCCTCTTCATTTGCTGCTCATCTTGCTGGTTTCTGCTATTTGCTTGTTCAAGTAAGTAAGTGTAGTAATTTGTAATCCAGTTTACCCGTAGGCTGAGATGTTTAAACTACAGTCTGGCATTTGTTGGCTTTTGGTTTTTATAAAATGTTCTCCTTCATAGTTATGTTTATCAAGAAAAGTAGATTTAGTGACATTTTTCACAAAGCCAAAGTTCTCTAAAGGTCACAACTATCAGGCAAGCATCAATAATTATAATAGACACTGATATAAGAACTTAAGGCTACTTACCCTGTGTGCAGGGTGATGCTGGAAAAGATTACATTTGGTTGTTTACACCATACATTCCTTAGGAAAAATCATTTCAGAAGGTTCACTTTATGAGTGGGAGAAAAAAAAAGACACCTTCCTATCACACCTTCTATTCTGCTCTTATCATAGGTGCTAAATAACAAAGACAAACTGAGATAATACAAGATATGTTCACAGAATCACAGAATCACAGAATGGCCCAAGTTGGAAGGGACCTCAAGGATCATGAATCTCCAACCTCCCTGCCACAGGCAGGACCACCAACCTCCACATTGAATACTAGACCAGGCTGCCCAGGGTCCCATCCAACCTGACTTTGAACACCTCCAGGGATGGGGCATCCACAACCTCTCCGGGCAGCCTGTTCCATCAGCTCACCACTCTCATAGTAAAGAACTTCCCCCTGACATCCAAGCTAAATCTTCCCTCCCTCAACTTAAAACCATTTCCCCTTGTCCTGCTGTTATTCACTCTTTCAAAGAATTGACTCCCCTCCTGTTTATAGGCTTCCTTTAAGTACTGAAAGGCTGCAATTACATCACCCCGCAGCCTTCTTTTCTCCAGGCTGAACAAGCCCAGGTAGGTAAATACCAGAGTGGACTTTGTAAGACAAAATGTACAATAGCAGACAGAGAACTTCCTTAGATAATAATGCATCTTTCACCAGTAACTGATGGTGAAGGATGAAACTGATGAAACTTTCATCTATCTATCCCCAGCAGAAGCTTTTAAAATCTCACTCGACACTAAAAGGTAGAGGGATCATTCCTGTGCTCAAAATGGTTCTTAAAACTAAGAAAGCATTCTATTTGGAGCAGAAAATGAAGTTTACAGAGCTCATTATTTCTTTAAGTGGGATACTCATTATCTGCTGATTGAAAATAGTTCTTTAATATCAAACTCTGCCATGTCTTCAGGTTTTGCTTTGTTTGCAGTGGAAGTGGGAGAGACCAGCACTTCCTATAATGGTTACAGCACAGAACTTTATGCTTGTGAACAGCCAACTTCATTAAAGAAGAAACGATATCTAGTATTTTCTAAATATTTTCTACAAGTACTTCTACAAAAAAAAAAGAAAAAAAAAAATTAAAAATTCCAGGACAAAATCTTAGATCTAGATGGCTATCTTAGAATCAGTGTATTCATGGATCCCTGAATCCCGGGCTGCTGGATTTTTCCTAAGGCTACAAAACTAAGTATTTTACAATAATGTTAAATCGTGGCTGTTGGTAATAGCCCCTGACCAACTACAGAGATTTGCTTGGTTCCTGGTGTACACTGCTTATCCTGTCACATAGATAATTGGATGCAGAGTTCCCTATCCTAGTAATCAAAGGTTTGCCAGATCTTTTAAAATGTTCTGTAGGCAGAATGTGAAAAATAACAGAAACCAAGACATTGAGACCAAACTTTACTTCTCCAGCTGGTTGTCCATCCACTTAAGCATCTTCCTTACCTACCGTCATTCTAAAACCAGATACTGTTCACAAAAGCTAAATGTTGTCCTCTAAAACCACATGCAAGACAAAATTTTCAAATTAAAAACTTGAAATTTTCTTCAATTAATAGAAAATAGAGTATTAGTATTCAGATGACAAACTACCTCTTCTAAAGCCTTTCAGTTCAAGTTAAGCCATTTTAACCACAGATTTTATGTCACAGATCAATGTTTAACACTTAATCCTTAATTCCAAAAGGAAGTGAAAATCTAGTTTAGATTAACTAATTGCATTTCTGATTTTGATCCAATTAAATCATACATCATTAAATCATACATCCTCAAAAGATATATGGATATTTAAGAAATCTTATTACCCAGATTCTGAATTCTGATACAGAATTATGGGGGACGGGGTGGGGGGGGAGAAGAAAAAGAAAAGATCATTTGAGCAGGAGGGAATTTAGAAGTGAGAAAACATCACTGTTAACACCTAAATTCAAGACTTCTGTGACTACAAATTTTCCAAGATGTTGTTGCTGATTGCTAGGCTTTACCAAGCACTACTGATTAGTTCATTAAATAAATGTTTCATTAAGGAAAGCAATAAAGCACACAAATGCCTGTATTTCTAAATAGACACTATTTCACTAGATCACCAAAGTCTGAATGAAAGTTAGCCTTTCAGTAGATGCATAAAACACTGCCTGATGCTCAACCAGAAGGGTGAAACAAACCATGCTTCTGGTAGAAACAATGCCAAAGGCAAAATCTTGAAGTGTCATAAGAGATGACATGAACAGGGAAATGTCTGTTTACAAATAGTAAAAAAAAAAATAAATAAATAAAAGCACCTATTTCCTCTGCTGTCTTGAGCTTTTTGGTATCCAAAATGTAGGCAAAGATTCCTGTGTCTTTAACACATGCTTACAAGAATAAAGAATGCATTTCTACCTGTAGTAATCATTCTACTCCATAGAATGTGACCACTATCAAGTAGAGATTACATCCACCTTCATGTGGCAGATGTAACTGGGAGCCCTATCATACGTTGCTTGCTGCATAGGAATTATTTCCTGCAATGTGCTGAGTTTTACACAGCAACATGCAGGAGTGTTTAGCACATCCATCATATGACAGAGACTGGAAGTCTGTGGAGAAGAAAAACAGTCCAGTAGCGTTCTAGGAGCTTTGTGATAAATTCTCCAATGTCAAAGATAGTGGCAGAAATCTGAAACCCTGAAAGAGATAATAAAGTGGCTTGTGTGGAGATAAGCAATGTAATCACAGACAACACTTTTGAAAAAGAAAGCAAGCATGTACATTTATGTTACAGTCATTAATAGTATGAAACTAGCTATACGCCAATGCTGCAACAGAGTTAATGAATGCTAATGGAGTAGTCAGGAAAATACATGGCACTTTGTCAGAGAAGGACAGAATTTGACATTGAAAATCAATATTAAATAGTGCATTTAGTATTTAGGTCATCCTAAGAAAAAGATCTAGCAGAAAGAGCTTCCCAAAAAGGGCAATGAAACTGATCAGAAGTGTAAGAAGATTTTCATTTAAAGGAGGAGAAAAGATTAGGACTTTTTGACCAGCGATGAGATAAGTATTAGCAGATAGAACACAATCAGACATTAAGAGCCAGGTCTGCCTAATGGTGGAGTCATTGGGAAGTCTTTCATTAACTTCAGCAGGGGCTGGAGCATGCTCCCTGTCAGATAATTATGGTGATTCTTTCATGACAAAGGAACAGAGAAGATACTAAGTTAAATGTACAATGAAATCTTGTTTGCCACCTGAAGTACACTATCGAAACGAGAACTTGCAGAAAAACAAGGACAGTATTCACATTTCTGCTAGCTATGAAAGTGCGTACAGACAGCAATCGTGGCAGAGAAGCATCCACACAAACCTTTCAGAGACAGGAGGAGCAGCTCAGAAGTAGTTAACATATAGCAGATGAGACTAGGAAAAATTTCTTCTGAGGAAGAGCAGTGCTGCAGTGGCACAGGCTGCACAGGGAGGTGGTGCAGTCACCATCTCTGGAGGTGTTCAAGAGTCGTGTGGATGTGGCACTGAAGGACGTGGGCAGTGGGCGTGGTGGAGGTGGGCTGAAGGTTGGACGAGGTCATCTTTTCTAGAGGTCTTTTCCAGCCTTAATGACTTTAAGATTCTATGTTGGTGCAGGATAACATGGGGCAGAGCTTAACAGATGTATTTGTGGGCTCCCCTCCTTTCAGAATGAGGAGTTTGCCCAAATCAGCAGCTCCACTGGTGCCACACAGAATGCTCGAGCTTCTGTGGAGGTGCTGAGGAGTGGCTTAACTGGTTTCATGCTGGAAAACATCATTCCTCATGCTCATCCAGTCAGCAGCCTGAGTTCAACAAGAAATTCTTGAGCATGTGTAAAAATTATGATGGTAATTGTTTTTAAGTGATTTCTCTAGAGGCAGCATAGAGGTAAAAAAGTCTAAATGCTCACCTTAAGCATATGCCTTTTTCTCTATTAAGTTTCCTCTAGTGCTCTTCGTGTGATAATTACTGTTTCTAAACTGCTAATTAAGCTTCTGAAGACAGAAATGCTTGATTGTAGTGAGTTTCAAAACACTGGTGCACTGGGAGAAGGATTTTATCCTTGAACTCCACCTGAAGATCAGCACTTCCGAGTTGTTATACAGCATCATTTGATCAATCCTACATGTTTTTCAAAACCATCTTTCAAAATTCATTTCTGACCAGAAATGATTTTGTATCACGCGAGGCTGCAATTTGTAAGGAGAACTGTCATGGCTAGGGCCTTAGTTCTCATCTTTTCATAGAAAGGCTTGAGTTGGAAGGGACCTCAAAGACCATCTAAATCCAACCCCCAGCTGCAGGCAGGATTGCCGACCACTAGATCAGACACTAAATAAGGCTGCCCAGAGCCCCTATCCAACCTGGCCTTGAGCACTTCTAGGGATGGTGCACCACAGCTTCTCCAGGCAGCTGTGCCAGCATCTCACCGCCCTCTGACGAAAGCATTTCCTCCTAATATCTAATCTACATCTCTCCTCTTTTGTTACTCTTTGCTATGAATCTGACTACCTTTGAAATCTCTGCCTGAAAACATGAAATTGTGTTTGGTCCCAGAAGACCCTCATCTCATCGCAGAGCAGTTAATACCATCTTGGAATCATGCTCCCTTTTTCCAGCCTTCTAAAAATGTTCTCCAAAATGCTGGGAGTAGTGCAAAGCAGATACAGTAACAGAAAAGGTGAGCACACCTTCCCACTTTTTCTGCTATGAGATGGGCCTCAGTCATTTGTCCAAAGGACAGCATTTGGGAGGTAATAGTTAAGGCTAAGAAACCTGAGAAAGGCACAAAGCACTTACCCAACACAGACATAAAAAAAGAACAATTACAATAAGTCTGTAAGCTTGTTAAGTGCAAATCTGTACTGAATTCACATATACTATGCTAATCTGCAAGTACTGAGCAATTGTACCCAATCATTTTTGGGTAATGCTGAAATGTGACATGCAAGGGAAGGAATCTGGAAGGGAAAGGAATGCAAAGGGAAGGAAAACAGAAGAAAAAAGAAAAAATACCAACAGGAGCTTTTCCTGAGACAGTCTTGTATTGTGATCGGAAATGATTAATTAAAATTAAAAACCTGGAGATGAGTTTCTGGTATCTACCCACCAGATCTGAAACTTCTTTTTAAAGGATAAATCCTTTTCCTTTACCGCTGTCTGCTGCTGTCTGATGGCAAAGCTGGCTTATTCTTTCAAGGAGTTTTTCAGGAACAAACTGCGGCCTGTGACCAGGCACGACACAGGGAGCTGATGTGATCACTTTGTCATGAAGTTGTTCACCTGGCCTGAATTTTACTTGCTGCAGCTAACACATAACTGAAATCTCCTTTTATTCAGGCTGTTACACAAACTAAGGGATACATGCTGCAGGGTAGTTAAAAACATAAAAAATTGGTTTTCTTTGCTGATGATTCGATTCAGGCATATATTTTTGAAATATTTGTGCACTGATAAACACAACTGCCTTTCGGCAGATCTGACGCAGTGCTTGGGGGGGTTGGGTTGTCAGTGGAGTACAATAGATGAACCTTTTTAAAAAAAAGTCTGATATTTTTGTGTCAGCCTTCCCGTCCAAGCTGCCAACAGCAGGAAGTCCTTTATGAGCAGAAACACCTGTGGATTTTTCTCATTTTTGTGTGCATACCTCAGTGTCCCTAAGTGCATTCCTTGACTCGTGACTCCTTGCACAAGGTCAAACTCGGCCCTATTGTTCCGTGAGACCATGGGGCAAACATTTGGCCTCCAGGCCCTGTCGATGGGAATTCTTGCACGGGGTTAATTACAGCAGCATTTTGAATGGTTATCAAAAATCACTCTTGAAAAATACTTTGGAGATTACAGTTCAGGTCTTATCACAGAGCAACTTCAATAGTGAGCAGCAGGGTAGAGTTGGCCTGGGGCTTGCTGTACCCCCAGCTCGCACCCTGTTGTTGGGAGCAGGGCAGGCACAAGCCGTCACACCTGGAGAGGTCCTATTTTGTTGTCACTACCTCAGACGGTATCTCACACGCACATCACGTTCCGCGCATTGACGCTGCCTTTGTGGTTCCAAGCATGGTGTAACTATTGATCCCAGCAGCGGAAAAGATAAAGAACAAAACAAAACTGGGGGCTGGGAGCTTTCATTTACGAGGTTGGAGAGCTCCTCCAAGCTTCCCGGTGCTCGGCGGGCGGGGACGGCCACCGGCCCAGCTCCTGGCCCCCCGACGGCGCGGAGGAGAAGCCCTGCCCCGGGACGGACAAAGGCGAGGAGGCGGGGAAGCGCCGGGGGCCGGGCCGCGACGGGGGGGGCCCCGCCGCCACCACCCACGGCGCGCCGCGGGCCCAGCCCGGGGGCGGCCCCCGCTCGGCGTGGGGCAGCGGGCCCGGCCCGGCGACGCCGCCCGCCCGCCGGCCGCCCCCGGCCCGCCTCCGCGCCGCGACGGGGCGGGCGGCGGCTTCGCGCCCGCCGCCGGCATGGAGGCAGCGGGGCGGCGCGGACGGGCGCAGGGGGTGCCGCTGCCCACCCTCCTCCTCCTCCTCCTTCTTCTTCTCGAAGGTCAGCGGGACCGGGGCGACGGGGGAGCGGCGGGGCTGGGGGCGATGCGGGGCCCCGCCGGAGGGCCGCCAGGTGCCCGTCCGAGCTGCGGGCGAGGGCAGTGCGGGGGGAACCGCCGTGACGGGAGGTGCTGGGGTTTGTCCCCCCCCAGACCTCTCTTGGCTGGACTGGCTGCAGCGTGCGGGAGGTTTGGGAGAGAAGGCCCGTGTAACCCGGTGAGCACTGCTGAGGGCTGCTGTGCCATCCCGAGCGCTGCCCAACTTCAGCACTTGCAGTAACTTCCCGGGAAGGAGGGCACCTCGTTGCTGATAGAGCGCGGGCTGCTTGAATTAGGAGAGGTGTTTCATCATCCCTCTCTCGTGCAGTGCTTAAAGCCCTCCTGGATCGCAAAGGCGTTGGGTCGCTTTCCTGTCCGGCTACTCTGCTTAGCCTGCAGATCGGTGGGGCTCTCTGTAGTGCCGCGTTGTGGTGTGTAGCCCTTCTCTAAAAGGGGTAACTGCTCAGGTTGAGAGCAGAGGCTCAGAGCTACGTTTGGCCTCTCCTGCCCTCACCCTCGCTTTGGTGTTTGTCCCCACTCCTGCACAGGTGATGGGAGCTGACCTGCTGAAATCTGTTGTGTGAAATTAAGATGATGAGTGTTAGGATGGATCAGCAGCGCAGGCAGGTCACTGTGCAACCACAGGCAGAGAAGCCTTGCTGCAAGGTGGGAGCTTGTGGGCAGGAGGTGTTCACAGAGGTTGCTATGATGAGGCTGGGTTGTCTAGATCCCAGCCCACTGAAAGCTGGGCCAAGATAGATGACAGGCAGGAACGCATCTTATGAGGAGTGGCTGAGAGAGCTGGGGTTTTTCAGCCTGGAGGAAGCTCAGGGAGACCTCATAGATCTCTACAACAATCCGAAAGGAGGTTGTGGTGAGGTAGTGGTCGGCCTCTTTTCCCAGATAATGGTGATAGGACAAGAGAGAATGACCTTAAGTTGCATCAGCAGAGGTTCAGGTTGGGTGTTAAGAACAATTTCTTCTCAGCAAGAGCAGTGATGCAGTGACACAGGCTGCCCAGGGAAGTGGTGGAGTCACCGTCCCTGGAGGTGTTGATGGTGTGGCACTGAGGGATGTGGCTAGTGGGCATAGTGGTTGGACAAGATGATCTTGGTGGTCTTTTCCAACCTTAATGATTTTGTGATTCTACAAATGCTAATGGAGTCATCAGAGTGAGCAAGCTCTTGATGGTCAAGAAGGAGAGCATGGGATGAGACGGGAGAAATCTGTCATTTATCTTGGGGAACATGGCCTAGGACTTTGCAACACCACAAAGTGATTATCAAACAAGAGATTGAACTTTAAAATAAAAGAATATGTCCTTCCATATCCTTCAGTCATAAAGAACTTGCTTACTGTTATTTCACAGTTGGAGCTGTTGATCAGTCCCAAAGAGCATTGCTACTGAGGACACTTCTGGCTTCCTAGGCAAGAAGGCCTTTGGCATGGTGGTGGGCAGAGCTGGCTGCAGTGGGACTGGGCTGGGCTGGCAGGGCCCCACTGAGATGGAGCTGGCACTCAAGGTATAGAGCAAGGGCAGCGCTGGCAGCTGGCTGGGGAACCCCAAACAGCCCTAAGTGTCACTCTGGACCACTCCAGCAGGGACATGGGGCAGGAGCCAGCCCACAGACAGCTTTATTCCCCTCTTCTCCAACCCACCAGTGCAGTGTGGGAGGCAGCTTGGCCTCAGGTTGTTCTCTGGAGTCTTCATTGGAACACAGAAAGATAATCCGTGGTGTCTTGACATTTTGAAATGCTCTTTTTTTATTTTAAATGATTTAATATGAGAAGGGATTGATACAGCCAGCTATGAAATATGCATACAAAAGCATCTAAATGTGAACTTCTCACTGAAATTTGGAATGAGAGGGAATTGGCTGCCATTTGGATTATGGGTTCAGGCCAAGCCTCAAGTGAAGTCCTGTGATTGTATAAAACTGTTAGATTGCATTTTCTTTAAAACTGTATTCTATGGCTTTTTGTTGTTGCTGTTATTTGACTGCATGAATGTTATTTTTATTCAGCAGAAGACTGTCTGGCTCAGTGTGATAATGACTGCAAGGCTTACTGCTGTGATGGGACCGCTCCCTACTGCTGTTCATATTATGCTTACATTGGGAACGTCCTTTCGTAAGTATATTTGCTCTTCAGAACAAATGATGCTCACTGTTCATGAACTTGATGTGAATTCAGGTTGCTGGAAACTATGTTTGGCAATAAACACTGACAGGGTTTGGTTTGTGGGGTTTTAGTTGTTTCTTTCCTTGCTGCTAGCAAACGTTAATGCTGTAAGGTCTCACACTGCATGCATTTTTGAGGCATGCTTATACCAAAAAGCTTGCTGAGATTTAAGGTTATGTCCTTAACTTGTGTACGCTGCTGAAGCCTTTGGAAGCAAGCTGTACAGGTGCTGAGAACTTTGCTTCAAGCTCTTCAAGGGAAGAGGACTGTATGTAGAAAACTCGTATTTTTTGTTGAAATGCTGTTACAATACCTGAGTTGAGCTGCTATTCAAATATCTTGCAATTTAGATCCTTTTTGCTTTGATTACTATTTTTTTTTCTTGTTTGTTTTCACTAAATTGTGCTTTGGCTCTTGATGGGGTTTATTGAATAGATTCAAGGGTGGGAGTAATCTGATCCTTTAACGCTGTGGTGTGAGTAGCATGTTTCACAGTGCTTAGAACCAATGCAGGTGTAATGGAGAAGGTATGAATATTTCCTGGCTAGAGGAAAGTATAGGTGTAACTATCGATAAAAATCGTAGTATCCAGTGCAGGTGTTAGCTCTGCATTGGTGATGAAGAAGAGAAAATTCTGTGTGCTAGTTGACCTGACTCCAGACTCTGGGCTTAAGTTAAAACCCATAAGTGTTTCATTTCTATGTGAGGACAAACCTAAACAAAACACAAAATGTTCTTCAAGACAGGGCATCTGACCTTGTTTTTTGTCAACCTCATCAGTAATTTCTTCACCCATTAGCATGCAGTCTGTGGAAAGGATAAATGTGGCACTGAGGGACATGATCATTGGGCATGGTGATTATGGGTTGACACTTGGACTAGATGATCTCAGTGGTCTTTTCCAATCTCAGTGATTTTATGACTCTGTATTTTTGGTTTGCATTCTTAGCTGAAACCAGAGAAGGAAGATGTGATATGTCAGGTGGATTGCTCAGTGCCTGGGAAGGAGTGAATTCAAAAGTAGTAGTTTTTTCTAGAAAGACATCTCTGTTGCAGGCTTTGTACCTGTGGAACATGTCACTGTTGCCTTCAGCTTATTATGTAGCACTTTGAAGGAGTAGGCATAGTGATGGCATTTTAATACAGAATTGATCCACAGCATTTAAAGCGGATCAGACAGTTCTTGGGCTAAAGTAAATAAAATGATGATGGAGCATCAGAATCCTTCATTCCTTTGGAAATAAGAAAGCATGTATTTAAGATTGATTACTTTTGGAGAATGACAAGTGATTTTATTTTCCTCTCACCTAGGAAATATTTCCTTTTTTTTTTTTTTTAATTTTCTTTTCTCCATCCAAGATTGCTTTCCTGTCTAGATGCATAGGAAGATATGCTGCATTTGAATAACCCATTCCTGTTCATACATGGTTAGGAATGATAGATACAGTAGCGCTGTATATCACATTGTAAGAAGGAAGGTTCCCATAGAGCAGCAAAGCAAGTGGATTTCCTCTCCCACAGCCCATCAACATCACTGGCATTTGCCTAGTCTGATGTCAGAGCTGTGCTGTGGGAGGGATTGATCAAGGGATTCTTTAGAACGACTGCTGAGATATTCAAACCATGCTTAACACCAGGTTCACACCTACTTTTCTGTGCACTTATTTAACCAACATAAACAGCTGTTGAGTTAGAACTGAAATGCAAGTGACACTGGCATGTTAGAAAGGTTTGTGTGTATCTGTATGCATGCTGAAGTGGCTTTTACAAACGCTGTTTGACCTGAAGGAGGTATTTCATTCTTCTCATTTTTTTATGGATAAGTACTTCAATTCATAAACTCTAAGACAAGTCAGAAGTCATTATTACTACTCTAATCTGACATGTTGGGTGATTGAGCCATAGTTTTCACATATATATTTTTTTCTCACTAAAAGCTGCATGGGGTGTGCCTTCTATAAACATGCATAATCTCATTTTGAAAACTTCAGGCGTTAATGAATTGACCACCTGCCCTGCTAAATTCTTCTGTAGTTAATTTACTATCACTGCTGGGAAATTTTGCAGAGAAATGAAGGCTGAAATTCTTAAAGTCAGCTCTTAACCTACATATGAGTTTGAAATGTGGCCCTAAATAGTCATTGTGACAACTGTGAACCTTAGCGGTAAGCTGATTGAACTCTGTCAGCCTCACGTGTAAGATTTGCCCAGGGGTCAATTCTTCAGCCTGCCTTCGAGCTCGCTCCATTATTTTCACTTCCTTCTGGAAATGTAGCAGTCAGAGCTGAGCACGGGGTTTTGATAGAATTCTTTCTGGGATTATTTTTTTTCTGTAATTAAACATCTAGGTTTCAGTATCTGTTTTGAAGCAAATGATCATCACTGAAGACATAAATGAACTTACTAGTTTCTTTCATGTCCAAGTTTGTAAGTCATTGTCCTCAAAACATGTCTGATACTTTAAGCCTGCTGATTGTTCTTTGCTAGAGTTACCAGCTTTGCATCTAGTGGTATGGCAGAACAAGCGATTTTAGACTGTGATTTTAACTATGTTCCATAACAATAACCATCTGTTTTTGCACCATGTTGGTCTTTATTTTATGTGACATGTTTTCCTGAAGAAGCTTCATGTCGTCTCACCCCCAAATGACAAACCTAGGAATTTACATTGCAGGACACATTCCCTGGAATCTGGAAATCACTGCTAGTGACCCATGTTTTGGTGTCTTACTGTGAACAACTGAGTTTAGAAAACTTTTAGATTTAACCCAACAAGCTATGTGCCCTGATAGTTCCACATCATTACGTTCTTTCAATATCTTTGTTTTCCGGTATCATCATTTTTTATCTTGCTGCCTACACCAAAGGGTGGACTTTATCTGCATGGCTATTTTTAGAGTGCCTTTTTATTGTCTAAAACACTGTTAGTAGTCTTTAGTGTTTTATTGGCTAATCTGCTTCTTTAGAGATTCTAAGTGCTTCTTTGTTTATTTATCACTAACTTTTCTCCTCTGCATGTCTTTCTGAGGTTCCCGTTCTTCTCCAGGATGTTTTTTCTACATAACAGTAACTTTTCCTTGCAGTTTCGGAAGAACCTTTCAAAACACAGTAGGTTCTTTTTTAAAACAATTCCATGTTTTATTTTATGCCTTTCACTCTTCTTTTTCTAGACTCGTATGCCTATGATTGTGCAAACAGAATAGAAACACCAGCCAATAATGTGTATCCTAATTTTAAAACAGAATCACTGTAACTAGATCATGATCACTGATACTTAGGCAGCTTTTAGCTTATAGATGATTAATTCTCTCTTCACTCATTAAAATGAGATTCAACATTGAGATATTCCATGTAGGGTTCTGGAGTTTTCTATTTGAGGAAATCGTCATCTTTTTAGGGCACTGGGGAGTTTTTTTCTTTAGTCAGATGAAGTTTTCAGCAAACATCTCCAGGCTGTGTGCATCTGTGATTAGCCTGTTTTTCTTTCTGTACATGAAGAACAGATGCAAAGTTATCAGCTCACTCTAGCATTAGGATTCCAAAGACTGTAAAAAGTCCCATAACACCACCTTTAGCTGGACTTCAGGTATAATCTGTAAGCTTTCAAGATCTGTGGTCTGTAAATTCATGAGTATCTCTAATGTAAAATGACACATCCTTCCTCCTCCTTCTCCTCCTGCTTTTCATGATACCCTTTCAGAGCAAGTTGTTACAGCCTTAGTTTTCCAGCTGTATTTCCCTTCCTACTAGTTTTCATTAATTACAAACTGACATTATTTCATCTGATGCATATGCATTTCCTCCTGTTTATTCTCTCAGCATCTAGTGCTCAGCAGTTAGTTCTTCTAAAAACGCTGTATTTCTTGGACAAATTACAGATTTCTGTTTGGACGTGGGCAATGTAGTAGATTTGTAATCAATAAATGAAAAGATGCAGGAACACTTGAATGGTTAGACTGTTCCTCCTGCCCAGCCTTTCATTTCTCATCAAAAGGTAACACTGGGATGCCCTTTCCAGCCTTTGGCATCATCCTAGCTCTTGAAGTCAAGAAATACAAATTCCCCTCCTTCTCAGAAGCTAGTTTCACTGCCTGTTGAATCATGGGTGACTGAACTTTTACCAGTTTCTCGTGTTGCATCTGCTTCTGCAGCTTGCTGCCGGGCAAGGGACTGAGAGGACTGCAGTGTGTTTTCTCTCAAACCTGCTCCAGATTTGCCTCCAGCAAGAGTATCTTCGTAACTAACCAACCAGCAGTGTTTCACCTTCTGTCACTCAGAGGAGTTGGAGACATCTGGTTACTGCCTTCAGCTCCAGCCTCAAACCCCAGCATCCTCAAAAGCTCCGAAGTCCAGAGACTGCTCAGTGTAGCCAGGAAGGAAGGAAGGCAGACAGAAAGAATGGGAGGAAAGGAGGCAGAAAAAAACAAGCATAAAAATCACGTGTAGGCCTCAGCCTGCAAAGCTGAAGAAAAAACTGTGTGGTGAGTGTGTCTAGGTGTGGCATTTGATGTGAAATATTTCATATCCAGTAGTATTGTGAGAAACGTAGATGACCTCAGAGAATGACAGTTTTTTCGTGCAAGATTGTCCCTTAAGCTGATTCACCTGATGTGGCAGTATGGAATGGAGGGTGGGAATGGGGGAGGAGCACACTGAAGGATAGAATTAACATTTTAAGAGTTAAGAGTAGCATAGCCTCTAAACTCTATAGTGAATTTAAAAAAATCAGGAAGCTTAGTAGTCACTGTATATTCCAAATAATTAAAATTAGATATGTTCAGGCATCCCACAATAAATATGTGAAGCAACATATGGGTTGGGGACGGTTCTATGTCTGCACTTCAGCTGTTTGATATTCTGCTAAAAATAAAAATGGGTTCCTCTTCATCAGTGCAATGTTCAAAATTTCCCGTGATTGGAGTACTTCTTGACAATATGGAAAAGTGCACTTTGCCTGACAGTTAACATTTCATACCTCTGACTCTGGAATTTCTGATACAATGCCAGCAGGTAAGATAAAAGCCTGATTCAGTAATTATTTATCTTGTGTTGAGGCTTCTGGTCAGGAGAGTCTCCTTAAAAGAGCATTGCAGGTTAAACTGTTAGGTGACAGAACCAGAGCCTGAGGATGGTTTTTTAAGCACTGGGCTGGCTGTAAACATGTCACTGGGGAGGGCAAGATGCCAGTAATTGGACTAAAATAATTTCTCCTTCATTCTGAGTAAGAGAGGGATAGCTGTTTAGACTTTTAATCCTTGGTCTTTACCATATGCCATGCCTATGGAAGTGTGCTATTCATGCTTCAGCCTGGGAAAAACTCTGCAAGAGGTGACATCCAGCTTGCTCTGTACGGGGGGTTGATTAACAAGCTACTGCTTAAAGAAAGGCCTAGGATCGTGTTTTCATTGTAAGATCTGCTGGAGAAAGAGCTGATAGTCGAAATGGGACCTTTGCAAAGCGATTCAACTTCCATTGTTTTTTGTTCCATGCCTATTGTTCCAGCTCATATCCTTCAGTAGAGAATGTGCAATCAGATTTACGACCAGAGCAGTGTCTGCTCTTATGAAGGATGCAGAGGAAACCCTTGTCAACACCAGATTTAAAACTTAGGGCGTCTCTTCTTTAGCCCATTGTGCTTTTAATTCTGACACTGTGTTGTGACAAGCACTTAAAATGGAAAAAAACCTGTTTTGTTTGCCAAACAGAAAGTATCAAAAGATAGCTCCTGTTTCACATTTTCTACCTCTTTTTTTTTTTTTTTTTTTGCACAGGGCATCTGAGTAACTCTTTTATAAATGTTTGGGACTTAAAAAAAAAACTGAGTTCTTTTGGCTGTTTGTTTTTGGAAGTTTTGTGTTGTTTTTTATTATGTAGTCATCAGAAGTAGAATATTATTTTAATGAAAACTGCAAATTTTTGTAAACATGCATGTTCTATTATTAGTGAGAAAAAAGGCTAGCATGGTTCTGAGTTCTTGACATCTCTGTGGATCATCTGTTTTACGTCGTTTGGAAGACTGCTAGAGTTTGAACTGAAAATGGATGCATTATGGTATAAATCACTGAAATGCTTTCTGTGACTTCCAGAAGACTTGCTGGAGTGGAGGAAATAAACATTCCTAAGGGATTCAGCAAAATTAACTTTCTTTTATTGCACTGTTTATTTCTAAAATGTATTTTCAGTGAAAAGGTGAGATAATTTTGTGTTTATCACTTGCAGTGGTCTGTTTTGGAAGATTGTAAGATTTTTCTGTAAGGTTTGGTCATGTAAAAGGTGAATATTTTCGTAGCATTTAGTAAGTCTACCTAAAGACTTGGCCTGGAAGAATACGTAGATCAGAAGTGAACTGTTCTTTGTAAGAATTGTTTTCTTCTGTCTGTTATTTTATATCCCTTCTCCTTTTTTTTTTTTTCCCCTTTATCCGGAAGGAGAAGGATACATCCCTACATTTGATAAGAAACTGTCATTTTGTTCAGTCATCTGTACATCCAAAGCTTCCAAGAAAGTTCTGATAGTCTGCTAGGCATCGGTTCAACAAAGTAGCTAAATGCACGTATAACTTCAAGACAGTGAGTGGATGCAATGGATCATTCATCCTGTTTAAGTCAATAGTTAATTACTATGTACTTCAGAGGGGACTCCATGCACTGGTTCTAGTGGGACAAGTTGTAAACTTGGATACCTTGTTGAATCCAGCTGTCAGAAGGAAAAAAAAAACCAACACTTTTTTTTTTCCATCACCACAGTTTCCTCAATGTTCTCTGCCGCTCCATGCTCCCTTGTTCCCACTTCAGATGCCACTTACCAAGGTGCATCACTTATGGTGGGGTCAGAAAGTACGCAAGACAAATCCCATCTCAGCTGACTAATCCATTCCCTGCACTAGCTCCCCGCATTTCTCAGATACGTGCGTGCCTTCTCTACCCTCAGCTGAACAATTTCTGTTTTATTAACTAATTCCGAGATTTCACAGAGTTTGGAGGATTCTCAGAGGATTACTCTGTTCCATTTTGTACTGGTTTCCCTCTAGTAAGTAATATCAAACTGACTGAGAGCACGGTTATTAATGAATATACTTCTGGGTCAAAAACTGGACAAGAGGGCCGTATGATGCAGCGCACAGTGTAGTTGCAACTAGTCCAAATAAAAGCTGTAGCACTCGTTCCGTGTTTGAACTGTATTGTCCTAGAAAGATAAATTCTCATTTTGATTTTAAATGTACCTCTTTAAGAGACAGAAACAAAGTTTGGAGCATGTGAGTGATTAAAATTTAAAGGAAATGAGCTACTAATTCACATTAGGGCAGTCACAAGTTCCTTTGAGATTTATAACCACAACTAGATGGAAATTCCATAGTTAATATAATCTTTAGAAATTCAGTGAAGTTTTCTTAATGATTTTTCTCCACTAAAAAAAAAAAAAGTAATGACATTTACATTTGGAATAACTTACGCTACCATAAAACTCTTTTTCTTTATTTAATGATTTATTTTTGTAAAACTCAAGATATATCTGGGTTCTTACTGTATGTGTATTTAGTATGAGCTGGCGAGGCACAAATACCACAGACAGCAGGCTACATCATCTTACCTCCCTCTTTTGGCTCATTCACACAGATAAGAGGTTTTTACTGCTATCATTAAATGGAATTATTCCTTTTGCATACAAGGGAGGCTTGGCTTAATGCTGAATGAAGCATAAAGGGGCTGTATAAGCTACTGCTACCCCAGTCCTTCATACAGTCCTTAGTCAAGGTGATCCAAGGAAAGCATAACCAGGGTACTGTTGCCCTATAGCTGTTTCCAGCTGCTGAGAGCCCATAAGGCACCAGTGTTTGCAGGCTAGGAATAACATATAAAATTCTGTCCCTAATGTATGTGCCGATGCTCTGTTATTTACTGCTGGTTTGATCAGTGATTCCCCAGTACTGTTTGCTCCTGTGCTGTCTGTGCATTTGTTTTTTTCCTTCCAGCAGCCGGGTGAGACAGAACCTGGAGGTAAGCAGTGTTCCTTCCTTTCACAATGCCTCTGCAACAAATCCCCATGGAGAACACAAAAAATAGGAACAGTCTGATAATATACTGAGGAGAATTCAGGGACAAAAGGCAAACATTGGAAAGACCCAAAATAAATTACTCATTTACAAGTAGCACTTATAATATGACGGTGTTTAAATGTTATATGATAGCAGCTCTTAATTCTTTTGTTTGGATCAAATCCTTCAGCAAGTCCCTGAGCTTTAAGGCTTCTCCTCATCTGCTGCTTTGGAAATGTAAACCTGCAGGAAAAGAAATAAGCAGCTATCACAGATTTAACACTTACTTATTATTGTTGGAACTAAAGCAGCACTAATCATATTTTGTACAAGACTTTGGTGAAATATATCTCTTGGAATGTTTGAGATTTTCCTGGAAGAGTAGCGAGAATTTTGTTAGTGTGGTATTTTGTATTTAAAAAATGCAACTTTTTTTTCGTAATCATCTTTGCTTTCCACTATGTAGCATGTTATCATCCAAAGGTTTCAAAACACTTACAGTCTTATACTTGCAATATCCTGTCAGGCAAGGAAACAGCATTTGGGTGTTGCATGCCTGCAATCCACCTAGGATGGACTAGTCAATTCTAAAAGCAGTATGGATGATCTCAAACAAAGGCAAATTATTTGGGCTCTGGGTAGAATTTGGATTAATTGGAGCCAAAGCTTGATGTCTGAATTTGGACACAGAATATGGAATGGATGAGCATATTCCAGTGAAAACCTCCTGGGCAGAGTGGGACTTTGCATGTGAGGGTTCTTCCAATGCCATGTTCAGCACCAAAGCTCTCACAGTTGTGAATGAGATGCGTAGTGTTAATCTAACCTGAGGAATTATCAACCTTCCCTTAAAACTATTCCATTAGAGCATCTCATGTGCAAATATTGCACATTTCGACAACAATAGTTATTTTTGTCTGCCTTTCTGCTTGCTGACAGCTCTGCAGTGTGCTTACCACTTGCTATTCTGCATGCTCCTTGTCCCCGGAGACCTCAGTGAGGCTGTGTCCGATGATAGCTAATATATTTACTTGGCTGAAAGCTAATATTGTTTATTCAGCCCACTGTGGTAACCCTGTGTTTGGCTTGGCAGTGGATGGCCTATTTACATAAATTGAAATTATGAAAATGGATGGCAGAATTGCCTGTCTGCTTACCTCGCATTGCTTTCCTCATGTGGCTCCTTGCAGAGATAATGTGATATTAAATTCCGGAGGAGAGCAAAAGAACAGAGCTTCAAGGGGACAGGGGGCTGGCTGAGAAGTTATGGCTTTTTTCTCCATTTAAAATTGTTTTAAGAAAAGCACAATTCATATTTGTTCTTGAGCCTTCATACTGCTAAATGAAACTCATGATCAAATTAGCATATTTCTTGAAATGTAATAAAATGTCATCTTGACAGTAACACTTTCAAAATTGCTATATTACAGGGATGCTGTATGTTTTGTGTGTTTCTGATGCTATGTTGCCATCAAGGAAATAAGATAATAAGCTGAAATTGAAAGGGAAGCTGTGGTATTTAACATCTGTATTTGGTAAATTTACATTGTCACTGCCTTCTAACCTAAGTTATTTCAAATTAAAATCCTGTATCATGAAAGGAGATTTTTCTTGCACCATCCCCAGTGAGCTTTTCTTCCCAGACACATGTGTGAGGACAAGCAGCCAGCTCAGGAAATGGCTGGTGCTGCCTGGTGCCACAGTGAAAAGCTTTGATGACCTAAAAAGATCCTTTTGCATTAGCCACAGAAGTAAGAATTTGGGGTCTGAGCTGTTCACACCTTCTGATGCTCTGGGCCAGCTGGTAGGTACAGGAACTCTATCCTGTGTTCCTGTGAAGTGGCAAGCTGACAGCAGCTATTTACAAGCTGATTGGTGTTTACACAGCAGACAGTGGTTGGTATTGTTTATCTGGCAGGCAGAGTCACCTCTGAGTGTGAGCTGGCCTGTGTGCAGCTAGATAAGCAGCCCTGCTTTGTATCACTCCAATTTAGCAAGTCATAAAGCAACTTTGTCACTCTGGTTTGGTTTTTGAGCCCTGCATCCTTGTTTAGAGGAGAGTTTTGTTACTTCCTACAAGAGAAGATTTGTTTTGCATTTCCATAAATAATTACCCAGAAGGATGTCCCAGCTCACACTTGGAGAGCCCTGTGGTCCCCTCCAATGCCATCCCAGGTGACCCTGCTGGAGCAGGGAGTAGTGGGAAGCTGCAGGGAGGCTGCTGCCCTTGGGAGCCAAGAAGTATTGAGTATTCATTAGATTGTCAGGTATTTTAATGAGTTAAGGGAAGTAACACCTGCAGTTTGTGTAGTTAGAAATCTGTCTAAGGTTACAGTGAAATACTTTTGGGATGACACTGATTAAGTTTCTGTATTCTTCTGCTTTGTTTTCCTTCCAGAAAGGAGCTATTATTGCAGAGCTACCGGCAATCCCAGATTATCCCAGGAGCTTGCAGCAGATAGGTTAGACTCTTCTCAAAGACTGACTTGTCTCTTCTGTGAGGAAATTGCGTTACTTGGAAGTTCTTGGTGCTTAAAATGTGGAGAGGTGACTCCTCCATGGGGACACCTGGTGGCTGATCCAGAAAGTCACTGGGGCTGTGTTGATCCAGCCCAGTGATTGGATTTTTGGCAGGGGTAAGGGTGGGGCCCTAGAGAGGCTGGCACCGGTGTGTGGTAAGGGCAAGCTTGCTTCGTGGGTGCCTTCTTGCACCTTCCCAGTTGTCTCCCAGAGCCACTCCATCAGGAAAGACCCTTGGCACTGAGGAAAGATGCAGTACCTCTTTTAGCCAATATAAAAGCAATAACTGCTTTGTGAGACCAGTACCTAGAAAGCCAGTTAGCAGTTAGCAGCCATAGTTTAAACCTGAAAGAACTGTGCCTTGGGGAACGGTTTTCACTTCAGCTTTGTTATGCGTTGATAATTTAATCTGTGTTTCAGGTGCTGATAGGGCTTTGTAATGAGATGTCATTGTTTTTCTGGGCTCAACACTTGCTGTGCTCACAGAAAACCCAGGGTGTGTGGATTTGTGAAACAAGTCAAAAGATATATTACTGTTATCTGTCACTTGAATGGTTTTAATAACTGGCAGAACTAACAGCTCCTTCATAATCGCCAGTAGCACCGCTATGGCTGTTGCTCTATTTTTCTCTTGTCCTATTTTTTTCAACTTGTATCAGGAGGTGCAATCTGTCAATTAAGTGAGCAAAATTATCAAGCTACTTGATTTGCACTGATTTACACTGGCTGAAAATACAGTCCACTGTGAGAGGAAGTACAAGATTGTCCTCCGTAACTGGCCAGCAACATCATATGGGCTATGTCTGGCCTGTCCGGGAGAGATCTGGACAAGCTCCATGGCAGTAAGGGTTCCTGGTGCACCATTGACTGTGCTCAGGCTTGAGAAGCACTTTTTTTTCTTGGTAGTGTCAGCAAAATCCTCAGACTGGTTTCCCAAGAGCAACACAAGCCCAGCTGACCAGGGGCCTGAGCCATAAAAAAGGGATTGGAGGTTCTCTCCCTGTCAATTTAAGCCTTATGCTTTGGATTTTATGGTCTAACCTACTTAGGAAGTTGCTTGAGGCTGAACTTCAAACTGACCCTTGTTTGGTAGCCAAATATTTTCAGTCCTGTTTTATTATAAGGTTTTTAGCTGCTGCTTTCTCACAAAATAGCCTACTTGTTTTACTTTTTGTCTCTATCCACCTGCCTGGCCTGCCAGAGGGCTTGGAAGGCCCTCATGGTGTCTGCAGCGACACAGAAGCCTTGGCAGCAAGCGCCTTGCTTGGAAAAGCTTCCTCACCAGGCTCGCGCTCTTCTGTTCTAGCAGCTCTAAACAGGCCCAGAAGCCAAAATAAAAACAGTTTGGCCTGGAAAGTGCAGCTGTTCCCCAGGAGAGACCACGCTGTGCCTCTCACGCTGTAGTGATGTGCGTGGCCATCCCAGCGCAGATCTGACTGTGTCCTTGTATGGGAGCTGTTGCTGTCCCTGTCCCTGCCAGCAGAGATCTCTTCAGAGGAAATTCTAGAATTCCCTCAGTATTTCTCCTCTACTCAAAATGCATGCTGTTGTTTCTCTCAGCCTGAGAGCCCCATCCTTGCAGAATATGTTTGTACCGCAGTTGCCCATCCCTATGAGCAGGATCCCATCCTGTTCCTCCCTGCCTTGTGCTCTTTGTGGAAACATCTGTGATCTTTTATGGGATGATGCCATTGTGTAACTACTCCTTCATTAAAAAGTTAAAAGGATTAAGAACTGGCTGACACATCAGAAAGTAGAGGCAGCAAAGAATTACTGTGTAATGAGGATTGTTTGCAGCAAAGTTCTTTGGGGATTAGTACTTGTACTGAACGTTTTCCAATGCCAGTCAGGACCGAGGAATCAAATGCAAAATCCCCGACTGAAAATATGTGTGTATGTGTGTCTGTATGTGACAAAGATACTTTTAAATGAATGCACTTTTGAAGATCTCAGATGACATATATAAAGGGGGTTCTGTAACATGAATTTGTTCCTTTTCGGTGTACTTTGTAGTGCAGGTTGTAATTATATGTTTTTCATGAAGCAGTTGGGTTACAGGATTTGTATGTCTTTGGCAGATATTTTCAATGTGTAAGGGTGTGTACACCTCTATACAGATTTAAACTTGGCCTTTAATGCATATTGCTTGTAGTAGTGCATAAGAGCCCCTCTCTGATCTTGATATGAGACATTTCAGAGCTGTAAGCGGCTCAAGCCATTGGTGGCCAAAATTCTTGATGCTGGCAGCTAGCTCATGTGAAATATGTTGCTGGCCTCATTCCAGCTGTTGCTGATTACAGTCAAAATGTCACAGCTGGTGCCAGATGAAATATTATTTGGATTGCTCAAAATAGAAGCTGAAGGGCTGTAGAATAGCTTATGCCTTTTGCTTGCAGAAGTAGTACCTCCGTGCCAGGGCAAACAACACCTAGCAAGACAGTGCAGGGATGCTTTTTTCATTTTCTCTGTGGCATTGCTTTTTTGAACACAAACAAGAGTCCCTCTCCTGTGATGTTAATACGTTCAGAAATTGCAATAAAAATTTCAGCATTCTAATTAAATGTCTTTTTTTTGTGGAATTTCAGGAATTCAGTGACAATACCGAGAGAGATGATCTATGTAACTTAATTAAAAACATAACAAACGGTTTTACAGCTTTCTGCTCAGAAGTGCTTAGGGATTTCAGATCCCATTTTTATGCATCTGGCAAGAGGATCACTTCCACAGAAGAGGCACTGGGAAGTCACAAAAAACTCAGACATTCTGCAGTTGGCCTCCTGTGGCTGAGGGCATCCAGAGTCACCCCTGGCTTTTGGAGTGCTTGCTTTCCAAACTCCTCAGAGTTGGAAAACTGAATGTCTTTGTGTACGTTGACTTTAGTGTTCTTACTTCTTGACTTTAGTCTGAGCAGCATGGCTCTTTCTTGTTCCTTTCAAAAAAAAAAACAAAAAAAAACATGCACATGCACACACAAAATTCTGAGGTCTGGAGAAGAGAAGGCTTAGGGATGGCCTTGTTGCTTTCTATAATTACCTGAAAGGAGGTTGTAGAAGTGGGAATCAGCATCTTCTCCCAGGTTGCAGTGATTGGATGAGAGGTAATGGTGTTAATTTGCACCAGAGGAAATTCAGATTGGATGTTAGGAAAAATTTCATCCCAGCAAGATCCCCTTTAGATCCTTAAAGGTTCCTCACCCATCTTCCCTGAACCTTCTCTTCTCCAGGCTGAACAGCCCCAGCTGTCTCAGCCTGTCCTTGTAGGAGAAATGTTCCATCCCTTGGGTCATTTTTGTGGCTGTCCTCTGGATGCGCTCCAACAGGTCTATGTCTCTCCTTTATTGAGGGCTCCACACCTGGATGCAGTACTCTACTCACACCAGCACGGAGTAGAGAGGCAAAATCACTTAACTCACCCTGCTGGCCATGCTTGTTTTGATGCAGCCCAGGGTCTGTTGGCTTCCAAGAGGAAGAAGATTTCATCAACAAGCTCCACTTGCTCAGGTAGCCTGTAGTAGACACCAACCACAAGGCTCCCATTGTTGCATCTGTGTCTAACTTTCACCCATAATCTTTCATCTTGCTCATGGCAAGGGACAGCTCTTCATACTCTATTCCTTCCTTGATGTAAAGGGCAAAGCCTCTTCTTCTCCTTCCTTGCGTGTCCCTTCTGAACAGCTTGTAGCCATCAACAGCCACATTTCAGTCGTGGGAATTGTCTGGAGTTTGATGGCATCTTCTAAAATAAAGGTCAAAATGAGAGTGAAAATAAGGTCTATCCTGTTTGAAATAGATTTCAGTAACAATATATTCATTCTCTTAAGCTACTTAGCATATTTTTCATAGCGCTGTTATATTTAAGCTATGAAATAGGATTTTTTTTAGTTGCATTTTTAGCTAGTTATTTTCAAGACCGTCTTTGAAAAAATGAATCTGCCTTTATATGTCTGTCTCAGTCTTAATTTCTACAGTCTAAAAACAGGTTTGCAAAGGTCCTGAAAATGCCAACTTGATTTATCCTGAAGTCGGTAGGAATCTCGTTGAGGCTGTAGAACTGGATTGGTAATAAATGCTTCTGGTCCACATGCACAGCAATGGTTGATGCATTGTTCACGTGTGCCATTTTAATCTCTGAAGTACATAGACAGAAGTGATGGTTGGAGCCCGTTCGTCAGAGCAGTTTGGTGTCAGTGCAGTGTCTTTATGGCATATGTGAAGCAGGATGTTGTACCTTCCAACTTCATACAGTAAATGGGCTGTAGAAATTTTTCCATAGGCTGCCTGCTGAAGGGGGCTGCCTTCCCCATTGTTTGCTCCACAGATCTAGTACCTTTAAGAAGACATTGCCTTCCCACCAAAAGTCAGGGTAATCTTACTATTAAACTTCTTTTTAAATTCTCAAAGCATTTCCTGCTTGTTGCCACTTAATAGCTTTGTCACATGAAATGTTTGGTTTCTTCTGTGTTATTTGTGTGAGACCACGGTAACATCTGGTCTTCAGGAGCTTGTGGATGAGGTGGCAGAACTCCACAGGCAGGTACAAGAAATGTAGGGTGATAGTGGAGCACATCTACCACCTCTGGAAGTGTTTTGTGTTCAAAGAGAGGCAGGAAAGGGCTTCCAGAAGTTGTCATTCTCCAAGGATAAAAGCCCACTCCCAGAGATGTTTCTTTTGTGGTGTGGAACAGCTTACAGAATGTGGGAACAGAAAGGGGTGGTGGAGGAATCTTAGCCACCTAATCCTTCTGCAGGAAGCCTGATCTGGTTTGGTGAAATGAGAAACTGTCCAGAGCTGTTTTATAAATCAGCTCCTCCTCCTGCCAGACTCCTGGCTCACCACCTGCATGAGCAGTGTGTGGAAAGGGAGCTTGCTTCTCTGCATACCTGTCTCACCAGTGCCCTGACAAAGGTGAGCACCCAAACGCATGGCCTCCCTCCAGCACCTCACCCAGCCAGTTAGGAGGAAGAGAAGGAGGAGGAAGCATTTTTCTCTAGCCAGGTCAGCACAACAGGAGAGGATGGCCTGTTGTGGTTCTCACAAGGAACGGGGCATAAGGAGGAAGCATTAGCTGCTAAAGATGTAACATTTCTTGAATTGTCTGACAAGGCACAAAGCGTTTTTTACAGTAATGTTTATTTCATAAGTACAAGTGGTCATGCTGACGGTGTATGGCTTTGCTGTAAACCATGTGGACTAGTTCTTTTTTGGTTTTGTTTATAATGAAATTCTCTTGAAAACTGCTTGTTCTGTAGCCTGCGTCCCAGTCCAGCTCCTAGCAAATTTAGCGGAAAGTTTCATGCTGTATTTCATGGGATGTGGCAGTGATTAGAGGACTATCACCTCCTTAGTGGTAATGCTATCCTCTCCTCCTCCACCTGAACAGAAATGGCATTTGCTTTTCAGCCTTACTGCTGAGTTGGCCAGTCAGCATCATGAGTGGTGTGCGTTATGGTGGCTTAATGGCCAGTTACAGCTGTTGGGAGCTGGATCCCTTTCAATTCTGGAGTGGACTGAAACCATCAAATCATTTCTGCTGGAAGACCAGCAGCAATTTTTGAACTAATCACATGGAGGTATATTTTATTACAGCTCCCTTGGATGTCTCAAGCCTCCCTTAAGCAGCACATTTAAAAATCACCGTAATCTCCATTCAGAACCTGAAGCAAAGTCATATACTGAAAGCAAGACTGCAGTTTGGCTCAGAGAGAGGTACTTTGATGTAGAGCTGTTACATTTTGAATTTATTAACTTAATGTCAGGAAACAGGACAGTGAATATTGCAAAGTATAGTCCATGTCTGGAAGTTTCCAGTGAATTAGTTATAGTGCCATGAAGAAGGCAATGTGTAATAAGACAACGCTTGCAAAAATAGCTAATGTGCTGTCAGCTTTAGGGCTCCATTTAAAAGGGAGGGTGATAATGGAAGCACATAATGTTGCTCAGACATGATCATCTACTGCTGAGATCTGTAGGTCATACTGTAGCTACTCTCTAAATTTAAATAGGTACTTACTGTGTGCCTCTGCACCAGATGGCGTAGGTTTAGCACAGCCTGTGCTGCACTGAGTGAAATGGAGCCTTTTGTGTTGTTGGTAAGGCTACATCCAGTAAGACAGAAATACATTAGGAATAGACTTTTATTCCCCACATAATGCCTCTCCCTGCAGTATCTGTCAGTCAGGCAGACAATACTCAGAAGGAATGAGTGACCAAAGGGGAGTAATGACTGCAGAAGAGGAAAATGGTTTCAACGGGAACAAATGCCTGATTTCCTGAAAAATTCCTTATACTAAGATGTGGTTGTAACCAGACCAGCTACCTTTAATAAAGCATAGTCTTTTTAGCAACTCATTGTAGTGGTGTCCCATTATCTTCTTGGCAGAGGGATGCAAACGCGCTGCCTGTGGTGCATTTGTCCTGATGCTTAAACAGAGAAGCTACCTAGCCTGGAATTTATAATTCCACAAGTAGTTCATGTAAGAAATGTTCAGAATTCTTAGTGGACTTAACTTTCGGGGGTTTTTTGTTTGTTTGTTTTTCGGTTTTTGGTTTTTTTTTTTTTACAATCTGTTTAAACCAGGACATTTAGGAGTCGTGCATGCCATCAAAAGCTGTTCTTGTAGCTGGCAGAGGCTGTGCAGCACTCTCCATCGCTCAGCTCAGCTCCGTGCATGTCTCTTGGCTCCCTGGGCTGGAGTCACAGTGGTTCTGGCATTATAAGTATCTGCACACACAGTACCTCCGTAGAGGTCTATTTATAATGCAGGCTTGAAGGAAATATAAATTAAAGGCATAGGCTAGCTAGTGACAGAAACAGGACGTGTTTGGGGGCTGAATGGAAGGAGGTCAGCTGACCTCTAGTTTTGCCAAATAATAAATAAATACATAAATAAATCACACCCTATTTAGTGAAAATATAAGTAGCTAGTTATTCCATAAAAAGATGACCTGAGAAATGCTGGGTAGTAACAACCTCTGTTTTCCTGCTTGCAAGATGCCACACAACCAGTATTAGATTCCTGATGTTTCAAAGGAAGCAGAATTGGGTTTGTTCTCCAGAGAGTCAATTAGCTGTGTACTGGTAAATATTCTAAATCTGCAGGTAAAAAAGAGTAAAGCTTTATCTGCACTATGGAGAGCAGGTCGGTTGTGTAACTGTTTCTGCAGAATTCATTAGTGAGTTACACGTCAGACAGAAGGTTAATTTGCAGAGATTTGTGCTCTTCAGCCCCGGGTCCTCCAAGCTGTGAGACTGCTGCCCTTGCTCAGAACCTCAGTGCCCCAGGGGATCCATTTACCTTCTGCTGTTTTGTTCTGGTTTCCAGCTAAAACAGGAGTTACGTTTTACGGGTGTAATCTGGTAGAGCGAGGGGATCTACCTGTCACTGACTTCTTCCAGACTGCTTTGTGTTATGAGCTTACTGGCTTGGCCCTTCAGTGGTCGGATACTCCTCCTTCGGTCCCTTGGGGGCTTCCAGGGACCGGCTTTGTGACAGCATGACACTGTAGACTGCGGCCACCATTTTAATTGCAGTATACATACTGCTGCCAGGGGAAAGATAATTACTGTACTGTGTTGGTTTTTCTACAAAAAGATTTGCATGTGTACTATGAAGAGCTAATGTTTTTTTTTTTTATTTTAAAAAAAGCAAAATTAGCTATATATAAAAATATATCTGCTTATTCCAGGTTTTATTTTTAAAGAGAAATTAGTAGCGAGGTGAAATCTTGGCTCCTTTCGTATGAATGAGTGGGGACTGGTCTATTAAGCCCAGGATGTCAAACAAGTTGCAGATTCTTACAAGTTGCGCTCGTACATTAAAAAAAAAAAATCATTATACTTTTTGAAGATGAAGCCTACCCCTTTTCTGCCGTTTATAAATATTTCATACTGAAATAATGCATGAGGTAGCAGAGCGCACACCACGCTGCAGGGCTGGCATCACTCTTTTCAGATTCTGATTGAAGTGGATCACTGGGGAACTGAGCTTATGCTGAACAGCGTACCCAAATCTGCCTCAGTAGGGTTTGTTTCTCAGCAAAGCATATTAGGAAAACAATTTGGCTAACAAGGACTGAGTGCGTTTGTTACTTGCTTTCTAGGTTGGTACATAAGCGGAGCTTTAGGAAAACAGGAAAAAAAGAAGTTGTGTCTGACATTATTCTATAATGCAGTAACAAATGCATTGCCCTTTTCACAAGGAAGTGAATAAAGTAAATCAGTGCATGAATCGTTAAGGAAAAAGCTGTCTTTTTTCGTCTTTTATTTTTCTTTTCTGGCCTGGAGGTTCAGATTTTGGGCTGCTGGTTAACAAGGGTAATTAAAGAAGCAGGCTCAGGAGGCAGCTATGGGAAAGAAGGCGAAAACCTCCTTTCCTTTTTGTAGCTCTTAGAAGTAGATTCTCTAAACATCAAGTCAAGAGTGCTTCATGGAACTGAAGCTTCATGGAAGCCAAGGGTGGATGAGCACTAAGGTAGTGGGAAACCCAGCATTGCCTTGGCAGAGCTGCCCTTGGGCACTGGGAAATGGAGGCTGCCTGCCTCTGCATGGGACATGGGGAGAGGCAGAATGAGTTCTGGGGATGCTGTGCAATGAGTGCATGAATGCCTATTACAGCTCGTTACTTACCATGGAAATTAGGTGTACAGGGCTCACTATATACTGCAATTTAATACTGTTTGTATTTCCAGAGTCAGCTCATTTTATCTATGTAAAACACTTAATTTCCTGTGCTCCATCTCTCCCAATACTCTGTATTGTCATAAGCCCCACAGAATATGGGTATTCCTGGAGGTCATCTGTTTCTAGTTATCTAAGGGAAAATCTCACTGTGAAAGAGCTGGCGCTGAAATAAACACCCTGTCAATTAAAATATAATATGCTCCCTTTTTTGAATCACTAGCAATTTGCATGATCTGGTGAAAACTACAGGGAAAAAGTCCTTGGAGAAATATCACAAAATGCCCAGACGATTTGCATATTTAAACAATTTATTCAGCAATCTGTTGAATCTTAAACGATCTATTGAAATGGAAAATATAAATCATCCGATATTTTAGCACAAATGAGGTTTCTTCATCAGAAGATAAAACTTAACTGTACATTTTGATGCTTTGTTAGCAGGATTTTTATCCTGTTAAACCTTTATAAGGTCAGTAATTAATTGTTTTACCAAGCCAGTGGTTTGTTGGGGATTTTCTGCATCATCCCTGTTTCTGATGCGTGGGAGAAAAACACATGTTCCAGCCATACCATAGTTCTTGTGATTCATCAGAATTATCTCAGCTAATACTGGGATTTCCTTTGGGTTTATTTTGTGAAAGTACCAAGGACAGAATTTGGATTGAATTATTGGGCAACCTACTAGTGAAAACTGTAGGTAAATTCTTGGCTCTGACACTGGTGTCCTGGGCAGCCTTGGGCAGTTTGGCCTGCAGATGCCTTAAAGGAATCAAGTGTTCCCAATTCTATGAGCATGTGTGTGTGTGTGTTCTTTTTTTTTTTTTTTCTTACTGGCTCAGTAAGTTCATAGCCTCAGTTGAAACCCTGTGGTACTGTTAGTCACAATAAAGCATACTCCCTGTTTACTGGATGCACGTTGACAGAATTTAGGAGTGAAATTAAATCAGAATTACCTCCACATTTTATACTGCTCTCTATTCCAAAGCTGCTGGGAACCAGATACTGCTTTACAGCTCCTTTTGGAGGTAACAGAAAATCATTTTTCCCCCTGTGTTTGCAATGAGGCACCATGAAATGAAGTGAGTTGTCTAAATATTTTAACTGAACAAAAGGTGGAATTGTATCACCACACATAATCCAGTTCTCCTGGTATCTGGTCCCTTGCTGCAATTACTGCATCTCTGTGCAAATCTTTACCAGATGCAAATTGCCAGGGTCTGACACAGTAAATGTACTCAGTCCCTGATCTTACCCTCCAGACAGCTGGCCCTAACACTGGAATTTGCTTTCTTTAAAAGTCACTTTCACTGTTTGAAAAGAAACAGACCATTCTAACTGCTCACCCAAGAGACTTTGAAACCAGTGGGTAAATCTGAATGCAGAAAACAGACACTAGTTGAAATCCAAGTGCATATGAGACACAGGTTGTTTTTAGCGTTACTGTAATCAACTCATTTCTTGTGAAGAATCAAGTACTTGGGATTCTTTTGTCATGCATCAGCTGTTTCAGGCATCTTGAGGAGGGTGACAGTTGTTTTTCTCTAAAAAGATATAAACTCATAATTAGGTTAACAAGTAAAAGTGCTGGCAATAACCATGGCTGACAGCTAGCCACCCACCCACCCACTCCTTCACTGCCCTCCTCAACAAGATAGCGGAGAAAGTGAAATGGAAAAGTCTGGTGGAAAAGCTCATGGGCTGAGATGAGGACAGGGAGATTACTCACCAGTCACCATCATAGTGGGCATGCTGAGGATGGGTTGGGCTTGGTTGTTGGTCTTAGAGGTCTTTTCTAATTGTGATGATTCTGTGATTCTGTGATCATGGGCAAGACAGAATCGACCTGCTATAATTTACTGCCACTGAAAAATAGAGTAGAATGTTGAGAAACAAAGATAAAAACTGAAAAGACCTTCACATAACCTCCTTTTTATTCCAAGCTGAACTGTTCTCATTCTTAGCTCCTCCACTTCTCTCTTCAAGCAGCACAGCTCAAGGGATGGGCAGTGGAGGCTGTGACCAGTCCATAGCAGCTCTTCTGCTGCTCTTTCCTATATATGCTTTTTCTTTATTCTAGCATAGCTTCTCTCCACAGGCCACAGTTCCTTCACAGCCCTGGCCTCACCTCACTCAGAAGCCTTGAAGCCCCACACTACAAACACCTACAGGCAGTGCAGTTTCAAAATCTGAATCTGGTTAGTATCTAAATGAGTTTGGGTCCTCAGAATAAACCCTGCAAAGGTAATGTACTGTAGCAGCTCAACCTTGGTAATGCTGGGGCTTCAGGGCTTACTGGGGTCCAGGGTCTTCATCTCTTGAGTAGCAGTGAACTCAAGCATGAACCTTTCTGGCATGAGGATGTACCTGTGCAGGACAGTGCTGTGAAAACTGTGAGCTATGTTTTGGGGTACCCTGACACAGACAGAGATGGATGCAGAAGGGTCCATCAGAGTCAAAACTTTGAAGGAGGTGTCATGGTATTTGTCAAGATGGAGACAGCTATGCTCTGCACACAGCTGTCCCAAACCACTGGTTGATCACCCACCAGATACTTTCCATCCCTGGTAGCTGCCATCCCCAAGGTCAGCCAGATGAGCTGGGATGAAAGGACACAGCTGGATGAGTAAGAGGAAACAGCCTCCCATTGATCTCTATGGGCTAAAAGTGCCTTTGTTCATCAGGTCTTAGTGGAGGTGGTGATGAGCAAACAGAGGAGTTACTGAGACTAAAGTGAAGGACCTGTCTGCCATTAATGTTTCTTAATCAGTATCCACCTGGCTGGAAGCCATGGTCTTTGTCTCCCATCTCCATAGTAGGGATGTGAGGCTTGTCCAGACATCCTCACTCGATGGCAGGGCCTCCTTTCTATTCCAGTGGGTTCTAATGGAGAGGATACAGCAAAGTTCAAAACTTGGGGAGCAGAACTGCCTGATTTTTAATCATATTAAAATTATATTAATTGGATTTGCCATACAGAAATCCTCAAAAGCCCTTATAAGTGAAAAATTAAATTTACAAATCCTTCTATGCCAATAAATCCTAAATATGCTTTTAAATATAAATCCTTTATTTGCCATTAGGATGGAAATCACTGATTTATGAATCAGAACAGTAAAAATCATGGGTTCGTGTAGTATCTGCAAATCCTGGTGCATTTTCTAATGAAAAATTCTGGTTTTGAATTTCTGTTTTTTGTGTCACTTTATCTCTGGAAAAACAGTGCATGGTTTGTGTCTGTTCCTACATTTTCATGTTCTGGTGTAGGTTCTGAAGTTCTGTTCCACCCGGGTCACTAGCAAGAAATGTTGTGAATGTGATAGGAAGAAGACTTTAAATGATTACAGCTCCCGTATGAGAAGCAATTCAGGCACTTCTTGCAGTGGCCTGGTTCCCTTTGGTTGGCACATGCAGTGGTCTCCTTCTCCCAGAGCTAACTTAGTCCAGGTCACCTTCTTGCTCCTGATCCTCAGCTGAGTGGTAGGAATGGTAGAGATGCTGTTAGGATCAGAGAGATGGAGATTTCAGCAGCAGCCCTCAGCAGGAGATCAGCTTGGCCAAATGTGGAAATCAGCTGGACAATAATAGTCCTGAAAGGCTGCGTAGAGGGAAAAGACAATTTTGACAAAATGGTAAGGGAGACTGTCACATATTTAAAGTGATTTCTGATGTAAGACTAAATTTACTCCTGCATAAAACCAAAAGCATGCAAGAATTTATTTTCTTCTGTCAGATGTATTTGTGTCTTCCCACATACTGCCCTGCTATCCATCTTCTCCACTGATTTTCTTCTTGCTCCCCAAGGCTGTTGAGACCTGGGCTAAATGAGAAACAAACACAGCTGTGCCAGGTAGTTAGAGGTGTGTGTTCACTCTGCATTTATGCAAGCTGCTGCTCAGGGTTGCATGGATGACCTTCTTCACAAGTCCATTGTGTTTTACTGTTTTCCTTCAAAAAGTTCACAGCTCCCAGCCAAACATACAACCACAGCTCAGATAATGTGTCTGGGGGTACCTGCTCCACAGCAGCAGCTCATTCTGTTGTTTCACCCTTTGAAAAACTAACTTTCTGGAACAGGTTCCAGGGGCTCTCTTCACCAAGCTGTGTTCTCACAGATGTTGGAGAGGTGCTGGGTTCCTCAGTCAGCAGTGGCCTTTGTTGTGCAGCCCATCCTTATGTGGGAATAAGTACTTTCAGGTGTTGATTGTCCTCCTGTCCTGTTTAACCCCACTGTCCCACATCCCTCACAAAGCTGAGCACAAAAGCTTCTGGGGGAAGTAGCACTTGTCTGTGAACTCATCTTGCATGCTAGTACTCAACTAGCCTGCTTTGGCTGTGCTATGCAGATCCAAGACTGCCCTCACCAAGAAGCTCCTATGGAATAATCATATCATCTTTTCATTTTGGGATTTGACCTAATAAACATCTATATGTAGGAATATAAATCAGGAGGAAGGAGATGTAGTGAAGTAAAGGAGAACTTAAGCAAAGCAACAAGATCTTTGGGCTCTGTCATTTGGGATTCTGAGGTGGAAGTATACTGGATTTTGACAACAAGTCTGTTTGAAAAAATCACTGTGGTGATATGGATAAATAACTCCATCAGCAGATGTATTGCCCAGTGAAAGCTAAGCTAAAGAGCTCCTAGCTCTATTTCCAAATTTTGAAACTGCCAAGAAATTTACACATTATATTTTGCATAATTTGCTACTATGAATATTGGCATTAATTCCTTTATGTAGCTATCATGGCATTCTATGCAAATATTTAAGGACATACTGACTCAAATGTGATTAATAATGGGGTTAGGACCCAGTACACTTGAATTAGAGGCTTGATGTTTGGTAGTCCATGTCAGCAGCTGTTGCCAGCTTGACTTCTGCTCCACTATTTATCTCTGCATATTTAGCAGGTGATTATCTAGTACAAAGCCGAGAGTTTAAATCATACTGAATTCCTGAAAAACACCTTCTTGGGAACACCTTAAATATAATTTTGACCGGGTGAATAGTTGCACTCCCAAGTAGTCAGACAACTTTGATGAACATGCTTACAAGTAGTCTTTAAAAACCCAAAGACTGAATTTCTTTCAGATTTGACCTGTTCTGTCCCCTAGAAGTAACTTGAAGACTGTTACCTGTCAAAGCCACCTTTGACCATTCTTCTGTCATGGTCATGGAGGGACAGAAGTAGGCCTTCATGGTGCCGACCTGATGCATGAGATGTTGCATAACCAGGAGGATTTCCATCATGGACACTACACTTGGCAACCTCTGATTATCTCTGCTTGGAGCTAAGAATTGTACGCATCAAAACCAAAAACTCCAAACTTAATGTGTAAGCACTACAGCACAGATTCAGTTAGTCTGAGCTCAGTTGTGTCGAGGATGCACTGCTCTTCCAATATGTGACAGCTTGTGTACACACATTTCTTCCTGGGAACAAATACTTACTTTCAAGGTGGTTAATGAGAAACTTAGGATCAGTAAGACAACAAAGCAAAGCTCAAGTGTGATTCTGTGTTGCCTTATAAAAGTGTGAAGAGTATTAGCAAAGTGTACCTTTACAGAGGAACTAACCAGCTAACCTTGGAGTTGCTTCACTTTTTACGTTACTGCAGCTAGAATTACCCTAGAGAATGACTGATATGCACCTTTTTTATAACACATGCTGTTACTTGTACTGTGATTGTGCTTGCTGTAAAGCATGCTCTGCCTTAACATCATTTCAAAGGCAGTTCATGAACAAGGCAACTTTATAAAAAGGAAAATTGTGCCCTTTAACATCCTTATCAATGACATCGATGACGGAATCGAGTGCACTCTCAACAAGTTTGCTTATGACACCAAGCTGAGTGGTGCGATTGACATGGTGGAAGGAAGGGATGCCATTCAGAGGGACCTCGAGAGGCTAGAAAAGTGGGCCCGGGTGAACCTGATGAGGTTCAGCACGACAAAGTGCAGAGTTTTGTACTTGAGCCGGAGGAATCTCAGGCATCCATATAGACTGGAAGGAGCAGTCCTTGAGAGCAGCCCTGCCGAGAAGGACCTGGGGGTCTTGATAGATGAAAAACTTAACATGAGCCAGCAGTGTGCCTTTGCGGCCTGGAAGGCAAATGGTATCCTGGGCTCCATCAAAAGAGGGGTGGCCAGCAGGGACAGGGAGGTGATTGTCCCCCTCTACTCTGCTCTTGTGAGGCCCCATCTGGAGTACTGCATCCAAGTGTGGAGCCCCCAGTACAAGAAAGACCGGAAGCTGTTGGAGAGGGTCCAGAGGAGAGCCACGAAGATGGTCGAGGACTGGAGCACCTCCCCTGTGAAGACAGGCTGAGGGAGCTGGGCTTGTTCAGCCTGGAGAAAAGAAGGCTGTGGGGTGACCTCATTGCAGCATTCCAATACCTAAAGGGAGCCTACAAAGAGGAGAGGAATCAACTCTTTGAAAGGGTTGATAACTGCAGGACAAGGGGAAATGGTTTTAAGTTGAAGGGAAGATTTAGGTTGGATGTCACGGAGAAGTTCTTTACAGAGAGAGTGGTGAGGCGCTGGAACAGGCTGCCCAGAGAGGTTGTGGATGCCCCGTCCCTGGAGGTGTTCAAGGCCAGATTGGATGGGGCCCTGGGCAGCCTGGTCTAGTATTAAATGTGGAGGTTGGTGGCCCTGCCTGTGGTAGGGGGGTTGGAGATTCATGAGGTCACTTCCAAGCCTGGCCATTCTGTGATTCTGTGAAAAACAAGAGCAACTCTTGCGTTGATGCCAACCCTTGAGCTGTTGATCAGCAATAGCATATACAGAAATATTTGAGGGCTCTTTCTTTATGCAAGATATAAGAGATTTTTTTCTGTTCACCAGCAATTCAGAGCTTCCGTGACAAAAGAAGCAGTGAGTAATATAACGTGAGTAATCTCGTGTCCAATTCCAAGATATGTTTTATGCATGAAAAGTTTTGCCTGGCAGGCAATGAATTTCAGAAAAGGACTGTATTTACACCACATAGATAACAGAAAGAATTATGTTGCCAATGCCATCATGGCTTCCAAAGCATTTTATTGTTCATGAAGACTCAGTGCTGAGGGAGGATAACTGTTTCAGGTCACCAGTTCTTGAGCCAAGAGCCTGCCTGGCTCGTGAAAGGAAAGCAAATGCAGTAATAATTTCTGCTTTATTTGAAACCCGGGAAGTCGACACAAAGATTAAAGGAACTGAAATGTTGAAGGGAAAAAAACACATTGTTGGGGGTTTTGATGGGACTTGTTCTACAAAAGCTCACTCATATTTTATTACATACCTCCTTGACTTTTCTGCCTGGTTCAAAAGTGCACAGCGGTGCCATTAAGACTCCCAGGGGAATGGATGCTGTCTTCTTGTATTACATTTTCACCACCATTTCACGCCTGGTTTTTAAGGTCAGAGCATGTAATAATGATCTGTGAAGTATATATGTGCTTGTCAGATAACTCATCCTCTGCTATAGTACTAGTTGTGTGAAAGAAGGAGTATCACAGAGATTGACTGGGGCTTTGGGACATGCATAGCCCATAGGGCATGATGGGGTAAACTCCCACCTTTCTTATTTGCAGACCTTTTACTGTCATTACACATGAATGTAAATGACCACACTGAAGTGCAAAGCACTGTGAAGCTATCAGATATGCTGTCAGATTTTCTTCCTCATTATTAACAGATGGATAAGAAGATGTTTGTCTTTTCTCCTCATTCTTCCTTCTCAGGAAGAGGAGAATGACTTCAACTGCTTGCCCTATAACTGACTGCCAAATAAAAGCAGTAACCTGTGTTTACCTCAAATGCAGGAAAGCAGGAGGCCTTTCCCTCACTATTACACAACAAGCAAATCTACAGCGTAACTTTGCCTTGGAATTAGTCCATTCATCCTTCTGTCAAAGGGGGAGAAAAAATCTAAAGGGTCACCACACAAAGCAGAGGGAAAGTGCTAGAAGTTCTACTTCTATCAGCTGTGCTCAATTTGTCTGCAGCCCACAGTGCTTGTGTATTGAGTGCAACCAGATTTCATTAAGTGTTTTGTTTGCCACCATACCTGAAGCAGGAGAAACACCCAAGAAACCCAAAGTATGGTTTCATCATTATTGCCAGCCTTGCCTATACATCAGTGCCCTGACCTGTAACTTTTCCAGCTTTGGTTTGTCTTTAGCTCAGATCCAAACTAACACATTGTGGAAATGTGCTGGTAGGCACACGTACTTCTATTTTTGATTGCTGGCCTTCTTGGTTGAGAACTACTTGCAAACAGTAAGGGAAATGCAAGCCTACAGTCAGATGGAATCACTGAAGGGCTCTGGCTCATCACCAGTATCTGGAACACGTTCTTTAAGTTTTAGATCCTTTGAACTCATATGTGAAGAGAAAGTAAAGGTTTCTACAGGCTGCATCAGACTCCGCATTCCTCCACAGACCTTTGTGCTCTAACTGTTGAGCGCAGCTTTTCAGTATTCACCGTATCTCTACTTCATGTGCTGTATAACACTTGGAAGTTATAAAGTTTTATTCTGCAATTTTGCAGTGTGAAGCAGTTGATACATATGAGGACTGGAAATACTAGATTCTTTTTCAGGGACTACTGCAATTCAACCTCTTGTGTCTCCTTTTCTCCTTTTGTAAAATAGGGCTGTGTTTTGGTTATCTGACAGGAGTGCTTATGCAAAGCTAATTTGCTGTCCTAGACAAGATTTGTAAAACACGGTTAGGGACACGAGCGTCAACTTCCATAGCTTAAAAAAATGTGACTTCTGTTGTTTACCTTGGCAAAGAAAACCTGCTTCATAGGAGTGAATGTATAAAGAATCCATTTGTCTTTTCAGATAGCAAAGAGAAGACATGCATTGAAAATGAAATTCAGTCTGTGACCTCTAGTTTGTCCAGGCATGCTACACTTTCCACCTTGGTATCTCCATTTATTTGATTGCTTCAGCCACGTTTACTGAGATCCTGTCCCCAGGAGAGGAGGTTGGTAGAGCAGGAAAGGTCTATCATTCGCTTCTTCCTGTTAGCCCTGAACAGCAGCAAATATTTCTGCCACTGCAGTAGTTTCTAGGCTATGATTTTCTTGGCTGCATTTCCCAGCTTTGCACTTCTGGCACTGATTAATTTCTTTACAATCTCATGTAGTAGGAGAGCTGCACACATCCTAAAATAAAAGCCTGGGGTTTCACTGTGGGAGCTTAATAAGGTGGGCATGGGTATTTATGAGAAGCGTGATTTATCTGTATCTTCATAAATGTATGATGATACCAATGCAGATGTTTTCCAAGTTTAGTCTTAAGAATGTGTTTCCTTTAGTTTTGTACTACTGGGACAATATTTTTCTCTTTATGCATTAAATCATTTTGGTTTTCTGGAAATGATGGTTAACCAGCTACTGTCAAGTCTTTTTAAATGTTATTCAACTGCCAAATGTTTAGTTTTTTCTCCCTCATTCTACTTTTTCTTTCTATTTAGACTTACCTGCAGTTTTTCAGCATGACATTTTAATGAATGGCCTGTTCCCTCAGCTTAGTTCACAAAAGCTTTTCTACCTCTGATTTTATGTCATGTCAGCTATAGACCAGAATAGGTGAGCTTAACCTCAGAGCACCTGTGTTACATTTTTAAATATAACGTATTTTTTTGATAGGCTGTGCAAGCTCCACTATCTCTGTAATGGACTGCTTTGTATTTTCTGTTACCAAGCAGAAATGTTTGGAAGGGGCAGAACTTTATATTCCTGTGATTCTGAGGTCGTAATAAGTTTACCAAAAACAAAGAAACAAACTTTCTGTGAGAAACGAGGCCTTACCACTGCGCCCTGCCTCAAAATGTCAGTCAAGTTCTGCACAGTTAAGGTAAACTCACTCCGGTTTCATGTTTTCTTAGTGCATGAGGCTGTTATTTGTGGCAGTTGAATAAGTGATTGGCAGAAACAGCCCCTGCAGCAAGGATGGCAGTCTCTGAGGAAGAGGTGGAGCAAGCCAGGGCTGGGTGTTCTTCAGATAGATCCTCTCTGCTAATGAGATCAAAATCTGGCTTCTCCAGGCATGGGGACTGGGCACGTAGATATCCTAGGCCATCTGTGTCTGAGAGCCTGAGTCACTGATGAAAATTAGATCTACAGCTTTCTATTATTTATCTGCTTGTGGTGGGTTGAACTTGGCTGGCAATCAGTTGCCCACTCAGTCATTCTCACACCCCCTCTTCGACAGGACAGAGGAATTAAATAAAATGGCAAGGTTCGTGGTCAAGATAAAGGTAAACAGGTCACTTTACCGTTCACTGCCATGGGCATAACAGACTTTACTTGGGGAAAATAAATTTGTTGCCAGTTAAAAGTAGAGTAGGATGTTGGGAAACAAAGATAAAAACTCCAACGCCACTCCCAACTCGGTGTATTGCATCACAACAAGTCCTTCAGGAGTTGGGGAATGGGGACCGTGGTCAGTTCCTAACTGTTCATCTGCTCCTCCTTCCTTCCCACACTTTTCCCCTGCCCCACCACGTTCTCCCCACAGGGAAATCTCTGTTCAGTGACTGCAGTCCCTCCTGCCCCCTCCTTTTCTCCCCTGGGTGCTCCAGGGCCATTCTTCAATCCACTTCCCTCATCTCTCCCTGTGGTGTGGTGTGTGCCCTCTTTTCCTCACAGTTGCAGTGCTATAGGAATTAGAGGAACTACTTCTTCTCTCACTGACCATCACTTTATATGGAGAAAGTAAGGAAAGGGTCATTTGGATGCTATTGACGAAAAAGGTATTTTGAAATCTTCTGAGATAGATCCTTAGCTGGTGAATATCTGCAGCAATATTTGTTAAGATTCAAAGACCAATATCCTCTGCTGCCACTCACGGATCTGAACTTCTTTTATCCTCCGGAAAGAAAGGAGAAGCTATTTTCCATATTGTGAATATCTTCAAATTTATAATAGAATAGCTAACTATTGGAATGGACCTTCAAATATCAAGTCCAACTGCCAGACCACTTCAGCGCTAATCAAAATTTAAAGTACATTAATTAGGGTGTTATCCAAATGCCTCTTGAACAATGGCAGTCATGGGGCACGAACCACCTCTCTAGGAAGCCTGTTCCAGTGTATGACCACATTCATAGGAAAGAAAATTTTCCTAATGCTCACTCTGAGCCTCCCCACCACAGCTTTGCACCACTCCCTCACATTCTATCATTGGGGTATATGGATATAATATGACTTGTGTCATTTAGTTAAAAATAGGCAAGTCTTCTTAGAAAGCTGAGAAAGAGATTTTCTCTTTGCCTCTTGCTTTCCCTCACCCTGAGGTATCTTGCTTGCCTGAGGCTGAAAGCTGAATAGTTGGGCCAGGAATGCAGTGCAAAATGTCAGTGAATTGCAGTAAAACTAACTAACTAACTAACTAACTAAGTATCTTGGTTGTCATTTCTGGAAACACAGCATGGTTGTAAGGCTAGGAAAGAAGGGATATTTGGTCTTGACTTTTGTACTGGATATGCATTTAACTTCTCCTTTACGTCATGTCAGACCTACCTGCTGGTTTTCTGAACTGTCGTTGCTTGAGCTTGATTTACCTTTTGGTTTTGTAGAGTTTTAATCCTCTAAGGTACTCTAAATAAGCTAAATGAAATAGCTTTCTGTGCAATTGGTAAATGAGGAAAATACAGAAGTAAAACATGACTGTTCCCTTTGACAATTAAATAGGAACAAATGAACACAGTAGCTTAAATCATAAGAGCTTTCAGCTGAGCTGCTCATTAGTAGTAAAAACCTTTTCCTCTAAAATCTCCTGAACCCTATTTTTGAGGGAAAAAATAGGAAAAAAGCACTTTGCCAAATTGATGTTTTGAAATGGAAGGATTTAATTTATTTGTTTCTCTGCTTCCCAAAAATTAGTCTTTACAATAGAGTCTCCAGACCACCCGTAATCTGGTAATGGGTCTAGCACAACCTTGAGTCTCCAAAACAGATGTTTATCTGAGTATTATCTGATTCCCTAGTGATGGGAGAGTCTGTTCATAATCCCCAAACCCATTAAAGAAATGAGGAGGTTGTAAAAACATTTTGAAATAGATGAAACACCTTTCAAGAGAAGTTGCTGGAAAAGCAAAGCAAAAGCACTGAGGAACTGAAATGATTCCTTGGATGCTTCATGCTACTTCTTTGGCAGCTGCAGTGTTTATCTCTTACTGTGATGATTGCGCTGCGTGGCATGTGCTGAACAGTAGTTCTGAAATAAATAGCTGTTAAAATTCCTAAGCAAAGCAACCTACAGAATCATTACAACTAAGTAACTAGAAGTTCCCATACTTCATTACTCATAAGTTGACACGGGATAAGAAATGAGCAAGTACATTTTTATGGCAGGAAATACTTCCTTTAAATTGCACCATTAAGTCATTTATACCAGTCACTATATTCTCTTGCTTTATGGGTTTCATATCAACTTTACCTTCTACTGAATGTTGTAGACAAGAGGGTAGCATTAAAGGCGGGCAGATACAAATGCATTTACCTGATTGCTAAGTCATTGGTTTTTGTTCAAGCAAACATGCATAAAAGAATTATGAAATAGTGGGACTGGGAAAACAAACACTCAAGAGTGTAAGCTTTCCACTGCAAAAGCCTGAAAGTGAATACTGCATCATAAAATGTATTTTTCCTTATTTTTTCTATTTGCTTCACTATAGTCAGTAGTGTTTTGCTTTCCTCTTTTTCTAAACTTCAAATTTTTTCTTTAGTGTTCCTGGTGGTTCCTTTTTTGTGCAGTGATTAAAGTTGTTCAAATAGGAAAATGGCTAATTTGCTAATTAATGCAGCTGGCACCTTACTCACTGCCATCCCCATTCTCCAAGACCCTTCCCACAGTTTGTGGCTGACTGTACTTTCATTGTGTGGCCAAAAAGTAGCAGTTTCCTATAAGGGGATCTCATTCTGCAGTGGGAGCATGTATGTGTCGAATGACAGAACCACAGGTTTCTGGTGTATTTCTGCTACTTCCAAGTGGTCTTATGTCAGACAACCAGAATCAGACATTCCCATCACTCCCACCCTGCACATTCCCCTGATCCGTGTGTGCAGTTGCTGCCACATCCCTAAGGTGTGCCTTTGCAAAACTTCAGTTCAGTTGATATGCTGCTTATGTACATAAAGGGTAAGAAGTGACAAGGTTTCTGTTTGAAAAGCAAGGCGCAAACCAAAATGAGCACCACTGCTCATAAAACTCAGCTCTGTTTTGGATAAATCACTGTGCCTCATGAGTTTCCCTTACCATCAGGTTAGCCCTTCCAGGCCATTATGTCATTTAGGCCACTGGTACTTAAAAGGCTGATAATTCTAAACTCTATTCCTAGCCTTCTTCCGTTACAGTTAATGTCACGTATTAGATGCAGAGCATTCTGCTGCTACAGCCAAGTCCAACATTCTGCCGCTTATTTTTCTGTTCCTGCTTTCCTCATTCCATTTAAGTGCTGGAGTCCCAGTGCAATAAAGCATTTAAACATATGTTCAGCTTGAAGCGATGAAGTGTTTTGTTGAGTCAGGACCTTCGCATTCAGCTCTGCCTGTTTCAGTGCAAGTATCCTTTGAAGTTTAAAAGGCACATGGAGGGATTCTCAGTGGCACAGAGAGGACCAATTAATATTTCCTTTTATTAGTCTCTTTGGCTTTTTAATATAGTTGCTCTCCGATTTCCATTTTTTGTTTTCTGTGCCATATTGTGTTGTCTGCCTTTTTGTTTCTCATTACTCTGCTTTTATTTACCACTCCTCCAGAGCTGGGAAGCACAATTCTGTTTTGAGCTTCAGACAATTAAATGTATAATTAATTTAACTGAGTGGACAGGTCATGTTGGCAGATCCATGCCATGCTTCTGGTACAACCAGCATCTGAAAATGTGAATGCCACTCTCATGCCACAGTGAAGCCAATCTGAAAGTACCGTCATTTGTCTTGACAAGGTAAAAACATACATGCAGGCCTATGTGTTTGCTTGATACTAAAGTGTTCCTATGTTTTATATGTAATCAGTTGATACGTGCAGATGCTTCGGAAAGAGAAGTATTGAAAATTTGGCCAAGTTAAAATGGGGGTTGCTAATTTAGATCCTTCTCTCAGTCTCTGAGCCCAGAGCTCTCCCCTAGCTTTGGTGACTTAGCACTGACTCAGAGAGAGATGAGTCCTTTTGATGTCTTTGCTTTTTTTTTTTTTTTTTTTTAAACCTGCTGCAGCTTAGCTTTGAATTCAGAACTTTTGCTTCACTCGTAGGTCACTGTGACCAGGCTCCTGCCATCTCAGGCAATATATCACATGGTTACTGTTATAAATGTGCCAAGCTCAATATTCACACCTCATAAGTAGCTAATCCCAGCTGCATCTACCAAAACACTGTTCCAGAGCCATGCTTTTCTGACTGTAGGAAATCTATTTTGCAAACTCCCTCTACAAATCTATTAATTCCGGTGATACATGTATAAACTGACCCTGAATCTCCTACTTTGATACGCAGTTGTTGAAATAGCTTTTTTTCATCCCTTGTTGAGTGATGCTATTTCCAGACCAGGATAGTTTTGGGGAGTTGCTGTGTGGCAGAGTGTATATCCTTGCATGCATCACAGCGTTCTTGCTTAATATGTAAGTAAATGGTGCAAGCTAATATGCATTTGCTCATTAAGTGGTATAATTCCTGTTTAATCAATGGGATACATGGTTTGCCTATGGCAAGAGACATAATTCAATCCATTTTTCTAGGAAAATATTTCTCTGTTACCTCACCATGGTGTTGACCAACCAACCTACTCTTTCCAACAAATACACGTGTGTCTGAAGTAACTGTAACGGGCTGTGGCACTTATAAAAAAAATTGACCCCATGAACACTTATCTTAATAAAAACTGTATTAATATATGGTTTAGTGGTGGCAGATGCTTTTGATTTTGACTACTTTGTAAGCCATATAATGGTATTCAGACACTTCTTTCACACTGTTGCAAAATTGTGTAGAGTTTAGATTAGTAACAGGTCATGACATAACAGCAGTACTTAAAGCCTCGAGGAAAACTTCAAAAAATGTTATGTTCACAGATCATCCTGTCAAAATAGCTCAGATTGCCGCTACATCTGTTTTGGCTGCCAGAGATATTTGCATGGAGAAGAGCTCCTCTGGCTCACGGATGCTGTTGTTGTTTCACAGAGTGATGCTGAGCACCCAGCCCTGTTTGAGAGCACAAACCTACTAGAGCGTGCAGTATGGCAAAGGACACCTGAAGGTTGGCTGCATTTGGTGTTCCTGGGTGTGTTTAACTGCTGTCAAATGCGATAATGACAGCATGGGAAAGCCCTCTGTCAGGCTGCCTCGCCTTGCAGAGACAGGGAGCAGAGCATTTCGTTTTGAATAGCCGAGCCAGCATTAAAGCTGTTACCTTAGGCAAAATGAAAATGGAAGGATAACATTTTAATTGTTTGACAGACAGCGGATTTAGGCTTCTATTCAGCAAAGTACATGGAGTCTGTTGACTTCCTTGGGAGAGTTATATTTAAACCTAAGCATATGTTTAAGTTCATTCCTGAGGTTGCCAAGTGGGGCCTTCAGGGAGAGCGCTTCTCACATCCCTGCATGGGAGGGAGAAGGCACTGGGATCTGTGCCTGAAGGCATCAGGACACTTTGCTGCATCTCGTTAGCATAAAAAGCAAGGTGAAGTGATGCTGAGGTCTGGGCAGAAGGGACTAAAGAGGCAACAGGGTGTCTGCTGCATGGCTCTACAAGAGTAACTGATATCTCCTGGGTTAGGAGGGGAAGGGATCTCAGTCTGCTGTGCCTCACTGCTTGGGGGCTTTCCCTGTCCTTCACCCAGTCTGTGCAGGCAAGTAAAGACCTCTTGAGCTTGCAAGGAAAGATATGGCTGAGACATCAGGAACTGGCTGTTCTCCAGCCCCCAAAGAGCTCGTGAGGTGGAAGAGATCAAGTCTAATTAACTCAATATTACTTAATTTAGCATGTGCATATGTTTTTATCTCACAGTGACTTCTGCATTCTCAGCATAGCAGCCTTCAACTATAGCAGTTTTTATCATTTTGTGAAACCTGCAGAAACTACAGAACACTTTCAGAATTTAAGTTTATTTTTCAGGTTTTTTTAGTTTTCTGACTCACGGTCATTTTCTTCAGAAACATAAAATGATTCATATACCAAAGCACTTAACTCGCTTTAAATTTGTAAATGGCACTTCATGCATACTTAACAAGGGTATTCCAAACCACTAAAACCATAATTTGCTTATACAACATAATAAGGCTTGAATCCTGCAAAGAAAGACTTATGTAAATAAGTTCATGGTAGGTTTTCAAAAATGGTGACCTATTTCAGCCATTCTGATGTTTCTTGGATAAGCAGCAAGGCCAAGCACACAAGGTCCAGGCAGTTCCTCTAGTGCCTTGATGATAACTTTCTGATGGAGGTGATGGAGGAGCCAACAAGGGGGGATGTGCTACTTGATCTTTTTTCTACTAACAAGGGAGGGCTGGCCAGGGATGTGATGACTCGGGGAAGCTTAGGATGTACAATCATGTAATGGTGGAGTTCAAGATCTTGTGTGGAAGAAGCAGAGTAGTAAGTAGAATTGCTACCCTGGACTTCAGGAGAGCCATCTTTGACTTCTTCAAAGACGTATATGGAGGAATCCCATGGTGGGCTAGATGGTAGAAGGTAAGGAGGCACGTGAGAGATGGTTGGCGCTTAAACACCACTTCTTCCAAGCTCAAGATCGTTGCATCCCTAAGAATAAGAAATTGGGAGAAGTTGGTAGAAGGCCTGTGCGGATGAGCAAGGAACTTGTGGATAAAGTGAAAGGAAAGAAGAAGGTCTGTGAAATGCAGAAAAAGGTCCTATCCACCTGGGATAGGAAGAATATGGAAATGTTGTCAGGTCCTATAGGGATGCAGTGAGGAAGGCTAAGGCCCTCTTGGAATTAAACCTTGCAAAGGAGGTAAAAAATAATAAGGGTTTTTTAAGTGTGTCAACAGTAAAAGGAATACTAGGGAAAATGTGGGTCCCCTACTAAATGAAGTGGATGCCTTCGTAACAGGGGACGCTGATTCAGAGATCCTGAATGCTTCTTTGCTTCAGTCCTTAGTGCTAAGACTAGCGCTCAGGAATCCCAGACCATAGAGTATATGAGAGAGAGTCTGGATAGAAGAAGACTTTCCGTTGGTCAAAAAGGATCTGGTCAGAGAGTATCTAGCCAAAACCAACTCACACAAATCCATGGGCTACAATGGGATGCACCCACATATGCTGAGAGAACTGGCAGAGGTGATTGCAGAATCTATCTATCATCTTTGACAAGTCTTGGCAAATGAGAGAGATGCCTGAAGATTGGAGGATAGCCAGTGTCACTGCAGTCTTCAAAAAGGGCAAGAAGAAGGATCTGGGAAACTACAGGCCAGTTGGCATCACCTCCACTCCTGGAAAGGTGATGGAACAACTTATTCTGGATCCCATCTCCAAGCAATTGAAAGAGAAGGTTATCAGTACTAGTCAGTGCGGCACCAAGGGGAAAATCATGCTTGACCAACCTGATAGCCTTCTATCATGTCATCAATGGCTGGGTAGATATGGGGAGATCACTGGATGTTGTATGCCTTCAGCAAGGCATCTCACCGTGTCTCCTACAACATCCTTGCTATGAAACTTAAGAAGTGTGGAATAGATGAGTGGACAGTGAGGTGGATGGAGAAATGGCTAGCTGAAGAGCTCATGGGGTTTTCATCAGCAATGCTGAGTCTGGTTGGAGGCCTGTAACTAGTGGTGTTCCCCAGGAGTTGGTGCTGTGTTCGGCCTTGTTCAGCATCTTCGTCAGTGACCCGGATGAAGGGATAGAGAGTGTACCTTCAGCAAGTTTGCTGATGATACAAAGCTGGGAGGAATGGCTGACACACAGACCAGAAATCTGTGCTACCATTCAGCAAGACTTGGACAGGCTGGAGAGTTGGGCAGGGAGGAATCTGATGGGGTTTAACAAGAGCAAGTACAGAGCCATACATCTGGAGAGGAATAATGCTATGCATCAGTACAGGTTAGGGGCTGACCTGCAGGAAAGGAGCTCTGCAGAGAAGGACCTGGGGAGTCTGAGGGACAACAGGTTGGCCATGAGCCAGCAGTGTGCCTCTGTGGCCAAGAAGGTCAATGGTATCCTGGGGTACATTAAAAAAAAGTGTGGCCAACAGGTTGAGGGAGGTGATTGTCCCCCCTCTACTCTGCCCTGGTGAGGCCACATTTAGACTACGTTGTCCAGTTCGGAGCTCACTAGTTCAAAAAAGACAGGGATCTCCTGGAAGGATTCCAGTGGAGAGCTACAAAGATCATTAAGGGCCTGGAGCATCTCCTGTATGAGGAAAGGCTGAGTAGCCTGGGTCTGTTCAGCCTCGGGAGGAGAACTCTGAGAGATGATCTGATAAATGTTTATAAGTATCTAAAGCGAGATGGGAGGCAAATGGATGAGGACAGGCTCTTCTTAGTGGTGTGTAGAGATAGGACAAGGAGTAATGGCCTAAAACTTGAACACAGGAAGTTTTGTACTAATATGTAGAAGAACTTCTTTGTGGTAAAGGTGACAGAGCACTGGAACAGGCTGCCCAGGGAGGTTGTGGAGTCTCCTTTTGTGGAGATATTCAAGACCCACCTGGACACCTACCTCTGTGGCCTGCTGTAGGGTACCTGCTTTAGCAGGGGAGTTGGACTCAATCTCTTGAGGTCTCTTGCAACCCCTGCAGTTCTGTGAATCTGTGATACATTCATAATGTCCATTGGCCTGTATCTCTGTGGTCTTCATAGGCTCCAGCACAGCACCTGTTAAGAAAGAATGAGAAAGAAAAATGCAATTGGTGCTATAAATCTGATGCAGAAAATAATGCAGAAGTGGCTCTTTTATTGCTTTCACAGGAGAAAGAGAGCTGAATATTAAAGTGCATTAGAAAAAGGAGATGGAAAGTGAAGATGAAAAACATTTTTTTTCTTTGTCTGCTCCAGAATTTCTAAAATTAAACTCTCAGTGTCTTATTATTTTTATTGGAAGATATGAGGGAAAAATCCTCCTATGCTGGATAATTCAAAGCCCAGATAGATTTATTTAGACTCAAAAAGCACAGTATTAGCTAGCACTGCCTTTCTTAAAAGCTGTTTCACTGTTACTCAGGCAATGCACATAAATTATGATTTTCTTTTAAAATTTAATCAAGTAATATATGAAGCTGAGTAATCTCTTAATCCAGACTTTTCCTCCCTGATCTTCCAGGAACTACTTCACATTACTCATTTTCAAAATAAATAAATAAATAAATAATCACAAAAACAAATCCTACATCTTTTTAATTTGCCTACCAGGCAGAATTCTATAAGTAGTAAAACATTTTGAGTTGAAGTTTAGTAAATCATAAATGCATTCTGGGGGTACAGTTTATGTTCTGAGTCAAATTTCTGAACAGTCAAAAGCATTTTTTCAGATTCATAAAGTAGCACTGCTTGGAGTCATCTGTTTATTTTCAATTACTTTATTGCTATTATTTTATATTATTTTCACTTGGTTGTTGCTGTCCCACCTGAAGCTGCAGGAAGCAGCGCCCAAAGGGCAGAGGAGGCTTAAACAGCCAGTGCAAAAGGGACATCCCTGAAGTATCCTAAAATCTTCAAAAGGGGCGAGGCAGGAGCTGTTGCTAATAAGTGGAGAAGTGGAAGTAACAAAAATGGTGAAACTAGAGTTTGAAGTACAGTTTTGGTAAAATCCAAGATCTTGCCAGGGGGAGAGAGCAGTTGGTAGGCTTATCAAGTATTCAAGCCATCGAGTGCTAAAATAACACTCTCAGCACTGTTGGACAGTACTTGTTTCAGAGGGAGGTAATTTGTGATGAAAAAATGCTTCCCTGCAAATAAATGTTTTGGGTGATTTGAGGTCCCATGCAATTTTTGAATATATCAGGATATATCCTACAATGCCAGAACAAGGTCTGTGATCCCTCCTTAGGGAGAATGACAAACTCCCCAAAAATGGGCTGAATGAACAGGGAGCATTTCAGAGATGATGATGTCTGTAATGCTCTTCCAGTTCAGTTGGCACAAAAAAGAGCCGCAATTTGCTTTGTAGTATCTGGTCTGTGGACAATTGTTTGGTGGCTTTTCCATCTGCACACTGCAATCTTCACCACCCTGAAAGCTCACGTTTGGATTTTGCTGTCTCTCTTGGGAGCTGGTAGTGCAGTTCTCTGAAGTGAATCACCAAGTGTGCATTCAGGGGCTACATTGCATCTAGGCAGAAATCTTTCAATATTAAAATATGTTTTACTTAGCAATTTATATGAACTACTAGATTTTTTCTGGGTTACTTTTGTCTTCAGAACTGACCACGAAGAAGGAAAAAAATGTTTCAGTTGGCCTCAATATTTCCGTAACTGGGAAGAAGATCTTGAGTCAGCAGCATGCATTTTTCATATGAAGCATGGACTGAATGCAAGATACCAAGTTTGAGGTTTTCCCTCCTCTACAGTATTTTGAGATAGAATACATGAAGCACAGCCTATGTAGGAGCCCCAGAAGGGAACCTGGAAACCTCAGGGTCACAGCCTAGAAGAGGCACATATACATGATGCAAACAGGTTTCTCATTAGCAAACCAAATAATAACCCTCTGTCGGAGTTATATTTGGTGCCATTTTGCCTCTCAAAGACAACTCTATCCTGAAAAGAATACAGCTGGCAAAGAAAACAAGTGCAGTTACCACATTTGACTGAGTCATTGAGTTTGGGCTACAGACGCATGGCCATTTGAGTTTATTGTGAATTTGTGCTACCACTGGGAATGGGAAAGGGCAAGCTTTTCCAGCACTGCCCTCCTAAGCTACTTGATCCTGCTCTGCTGTGCCAGCGTGTTTCTGGGAAAGCCTGAATGGTGCCATGGTCAGGAATCAGGTCCCAGCTCTCAACGTCTGAGGAAAGTCACTCTGATGCCTGTCTTCTTTAACCCCTCTATCAAAATGAAACAGAGAGAAGAGTGCTTTTAATTTTGTTGTTGCTGTTTTTTTCCAACAACCAGTTTAATTTCTTTCTTTATTTTCTGTCCAGAGGACATCAGAGGACACTCAAAGCTGCTCTGGCTTGTGCCACAGTACTCAGGGTTAGTAGCTAGGTTACACACACAGGGTTGTTAAGAAAGAGAAAGACTATGTGCTCTGGGTGACATCTCATTTATTCCTCCAACTAACTGGTTAGCAGATTGTTCCCTAGTGGATCACTGGCTGCCTCCAGGGTTTGATACAGGCTCAAAGCATGGAGCAAGTGTGCTAAAAATTGCTGAGTTATCAATCTTTCTGGCAACTGGGTAAAACAAACAAACAAACAAAAAACAGTGTAAAGCTAGGCAGGTCTGACTGTTACATGCTCAGAGATTTCAAGATCCGTCAGGCATGATGTCTGGAGTTGTGGAATCTTAGTATGGCTTGAGTTGGAATCTTAGTATGCCATGAGCAGGGCTGCCTCCTCCAGCTCGGGCTGCCCAGGGCCCCATCCAACCTGACCTTGAGCACCTCCAGGGATGGGGCACCACAGCTTCTCTGGGCAGCTGTGCCAGCACCTCACTGACCTCTGAATAATGAATTGCGTCCTAATATCTAAGTTACATCTCCCTTCTTTCAGTAAATTGGACTCTTAGAGCAAAAGCTTCCCAGGAAGGGAACTGCAGGATTCTCCTGCACTGAGCTCATGGAGTTGACAAAGTCTAGCATTTGCAGAAGCTGGTATAAATAAATTTTTTGCTAGAAAGAGTTTGTTAGGAATTACCAGAAAGATAATATTCCTGGGTTTCTCTGAAGTGTTTCTACCCAGTAAACAGCTTGGTGCCAAAGGTGAGTTATCTTTGGGTTTGCTAATTTTGTGATCTTCTTGGAAACCCACCACATCATCCTGACATAGTGCACTTTGACTGTCAGAGGGTTGCAAGCTGGGAAGTGATTTCAACCCCTCCCATTGTTGTTGGTTCAGAAAGTGTTTTGAAGGCAGGCTCAGCCAGCAATGCAAACTGCAGGCATAACGAGAATAAAAATAACTGAAATAAGGAAAGGTACTTTAGGTGCAGTTGTGCCATGATTTTCTATTTAAGACAACACTGGGCTGGACCTTGAATTCATAAGCACAATGAGGAACATTTTGAAAACTGGAAATTGCATTATGGCTTTTGCTTCCTTTCCAGGAAAACATGTGAAGCACATTACAGAGTGAGTGAAGGTCATGATTGCAAGAGACAGGAGAGGATGTCTGAACAGGGAAAGGTGGGACAAGGGGAACTGATGGAAGGCAGGGGAGATGAGGGTGAAAAATTGTAACTGGAAACTTTGATAGCATTTTAATTAGAATTCTGTCAGATAAGTTAAAAAGAAAAAATCTTTCTCCCTCCACCGTGCAATTCTTCTGTATTTCTGACGTTTTAAAAATCTCATTTTAATATAAATGTGCATTTTTATATATATTTTTTTTTTAACGTTTCAAAATTTTTTAACTGTCAGCCAGACGAAACCAGTCTTATGAAAATGCTGGACAATCTGAGACTGATGAAAATGTGTTTGCTTAACCACAATCAGTTAATAACACTACTGAGTGTTAAGTACTGTGGTTGCTGTATGGCAGTATGCACCTCCCAGCTGTGTTTCATGCATCATTCCCTCTGTTTATCCCATTATTTCTGAGGCAGCTCTGCTCCAGGCCTTGTCTCTTGAGGTGGAGGGAAACAGTTTGATCCCTGCTTTCCACAGTATGAATAGGGCAGGTGTCAGACCTGTGGAGTACAGGCAGAGGAAGTTCAGAAACTATTCAGAAACAGTGACAAAGGTGCTATTGCCTGCTTTCTGCTCTCCCATTACTGTAGTGGCTGCATTGAGCCATACACACCTTTCCAACATCACTTATTTTAAGCACTTTGCAGCCCTCCTGGTCAAGCAGCACCTCCAGCAGAAAAGCCTATGGTTTGGCATAAAGGAAGAAGGCATAAAACATCTACATCTTTCTCAAAAGGCAAATTGTCCAAAGAGTCTCTACAAGGGTAGCCCAAACGAGAACAAGCTGTAATTACAGGCCTTTTTGTTTTGCAGTTTGTATGACTTTCTCTGTGGTTTTGCAAGTGCACCAGTTACTCTTCATTGTCTCTGCAGCTTTTTAACAAGCTGTAGAAGGTATCCTATTGCTCATGCATTGGTAATACTAAAAGACAGAAAGTACTAGCCTTTAACCCTTTGCAAGATTATGTGGTTTAACAATATGGAGCAGTCTCAAATGGTGACCTATTATCAGTACCTGGAAGGAAAGGAGTCAGTATGTTTACCCACTACCTTTTCACTGTACATGTATGACTCAGGATATTTTGCTGCTTAAAATAGTAATCTTGTGAAAATAATAAGGCAGAGTGAGATGGGCACAGAGGAAAAAATTTTGAAAGAAATTTTGACAGCACATCTTAGATCCAATTGAATAGGAACAAAAGAGAGGGATACCACCCAAGTATATTTTGTACCCAGATTTAATAGACAAGATTTGTTTACAGATACAATCAAATCACTGTCTTCCTTAATACTGTAAAACATGCCTTTAAAGGAAGTTCCGGTAGGAATTTTGTCTATGTATGGTTTGCAAAGCTAAGTTATTCAAAGGCAAGCTAGATGGTTTGAGCTGCTACTCTGCAAACTAATTATTTAATTTAAAACAAGAGGCAGCATCCAGCTGACTGTTTATGAATTAGATGATTTTTCAGTCTGTGTTATCCTAGTTTCTTCCTGCTATGCCAGTAGAACTGTGAAGAGAAGGCTGCAAGTTCAGCCGTAGATACCTAGGCTGATAGTTATGTCACAACTTCATAGAAATCACAGAATCATAGAATGGCTTGAATTGGAATGGACATCATAGATCATCTAGTTCCAATCCCCATGCTGTGGGCAGGGTTTCCAACCACTAGATCAGACTGCCCAGGAATCCATCAAGCCTGGTCTTCAACACCTCCAGTGATGGGCACCCACAGCTTCTCTGGCAGCTGTGCCAGTGCCTCATCACCCTATGAGTTAAGAATTTCTTCCTAACATCTAACCTAAACCTCCCTGCTTGCAGTTTAAATCAATTCCCCCTTATTCTGTTGCTGTCTACCTGCATAAAAAGTTGTTTGCTTTCCAGTATGTAAGCTCCTTTCAAGTATTAGAAGATTGCAGTGAGGTCTCCCTGAAGTCTACTTTTCTCCAAGATAAACATTCCCAACTTCCTCAACCTTTCATCACAGGGGAGGTGCTCCAGCCCTCTGATAGGTCTTCATGGCCCTCCTCTGGACCCACTCCAACAGCTCCACTCCTTCTTGTGCTGGGGGCCCCAGCACTGCATGCGGTACTCAGGATGAACCTTCACAAGAGCAGAGGGAGACAAACTCCTCCCTGCTGGCCACCCCTCTTTTGTTGCAGCCCCGAATAGCATTGACCTTGAAGGCTGCAAGCACACACTGCTAATTCATGTCCAGCTTTTTATCCATGAGCAGGACCCTCATGTCCTTCTCAGCAGGGCTGCTCTCAGTGAGTTCTTCCTTCTGTCTGTACTTATATCTACAATTGCCCCAACCTGAGTTCAACACCTTGCTCTAGGCCTTACTGAAGCTCATTAGATTCTCATGGGCCCACTTTTGAAGCCTGTCTGCATCCCTCCAGATGACATCCCTTCCTTCTAATGTATTGACTACACCATTCAGCTTATTATCATCAACAAATATAGATGCTTAGGAATTCTGAGTTGGAAGAGACTCACAAGGATCATTGAGTCTAACTGTGGGCTCCACATAGGATCACCCAGAATCAAACCTTATATCTCAAAGCGTTGTCCAAACACCCCTTGAACTCCAACATTCGGAGCTGTGCCCACAGCCTTGGGCAGCCTGTTCCATGCCCACCACCCTCTAGTGCAGAATCTTTTCCTACACCCATCCTGACCCTCTCCTGACACAGCTCCATGCTGTTCCCTGGGGCCCTGTCACTGTCACAGAGAGCAGTCTGCTCCAGGTGAGGAGCTGCAGCCGCCATGAGGCCTCCCCTCAGCTCCTCTGCTCTGAGCTGAACAAACCAAGTGGTCTCAGCCACTCCACACATCTCTCCCCTCCAGACCCTTCACCATCTTCATAGCCCTCCTTTGGACACTTTTTATAGTTTTATGTCCTTATATTGAGGCACCCAAAACTGCACGCAGTGCTCAAGGTGAGGCCACACCAGCACAGAGCAGTGGGACAGTCCCTTCAACGAGATAGCAGTGTTGTAGGCTTCAGTAAACTGGTTTTATCCTTTAAATATGGCTACAGTTTCTACTACATTTTTACTTCCAGCAGCCCAGTACAAAATCCAGAGAATATTTGTAATTCGTTTTTAGCTGAGGGGTTCTTGAGGTGCCCTGGACATGAAGCCAAACTGCCCTTGGCAGCAAAGCCGCTTGGAGGAGCACTCACTGCATAGTTCTGCACTTAGAAGAACAGAGCAATTGGGAGGATGGGAAAAAAGCCCAGAGCAGGACTGCTTGCTCCAGTGCACTCAGGAGAAGACTGCATGTGAGATTGCAGCACTTCTGCTGTCAGAGTAAACTGAGGTTTGCTGACCAAATTAAATAAATAGCACCCTCTCTCTGCAAGTAACATCAAGTCTGATTAAGAGTTCGGGGAGTACATTTTTCAAAATGTCGATCACTGGATTAGAAGTTCAAACATCATTGATTTCTTTGTATTTTATTTTATCCCAGAGAATGATTAAAAAAAAAAAAAACTTTATCTGCTTCTTTTTGAATGCTTGAAAGGGGAAAAAAAATAAAGAGTATATATTAATATTAGCTGTAGTATTCCAAAATGTATTACATGCATTATTATTCTTATTATTCTAGAGATGCAGTGCCAGCAAATCACAGAGGATTGGCAAGGAATTAATGGAGGACTAAAAAAGTATTGGAAATTAGGAAAGATAATGAAATGGAAGAGATCAGCTGATCAAAGTGAAGACTGAAAATGGTACATCATTCTTGCAGTCAAAGGGTAATGAAATACAGTGGAAGCAAAGTGGGAATACTGACCTTCACATGCTTCTAAGAACTTCTTGCCATAGCTGGTCAAATTTCAGTAAGATTGCTAACATATGCTATTACAAAAATGAAAAGACCTTTATGCCAATAGAAGTGCATCTTTGGTGCAGAGCTCTACCACTTCTGCTGTGATAGGTTCTAAATTGACAGAACACTGTGGAGTGAGCTGGATTTTTGAAAATCTAGTGGCATGAGTTCTCCTGTGCCAGGTTAGCCAGTGTCCTGCAGGAGAGGACACATGTCCAGGCCTCGTAGCAGGAAACCCAGGGCCCGTGAACATTAACTAATGCATAATGGGAAAAACAGCCCTAACTCCCACATGAAAGAATGGATTCCAAGCTGATGTTACCTCTCAGAAATGAGACTTGGAATTACGATAAATAGTTCCATGAAATCTCATCTCTCAGTCATTTGACAGCCAAAAAGCCCTGATCCGATACCATGGATTATCTAAAAAAAAAAAATAGAGAACAAACCAGAAAATTTAATATGCATGTACTACATACTGTGTAGTATAATGCATCTGTTGCATCCTGACTGCTGCATGCAGTCCTCAAAAGTCAACAGAATAGGATGAGAAGGGCAAGCACAGGTGACCAGAATGATCAAATTCACCATATGCAGGGCAACTAGTATAGGGCTCCTGCAGGATTTGGGGAGCTGGCTTCCAGGTCTGTAAAATCATGGGCAGTGCAGAAAGGGATTCAGTTAAAACATGAGCGTATATGCCTGGGTTAGAGTTGTTGAGCTGCAAAACATTAGTGGAAGCTGAGGGAAACACAGGTTTTTGCACTTTACTTTCAGTATTCTGTAGGCATCTTTTTGGCTACTTGCTCCTATTGCATTTTCCAGCTTAAGAAAGCCTTTAAAGGTCTGCCAGGGAGGGAGAGGGCTGAAGGAAACAGAAATCAAGAGAAAACACCTGCTTGTGAACAACAACACATGCACATACACAATTAGAAGACAAAGAGATAGGGATGGTGAGCAGTGCATCAGATAGCATCCAGTCCCAGGAAGGCACCCATGGGTGCTGCCTGGTGAGGATACTGGTAAATGCACAAACTGAAACCTGGCCCCCATCATCATGTTTGGAGGACATCATTATGGTCTGTGGGCTTTCTGAAAAAGGTGATGGGAAGGTTTTTCCTCATCTTTGCAGTTCTGTACTAATAAGCCAGGCTTCCAGGCAAGATGTTGTGCTCCAGGCAATACCATATGTAAAGTCAGGGCAGAGGCCAAGAAGGAGAAACTGTGGCAATATAAGGATGACAACAAACTAGGAAGTCCATGCCATATAGCAGTGCAGGCTATGAAGACTTGGCTCACAGATTTTGGTCATACATTTAAAAATAGATTCCTAAGCTTCCTTTTGGAAGCACTAACCTGTTGAGCTGTAAGATTTTTAGGTCCCAAGGTGGAGATGACCTTGCATGCAGTGCTTGTCTGAGCAAATTTGTCATCCATTTTGTTTGCCTCCATCCCAAATCTCCAGCTTTCTGAGGGGGAAAGTGGTACCGAGTGAATTTCATTTTTACTTGGTAAGACTTGAAGGAGCAGCGTTGCTCTTCAGTTTCTTTCCTGTTCTCTGGTCATCTCAACCCTAGCACTCCCAGGTTGGAGCAGCAGCTGGTGATGCCCTGTCATCTGTGTAAAACATCCAGGTCACCAGGCCCAGCAAGCAACGGCATGTGTGTTACTGGGCACCATGGCCATGCCCTCTGCTTGGCTCCAGCCCTCCCATGGCTCTGATCCCCTGCACAGGGTTCTTTCTGACCAGCAGCATTAAGCCATAAATGAGATTTATGTTCTTTCCTGTGAGATTTTGCTAGAAACACTCCCAAAGTTGCTTCTTTGTATGTGACTTTTACCCTGACAATTTCTCCTGACATTTCCATACTTTAAAGTTATTTCTCCCCTCTCCCTCTCTACTTTTCTGTGCATTGTTCTTCTGTGGCATTTTTTCTCATTCTATGCTTTTGCTTCTGTAAACAACTTTGCATAATATTTTCCTTTAAATTGTTCCATTTCAAAGTTTTCCCTCAGTTTCAAACTTCCTAGTTGCTATGTGGCTCTGCTGTGTGGTTTCTAGGTCTTCTTTTGCTGTACAGTGTCCCTTATCCCTTAGGCAGGTTCCCTTGAAAAGCTTTGTGGTGGAGATAAAATAGAAAATACCATCACGGGGCTTTACCAGAGCTGTTGTGAGGGGCAGGTGCCCGAAGATCCCTGCATCAGGATGTGCATGTGACTCGATCACTGCCTGTGCTCCCTTGTCAGAGCACGTCTCCCCATGTCATCCCCACCAGTGCCCCTTAAACTAGAACACTCAGTTGCTGTAGCAGTTCAACTTGTGTGACTCTGGCTCTGATCAGGATCCCACCAAAGCCAGCAAATGCCTCTCTGCTGATGCTCAGTCAGGCTGCAGCCGGATTTAAAAAGTGACCTACATCTCCTTCTCTGTATCTCAGCCTCTCTTTGCGTAACTGCCCATGGATGGTCTAAATTTACCACTGCAGTGTGAAAACATGAATGCGGGAGCAGCGGTAGGCCTGGCTATTTAAACCACTTTCTGTCCTGGTTTCAGAGCAGCAAACAAGACTTGCACTTACTAGCTTTATCAACAGAGCTGAGCAAATGAATATTTTCTTTGGTGACTGTTTTTGGTTCCAGTTCATAGCTGTACCAGCAGGAGCCACGCTGGAGACCAGCACAAGAATCCGTTAGCTGATACTACTTAATTTGCTTACTGAACCAGGCTCTCTAGCCTGGCAGAAGTTATGTTTAGACTGAGAGACCTTCTCAGGCTTGGAAGCTTTGCCGATGGATTTCAGGCATATGCACATAGGAGCCAAACTTAGCTCTTTCTGAATTTCAGACACAGGCAGACATGGATGGGCTGTCTGCAGCTATGTCCTGCCCTGCCTTTGTGCAGGGACAGAACAGGGCCAGTCAACTAGCTCTGCCCATGGGAGACCAGGAGAACCTGCAGGGCTGCAAGGAAGACCTCAGTTCTCACTTCTGTCACCCAAAGCAAGTTGACAAGTAGATAAGCGTCTGTATAACTTCCTGGGAGCAGTGAAAACTCCTCTCGAAGATAGTATCCGACATTTTGCTGTCTTTTTTCCTTTCCTTATGAACACTCATATTTCTCATGTAGAGTATAATTGAATCTGCATTTGAATTAGTGGAGAGACACTGCTCTGGAGCAATAACAGTTCATGCAGAAGGGGAAAGGAAGAATGCAAGGTGGGGTGTCTGATGAGCACTGATGCATGAAACATGTTTGCTGTGGTGCTAGTGCAACCTATGGCTTGGGGCAGGTAGCCAAATGGCATCCATGTAAACCTGTCTCTAGAGACAGCTGAGAAACTCTTATTTGAATGGTATTTGAATTGGACTTATATTAAGATAGAATTTTTAACTTAGCTCTTGGAAAGTAACTGCATTAGCTATATGTTTGTGCAATTTTGTGCATTACCCACATCTGTCAGCATTTTGGCTGGAAGTTACGCTTTCCTGAGTGTGGAGCCAGTCAGGAGTGCACAAAATTGTAGTTTCTAGGATTTCTGGGAGATTGACCTTGCAGGGCCTACCTGGGTTGCAGGTGTGTGCAGCACAGGTCCTGAGGCCAGTGGTCAGTGGTAGCTGCTTCTGTTTCTTCTTCCTGGGAGAGGAATGGTTTGCAGTATTTGTAAGAGCATTCCATAACCACAACGCTTCTGGTGAAGGTGAAGCAGAAGTGATGATGTCTGTAAGAAGTTGTTAATACTGGTGAATAACAAAGTGCTTGATCTCAGCAATACTCCGAAATGGCTTTTAAGCTACTGGTTTTGTGGCCAACTGTTTGCTGCCATGAGTTAGCATTTTTAGCGTTTTGTAAGTTCAACCTTTATGTGTTCTGCAAAATACTAACAGGCTTACTGTCCCTGCACACTCTTCATTTATTGCTAAATGACAGCAGAGAGCGATTTAGTTCCCCAGTAGTGTATTTTAGTAAGATAGCAAGCTGTACAACTCTGTATTTGTTCTGCAAATCATATCCAAGTTCCTGAATAGCTGGTACGTAAAAACAAACTTTTAAATTCATACTTAGGTTCCTAAATAAAAGGATTTTTCAATCCTGATTTTTCACATATTGAGTGTACCCTGACTCTTGTTGACTTTGTGGAAGCTAATAGGCTATCAACATGTTGGAAGCCATGTCTGCTGCTTACTGCCATGTTGATATGGGGAAGCTAAACTGTTTAGACTCCTTTCATTATTTATCTTTGTGTACTGCTGCACCTGTTTCATTCTCTGCACTACAGTAATTCCTAGTGGAGCTTATTTCTGTTGACCAAACTGTCAGTTTGGGTTGAATGTATGAAAATGTCCAGTAAAAAAGTATCCAGCAAGGTTGCTACCTGAAATCCTTGCTGGTAGAATACCTGCACAGAGTAAGAACATTTCTGGCAGGTCACTGCTTTGTTTCATAAAAGGACAGGCTATAAATACTGTCATTCACATGTCGTTTCACTTCCTGTGCTTAACAGCAAACTCCAGTGAACTGTGTGTTCATGAGAAAGGCTCATTTTGCCCTCAGTATTATTGGGAGCTCCTCAGTGCCTCATAGTGAGGCTTTTCTCTTGCGTGTCAGTGCAGTGAGGCTTCCTGTCCTTTTTCTGTACGATTTCAAGGAAAGTCTGATTCATTACTTCAGGGGCTGAGCTAAATTCCTTCCCTTGGACCATTTTAAAAGAAATCATTTAAGCCTCAAATACTTGTGCTGGCTGCAGCAGCAGATGTGCAAAAGGATGGGTACTTGCTTTGCTTTTTGCTGCTCACCCTCAAGAAGAGCAGGCTCTCCTTAATCGCTGGGCTCAGAAGCAGAGCAAAAGGACTTTTTGACCCAAGATAAAATAAAGACAAAAACATTCTAGTGGAAGCACAGCAAGCAGGCACTTTTGGATGCTTCTGGAATATATTACTGGGAGTAGCTTGCACTTTCTTTTAGAAAGAAAATCATACCAATGCCTTTAGGAAAAAGAAGTCTTGTGTGATGAGGAGAAAGGAGGAAATTATTCTTGGTGATATTTAATTGCTTAAATGCAGAAGGTCTTGGAATGAGAAGATTTCACGTACAATAAGTAAATCAGGAGAGTGATTTGACACAATTACAAAGGTGACTTCGAAACAGTCTCTCCTTTTGATCTCTAAAATCTTTCATTTCTTCTATCCAGATAACCTCATGGGTCAAAATTTGTAGCATTTGCAGTAATCAGTATGCACTTTTTTCTTTTTTTTCGCTCAAATGGAGGCCACTCCTGAGGAAAGAATTCTGTTTCTTTTTTAAACATTATTTGGTTGAGACTTACTGCATATTTCCATTCCCCTTGCAGAGGCACAGCAATAGCTGGAATTGTTTTCGGCATCGTATTCATTATGGGAGTGATCGCTGGGATTGCCATCTGCATCTGCATGTGCATGAAGAACAACCGTGGCACCCGAGTGGGGGTCATCCGGACAGCACACATCAACACCATCAGCACCTACCCGGGTAAGGACGCCAGGTGCAAATGGGGCCTGAGCTCCTGGTGCAGGTGTAGCTGTGGGTAATCCTGCCTTCACAATGAAAGCTCTTCCTGATCTGCAGGGAGCAGCATGGCTCTCTACTGAGGAATCTCAAGACAGCTCGGTATGCACAGGGTTCGTTAGGTCAGTGGGCTAATGAAATCTCACCAGATGTCACATCAGCACAGCTGTATGGCAGCAATACACTCAAGCCTTGTTCAGAGCAGCCTGTGTTGTGCCAGACGGGCTTTTCTCCACATGCCAGAGGCTCTCCAATGAGAAATTGATTGGTTTTCTTCCTTGCTCTGAATCAGTGGGAACTTGGAGCAAGCAGCAGAGATGTCTATTGTGCTTGGTGAAAGACAGCAGGGGTCTGACAGTGCATGTCAGCTCTATCTAAGTACCAGATGTGCTCCTGCTTGGAAGGGTGTTAGGTATAGGAGCATCAAAGGTGGTTCTCCATTAGGCTACCAGGGTCATTTTCCTGGGACCCCCACCATGTTTATGTGGCTACATTATTGAAGAACAGAGCTGATCCTGGGAGCAGCATCGGTGTTTATGCTGCACAGCTATGTCTCTGCTTTGGTGACATGATTAATTACAAATCCAGAAGCAACTGCCAAGGGATAACTGAGAGTTCACTGTAATAAAAGGCAATGGTTTTTCACAGATGAAGTCCCCTCCTCCCACTCTTAGAGATCCCTTGCTTTTATATTCCTTTCAGTTCTAAAGGTTGCTGCAAACCCCAGGTGCATTAAGTGTACTTAAGGGCAAGCTATGCAATATTTAGTATGTCTTCCTTCTTCACATCCACTGCTCTTATTGTCTGTCTCTCCCTCATCTTCTTACTTTTCCGTTAAACTAAAACCAGCTGTAATCATCCTTATCATGGCAACATTGTTTTGCATAGAGAGATGAGTAATGAAATAAAACTGCAATATTCCCTACCATGATTTGCTGAAGAGCCACTTTAGAATCTAGCAGTCACCGCAAGCTGTAAAAATGACAGCAAAATGAAGGCTCTGGGGCTGTAGTCTTTTCCTCCCCAAGTCTGCTCTGGCTGTGACTCACCCCCATCTCTCCACCTCCAGGCAGTTTGTCTGTGCATTCCCCATCTTCCTCCGAGCAGTAGCACTTTTTGGCAGATGCACCAAGCTTCAAAATGGTATCTGTTTTCTCCATTGTCATGAACACTTCTGTAGTAATGAGTAAACTGGATTTTCTGTAAGATTTGTGTCCAGTATTTCCCCTTTCCATTGCCAGAATAGTGAGTGAGAAAATGCTTTTCCTTTTCCTCAGCCACAGCGGCAGACAGGTTTTCAGAGATCAGGGAGTGCTTTTCCTGCCACACTGGGCCTTGAGTCTCTTCTCCCCAGTGCAAACATCCTAGGTTTCTGTTTTCTTTCTGTTAAAGTGATATTTTGATTCCAGTCTGCTGGGAATGAAAGGCCTCCATGGTGATATGAACTGAGAAAGAGCAGACTCAAGCTTAAAATTCATACAGTGGGGTTTTTATATAGGGCCTTCAGTTCCTACCACGCTGTAATTCTGCAGCACTTACTGTCTTTTTGATCAGTGAATTAATCCTCCTCTGTGGTTAGCAGAAGTAATTGAAGAAAAGGTTTTCAGCTATTTCCAAGTATTTTTGTGTTGTTTTTTTTTTTTCCTGAATGACTGATCTGGTTGACAAACACAGGGCTCTCCTCAGAAGTCTCCTTCAGAGAGAACAAAATGAAAACTCTGTTATTCCTCAGCTTAAGACTGGGAGCATTCTAGAAAGATGTCCAAATTTGCCCCAGAAGCTGTGATGCTGCTGTGCTGCGAGGAGCTACCTGCTCTGTTTGACATGGCATGTCACACATCTTCTGGGGATCCAAAGGATGTTTCAGAGATCAGCAAAGGCCCTGCCTACGTAATTGTTATGGCAACATAAATCTGTGTTGATGATGAAGAGGATGAGACGGAAGAGATCTGATGAAAACCCAACCTTTCTCCTCTGAAAGTTCTCTGCTGCATCATCCTCGGTATCATTTGCCGTATGGCCACTGAAACATTCTTAAAAGTCTGTGGTCACAAGGATAAGCAGTGCAGAAAGGGCAGTGAACAAGGACTTAGACTGACATATAGTGAATGTATAGTGACAGTCTGAAAAAAGTAAATATGTTCTCAGTAGACTTTATATCTGTTCTGTGAAGGTCTGAATGTCAACTAGAAAATGCATGCATTCAAAAAATACTATTTTTTAACTACTTCTTCTTCCTTCTCCCATTTTAGTGACTCCACCACCATACAGTTATGAACATGAAATGGAGTACCCAGTTGATCTACCTCCACCTTATACTCCAACTCCACAGGCTTCGATACAGTATCCCCCACCCCCTCCTTACCCTGGTTATTCTGGAAAATAATGACCTGGCTTCACCCCGATGTTAACTGCCTGTTGAAACAGCCAGCACCATTGGAACAAATATTTTTGGCTCAGGGACAAGTAGGATTGGTTCTGCATCAGTATATCGGGTCAAATATCAAAATAACCGAGGTTTCCTGTGGCTCAGGACAAAGAAGAAACTGTTCATTCTGGACCATCACAACTCATGGTTAAACAATGTGTGACAAAAGAAATAGTTCCTATAAGTCAGTGCCTGAAGCACATAGCATCGGTGCTTAGCCTTAGCTGCAACCCTTTAGAGCGAATGGATATTGGAGTCTTCCTGTTGAAGAACATGCACATGGTTTAGATGATTCAAGAAGGTCTATTTCAAATTGCACAAGAGACAGCTGCTGTGACTTATTCTGCTGGAAAGTTCCAGATGTGGTCTTCAAACACGTTACACCTTTCTATGAAATGAGGGGAATAAGAAAGAACGAGGAAGACTGAAGCTTCAGTTTCTACTTTGGGATGATAATACATGATGATCAGCTGTGCGTATTGATCTGATAAGTGTTGCTGGAGTTATTCAGCAACCAAAAACTGATGGATATTATTTTTGGCCAAATGCAGGTTGTTTTAAGTGCCTACTTTTCAAGAAAGTTGAGACTAGTTTATGGCCTAATATGTAAACATAAAGAGCATTTTTATATGTGAATTACACTAATTTATAGCTGATGAACTTTTAGCTGGACTTAAATACTCTGCAGGTTGGACAAGGCTACGGTGCCTTTTTAAAACCAAATTATATGTTGATTTTTAAAAAAGAATATTAATTCAGGAATATTCACAAGTGGGAGAAGAAAAAGAAATCAATTATTAAAGCATCGTAGGTCTGTCTTTCAGCTGGGTTGCATGAAGATGTTTTTCTAAAAAAACAATCATACTGTTTTCCAGTAATAATGGTATCCACTCTAACCAAAGATATGAGAAGACTGACTGTGAACATCAGATTATTTACAGATATTGTCTTGGGCATTCTAAAACTTCAATTCACCAAACAATATTTTTTGCATTTGTCATGCATGTTGTTCAAAATTATTTAGTCTCTACTACAAAAAGTTCAAAGCTTCATGGCTGAAGGTATTCCGTGTGCTTATTGGGCTGATATTGAGTAGCAGTTATTTCACAACAGAGTATCCAGTTACCATAAGCATCATCCTTCAGTGATAAGACTTGCATTGTGTTCAGTTCTATATGCAAACCACAAAGGCACTGATTCTTTTCAAGATATTTAGAACTCTCTTAGTTTGAATTGGGTAGTCTTTTAACTCTGAGCAAAAAAGCTATTCAGTAGTTTTCTTGCATCCAAGACCTAAATGACGATTTTTGCTCAGATTTTGTAATTGTATTTATTTGCCCTTTCCATGCTGACTAACCTTATCCTCTTGAAGATCACACTAGAAACTAGAATTGCTCAGGAAACCCAAGCTGTGTCACAGATTTTGGTTGCTGAGGGTTCCTTGGGGCTTTCTCCAAGGAAGGACAGTTACATTCTCATTTCTGTTTTGCTGCTCAGAGGTAACAAATCCTGAACTAGGTTATCTTCACAATTGCTTTTGCTCTGGACTTCGTCCTGTGACATCTTTGCTGCTAACATGACCTCTCCTAAGATACAGATGTTCCTTGGTTGAAATCCTCCTGTGAAGTCTGACTTTCTGTGCACTGGGTTTTGGCACTCCCTACTTAGAACCATCTGTTGGAGTGTTGAGTGTGCCTTCCAACCTTCCCATCTGGGCTATTGGTCAGTGTGAAGAATAGAAGAAGCATGTTTTTTATTTTCTGTGGGAAATCCTGTTTCTACCATATCATTCTACACTACTACCTCAGCACCAGATGGTCTTTCTGTGCCAAAAAGTTACCTGTAGATAACAAATACTATCATTTACCCCATATGTGTATTTCATTTCTTTAAACTGAGCATGCAGACACACCAAAGAGTAGTTTGTATGTGAGGAATCCAGTCTCCTAAAAAATACAAAAAAAGAAAATCATCATAAATCTCCCTTTAAAGGAAGAATTTCTCCAGCTGTGACCTTTGTTAGGACAATTTACAAAGCAGATTTCTTGAATAAAAAGGTGTTTCTGTTAAACGAAGTCTTTGGTGACAGAGTTCTCTTTTTCAGCTTTGAGGCTGTATGTTGTTTTTGATGATATTGCATAAAGATACTGCATAACTATCTATAGATCACGTATTCCAGTGGAAAATTATGGAAATAACAATTTGGGAATTTCATAGTGATTGAGAGCTATTTGTTTGATATGAAAACTCTAGTGAGGATGTTGATTTTAGTATGCTAATAGACAGAGAGGGAAGGTTACTGTGGCTGTGGCACAGGACTTGATCTCTTGAATCTTCTGGTTTTCATAGCGTAGCACATGAGGTGATTGCCTGATTGCATGATTGTTGTTCTGGACTGGAAGCAGCAGAAACTGCAAGTGCTTGCAAGAGCACATATGCTTGCATATGTTCTGATGCCATTCCTCCCTTGCAGGAAGAAAATTCTGTGTAGCATCTTATTTAATCCTGTTTTGAGGATATTTCAAGCCGTGATTCATTTCACAAACTTAATTTTAATCTGGCATTTCTTTAAGTTTTTCTCCCCCAGAATAAGCTACTTCTAAGCCAGTCTCTCTGACAGCCTGTTTTTCTAGGGTACATATCAAGTAGCAGGAGAAATGTATTTAAGAGCTAATGACCCATTTGGGAGACGTTAGAAATTAGGTAATAATCAGTTGGAGGAGTGACAAGGCCAAGGCAAAGCCAAGGGAAGTTAATGTGCTAGGCTGCCATTACCCAAATGACACACTCCAGTGAAAAGATTGTTAATGCAATTGTAAGCCTTTTTTAATTAATGAAAAATGTAAGGATTTTTATTTTTAGTGCTGCTAACTTTGAAAGACATACTTTCACTGATGTACAAGAACCAGATTTTCAGTAATGTCACAATGAAAAGATTAGATTGCTCAACTTGAATCAATATTAGCAGTGTTCTTGGTACTGTAAAAATACATTCTTCAATTTAAGCCAGTGTTCTCAAGACCCTTTGTCAATGTGGTAGGATAGTTCATAACATACTGACAGCTGTCTATTATAATAGTTAATGTTCTGTGTTTCTGTATTCATTTTCATCCTGGAAGCTCCCCAGACGCTTTAGTAACTAGAAAAGTAATTATTTTAATCTTGGAATAAAAAACAACAGGTATTTCACAGCACGCAGAACACCTTACGGTGGAGTTGAGGTAAACAGTTTAAAGATAGTGAATATATTTCTTCAGTTTCACTAAAATGGCAGTGCTTGGAAAACACACCTTGAGAGAATAATGACCAGGACCTTCTGTTGAGTGGTCCCTTTTGTTACTTTCTGATGGGAACATCCAGCCTACTGGCTATTCTCATATTGCAGCAACATCTGAGGTCCAAAAAGCCATATTCCAGTCCAGGTGTGAATTATTGTACATTCACTGTAAAAACACCTCTCCCACTCCACCATGACTTTGATGTATAGTCAAACTAGATGAACAAATGAAAGACTAAGGAAAGGAGCAGTGATGGTCTCTTATTTTACAAAAAGAAAACAGGACAGGAAAAACAAAATGATAACACGTTGTAACTTTGTATGACCAGTAGAGGATGGATCATTATTCCTGTGGACAGCCACTATCATTGTATATGTAAGAATTGTGCTAAAGAGCTGACATGCAGCCAGGAGGAAAGCCCAAAGATCCGAGGAAGCCCAGACTCAGGGATGATGTAACTCAAGGGGCTGGAGCTGGTACCTAGAGCAATTGTGTTGGTCTCTGTGGTTTGTTGTGAAGAAGGTCAATATCTAATCAATTAATGTAAATCAAATAACATCACTAGTAAGGAAAAATGTTTTGTTACACTTTGTATGATTAGTATTTTGCATTCTTAGTGGAGATTAGGAAAGAGCTGCCTTTGGATACTATTAGTGTCACAACAATGACTAACGAATTAAAGTCAACTAAAACAAAAGGAAAGTCAAAGGCTGAGGTGCTTCTGAACAAAGGGCTTTTTGCTAGCCTGGGACATGGAACTGGTTCCTAACAGAGGCAAACTGACCTGCCGCTGGCACAGAGAGCTGGTGTGAAGCAGCTCACATCCAAAGGAGTGAGTCTGAATCAGGAGCTGAGTAATGGCTCAGTCTTTACCTGCACATTTGCCAGATAAATGCCAGATAGGCCATTCTAGCCCATAAGCTTCACCACAAATCTAAAATATGTTCATTTTCAGGAACTTGGGCAAAGCCATTTTTCCATGGCTAGGAAACTGTCCCCAGTTTTTCCTGGGGGAGCTGGCAGACCCTGGTTTGCACAGGTAAAGATGGGTAAAGAACTGGCTGGATGGCCAGGCCCAGATAGAGGTGATGAATGGAGTTATATCCAGCTGGTGATCAGTCATGAGTGATGTTCTCCAGGGGCCTGGGAGTCTCTCTGTACTGGGGCCTGTCCTATTCAATATCTTTATTGATAGCCTGGATGAGAATATTGAGTGCACCCTCAGTAAGTTTGCAGATTACATCAAGTTGGAGGAAGTGTCAATCTGAGAATAGGAAAGCACTTCAGAGGGATCTGGAAATACTGAATAGCTGGGCTGAGGCCAATGGGATAAAGTTCAACAAGATTAAGTGCCAGGCCCTACATTTTGACTGCAACAACCCCAGGCAATGCTACAGGCTTGAGGCAGAGTGTTCGGAGGACTCTGTAGAAGAAATGAACCTGGGGATGCTGGTCAACACTCAGCTAAACATGAGCCAGCAGTGTTTGCAAGTGGTCGAGAAGGCCAATGGCATCCTGGTTTTGTATCAGAAATAGTGCAGCCAACAGGAGCAGGGAAGTAATTGTCCCCCTGTCCTCAGTTGTGGTGAGGCTGCGCCTTGAGCATTGCATTCAGTTTTGGGCCCCTCACCACAAGAAAGACCCTAAGCCTGGAGCACATCCAGAGAAGGATGGCAAAGCTGGTGAGGGGTCTGGAGCACAAGTCTTAGGTGGAATGGCTAAGGGAACTGGGATTGTTCAGTATGGAGGAGGCTCAAGGGAGAACTTACTGCTCCCTACAACTACTTTAAAGGAGGTTGTGGCGAGGTGAGATCAGTCTCTTCTTCCGTGTAACTAGCAGTAGGACTAGAGGGAGTTGCTTCAAATTGTGCCAGGGAAGGTTCAGGTTGGATATCAGGAAAAGTTTCTTCTCCAAGAGAGCGGTGAGGCACTGGAAAAGGCCGGCCAGAGTGGTGGTTGTCACCATCCCTGGAGGTGTTCAGTAAATGCTTAGATGTTTTACTGAGGGACATGGTTCATAGGGAAATACTGTTGGTGGATGGATGGTTGCACTGGATGATCTTGGAGGTCTTTTCCAACCTTGATGATTCTACAGTTCTATGATTCTATGATTCTAAATTCTCTCAGTGAATGTCATATTATGTTAACAGAAAGTCCTATTACGGAGGTCAATCTGGACACTGGTATTGCCTTTCACCAGTTTATCCACATCGCCCCATCTTTTACTATTACAGCATTCGTACCAGTGACTCACATCGTTGTCCTCATTTCACACACTCCCTCAAGATCTCTCTGGGCTATGTCCTTATTTTCCTGCCACTTGCCAAAGAGCTTTTCTGAGGAGCGCTGATCATAGGAAGATGTTTGCAGGCAGCCCCTTCAACCTGCCCCCACTGCATTACCACTTTTCAGGAGCTGTGTGGGAGGATCAGGCTCTGCAGGAGTAATCTGTACCCAGGTTTAAGCATCACCTCCTCCACAGGGAAGGAACATCAGCTGTTCGCCAGCTATCCTGAGATCACCCTCAGCCCAAGCTGTAGTGATCAACCTCTCCTCTCTGGGTTTTCCCCAAATCCAAATATGAACAGCAAATTTAGAGAGAGTAAATGGAAATGGAAAAAGAAGACATGCCCCCAGGTTTATCTCGGCTCTGAGAGATGTATTTTGCTTTGTGTATTTCCAGCTATCCAGTTGACAGGATATTCCCTATTTCTGAAGGGAGACCTAGTCTCTTCCCTGTAGAGTTGCCTTTAACCAAAGAGGAGGGTGTACTTCAGCAATCCACGCAGCTCTGAAACGCAAGCATTACCTGGGGCTCTGCTGTGATTTTGGCACCTCTGGCCCTCTGTTTTGCATCTGGATTTCTATGAACAACCATACCAGGAAGTTTTCATCTTTGTTGCTGTTGTGGTTGAAATATAATGCAATTCTGGGCTTAATTTTTAGATGTGTAACATCCCTGGGTTTTATACAGTTGGGAATTTGGTGACTGTGCTGTGCTTAATTACCCAAAATGTTAACCTATGGCTGGGAATCCAGTCAATCTACATAACGGGACTCAAAAATTTAAGGTATATTTCATTATTCTCTGAAATTTAAATAATAGCAACTACAGACTATGTGGATTGTACAACAGGATATGCAGACCATATGCATGGAATAAATGTGTATGCTTGTGACTGGCTTTGTTTAAGAGAGACTGGTAGCAGTGATCCGCTTTGTTATGATAATGAGCTTGGGATGGTTAACTACCTGCCAAGCCATGAAGGGATATACATGGTACCTGCTGTTTATTGGCAGCTAAGAAACAAGGTTGTTTCTGTAGTTGCTACCTCATGTACCAAGAATTTATGAAATTATCTGAGGCTGCCCTTGTCAATTATCATCATCATTAGTTCTGTGCTTAAAAAAACAAGGCAAGGTTCTTGTGGGCATTCATCTAAGAAGTACTGTGGTTCTGCAGTCTCCACTAATGTGCCTCAGCCATGATCTAATCAGGTAAATTATTGAGATAGATATAGGAATGAAAATAGATGCAGATGAACTGCTTTACTATTCTTCATTTGGTGGTACAATTCATCTGGGGTGAATGGTGGGGGATCAATGATCTGATTGAGGATTAGAAAATCAACAGATAGATTTGTGCATCAAGTGATGAATTGATAGATAAATCATCCCAGCTAAGCGATAAATTTTGGGTTCCTTATTAACAAATTGTGAACATGTGTTTAAGATAGCTACCACTGTCCTACTTAAGCTATTGCTGTACAGCTGTCTTCATAATCTACAAGAGAATATAGAGGGGCATTAATGGTCTCCATCATGTATGAGAGACTGGTAGAGTAAAACAAAGTTAGCACCTGCTGTCACCATGGCACTGTAATCAAAACAGAGCAGTTCAGTGAGTCCTTGGTTGTGTGGTGGTTTCCCAGTGATGGGCAGCTCAGCTCCATCATACTGCTTTCTCACCCCATTCATCAAAAGGACAGGGAGAAAATGTAATGAAAAAAGGCTGATGGGATTGAGATACGGACTCCGCTCTCCCAGAGCTCACCCAGCATCACTTCTGACTCAGCCCCAGCAGTGGTGGGTCACTGTTGGAGCAGCTGGAGCTGCTCTGCTCTGAGGGCAGTGCTGGGCTCTGCTAACGGAGGCCCACCCCGCTACCAAAACCTTGCAAGGTAAGCCCAGTGCGGGGGGGGTTCACTTACCCTAACTGTGAATCCTCATTCACCAGCATACAAGTAGCTGCTCCCAGGTTCAGAAGCGGTTGGTGAGTGAAACGTGCAGGGTGGCAAAAGGAGTGAGGCAAAAGCCAATAGTTATTTTCATTGAAAAATCTTAAAATCTGTGTTTACTTTCGGTGCTTATTGGCTGTTCATAATTTCTGGTCACTTATAGTGAGTGAAATTGTGAATGAGCTGTGACTAGTGATGTGGTGCAGAGGGGATACTGTACATCACAAGGATCAAAGTGCTGCAGAAAGATTGACTTGATAAACAATCACCCTGGGAATGCCATGGCACAAACACAGGCTTATTGATGTTTGTCTCTGAAGCCAAAAGGGAGCATCCTGACCTTCCTATCCCTTACACAAGTCATATTCATTTTAAAAAGATCATGAACACAACATCGTTTCTTTCTCCAAGTGAGCGCAAAGAACTTCTTTTCCAAGTCTGATCTATTCACTGGTAAGCTTAGACAGTGATTTTTATGATCCCAATAAGAATAATAAGTGGATTTTTTTCAGATCTTAGATCTTGGCTTGTGGGAAGTAAGGCAAAACAAAGCATCCCACTAGCTGGAGCTCAAGATTCACTGAATATTTAAAGCACTTTCCCATCAATGTGTGACAAACTTACTTAGATCCTAATAGTCAAGGCATCAGATCAGAGTTTTCATAAACGAAATAGGACAACAGTCATCCATTCTGTCTGCAACAGGAGAATAATTCTGCCAGTCTAGACAAAGTGTCTGGCTTTCCTGTGCCCTGTTCACCATGACCCTCACATACAGCTTGCACGCATGATAAAGATGGATTAAGCAAAGTGGGCCCTGTGTCTAGAAATATACTTACTCATTTTATATCAATTTGATGAGCTGGTATTTTTGACCCTTGCAATGCAAAAGGGCAGTTAAGTCTTTGCCATTTGCTTCTTCAATGCCTCAAGAGTAAGGAAGTGGAGTTGACCTCTGGCAGTGGCTCTGCCTGTGCTTGCCCTCCTGCAGAGTCCAGCAACACAGAGAGAGGGAGGGAATGCTGCTCCGAGCATCCCCAGGGAGAGATGTTCTGCATGCAGTCATGGGAACTGTTAGACTATTACATGACAGCTCTGCAGCTTCCAGACTGTGAACTTTTGAGATGTAGTATAGCTTCTTTGTATAAAGCTTTTTATACTTGTGTGCCTAGTGAGAGGTGAGAAAATTTTGTTCCGATTTCCAGCTTTTGAAATAAAGTTCCAGTGGACCCTGGATACAAGAGCTGGAAAACAACATCCAAAGATTTCTGTTAAGGAAAATTTCTCATGCTGGGCAGTGGAAGTGATTTTGGTGCTTCTTCTTTAAAAGATGCTTAATGCAGTCTATAATTTAGAAAGATTTCAGTCATCCTGATTATGAAAACGGGATTGAACAACAGGAGGTAAAAGAAGTTTTTGAGTACAGATAAATCTTCGTGTTCCTCATATCTTGGAGGTTGGTGTTTGAAAGTAAGGAGCTATAGATAAAGATCTTCAGCAATTTTCAGTCTTTTCTTGCCTTCTTGTGTATATTTCCCAAGGGGCTGTCAAGTGTTATTTCTTCCTGGTGTTGTCAGCTTCTATTGTCTCACATATGATACATATTTTAATTGACAGCCAGTAGCAGTCATTCCAATCATAGTGAAAATGGTATTTTATAGCTAGCATGGATGGTAGTCATTACTTGAGGATGTGTCAGTTACTCATAGGAAGTATGAATAACCAATAGGAAGCATAACTCTTTTTCACAGTCCTTACTTAATAGAGACAATGTAATCACAAAATAGTTTTGGGGTTTTTTTTTTATTGTTTCTTTTATGTATGATTTCCTATTCTCTGTGTAGTTCAGGAAAAAAAACTATTCAGCATCTTGTTAGGGTCTGAGTGAAAACTTGAACTTAGAAATGTAATAGAGCATAACAAAATACTCAGTGTTGCCCACAGAAGTATTAAATGCAAGGTTGTCAGCTAAAATGTGTTGCTAGCATTGTTCATTAAATGTGCCAGCCAGACTTCATGTTAAGTCTGCATAGTGATATGGAAGTCTGATTTCCCATGTGCTGTAACACAGCTGGGAGGGCAGTAGGGAGGATATGACAAGCAGATCAGCCTTCAGGGGCACATTACAGAGGCTCTGGAGGGGCTGTACTATGGTCCAGGATCACTTCTGTGAGTTCTTTGCTCTTGCACCTCTGTTGCTGTCAAGAAAGACATGGAACTCTTGGAGCAGGTCCAAAGGAGGGCCTCTAAGATGATCAGAGGGTTGGAGCACCTCTCCTGTAAAGAAAGGTTGAAGGAACTGGGCTGTTTAGCTTGGAGAAGAGAAGGCTCCAGGGAGACCTCACTGAGGCCTTCCAGTATTTAAAGGGAGCATATAAACAGGAGGGGGAACGGCTGTTTACGAGAGTAGATAGTGATAGGACAAGGGGGAATGGTTTTAAACTGAGACAGGGAAGATTTAGGTTGGATATTAGGAGGAAGTTTTTCACACGGAGGGTGGTGACGCACTGGAACAGGTTGTCCAAGGAGGCTGTGGATGCCCCGTCCCTGGAGGCATTCAGGGCCAGGCTGGATGTGGCTCTGGGCAGCCTGGTCTGCTGGTTGGTGACCCTGCACACAGTAGGGGGTTGAAACTGGATGATCATTGTGGTCCTTTTCAACCCAGGCCATTCTATGATTCTATGGTTCATATCATTACTGGTAAATTTGTGTTTGCCATGTTGAGATGAATGAGATCTGTATCCCACCAAAAGTAGACATGAAAAAAAAGTAATGTTACTTAAAGAAACATTTTGGTGTGAACATCCACTCGTATTGAAGATGAAGCTCCTGTGGAGTGCTTTGCTGTGATTAACATGATTTCTGTTACCTGTGTGGTATTTCTGAGTGTGGCTAAAGCTCATCATTGGCTCTGCTCACTGATCTTTATTTTTTTCCTGCAATACAGCAACTTAACTACACAGACTTTTGCTGAGACCGTACCACTAATGTTAATTCTTGTTATGACTGCAAACTACCAAACCTGTCCCAAGACTGTTAGTGAAAGTATTATAACCCTTTTGCATGTTGCAGGACCTGTTCTGGGTTTGTAGCCCATTTGCACTCAAACTGCCTTGTCTTCTAGTTTTCCTGTTTTTTTTAATCTCTTCTTTATCCATTCAGAGGTTTTTTTGGGGGCAGATTCTGAGGACTTTCCAAGTTTTGCTGTGGACACTCAACAGACCTATTGGTGCCACTGTACAAGAGCTATTTAGTCCTGGACAGAAAGGAAGCATCTGCTAGGAAGAGGCCATCATCTGCTGTGTGACTGACCGTGCCCCACTGTATGCTTGGTGGACTTGGAAAGAGGCAGATAGATAGGTCTTCAGATCAAATGCTGCCAATCACTTGTTCACTGCAGTAAATAAAGCCTATCTTTGAAATAGACTTAAAGCATCTTCACAGAACTTTCTAGAAAATTCATATTTATTGTGCATGCATTCATACTTCTGACCAGGAAATCTTCAGACTAAAAGGGTACAGGGAAAAAAAAATAAAAGGAATAAATTTTTTAAAAAAAGTGTTTAACCACAGGCTAAGCTAATAACTAGTATAACTAGTCATAGTTATCTTGTTGTAAAATAGAGAGGGAATAAAAGTCAGGGTTGATTGTTTGTTTTAATATTGACAGTAACTTTCCTTTCCTCAATCTCACTATGCAGACCCATAAAATTTTTAAGTGAGATAATTACCATGTATTAGCTGTCTCACAGCTTTACAAAAAATAAATAGGCAGATACCTATGTTTCATGTAGGGAAGTCGCAGTCTTAAAAATGTCAGCTGAGCTCAAGAAAGGAAGAGCTGTCTTTCCATTTAAAGCTGAGTCGAAGCTGTAAGTTCAACTTTTATGCACCCAGTTGGATGGATCCCAATGGCTGCTCAGCAGCAGTAAGGGCACCATGCTGCCTCAGTCTCCATGACAGCCCTATCAGTGTCCCCATTTGCTGGGGGCTCTGGGCTGGGGTATTGCGCTTGGTCCACAGTGCTGTCATGCAGCCATGGGGTACATTGGGTACCTCACAAGCCTCTCTCCTTGGACTGCCTCAATCCATAGTGGCTGGAGCCTCCATTCCCTGCTGGGAAATGACAGCTCCTTCATGAAACACTGCCAAAAATGAGAGTTTAATGAGACTGAAGTCAGCTGGTAGTTTGGCAAGTCACCTTTTTATTATCCATTGTTGAATTTCACACATCAGTGCCTTCTCCTTTTCCCTCTGACGGCTGCCTCTGGAGCAAAAGTGTGAGCAAATAAGTAGCAGTCCCTTGAACCAACTCTTCTGATTTGAATCTAACTCCTCCTTCTCAGTAAGGTGAGCAGCACTGAGCCCTTTGTTTCTCTTCTGTGAGTGAGTAATGCCCTGACTGGTAAAATCCCAACACAACATGGCTGGACTATCCACAGATACACAATCCTTCATTGTGTCACTTCAAGGCACGTGGAAGAAAGTAACAGAAAAACTTAGAGGTGGACGTATTTTACCTGGGTACATTTGCTGTCACCAGATGGGCACTGCTCATGGGTGCCTGAGTCCCAGGTTTGGCAGTCCCCAGAAATTATGACAGCCAACATGTTTGCTATGGCAAAGAGCCCTGCACTCAGTGGAGCAGAGTGCCCTGACCTGTTATTTAGAGCTGACTGGAGTCCAACATTCAGTTTAGTAGGTCATCAAATATTTCCCTTCTGACTTCATCTGAGCTGAAATAATCCCATTTTAATGGCTTCTTTAGTAAATTCAATTTGTTTTTTTTCCTTTTTTCCACTCCTCAACATATGTTTAGGATTTTTGAGGACACAGTTACATTGGCATAAGGATGCCTCATTTGGCTACTTCATGCTGTTCTTCCTGAGTGGGAGTAACTATGCTCAAATTAAACACCTCATACTGTAGTTATATCAAAGGAAAGTTGTATTTCTTCAAATATACTGTATACCATTTAGTTTTAAATGCTGCCTCCGAAAAATAATGAAACTGTGCATCTCTTTTAAGATACTCTGCCCTTTTCTGGGAGCTTTCAGACCCAGAAAAGACTCTAAACTAGCACAGAAGCCATCTCATTGCCTTACAGGTTGTTTGGCCCTTCTAATAAAAAAAAAAAGTGAAGAAAATGGCTGGGAACTATCAGAACTATCAGAGTTTCAGAAATAAATCACAATATTTGTCGTCCCTATTTTCTTTCCTATTCCTTTCCCTTTTCCCTTTCTCTTTTGCCTTTCCTTTTCTTTGTGTAAGATCCTGATTTTCAGAGAGTGCTGTGAGAGGAGTTTGTTGAGGGAGTGCATGGGAACAAAGTGGGTGGAGCAATAGACAGAATTTCTCCATTTGCTTGGATGGGTGCTTTCATTTTTTGGGTTTTAGATTTACATGGCTATCTCTTCTTCCAAAAGACAGATCAGCCTCCAGCAGACTTGAGTTGATGCAGACCAGATGAGATCTTGCCCCCAGATACAAGGCAGGGCACCTCTATAAGGATGATATAAGCCAGTCTCTTCCTTAGGAAAGACTTAAACATCAATGTTAAAAATATCCTCAAAATGTTATTTTACTCATTTTTTAAAGACTGATTAAATCCTCATTAAATGGCATTTACTGAAAGGCAAAGCGTTATGTCATTATCTCTAGGCAGTAGCTGTTTCTCTGTTACATGAAACTCCATGGAATACCTAGAGTAAATAACAGCTCTTCACAGAAAAACCGTGTCACAAATTGGCATAAACAAGTCTTGCTATTTGGAAGGATTGTGTTCTTACAAGGCAGAGAACAGCACACTATACAGCATAGTCAGCCCTCCAGCTCTGAATAGAAACACGGTACTTTCATTTTATTCATCTTTCTAAGAGGGACAGTTAAATCCATGCTTTTAAAAAAAGTACCTTCAAAGTTTAGAAGTTGAAGAGCTTCTCTGCAGTGTGGCCTTACTCTTTTCACCAAATAACAATGATGTAGATCAGGGTCTCTACACAGCTAAGAAAAAGAGGAACAAACATTCTCACAAACACTGCGTAGGCATACAGTGGTGTCACCTCACTGCATTTTAAGGAAAATGTTAGCATTTCAGAAGTTGCTTTGTTTTAATATGAGTTCCCCACAGGGTATCTTGGACATACGCTTTGAACAACAGGCTTTCTTGACTCAGCACACATAGGCAAGATTTCTTGGCATCCAGGATAGATTGGCAGCTTGATACTTATCCCTCCAACCCTGCTGTACAGAAGCTTTGGGATAAAACTTTCTCCTCCCTGCTGAGTTCACATTATCTTTGGGGCTGCCTACCTGCTTTGCTCAGCCTGCTGCTGCTGGTTGCCCACCCATTCCCTGTGTAGCACTTCCAAGAACATCCTGTGGTGGGGTGCACCATCCCTCCTGCCTTCCACCCACTGGTGCTGGACCATAGGCCCGAGGCCAGCAGTGCTTCAGGTCCTCCAGCCGACTTTGGATGCACCTCATCCCTCTGAGGATTCCTGATCTGCTCCTTAGCAGGATGGAAAAGATCATTAAGTTGAGACTGAGGCATTTGAAGGAGTGAAGCTGGAGTAATTACTGAGTTATGGCTTCAGAAGGGGCTTTGGGAAGGTGCCTGCGCACTGACAGGCTCAGGCACAGGGGACATTAATAGTTTCCTTGTCACTTCGGCAGGAAGCAGAGCTCTTTTCAGGGGCAGCCTCCAGAACCCAGGGCGTTCCCAAACTTTGTTTCTATGAGGGATGAAATGTGTGTAGGTTAATTAAAGAAACAGCTACCAACGAGAAGCATTACTGAAAGTGCAGAAGAAGGGCCCAGCCTCCTTCACACTGCCTTAAGCTCTTCTGGAAAGGCAGTGTCCTGGTCTGGATGGCGTAATGGCTGAACTCACCCAAATCAATGTGAACAGTCTCACAGCAACATGTAAAGCGTGTACCTTGGTCTCCCATGTATGGGAACATGGTTATTGCATAGCTTAACTGACTGTGATCATATCTTACATCAGTTATTTGAAATTTATCATTTCTCCAGCAGTAATACATGAAGCCACCTCTTCTGTGTGACATTTCCCATTCTTCGTATCAAAAAGATTTAGTAATTATTTGCTACATATGCATTGCATTCTGATCTGAACTCAAGTTTTTCTGCATTGCAGGGGAGAGGCGGAGTAATTAATATCCCCTCTTTCTGATAAAGACTGAGGCACAATAATAGAGGAAGCTGAAATAATCATGTTCTCCCCTGGGCCTAGCTGCAAGAAGTCATGTGGAGAACTGTTAGAGGCAGGCAGAGCTGAGGGTCGTCTGCTAATTTACATTTACGTCTGCAACATAACCTATTTAGTCAGAAGATACACTCCTCCACTGTGATTCAGAAGAACCTTAATCTGACATGATTTCTTTCATTGTCTCCTTAGTAATTAATATCGCTGCACCAAACCTGAGGGTTACCTTTTATTGCAAGCAATATATTATAAAGTGAATCTTTCTACCCAAGAAAACAGAATCCATATTTTATTATTAATTCTCTAAATCTGCTGCTTTTATTTAATAATAATAACATTGTCTTAGGAAATGGTGGTTTAATGACTAGATTCTTATCTCTACTATAAAAAAGAAGGTGATGAAAATGAGAGTATTCTATAAATTTATAATGTACACAATTATTTATATGCAGCCTTTGTTTGAGTTTCCAGAAGCTTCCCAAATGTGAGTGTCTGTTGATAACCTTATTTATGGGATATCCAACAGACAGTGAATGACTGTCATTTTGCTCACTTTGAACAATTGCTGGTTTTGTTTTTTTGTTTTTTTTTTTTTCCCTCCTGTTTATACTGTGTTTGGCCTGAGTTTCCTAAGCTGTGGTGCCTGAAGCTCTGAGACATTTCCTCGGAAGAAGAATCTGACCCCGGATTGCCTCAGTTTGAATAGACAGTGCCTAGCGCTGTGTTGCTGAGAGACACCCAGCCACTGGTCAGTGTTTAACTCATTTATGTGATGGTTCTCAATAACTAACCAGAGATTTTCTTCTCACTGTCCTGATGTTCCCTTTCCTGCCAACCTCTCAGTTCCTAGCTCTAAGCAGACACTACTCCCTTGTTCACTGTCCTTTGTCATTCCAACACATCCTATGTTCACAGGGGCAGCAACTGAAATATGGAAAGTTGTCCAAAATACCATCTTAGTTATGCAAAAAGGGGACACTCTCAAACAGCCAAAATGGAGGAAAATTGCCTGATTCCAGTAAAATCAGTTCCATAAAGTGTTGGTGATAAATCTTTCTTTCCCACATGCCCTCTCTTTTTTAATAGATGTTTCCTTCCCACATTACTTTAACCTCGTTTTCCTTTCCAAATATATATAACTGTTAATATGATGGTTCAGTGAATAGGGCACTCACTTTGGAAGTACTTTGCTTTTGCTCATAACTCGGCTACAGCTGTGATTTTTCAGCGCTTAATCTTTGCTGTCCCTCAGCTTGCTGTCTGTACAGTAGGGATGGTATTTTCCTCTTACACAAGGCTACTGTAAAACAGAATCGCTTAAAGCCAGCAAGCACCTGAGACAGAATCTGGTGAGGCTGCTAAAGAAGTTGAATGGATTACAGGAGTGGCATGCCACCATCTGCTAGAGAAAAAGCTTTCAGGAGACTGCCAGCCACATCACCTATACCACCTGTAACAACCAGGGAGAAGGGGGGATGTGCGTTTGTTGATGGAAGCAGGACTTTACAGAGGACCATGCAAAGTAGAAGGGGCCTCCATTAGTCTTTAGCCACAATGGTGAGTTGTCTTCAATATAAACCGATGAGTGGGAACAAATGAAGACAGAATAATTCTGAGAATTTTTTTTGTGTTTTTCCAAAAGTGAATTCCCCAGTCCTGGCTTATGGATGGAAGAATTTTGCAGGACAAATAATGAGCCCCAGTGAAAACTGAAGCACATTCTATAGGCTTCCTTGAAGTTCCCTCTTCCCCCAGGACTTTGGTCTTTAGAATAGATGTTTCTAATCTAAAGGAGTGTTAGAAGGCCAGGACATCCTGGCTCTAAAAAGGGTTGCCTGCATTGTTCATGTGGACAGTAACGTGAAAGATGTGGATTGTGAACATCAGTGTTGGAATAACTGAGATTCCTCAGTGCAAAACTGAGTTTGTAACTTAAGCTTGTGCCTTAATCCTCACCAGGAATCCTCACCGAACTGAAGTCCCTGTTGTGACAAGTTGTCTCCTCTTTCACTTGAAAATAATATGGTCATTTGCAGGTGAATGCCCCTCACTCCTCAACACTTGTGACATAAATGCACATGCATGCGGTTGTTCTTTTACGTTTGCCTTATGTTCTGCAGAAACATTGCAGTGCCAACACCAGTGATTAAATCACACAAACAGGCTGAGGAAATGGGCAAAAAGGGGGGGGAAAGGCTTCTAGATTGTGTTTGAGTCTCCTTTGAACCTGTAGGAATCCACTACTTGATGGTCCAGAGAACAGAAATTAGGAAGAATGTGAGGGCTTTGACATGTTAAAAATTCATCTTCCTTCAAAGAATGCTACCATTTATGAAACCAGACAGGGGCATCCTTCATGATGAGCTTAAAATCTGTATTCAGTTCTACTCTTTGTATATCAAAATGGGTCATTCCTACTTTAAAAGGCAATTCTTTGAGTTATACCAATCTGTATACGGGCTCTTGTAAGGAAGGTGAGAACACACCTGAACTCATGCAGACCTCCAGCGCTGTGAAGCTTACGTCAAGAGCATGGCTAAAGTAAGAGTAAGTTGAGACTGCCCCAGGAGCAGACCTCAGCAATCCGGTGGAGGGGAGAGATGGGAGTGAGGGAACACTGCAAAGATGCAGTCACACCTGCAGCTGTGCCACGCAGATCACTTGGCTGCATGCGTCAGCATAACTCCTACAGGAAATCATCTTCAAGACAAATGTTCTTGAATGTTCTTGACATTCATCTTGGAAATTCATTTCGACAAGGAATGTGAAATTCATGGAAAGCAAGAAAATAAGTGTAAGCAGCTGAATTCTTAGAAAATCACAGAATCATAGAATAGCCTGTGTTGAAAAGGACAATAACGATCACTGAGATTCAACCCCCCTGCTATGTGCAGGGTCACCAACCACCAGCTGGGCTGCCCAGAGCCACATCCAGCCTGGCCTTGAATGCCTTCAGGGATGGGGAATCCACAGCCTCCTTGGGCAACCTGTTCCAGTGCGTCACCACCCTCCATGTGAAAAACTTCCTCCTAATATCCAACCTAAACCTCTCCTGTCTCAGTTTAAAACCATTCCCCCTTGCAGAAAGGTTTTCATCATTCAGCTCACCTGAAAACTGACATAGCTGTTCTCCTTGTTGAGAAAAATGGGTTGCAGTAAGCACAGCTTTTCAGAGTACAGGTTCCTCCTACATTTGTGTCATTCTTCAGACTTGTAATTAAATATTGAAGAGACAAAGGAGATCTGGCGTCAGTCTCATTCACAGCGCTCTAATGTCACATGGTTTGTCTGAAAGAAAAATGGTCTGAAACGGATGAAATAATGTACATTGAAAAAAAGCAACTAATAACTCAATGGACAAATATTCTCACAACATTTAATCATCAGTACAAATCAGTCCTTCAGAAACATCTGACTTTAGCCATGGCAGCTGAAGGTCCACGTTGACATTAGAGTAGATTTTTGCAGTGCAACATTTGAGTTTTTCTATTTCTTGCCAACCAAATCAGACTCAAAGCAGTGGGAAACTAGCTTGCAGACATCTCTTGAATGCTGTATTCCTTTTATGCAGCAATAAGTAATAGATCATTCAGAGCCTTCTAGCTTTTGGTGAAAGGCCATCTTTTCTTCTCCCTCCTTTTATGATTTTCAAAAGCTTCTCCAATAAAACTGTACAAACAGAATTGCAGTAATTATTTCTGTCTCAAAAATAGAAGATTACTAGTCTGCCTTACCCAGAAGACTTGGTGTTTTCCGAGAAGCTCCTGGTAGTTATTTTCTTGTGTCTCTGACATCCCATTTGCCTTCAGTTGTAGACTGTGAAGATTGAAAGAATGAATAAACAAATACAAATTTTCAGGAAGTTTGCAACTACTTGAAATGCTTCTGTCACAAACTGCCCCCATATGAAACACTGTGGCAAGAAACTTCTTTCTCGTACTCTATTCCATTTAATTAGACTAATTCTTCACAAGCTTAGTTGGGGAACGACGAACTCCAGAACCTTAATACTTAGGAAATATGGCTTATATTTACATAAAACTTTCTTCCCTGAGGCTCAAGATGTCAACATTTCTGCTAATTTTATGCCTCTCCTCAGAACAGATTTTCTTTTTATTTGTTTTATTATTTTTTATTATTTGTGCTTTGTAATTCCTAACCTCAGGAGCCAGAAACTGACCAGCACAGACATACACAGCTGAACTGAAGTCTGTATGGCTAAATGCCTCCCCAGTGCAGGGCTGTCTGACCCTTTCCAGGATAAAGACTATCTTATGGGTAACTCCAGGATAGCCCACTTCTTCCATCTCTTTTACATCTTCATTAACGTGTAAGTGTGCTTACTATGAAAAATGTGTGAAAGCTAAATCACTAAGAACTCAGCTGAACAGAACATTGCTTGCATTGAAGCCACTCTTGGCAACATTTTAATGACTAATAAATCAACTTCTTGCTTTAGCAACAGTAATTGACACCACTACTGCCAGTGGATGTGGTCATACTGTAGCTGATTAACAAACCTGTAAGTCTTTTTAATTTATTTACAGAAATTTCACATCTGGACTCTGAAACTGCATCAAGCTGAACCCTGCAATACAGGTTGGTTGGTCTTTTCATGAAGAGAAGGTTGCTGCTTTGGAGAAACAGGGACAGCTGTGGCTTCCGACCTTTGACAGAAAGAAAGGCAGACAGTAAGAGTCTTTTCAACCAGAGACAGAAGTACAGTCTCAGATTTATCTCTGTGCTTCCAGAGGATATGAACCTTGTTAGAACAGTTCAACAGTCTCGATTCTTATGGTCTTCACTCTGCAGTGCCTGTGGTAGAGCCAACATACTGTGTGAATTATTTCCTCATAAACTAAGTCTGAATCTGAGCTTCTTATACACTACTATTTAAATTGTATTCTGAGGGGAAGGCAGGGTTTGTGTGACTTCCCTGCCATAAATTAAAACTACACAAAGCTCAGATTCTTACAGCCAAAACGACGCACAGTATTTGGAGTACTCAGCAATAAGGAAAACTTTATTTCCTCATTTTTTCTCTTCTTCTCTGATTCAGTAAATTCCATTTCAGAAGCTAATCATATTAAGCAGCTTAAGTTATTACAGGCATGATGGCGAGCAAGCACAAATAAGTCTAATACCCAAATTATTCTCAAGGATATAATCCATTGTGTCAGTTAGTGATCAAAGAGTCCATTTGTATTCACAATGCTATACACAAAATGATTTAATTTCAACATCTATGTTTTTAGCCATAAATGATTATGTAATAAACAAATCATTTGGAAGCTAAAAGAGTAGCATGGTCGTAAATCTCTCTCGACTTGCTTATTACGGTTTGTCAAAAATCTGATAAACTATGACCCACAGCAGTTCCCTCAACTGATCAAGATAGGGAGGGCACAAAGGATGCCTTTATTACATTTTCAAAGGCATGTAAAAAGAAGGAACACTATTAGATTGAGCCTGCTGCTCTCTGTCCTCCTTGAAATTGCACTTCAAACATAGGTATTTCTATATTTTTGCTTTATACAGTAAGCCTTGTTTTAAATAAGCAGCACCAGGAACTAAGAGCTCTTATTGTGAATCTTTGTTCTCTAAAATAAACAATCGTCCCTCTTTTCTGAATGAGATTTCACACTGATAGCAAAAGAGGCAGACTCTTTGTGGGATGCTGTGAAATTGATCCATGTTTTGGAGGTAAAGACAAAGTTTCAGTGAATTCTGGAATAAATAGTCATAAAATAATATTGGCTCTTTCTCAGTAGTTTCTTAGTTAAAAGAAACATCATCTGTGCTAAGCAGTTGTGGCATTTCTTTAGTCTTTATCTTTAGACAGCATTTTCCCCAGAATCCCAGTTTAAATGAGAAAAAGTTCACTCAGTGTAGATCACAAATACAAAAACCTCCTGCATGTTTTGAGTCACATTAGAATCACAGAATCATTAAGGTTGGAAAAAACCTCTAAAATCATACAGTCTGAATGTCAGCCCTTCCCCACCACGCCCACTGCCCACGTCCCTCAGTGCCACATCCGCACGGCTCCTGAACACCTCCAGGGACGGTGACTGCACCACCTCCCTGGGCAGCCTGTGCCACTGCATCACTGCTCTTGCTGATATGAAATTCTTCCTAATAACCGAACTGATTAGTATCCTCACGTTCGCATACAGCAAGAATTACGGAGTCCTGGAACTGTTAGTGATAAACAGATAAAGCAGCTACAGAAAGATTTGTGTAAAAGCCTTAAATCAACCCAAGGATTTCTTTGGTTGAGTTACTTTCACTTCTAGAAAATAATGATGAGAAACATGTCGTGCTTTCTTTAATGCAGTCACAGATTTCATTCACAGCTTCATTTGCTTTAATGTCATTTGTTATCCCTCAGCACATCTTTGTTTTACTGGCTTCCCCATCTGAAGCTACTGCTGAATATCTGAATACTCATACAGACTTTGAGTAGTAACTGTCTGAATCCCAGGGTGTAAAGAACCCCTGTTTGCCATACAGTGCTGTACCCTTTGCACACCTACATCAGGAAAATCTCACTGCTCTCTCTATTTCCAGATGTCCCCACAAAGCATCTCTTGATGTATTCTCGCTGCAAGGGCCTCACTCTCCTGGGGAGCAGCCCTTGTGGAACAAGGGCTCAACACCAACAGTTTGGGTCCTCCTCACCTCCACAGTCATCCCTCAGTGGGGTGATTGGCGGGGGGCATTGAGTTTCATACAAGCCCCAGTGAATGGTTTTGTCTCTAAGGTAGATGTTCAGCCACTTTTAAAAGAGACACCTGGCACCATGTATATATATACACACAAACACGCTGTAGTGAACAGGTATCTTTTTTCTTCCCTTTGTTTGAGAATTTCTACAGAAGTTGCAGTTATGTACCTAGGGATGTATGATAACAAAAGAAATGATTTGATACTTAGCAGCACAATAATTGGTTTCTTCAGACCATAGTCAATTCACCACCTTGTGCTTTTTTTATAGGCCAACAAAGAGGCCTTCGGTCATGCTCATACTATTAAAATAAACAAGAAAAGAAAATCTATATCTGTCATGTTGTTAAAGCTATACTAATGAGAAGGGAAAAGAAAACGTAGGACTGTTGATGTGTATCAGATATCAGACAACCTACATTTCATATAAAAATAAAAAAAATAAAGGATTATCTGAAAAGGAAGTACATGCTGCTTTTTGAGAGCCTAGGCTCTTTTTCTTTCTCTCTTATAACTGTCTTTAAGGTAGATAAACATAAAATTTACAGATCTTCCTAAAAACAGCAAGCGCATTGGCACATCTTTAAAATATGCCCTGTTCAGGCTAGCTAAAACTTTGAGCAGCTGAGGAAAGAGCTATTCATTATGTGATGGCTGTTAGATGTTAGATAGCTGTTAAGTTAGATGAATCACCTGCTTGAAAACACGTTCTCTTTATTGCCCACAGAGAGATCCCAGGTGAAATGTGTAGTCTGAACACCTGGGGTGGGAATTCAGTTGTTTAAATATAAGGTTTCAGAGCAATTACCTCTTTTAGTTTATCTGGAAGAGCAATATGGGGCTGGCGGGGGGTGAGCTGTGGTCCCTATCACTTCTAAAGCAGTAGTTTTTGAAGGTCAGGTAGATTTGGCGGTGGTACCTAAATGGTAGTGGACGTTTATGGTTTTGCAATTGATTTACATCTGGAATACAGCAGTTAGCAGAGGTGAGTGTTCCCCTGGTTTATCCCTGTATGCTACAGGAAAAAAAAAATTCTCATGATAAGAGACCTGCAGCTCTTGAGAATTTGAGTGACAAAGAAAAGAAAGGTAATTTGGATCTTTTTGCTGTGTCAATACATAATAGAAACCAGGCTTTAAGCCACATGAAATTGTTGCTACTTCAATTTTTGTGCTTAGTATGCTGTACAGCTCTAATAACACCCACTGAACCCTACTGTTGTGACAGCACTGAAATCAGATGAAGAGGGGTTTGTGGTGAGATATCTATGAACTTCAGTAGTTCTCAGGCATTATCGTGACTGCAGGAACTTCAGATGGATGAAGTTCTTGAGTTCATAGTTTCTTTTTCAAGAAAGCAAAAGCACTCCTAAATCTGAATAATCTTTTATATCTGATCTTTTACTGGATTGCTTGTAGTATCTTGCTGGCCAGTGCTTTTGTTTCTGGAGTTCCTCAGTCATGTATTCTTTAGATGTGGTATGCGTTAATATTTCTAAATGACATGCTAATATAGCAAGCCTCCCATTTATTTTTAGACCTGTAACTGCATGTTATTTTTTTGTTGACTGATACACAAGTGAATCTTTTTGCTGTAGAGCCACAGAAACAAGACCTGCTTTGTGTGTGAACATGTATTTTTGCATGTGCAGGTGAGCAAGCATGTATGTTTGTGTATGTGTGTTTGTAATAATCCCGTATAGAAAAACCCTGTTCTTGGGCCTTGGCAGCCTTAGGAATCTCTGAAGTGCTGGGTAAGGCAGGTCCCTGTCTGCTGATTGCGCTTTGTTGGACATTATTTCTTAATAATGAATACAATGAATGTGAGAAAGCTGCTCATCTGTTTAGAGTATGGAGGTTAAAACTGTTTTGTCTACTGTTGTGTGAGTGTCAGTTGCCCGAACTAACATGGAGCAAACAGTTATCAATTGAGATGTCAAAAAAGGCTGTCACTTTAGCAGCTGGAGAGGCTACATTCATATCATCGCTGAAGGAAATGCTTGCTTAGCCTATGTCTGCAGGTAACAGTGAATCTATTAAACTCTGGATTCTTTGCCTGGTACTTCATGTTTCATGAATGCCTGGTGGTAGTGGTGAATAGAAAAGATGTTTGTCTTTCAAGGGTGAATCGTGGCCAGGTCTCTAAAGATGTACATTTTAATTATATTATGTTTATGAGCTCTACCGATGAAGGAGACCTTACCTCATCCATTTTGTTTCTCTTTGGCTCAGCTAGGAGCTGGTATAAAGAAATCAGATCAGCACTGCTTCAGGAAGCCAATTACTGCACGATGAGTGCAATTTTGATTCTTCTGGACTGTATTAGATTAAGAATAAAACAACTTCTGATTGAATCCTTCAGTTCTATAGTTCTGGAGGCAAGAGCATGTTAATTCAAATAGAAAAGGTGTGGACTGTGATTTCATTTTACTTGCTTAGTGGAGAGAAAATGGGTTTTCCACAGCAAGGCTTACCTGTGGGAAACAAAATGGCATTCCAGTAACCATCAGTGTACTTTGGGGCGTCACCTGGAAGGCAAATAATGCATGGCCTCGTGTCAGCTGGCATTAAGCAGCACTGTTTCACTCATGTGTCATGAGTAGCATTTTGTACTTTCTGTTATGTAAGAAAAAGCTGACCTTAGTTGGGACAAATACTAAGAGTTTCATTAGAAATGCTAGGCATTCTTGATGTAAGTTATCCTAAAGATAGCAAAACCTCTTACTGCTGAAATATCTCCTAAGTATCAGATTATGTGTGTTACAGTGAACGATCTTCCCTCTCTTTCCTGACAAGAAGTTGTTTGGAGAGGCTTCTCTAAATGAGTGCTGGAACACTTGAGTTTGGAATGGAGCTTAATTAGAGGAAGGTAAATGTTCCAGAGACTTGCAAGTTTTACTAATTAAGTTTTCTATACTCTCAGGGATGAGCAGTTATTCTGGAAAATGTGTGAGCAGCTGAGAGTATCTGTCTTTATTACTGTCAGAGTGCTGCAGGTGCCTTGAAATGCAAAGGCATGAGGTCAGGGTCCAGTAGAACATGAAGGAGGAGACAGCTGTTTTACAGGCACCCTGTCCTGCTGAAGTCCTGTTACCATTCATCTCTGCTGCTTGCTGGAGAAGCAGCAAAAAGCATGGCTCAGGTCCTCCAGGGTTTTTCCTTCAGCTGCCTTTTCTGTCTCTGCCAATGGTGCAGCCTTTCTCTGGCACCAGCCCTGACTGCTTGCTGCTGTTGGCAGCACAACAGAGGCCAAGTGGACAGTCGCTTACCTGGCTTTCTTCAGCTGTTGTGCATTACAGAGTGCCTTTTGAGATGCCCCGAGTTTTCTGCAGTTTTCTGGACATCATTTTGAGATGCTTTCTTCCAGTTAAGGGATGCTTTTTACTTCTATCCCACCCCGTGCTTAGTATTTCGCTTTTTCAACCCATGAATATTACTTGTCTGGGTAAGAAATTGGCCAATAAAGACTAGATTAGTCCAAACACACTTCTTTTTAACTGGAAATCATGTTGAAAAAGTGGGATCCAGTATGCAGGCCATTAACCAACTTTGATCAGGCATGCAGCAAGGTCTGGAACCTGTGATTTAGGTTTTTTTTGACAGAGGGACTATGATGCCATCTTACAGCAGACTCTCTCCATGCATAGATCCTCTTCCAACATAAGGCCCAGTGCAACCTTTTACTTGCGGAGGATAAAAGACAGAAATAAGAGTGAAGAGTAAAATATAAGTACAGTGACTTCACTTAAAAAATTATGACTACATTTAAATATTACATCTCATCAGAGAAGGGTGAAACTGGTTCAAAACAGATAGCCATTGTAGTACTTCAACAACTTTGAATATACTTTATAAATGCTGCCTATATTCAGTGCTGAAAATCATGGTTATGTTTGAATGAGGCACATGTTATGACTCCTAGTTTTACCCTAGAGTAAAAATAAGAAGACTTTTTAATGTAAAGCTGGTTGAGTATGTTGACCAAGAGTATTTGATGTTATGTTGTCTCAGAAATAGGAGCAATCAGTATGCTGGCTTGAGTAACTTTACTAGGAAATATTCAGAGCCATAATTTCTATTCAGAGAAATAGACCTCAAGAAGACTTAAGCATCTATCTACTCAAAGCAGATGCGTAGATCTTATGTTGACCTGGCACTGTGGAAAGTTTTCCCTAAATTTTTTTAATTGAAGTCACATGCAAGAAGGAAATACTGAATCCTCAAGCACCATTAATACTGAGGAAATTTTGGAACTGCAAGTTTCTGGAGGGAAGATCAGGCCTTTAAAAGGGCAGTCAGAGAAAATGATGCAAGATTTCAAAGATGAGAAATTACTCATCTAACTTATGCAGAAGGAAATACAGAGATGACTTTGTATCAAATGGATTGTGCTTCTTACAGGAATAATCTAGCTTTGAAACTACCTGAGCCACCATAATACTGCTTACACTCTCTCTTTAGCATTCTCTGTCTGATCCATAAGCTTACAATAGTTTATAAGACATCATAATGAAGACTACATTTTTTAATGTCTTTAAGACAAGTGAGATTAGGAGATCAAAATAACTATCTGAGTTTAATAAGGTTTATTTTTCACGGATTAAAACCATGATACCAACAGGGTTTATTTTTATTTCTAGGGAAGATGAAGTGATATTTCAATTAATGAAAATCAAGAAACAATTTTCTGAAATACTTTATTTTCTATCCATGGCAAACTCTCATTACTGCTCTCATTTTATTTAGAGATAAAAAAAAAAAAAGACTGTGTAACCAAAGGTTAATATTGTCCTTATGTAGCTTCTTGTTTGCTTCCAATGCTCACAAGAAGTTTAGAGAATGGATATTCTAGAGGCAGATTAAAGCAGAAGTTTGCTTTGGACAGTCTGAGTTGAAGGACAAATATATTTCTGAAGATGAAGGTTGGCCTCCAAATACTCCCAAAGCCATTGACAGCATGGTGATTTTATCCCTTAATCTGGGTGTAACTATTCCTTGAGGAAGCAATGGTACTGTTTTATTTGCTGCCAAACTTCCAGTTGTTGGAAAAGATATGGTGAAGTCTACTATTCTAACATTTGGATTACAAATTAATATACTGAGCAAGTAAGTAAGGGAGATCTTAAGCATAGTGTATGTGATCCTTATCTTAATGTGTTATGGAGCTGTTATCCCAGGCTTTGACTAATATTAGATACTGACTTCAGGAATGACAAAAGATGGCACCTTTGCCTCCTTTTCCATTCTGTGTACCAAACTGTTACACTAAATGCTCTTCTACTTTGTGTTAAACCTACTTGAGTTATTGTTATTGTTTGTGGGGTTTGATAGAGGACAGATGCAGATTCTGTAACTTTGATGTGTTCATGTATTTTTAACTAGAGGTGGGTTTAAAGCTATGTGAATGTGGTGGTATAGCTGTACTTGGCAATTCAGCCTCAAATTCCATTCCCCAAACCAAATGGGTGGGATGGTAAGGGATTGCCATGGGGGTTTTTCTGCTCATCCACACAAATGCATGAAACTCTTCTCAGGGATTTAATTTGAAGCTTGAGATTCATGAGCATGGAAGGCAAATGAGGTATGTATCCAAACCTGAAGCTCAACGGATGCTCCTTGGCCCCCCAACTTAAATATCAGTCCAAAAGGAAGGGGACTTAGACTGAAGGGTTCAAGGGGTCCACCTGCACATAGGTGTGTTTAATAGTGTTTTGAAGTATTCTGAGGCATAATTTCCATCCTTCTTGCTCTGAGGGCTGCTGTTACATCATGTTCCACATGGAATGTGTAAATGATGTCAAAAGACACAAAACACAGGCAACACACTTGGTGTTCTGTGAAAGTCAGAAATGCTGAATAGCCTAACGTGGCCAGGAAAGAGACTAGAATAACTTGTTCATAATCATCAGTTTGACTTTTTTTTTTAAAGCTGAGGGGTAAATCATATTTACACGATTCCGCTTTACTTCACAGCCATATTCACAAGAAATGTAATTCCAACATACAGGCTGGTTTTGAGTTTATTCCTTTGGTAAGAAACAAAATGGATCTCATGGTACATTTTTATATGTATGAAGTCAGAAGATAACAGGAATCAAGTGTAGTGTCACCCCAGACTTGGCAACAGCAATGTCTTGTTGGAAAATGAAGAGGATATGATGAGTAAAACTCAGCAGAGGAAAATGGTTATGACTATTTGTGGTCTTACTTTACAGGCAGAGAAAGAAGAGGCAGGGTTTCTGGTTTTAATTCATCCCTAAAATGTAGAAGGAAAGTAGCTAGACTAGAGCAATAAGAATAATCTGTGAGAATTAAAACCCAGTGAGTGTTGGAGGAGAACAGAATTCTAGGAATAAATCCGGGACACCAGTTTATTTTAGCATCATCCAAGAAATCCTAAACTGACCCAGCTCATAGTGATTTTTGCCTCACTTCCAAGTGAATTTCTCTGCGAGTCCAAGTCCTGCCAAGTGAAAATGCAGGATTGCTGATAACAGGCAGAAAAGTTCCCCAACTTTGGAGGTCCGCTTGCAATGTTGTGCTGCATTGTTGCTGCTGTCCCTTTGGGTGATGCCATGAGGAACAGCCCTAGCAAGCTGGGTATAAATAACTACAAATTGACTTTCAAGTGATTATCAGACACCTAGAGAGTCATATCTGCTATTTAATGGAAGCACAAATCCAACTTTACTAAATTCTCAAGGCAGTCCTTGTAATGAGTGTGACTGATATAGCTATCCCACTGAGTTACAAAACTGCATTCACAGTCAAACTGACCATTAAACTCACATCACAGTTGCATTTTGGAGGGTTTAGACATTATGCAAGAATGTAGGACTGCAGAAAAGAGAACTACTTACCTACTACCTATGATGTTCCAAGTTGTTCCCCAGGAAACAGAGCAAATGCATTCAGGAAATAACAAATGCAATAGTCTTGTTTGTTTGACACACCGTGACTTCAGCTCAGACCCGTATCCTGCACGCATACACACAGAGCAGGGTATTAGAGAGTTCTTTAATATAAGCATAAGATAGAATGTTATTTGGTTAATCTTAATTGTAAAAATAAGCAGATACAAAGCGTGCTGATATCTTCCTTTACTTGTCTATAAAAGAAAGTCTCTTGGAATATGGATCTTGCCACTGACCATGTCTGCCGCCTTCCTCCTGAGCTCAGCAAGAAGGTGAGGTGCCTGCTGAAGGCCTTCAGGGATCTAAAACAGCATGTTTAGAAAATGGTGGTTTTTCTCTCATGAATTCTCATTGCTATAAAATGATCCTGGGAGAAAAGAGGAACACTGAGAAGGTGGAGAAAGGAACCAAGTTATAATCCATCTTTTCCAGCAGTATTCACAAAAGAGTACCTAACAGAAGTAGATAGTGATAACTGTTAACCCCTTCTGCATATTTTTTAAATTACCTATTTGGATTTTTTTCCCGAGTTCCATAATGTAATTAAAAAAAAATCAGAATGCAAAGTCTTGCACAAGCTGATGTGATTTTTATACACTACTTGATAACTAACGTGTCACACAGAAAACCTGCTTTTATACATTCCGGGAATGTTTTGTATCTGGCATTTTTGATTCATTGATATCTCCTTGTTAAGAAGCAAAGACATTTTAACCACTCATGTTGTTAAAAACATCAATTCATTTTAATTCGGCATGCGGGTGATTAGACAGTTTTTTGCACTAGCGTAGTTGAATTGGTTTCAGATCCAACTTTAACCTGATCTGTGGTAATTTGCTCTCATAACCTCAGATATCAGCTATTTCTAGAAATCAGGCAAGAAGGTTTTCTTCAGGAAGGCATTGTACTTAAAGGTCTGAAAATTACCCATCCAAATATGTAAACTTACAAGCATACATTATAGAATGTAATTGTAGCCATAACAGTATTATTCTTTCTCAGTTCATGTTTCTCTTGGTTTAAGTACTAACTCGTTACAAGCTGCTACAAACTAAAAATCAGATCTGCATGGAATTTCTTGACACAAACAGTATAGTCCATGAACTTAATCTATTCCATGACCAGTGCATGCCTGAAAAGAACAGTTCAATTTCTCAGTGTGCTTGTGAGTGGGAATTCTTGACTTGCTTATATTATGGAAAGCTAAAGAACCAAAAGGATGTATGCTTTGTCGTGCAAAGCCCTAAAGAGAAAGATGTCTGGACTTGTAACCTTGTGCTTTAAGAAAAACCTGATTGAACTTCTGTGAATGTTACTTAAGGGATTTTGCAGAATTTCAGTACAATGTTTTTCTCCTTTTGGCCAATCCTGCCGGATGCTCCTATTTGTGCTAGGCTTCCGTGGGACAGCTCTACATTACTATTCTTCAAATGGAATATGGTAGAGTGAGCTCTTTGGAGCTGTTGGAAGATGTACCTGCAGGAAATCAAAAGGAGGAATTGAGGAACTCTATTTTGTCAGCAACAAACAAAGCTGCTTCTATGTGTGACCCAACAGAAGTAAGAGATCAGGAGAATATTTTGAGAGCTTTAACGAAGTCTCAGTTTGGGCTTTAGGTGATGGCTGGGCTGCAGACAGAGCTGACCTAGAAGGGAAGTCTATTGTAGAAATGTGTAGACTCTGTCTGGTCATATCCTTTAACCTACAAGTTATCTTACTAGTCCTGAAATATAAGGATGTGAATGGCATCCTTGTAGCGCAATCACAGTATTTTTGCTACCAACCATATGTATTCTTTTATCTGTGACTGAAGAAGAGGTCTGTGGACTGCTTCTTAACCCCTGGATTGGAGAGAACCTGGAAGAAGCTCAAGCCTTTCCCCTGTCTTCTTTTAGTACTCAGAGGTCTGCAGACCAAAGGGAACAGCTTTGTCAGTCTCCCAGTTAGAATCCTAGGGTCCTTTACAGTTTTCACCTGCTGCTCAGATGGACACACCAGAGTGCTCACGTGAGACTTTATGGTATTTTATGCACCATTTCTTTCCTGAGTAGCTGAAGCTCAGAGCTTCACTGTAACTCTCAGAGATGCTGCCAGGCAGCCAGATATAATGTGAGGACAGAAGAATGCTGATAGCTTGTCAAAACTAAGGGAAGATAAACACTGTGAACTGCCAGAAAGAGACCTCCTGGCTGATGGGATGCATCTTGCTGAGAGAAAGTTTGTCCCAAACTGCTCGGATTTTGCTTACACCGGGATGTTGCTTTGGGATGTGGCTGGCTGTTGATACCTGGACTGCCACTGCCCTACAGCAATCACAGTTAATCCACTGCTTGAGACTGGGGATGAAAGCTCACTGGAGCCCAGAAGCCCCAAAAATCTGCACAATCAGCCACTGGCTTTAAGAGCCCATTTTTGATTTGCTGAGATGGCAGCTGCTCTTTGACAGATGTATAATGGAAATGGAGGTATGATTAAGGGGACAGGAGGTAGCTAGAGATGATAAAGGGCTTTATTTACTTCTTCATCAAATAAAACCTGATGAGATTTTAATCTCTCAAAAGAGATGTACAGAAACGGAGAAAGCCAGCCTACCTACAGCCTATGCTTTTAAAAGAACTAATCCTTTTTATCAATGCTTTCCCCTACTTCTCTTCTGCCCCTCACTTCCATCATGCTGAAATCTGGAGCAAGATGTCCAGGCAAAGTTGACTGTGTTTCTTCAAGTGTCCTTTGCAAATCAGAGGTAATTGCAAAGTTAGAAGGATTTTGCTGATAGTCGTCTAAATGCTTCTGCAGTCAATTGGCATTCTGCAAGCTCGTTCTCATGAGGGTGATGGAAGCTCACTAAAAATGGAAATACCAGTTTTCACAAAGCTTGTTTGTTCTTTAAAAATAAAAAACTATCCTCCCAGAGCAAAAAAACTAACTCTTACACAGAAGGTAGGTAATTAATGTTGAAACTTTGATGTTAATTAATCAGATCATTGATATTTGGTTGGGTTGACATACCCAGGGTATTTCCAGATTAAAGCAAGAACATTTCAAGTGGTGAACTTCCTTTTCTTTCTATAGCCACCACTTTTGCTGTGGAAATGAATTCCAGAATATTGGTCATCTAAGCTAGGTGTGGATCAGACTAATATTCTGGAATTCATTAAAAATATGGAGGAAGCCTTTGATCAGAGTTTACTGGCATAAGCAAAAACAGCACTGGGAACAAATTGAAGGGAGTGTGCTTTCTTACTCCACAACAACACAGCATATGTTTCTAACTTTTAAAAAATAATTAGGAAAACCAGAAATTCACCTTTAAAACACTAAGGGCCTCCTAAGATTCTCATTGGAATGAACATTTCTGGGACGGCAGAGCAGTGACACTGGCCTAAGGGAATGTTTGACATCAGAGCCCACTAAGAAGACAGTTTGCTTGGCTTCACACTGTGAAAATGGCACTCGCTTTATAAGCAAGGCTCATTAAATTTTGTTTTCCTCTTTTTTCACAAAAGTTAAGCACTATATATTTTCCTTAAAAGACATTGCTCTCTTGCATGAATTCATTTGAACTATTTCTCCTCTTCTGATTCTCTTCAGTGCTTGCAAATCTCAGGCTGTGGGGGACTGTTATGTGGTGTTATAAACTGGAGCTGCGGAGGTTGGCTGTAATTGATCTCAAAACTTCCTCCTTTTCTGACTGACCAAACAAAGGCATTTTGTTTCTTTTGCCAGTTGTCAGAGCACCAATTCCTGTAATCAAGATGAGGGTGCTGCTCCTGTGTTTCTGTTGGAGTGAATATCAGAAGACTAGGAACTGTTTTTTAAAATTGAAAACAGTTTCCTTTCAACTTTCCCAGGTATTCTTTCTGTGCAGATTAGGCTGCTTTAAGATTTACTGGTTTGAGTATGAGTTTTTAACCGAAGATGAGCTTTCTTTTCATTCGGATAAATATCTCGGTGTGTGCATATGGGGACTTGGAGATAGTTGCCATCCATTTTGTGGGGTTCTGGCTGAGTGGCCCCTCTACCATGGAGCTCTCTGCTGGGAAGCCCCTGCTGCTTGGTTCTGACTTTGATTTGTTTCATATTTTTTTCTTCCCCCAGGAATAATAGGCAGTTTGTTTATCGCAAAATCAACCACATTGTATCATTTAGACATGATAAGTCAGGAGAAGAGAAATAGCAGAATATGACTTATATGGACATTCTCAAACTAATCCTTCAGGAGTTAACGTCCAAGGTTAGCAAACCTTCTACCACATCCTTCAGCAAAAATACTCTTCAGCAGAGCATGTCAAAAAGTGCCAACAAATATTCCTGATAGTATTGGCTTGATTAAATGAACTCTCTCAATCATCTGTTCTTATACAACATCTTGAGGTGAGTGTCAGGTGCAGCAGTTTACTCCTAGCTGGGACACCAGTCTGTATCTCCAGAAACTCTCAGAACTGATTGAGATCCCACATCATTTTGGGAATTATAGAATCACAGAATGGCCTGGGTTGAAAAGGACCACAATGATCATCCAGTTTCAACCCCCTGCTGTGTGCAGGGTCACCAACCACCAGACCAGGCTGTCCAGATCCACATCCAGCCTGGCCTTGAATGCCTCCAGGGATGGGGCATCCACAGCCTCCTCAGGCAACCTGTTTCAGTGCATCACCACCCTCTGTGTGAAAAACTTCCTCCTAATATCCCACCTAAACCTCCCCTGTCTCAGTTTAAAACCATTCCCCCTTGTTCTATCACTATCCACCCTTGTAAACAGCCGTTCCCCCTCCTGTTTATATGCTCCCTTTAAGAATTGGGAGGGAAAAGAGGATACTGGGTGCAGAAGTCTCAATAGCATAACAAGAGCTGTGGAAGAGCAGTATTCAGCCCCCGACCTGTATTCTGAAGTTCAGCAACTAGTTTCCATCTTGTAAACACAGAATTTCCCCTCCAACAACTTTGATTTAAATAGCAGAAAACTGGCACAACACTGTTATAATAGGTGAAGCATGCAGCACCATGTATTGCATCTGTCAACAAGATTTTAATATTTCTGTTTTAACACAGAAAACACTTCTCCTAACTTCCACTGGTCACGGTGATCTTAGCTGATATTTTTGCAAGTTTCATTGTAAACCTGTTTTGTGAGGCATGATAGAGCTTAATGCATCTCAGCAATTCTCCAAGTATATTTAATATTGACATGATTTTTGAGTCATCATGGAAAAGTTGTTACTCGTATACTGTTTGGGGCTGCTTGGTAGCCATCGGCCCTTTTGAGATCCTGCACTCAGTGGAATTTGAGAGCAATTAAAGATAAGTTTAATACATCAGTCATTCTCATTAAATGACCTGCAACCTGTTTTGCTTGCTAACCAAACAAAATAAGGAGTGTCTCTATTATTTTCTCTTAATGCAGTAGGTTTTCTTGTGGGCTTTAACTTCTACTACCCTCACACGGAGGTGTATTATCCTGGTTTATTCTGAGTTTTATTGACTTGCAAAACAGAGAAGTGGCCTATTCACTTCTGAATTGCCACCCGCTGACAGATTGTTGCATGCGCTAGAACGGCATCAGAGAGGGGTGAGAAACATAAAGAGGAAGGTAAGCACAGCCGTACAGGCTTGTTATACAAGACTACAAACCAGCTTCCAGTTTCACTAATGTTGTTAGGCATTGCTGACCTCCTCTGCAGCCACCAGCTATTCAGCTGAGGAAGCTGGGTGTGTACAAAAGCACAGCTGAAGTCAGACTGTGGGCTTGTATCTATGCAACCTCACTGACTTAACTAGATATGACCAAGAACAGCGTGTGGCCTGCTAAGCACCTCAGGAGGTGGGCCAGGCCCATTCTTTCAATGAATAATTGTAGACCTCTTCCTTCAGAGGCTGGCCGTGGATTATAAACAGGTGAGAGGAAGAAACCTGTCTTTAGTTACAATTCAGGGATGTGAAATCCAGAGGGGAACAGAATTTGAGCACACCGAGCGCTTTTGTTTTGATCTTTAGATCGCTTTTGAAAAGTACAAACAGGGAAACTTCTGTTAGGACAGCAGATGACACATTTGCTCTCTCTGCGGGGAGGCTGTGCTGGCCTGAAGCAGTTCCCATGAAGGTTTTATCTGAACGCATCGTGTTGCAATCTGCGGTAGACAAAGCTCAGATGCTTCACAAGCAACTTGTCCTTCCCTGTACGAGGAAAAGTGGGAACTTAAGAGCAAAGGGCACAGTGTGCAGTGGGAGGAACTTTTGTCATCCCCCCCTTTGCAACGTAAGCTGGCTTTTATTCACAAGGTTGGCAGGGCTGCTTTCTACAACTGATAGATTAGGGATTAGAAATCCCTAGAATCATAGTATTGTTTGAGTTCGAAAGGGCTCTTAAAAGTCATCTAGTCCAACCCCTCTGCAGTAAACAGGGACACCTACAGCTAGATCAGGTTGCTCAGAGCCCCATCCAGCCTGACCTTGGATGTCTGCAGGGATGGGGCATCCACCACCACCTCTCTGGGCAACCTCTTTCAGTGCTTCGTTACCAGTATTGTGAAAAGCACCTTCTTTATATCTAATCTAAATCTTCTCCCTTTTAGTTTGAAACCTTTTTTCCTGTCAGAACAGACCTGCTAAAGAGTCTGTCCCCTTCTTTCTTTTAGCCCCTCCCTTTAGGCATTGAAAGGCTGAAAGTCTGTGGGCATGGACAAAAGGTGCTGGATTCTGTCAGCAGTAGCTGATTCTTGGACTGGAGAAAGGAATATAACTCAGCGGTCCAGTAGAGATTTCTGATTCTGAGCTGGGATAATGGAATGGCTTGTCAAATAATTCAGAATTATCACCTGAGCAGTACAATGCCAGGAAGCTGATGCTGTGTTAGTGTAGAAACCCAACAATGCTGCAAAGCAGATATTTTTACATTAGAGTAAAAATATAGGTACAAAATGGAATATAGAAAAGCTGTGCATGAAAATGTTTGCAGTGCTCTGCTGTTCATACACCTGCCTGGGTTCTCAGTTTAAGCTTTCCAAGCTAAAGATGCCACGGTGATTGCAGAAGACATGCTGTGTTTTGTATCATTATTTATGGTTGTGGATTTCCTTCCATCTATACACTCTAATTAAATGTTCCTATCATCCTATAAATTAGCCTTTCTCATTTTAAATGTCACATTTGCAACTCCATATAGCTATTTTCATTTCAGCACTGAATCAGCGATGTTCTTAAGCACGTGAATGATCTCTTTGAACCCAATGGGACTCCACACATCCTTAAAATTAGGCATAGTTTTATCCCTTTGCTAAATCAGCAGCTGTACTACCATACAGAGATGGGGATAAAGGAGGTGGTTTGCATCTACTGTAAACAATATTATTGAACTGGACACTTCCAAACTCTATTTTTACCAACATATTGTAAATGTTTTCAGCAGAATCATAGTATTGGAGCTGGATACCATATGTGAGGTATTCACATTGAATCGGTTCTTTCAAAACCGCCATTTCTCTACAGGCAAAGCAGTTTTAAGAGGCTCAAGCCCTCTCTTGCCCTCTTTCACAGACATGCCACTGAGACAGATGGCAGAACCTGCACCAGGAAGGACGTTTTACATGGAGATGGATCACTGTGTTTTTCAGAATTGCTACATGCTCTTATATCACACAGGTGTCTCTGTGATGGTGATAATCTATGACATATGAACAGGAGCAGATAAGGGAGGTGGGAAGACTGTTGCCACCTCAGTCCATTACACTCCTGAAGAAAGTATGTGGACATCTGCATCCTGGGAAATCTCTGCTGTGATCTTCTCTCCTAAACTTGCATACTTACTAGGACCTGTCATTTTAACAGTTTTAACCGAAGGTTGCCTATACTCAGAAGTAATGGAACAAAGAGAATTACTTATGAAGAAGTTGGAATGCTTAAGAAAAGAATGGAGTGAAACATTCCACGTTGCCTTCTGTAATAGAATATGAAAATCTGTGTCTACTACCTCTAATTTTCAACCTAAGAAACAGAGGCAAACACTATGTTCTTCAGAGTTAAGTACAAATGAATGATATCTATGAATCCTGGTGGTGTGATAATTGTAAAGAGTTCTTGTTACTAGCACAGTGACTTGCCCGAAGAGTGCTGAAGGCCTTTTGGAGTTCATATATTTGGTAGTTTGTGTAAATGTTACAAAAATGTCAATTCACAATCAAAATTCTCTACAAGTCAGGTGAGAACACAGTTTTGCCCTGAAGTCAGAATTAAATCTTACATACACACACAGACATACACACACACAAAGCACTTAAATAAATAAATGGAGCTGCTATGTGCTTACAGACTCTCTTAGAGACAGAAAATTCATACAACAGTTAAAGTTCTTTTTGTGACTTAACATCCACTAATGGAGATGGACATAACCCAAAGCTGTGGATGACAAGAGGCTATCGTGACAAAAGTTTATGCAATCTGGTGACAGTCTGCAGGGAGCCTGGATCTCAATTAAAAAGCCAGCACACACAGCTCTATAAATTGAAGACAAAGAAAGAGCAGGGGAGGGTTATATGTACTGTTTGGCCAGAAGACCTATTTAGAGATGCCAACAGAGTGAATGGGAAAGGATCCCTTATGAGGAAAAGAGGCTTAAGAAAAGATCAAATGAGGGCTATTGATCTATTTGTTTCACTGCATTGGTTTTGGAAAACAGATCAGTCTGGGAAGAAAAAGTCTGATTATTGGTTTCCAGTTGACATTCTGTTTCATGCAGGCTTTAAAGGTAAGGGGCCCAGTGATGTTAATACTGCTACTAGAATAATTTGCTGTCTTGCACAGCTCAGTCCATAACTTAACCAGTTTTTGCATCAAACCCTTACCTTCTGTCTGAAGATATCTTCTAAGCTTTTAGTGCTGATGTACAGATGTGCTTGGATGAAGAATGAACACCCTTCACTTACTGAGATGTTAATTCCTGAATTTCTCCAGCTTCAGCTACCAGCCAGCATGTGAGTCAGTAAACAGGTTTTTTTACATCTCATTCTACAAGAAAACATCACTGAGATGCTTCATATTAGATAGAAAAACTACTTCATCCACTGATGTTCCAACAGTAGTAACCTCTGACTTTAGAACTAGTCTACTGCAGTACAGGGAATCCAATTAAACTGCCTCTTCGTGAGAAAAACAAAACAACATTCAGCACGCAGAACATACTCCAGCAACCTAAAAGCTGTTCTGTGCAAAATAAAATTGAGGTTATTAAGCTCCAATTCCTATTTATCTATGCAGATAACCAGAGAATAACACTGTTTTGCATTAAAAACATAGTTTTGCAAATGAGAGGGAGGAACACAATTATGTGGGGCTCAGATTTTATTTTTGTTTGTTTTGGTAACTTGTTGTTTTACTGTTGTTTAGCACTGAGACTGCAGTGTCCCCATAAGTTGGATATTGCCAAAGTGGATTACCAGACAATTGGCCTCAGTGCAGAAGTGATACCTTCTGGCTTTTTATATGCTGCTGTAGGAAGAGCTAGGTAGAGAAGGAATCCAAAACCTATACAGCTCCTCAGTCTTTATTTGTCTAAATGTGATCTTAAAATAGTGAGGACAAGGACATCTCAGATATTCTGCTTTTATTTAGGGTTTTGGAGTTTACTCGTGGCTGCAACTCTTCCTCTATTTAGGATCCCAAGACCCATACCTGCATTTAACAGTTGTTTTCTTTGTTTCCTTGCAGAAAATAGAACAAGGATTCTTTAATCTTTAAAAGAACTGCCCTCAGAACTGTTACTGTATATTTTTTTTAAGTTTTAACTGGCAAGTGTGAAAGTTTTTAGTCACGTACAGAACACGCGTCCTCCATTTTTTTCCTGAGAGACAATTATTTTGGACATAAAGTTACTTACATTTGCATTTCTCAGATCATTAACAGCTCCAGCAAAAGGGATAGAGATCATGGCTCCTGATCTTTATGCTTTCTTTGTCACAGAACCTTTTGGGTGGAAGGGCCACAGAAGTCTCCAGTCTGATCCCCAGTCCAAAGCAGAGTCACCTCTGGGATCAGACCAGGCTGCTCCAGGCTGTCTTCAGACGGTTCTTGAAAATCCCACAGATTGAGTTTTCTTTTCTTCTCCCTTAGATGACAGACTGTTGATCAGATCTTTTTCTTGTGAAGCAAACAGGCTGAACAGGCCCTACCAGAATCAGATTTTTGGTATTTTATATTTTGTTAGTTTGTATTCAAAGGGATTGCAGCAGCATCACTTCTTCTACAAAGCTTCTACAATCTGCACTCTCTTAACACATTCAAATCTGTCAGTGGCTGTCTGGTGCCATCTGAGAATGTCTGTTGGAGGTAGGGTTTAAGGAGATACAGATAAAAATTGATTTATAGTTGATTTAATGGCAGCAGATAAAATAACATCTACTGGTATTTAACTGGGTGGTTGTTTATACAAATGTACGAAGCATGTTGTCTTTGTAACGTACTCTTCCCTTCTCATCAGTGCTTATCTCCTCTTTCAGCTCCTTGATGTTCTCAAAACATCCTTCAAAAATTGTACTGAAGTTATATTATGAGCAAACCTCTTTATAGAAATTAAAGGGCAAAAGTTTCATTAGTATTTATGAATAATGAATCACTAGTATGTTGCCCTTAGATAAGCTAGCTATAAACGTTAATACAAGTGACCACTTAATGTAAACACAAGTATGATGTTCTAATTTATTTTCTGTTTCCCTCTGTTTGCTAGTTCATTGACTTATTAAACTAACTGAAAAAAAAAAAAAAAGATTCTGCAAATAGCAATTTCATTTGTTACACAGCTGATAAATGTTTAATATTAATAGATTAGGAATTGAAGGGTGGAGCTCTGTTGGAAAGATGCTATTACCTGTGCAATGTTTTTCCCAGCTTCCCCTTATCCTCCCATTGCTTGAGAGTTGAATCCACACTGGCCACATGATAACTTTAATGTAATAATCTCTGAATTTGTGTGTGGGACAGAGATGAAACAGCTCAGAAGAGACTCCTACATACCGTGTGTGTTCCTATCTGAGTAACCAGTGTACTCCAGGAAGAAGAAAAGCATCTTGCGTCCCTGCTGTATGCTTTTGCCCTAGCAGATGTGGTGAGGCATAGCAGATGTAAGGACTGCATGCATTAGAATTTGTTTGTTCTTTGGAATTGTATACCATGCAAGATACAGGAATTTATGCTTCATGCAGCTGTTGAAATCTTGCTGGCATTGCTCTGATTTCTTACTGCTTATTATGAAATTATTCACACTTGCAATGAACATCATTTAATGTTGATTCATACAATGACTTGTTGTGCTAGATACTCCCAGCATTCAAAAAGCTGTTTGTTTTTGCTTGAAGAAGGGGAAGTAAGTCCAAGTAGGTGTTCGGTTCCTGCCTTTTCCACTTCACTTTCACTTAATTTTCTTATAACCTAAATTATAATTCTGTTATTGGTCAAATAATTATAATGATGCAACTCATGATAAACTGTAAATATTTTCCTAGCTTTCTAGCTAGCAAAAATTGGAAAAGTTGGTATCACTACTGAAGCTATTAATTATGGATTATAACTTTTGAGAGTAGGAAGGTGGTTTCTGGTTGAGTAACTTCACAGTGTAGCTTCACTGTACAACAGCCTCTTTTTTGCTTTGCTCAGGGAATGCATAGGAATGGAGAGCTGAGTACCATGGATGTGGGGTCTGTGAAGTGTAGACAAAGAGATGCCACCATCGCCAACTACTAATCTGTTTTCCTATGTATCCAATAAAAAAAGAAGAGATGAGTTTTTCCCTCTCTGAATGTTTTCATTCAATTCATTTTTTACTAAGGATAGTTTGTTCTTTCCTTCTCCAAAAAAAAAAAAAAAAAAAAAAAAAAGAGATTTTTCATCTTCATTTGTGTTCAATGAACCACTCCATTGCTAATGTGACTCAGCTGTTCTTAACATAGTCATACTAGAAATATATTTATTGCTCAGAGTTTCAGTAGACTTTTTTCCTTTTCTCGCTTGTTTCTTTTTATTTTTGTCTTGCAGTTATTAAAGTGGTATTATTCCTATTTTGTATTTTCAGTGTAAGGGTTGCTCTGAGACTAATGCCTCCTATTTCTTTATATTGGCCCGTGATGTCAGAGACAGATGTTGGTGGTATAGCAGTAGAAGTTGAATCTTCCCACAAATATTCCATTACATTTTGTTGCCATGCAACAGATGGCAGCAGAGGGGCAATCTGACATAATGGCATCTGACATGGAAGTGTGTATGAAGCAAAGGTGTGTCACTGAATTCCTCCATGTGGAAAAAATGGCACCCACTGATATTCATCAACGCTTATTGAATGTTTCTGAAGACCAAACAGTGGATGTGAGCACAGGCAGGTGGTGGGTGGTGCATTTCAGCAGTGTTGACAGGAATGCAACAGAAAAGCCACATTCTGAACAGCCATGCACAGCTTTCACAGCTTTCACACCACGTGAATCAGGTAATGGTGGTTACTATGCTGAAAAATAGTGAATTTTAGCTGAGAATTTTCCCTATCAAATAGCGTTACTGTTCTTTTTGTACCTGTTGTCATTTCCATGGAAATTAATAGGAGGCATTACTTTCGGAGCAACCTACATACGTTGATATTTTTCTTCATGTGCTTCAGGATGTTCCACATACTAATAAGCAGCCTGATTGCAATAAGGCTATAATTATAACCCATAAGTAGTTCATTATCTTTAATCTTCTAAGCATTTACTTAAGTTTCACAATACTATTAAGAAAAAACATTTCTTTCACATGTGTGAATGAAAGCACTGACTTGTTAGCAGGCATTGTGCCTGCTCTGTTGCCTGTACAGTTTGGCTCAAGTGATTTGTATGACATGATTAAATTTGCTTTAACCATTAGAGGCAAGAACTGCCTTAAAATCTTTTGTGAAGTATACTCCATGTGTCCAAGACAGCTTTTGGATTTAGCAGTCTTCATGTTGACATTCCCAATGGAAGCTGATGAGCTTGCAGCAGGAGCACCTGTGTGCTGAGATGCTCCAAATGTTTATGTCATGAATGCTACAAAAATAATACTGGTATTCTTCCAGGGGTAGCCTGATAAATATACTCACTTTTGAGGATAGAAATGTACTTAAGAAGGGATAGTTACTCTGGAAAATGCTTGCAAGAAAAACAAACAACTCTGAATTATTTCTTGTTCTTATTTTGCTGCAGACACTTAATTCAGCATGATGAAAGGTGATGCAGGAAGAAGTGATATTTTTATGCTATTGCTACACAACAGGGAGGAGTCAAAAAATTGATCATTTATATAAATGCACTGGTCTATGAAGTGAAGAAAAATGTCACTCTTGACTTTTGTTATTAAGTATTTTTTCCTTCTTAACATAATAAAAACTTTTGGAAAGTTGTAAGCCAGCTCACAACCGCAAACTTCATTTGTACATCATTTGTTTTCATCAGTTGAGCCCTATCTTTACAACACTGTGGCTGTTGCTCAAGCCCTGTAAGTAGCCTTCCATTTATTGTCAGCACTTCAGGAGGTTCAAAACCACTGCCTTGCAGCACAACCATGGGTGCTCAGATTTTCAGACTAGGTATGCGATATATTTTCCTTGAAAAACAATGGACGATTTGTGTTTTTCATCTAGAAAACCTCAGCCAAGACATCGTCTCATCAGTGTGCTCAACAAAGCACTCTAGGCATGTAATTGTCCAAGACGTCTCACTGACAAGGTATGATATAGATGCTTTACACACAGGTGTTTTGCTTACATTGATGGGCACACTAATTGCTTTGCGATTATTTGGAGAGCTATTTATACTTCGCATCTGAAAAGCGATGAAGCAATGGATTTAGAAAGGGAATTTTTATAACATTTATTTTATTACATTAAGTGCCGCCTCAGCTTCAGTGCTCTGGTTGTTCATTACCCAGTGTCCAGAGAGCTCCAGGCCCACCCCAGAGAAGGACCCTCAGGCCCATCCATGCCTCAGAGTACCCACATTTGCCTCTAGAAAGGCTCCCAGCCTTGTGCTGCTGTTCCTGCTTTTATGTTTATTCCCCACCAGGCTTGCAGCCTAATAGCAGGGCCCCGACTGTACCCTCACAGATCTCTCCTGCTCTCCCTCCTCACCTTCCAGTACCCATAGTAAAGGCATCACCAGAAGCCTCTGCCACTTGTGGCACCCCAGGTTAAGGGCATTGCGTCCCATGGTTGGCTCCAAATTATGTGTGTCCTGTGCTGGTGTTGAGGGAAACCCAAGCTGTCATGACTGCTTCCAGCAAGCCAAAGCTGAGTTCCAGGGGGAAATTCCTGTCCAAAGTAGAATCCCACTGTGAAAACCTCAAGTGAGAGTGGATGGTTTGTGCGAGAAAGGTCATGGTTGGCTATACAGGCCTTCACAGCCCCTAACAGGGGATCATCATTCTCTGCACATGCATGAATATGTGCTGCTTGTTTCAAAGAAGGGCGACAAAGCTGGTGAGGGGTCTGGAGCACAGGCCTTATGAGGAGCGGCTGAAGGAGCTGAGATTGTTCAGTCTGGAGAAGAGGAGGCTCAGGGGAGACCTTACTGCTCTCTATAACTACCTGAAGGGAGGTTGTAGTGAGGTAGGGGTTGGCCTCTTCTCTCGTGTAACTGGTGATAGGACTAGAGGGAATGACTTCAAGCTGCGCCAGGGGAGATTCAGGCTGGATGTTAGGAAATAGCACTTATCTGAAAGAGTGGTCAGGCACTGGAACGGGCTGCCTGGGGAGGTGGTGGAGTCACTGACCCTGGAGGTGTTCAAGGAACGTTTGGATTTTGTGTTGAGGGACATGGTTTAGTGAGTACTGTTGGTGATAGGTGGATGGTTGGACTGGATGATCTTTAAGGTCTTTTCCAACTTTGGTGATTCTGTGATTCTGTGCTGTTCCCCAATAAGCAGGATCTTTAGCCCATGTGGAGCACTCTTCTGGCACTGCCTGGCAGTCCTGCCATCACGTAGCCAGTATGTTGTGGTGGTTGGTGGGTTGGAGGCATGGGGGAAAAGGAATAGAAATGAAAAACTAAGGAACTACATTTGAAGATTTGAGGGCAGTAGTAGTGTTGTCTTCATACCCCATGGTTCAAATCCCTGTCTGAATGCCCCAGCCCTCTCCTTTTGGGAAGTACGGAGTCAGGAATACCATCCCCAGTCTGGCAACGCAGATATAGTTAAACAATATGTTTTGAATGACATTAAAGGTTCTATGGAAGATTTTCTGCCCTGTCAAACAAAACTCTAGAGATCTTAACTTTATTTCTGAATTGTACATGTACACGTAGCCTTTTCCTTCTCTCAATACCTAACTGAAAGAAAACAGATTTTGTACATCTCTGTTATAGACCAAATAGAAAAGGTGCTGCTAGAATGGCCCTACGTCCTTGGATACATATGTAAGTTATTGTCCAATACCAAATCCATGGTGTGCCTCTTTGTTAAAATGTTTGTGATATGCCTACTGTATATTCAAAAGAGACAGAAGAGAAAGATACAGTTCTTTGAGTTTGACCTCATTAAGGCTTCCATAAACATTATGACTCTGAAGAAAACTTGTTTTCACTGGTTGCTTACAGAAACATCCTAGTTGCACTTCTGTTTGTAAGTTGTCTAAAGGGAAAGAGGATTTAGTTTGATCTTTGCATAATGAATTAGAAATGTTAGTCAGGTAAATCAGTAAATAGGGACACAGGCTGTGCATCCTGGACATCATGCAAATGAGACCAACTTTGCCCCATTTCTAGAAGAATGAAGATGTGGAGAAAATTTCAGTGGCAGCCTTTTCTCTTCTGATGAAAATAAGTATAAATCTTTAATTCTCAAGGTATTGTTACAAAAATAAAAACAACAGAGATAGGTACAAGTGAATATCTTCAGAATATTAGGCAAAATTTAGTACTAAAAATTCTACCATCCCATTAAACAGAGCATAAAATGTTCGTATTCATTTATTTAATGATTATGATCATTGCAGCTCCTACCTATTCCCAAGCATTGCACCTGACGCTAAATACACCCTTTTAAACTAAATGTGAAGCTTGAGAGAGCAGGCAGGAGCTGGAGAACAAGAATTGAGTCCATTCTAAATTCAGAAAAATGCTAGTACTGAACTGGCTGAAAATGTTTATTGTGTGAAATATCAAGGGAGAAAAGATTGCTTTTCATATGGATTTCTGTTCTCCTTTGGGATCATTCTAACAGTTTGTTTTTAACTCAGATGGAAAAATCCATCTGCCTTTCATTCTGGTTGGTTTTAATTCCCTCATCACAGGGAAAGCTGCAGACAGGGAGAAACACAGAAAGAACAGGAAGCAAAGGGCGAAGAAGACAATGAGTTTACCCAATACAGCAATTGTTTTTCTAACCTTGTACATGTGTGGGGGTGCTTGGTTTGGAAGGCACACCAGAGGGAAGACAAATCAATAAAAGCTGTTCTCACAAGTCTGAGATTAAATATTCATAAAGCACTGATACAGAGCAGGTTTTGTCTTTATCTATTTCATATTTTTTCACCAACCAAAATTTAGTTTTGAAAAGACTTCTTTCCAGCTTACTGCAGAAGTTATTTTTTAGAATTTCTTTATGGTTCTAGACATGACTTTCAAAACTGACCATTGATTTTGACTGAGGAAAGATTTTAATGTAAATATTATAAAGAACGAGATTGTTATTGCTGTCACAAGGCAGATAATTTGATGATTGGTCTTTCTGCAGCTCGGAAAAAATAATGCAGTTAATATAGCCTTGGAATGCATTTCCTCTAACATCTGTCAGATGTCAATTAAAATGTTTTCATTAATGCGGTAATGTCCTTTTTATCATGTAAATTGTATTGAGCCTACTTTTGAGTAACTTAATTAAATATGTTCATAAACTAGAAATCTGAGGAGCTACAGATGACACAAATATTTGATAAGCTGTCCTTTGAGTCAAACAGCAATAAATGTTGTAAACTATTGGCAAAAAGCTGTAAACCAGCAAGGAACAAATAAAAGAAAAAGGAATACATGTTGTAATTACAGTGAATATATCTGGACAAAAGGTCTGTTCCACATAGATCTTGGATATGGCTCACCTCGATGTGAGAAGAGGAGGCTCAGGGGAAACCTTATTGCTCTCTACAGCCTCCTGAAGGTTGGAGCAAGATGGGGGTTGGCCTCTTCTCACAAGAGACAGTGATAGGATGAGAGGTAAGCGCCTCGATTTGTGTATTGATTGAGTATTAGGTTGAGTATTAGGAAGAATTTCTTCTCAACAAGAGCAGTGAGGCAGTGGCACAGGCTGCTCGGGGCGGTGGTGGAGTCACCGTCCCTGGAGGTGTTCCAGAGCCGTGTGGATGTGGCACTGAGGGACGTGGGCAGTGGGCGTGGTGGGGTGGGCTGGTGGTTGGAGTGGGTGATCTTAGAGGTCTTTTCCAACCTTAATGATTCTGATTTTATGACTCAAAGGCTGAGACGCTGACTTGGGCAACTCCACCACATGTCAGAATTCCCTAAAGCAGAGCAAATTAAGAAGACAGAGGTGTGAAGATAACACCAGCTCTTAGGTTGTGAGCTCCAAGTGCAGAAGAATTGTACTGTGAGCATATTGTTCAAGAACAGATCTGAGTACTAAGGTATAGATGCTCTGTAATGACATGTGCGGTGGAGTTGTCTTGTCTGAGCTGGTCCTGAGCAAGAAAGCTGCAGAAGGGGCTTTCTTATTGGGGATTGTTGGTATCCCAGATCTAGAGGGGCAGGACACCATGTTCTCCAACTTTCCCTAGCTGTCTTCAGGGAGCAAGATTGGTCTTCCTGTATTGTACACTGTATCACCACCTAAACTTAACTTGTGTTGTTCTTGGCACAGGATAACGTTAGCAAAGCACTTATAATTCTTACCTGATCATCTGAATGCTGGAAGTTTCTCAACCAGCCAGGCAAGAGGGAGGAAGTACTGAGAAAACAAGTGAAAGAATCAAGTTGTGTTTCAGAGATTCTACTTACTGAATACGCTAATGAAGAATCTTAAAAAAAAAAAAAAAAAAAAAAAAGCATAAAGTGCCGTTGTAATCCTTACTGCCTCAAGGCATAGAGTTACCTTTTGTTTTGTTCCTTTTACAGAAAATTCAGTTCAATATGCCCAATTGAATTTGTGAGAATTTAGGCTAACTGGTACTTTGCCATAAAAAATCAACCAATATTATTTATTGAAAATGAAATATTTCTTCTGAGGAGAAATCATTAAAGAATAAACATCTGGAAAGAGGATATTCTAAGGCTGCCTTAGCTAACAAAATTTCATATTCTTGGGGAAAGGAAACCTATGCTTCTTGTTTTCAGCAAAAGATACTTCATATCCCTGTTAAATTTGTAACAATACAGGTACTCCGTGTGTGGCAATCTGTGACAACTCATATATGGATTTATTCTAAACAGCTGTAGTGTTTTCTTCTGTTTATCCCCATTGAAGATCATGTCTCTTAACCTTGCCAACTGGAAACAAATACATGTTTGCACAGCAGCAATGCTTTAGATTTTGACAACAGAAGTTCTCAGTCATATCAGCATTAGGATGAAAAACACCCTACTCAGTCTTGTTGATCAAAACAAATTTTTTCACTTCATTCCAAAATAAAAGATGAATCTTTGAGACACACAAGAAAATGCTTTGTCATTCAATTCCTTTGACATTCCAATATGCACCCAGGTAAAAGGCACGCACGGATTTACTTTCATTGGCACTGCTGTTCTTAATGTTCTGACTGCAAGCTCTGCTTGTGCATTCTTTTAAGTGTGGTATCTCTCCTTTTTAAAATTCAGCCTTGCATTTGGATAAACACAGGTTGAAATTCACTTACGATACAGAAAATTGTTGTGACAATTAATCTAAAGATAAACTAAGCAGACAAGTAAGAGCATGAAAGATGAAGGGTTAAGTGATTATATGAGCAGAAGCTGGGCTCAATATTGTAGCTGTTATAAATCCAGAAAACAACATAGCTGCAAGGTGTTTTATGACTTGAAAAGCTATTCATTCTTTACATAGCTTTACCATTAGTTACCTATGTAGGTTGTATTAAAATAAAGCCAGGAGTTAACTGAACCTTACATTTTATAGGTGCACGTTTAATTAAATTGTAAGTTTTATCTGAAGTAATAAAATACGAAAGTCATCTGAGTTAACACACAGCTTTACACTTTTAAGGCCTGAAATATCTCCAGCATCTCCATTCCAGGCTGTTTGGTATATGAGCCATAACATCCACTGGGGGAAAGTGCTAATCTCTGAGCCTTTTCATTTGCAGCTAGGAAGCTATCCTGCTCATCATGCTGCTGCTGTATTAAATGAGTAAATAAAATGGCTTCCTGTGCTGGAATGAAGTGAACCCACAACCTCAGAAGAAAATTCTCATAATCATTGCAGAGCACTCAGCATAGCATATTATTTAAATTTAAAAGCACCAATACAGGACAGTATTATAAAAATATATTCAAGCTGTCCTGAAGGATGCACAAATGTTTCCTGTTGATGTTGGAGGACAGATGAAGGCACTTTTACATAAGGAAACATTACATGAAAAGCCTTATTTAACCAAATGTATAGTTTTTGCAGGGCTTTGTTTCTAGACTTTGTTTTTCATGAATAATTTTTCATTTCCTTCCCTGTTACAACAGGTTTGCTAGAACTTTATCTAGCCCAGATAAAGGCTAGATAAGGGCTAGCCCAGGGAAAGGCCTGAAAATAGGCATCAGTACATCTCATACCTACTACTACAGTATTGTTTACAGAAAAACTGAACTTGCTCGATGTGTATTTCTAGACTACATTCTGCCAACTCAATTTAGGGAAATTCAGATAGTAAAGAAATTCAAGTAATAGGAAAACTGATGACCTGATCTGTCATTGCTCCCTTATCACAGTTCAATCACTCATCCCTTAATTTTTTTGTGAAAAATCTAAAGGATTTAGCCTAGTTCTCATTTAAACTGCTGTGAATCCCCCCTCTAGAGGGTTATCTAATGAGGTCTGGTAAAACTCTGCATTCATTCAGCTCTGCAGTATTCTGGTGGTACCACTGTTAGGAGACTGGGAAGCTGTGTGGACTACCTGCTGTCTGTCCTGCATATCTGGAGAGCATGAGCTAGACAGACACCTGCCAGGCCCTGTCTGCTATTCCTTTGGTTGTGGCTGACAACAGGACTGCTGCTATCTCCAAAAAGGGTTTGAACTCAGAAAGTCCACTGGTGGGCACAGTTATGTCATATGGAGGCCATTGCTACACATCCTCTGCGTAGGCTGAGTGACAGAGAACGGGGATGCACCACATGTAATGAACATCTCAGGATAAAAATGGAATTGAGCCTGTTTTCACTTGTGCATGGACAAGTCAGGACGCAAAAATGCATTCATGTAATGCTACATTATCAATCTGTCGAACTCTGACAGCAGAAACTGTACAAAATTTTTAAGATAGAATCAGATGTGGTTGAAACTTATTTATCTTTAACCTAGCCAAATGTTTGTGAGTGAGGAATGATCTGGACAGAACACATCAAGAAGCATTTCTACTGAAATTAAATACAGAACTTCTTTTACTAAGGTCCAAGATGATTGTAATCAACAGGATTACAGGGACAGGTCAACTGAAACCAAGTTACTTCACTTTCTCTTCAGGGCCTGATGTATTGTGTATATTTTCTGACTGAGTTGGCAGAAAAAGAAGGACATAACCAGTTTTTATTGCTCTCTTACAATTAATTTTCAAACTCTGATGACTGTGCAGTGGATTCACAGCACTCGTAGCTGCCGACTTCCCCACAACCCAACAGAGAAAACAAAAACCTCTACTGAAAGAGATTATTATCTGTATCCTGGAGATCATTCTTGATTAATAACAGTAATGATTTGTGTTCATCATAAGACAGAACACATCTATCACGCAAATAAACAATCTTTTATTCCTCTCTGAAGCAGTGCTTGTAGGTGTGAAGGAGATTGTCGAGGATTCTTGTTTTGGAAATCTTGGGCAAACATGTCTAGCTGAAGTATAAGACATCATCTCTTGAATACAAGTTTCTGTTGCCTTGGCTTGTTTACTGCATAGACAGGAAAAAATTCATAGCTCTGTACCCTTGGCTGCAATATGCATCAGAATCTCATAGTCAGTGGGAGGCACTGCTGATTATTTAACTTTGGGGCAGTGGAAATGTAACTTTTGATAATTCTTTCTAAGATTATTAGCTTTGTGAATCCTTAGATAAATAATAGTGTAAGCTGACTCTTAAACAGCCACAGTTTGCTAAGCAAGCGAATACTTTGCACGATCATTCCCGAGAGAAATAGTATTACACTAACAGGAAATCACAGAATCACAGAATCACAGAGTCGTAGGGGTTGGAAGGGAACTCCAGAGATCATCGAGTCCAACCCCCCTATTTTGCCTATACAACAACATAATCTTAAAAATCACAGGTCATTTGTGTGAAAGTTCAGTTCTTGACTGTAAATTCTTTCAAAAAAGACAGTATTCTGTCACATATTAGTAATTGCGTCCAGGGTTTGAACTTGAGAGTCCAGGTGTTCCAATAATATGGATCTGGAATAATAATGTATTGCATACACATTTTCTTGGCAAAGTTACATCTGGAACTTGCATGGATTTCTGTTTTGTTTATACTGCAGAAGAAGAGAGGAAGCAAGGACTACCTGAAGAAGAAATATGCTATTATCATGCCTGACCAGCCTACCTTCTCACTGGCAGAGATCACTGGCTCTGCAATGAAAGAGAGAGCACAGGGTGTTGTATAACGGATCTAGATTGGGTAAATGGACAATAAGGTGGGTGGAAATTTGGCAGGATAACTGGGCTCAGAGGGTGGTGATGAGCAGCACAAAGTCCAGCTGGCAGCTGGTTGCTAATGACATGCCCGAGGGATTGATACTAGGGCCAAGGATGTTAACGGCTTTATTTACAATTTGGACAATGGAATTAAGTGCGTGGTTAACATGCTCCTTCCAGTGTAAATTATTCTAATGGTTATTTTTATTTAGGGATTCACAAAATAGGTAGGGCTGGACACAAGCAGATGAGGCATGGTGAATGTGTTAAGTCTCCTTCCTTGTAAAAAACGCTTATTCCTAAGCAGTGACTTGACAATGTAAAAGTGGATTCAGTAGCATGCCAACTTCATATAATCACAGAATCATAGAATTGCTCAGGTTGGAAAAGACCTTAAAATTATTGAGTCCAACTGCAACCTAACCATGCTACCCTAACTCTAACAACCCTCCACTAAATGTATGCAGAAGTGCTAAGACAGCGCCATAGGACTGGAAAATTCCATCCTGAATTGGCATTACTGCTGTCGACTGAATTACTGCTCCAGGGATTGCCTTTTACATGTAAAAAGAGTCACTAAATAGTGGCATTTTCTCTTTTATCTGAAATTGTAAGAGCCAACAAGGCTTTGTGCCTTTGTGCCGTTTCAGATGCTACTTTCACGTGGTTCAGCATCTCCTCGAGAGCTCTTCTTACTCTTTCACTGGCCAATGCACTTTTTGCTAGCACTTGCTTCAAAGCCCACATCTGCCACTTTTTCTCAAGATAAAAGTGATATAAATACCACTGTTGTGTATGATGATAAAAATACTGTCCCGTTGTAGTCAAACAGTTTAGCATTTGCCCAGATTTAAAACAAATTTTGAAAGTTCAGGGGACAGCTGTCAGCTGGATTGTGTTTTTAATATTCTGAGGTTTGGAATCATTTTGGGGGGTGGATTTTGTGGGACTCTGTACAGAATATCAAATCATAACAAAACAAAAATCACAACAACAACCAAAAAAAAAAAAAAACACCAAAACCCAACAAAAATAAAAAAGAAGAAAAAAGAACCATTTTGGCCAGTTATTTCTAGATGCCTATTTCCACACTCGTCTTCTTATTTTGCTGTTCATATCTTCTGTTTTGAGTGTGCCTGACGTACACGATATGAGTCATCCCCATCACTTATGTTTCCTGACTAACAGCAGTTTGGGATGAGACTTTTTTTTCCTTTCATCTCACATTTTCTTTCGAAGTAAGGGGCAGGGACATATTTTAAAGTAAATCTAGTATTTAAAAATGTTGCCAAGCTAGCGTGGGAACTTTTCAGTGAAATCCAGAAAGGCACATATTGTCAGTTTCCTGCTGGGATTTGATTCTTCCATCCCGTGAGGAAGAGCGTTGAGGCGTACAAGGGCATTTCATTTTCCATACCATCCAAATTAGCCACACTAACTTTTCTTTGTCTTTGCCATTCAGAATTTTACTCATGATATTACTATTTTTTTAAATTTCTTGAGCATTCCTTCCATTCATCTGCCTGGCCTCCCTCCTATACCTTTCCTCCACGCTCCATTCTAATTTCTCGGCTTTCTTCTACCTGCTCCCGATTCCTTTCCATCTTCCTTGGGTACCAAGTATCTAAATTATATGCTGAGAGAAAACAAGCATCTCATTGTATTGTAGAAGCACATCGTCCTTAATGCCTACAGGAAAAATACAATTACTCAAGCACTCTTTTTATTCACTTGGAGAATTTTCCCCATACATATCTGTTTTGTTTTTTTTTTTTCTCCTTACATTTTTAGATGGAGGTGTGAGATCAAACCAATGTAATCTATAGTAACAACAGTTACTGTACAAATACAGATTCACAGCATCAAATCCTTGTCTTCTCTTGTCTGGATTTTCTGTTATTTTCAGATGCAGCTGCAGCTGAGATGAGCACAAAACCCACAGCAGAGAACAGACATAATTCATCTCAAAACAATGCAAGGCAAACATATTTGTAAATCTTTATGACATACAGGAAAATACAATTTTTATCACTCCATTTTAGTCACTGTGTTACGTTTTCAAAGGCACAGTCCACAGCAAAGACAATGATCTCTTTTAGATGTCAGGGAGATGGCTCATTAAGTGCAATCTCCTAGCAGCCACCTAAAGAAACTTTTCTTTGTCACATCTGATGATGTTCAATGCTTCCAGTTAAGTAATGCATTGTCTTATATCAGAGCAATATTTTTTTCCCATAAAAAGTACTTCCATTAGTATTTTCTTTCCTATTCCTATTATAATATGCACATTTTTTTTAAAAGAGCAAGGTTGGGATTTTCTTTTTTTCCTTAAGATGTGATTAAAATTCTCAATTTTTTTTTTTTTTGGCCTTCTTGCAGAGACAGAAAATCAATAATCACCTTCAAAAAGAATGCATGTCAGAACCTGACAGAGTACAATGCATCCCTATCACGCATATGTGCCTCAGACTGACTCCACATGACTACTACTGTCCCTTGTAGCTTAACAAAAATTAAAAAAGTAGAAAGGAAGGGAAGGGAAAGGGAGGGAATGGGAGGAGAAGAGGGGAAGGGAGGAGGGGAAGAGGGAAGGGAGGGAAGGAGGGAGGGAGGGAGGGAAGGAGGGAGGGAGGAAGAAAAGGAGGGAAGGAGGGAGGGAGGGAGGAACAGGGGAAGAAAAAGAAGGAAAGAAGGAGAGGAAGGAGAAGAAGGAAAGGAAGGAAGGAAGGAAGGAAGGAAGGAAGGAAGGAAGGAAGGAAGGAAAGAAGGAAGGGAGGGAGGGAGGGAGGGAGGGAGGGAGGGAGGGAGGGAGGGAGGGAGAAGAGAGAAAAGAATTGAAATACAAAAATTCTGAGTATAGGGCTTCTGATGTACTTTGAAGTTAGCAGTTCATTAAGCGTACCATTCTGGTGCTGGAACAATCCATAAAAGATTTATGTTCTCCAGAAGCATTTATCATGTAATGACAAGAACAATGAAATATCCCCTTTTTAAGAATGCCATAAAAGATCAGTCTTCTCTTCAACACCCAACTACAGTGAAGCTTTATGGTACAGATGTTGCAACATCAAATAAGGAATTGCCAAGTGGACAACTGTGTCTTGATTTGTATAAAGGAGCTTCTACCCACAAATTCAGTTTGCTGGGATAGGAATTTGAAGGTTTTAGCTGGACATTACAATTCATGCTAAGCTCTGGAGGTTATTTCAGTCATGCTGCTCATCTTAATAAACCCAGTAGCCAGTTAACTATATAACCTAGAATGTTTTTACTGGGGGGGGAGGGGAGTTCCTTGTAGGATTTAAAAGTATGTATATTAGCCACAGCAGTTTAGGGGGAATTTTACTGAAACTGTTGTACCTTTATAGTCTCAGAGAGGGGCAGGAATATTGGTAGCCTCTCCTCCAAAGTGCAAGCAACCTTATTAAGGTCAGCAGAGCTGTTGCTCAGAGATAGGTACCTACTTGGAAAAAAAAAGCTTCATTTCAATGCATTTATTCGAGTACTTGGAGTTGTGCACTTCCTTAGAAGCCTTCCTGAATGAAAATTTTGAGATGACTTTCTTTTGGTTGTCTCTGTCATTTTCTACTTGGCACTCCTCTTCCTCTCAAAAATGATTGGGTTTGCTCTCCATCATCTTGGTGAGTAGTCATAAACATATCCACAAGTCTTTGGATGCCAATACAAATGCCAGAAGTGGCAAAATAATGGTACTCCATACTTCTTTAGATGGCATTTTCACTTTTATTGACAAAATCTTGCTCTTTTCATCAGCCACGCTTGTCCACTTTGATTTATTTTTATATGCACAGCTTTTAGCATCATAATGAAATATTATTTACAAAGTTAGATCCGTCTAAATGTAGGTGGAAGTATCTAGAAAGCAGGAGCACTATTCAAAGCACTAATTTTAAAATATTTATTATTTGTGAAACATATTCATTATTCTTGGCTTGTCTCTGTTCACTGCTGTTATTTACCTTAACACAGCCCTCACTTCAGTGTGAACTCAATCTGCCCTAAAGAAAAAAAAATCTAAATGCTTTAAATCACAATCTCACAGTAACAGTAAGAGATAATATCTCCAGTTCGTTTTGCCTGCAAAAACGTCTGGGCCAAGAGGACTGCCAAAACTCATAAAACTCTTATGTCACCTATTGATTTATTGGCATGAATCTATCATATCTTAAATGATGTTTACTGGTTTTGATTCCAGTTCATGCCAACATTAACTTCCTTTAGCTTTAACTCTCTGTGTGTACTTGGATATCTTTTGGTAGTGGAAATTTTTTTTAGTTTGGTATGCTTATGTTTTTTTGCTGTTGTTTTGTTTTTTTGTTTGTTTGTTTTGTTTTGTTTTTAAAGAAAATTGTTATACAAGTCTGTCTTCAAATTTGGTGTACAGAGAAATGGAAAATCTGCTCAGGTTGATAAGAATCATGGAATCACAGAAACACCAGGGTTGGAAAAGACCTTAAAGATCATCCAGTCCAACCATCCACCTATCACCAACAGTACTCACTAAACCATGTCCCTCAACACAAAATCCAAACGTTCCTTGAACACCTCCAGGGTCAGTGACTCCACCACCTCCCCAGGCAGCCCATTCCAGTGCCTGACCACTCTTTCAGATAAGTGCTATTTCCTAACATCCAGCCTGCATCTCCCCTGGTGCAACCTGAAGCCATTCCCTCTAGTCCTATCACCAGTTACACGAGAGGAGAGCCCAACCCCCATCAGATAGTTATAGAGAGCAATAAGGTCTCCCCTGAGCCTCCTCTTCTCCAGACTGAACAATCCCAGCTCCTTCAGCCACTCCTGATAAGACCTGTGCTCTTTTTGTTTTCAATACTGAGATTAATGCAGACTTTAGCCTAAAGAGATATGTTCCAGTATCTTCTTACTTGACATTGTCATTACTTCAGTCAGTCTTTTTTTTTTTAATATAGAAACAGCATTGAATCTCTTGCTATAATGAGACCAAGCTCTTTATAGTACAAAATGTAATCAGCCAATTTCCATTACTATCGTGTATGACAGTATGACTTCATTCCTAACACAATTTACTTAAATTGAACATTTTGGCAGATGTATGCATGAGACTAGAGGAGCATAACTTCTATTAAATCATATCCTGAAACAATAACAGATTGTGTTGTAGATCTAGCTATGGAGAAGTTTCCAGCTCTGCTCATAACTTATTGCACATTATAAAAAAACATTAGGAAAGTATACCCAGCAAAAGACTGAAAAACACTCCATAATCTGAACAGAAATGACATGCACAGATAAACAATGTGATTTGTGATGAAGAGGCTTACATAGCATTGCTTTGTAGTCAATAAAGGTCAGTGAACATGTCCACTTGTAGTGATTCCAGAGACACAGATGAGAGGAAATGAACAATCCTTTGGTGAAAAATGTCTTTTTCTTCTGCTTTTCTGGACTCATATACTTTCTTCCTTAGGATAAATGATAAACACAAAACATGACTGTTGTCTCTGCAGGTTGAAAACTATTCAGTCGCTGTGGTGTTTTTACTAATTATTTCTGTGTGTATGTGTGAATGAGTTACTGTTTGCTATACAGTAATGAATACAGGTAAAAGAAATTATCCTAGCCCTTGGACAAAAGTTTTACAAATGTCTGAGAAATCTTCATTTGATTCATTAATAATTCAATAATCTATGATTCATTAATAATATGCTCCAACTCTTGCCTAAACACAGGGGTACTTACATGGAAGAATGCACTTGAAGATGAAGCAGGACTGTCAACCACAGACCCACATAGGCAGGCCAGCCTATGTTGGGTTGAGGGATGAATGCTAGAACTTGACAAAATAATCTGTGGAAAGTCAGAATGACTAAAATCTGCAGCAATTTTCACATAGCGTATTTGAACTTTATTTTTCATCTGTTCAGTGGGATTGTCTGGTCTAAATCTAACAGATTTCATCTGGGTTCTTTCAACTTGAACTATGTCAACTTTATACTATCAAAGGGCAAAATTATTTCAAGTGCAGCATTAGATGTGAGGCTTTCTGTACTTTTGACAGTTATTGGCACAAACCTAAAAGCAGAATTGGTAAAGCTCTTGAAATGAGTCCAGTGGAGGACCACTAAGATGACTGGAGGGCTGGAGCACCTCTCCCGTAAAGAAAGGTTGAAGGAACTGGGATTGTTTAGCTTGGAGAAGGCTCCGGGGAGATCTCATTGTGGCCTTTCAGTACTTGAAGGGAGTGTATAAACAGGAGGGGGAATGGCTGTTTACAAGGGTGGATAGTGATAGAACAAAGGGGAATGGTTTTAAACTGAGACAGAGGAGGTTTAGGTTGGATATTAGGAGGAAGTTTTTCACACAGAGAGTGGTGACACACTGGAACAGGTTGCCCAAGGAGGCTGTGGATGCCCCATCCCTAAAGGCATTCAGGGCCAGGCTGGATGTGGCTCTGGGCAGCCTGGTCTGGTGGTTGGTGACCCTGCACATAGCAGGGGGGTTGAAATTTGATGATCATTGTGGTCCTTTTCAACCCAGGCCATTCTGTGATGATTCTATACAGCATTATTGCTTCTTCAGTATCTGGAGGGATGCACAAACAGACAAACCAATAAATAAACCCACCACCATGACAAAGTTAATTACATTCTCTAGACCTTGATTCTGTAGTGAACTTCACTATTCAAAACTGAGCCTTCAGGAATTGAAGAGCGTAGAGCCAACAAAGTACTTGTGTAACTGTTTAACTTCCAGCACGCCAGAGGCCTCTCTGAAGTCAGGAGGACTATTCGTATGTTAAATATTGGCCACAGTAAATGTACTGTTGGCTGAGAGCCAATGGACATTTGTAACACGTGGCTATTCCTTTAGATAAAGCAACTGGGTTTAGCAGCAAAATAAAAGGTCTGCTTTGGGAAATGGTGAAGTAGAAATCGACCTGAATGAAATCTACCTTGGCTAATAAAATAATTTCTTTTAGGGGGGTTTATTACTTATAGCATATAACTTATAGACAGTTCCATTAGAGTTCTCATCTGCCTACTGAAAGTGTGAAATGCCATTCATATAGGGTCAGTGGTGTCTAATGACCTCAGAATTTCCATAGCTGTGTCACCTGGAGCAACTGAGCTGTTCTCCATCATCAAGTGTTCACATTTGCCTAGATGTTTCTTGTATTTTAGATTTCTAGTGGAGTAATTCTTATTTAACTTTAGTTTTTAAAATTAAAAGCCTGATTTTTTTTTTTTAATTTCCATTTCTACTAACAGCCCCTCTCCATTTAAATAAATATACAGATGGAAAGCTATTTTCAGAAGTGCTCAACATTGGCTTACATTCTGTGGAAGTCAGCAGTAAAACTCCTACTGACTTTTACTTGGGAGTGGAACTGTGTCAATACTGAATGGTTTTGAAAAGCACAGCTTAAGTGTCATTTTGACTAAATGCTGCCCAGGTATAATGTGAATATATTAAGTCAAAACATGTATTTAAATATGTCACAATATTTTCTGTCCACATTTTCTCCTTAACATGGGTGCCTTGCCTGCACAGGCAGAAACATACCACAGAATAAGTCAAATGCTTCCTACGGATACTGCTGCTTAATTCAAGCTGCTGTTACAACATGTTATGTAGCTTACAAAGTTTAGCCAAAATGTGTTTGAAATATACCAGCCATTTGCATCCTCGTTGCGACACATAATTACTTTCCTTTTGTGTTTTTTTCTGCTTTTTTAACACAGATGTCTGAAGGAGCTTAGGTAATTTGTACTTGATCTTGAACAGTATACCATTAACATCTGAATAATGATAGTAGATGATGCTGATCCACAGGAAAAAAAAAAAAAAAAAAAGAAAGAAAAAAACATCCTTAATACGGTGATTCCCATGTATATGTATATGCATGTATTCACACACACATATATATGTGTATGTATATATAAAAATATGTATGGTGGTAATTTCAGCACATTGATTTTTAATGCCTCTTTCCAGCTAGATTCTGAAGAATGAGGCTGCAGTTCCATGACAATTTAAGCCTACATAGATTGGGATGACTGCAAAACCAAATCTTATCCCTGAAAAAGATATATATTTCCACCAAATCAGCTTCTGAGTGGACTCATTATATAAGTACTGGTGCTGGAATATGACAAAAGATGGAAAAGCCTGACCAAAGGCAGGTTCTTGGGTCACTTGCACATTGGTTGGTTTAAAGGGCTGTGCAGTAGCACCAGAATATCTTCAGTATTCCTTAACACGAATTGGAGACCTGAAGATCGTTCTCTGAAAAATCTGTCCAGTATCTGCTAGTTCATAGAAATGTGATTGTTTGCTGATGATGAGAGAGACTTGGATCAGTTTGTAAGCACATAATAAGAACAACACATCCTTTTTTCTTAGACATTTTTTCTTACAATTAAGTGATCAGTGATGGTTCAGTCAGTTTTGAATGTCACCAATGTTGTTACAATAGTAACATGTTGTTTCCATCAACCCATGTGGTTAATGGAAACCAGGGCTGTTTTTCTCATCTAGATGTCTCAAGAGACAAAGAATTAAAAAATATACAATAGAGAGTGTGTATTGCATACAGATTTATATAAGTATGTATTACCTATTTAATATAATTATGTATGTAACAAATTTCTCAGTGTAGATACAATATTTAAGTGGAAGGAGGAGAAGAAAGGAATACATGCTTTCACAATGTGACAGTAAGAAGCATACTACATTTGCTACAAAAGCATAAGAAATCAAATGAAACAACTTAGAAATTGTAGCCAGTAATGTTGGATTTATCTGCTTAATTTTCTCCTTTTTTTTCCCCCAGATTTTGGAGATTGACCATTATAATTTATGCCTGTTTATTACTTTCAATATATTTAGGTTTGTAGCCATGCTATGATATGTATACCATATGGTTATTATGATAGAAATATTTTGTTATGTTTTTAGATGTTGCTATTTTCAATATAACTTTTCATTAATTCTCTGCCATAAGAATTTCTCTTTCTGTCTCGTAAAACAGAACATCTGTTACATGCGTTCCTGAAAGTATTACATCCCATATTCAAAACAAATGACACATATATTTGCCACTTCACCTATGCTGTACAACCATTGTCACCCTTTAAAAAAACGTGGCTAGGGGTTCTGGCTATTTAATGTGAGAAACAGTTAAGGCTCCATTTGGGGCAATGAATGTGCAAGTCAAGCCAGGTGACATAGTCAAAATAACCTCAGAGATTTCAGAATAATTTCTCACATTTTCAAAAGTCACTTTAAATGAAATTAAGTCAACTTCAGGCAAATCACTGTTGAAAACAGGACTAGGCAAGCTTTAACTGGATATCAGCTTTTACAGTTTGTTGTGACTCACTCTATGATTATGCAGTGCAGTGGTTCGCAATCAGCTAAATTGAAAAGTTAGTTCCCAGGGCGGTCTTTCTTTTGTGTACAAAGATAAGCTTCCATATGCAGGTGTCAGAATCTGTTCTCTCTATCACACTGTATTGATGTTTGGAGGGGGAAAAAAAAAAAAAAAAAGATGTCTGACATGACACTGATCATCTTTAACGGTGCATATTTCCATGCTATTATAAAAGCAGCCCTATCACTCTCAACACTTTGCTAGTAGCTCATTATAAAAATGCAAAGAATAATGTCAGCATCTCTGTTGCCATGAATATTTTGACATTCACACCTCCGCTGATGGGTGCCTGAATAAACAAGCCATGTGAGCTGCACAGGTGCCTGGTGCCTGGGACCCAACCCTAGCCCTAGGGCTCTTGCTCCATTGAGTGCTGAGGTGGAAGGTACAGCAGGTATAGGCCTTGTGTAGTAGGTGTGATCATGTTGTGTCACAGGGTCTGTGTGATAGCAATTGACAAGAGGAGCCTTGCTTTGTCTGATCAGCATGCATAGTCTGGTTTTAAAGCCTTTTCAGTGGAACCAACATTGTTCCAGTGAGTGCCTTTCACAAATCCAACTGCACAGGAAAAAAACTTCACCTACTCCCCTACTCTCAACATGTTTTGGAGTCTCTGCTCTAATTCAAGGAATAAGGCAGACATGCATCAAATCAATTTAAAGAAATATTTTAAAATTATGTTGTTGAGAGAAACGGTGAGGTGATTACAAAGCACAGAGGATCTAAGGATGGCATTATTTTTGTATACAGAATGGTCTAAAACTCTTCATTGCAATTCCACCCTTCCCTCCTTCCCCCCCCCCCCCCCATCTCCTTCAATACAAAACCATCCATTACAAAACTACTCCAGTCATTGATTTATGTGCTTGTGATCAAACTTTCCTGCTTCTAGCACTGTGAGCATTTTATAAAGGATACTTGCAATTCCTAGATGGACTCAACGTGCCTACTCCCATGCTGCTGTGCAGCTGCTTTATTATGTTTCTGGCTTCTCAACAGTGATTTCAGTTTTAGGATGAGACTATAGAAATAAATCTCTTAGAAGAGCTCGCTAATATTTTGATGATGACCTAATCTGCTTAGCTGCACTGTGCCTTATGCTTTGTGGAAATGTCCATATCAATATTAGTAGATACAGCTAATTTTCAAGGCAAGGTTAGATGATACTGGTCCTTGCCCCAGAACACTATCAACTGTCCCACCAAGCTGCCTGATTTGTACTGTCTCACGTGTGCTTATTAGCTTAGACATATGATTTGGGGAACCACGTGGAAGATGAGATATGCCATGTTCTGTAGCTGCATGCAGTTTTGATGAGGACACCAAGCAGATGTAAATTGCAGCTGAGTGGAGGGTTCGTAACAGGACCCAGCAAAGGATATTTTCAGGTTTCTTCCACTTCCACCTTCTCACATCTTATTCTGTAAAATAAATTCAAACATATATACTATAGACTTATTATCAATCTCTGTAATGTGTAGAGGTATAGGAAGAGAACAAGAAGCAGCATTTCAAAATTAAAACGTTGCCTTTATTTTCTGCTACTTGGCTTGAACAGCAGATCTTGTAAGAGCTACCAGACTTTGGAAACAAGAATGAAGGGGGATTTTTTTTTTTTTTTTTCCAGTTTGTTTCCACTTTTATAACAATCTCCCACATCTAGACATTGCTCAGGCTATTCCATGATACTCTTTCTCAAGCTCCTAATACGAATTTACAAATGGAGAGCTAGGAGAGTTACAGATGCACTCTTTTCCCCCAGCCTCCTACTCCTCTTGCTCAGAAGTGGCACAACAAATGCTGCTATGGTATGGTACTGGGAATGCAAACATATTGATAGTGTAGTGGAAAATGGTGGCAGTTGCAAGAATGAAAGCACCAGGTACTTGAGCTAAAGCACAGTCGCAGTCATTTACAGCTCCATTGTTTGACCCTCAGCAGAACCCACGGCCATTCAAGTGCTTTCTGTCTTACAGACGGCTCTACAGGGAGTGAAGAGACAGAAACCAGTGGCAACTATGCACTGTCCCTATATCTGTGTAACAGTTTCTTGGATCGGCTGCTTTTTGTCAGTATTTGAAATTCAGGCTTATAGCTTGAAAGATTTCCTTGTAGCTTGCTGAACATTGATAGAGTTGCGTTCTAACTAAATTTGTTATTACGTGAAGGCCTCAGACTTCACTTCCTCTAAATAGTCTCTGTTTACTGCTTCAGATTTTCACAGCCTTCAGAAGAGCTGCTCTATTTTTTCTCCAGGGACAGCTGAGGAAAGGCTAAGTTATGTGGTGAAGCTTCTTATACAAGCAAGTTGAGGAATGAGGATGCTTTTATTAAGGTTTTTTTTTTTTTTTTTTTCACAAAGTTGTTGTGTATTAAGTGGGGCTTGCTACTGTTCTTAAATTTATAGTTTTTGGTGTACCTATTACATACTAGCTGAAGCTGTCAAAATCAAGCTGAGCATTGTATTTCGATCCACAGGTGGTATGATGGTCTCCAAACATCTCAACCTGTTGTGTTAGCAGGCTGGAGGCATTTCAGGATCTAAGATACTATGCAGAAAGAACCAAAATAACAATGTATTTTTTCATTCTGTACAAAAGTGCCCAGTTAACTAAATTTAGAATCTTAAGATATATTTTGCATATATGTATCCACAGACATATATCTGCTAAATTCCCTGTTTCCATTTTTTATTTCAATTTCAAGACAATTTTGAAAGAAATTTTTTGTACAAACATCTCATTGTGCTCAGCCAGAGACCACTTCTTAACTTGGCTCCACTTGGGCATACATGGAAGACTTGTATGGCCTGGAAAAAGCCATTACAAAAACTCTAAGCTCTTTGTTTAATAACTTCACTACATTCAAGTACAGTTGATCGATTTACCAGCAGCACCCTTCTCTCTTGTAAAATGTCTGTAAAAGGAATAAGAGATATACTGATATGTTCAGTCGCATAGTCTGGAGGAGAGGAAATAACTGGAGCCCTACAGCTGAGGGGAGTGTTGGGAATTCCTGGTCTTTGAGGAGGGCCGGGCAGATGGCAACAAGACCATGGGCAAAGCTGCAGAAGGGCCAATCCTGCAGAGGAGAATCTGACATGGACAAAGCTCTAGAAACCTTTGTCTATGGAGAGAGGGGCAAAGCATGATGGAAAAACAGGAAGGGATAAAAAAAATAAGTAAATCTCTGAAAGACAAAAAATTACTTAATGACTTCTGCATACTGCTAAGTGCAGTCAAAGATTGAGAGAAATTAAATACACCCTGTTAATTGACTCTATTTTAATTAGATAATGATCTGGGACGCTAGCACCATGAACTGCAATGTTGAGTCTGAGTGGACAAAATCATAGTAGAATTAGCTGCTGAAAAGAGACTGAGAGGACAGTAAGTATTTCATTTAGCAGCCTTCCCAACATGTACAGAAAATTACATCCAAACTCTTGGTTTCAGGGGTGCAAATCGCTAAATGTCATTTGCATAGTTGCTGTGCAGTTAGATGCTCTCAAGGGTTTGCTTTAGTCATTCAGAAATGCTTATTGTTCTCTGAACAATGAGAAACATGACTTGCCTGAAAAGAAATTTGCTTCTTGTACTGTAGGGTGAATTTTTTATTTATTGGGAGAGACCTGTTTGTATTGAGTTTTTTTGCATATAGGATACCGAAGAAAAACCACATCAGAAAGCCTGAACCTGCAATAATATCCTGGTAAATTGCTCACACAAAGGCATGGGACCAAAAATATCTACGAAGGTTCAGTGTAAGCACTGGGAAAAAAAAAAAAAAAAAAAAAAAAAAAAAATTAAAGTTAAATCCAGAGTCTTCTAGGAACATTTGCATCATATAACAGTTGAGTAAACAAAATAAAGGAGACTGAACTAATTGAAGAAGCAGCCATTCTGAACACCACTTCCCTACTGACACCACCAGCAAGCAACAACAAAGGGAGAAGCCATAATGATACTGTGTTTGTTTGGCACGGAGTGGTGTCCATATATGTTCACATCCTAATCACTAGTGCAATCGTTGTTGTTCGCAGCTCCATTTCATTTCCTTGGCTGAGCACTCCCGGGATTTTGGACTGTGATCTCATTATTTGCTTGGCTCTGCCATTCGTTGTATTGTGTACCTGCTCCAGCAGATATCATCAACTCCTAATACTTCCCTGCTACACAGAACAAATCATTTGCATTTGAGTAGGTCGCTATGGCTACTGGCTACCTGCATCTGTACAAGCCAAAAACTAAAGGTGCTCTGCAGAATTCAGACAAGGATCAACTGTTCAGTCCTTGAGATCCTATCCGCGCCTATTGTTATTGCCAACAGCACACACTTGTGTAGGCTCGATTAAGCTCAATCTCTCTCTTCCCATTTTGGATTAATATTTAGAGACTCTTTCTCAGGGCTGCCAGCTGACTTAAAAGGAAAGACTGTCTCTAGAGGACACTTGTGTGACAGTAAGCAGATTAATTATACCTGCAGTGGTTCAAGGTGAATCATGAAGCCTAAAGGTTTGCCATTAAAATTAATTCCATGCTATTAGAAAATACAAATTCCTGCTGGAGTTGTCTGGAACAAATTGCTAATTTATGTGTAGAATTTCCCAGAGTACAGAAGAGCTCCTTAGCTGGGACCAACGCGGAAGGTGCCTATTCAGTAAGATTCAACTCCTCAGCCTCCAAAGGTTCGCTCAGAAATACTAACCTTAGTGCTTTGTTCTGTTCCCTGCATGAATCACAAAGGCAAGGAAATAGTGTTATCCGCGGTAAAGAAAATGTGGAGACTGAAGTGAAGTGACTCCAGAATGAGACAGTGAGTCAGCATAAAAGGCTGGACCAGAACTCAAGTCTGCCAACATGCAGCAGTGAGAACAAAAGAAATCATCCTAGTGAAAGCACTGGCTGTAGTGTTATCCTGAAAGAATCTGACTGAGGAATCATCCTTAATATGAGTAAAATACAGCAGAGGCTGATAACAAGAATTTTGCTGGTGTGCATGATAAGGAGTTTCCATGATGAGAAATTCGGTGAACGTTAGGAAATGGCATGTATTCTATAAAACCACTTGCACACATGAGGAGACATCTGGCAATGCTGTAAATGCATCCGTGCCACAGGCTGGCTGTTTTCTGTTCAGGACTTGTGTAGGAGTCCTCCAATTAGAACCATGGGAGCACTAAGGGGAAATGTGTTGCTTAAAATTATTTGAATGTTCAAAGTCTATACTGCTTTTTTCTTCTCCAGTAAACACCTTATCTTAGCTATTATGTTGGGAGGGGAGCTGGAGAATTTTGAAATTGCCCTGTGTCCCCTCTCCCATATGAATGGACTACATTTGGTGAGAAAATATATGTCTGATCCAAAAGCATGCTGCTTTGGTAATGGCAGCAAAGTATTGGTACAATGGAAAAAACATTTACTTATTTATCACTGTATTTCATGAGGTTATGAACCAGACTACGGTGTTTTATTGTCTTTTTGGGAATAATGTCAGTATTTGTAGGTAAGATCAACTTACTTCATGGGTGTGCTCATAACGAATTGTCTAGATTAACAATGTTTCTATATACATCATATATTAAAGGTAAAAGTCTATATAATAGTATTTGGCATCATTTGCATGGAAAGATACAGAGGCAGAGCACAAAAGTGGTAAAAAAATGAAGATTGACATGCATGCTTGGTCAGTGCTTTGAATGCTTTCACATTCAGATTGAATAACAGAAATCACATCTGGATATAGTTTGCAATTGTTTGCTCAAATTATCTTACTGGATACTTAACGTACTCCCTATCATTCTGTTATCCAGCCTGTACTGCCTTCTCCTTTGGGAATATACATTCATTACTCATCCTGCTATGTAGTTTTCATAGAATTCCAGCTATGACTAATTCCAAGGCCTGGTAATTTCAATCCCAAGAATTTCTATCCAAATAAGACAGGTTAGAGAAAGCAAGGCAAAAAGTATACTGGACTTTCAGTATAGATACTGAAAGAGGAAAGAGAATGGAATATAGGACACAATCTCTTTGTTTTCTATCAGCCGGTCATCTCTCGATTTTGTAGACCTTGCAAATGACTTTCAAAGAGGTCTTTAGTTATGGCCTTAGCAAATCTTGTTGCTGGTTTGTATTAATGGGCTGGACTTACATCTTAGGCCTTCCTGAACCTTTGACTTTTCCCCACAATTTCAATTGAGCCTTCTCTCCTGTACCTCACCTTGAGGTGTGCGGCCCCATGGCTCTGCCCTTCTCCCAGTGAAGGGCAGAAGGGGCCCACCATGAGGGAGGATGTAGGCTTGGCTCATCCAGAGAAACTGCAGTTGAAATACTGTTTGGATTCAGAGCTAGGAAGAAATGTTTGCAGAGAGCTACCAAGCCAATAATATGTATAATAAAAGAGTGACATGAATCTATTTTGGTCTTCTATCCAGTTGGAAGCTGGATTCTTTTTTTTTTTTTTTTTTTTTTTTTTTTTTTCAGAACTTATAAAGAGCTTCCTTCTGATTGCCTCCATTGTTTCTGGGAAGAATTGTTTTTGAATGACCTCCATCAACTCCAGCAGGATGTTGCTGATTTGCAACCACTGTGCTGCCTTTCTTCTGGCTGGGTTTAGAAGCCAACTGGTTGGGAACATTTGCATAGCAAATCCTTCCCTAACCCCTTAAAGCCATACAATCATTATCCTAACAAGCAGATAACAATATTCAATTATTACAGCTAAACCTGCCATTGTTGTTATTTAACCAATTTTAATTTACAAGTTGTGTTGTGTCATGGGTCTATTTCTTAAAAGCACCTACTAATTACACTGGGATATACTTCACATCTGTACACAGGGGGAGGGAAGGGCCTCAGCTGTTAGTTGCCTGTCAGAGACCGCTCAAATTCACTGAGTGTGACTCAAGCAATTCCTCAAAGCCATTGTACACCATCAGTTCATTTATTTGTATGAGAAATGTCATATTTGCATGAGAATGATCTTCTGAATCTAGAGCTTGCCTATGGGGGTGAAATGCTGTGGCGCTGAGGTGCCTTCCCAAATATTTCAGCCCGCCTGACCCTGCAATTATCTGCTCCAGCCCCATAAACGTCCCTGTGGATCAGATGAAGCTTGGACTGAGTCTCAGTGGATTTCTGCTTTGACTTGAAAAGAACATGGACATAAGACTGCTGCAGTTCAAAATGTACAACTACTCTCAGGTGTAGGTCTTGAATTTTAGGTGGTCCCATGTGAAACCAGGAGTTGGACTTGGTGGTCTGTGTGTGTCTTTTCCAACTAAGGGTAGTCTGTGGTTCCACAAAGAGTGCTGAGGACAACGCAGCCCAGACTTCCATCACCAAACCACGTGCTTGGGAGATTTCACTTGTCCCTTCTGTGACCACGCTGAACTTCCCTGTTGCATAGGAGGTCTGTTAACATTGGTCTTGTGGCCTTAATGGGAGAACAGAGCCTGCCACAAGGTCAGCAGTTCAGACAGAACATGCCAGGTAACACCAAACTGGGTTTCAGAGAATTATAAGGCATTCCAAGCTGGAAGGGACCCAGAAGGATCATTGAATACAGCTCCTGGCTCCACACAATGCTACCCAAAGACCATATGTCTGAGAGCACTGTCCAGACACTTCTTGTACTCCAGCAGCTTGATGCCTGTTTCAGGGCCTGACAACCCTTCTGCTTGCAAGCCACGTGAAAAAGGACTGAAGTTTGATTTCTTCCTTGTTCACCTGCTGTAAGCCTTAGTTCAGTCAGTGCTCTTGCGTACATTATTTCTCAGTGACACTTCCACAAATTTTGCATTGACCTTGCAATTAGCAGTAAGCAAAGCAATGCCCGGGGTCACTGCTATCTTACCAGCAGAAGGCTGAGGCCTCAGTTGGATGCTCAGGTGTTTTGGACACAGATTATGTATTGTGTGAGAGACTGAGCAGGCAGACACTCCACCTTCAAGACAGTCTAAGGTCTATCCAGGTCTCCGTAGGACCGAGCCGGGTCCCGAGGTGCTTTCTTTCACCGCACCGCGCCGCGCCGCGGGCCGGTGCTGCTCCGCCCCTGCGCGGCCGCTAGGTGTCTCCGCGGGGCGGGAGGGCCGGGCCGGGCCGCGCCGCACCGCCCGCTCGGGGGCGGGCCGGGCCATCAGCTGACCGGCCCCGCCGCGGCGCTCGGTGGTGCCGCTGCAGCTCAGTCGCTCTCCTCGGCAGCGGCGCGGCCCCGCGGATTTACTGCCGTAGCCCAGCGCGTCCCGCCGGCTGGCCGCCCTTCTCCCTCTTCCCCCTCCCCCCTCGGCCGCCGCGATGCTGCCCCACTTAGCCCTTCTGCTGCTGGCCGCCGGCACCGCCCGGGCCCTCGAGGTAAGCGGGGCAGGGGGCGGTCGGGCGGGGGCTCGCTCCCGCCGTCCTCCTGCGCCTCCCGAAGGCTTTGTCTGCCCGGAGCTGCCCCTGCGGCGGAGCTCGGCGGAGGTCCCGGTGCCTGCCCGGCGCCGGAGCTTCCTTCCCCGGCCGCCGGCGAACAATGGGGCCGCTCCCGCCGAGCGAGGGGGCGGCGGGGGCAGAACAGAGGCAGAGAGAGAGGTCGGCGGCTCTCGCGCATCGCTGCCACCCGGCTGCCCGCGCCCACCGCTGCCTTCGGGCTTTTCGCGGGGACGGTGCGCGTCCCCGGGGGTTCCTCCGCCGTTGGTCGGGGAAGGGAAACTTTGCCGTCCGGGCGGGGGGCGGGGGGCCTCGGGGGGCGGCAGGCGGAGCGGCGTGCGGGGGAGGCACCGCGCCCGCCCCGTCGCTCACCACACTCGCAGGTGCGCGGGGCGGCGGCGAGGAGCCTCCCGGCGGGGCTGGCGCAGCAGCAGCCGGGCGGCAGGGACGTGGGGCGGGGGCGGCGTGCCGAGCCGAGCCGTGCGGAGCCGCGGGGCGGGTTTCCCTGCGGCGGGGCGGGCTGGGGCTGCGCGGCGGCGAAGCGCGAGAAGATGGCGCCGCTGCAGTGCAGCAGAGGGGCGCCGTCATGCGAACGGCGGACGGCCCGGCCGTGGGCGGCATCGCCCTCTTCTTCTCCTGCCCCGCTGCCCAGTGCTGCCAGCGCAGCAACTGGCCCGGCGGCATCCTCCGGTGGGGCGGGGACGGGTGGGCTCCTCTCGCCCCCCGGGGCTGAGCGCAGAGGGCAGCCGGTGCCGCCCGGTGAAGGTGTGCGGGGAGCCCACAGCTCCCAGCCTCTTCTGCCCCACGGAGCCTGCGGGGCTGGCACCCGGCGCTCAGCCGGGACCCAGAGCCTGGAGCTCGGCTCGCTCCTGGCCGGAGAGCCGTGGGACCCGGTTATTCTTGGGGACCTGCCTGTCCCTGTGCCCGATGCTGCTCTTCCAGGCACGGGCTGGGAAACACTGAGCAGGGGATGTAAAAATGAACGGTTGTGAAGAGGTTCAGGGCTTTATGGCTTCCAGTTATAAAACTCGTTTGGGTGTTAGCTTGATGCAACCGTTTATTGCTTGAAAGTAATAGAAGGAAATCTCTGCCTTGGGTGCTTAGATGGAGCCAAATAAAGAAAGGAAAAATAGAATTGGAACGGTGCTTCAAATAGCGATGCCCATCACTGTGGTCCACTGGATCTCTCTGTCCCTAGCCTTCATATATATATATATATGGAAAAAGGTATAAAGTTGCAGGCACCATATAAGCACTTGCAAGAAGGAGGGCTTGGGTTTTGCATCAAAACCATTCTGAGGAGAGCCTGCATTCATCTGCAGCCCCATCCTTTCCGTGATGCCTGCTGGAGTAGCATCCAGAATTTTCAGAGACGTTCTTTGCCTTGAAGTAGTTGTTTAAATGGGCAGCGATGTTTGTGCAGAAGCTTTCCATCTTGTTCTGGCAATTCATAACAGTGTTTGTGGCTTTGCAATTTTCCCCTTTTTTTTCTGTTTGGGGATGGAGTAGTTTCTAACATCTGGTCACCTTGTGATTAACGTTGGTTCTTTGTATCTTGATACACTGAAGGTTGATGATTTGAACAAGCGGCTGCTTTTATAATACTTAAATATTTCATAACAGGAATTGCATGCATACGTTTACCGCACTTGTATTGTCTTTGTGTGCAAAAGTGTGAAATTTTGATGGTTGAATTAGATTTGAGATCTCATCTCCAGACTCAACCGTTTCTCCTGCCATTTTAACAAATGCTTTTTCGAAAGCAGCGGAAGAACCTATCTGTGTTTTCAGAGGGAATGTGGTATAAGGAAGAGGGAAAGCAAGAACAAAATTAAAAGCCTTGCAATATCACACACAAGAAATTCCGTCCTAAAATTACAGGCAGATTAATATTTCTGCATCTCTGAAGGAAATACATTGTAGTGATGCTACAGCGATGTCGCAGTTGCTTAGCATGCTACTTGCAGCCAAGTGAATCATACTTGGAGGGGGTAGGAAGTCTACTGGGCAATAGTTACCATTTAATCTCATCCTGTGTATTGTCTGATTTCAGTAGGTAAATGCAACAGACAGTAGCTGTGAATTTGAGTGAACAATCTCAGTTTTGCATGTTGAGATTTCTTCTAATTAGCACACAATTGGGGTGTCAAGATTTGTTGTGCCTAGTACTGCTGTAGATCCATGTTTACAAGCAGGACTCTCGTACCAACAAACTGAAATGGAATTACTAAGACACTGATAGCATACAAGCAGGCCCTCAGGAAGTAAGCTCACAAGAAGCATATTGCCTGGCAGCTTTTTTATAAAACTGTCTAATGCTGTGATTTCTAAGCTTTTATTTTTTTGTCTCTTTTTAAATGGAGGCTCCAAGTACTCATTTTTTAATTGTTCGGTTTTAAGTAGATCTTTGAAAATGACTTCCTGTAACATGGGCACTAAAGGAAGCTTTTCTTTTGCCTCCATTACAGAATTTGAGTTCTTTCTTCTGCTTCTGTTCTTGATCTTTCTCTGGGAAACGTTTTTTTTTTGGTTGGTTGGTTGTTTTTTTTTTTTTTTTTTTTTTTTTTTTTTTTTTTTTTGTTAAGAGATCCCCTTTGAACTTCCTCCTTAAAATTCTGCAATGGCAGAGCAAGCATTATGGATTCTGGTGCATTGGTAGTCAAATGGATAAATTAAAGGAGGGAAAAAGGGAGCTTCTCCCTCACTACTCTGCTTGTCTTTTAGGTTAATGAGCAACAATTTCTAGACTTTTGTTCTCTTCAGATGTGAAGGGAAAAGTCATCAGCTGCCATACTTCTCATAGAGCATGTATGAAGGTGACAAGATTGTGAGATTTTTTTTTTTTCTCCTCTTCCCCATTAGCTATTTATGGGACAAGTGTGGGTGACCTTTCTTAACCGATTTAATGAAGCAGTATTCTGATTTGTAGGGGAAGCTAGTGAGAAGTGGAAGTCAACTTCATGATGGCTTTTCTCTTGGCTTGTGTTTAAAAACCATTGGGGATAAATAGTTTGTATGTTTTGCAAAGACAAGATACAAAGATTCCTTCTAATTGTCCATCCTTTTAAAACACAAAGCTTGGCACTGTAGTTTCAGAGCATAAATATTTCATTTAACTGTATAATGAAATAGCAGGTGTTTTTCTCGATGGAGTCATTTCTCAGTGGCTCAGTAAAATAATTAACGCAAGCTGTTGAGTACTGAGAATTGTTCAAGAAATTAGATAGGATCACAGGATCTCTCAGGACAACTCTGGTCCAACCTCCAAAACAGGGCCAGTTCTGGACACTCAGCCAGGCTACCTGGGGCTTTCTCCAGGCAGGTCTGAAGATAGAGCTCCAAAGACAGAGCCTGGGGAACTCTGATGAGTCCGTGGTAAGGTTGGCTCATCTCTGGATTGAGGTGTGCCTCCAGGCTGTTGTGTATTTTTTTAAGGCATTATCTCTAGGCTTAACTTACATATTTGATCCTCAAAACTTTTGACGTTGCACTTTTTAAAAGTCTGTCATAACTAGTAGTTGGGGAAAAAAAATGTTTGGTTAAAAGTCTGTTTGTTCATGTAAATGTACACACTTGTGTCATGTGTACACATGCACATTAAAATCACCTAATATATCAGTGTAATATACACAAACGTGTTAAAGATCCCTCATACATTAGCATATTTCATATATGACATTAACATTGTTGTGTGTGCATGTATGTGTATGGTACATCACATTTTTGTGTTGGCTGTATTTGGACAATCTAGGCAACGAAGAGATAATTCTTGGCTGCTACTGGTAAGCATATAATAGGGTTTGTGTATGATAATATGTTCATTGAAGTTGTTAGGTGATCTATCTAGTATGGTTTTAACACAAGTCAAGGGCTGTGTGTTATTGGATTTAAATTCGGGGGATTTTGGAAAATCCTGTGATTTAAGAAGATTAAAAGTAAAGTGAATTGAAAAAGTACCAAATGACTTTCTGTAAGCTTGGTTAACTGTTAGAACATGTTCTTGTGGTGAGAGCTCACAATGATCGTTGACAGGCTGAGCATTGCCAAGAGCAGTGTTGATAACAGGCGTGAGCCTGGACTAGTTCTGAGATGGGACTGTCAAAAGACGAAGTATTGCTCTGAATTTATTTTTAAAACAGAATGCAGTCAGTTTGAGGAGCCTTTGCTCTCAGAACTTGGTCTGGAAACTGCCCTTCTTCCCTGATTTTCCTTCAGAAGTACCCTACAATTGAGGCACGCTTTCTATCCCTTTCAATGATGCAGGGCCAGCTGAGAGACAAACCAGTAGTGCCTGGTGCATAACTTTGAGATTTCAGCTCTGAAATGGGACATACATGACCTATGACTGTTTTGTGATTTAGTTGTGAAGCTTAAGTATTTGTTTTTATGAGTTAAAAAAAAAAAAAGCCTTCAAAAAGCTACTTTGTTTCTTTAATGTTGTGATCCAAATACGCATCTAAGTTCCGAAAATATCTACGACTTCATGTGACAAATTAGTCCTATAAAAAATAACCTAAATGGGAATAATGGTCCGCATTCATAGGGACCAGATTGGATAGCAGCCAGTTGGTATGTGTGTACATAAGTGTTGAGCTCCCAGTGTAACAGCACTGTAAGCACTGTGGTTTCCTCAGCTGTGAAGTAGGACTTCTGGTTTGCTGTGTTTCTCCCTTGTCCACACAGAAAGTTCAGGAGAACCCAGTCTTCTCTTGAGGACCTCGTATTAAAGGGTAAGCGTAGACTGCGCTTGTTTAAGAGGCTTTCCAAGGGAAGCCAGCATTCTGGTCAACTGCTCACCAGCTCACGGATTGTGAGACAGCCAAGCTTTAAACATAGAAGCATGTGAGCCAGTGCACTTTGTGGTTTGTAATCCACTTAGCCTTTTCAGGCTGGCAGAGGACCTAGTTCAGGAGCTGGCTGTTTCAAGCTGCTTGTTCTGCTTCCACCAGTGGTTTCTGCTTTCTAAAGTCAGCCCGTTCAGCTCTCACTGACGACTCCCTGCTGGTTTCATGACCCTGTGCTGTGTTGAAACAAACAAGCTGTGTGTTTTTTTAGTATGTCTCTTTTTTTCTGGCAGATGCTTCTGAGACCTTAGTTAGAAAATGGCCACAAGCAGTTGAACTGGCCCAACCAAAAGAGCAGGCAGATGCTCTGGGAGAAGAGCCCCAGCCTCTGAAACCGCATTTTCTGAAGTTGATGGAGCAGTGTTAATTAAGGCGTTGGTCCCTTTGCCTCCCTCTGGTGACCTGTGGCAGGACATGAGCAGTCTTTTCGCACCTGACTTCTCTTTGGTTCCTGATTGTTAAGAGTTAATGTCAAGTCATTGTGAAAGGCAAAACACTCCTAGGAGCTAAGTTCAGGGATGGATAGCTCCATTCAGTTCCCACTGACCCATTTTAAGCTAATCCAGATAGGAATTCCCTGTTCACCCTTCTCTGGTTTATCCTTCCCCAGAGTAGAGCTTATCTATTCAACCACAGCAGATAGCATGTGACAGGAATGGGGCAAAACTGGTTGTACTTGCTCGTAAAAGCATTTTAAAATTGCTCCCTTTGAGAGCATGCCATTCTTTAGATCCAGTATGGCAGTTACTATTTTTTATGTAATTTCTTTCAGGATTTCATAAAACACAGTGCACATCTAACAGGAGCTTAAGATAAGTGAGCAGTACACTATATTTTGTTTTTATATTTTGTTTTGGAAACTATGTGAAGTTTGGACTTTGATTTTTTTTTTTTGCTGCTATGAAACAGGGACTTATACATACAATACTCAGGTTTAGGTAATACAGTTACTTGGTCTTAAAATGTGTTGAATTTATTTTTCTTATGGTGAAGATGAGAATTGTCTCCTCATCCATCTCTAAGATTTAGAAATAGTATTCATTTGACACAGATGACATAATAGAGATGTAGGGGCAGGATTTAGGAGTTACTTCCAGTCTCCTTGACAAGCCATTGCATCGTCTCTGTGCCTGCAGCAAACATTGTCAGCATGTCTTAAAGATTGCTCATTTTGAAACTTTAACCCTATAAATTGAAGCCCTGCAAAATGCTCTATCTTTTCATCCATTTTTTTTTCCATACACAGCAATATAACTTTGAGACAATTGACTTATTCTTGTTATGGTTAGTTGTGTAAACTTATTTGTCAATGGAGTTTTAAACTTGTTTGGAACATGGATTACTGAGCTAATAGAGTAGTTCACTTTTCCTCATCAAGGGTCGGGCTGGGTGTAAGGAAAAGGTTCTTTACCAGAGGTCAGGCACTGGAACAAGCTCCCCAGAGCAGTGGTCATAATACCAAGCCTGCTGCTGTTCAGAAGGCGTTTGGGTCGTTCTAGAGTTTGACTTGGTGATCCTTGAGAGTCCCTTCCAACTCGAGATATTCTGTGATTATCCAAAAGGTTGCTTGAAAAACAGTTTGCTCCCTGTGTCCTGCCTTAAAATACAGGTAATGGAATTCTGATGTTCTTTCTTGATAAAGGTTTGATACTATTCATGTTCTAAGCTTCTCATAAACTTAGTTCTTGGCTTCAATTTTTTTTTTTTATCATGATAAAGGCTTATTTTTATACACATACAGCACCTATATATTTATTTACACTGAGAAGGAAGGTTATTATTTAGGAGAACTTAAACTGAATAAAAGGAAATGGCTGCTAAATACTATAAAAAGACATTGACTTTAAAATGGCGTTCAGCATTTTGGTAATTTTTTTTATTTTCTTACAAGCTTTGTAAATTTAAATATATTAATTGATTAATTATAGTTGACGAGTAGTTAACAGTATGGGAATTAGTGATTTATTTTTTGTGTGTATGCATAGTGTTAGTAAGCATCTAGGCTTGCAGAATATGTGGTAAGCTGTGGGGTTGCTTTTGAAGCTTATTTGATATTTTTCTGCAGATCTGCTGTATATGCTTTTTCTGTCCTCTGGCCAGTTCTCTTAACTAGGTGATGGAATAAAACTGCTTTTAATGACATGATTTTCAGCATTCTAATTCCATTGCTGTTTACTTTTACCAGTTCTACCTTCAGTTCCGTTAAGTCTTGGAAGAATAGTACTGATCTGAAGTTGTTTCACAGAATTTTAGGACTGAGGATATTGAAATTCTCAGGCTGTTCTTTCAGTGTTGGTATAGCTTCTAGAACTGCAAGCAACTTGCAGGTGAGGACTTGTCTATAATCTTGACATCCAGGAGAATGTGACTAATCATGAAAATGACAGCTGTGCATTATGGAGAAAACAAACAATAAAAACTCCAAACCTTCAGAGTTCATTATTTGAATTTTATTTGGGATATTAAAAACGGAAGTTGCAAAAACTAAAAAGTCAAAAAGCAAGTGAGGGACCCAGAGTATGCATATGAGATAGAGAGAGTTGAGGGGAACCTCTGGAGTAAATTTTGCCTGGTCAAGGAAAGGCTGTGTAACTTCTGTTAAGATTTTTCATTTTTGGTGGTCTCTCGTTTTTATTTTTTACAGTGGTAGCACTTTTTTTTTTCCCCTGCTAACCTTAACATTGAAAAACCAGTTTCCCCATCTTTGATGTGTAAGGTATTCTTGGTCACAACAACTTGGAGCTGTTGAGGTGAAGTGTTTCATCCTCCTGTCATGCCTGTGTGGATCCATGTGAAGATGACATCTCTTTTAAAACCAGCACAAAGACTTGCTTATTTGGGCTGTAACCTTGCTTCAATGCACGGCCAGGAGGAAGTGTTGGCAGGGTCAGGAGGCAGCTGCTGGTCTGGGCCTGCATGGCACCCTGCACAGAGCCACAGGGGCTCACTGAGGCCCGTGGGCATTATTAAAGCCCTGTGCTGGTTAGGGGGCTTCCTTAGAGCAGAAGATCTGAAGTCTTTCTGAAGGTGTTCAGAAGAAAATCCTGGGTACAGCTGAGTTTTGAGAGAAAGTCTGTGGTGAACAGCAGGGTGAAATTAAAGCGTTTCATTTGAAAATAAGTCTAAACTGTTTCTAAAGACAGGATTTGTGCAACAACTCTAGATGGGCATTTGTATTGTAGTTATACATGAAATTACCAAGTTCCTGCTTGAATTTAACAAAACTTGCATGGGTGGCAGATAGAAATGCTGAAGATCAACACCCAGGCCCTGAAAATCCAGGCTGGCCTGTGTGGTGTGGCTTCCTAGGTGGAGGGTTAGGTGCAGGGCTTTGCCACGAAGGGCAATGGGGACTCAGCTGCAGGGAGAACTTGAGTGAGTATAGCATGGATTTGAGTTGACCTTGTGGGAGCGTCAGTTGTGAGTTTGGGGCTTCTGAGCCCAACCCTGAAGAGAGCCCATCTTCTCCAGAGAAGGATTGGCAAAGTGGGGTTTGGTTTAGGTGCTAGCAGTTCTGAGGGATGGAAGCTATTTCATTTACTTATTTAAACTTTAGCTCTGGAGGTAAAACCAAATGAGAAAGATAATCTGTAATTTATTAGAAGAAAGATTGAACACTGCCTTAATTGCCTCCACAAAGAGGAAATAGCAGGAAAAGAAAAGCCTGACAGCTAGCTCTGTCTGGAAGGCATTCAAATAGGAAATCATGGACGTATTTTTAATAGTACTGACTTGTGGTAAGCTGAGGAAGGAAATGCGTTTTTCGCCTCCAGACGGAGGCAAAGTAAGAGTAAAGACTGAGTGACTGATTTTTCCAAAGGGGTAAATGCAGGATGTTGGGCTGCCTCGGGGCAAACAGAAGTGCGGTAGCCAGTGAGGCACAGGAGATGAGAGCAGGCCTCTATATGGTGGGATTTAAATTCTGTATTCACTTGAAGATCCCACTAACTTGAAATGTACCCTTGGGGTAGAGCGCTTTTTGGCTTGCCGGCACCAGCATTGATTGCAGGTAACTGCATATGTTATTTGCTTGTTGATTGTAGGATATGAGTTTTGGTGTTACCAAAGTATAGGAACAGCTAAGTGCTAGACTTATATTATTTTTAAACCTGTTGAGCCACCATTTTCTGAGGGAAACTGCATAGCATGGCTTGGATTTCAGAGGTGTTTGTGCTAATATTTACAAATTTCCTTGAGAAGAAACTTAGAAGTGTCTGATCATAGTGTTAAATTATGATTTAAAAAAAGTGATATGTTGAGCTTTCTCAATTCTTTAAATAGTTGTTTTTATTTTTCCTGTTATTGGTCCTGCTGAAGCAAGAGATGCTAGAGTGGAACTGAACACCAGCAAGCTGGATTCCTCTGGTGTGTTTGCCACAGCTGTTGACAGTATAAAACACGTTTGGAGTTGGATCTCTTCGCTCCGTGTATTCAAATTGCCTCCATAACTTCACTAAACAAGTTTTAAAGAAAGAAGGAAACAAATTGTGGGCAGTTTCCTGAGGTTGTGAATGACTGCGTTGGCTGAGGAATACTTACACATTTTACAGGATTCTTGACTTTTAAATGTCTGCTGCTGCAGAAGAAAATCTTGGGAGGATTATCACTAAATAGTGTATCTTGAGTGATATTTCAATATTTCAATAAATAGCTGAGAATGATGTAAAAGGCTCCAAGAGCTTTTAGGGAATACTCTGTTTAAAATGGATTGCAGACTCTGTGTGTCCATAAAATACTGCTTTTTGATCACAGGGAATAAATTGGTTAAGAGAAATACTTAAAACTGGAGAAATGTGGCTGGCACATCAGAAATTTGTAAGTTAAATTTAAGTATTGTGCCCTTCCCTCTGGGATCTGAGAGATTTGGGATGTCTTTAGAAGTGAAAATTCTTGTTCTTAGTGGACAGTCAGTTCATGTTAGAGTTGTCCTTGAGTCTGTACTATCTTTGTCAGATCTTTTTAGGTATACAGCTGCTTGTCTTGGTCTAACTTCCTGATTTCTTGTTTCAGTAGAAACAGCACAGTACAAGGTTCACCTCAAACAAAACAAAAAAAACCCTTCTGTATTCCTTCTCCAGCATCTTACTTGGCTAAACGTAGTGTCAATGGCTTTCTAATGGAAAGGCTGTTTTTAATCATGTCAGTAGCCAAATAGGTGGTCTGTCTGAAGATGGTCTGCAAAGGAAGAAAAAAGGCAGAGCTGTTAGGCTGCTTTGAGATGTGTGCTATAAAAAAAAAAAAACATACTAGCTGGCTTTCCCAAGGTGATGGGAAGAAGTGGTAGATGGTTTTGGTAAGCTAGTGAATTGCCTGTGAGAATCAAGAAGAAGAGCAAAGAGGGTAAGCCTTACAAATACTATTTAATCTTAGTGAGGTGTGGGGAGGGGTGGTAACTCTTCCTAATTAAAATACCTCTAGATTTTTACCTAATGCATACCTTGAAGATTTAGCCTTCCATCTACTTTGTTTTAATTTACAATATATGTTGAGATTACCAATTTTTCTTGCTAAACCAGATGGTAAAGAAATTCAGAAGTTATGTTCTTTGGAGTCAAAAGGAGTAGAAAACAATATTTCTAGGCACCTGTTCCTGTGGCTTCAATTACGTGTTGCAAAAAGCACATAAAATTTCCTTGGGGAAATGCCAGTGCATGATTGCTCCCGCTTAGTCAAATCTCTTATGGTACCTAAATTGGTATAGTGTCGAGAATGCCTAAGGTTTTTAAGGTTTTGTATTCAGTGGGATGCATTTCCTTTGCCTTTCTGCTTGTGCTTTAAAAGAGGAAACTGACCTAAAGCAGGAATGGCATGCATTGCCTGCCCTGTTAGGTTTTAGCTCTTCTGAGTCTACATGAGGATCTTTGCTGTGCATGGTCCTTGTTTTGGGTGTGTGTGTGTGGTTGTTTTTTTTTTTTTTTTTTTTTTTTTTTTTTTTTTTGAGAAACTAGAGAGGGCACAGCTTCAGGAAGAACATGCTTGGGAATATTTATTGTTCGTAGAGGTGGTACTTCAGAGACTGTTTAAATTGGAGATGGGAAAGGTAAGTGTCACGTAGTTAAGGTTTAGTATTTTGGCAACACCTTTAGGTCTTTCAAAGAGAGCTTACCTACGTCAATCTAAGTATCAAGAACAATGAAAAACATAGAAATGAAATAGATGAGCACCTGCAGGGTTGCATCTTTGCCAGCAGATTTTTATACACCATGCTAGTGATTTGTTTTAGTCTGCTTACAAACTTTGCCCCCTCTCTTTCCTGTTTAAAAAAGACACTATTCTGGTGCCCAAAATAGTAAATATGCTTTCCTGTCTTTTTCTTTTCAGTCTTACCCAACATCATGTGCTGTACATAAATTTGACTATGTGCAATGCTTAGGTTTGTTTTAAGCATGCTAACCTGATTCTCTTATAAGCAGTAATAAAGGGCAAGTGATGTGTAAACTGGCAATGGAAAAATGAATTGCATGAGTTTCAGTATAGCTTTTTTTTTTTTTAATAGGATGCAGTGGTTTTATTTGCAGAGGTAGCATTCTCATTATGAATTTCTGTTAGAACAGAGTAAGTAATGCAATTGTACAGCTTGCATTGTTTTTATTAGGTGTTCAGAAATGCTTATAAGAATTGCTGGGTCGCCAGCACTTGCAATGGGCAGCAGGGATTTTTTTTTTTTTTTGAGAAATTGCTTGCTTTAGAGCTTACAGCAGAAGTATTGGAAAAAATGAGGTGGCTTTTTTTTTTTTTTTTTAGATGTAGCTAAAAATGCAATATTATGGAGGAGAGTTTGTCATTTGAAATAAGAGTGCTTCATTTCAGTGAGTTCTCCATCTTCAGTAAATTTTAATTTTGTCGCTGATTTCCATGCTAATGTAAGGAAATTTCATTATTTCATGAGGAAATAAGCCAGGGTTTTTTTTTTTGTTTTGTTTGTTTAATGTATGATAATAGATACTGCATATGTTATTTGGGCAGATTTTTACAAATTAATACCCATCTCTGTAGGTTGTTAGATGCATGTACATAAATCCTTAATGCCTTCCCCACATTGAGATGTTTGGGAGCTTACATTACCTGTAGATATCATTCTGAGTTGGAACATGGGTTTGGTTGCCTGAAAGTGTTTGAAATATGCTGCCTGGCTGTATTTGAAGGTACTCATGCAACAAATACTTGGTTAATGTTGGGTTAGCTGACACACCCATGGCTCAGAGTGGTTTTCTGTCTCTTCCCAGTTCTTAATGATGGGAGGATATGGGGAAGATGCTTTAAAAATATATACCTTTCTTGCTCTAATTATTACTAGGAAAGATGGTGCTTATTATGCTCCTGTGCTGACGGTGATACTGGGAAGTCTTTCCAGCTTGGACTTGATCTTCTTGGGGTGTCCTGTGTGTGTGCTGTCATACCTGCTTGGTCTTTGCCTCCCTTCTTTGGCCCTCATCTGTGAGGATGCGGTGGATGATGTTTGTGCTATCTTGCTTTGAGTCTTGGTTTGTGACAGCATGTGGACGTACTTGACTTGGCTTGTTGTTTTCCATTCTCTGGATGTGGACACGTGCAGTTCCCACACAGGTTATTTTCCTGAGGCGTCAGGAGGAAATAATTTTCTCTTGGTGAAGCTTGGCTCTCAGGATGTTCTTTTGAAGTAGGGGTGACTAGGTACTGGCTGGTAGCCATCTGGCAAAGTGCTACCTGCCCAGAGAGTAGGTTTGGCAAAGTGCTGCCCTTCTGCTGTTTTCCTCAGCTGTCTACCTTTTCCTCAGCTTTGCCTGTGTCTTTAGGAAGGAAGGTATTCCTGATGGTCGTTAGCAATTATGAGGGAGAGATATTTTTTTTTCCCCCTAATTTATACTACACATCTGTTCATACTACAAAGCAGCGGCTGTCAATTTGCCCAGTTTGTGGGCTATTTCTAATAATCTATTTTTTGTTGACACTGGTGGCTTCCTGCTGCGTCTGTGTTGGCATTTGTCACGTTGGTGCATGAGGTACTGAATGACAGTGCAGGGTTTGGTGCAGTGCTGTGGGCTTAGATCTGCGGCATGGAGCCCTCAGCTTTGCTCTCTGGGTCGTCCTGTATCCTCTAGCTGCTTGCTAATACAGTGATAGCCAAGGGAATGGCAGGACTGACTAGGTCTTGCAACTGCTTCACTATAGGCCCACAGTTGGACTAAGGTCAGTGAACTGTAGTCATAAATGTGAACATGAAACTTTTGAAAAGTACTTTCCTTGTGACTGGTGGCAAGGGATTTCCAACTCTTCTGATTCCTAGCACTATTCATCCGAAAAAGGCACTGGAGCTGCCATGCGTGGCCAGGTGTTGAGGTTATGCCCCATGTCCAGCTACTTCTGTTAGGGCTTCAAGGGAAGGAGGCAGGTGGAAGGAGAGGGGGAGGGATAGTGTTAAACAGATGTTTACAAAAAGAGAAGTCACAAAAGTCATTGCATTTGTCTCTCCTCTTTTTGTAGGCACTTTTCTCCACTTTCTGGAAGTGGTACATAGCCATTTGGGAGAGACTGCTTAAAGCAATCCCTGCTGTAGATGAAGTCTGAAATGGCAGGGCAGGCTGTTGTGGTTGTGTGTGTGCATAGACATTATGCACACAAATACGAGTGTGTACTAAAGTTAAGCAATGCTAATGATGGCTAGCTCCAGAGCTCTCATATGAGGAAAGAGTCAGGTAGGCAGTGCTCATTAGGATCTCTGAATTTGTGTTTGCTCACTTGGGTGGAAAATAAGTCAGGGGTTATCTTTAACAACACATCTCATGTTTTCCCCTCCCCAGTTAATAAATAATACATTGCCTCTTCTCCTGCAAAGTCATTGTTTACTTTCATCCTGCTAATATTCTGAAGTTTACTTTTAGACTAATAAAATCTGTTCAAAGATGGAGTGTAGCAGCTTAGTTAATACCACGTGAGAAGCTTTGTCAGCTCTGTGGCATTGAGAAAAATCACAGGAAGACAGTGTGCATGTCTACAGTTGAATGTTTCAGTTCTCATTGGGAAACCCAATAAATAAAAACATGCTGGAAAATCTGTTTGTTAGGATTTTTTTAGCAGTCTAATTTAAAACAAATTTAATTGCAGCTTACCTGTTCTTCTGTTGCTATTAAGATAAAGCTAACAATATACTATCTGTTGCAGATTCCCAGTAGTCTTTTTTTTTTTAAACTTTTTATTCATTATTATTTAAATTGAGAAGAAATGCAGCTATTGTAATCTAATTTCAAAACCTTTTTTTAATGATCAATTACTTAGGACTCTAAGCATTTTGTAGCACGACATAAAATTTTACAATCTACAGTCTTGAAATGAGATTTGAACAGAACCATGGTGTCCTACAGCAACTGCTATAGGTATTTGCCAACACGATGCTTGAAAATGAGAAAGGTAGACAAGCATAAAAGCCGTGGTCAGTCATCGTCTGGGCAATAGCCCCAGTGTGATGTTTCAGGGGCAGATGCATGTTTGTTTGTTTATTTATAAAAGTGATCTGGAGAGCTTCAATTTTTAGTCTCATCCTGAGAATAAGGTATAAATGCACGCTATGTGAGGGCTGTACCCTTTAAATAAAGGATATTTCTGTTAATTATGTACTGGGTGTACCAATGTCAGATGCTTTAAAACAGTCAAGTTAAATGTGTACCTGTTACAAATCTGGTCTTGCAGGTGGAATAAATGACTGGTTATACCTGAAGAATATTCTGCATTGACTATATGTGCTGTGTTTTGAAACCGAGTTCACTTGCAGACATTGAATGCATACAGTGTGCACACATCTCTTCTCACCAGCAGTTTCCAACGTGCCTTGCTCAGTCCTGGTTCCTGCTGGAGGAGGCGTTCTGTCCTACCTGCAACTACAGATAAATGGGGCTGCCAGCGGTGCTGCCAGCTGGGCTCTGCTGCATGTCAGGGCCTTAAGCGAGGAGAGAGTGTTGGAGCTGTAGGAATATGAAGAGGAACAGCTGGATATAGCAGCTCACACTGAGTGGCAGGTTTCCTCCTGCAGGAAGAGAGTGATGTTTTCAGAAGTGTAGTAAACCTTAGGATACAATTACATTTTCACAGAAACATATCTTTTACCTGTAGTTTTAAAGTGTTTGCTGGAGTTGCAGTTTGTTCTGCGTGTTAGGTTGGCAGTGGAGGGGAAGCGCATGGAAGTGACGGACAAAATGCAAATGTCAAGTCTCCAGTTCTTTTCATAGATGAAAAGCTGAATCTTTTGCCTGTCTTGGAGGGAGATGTGTCAAGTTTTTAATGCTGAAAGCTATGCTATTGGTTTTAGTCAAAACGTTCCCTAAAGGGTGATTTTTGGTTTCTGGAAATTAATGGGAACAGAAAAATTTCTAACCATTATGTTGGTGTGTTATGAATAAAATGAAGTTAGTGATGTTCAATATTGATAGACAGTGATGCATTATTATAGGAATGAAGAGACAAGCAAGATCTTATTGCAGTAGTCATGAGCAGTTTATATATAATTGTTCCTGCCACTGTCCATCTTCCCCTGTCGGTTTGAAATGTAGTCTGAGGTTGGTTGTGCTTATAGTTACAGAAAAAAACAGAACTGAGATTGGATGGCATAAAAGTAGTGCTTTATTTTATTTAGTCACTCCCAAATCTAAATATACTCATCACTCTGACATGAATGCACTTCTTATTTATATTTTGTTTCAGGTTTTCTGCATCACACAGGAGTGTCTGTGTCTTGAACACTTACAATTTATTGAGGCTATTGCTTTGCATTTTATGATCACACCAAGTGAGGCAGGTGGCCTTGGTCCTGTACTCCAGTGTACCTGATGAGGTGTTTCCAGCCTGCTTAGCATGCATGCATTTCTTCACAGTGCTCTGCTGTTCACAATGTGCAGAGTGATGCATCCAAGCCAGCCAGGGAAGCATTCATTGCAGGCAGCTGGTTTGGGGCATATGAAATAAATAAGCAAGTCATCTTTGAAGACAAACAAGGATCCTGTCAGCTTGGAACCATCCTTGTCAGCTCTCCTGCTAAGTCCTTCTGACATGGGGAGGAGGAGCTGCCCTTTGCACAAAGCCAAGGGAGCACTGGTGCATGTAAGATTGTACTGTATTTGGGCTTGAGAGCTCTTGAGGCCCCTCGGGTGTGGTCATTCAGCAAGAAGAAAAACTCAGAGTGGTTGAAGTACTGGCAGGTAGTGTGTAGGCAGCCCAGTGGGTCTGGTGTTGCCCTTGGAGATGTCCATCTGTGTGGAACAAAACTTGCTTGGAGGAGAAGTGAGCTTGGCCCATACTGAGGAGGCTGAGAGGTTTAGGTCTCCATTTGCTCTGCACCAATGTTTGAAGGGATGGGGCTGTAACCTGTTCTCTTGTTGCCCTGCAGTCTGTGGGCTAATTTGGTGGATTTATTCAATTTCCCACACGTGTATTTCCTCTTCCATAGCTATGCAAGCACAGAGTCTGCTAATCTAGGCTATGTCAAGCATTCAGAGAACCTGAATATGTTTGCTGAAACGAATAAAAGCCTTGGGTGGTGACACTGCGCCCAAAATGTTTTGGCAGTACTCATGCTTGAATGGAAATCCCAGTGCTGGGTGGGATGCCCTGAGGCTGGTGGGACAGTCCCAGCCTAGCCTGCTGTGTCTGGGGACCTGCAGTGGCTGGGCTGGCACCTGGCAGGGAGCACTGCAGTGGGAAGATGTGGAGATGGGTCCATTCACCTTCCCTCTGCCATGGGTTTGCTTCAATTTTAAGGTTCCTATTTATTCCAAAGTTCTGGTTTTACTGTGCTACGCAGATTTTTATGTTTCTCCCTTCTTTTGCTCTCATCCTGGCTGCAAGTGGATGTTAATTAGTCCGCTGCTGCCTGTCACTTGTGCAGACAGGCTGCTCTGCACAGGCTCTCGTGGTGCTGTGGCTGTGCTGCCAGCAGCTCAGATGCGGGAGCTCACAGGTGCCTGGATCGATACGGCCTTTGCAAGCAGATAGTGTCACCCTGTGTGATCCTCTGGCACTTGTGTCCTGGAGCTGACTGCAAGCATCGATGCCTGCCTGACCGCAGACAGGTCTGTTGTCTGCTTTTTGCAATTGGCTGTTTGATAAGCTGAATGTGGAATTGGAAGATGCAGTTATTTATCTGTAAAAACAAAAACAACAACAACAAAAAAAGAAACGCTGCTGATGATGCCAGTGTATGTGTGCTTGGGTTGCATGGAATTGGCTGCTGCAGCATTTCACAGGCTGATGCTGAAGGAGTTGCCTCTCTTGTGTGCACAGCCAAACTGCTTCAGCATCCTGACGTAGGCTGTCTGGTGACCAGTGCTGTTCCTCAGTGCAAAAAGTGAAGAATAGAAACACTAAAGTTCTGTCTTAGGTCATTCCAAGTGTCCTGTCCTGATCTGTGAGCAGCCTGATGCTTCAGCAGTGGCTGACATGGGAGGCTGGGCACTGTCCCAAGTGTTCTGCAGCTGTTCTGTGAGAGGAGATTGGCTGGGTGGTGCTCCCTGCGTCTTACATGGGCTGTGTAGCACCACATCTCAAGTTCTGTTTTGTTTCTGAAAAAATAACCCACCTTGCACATTCTGACTTTCGTCCTTGGCAAAATGGCAGGAGGTCTGTACTTCCCAGAAGATTTGGCTGAGGTGTTGTAGGATCTCAGAACCATTAGAGTTGGAAAAGACCTCTGAAGTCATTTAATCCAGTGGTCCACCTACTGCCAATGATGCCCACTAAATCCTGTCCCTAAGTACCATGCCCACGTGGTTCTTCACCACCCCCAGGGATGGTGACCCCTACACCAAGCTGACAGATAGGTATCTCAAGTAACATATGCACTGTGAGGAATAATGCTGCCTTTGATTCTTCAACTTTGTTATTATTAAAAGTAACTAACTTTCAGATATCATGTGTTTCCCTCCTCATCCTTGTCACTGAGCATTTTGAACAAAACCTTTTCTGTAGCTGTTCTTTAGAAGTATTTTCCTTAAAACTTCTAAAGAGGATTTAATTAATAGCAATTTCAAACTAGATTTGGCTTTGTAGCCTCGAAGAGTTTGTGAAGAACTCTCAGTTTATGAAGGAAATTATTTTGGTTAGTTATATTAAGGTCAGATTTGATAGATGAATTAATACGGAGAAATGTCAGCATTGATGACAATACTATGTTCCTTTCCAATCTCTTGATTCTGAAAATGGATTTAAAGGAATAAGACAAAGAAATAAAACTGGGAAACGAACACTTTCTGCAGTGAGGTTCAATTGCTGTTACAGAAACTGGCTCCTGGTGGTCTACTTCATTCTACTTCTTGCATTTATTTTATTCCCTAAAGCCTGATAAACACTTAATCTGGTGCTGGCTTTCTGGTTACTCTGCTTGGATGTGTTGGTTCATAACAAAAGGTTTCCAGAGCTGAATGCAGTATTATAGAACAAGCAGTTGTAAATAATTTTGATAATCTCTAGCCTTAATTTTTTTTTCAGATTTTTAAGAGACAACAGAAAGTTTGAAGGTAAAGCAGGACAGAAGGAGACAGAAGGAGAAATAAAAGTGGAAGTTCTATATATAGAGAAGGAGAGCGTGATGGCTCACGGTTTCAAGCATTCAGTGCTGAGGAAGGAAATGGCATTCCAAGTTGAGATGTGAGCAGAAGCTGGGAGATATCTGTTGCGTGGTTAATGCTGCAGTGCTGTCTTTAGTTCAGTAATATTACGTTACTTAACAGGTTATTTGTAGCTGCTTGTATCCCAGTTCTGAAGTCCCTTCAGAGCCTTTTTCACCTCTTCCTTATCATGTTTTCTTTCTGAGCAGAGCCTGAATCCGTGGCTTCTCAATGGACCTATTGTTGTAGACAGTATTTTTGTTACAGTCATTTACTTTCTGTTAAAGGTAAGAGAAGAAACAGTCCATTATGTAGAATGGCTCCATTTTTGATCCATTATAAACTTTCCTTAGTGAAGAGAGTGGAAAGATTTCTCACGTTTCATTTACCCATGTGTATTTTTTAATATGATGATATAGTAAACAATTAGTATGTGCAAGTTCAGAGTTAAAAAAGTCAGCGTTCTAATGGTGGTCTGTTCTAAGAGTAAATACTTGTGTTTTATTTATACTGTGCCAGAGACCTAGGAGTCTCAGAAGGCTGAATAGGAGCTAGATGATAAATGTTTCACTGCTGTAGATCGTTTGAGTAGAATGCAGAACAAGAGAACAAGTTCTTCAGTAGTGGTCTGAAAAAGCCATTTGGTAAACAACTGATTTGGGGCATGTGATTTTATAGTCATTTGTTGTACAGTAAAAAATAAATTTCATATCCCCAAATCTGAGTTTATGGAAATAGTTTTGTAAGATTTTCAAACTCTCTAGTTGAGCTTTCTGTCTTCAGTGGTGTCTTTTGAGTGAGATGATGCTGACATTGTACAAATCACAGCGGGTTTAAGGTGGTGATTATTTTTAACGAGCTTGTCACGTTAATACAGAAAGCAAAGAAATGAAAAATTGCTGCCATGCATTGTTTGAAGTCTGAGAATTTTTACCTACTATTTTTATGGATTCTTTAAAAAAAAATTAATTAACATTAATGTTGTCTTCTAGTCTACATTTGTACAGGTAAGTGTTATCATAGAATCCTTAGAGATGGAAAGGGGACCTGTGAAGGCCATCTAGTCCAACTCCCCTGCAGTGAACAGGGACATCGCAGCTAGAACAGGTTGCCTAGCCTCGCCTTCAAAGTTTCCAGTGATGATGGGTAAATGACATCTCTGGGCAACCTGTTCCAGTGCTTTACCACTCTCAGTTTAAAAGATTTTTTCCTTATATCCAACCTAACTCTACCCTCTTTGAGCTTAAAGCATTCTAGACAAAATACACACTGCATTTATATGTACGTTCATAGGAGGTTGTGCACCTCTTCCTTGACACATAGGCAGCATCTTGAAATGGAGCCTGCAGCTCATTTGATAGAAGAGGAATGCCAATAAAAGTTATTTGTCTCATTTGCATTTGTACTATACTTTCAGTGTCCATTTTCATGAAATTTCAAGTGTTAGATTGGAGAATTGGACTGTAAGTACTGCGAGATGCCTCCGGAGAACCAGTGCAGTAGTGGGGTTGCTTCTGGCCTATATATATATATATATATTTTTTTAACATACTGAGATACCTACTGTATGTATCAGCATACAGCAGGAATGCTTCAGTGTAACCTGACTTCAGGACAGTGATATCAAATTGCAGTTTGTCTGAAAGGTAAAGTGCACGGAGGGGCAACTGTAATGTAAACTGTTCAAACAGAATGGTATTTCAGTGAACTTGCTGCTGCTGTTCCATATTTGTTAACTAAGTTTTGACTTCAGGATCAGGAGATGAATTACAGCTGATGATGTTTACAAGTATGTGAAAGCGATCTCCTTGTCTCTGTAGGTAATAAGGAGAAGGAGGTGCTTTACCTAATTTCTTCTGTTCAAAAACCAGCAGTGGGATGTAAAAACGAACAAAACCACTCAGCAGCAATAATAAAAAGGAAAAAAAAAAAAAAAAAGCATAACGAACCCATCAGTTTCTCCTGTTTAGTCTAGGAAAGAGTGCAGTATCCCAACAGTCTCTCTCCTTTATGAACTAGATCTGACAGGATAAGCTGGGCCCAGTGCAGCTGCAAGGATAGCCAAGCAGCTTTAGTAGGCACTCAGTGGGTGTGTGGGGTCCTCCCCCATAGCCCTCTTCACAGCTGCCTCCAAGAACCTCTTCAGATTGCTATTCCTGTGGCTTGTTACTTTGTGCTCCAAGCCCTAGTGCAGGAAATCAAGCAGTTTATAGTGCTTCCATTGTTGCTATCTGTATAATCATACACATACTCTGTATGGTCGTTGAAACGGATCTATAGTGTCTGTTTATTCAGGCTAATTGCCTTTGACAGACTTTAATAAGAAGATAGTTTTGAATCAAGAGTGGGTAGATGTGTTGGGTGACTTGTATCTTAGCAATAAGAAAGCTGTCTGAGCTAGAATGTAATATATGTGTGAGGAAAAAAGTTTTTTCAAGCAGGCCGAAAAGATCTTGTGACATGACTATCCTGTAACCTTCTAAACGTCAGTGAAATGGTGCAAAATGCCCTTCTTTTTTTTCCAAAAGCTTGACATTTAAAACAAACCTACATTCAATTTGTTCTTCTCCACAGTGTGGGAAGAAATGTATGTTGTAGACTCTATGGGTGAATTCTGAAGTTCGCCAAGAAGATGAAAGGCGTGCATGTGAAATCCTACTCAGAATGAATGTGTAAGGACATAACTGGTGAATGCAGTAACTCACACTTAGCTTTTCTGATTAGAAAGTGAGAAATTAATTTAGATAAGTTATCATAGTAGTTTGCAAGTGGAAATCGATAGAGTAAGCAGGTGTTTTCTTAAAGTATTAAGATGGTGAAGGGAAGAAAATTTACCAATACTTAATAGGACTTTTTCTGAAATATTCACTGAAGGTCAGGGATTGGAAGGGACCTTGAAAGATCATCTAGTCCAATCCTCCTGCTGGGGCAGGAACACCCGGATCACACAGAAATGCATCCAGATGGCTTTTGAATGTCTCCAAAGAAGGAAACCCCACAACCTCTCTGAGCAAGCCCGTTCCAGTGCTCTGTTACCGTTACTGAAGTTCTTTCTCATATTTATGTGGAACCTCCTATATTCCAGCTTGTATCTATTGCCCCTTATTCTATCATTGGATGTCACTGAGAAGAACCTTGCTCCATTCTCCTGACACACACCCTTTAGATATTTATAAACATTAATGAGGTCACTTCTCAGTCTCCAGCTCCCTCAACCTTTCCTCATAAGGGAGGTGCTCCACTCCCTTAATCGTTTGTGTGGCTCTGTGCTGGACTCTCTCAAACAGTTCCCTGTCCTAATATTAGTAGTCCTTAACTGTTGTCACACTGTCTCTTCTCTGAATGTTACTTTGTTTGTTTAGATTTGATACTTATTTTTTTGCCTGTATGTAACAAAATAAGAGTATTATCTGAAACTAAGTATGTGCTGTTCTGAATATATGTTTGGTTACCTTGAAACTATTTCATCTCTCAATATAATTGTAACAGGGCAAGTTTAAAAAAAAAAAAAAAAAAAGTTGATGTGGACAACTTGCTTGCTGTTACGTTAGCAGGAGGAGGAACCACACAGTGTATACTTGCTTTCTAGGGTTAGCCAGGAAGAAGGGTAACACCACTGCCTCAACAGTGTGGAATAATGTACCACTGGTTGGGATGAGCAAGTTTAAGGACCTCCTATTCCATTTTCATAGTACCGTGACTGTGAAAGACTTGTCAGTGTAAAGCTGTACAATCAATAAAAGTGCATTATAATACATTTAGCTTGCTTAAGCGTAGGTTGAGTGCAAGTAGGAGAGCTGCTGTGCTCATGAGTGTTGCCGGGCTTCTTTAGCCAGCCACTGTGCTGCTTTGGTGCTACTGTAAGCTGAGCCCTCCTGTTGTCTTAGTGAAGCCTTGCCTGCCCTCCTGAACCTATGGGAGAGAATTAGAAGGAATGTGGGACAGATGTAGGAAAGCTGCTCATCTTCTCTTGCTTCGAGCTTCTGGTTACCAGCTGGAAGCAGAATGATCTCAAATACACAGAATCACAGAAGGGCCTGGGTTGGAAGGGACCTCAAGGATCGTGGGTCTCCAACCTTCCCACTACAGGCAGGGCCACAAACCTCCCCATTTAATACTAGACCAGGCTGCCTGGGGCCCCATCCAACCTGGCCTTCAACACCTCTAGGGACGGGGCATCCACAACCTCTCTGGGCAGCCTGTTCCAGCACCTCACATAGTAAAGGACTTTCTCCTGAAATCTAACCTAAATCTTCCCTTCTTCAACTTAAAACCATTTCCTCTTGTCCTGCTGTTATCTACCCTTTCAAAGAGCTGATTCCTCTTCTGTTTGTAGGTTCCCTTTAGGGTTGCAATGAGGTCACCCCACAGCCTTCTTTTCTCCAGGCTGATCAAGCCCAGCTCCCTCAGTCTCTCTTCATGGGGAAGGTGCTCCAGTCCTTTGATCATCTTTGTGGCCCTTCTCTGGACCCTCTCCAACAGCTCTCTGTCTTTCTTGTATGAAGCTGTTCAAGTCTCTGATTCTTTCAGCTAGCTCATGTTGAAAACACCAAGTAATTCTTGGTGACCATGTTTAAGAATGCGGTGCTTGAGACAGTCCCAAAGCTGACGTTAAATGGGAGACATTGGACATTATGGCTCTGTGACATACTTTCAGGTTCTCTATTTATTTTTTTCTTGCCTGCCTCATGGCATTTCCAAGGAAATCTGCCTAAATTATTGCAGCTGGTATTCTAAGCTGCTGCTTTCAGCAGTTGAGCAGAGCTGAAAATAGGAAGGAAAATGTGAAGTGAGTGTTTGAAGGAGGAAAATAGGAAGACAGCTACAGGTTGCTGTAGAATTTTTTTAGCCCATATGTGGAGTAAGTGCAGAATTTTAAGGCATTACTTAATGTCAGCCAGGAAAGACTCCAGGACTGTGCTGTATTTTTTAGTGGTACTGTTTCTGTCAACTTTTCAGCATAACCAGTGAAGTGTCTCAGTTATACCAGAAAACATGTTGGGTTGAAATGTTTCTTGTCCTTGTATTGAGTGTGTGAAAACAAACGTGTGCAGCTTTCAGAGAGTGTGTTCTTCAGAAGGAGAAAAACCCAAAGAAGAGGCAAAACCCAAAGAAGAGGCAGTGTTACAGCTTGGGGCAACAGTTCTGTCAGTGTAGGTCATAAGCAATTTTTAATGTCATCTATGAGGAAAATTAGAGGAGATTAATCAGTTGCGTGTTGCTGCTCAGTAGCATTCAGGTCATGGATAGTTTGTGTTCCACCTCTAGTACTCTGAAATTCCTGGTGAGGGGGTCAGTATCCCTGCTTAAAGTCCTCAGGTGTTGTATCAAGTGAAATAAACATTATTTCTGCTTTCCTGCGTGTTATGACCTTGCTAGTCTTGTAATAAGAGCTGACAGCCATCAAGCTTGTTTCTCAATTAGTAAGTGGAAATAAAGTTTCTTGTAGTCTCCTTGTGAGGCATCATTAGTGTTCAGTAGGACTTTGTGTTCTGCTGCTCCAGGCATGGTAACCAAGCACAGATTTTTCTTCCTCTGTGTGGCTGTGGAATGCATGATGTCTTTCTCATCATGACTGCTCCTTGTTAAGTCTCAGTAAGGCAACAGCAAGTGTGAGGTGGGAAGACATTGTATTGCTTCTTCATTTGCAGCAGCAGTTATCAGGATGCTGCAGCTGACGTGTTCTAAAACACAAGATGTTTTATTAATCTTCCAGATTTTTCAATTAAAACACAAACAAAAATCCCCACAAACAAGCCACTGTTTGAAGGATTTATGTTCAAAGTGACAGTCATATATTGGAGGTATTGACAAATGCTAGATTTTCATCTTGCAGTATGTGGTTCCAAAATGATTTAAAAAAACTGGAGGTTTTTTTCCCCTAGGAGAAGACTAATGCTTTGGGTTTTTTCTGCTTAATGATCTGTGGTTTTAGTCCACTTATTGGTTAAGAAACAGTACTTCATCTTTATTAAGTCTTCCTATTTGGATCAGTTATTTCTTATCTGATAACAGTAGTTAAAAATGAATAATTTCATTTATCTGCGTTTTTTGAGGATCTAAAAGTGCCTCTGAAATTTCATCTTTCATAAGTCTGTTAAATTCAATTAGCGTGAATTTGAAATGGTATTTAAGGATATTTCTTTTGGATGCAAAGCTTGTCAATTGCATATGAGTATCTCTCTTCCCTTCCTATTTGTCAGGAGTGAGCACAGCTGCTGATAGTGATTAGGCCCAGCAGAGCTTCTGAAGTCTTTTAGTCTATTTAAAAAAAGAGAGAGAGAGGAAAAAAAGGCCAACAGCCCCCCTCAGCAGCAACAACAAAAATAAAAATAACCCTGAATGTTGCTATCTAGTTCACCTCTTCAATCAGTCATTTTCTGTATCCTTGTGTGAATTGTACATCGCAGTGCAAGCTCCTGATGACTATACCTGCATGCTTGTTTTGTGTAAAAGTAACAGCTGTTTTTTCTTACTTTTTGTTTTTTTCCTTACATTTTTCTCACTTCAAAGAAGTTTTGCGTTAGCTAAACTTCTAGGCAATCCCTACTACTCTCTTTTATTCGGAAGTGATAAGAACAGTGTGCTGGAAGAAAGCCCTTAGACTGTAGGATTTAGTCCCTCCCTAAACCTGAGCAGCAGAAAGGTATATAGGTCACAGTGCTCAGTAGTGCTTGGTAAGGTTGGAAATCCAGAACCCATAGTGTTCATATGTGGTATAAATTGGAAAGGGAAAACCAACAGTGTCTTGTGCTGTGTTTTCAGTGTTTAGAGCCATAATAAAAAAAAACAGTAAGAATTTTTGTAAAGACAAGGTGTGGAAGAATTTAAATAAATCCTGCGTCTTTGACACACACATATATATACATCCTTTTAGATGGAAAATGTTTTTGGACTATATCGTAGGAAAGGTAAAAAACCGAAGTGCACAAGTCAGAAAAAATCTGTACACTTCCATAGCGTTTGCCTTAATGTGTGGCTGTCTGGCTTGGATTGTTTTTTTGTTTTTTGTTTTTGTTCCCATATATCGTTTTTTGTTTTGTTTATCTTCTTGAATTTTGTCATGGAGTTTATGAAGTCAGAGACTTTATCTTAATTAGCTTTCTCTGTGATTGTTGTGTCAACAGAGGCTAATTTGATTCAGGCCTGATAGAATTCCAGTTGAGGGTGGGTTTGCTTAGTTTATCAGGTTAAACTGTAGAACAACTGGCTGGTACAGTAGTTCCTTCATTTTATTATTTCCAGTAAGGTTAAGACTCCTGGTTTCTGTGATTTGCCCCTGTAAGTCTATCGTGACCGTGCAGATGTTGAGTAATCCCTGTGCTGAAGGGAGAACTTGTGATGTGATTCATTGTGTGCAGCACATTGCCTAGCCTACTAAACAAAGTTGTTTTCCCTCTATCTTCATCTGCTGGTTCACTTTCTTTCCTCCTATTTTTGCTTGCTCGTTGCTGGAAGTAATAGATACTTCTGAGTGTGAACAGAATGATGTGAAATCCATGCCTATGGCACATACAGTATAGTAGCATTTCATGTAAAAACATGTAAAGTGCAAATTGTAGAAACCTGAAATGTGCATTCTTGAGATGATGGCAGATATTTTGATTTTGTTTTCTTTCTCAAAATCTTGGAAGCCTTTGTCTTTTTCTCTTAAGTAGCTCTAAAAGTCTGTTTCTTTATTACTTACATATTTTTCATGAATATTTTATGTATACGATAATGCTGGACTTCTCTTTGTTGTGCTAGTTGAAATCAAATATGCAGTTTCTGTCAACTAGAGCCATAATGGAGAGTAGAAGAGAAATGGTTTCATCTCTAAGTCCAGGAGAATTGGGCATAGTGATGGTTGAAGGCCAAGCTTTCTTTTTAAAATGCAATGTAATTATTACAAAACAAAACAAAACAAAATGATTATACTGGTAATTGCTGTTAGGAAAACCTGTTCTGAAAGTAGCTGCTCAACAAGAGTAGCTGTAGGAAAAAAAAAAAAAAAAAAGGTTGTGTCTAGTGGGACAGTAGGGTTTGGGATTTTTAAGAGTAATAGATAATGGTGAAGTGCCCTTTAATACAGAACAGGATCTTTTTTGGCATGAGATGTCAAGTAGTGCTTTACTTATTTCCTTCTTGTCACAGTACTGATGTTATGGAGAAGCAGAATTTCATTCCATTTTTATGGGGCAAGGACTGAAGGGCTGTCTCAGCATGCAACTCAATCTCATGGCAGCTAGTGTTAGGCTTCCATACGTGTCTTGAAAGTAATCCAGGTAATTCGTTATGTTGTTTAATCCTAGTGTTGACAGATTAGTTCCTTCTGGCTTGCTTATATTGGTGCTCTTGAGAGCTAAAAAAAAGACTTCTCTAATTAGAGACATGCTGGCATCCTGGGTAGCATAGTATCTTGGGAAGGATCTTGTGGAAGTGCTCTTCATTGAAACAGTCATTGACTCCTCACCTTGCCGGAAGCTGGCTGTTAAAGTCAGCAAATGCCAGAAATGTCTTTATTCATCTTCTTGTTGTTTGTAGAATGAAGTTAGGAAATCAGTGATAATTTTAGTAAGCCAACCCATAGGACAACTTGTAGAGAGGAATCAGTGTCTCAGGCAGTAGTAGTCCTGCATCAGGTGAAGGTGAGGGGGACATTTAGCATATTTGGGATGCTGTAGCAGTGCAAAACAGCTGCCAAACGCTGTGTGTTTAAACTAGCCAGTTACATCTGGCTTCTCACATGACTGTGTTCAGATGCTTGCAGTTCATCCAAATAGCAACAAAAGAGATTATCATTCTGGGTATTTTGAAGAATACAGTTTGCAGTGTGGTCCGTGGAGCAGTTACTTCAGCAGTGTAAGTGTGTTGAGGTTAGCTAATCAACTATGTAACAGAATAATGAAAATAAGCTATCAGCTCTGGAGCTTCATTTGTTGTACGGTTGATGCAGAGAGTAGCTCCTGTGTCACAAGCAAAGCACCGGCTCTTTTGGCTGTTGGGAGTTGCTGGATAGTCAGACTGCAACAGGAGAAAAGTCTGCTGAGGAGGTGGGCTGTGCTTCTCTTCCTGGAGGAGGTTGCAAAGTGAGCTGTTTTCTTCCACTGTGGTAATCTGTAGGTTTAGAGCAATTAGCTCACTAATTCAGTGTTTCTTCCTACACTAGGGAAACTTTGTAAGCCTACAGTTGTCTTCCAAATCTGTAAAATGTGGCATCTCTTTTTCAAGGACGTTTGTTTCAAGAAAGTTCACATGCTTTCTATACTTCAGCTCATTTTAATTAATATGTTGCAAAAAATACGGAATTTGTGTAATATTTCAGCCGTATGAGAGTCATACTTGGAAGTGCAACTTGAGTATTTGTTTCCCTGCTCTTCCTTTCCTTTTCCTTTAATTCTGTGAGCTGTTGAGTACTAATCCATTTTATGAATTTGAGATAAAATGTAATTATTCTTCATATTAGCATTCTCTTATAATCTGTCCTTTTGCAGCCCAAGTTTTAGCAGCATGAGTTGGAAAAAAAAAAAACAAAAAAAAACCACCAACAGTATTTAAAAGAGGAAAAAAAAAAAAAAAAAAGGAAAAAGAAGTGAAGATTCCGTAGAGAAAAATTGTTCTAGAGTGAGATGCTTAATCAAAGTGCTAGAAATATGATGGATGAGATGTGAAACTGTATTTTTAAGTCAACAGCTACTTCAAATGAATTCTCGAAAATGGAAGACATTCTATTAAAAATAAGTCAATAAGTTACTGAGCACTGACATTTGAGCTATATAGCTCATTTGAGGAACTGACATTGCACAAATGTTAGCTTGTTTATCAAATTTGTCAAACCAGAATAGTTCCTCATATACTTTTTGATCTGACAGGTGCAATTTAAATTCATTCAATGATAGAATGGTTCTGCATAGTATTTTCCTTTTTATATGCATCCCATGCACACATGCACAAAAGTAGCTTTATTATATAATTTACACCAATTTCAGGTACCTTTTTGTGAGGGGAAAAAAGGGCTTTAATACAAATGAACACTAGATCTTATTTTAGAGCTCTTCTAGTGCTTGCTTTCACTTTGTAGTTTAAACTTCACAGGCTTTCTGGTGATTAGTTTGAATTCAGTGTCACAGCAAACGTAGGTATGCCAAAAGAATTAACACTTGTTAGTTCATAGAATCACAGAATCCTTATGGTTGGAAAGACTAATAAAGTCATTGTGTCCAGTCATCAACTCTTGCCTGTGACCACTTATAATCAACCAACTCAGTTGATAAGTAAACGTGTCTTTGCTCAAACTTGTGCATCTGTTGGATTGCATCTCTTCTTCTTTTTTTTTCTTTTTCCCTATGCAGTAGAACACATGGAGGACCATGTGGCTTTTCTCACTGGGTCCCGCCTGCATGAGGTGAGGGACAAGGCCTGGCCTGCTTTCAAGGCCTGGCCTGCTTTGTGTCCTGTGCATTGTGCTGCTTGCATGGTCCTGGAATCACAGAATCATTAGGGTTGGAAAAGATCATCTAATCCAACCATTAGCCCATCTCCACCATGCTCACTGACCATGTCCCTCAGTGCCACATTTCACTGTTCTTCAACACTTCCAGGGGCAGAGACTCCATCTCTTCCCTGGGCAGTCTGTTCCAATGCATCATTACTCCTTCTAAGAAGAAATTTTTCCTAATACCCAATCTGAACCTTCCCTGGCATATCTTGAGGACATTCCTTCTTGTCCCATCACTGTTATCTGGGAGAAGAGGCTGACACCCACTTTGCTATAACCTCCTTTGATAGAGTTGTAGAGAGTGATAAAATGTCAGTTCTGCTGTGACCCAAGTTGCACGGAGATGAGTGGAGCTTGTTTCGTGGTAATTTTTTTGAGGAGACAGGCATTTCTGTAGGGATGGTGGTTGGTGGGAGACTCAATGACATTGTACTTGTTGATAAATCTATGCTAAGTATATTTTTTCTTTTTAATACATTCATATAACTGGCACAAAAATCTAACTTGTGTGACTTGCTGGGAATTCCTGATTCTCTTCTTTTCCTTGACTATGCTCGAGGATGTTGATTTTTGTAGCTATAACTTAGTTTGTAAGCCTTTCTCTCATGAATGTTTCTCTGCAGGGAGATGTGAACTGAGTCCTTACTGCACTCATTATTCTCCTTCCTACTTTCTATTGCTTTCAGCTACTCTGAAGAAATCCTTCAATTCCTAGATATGTGCTTCAACTTGCATACGCAAATATGTGTTTTCAGATACCTCAGGAAGGTTTAAACCTGATCTGGAATAAATATAATGTGTGCCTCAGGAACCTGTGAAGGGTAGAGGTGAGGAGGGCAGTCAGTTGCCAGAAGATAGCTCTGAGGAAAACATCCTCTGTGGCCTTGGGAACAGTCTTGTTTTGTGTGTATTTGTGGAGCAGGCTGCTCTGAAACTGCTGCAAAGGAGTGGGCAAAGTGCTGTTGAAGTGTTTTTTTTGGGCTATTTGTGAAGTAGAAGAGCAGTACAGAGGTGTTTACACTTGGCTTAAATAGGGTATGGTTACAGCAAATAAAAGTTCTGGTTTACTAGGACCTTTCTGGTAAAGCCTTTTTCTCAACCAAATTTCTAGTGCATTGAGCTTCTGAAAAGCTGGTGAGTTTTTGTAAAGTAACTGGGAGACAACCCTTTTCTGTCCTTATGGCTGGAAACATTTGTCTTCCACGAGGGAACAGTTGTGTGTGCAGTTCTGCTCAGCTGTCAGTAGAATGGTTTTTTGACCTATTACCTTCCCACTGATTGGAAAAGGGGAAACATAACTCCCATTTTCAAGAGGGGAAAAAAAGATCCAGGGACCTACAGGCCAGTCAGTCTCATCTCTGACAGATCCTTCTGAAGGCCCTACAAAGTAACATGGAAAATAAAGATGGGGTAATTGGTAGTAACCAACATGGCTACACCAAGAGCAAGTCATACCTGGCAAACTTGGTGACCTTTTATGATGGAGTTACAGCGTCAGTAAATAATGGAAGAGCAACTGATGTCAACTACGTGGACTTCTGCAGTGTTTGACACTGTCCTCCTGCGTGACATCCTGGTTACCAAATTGGAGAAAAATTTGGAGAAAAATCCCCAAATTGGATTTGATGAATCCACTCGCTGGATAAGGATTTGTGTGGGTGGTTGCACTCAGTCTTTTGTGTTCAATTGCTTGGTGGAGACCATTAATGACTGGTGAACTTCAGGGATTGGTGCTGGGGCCAGTGTTATTTAACATCCTTGTAGGCAACATGGAAACTGGGACCAAGTGCACTATCAGCAAGTTTGCAGAAGATACCTAGCTGAATGGTGCAGTTGAAATGTCATCCAGAGTGACCTGGACAGACTTGACGCCAACCTCGTGAAGTTCAACAAGGCCAAGTGCAAGGCTCTGCACCTGTGTTGGTGCTATATCAAGCACAGATAGGGGTTGGGTGGAGAATGTCTTGAGAGCAGCCCTGAAGGGAAGGATGTGGGAGTGTCAGTTGATAAAAGATTCAATATGAGCCAGTAGCATGCACTTGCAGCCCAGAAGACCAACTGTATTCTGGGTTACATCAAGAGAAGTGTGACCAGCAGTTCAAAAAAGGTGATTCTGCTTCTCTTCTCTGGTCTTGTGAGACCCCACCTGGAGCACTTCATCCAGTTCTGGGGCTCCCAAAACAAGAAGGACATGGAACTGTTGGAGCAGGTCCAGGGGAGGATCACGAAGGTGATCAGAGGGCTGGAGCACCTCCCTTATAAGGACAGGCTGAGAGCTGGGGCTTTTCAGCCTGGGTAAGAGAAGGCTCCAAAGTGACCTTATAGCAGCCTTCCAGTACCTGAAGTGGGCCTACAGGAAAGCTGGGGAGAGATTTTTTAGAAGGGCAGATAGAGACAGGATGAGTAGAAATAGTTCTAAACTGGAAGACAGCAGATTTAAACTAGGTAATAGGAAGAAGTTCTTTGCTTTGAAGGTGGTGAGACAGTGGAACAGGTTGCCCAGAGGGGTTGTGGATGCCCTCTCTCTGTGGGAGCACTCAAGACCAGGCTGGATGGGGCTGTGAGCAACCTGGTCTAGTGAGATGTGTCCCTGCTTGTAGCAGGGGCATTGGAACTACATGATCTTTGAGGTCCTCTTCAACCCAAACCATTCTATGATTCTATTTTTGTAGTCTGACAATGGTAATCACTGTTTCTATATTAACATTATACAATAAAAACTGTTCGTAAATTATTCAGGTTGATGTTGACAATCTCTTATTCTTGCGACACTGTCTCTAAAGAAAAGTTGACAGATGGAAAATTTTCCTTGCTTTTAAAGGCAAAGCAATGCCTTTAAGTTGTGGGGAAACAATAGTTTGCTATTTCCTCCTTTTTAAATTTGGATTCTTTATTTATTTTTGGCTTGATATCCTTTCCTTTCTTCTAGAGGTTATTTCCATTACGCATCTGAGAAATCAGGCTATTAAAATAGTTTCTTAAGTGTTTATGTTCTGCATGGATACGTAAAAGTCAAGGAGGAACATTACTATCATGAAAGCTTAAATAGTAAGTCTGGTAGTCCATGTGCTGTGAGCTTGAGAAAAGTTGGTAGTTTACCAGTGGACAGGAAGTGATTAATTCCTGTTGGATGACAAGAGCCTGTGTTAGAACTGTGGATTTCTGGGGTTCAGCAGCCATCATCACTTGTGGGGTGCAGAGCTTTGAATGTGTGCAGCCATAGCACATCAACAAGGCTACCTACAGTTCTGCCTGCTAAACGTGTAAGGGAAAGTAGAGAGTCTTATTGCACACTTCATTTTTGTCTTTATTTTTTTATAATAATGATGAGCAGAAGCTTCAAAGATAGGATTTAATTTATTTTTTTAATAGTCATAGAGGAAGCACATTGCTTTGCGTGTGAGTTGGTGCTGTGAACTTTACATTTCAACCTGAATGTGGTCCAAGTGCTTGGAGGAAGTGTAGGCATCGTTTCTAAGGGTGATGTGACTCGAGTGTGCTTGTTCTTCACAGTATTTAGACTCCTTTTAGATTTTTATCTTCAACAGGTACTCAATTACAATACAGAATACAGAACTGCACTGGTTGACTTCTCAGTTGAAGGGCTGGAACTGCTATTAGCATTAGAAGTAGAAAGCAGGGAGACATTATTCTAAGCACCTTCTCTAATGAGAAGGTTATTTGTTGTTCTTGAATAAGCTGTAGATATGGAGGTTGTTACTGTGTCCTTGCTGTGAAAATAATTGCAAATGAAACAAACTAGTACAAACTAAATATGCTTTGAAGGCTTATGGTAGTGGCTTTGGGTTAGTATTTGCAGAATGAATGATTGCAGCCTGTATCAGAGAAGCCCTCTTAGAGAACTCAGGAATGCTTTTTGATGTTTCAGTGTCTAATAAATAGTACACACAAAGTCTGATGCTTATTTTCATGTTCTATTGTAGTCCTTCTTAATTATAAATGAATAGCAGAGTTCTGTCTGGATTGAAGTATTGTAATTTCAGTCTATTGATGGAAAACCTCTCAAGGTAAAACCTTGCAGTCTGTATTTTTTGAGCATAATCTTAGTTGTGAACAAAGACAGTGCTGTTGTTGAAACAGGGATTATGAAGAGCTGTTAGCAAATACATTAATTACTTTCGTAGTTGCAGAAAGCAATGATGTTGAATGAATGAGGAGGGGGCTATACTTCCTCTTAAATAATTGGTGCTTAATTGGAAAAGGCTTTTGCTGTTCAGATACAGAGTGAAAAAAAAATCCTAAAACCACTTCTTTTAAGGACCTTTAAGGTTTCTTGTTTGTGGTTTTTTGTTTTTGTTTTTATTTTTTTTAAATTTTTTAAATTTCTTTTGTGATGAGTTAAACTTCTTTCAGTCCTCTGTTCTCAGCTACAAAAAGCCTTTTTGAGCATCTTGGAAAGCATGTAAATTGCAACTAGCATGCCCAATACCCTGAAGCATCTGCATCTCTCCTCTGCCACATTTGTCGAATTTGGTCTGGAAAAGGGGAAAGCAAAGGGGAGTATCTGTACCCCATCTTCACTTGGGGAGGAAGTTGTTTCCCAAGTCTTTTATCTTGCATGATGTCTTTTATTAAAAGCAAACATTCTGGTATCATGTATGTATGGGAATGACTACTTTTCCTCTCAAAACAAACTGAAAAATGCTTGGTTTTGAAGACAGGCTTTAGTAATTAAATTGCTTCATTCAGGCAACTTACCTTGTTTTGTCATAGTTTAAGCTTGTAAATATTAATTATTTGACAAAAAATAATTGGAAAGAAGCTGGATTAAGTCTCCTTTGATTATCCAAAGCATCGTGCGTAGAATAAGCAGCTATATACCTGTTGAGATTTCTCTTACAAAATCATTTTCTGATGCCAATCTTTAGCATTTATTGTGTGGGTTATTTTTAATGTTCTCACCTAAAGAAGTAGTTTGTATTGAGGTTGGCTTTTTTTTTTGGTTTTCTTTTCTGTGAGCAGGCAAGATACCTTTTAAGTATAATATTCTAGTATTTTTAATTTCTTTACTGTCATATTTTAAGCACTTGAATATTTAATTCCTCATAAAGGAAACACAGCAGGGAAATGTGCAATAAGGTGCAGGCAATTCTAGAAGAACTGAGTATGGCGGCTGAAACACTGCTGAAATGCTGAAACTCTTCAAGGAAAGCCTGCTGTCAACACTGCTCACTGCACACAATACACTCTCAGCACTTCCAACTCTTATTGCAATTTTGCAATTTGTTAATAGATCTGTAACAAATTAGTAATTTTCTTTTCTATATCAGAAAGATCAGTTTGATGCTTTAACAGCTTGTGGTGTTAGACAAATATTTACACAGCTCTAAATAAGGTCTATTTAGGTAATTGTTTTGAGGATCATTAAATTGCCACTTTGCAAATACCTCTGTTTTCCATTTTGGAAATTCAGTTCTGATGGAGATGTCTTATTTATTAAAGTGATGAGTAATATGTGTTTTATTTGGTCTTTGAAAACTGTGACTATGCTGTGGAAAAAAAATGAGCATGGTTCTTACAGCTCACCGGAGACAGCGTGTTAATTGATCTGTTATTTAAAAATTTGCAGCAAAAAAGCGTGTGCTGCTACTTTGAGGTTGCGCATAAAGGAGACAATAATGTATGATTACAGCTTCATAAATGTACCCATAGTTTCCACTTTTGCAGAATACTAATAATGCAAATAGTTGGTGTTAATGTAATTTGTGTTGCATGAGTTATTCTTTGGGAGACTAATTTGCCCTGCAGCTTTTGGATTAGTCAAGGAGAGATTTCCACCCCAGACATTATTGTAAATGGTTGGACCATAGCTTTATGTTATTCAGTGTAACTGTATAGAAGCTGCTTATCTGTGTAGATCAATGCTCTAGATTATTTGATCATATTGTAGCACAGATAATTTTTCTTGGCAGGCAATGAATGTAAGTGAATTAAACCACTGGCTATGAAGAAAACTTGAGTGATGCATAAAATTCTCCACCAATTCGTGTATTTTAGCTGGATGATATACCACTGACATGACCAGTGATTCATTAATTCAAGTGTTTTAAATGTTGTGACATTCCATATGAGGCGAATCACTCTCACTACATTGAGCTTTTTCTCTCATTTCACTCTCTTGCCTATTTCTTTAAGTTGGTTTTTATCTTTGCGTGTCCTATACCTTTGAAAGAAGTGCCACGTTTTATGTTCAGGTAAGGTTGTTCAGTCCTCCTTGTGATGACACTGATGTTGGATGTATCTGAGAATGGTTCCTAAACTTGAATGTTATCAGCAACTTCTGCAGACTAGACACTTACTAAATTAGTAATATTTTATTTTTAGCCTCACTGTGATTGTGAAGCATCATCACAATCCAGTCCCTGAGGGCAGGAGGCAGGAACAGAGCTATTTTTTCCTCAAAGTGCTGTGATGTTTGAGGCCTTTAAGACAGACTTGACAGGAAGAGAGATAGTGTGAAGAGAGCTGTTTAATTCTCTTGATGTGATACAAAATGTGTGACTCAATCTCTTAGCTGGAGATTTCAGGACAGACCCGCCAGAAGTTTCTAGCACACCTTTAATTCCCTGTAGAGTTTTTGTAGCACAGTCCTAATGGAAAATTTAGTTGGGGTTTTGGGAAAGGCTTAATGTCCAAATGGCAGCATATAGCCTAGATGTGCAGTAAGTGATGTCAGCTGCGTTACACAGTGTTTGGTGTAGAGCAGCTAACTTAGGAGGCAGAAATCTGCAGCAGGCCTGCCATAAGAACTGAAGCTGGAAAATCTGTACAAACCCGCAGGACATGTAGGTGAACTTAGTAGAAGTGAACACATCTGAATGTTTGCGAGAGTCATGGTTTTGTGGTTTTTTGTTGTTGTTGGTTTTTTTTTTTTTTTTTTTTTGGTTTTTGTTATTCCACATCATAACATTATGTAGTGCACTGGCAGTTAAAGTGTTAATGCTCCAATTCCAGGTACCTGTCCCTGTACATCAAGGAAGTCATGGGATCTGGCCCTTCCTGGTTGGGTGGTCTCTTACTGCCTTGCAGTGGGTGCTGGAGGGTGCTTTCATAGCCGTACCAAGCTTTTCAACTTTGACTAAATGCGCTCTCTCTCCTATTTTATTTGATTTATTAGTCCAATATCATAATTAGTAAAATAAGTTTTCCTCCATAGATCGTAGTTGCTGTTTTTTTTTTTTTTCCTTTCTTGAGCCTAGTTCCTATCTCCCTATCCCTTTTCCCTTTTCCTTCCTATTTTGTGGAGCCAGGGGGCCCAGGGGCCTACTGCCCCCCATGTCATGGGTATAGATTAATCTAGTTAACTCCGTGACAGCAAGATATGGAGTAATTTTGTTAGAATATCTCATACTTACTTCTTTTTGTGCCTTTTTCTTACTGGTAGATGCTACGCTGAGCACATTAGCAGAAATGCTATATAATATGAGGTCAGAAAGTGGCCTAAGGCCTTATCAGCTTGAGTTTACTTGTCATGTTGAAGCTTTTTAAAACATCACTACGAGGAGTTGTGTAGCTGGGAAAGACTCCTGGTGAGAGAGGAGGCACAGGCAGTGAGTGTTAGAGGCTCCATGGTTGCCAGTCCAATGTGAAGCTGTGAAGGAGCTTCAAGACTCTTTTCATCTCATCAGACTTAGAAAAGTTAAATAGCAACAATCCTTTCTTGAATTACAGAATGGTTTGGCCTGGAATGGGCCTCAAAGTGCATGCTGCCCCAACCCTTGTCCTGAGTAGGGCTGCCCCCCACCATCTCAGGCTGCCCAGGGCCCCATCCAACCAGGCCTTGAGTGCCTCCGGGGATGGAGCACCACAGCTTCTCTGGGCAGCTGTGCCAGTGCCTCACCGCCCTCTGAGGAAAGGATTTCATCCTAACGCTTTACCTAAATTTTCCCTTCTTTTAGTTTAAAGCCATTCCCCCTTGTCCTGTCGCTATCAGACTATGTAAAAAGTTGGTCCTCCTGCTTATAAGCTCCCTTCAAGTACTGAAAAATTACTGTTCATATTTAGAAATTTGCCATGGCTTAAAATAGATCCTGTAAAGTTAAGGCTCCATGGACTGACCCCTTGCAGGTAGGTATCTCTTTGAGCCGATCTTCTGGGAGCGCTCTTTGGTGGGAAGTGCAGCCTGATTCTTCTTGCAGATGTTCTTATTTTCACTTCTGCTCTGGGAAAACAAGAGAAGGCTGCTTGGTTTACAGGCCTGCCTCGTAGGGCTGCACAGAGAAATGGGAAGGAACTGAAACATGTGGCATCAAATATTCTTGAGTATCTGTTATTTAGTGTGTGGTTATAAGTCCACGTGGTTATTGTGGACTAAGTACACAGTCGATTTTTAGCTTTATGGGTTTCAGCTTTTTGTCTGTGGGTTTTGTTACAGTCAGTAGGATTACAGAGAGAAAAAACAATGTGTAATGCAATGCATAGCTTAATGCTATAGCCACAATTATTATTCCTGGGATCACAGTTGAACAGTTTGTGACAAATTAGCTCTTGGAAGAATAGGAGTAACAGTGCTGAAAGATGCTTGCAAAATGAGTGAAGGGAAATCTTTATGCTGTTAATGACCTTTTTGTTCAGGTTTCAGCTGAAGGCCCAGAAGAAGCTCTCAGTCTAGGTTTCATGAGGCCAAGGTCAGATCTGCTAATGCAGTTAGCTTTTGCCTTCACTTAAAGGAGTGTTCTTCAGATTGGCTATTGTGTGTTGGCCACCACCTGTGCATGAAAGATACCATCAACATCCCTGTTTCTGTAGATTTCACGGCAGGTAATTTCTTGAAAAGCAAGAAGCTGCTGGTTTTCAATAAAAGAAAGTGCAACAGCAGACCAACTTCTTATTTTCTTTATAAATGAAATATCAGATAGCAAAAATCTTGGGTTAGAAGCGTATTTCATAGACAGAAATAGCATGAAGTCTGTCTCAAAAAATGAATCTGCCAGTTAAAACTTGTGCAGCGGAACTGCAGGTTTCATCAGTAGCATGCTGAAAATACAGCATATGAAATTGTTCCTTGTTACAAAAGCTGAGAGATTTGTAGCTGAAATACCAAGGTTGCATTGTGGCAGTATTCGCTTACCTTCAGGTATTAAATGGTTTAACGTTGCGTTGTTGTTTTGTTTTCCTCAAGTAAAATGTTTGAAAAGGTGATATATCCATTTTAGTAGTTTGCTTGAAAGCTCCTATCTCCAAGCCAGAGATGCGACAGACAAATCCATTAACCCGCCATCCTTGCTTAAGGGCATCTAAAGGAGTTCAATTTCAGAAGCTGAGATTTGCATTATTCATGATCATGATCTAAATGCTTTAGTTCTGTTTACAGTGTCTGTTAATTGCTCCTGTATTTCTTTATGATTAGTAACTTTTAATCAATAAGATGAAGTGCTATGCTGAGCAGTTAATTACGATGGCCCTGTCAGCTCAAAATAAAGCAAGCTAAATGTACTTGTGGCTTGTTTGAGTAATTGGATTAAGCTAGGAGAAGTCTTGTCTCTTCTGAAGGGAATGAGGTTTAAAGTAGGCAGTCATAGGCTGTCCTTTTAGTTAAATTGATAGCACTCCCAGTAAACTGTTACATTTTTTTCCCCAACTTTAGTTGGAGAAGATGAAGGAAAAAAATCAACCCAGAAACTTCTCCATAAATTTGTAACTTTTTTTTTTCTTGGCAAGGTCACAAGAATGCTATCCTATGTCTGCTGCTCATACTTTATTCTTCTAATAGAGGTACCTGTTGGGTTAGTTGATGGAAAAAATTGAAAGCGTTTGCAAGTAGAGACCACATATCATATAGTGAATGACTTGCTTCTGTTTCATTTGAAGTTCTGGTTGAGCTGTGCTGCATCTATAGAAAAAATTTATTTGCTTGGAGGATTTTATGCAAGTGATGTATCACTTTTGAGGTGCTCTGGAGTTGCTTAAATAGCAATGTAGTATTTCTGCTTATCAAGGCAAGCTGAATAACTTGTCCGTTTGTGGAAAATTCTCTAATTACTTAGTGGAAGGAAAGGGATGGTTGACTGTTAAATTAAGTAGAAGTGATTTCCTTGGTAGAAGAAAAGCTGAGGTAGAGAAAGGAAATCATTGCCAATAGAGCAGTTCCTGTTTCAGTTTTTAAGTTAAATCACAATAACATCTTAGCATCTTAAAGAAGGCAGGAAACTAAATGTTCTTTTCAAAAACCAAAAGCTGAAATGCTTGTTTTAATTATGGCATTTTAACTTGCAGTGATAATCTAATACGTGAGTGTAGTTAGAAGTTGACTCAGTGTTTCTGAGTGCAGTATGTTTCATCATTTTAAGCATATAAAATCCATTCTTTTTTTTTTTTTTTGGCTTGTCTATATGAAGAGTGAAGAAATTAAAGATACTGGATTTATAATACCTCTTGTGAAGGAGTCTTTCAGTTTCTTCAGTTTTTCATGAATTCTTAATGATTTTAATTTTTCCCTTGAGAAATCTTCTAGCTAAAAAGTTAAATGTAAAAAATAAGCATTTAAGCATAAGTGCATACTCTACCATATCTTGAATGTGACAGGCTCACTTCTGGGAAGTGAATGGCTATGAATCCCTGTTGGCTTTTCTCATAACAGATGTAACCTGAAGAGGAGACTTTTGTGTGTGTGTGTGTGTATGTGTTGAGTTTTTCAGATGCTAACATTGAACCACATTCGAGCAATATATGTTACCAGGTAGACAACTCCTAAGGGCAGAACAGGTGGAAAGAAAATCACTTGATATGCATTATTGATGAGGTCTTTCAGAATGGTGTCAGCTAATCTACCAGCCTTTGCCATACAGGAGGAAGGGCTATGCCTGTTCCTCAGTCCTGCCTTCCCTCCTTCATGCTGCAGGCTGTCTGGTGCCTGTGATCCTCCTGGGTGTAATCTGCTAACCTCGTAGACAGCTGGCCCAGAAGAGAAGGAGAGAGCTGGGAGAAGACCGGGGCTTCTTTCTGTGGGATTGTAAGATGCACATAGTAGAGTCCACATATTGTCCATGGAGATGCTGGGAGACCCTTCGTGCATCTGGTTGCAGGAGGTCTACAGGGTTAGCTTGGGTCTGGGACCTCAACCTCATAGCGCCAAATGATGAGAACTGAACAAAGTAGAAGTGTTGGCATGGCAGCCTTACCTGTCCCCTTCTTAAGCAGAGGCACACTGTGGAATAGGCTCCCCAAGGAGGTGGTTGAGTCACCATCCCTGACTGTGTTTAAAAACCATTTGGATGTGGTGCTCAGGGACATGATTTAGCAGAGGGTTGTTAGAGTTAGTGTAGTGTGGTTAGGTCGTGATTGGACTTGATGATCTTCAAGATCTTTTCCAACCTGAGCTATTCTATGATTTTCTAGTACTTCAGTTTGGTTTAATTTCCCAAAGGATTTGCTGCTTTCAGAGTTGAGTGTAGTGCTGGTACAAAGGGAAGACGCAAAGGCAGTAAGCCAGGGGATGCTCTGGGTTACAGCGACAGTCTGTTTGTCTTAACCATGCAAGGCATGACTTCCCTTAGTTTTATTTCAAGTGTCAAATAAGCATTTAACTTCTCTAGTCCTGTTGGCAGCTGTCATTTTATTTGGCAACATTCACATCTCACACAAGATTTTGCAAACAGTTTTCCATTTCTGTTTGGACAGGAAGATGGTGTCTCATTTATTTCATAGGGATGGATAAGGAGGAGGAGGGTTAGCTCAATAGCTGGAATTATGCAGATATTCAGGTTTTTCTCTTTAATGAATGAGAATGATGGGAACATCCTTTCATGGTGTATATTTCTGTGTAATTATAGTAATAAGCAGCAATTTCACTGGACTGTGAGATGGAAGGATTCTGAGGTTGTTTATATGGTACGAAAAGCTCCACAGAAATGACTAAGAAATGGTAAAAATGCATCTGTGCTGCATGAGACATTGCTGTGCCACAGGAGTGGCAGTGAGGAGTTCACCTCCTGGGACTGCCTGATGCCTGCTGATTTTTTTTCAGCCTCTTCTAATCCAGTTCACAGTCAGTGCAGCATGGCCTGTCCCCGTTCCTGGCTGGAAGTAGATTCTTTCGCTGGTGTTGGACATGTGCTTGCTTTTGTAGCCTTCCCAGGAGTTTTCACTCAGCTTCACTGTTGTGGTAGGCCTGCTGATCCTTTCATTTCAGCTGCTGATTTATCTACTTTTAAAAGACTTTGTTACCCTGGCAGCATCTTGAGATTGATTTCAGCAGTGCTAGGGATTAAGATGAATTAGAGGGCAGGTAGGGTGCACCTTGGGGATAAAGAGAGGCCCATGGCTTTTTGAAAACAGGACATTTGAAATTGTTTCCTGTTTTCCCTGACCCATAACGTGAATTTTGGGATGATTTTTATCAGTGATCAAAATGACTAGGTACAAGTAACAGTGGAACAGAATCTTTAAAATGTTTAATTGCATACAAGTGTTTTTTTTTTTTTTTTTAACCTTTCCAAATGTTGGGAAGGAATAAAGTAGATTGGATTCCACAGATATTACTTCTTTTTTCTTCTGTTCAGCCCCATGTAAGGAGGGAGGCTGCCAGGTGATGTTGGGTTGGGCTGGGCGCTGTCAGGGCAAGGAATAGCGCTGGCTTAGAGCATCTCATGTGTATTTTAATATTTGGTTTGGTAGATGATATTCTGTAATTTTATTGAGCTAGACCCTTACCATTCCTGTTTGATACTACCTCATCCAGTGCATTTTAAGGCTCAGTCATAACAAAGCTTAAGTGTAAGCTGCCACTTCTAACTCATTAAGTTTATAAGGCATGACACGATGCATCCTGGGTATTCAACATGTAAATGAGCTAGAGATGGTCTTGATAAAGGTTGTGTTGTTCTTTTCGTATTTGTTGAAGACTTCCCCACATCTCCCAGCACCAGTATACTAAGTATGTTTTGAATGTTAAATTTCTGTAATCAGCTCTGAACATTGTTCTTTGTTTAGCCGACGCTGATGAGGTAATTGAGGGACCTGAAAAAGTTATTTACAGCTTTAGACTTTGTGTTAAATTATTGCATGTCTGAATTTCACTGGAGATGTTATTTAAACTTCTCAAATTTGCTCTATTCAGTTTCTGTCTTTGTGGCCATGGATGGGTGAGCTTAGGCTTTGATTCAGGCTTGCTTATGCTGTTATAGCTTTAGAAGGACTGAAATGTCAGAAGTGAGAGTAAAACTTATTTTTTCTTCTCCTTTCAGGTGCCTGCAGATGGAAATGCTGGACTGTTGGCAGAGCCTCAAATTGCCATGTTCTGCGGCAAACTCAATATGCACATGAATGTTCAGAATGGAAAATGGGAATCTGACCCCTCTGGGACCAAGACCTGTATCGGCACTAAAGAAGGGATTCTGCAGTACTGCCAGGAAGTAAGTCTCTTGTCTGGGAGGTATCTGTGGTGTTGCTGTTTAAGAACCTACATGCAGGTGCTTACAGGAGAACTGAATCTCCATAGGGATCTTCCCTTTCTATTTTTCCTCTTCTGCTCTATTGCCTTTTTGTCCTTCTGAAAGATGTTCTCCACAGAGGCTGTTAAAACAGCTTCAGAAATTGACTGCAAGAGGATTATTGAAACTATTGTTGGATAATTTTGTCCCTGTCTTATGCCTATGGGGAGGCTAACTTTATAACTCAGAAGTTCATTGTATGTTTATAAAACATTTAAATCAGTTTATTTAAAACACTTTTTTTCATTCTGGGCTGGAATCTTGGAAGTCAGCTTCAACCACGTCCACTGTCATTGTACCATCATAATGAAATATTCTGGGTCACTCCAGAATTATTGGTCTTTGCACCACACTGAACCATTCAGAGTTTCTTAATAGAAAGAGCTTGCCCTACAGATGAAGTCACAATGAACACTTTCATATTCGAGAGCAGAAGATTATTACCCTCTCATTCATGTCCTAAGAACAGACTGTGTATCTAATATTGTTTTGTTTCCATGCTGTGATAGCATGATAACTTTGTACCAGTGTGTGACAATTTGAAAAGAAAATGTGGATTTCATGCCATGAAACAAAAGGGCATGCCTTGTGTTGCGTTAGTCCTTACGTCTTTTTATGCCATCTCTGCTGTTGTTTTTTTTTTTTAAAAGCAGAGGTTATTGCTTATTGCTATAGCAGTAGCTGTCTTGCTTCCTAAATGTCAAACCAATTCTTGTGAAAATGCCTCTTTAAAAAGCAAGATAATTCACACTTCAGATCTCTCCTCTCTTAGCGTCTTCATCCCTGTCCTTTCACCCATTGATTGATTGTTCCTTCTGTTTCTGGCGATGTTTTCTTCAGTTGTTTGAGATTGGGATTTACGGTCTTGAATAAAAATTTTAAGAAAACTTCTGGTGGATATTAAAATGGATACTTCACCAATAGCTTTCTCTTAATAAAAAGTATTGCTTTTTGAAATTAATAGTATTTTTGCCTACTACTAACAAAAATACCAAACATGACATACTGGCAGGGTTTAAAAGACTGCTTCTTGTTTTTCACTGTCTGCTTTGAGTTATCTCAATGAAGTTGTTTTATGCATAGTGAGAATACTGAGCATTGGGAAAGGAATAAGGAGATGAGTGAATAAAAGCCCATGAGGTAGAAAGTCGTTCTGAAGTTACAGAAAGAAATACGTTAATTTACAGGAAGTAAGAACAACAACTAAGGCAGGAATGGTTCAGAATTGACAATGCAGTTACAGATACAGATATAAAAGGATTCCAGAACAAGGACTGGGAACTGTAAAACTCAGCTGAATGTCAGGTGGTGTAGAAATTTTGCATCATAGAGAAAAATGCTCTCATTTGATAAATAAAAATGAAAAGAAAAGCAAAAGCAGTTGTAAGGCAGTAGCTGTATACTGACAGATGACAAATGGATCAATAAGTGAAATCATTACTTGCATGTAAAAAAAAAAAAAAAAAAAAAATGTTCACTGTGACACAGCTGAAAGCTGGCACAGGCTCTCAGGGTGCGGAGTCTTTGACCTCAGAGACTGGGAGAGCTGAACCCTCAAAGGACTCAAGCAACTTGGGCTTTGATATGAGCCCTGCTCAGAGTAGGGGGAGGAGTAGGTAATCTTTGTAGGTCCCTTTCATCCTTGTTTTTTTTTTTTTTCCTGTGAGTCTAAACATTTTTCCCACTGGAGGAAAGATTGAGAAGAAGAGAGCTTCTGTTATTTGGGTTTTTGAGAGTTACATATTTAACTACAGTGCAGCAATAGCCTTGATTGAAGTGCTGATTGTTCATTAACTTACTACTAGCTTATCCATGTTATGATTTACCTAGCTAGAGAGACACTTCAAGAAGTACAATGCAGTGTAGTCAGCACTGTCACAGGGCAAGCTGCTGGTTGATCTACTCTCTAGAAATGGGGCAGGCATCTTAATGGTTTTAATTTTAATTAGTGGCATAAGATATCAAAAGGCTAGAGAGGTAGTAGGCATGGGAATTGGAGTGAAAAATCTTTCCCTGCTGTACTCACCATGGGTTGAGTTTGTTCATGGAACAAATTTTGTTCTGTTTGTTCATGGGAAGGTGCTGATGTCCTGCCTTAGTTTCCTTCTCACCTGGGCTACACAATTCATCTTGTAGAACTGACAGTGGTGGAGACAGGACAGGCTGCTATGAGATGCCAGAGCATTGGTAGCACCACAACTCAGGACAGGGCTGCAGCTGGTTTAGGGATGGGGAGGAATCGTATGACTTTAATATCTAATGAGTTTAATGCTGCTAATGAATACAGAAATTAACAAATACTATGAAGATGAGATCTACTGACAAGATAAAATTAAAAGTCAGGTTGAAATTGATCCAGCGCAGTAGAATGGACCGACACTCCTGGTTTTGTACAACTCTTTCCCATAGTGTTCCGTGCTTACCCTTGTCCTTGTGACCATTTCTGTAGCATGGTAGGTTTGGCTATGGCCAGGAAAAGGCACTTCTGACTTGCTTTTGTTTAACTTCGTTACGATCTGAGAAGAGGAACGGGAGAATCTGGTACAAGCACCATCTTCTGTAAAAGAAAGGAATTCGGAGAATAGCACTGGTACGTGCAAGTCAGGCTGACTTTTCAGCTGTGGAAAACCTCTTGCTTCATGCTCTGTATATACTTTGTATCCTGGAAATAATAAGTGAGGCTGTGGTTTTCCACTTGCCTTCTGCTGTTTACCTTGCCTTTGAGATAGTGTTTGCTGTTATCAGGTCCAGGGAATGGGGCAAATACGTATTTTCCTATTAGCAGGAAGCAATAAGCATCCAGGTTATATGGTACCCCTTGCACTGGAACAGAATGTGGCTAAAATCTCCTTTCTTCTTAGTTTTGCCAAATACAATCTCTTCCTTCCTTTTTTTTCTCCAAATAGATGACTTTTTGGGATGCAGTCTTTCTCAATACAGACAGAGGTTAAATTTTTGTCCTGCATTAGCGAAGAAGACAGTACTCTGCCTGGGCATCATGGCAGCTTCCTTCCTTCCTTAGTCTGGCTGGAGCAGCAGCTGATGGTACAACAGGTGCTAGGATACTATGTTTTTTTCCAACTCTGAGCAGAACATTGAAATGACAGGGAGCAGAAGATGATGAGATTTTCCCCTGCATTTCTAGTAAAAAATCTATTCTGTACATCGTGTTATTCTAACTAGTTTTTGTAACAGATACCTTGTGTAAAGTTCTCACTGTAGATCTCGCAGAAGCAGCCTATGCAACCAGTTCCTTCCTTCCATGGCTTTTTCTTCCATGAAGGTATCTTGAAACCAAAAAATGAATCTTCCCTATCATCAAAATTTATTACAGTAGATGTTTCCTTAGAAGTGATTTCAAAAAGAGCTTTTCTTTACGACTCGAGGCTGGAACATGTATGGAGTACAGAAGGACTTAGATTTCTTCTTTGGAGAAGATGTTACAGGTATCCTTGCATGTTTTACTTGAGATTGTCATAGCTGCCTCTCCTTGACTGTTGCCAATGTAGGTGGATTTTGGAAGTCTTGATGAAGGAAGTAACAGTAAAGGAGCATTGCAGGGCAGAAAGGGAGGAAAAAGTAATAAGCAGAACCACCTACGTCTTTTAAGGATATGTGTCACTTGTTGTTTCTTCTCATTTTTTGAGTGGGAACTCAGTGCAGTACAGGAACTGTCTGGATTTATTTTTGAATAGAGCATCCCACAGTTAAAATTTGACACCTCTCAGACTTATTTGAAGGGAGATGGAAGATACTTGAATGCTACTTTCTGATTTTCTTGAGTTCAATTAAACTCTGTTCCTAAGCTAACAAGGAGTGGTTCTAGAAGCAGGGCACACTGATCTCTTCTACCCTGAAATCTGTGAAGTCTCTTGTGTTTTTAAGCTAGGACAAACTAGGTGAAAATTAGTAACATTGACTTGTTTACTGAAGAGATAGAAACCTAAGCTCTGGTTGCTTTTCTTTTTTCTACTGTTTTTTTTTTTTTTTTTTTTTTTAGAGAACAAGATCAAATGTTCCTGGGTAGAGTTAAACACTGTCTGGAGAGGTACAATTTACTCATGCATGGTATCTTCTAATCTCAAACTAAATAGCATGCTGAAAATGGCACGGGCCTACGGTTGTCAAATGCAAGTGCTGCTGGTGCTAGAACAATGTTTATTCAGGTTGCATTAATGTAAATGGAGTGATTGCACCTGTGTTTGTGCCGAAAGCATTAACATGTTGTGAGTATACTAGCTGACACTTCAAATCAAGCCATCGGTCAATCTAGGCCTGTTGCTGACACTGCACTATCAGCTGTTTCAGAGGGATGTTGAAAAAACCCTGCCATTTGTAATTACTGCACTACTAGCCCCCTGGGGGAAGCTGCTTCCCAACAGCCACTGATTGTAAGTTAGTTGAAGCCCTGGAATGTGAGGACCGCTGCTCCTGGGTTTTGGTTTTTGTTCATTGGGACAGACTTGGTGTCCCCACCCACAGATGTTCAAGTGAAGGGTGGCAGCAGCTCTGACATGGCACATTACTGTGGAAGGAGTGTGCATTTTGGAGCAGGTTCTGCTCACTGAGATCCAAACAGCTGCTTATCTTGTTAAATAGTTCTCATAAAGCCAAGCTGGAACCTGCCCTTTGGCAAAGTACATATTTTCATAATCATGTGAGTATGAGGAGTAGGAAGTTAATTTAGGTGTGTTCAGTTCCCTGTTCAATTGGAAAGAGTGTTCAGATGAAAAATATTGTGGTGTATGATGTACTATATTAACAATTTTAAGCAGCTACTACATGCTGGATTTTTATGTCTAGTGATTAGCCTGTGTTACAGAAGTTGCTTGAAGGGCTGAAATTATTTTGCAGTCTGTGTTGAATTCAGTGTCCAAAATAAGTTGTGAAAGCAACGCTATCAGCTGGCAGAAAATTCATGTTGTCTAATATGTATCTGCTTTTTCCCTTTCTTAATTTGAAATTTCTTAACTCCCCTTTAAATGTGCTTGGAATTTAACAGAATGGAAAGGAACTGTCCTGAAGATTGTTTTCAAAAGCAAATCAAAACTATAGTATAAGTTGTTTGAGTCTAGATACTGCTTGCGCTATTGGCTGGATGGAATGTAAACCTAGGAACTTAGGGATATACGCGTTCCCTATAGCCAGTAACTGGCTCCCTCCTAGATAGTTGGGTAGAACTTGTAGTGGCTTCCAGACGCAGAATATCAGTGTTGGCTTCAAGAGGTGTTATACCTGGCATCTCTGAATGCACACAACTGCTCGGGATCTTTGTGAGGTCATGCATGTATCCAGAACTGTCTTGAACATCCATGAATGTCTTGTAACGAATGTGTATTTCTTACAGAATTCCTTCCCAGAAATTAAAAATGAACTGTAATTGCACACTTATGCTTTAGCTGTGGGGTTTTTTTGTTCTGTTTTTCTTTTTTTTGTGTGCGCGCGTGCTACATGGAGCAGAAAACAAGATAAATTAAGATAACGGATAAAGCATTGTAACTATTGACAAAACAGTGTTGACTCTAATTATCATTCTTCCAAAGAGGATTTCTTGTCTTCTGCTCAAATCTAAATCTCCCCTCTTCTAGTCTGTAACCATTTCCCAATGTCCTATCACAACAGACCCTGCTGAAAAGTCTTCAAGTCCCCTCTTGGGGATGCCAAGGAGCCATCACATCAGGCTTACTGTCCCATTTTTCATTTTGGTTTGCTTGTTTGACTCCATACCACCAGGGTGTTGGAGAATCCTTCTGTTCTTGTTGCCCTGGGTGCCGTGCAATCCAAAACTGGGCAGGCAGGACTGATAGCAGCACTTCAACTCTCTCTTGTCTCTCTCTTTATTGAGAGCTACGGTTTGTTAAAGGAATTGTTGGACAGCCAGGAATGCTGATGCTTTTTAATATATGAATTAAAAATAAGGCTTTTCTTCTGAGAGGATAATTTGAGATGTAATGAAAATGCTCCTTCGATAACGGTTTCTTTCTGTGGTATCCTGTCACTTTCATCCTAATATGAATTGTTTCTGTCTAGGCTGTATGATGTGCTCTTTCTAATTTCTCAAACCAAATAACTATCGTATTGAAGATGAAATTGAATTCTCAACTTGAGCTCCTCTAAACTTAGCTTTAAAAGCTATATGTTTTGCTCGGAAGAAAATGGTTCATCTAATGAAAAATCATGGAAAACACACAGATTTTTGGCATCACAGGCTGTCCTTAAAACAAATGACATTGTAAAGGCACATGTTGGTGTATTCTCAGAGGTATGCAATCAATCCTACAGGATTAGACAAACAGTATCTTAGTGTTCTTTGCATTGAGTTCTTTAGTTTTACTTAAATTTTAGTCCACAGAAGTCAAATTAATTTACTCTGCCAGGGCTTGAACCTCATTTGCCTTAATAAAAGGTTAGATTTTGGAAATGAAGGTTCTGTAATGGGTGATGTTTACTGTGTTTAAACCTTAGTACATTCACAGTGTGACTTGAGAAAGAGGAGCTTTCTAACCCGAGTGCTGTAATCTATTATTTAAATTCATTAGTCACTTGATTTGAAATGTAACTTAGCATCTTGTAACATATGCATTGCTTTCCTTTGTTGTGGTATTGATGAAGTGCTCTCTTTTCCCCATGTGGACTTCTTTGTATGACCTGAAAATAAAGGAAATGAAAAATATCAATCTCAATATATTCTATTGCTTTTATAATGAATGTTCCAACTTCTTTTGAAGAAATCTATTTTTCTTAGGGTGGGAGAGTGATTCTGCTTGAAGGCTGAAGAAGGAAAAAGGATAAAAATGCAAGTGGATTGTCTATGTAAATATATTTTAGTAAATCTGTACTGCAGTGCTTAAAGAGGGCAGCTATGCTGTGTTTTCCCCTTAGATTAATTTTGAGTTTCACAGGCATGATAGTTGAGGTGAATGGCTCAATTTATTGCCAGATTCCATCAGCATAGCCTTTGTACCAGGAGTAGGATGAGATGTTTGTTTCTTCTGTCCACTAAAACATACAAGTATTGATGGCTTATGTGCAGGGTAGTCCTATTGCCTTCAGTTTAGAGTTGAACTAGCAGATAACCCTTTGGCACATAAACAGATGTCAAAAGGCATCTAATACATTGAGGGTGTAAAAGACAAAGAAATTAAAATATTATTTTTAGTGTGCTCTGCTTGTGTCTTGCTCTGTAAGGTTATAAAGGGACCCACTACCATACTTCAGCAAGGTCTCTGTCCGTGCCTAGGGAGGAGAATGCAGCTCAGTTAGACAACCCTTGGCCCTACTGAAGCCCAAGAAACCTGAAGGATGTGTGGGGTTAGATGGTATCTGCAGAAATGGTACCTCTCCTGCAGCTGTGGTGTTGCATGGAAGATGTCCTGATGGGGATGAGGCAGTGGAACTCTACTGCTGCTTTTCACCATTTCACCATCCTTCTATACAGAGCGATCTTAGTACATTGTCTACTCTTCTAAGATGCGTCTCCCCTGACATGTTGCCCTGTATAGCTCTAAGATGGACTTGTATCAGCTGTTCCTTCAATAAATAATGTTATAACTGAGAGACTCTAGGTGTAAAGTGCAAAGATCACCTAAAGTAAAGAAAATATGACACCGTTACACATCAACTCTTTTGAGAAAGAAATATCTATGCTAATCTACTTTCTCCATCTTTCCAGATGGTGGTTGCATGGGCACTTTATTCTGGCACAGATCTATCCCACTTTCCAAAAGGTCATTCTGGGGTATCTTTAATTCCTGGCGCTTTCCACTGTGATGCAGTTTTTATTCTTCAGAGGATGTTTTCAGAAGTAGGTCAGCTTCTTGATCCAGCTTCTGTATTATTGCTGGCTCACAGGGGAGTGTTAGTGGTAAATGGAGGAGAGATGGAATGAGGCAGGAATCATGCCTTGGCAACCTCATATCTGTGTCCAATTAAAGGTACTGAGACCATGGCCATAGCATTCATGAGCCTACCTCTGTAGATGGATGGGTGCAAGTGTGATTCCTTCTTGTTTTGTTTTTCTTTTTTTTTTTTTTCTTGAGAGCTGTCTGGTTGTGTTTTTTTGGGGGTGTGGATTTATTTTTGAAGTTTAGGAGTTTAATTTCTTTCTGGTCACTGTTTAAGACTACATTTGTGCCTGAACAGGCAGCATGTGTTGTGGCAGCCTGTATTTCTGGATCATCCTCTTTGCTTGTGTAAGGTCATACAGCTTTCCCATGCTGTAACTTAACAGCTTTTTCCTGCAGTGGTAGTAGTATTGTCTTTTGGGGGAGCTTCTCCCTGTTCCTTTTTTTTCTTTTTTTTTTTTTCTTTATTCCCTTTTTCCTTTTTATTTTACTTTGTCTGTGTGTTTTGAAGTATTTGGAAATCAGAAATATTGACTGAAGATCTGTTTTTCATCACTATAGTACATAGGAAGTTGATGAGTAGCAGACAGTGGGCTGATTTGTCTAGGTTAGTAGCACAGAATCATTTCAAATTCAGAAGCCTGAATGTTCAAGTTAGAGGAAAAGATACTTTATGTACATTTTCAATTGTTAGTTCTGCAGGCAAATGTTAAAGAAGAGAAAGACTGTTTCTCTTGCTCATAGCTTTGAGGCTGTGAAGAAGGTAATGATTGCTTGAATTCATAGCAGGGCAATGCCCAAATGTTGGATGGGGGAAATATTCTTTGATTTCTGGGGCATTCTGTGTTTTTGTTTTTTTTTCCTCTGAGCAGATTATTAACTGCTTCTTTCTAAGCCATGCCATGCCATGACATTAGCATCTGGTTAGTGTTCATCCAATTAAGATATTATATAGTACTGTACAGAATGCCTGCTTTAATCTTCCAAATGCTGTATACCTCTATTTAATCAAAAATCCCACTGGTTGTCTGTTTTGATAAATGTGTGATGATTACAGAAAATAATGCTCTCAGTTCCAGATGGTTGCGGATTTTGTCATGGAGAGGTCTCAGAATACCTGGCCAATTATTGATTCCTTCACCTGCCTTTTCCTTTGCCTGTATATAGTGTGATTGTCAACAGTTCTAGCGGAATTTTAGCTCTCGATTTTTGTTTCTGACATGAGTGGGGGGAGAATTCCACTCAGGAAGTTTACAGCTAATGTTTGAAAGTTGAAAATTTCCTTGTAGATCTTTTAGAAGTCTTGATGCCTCTGGCTTAATGGTGAGACTAAAAAGAGTGCTGGGTGTAAGTTCCTTAAGGCATTTCCAAAATATGAGGACTGGGATAAAACCTTGCTAGGGAAGGGAGAAACTGTCCTTCTGTTCAGTATAATCTCCTATCGTAGTTCAAAGCTTTGTTTTCTGTGGGTGCTGATATTTTTTTTTTGCATAGATGAACACAAATACCCCGGAAAAACAAGCCTCAGGAATTTCATTTTACACTAATGACAATACCATGCTTAGTGCTTTAATTCTGCCTAGGTATGAAAATTGAAACACTAATACTGTTAATCTGAATACAGAGAAACAGTCTGATATAATCTTTTATCTTGACAGTTTAGTTTTTTTCTATAAATACTATCGTGGGTTAGGAAATTGTTGATCCTATGGAAATCCAAGAGGTAGTAAGCAAGGTGACCAAAAAGAAACAATATATCCTTAAGCATTTAAACAGTTTTATAATCTTTTTAAATTTTATTTATTTATTTATTTATTTTGCTTTACCTTATTGCAACCAGTTACAGACTTTGTAAATCTGTAAGAACATTGTAAATCTGAGTTGGGTTTCAGTAAGTTCCTCTACACATCTGTGAACTGTTGCAGCTGACATTGTTTGTTCCCACACAACTTGGCAGATTTGTAGTCTCCATGTAAGAGGGAAAAAAACATTCACTTAAGAGCTGGAATTGTATTTTTGTGTTTAACTAAAGATCTAAGGGATGCTGGCAAGATTGATCCTACAAAAGCTGAACTTGTAATACTGAATAATGTGATGTGTGCATACTTTTTGGTATTTTAGACGAGTTTCTCATTGAAACTCTCATTTGGAGTTGTTGAGAAGATTGACATACCAGTGGGTATGTCAGTATGTATTTACTTGCTGAAGTCTGAAAGAGGGCTTTGAGTATTTTTAGTGCTGGTATGGATCAGAGCTGCTAAGCTGAGCAGCGGTGTGATGCTGAGCAGTGGTGTGATGCTTCGCTGCCGCTATTCTGTTCCTCTATTTTAGATGTTTTATACAAGAGCACCTCATTGGTTTAAATATTTGAAGCACCACAGAGGACCCGGGACTTCCATATGCACAGCCAAATTTTGTTGTTCCCAAACATATTCACTTTATCATATTTCAAATTATGGCATCTTTAACTGTGGTAACTTCAGATCTGTGGAAAGAACAAACAGTCTCTCCCATGAGACAGTCAGATTGCTTGAGCTAATTTTAGTGTTTCTTATAAAACTAGCAGTTAGGAGTGCTGCTGCAGAGCACTTTAGCAGAAATGTTGAGCTGAAGTGGTACATGCTCTTGCAGAAGGAGTCAGTTTTGTTCACCTCCTCCTCATATCTGCTCTGCCACATTTCAACATATGTCTGATCTTGTGATGAGGAAGTTTAGAGAGCTGAAGTGGCATGAAACTCACCCCCACAAGCAAATAAAAAGGATCGTTTTCTCTCTTTGAACCAGCTTGCAGGGTGTTGGAGGGACTGAAGTATTAATATGGGGAAGTGATAGGCAAGAACAGGATTTTCTTCTGACAGCTGACCACTAGCTTTGCTGTGGTGTTTTAACAGCCTTTGAAGGAGAAACTGTTAAGGTATTTCTGAAGGCAATACAACATTCTGCTTCTTTGTCCTATGCATTTTTAGAAACATGTCCAGTTAATATCTGACTTTCCCCAGCAACATTTTGCTGGCAGCAGGCAGCATGAACATTTTAAGTGGAGGAAACAATTGGCTTTATTGGGTCCTGAAAAGCACGTGTTAAATGAAGCCTATAATGACGAACAGGTCACGTTCCACATCATCTGGGGTGCAAATGGGGCTCTATAATTTAGGGCAGCAGCAAGGTAAGTGTAGAGCAAACATTCAAAATGCCAAAATCTGTGCAGGAATGGAGATAAAACAAAGTAGGTGAAGGTAAAGAAATGTGAGCAAGGGCGGCATTTTTAGGCTGATGTCAGGATGATTTTAGGATGATGATAGGAGGAGAAACAGAAGAACTGACAAGCGTATGAAAGACTAATAAATTAGATGTTATACATTAATCTCCTAGCATTGATCTGAGGTGAAATTGTGTCCATAGATCACTTGTTAAGCACTTCTTCCACAGGCTTGCCATACAGTATTTTTAGAAATAGGGCATGGATCTTCACCTCAAATGTGAAGTCCTAACTGCTGCTGGTTTCTCTGCTGCTCTTGCTGGATTTTGCAGCTGAAGGTCCACCTGGCTACCCATGGCTGCTGCTGCTGCTCACTGGCTGGTAGCTGTGTGCCAGCCCCAGCTGCATCAGTCTCTTCTGCTGTTTTCTAAGACCTCTTTGTTGCGTTGTCTAGCAACTTGAAATCGTGTCTGAAGTATAATGCAACGGTAGATTTGTTGACTCTAAATTAATGGGAAGTATTTATTTATCATGCAGTATATCCATGTTGAAGAATTTTTTGTAGGATATGAGCTGAGCTGCCTTAAAAAGGTGTTGTAGAGCTGCATTGATAGCTTGGTGCAGAACTGCTCGCACTGCTCTAAAAGTTTGGTATAGAGTTCCTTGTAGTCTTTGCAAATCCTTGCATTGATTTTGCTGCCCAGATCAGTCTTGGGAGCAATAGCTTCCTTTTAGTGTAGTATCTCACTCTTGGAAGTACTAAACAAACTAAAGCATATCTGTGTAACAGTTACCCTCCTAAACAATAGAAATTGTTGAACCACAGAGTAATAAAGGAGATTGCATGATAATGTAATCCTGAAGATAAGAGCAGTTCAAGCTTTGATCTACTTCTTTCACTTCCAGAATTCGCAGCACAGCAGCAGGTGTGGTTCTGCAAGGCAGGAAATATTTCTCCCAGGATGAGCCAAAGCAGTATGAGGTGCTAAAGATTTTTATTTCTTCTTTTGTTAACAATTCGAAAAAATTATTCCTTCAAGAAGTACTTGCTTAGAATGGTAAAGTGATTTCTTTATTTCTTACCATCAGTCCAATCCTGTGGACTTTGTTCCTGTTGGAGAAAGGATGCTAATGTTCTTTTGAAATTAAGTGTATTATATGCTGCTCTCATTGTGAAACAAAAGTAAAAGGAGAAATGTGGTAAATTATTATGCTTCCTTTTAATATTAAGTTTTCAGAGGATTTTCTGGAACTGATAAACTAGAGGCAATTGTAATAACTGAAACGTTTGTATTGCTGCCACATGAGTTGGGATTACTATAATGCCTCAATCACAATGACACCTAGAGCAACCTGTTTGTGTAATAATTAATATAAAAATGAGTTTTTCTGCTTGATTACTCTTCCGGATGTTGATCTGTTGAGTACTCTTGTTTTATACATTTCTGATGATGGTCAGGTGAGTTTGATGCCAAAGGCCATATTTGACAGTATTTGTAAAATTGCACATAATCCCTGTTCTCATTATTTTTTCCTTAAAGCCTTTGGTGGGCTTTCCTATCCAGAATGTCATTTTCTTTAGACACTTCTCTAGCTTCTCTAGTTGGATGCAGCCACAACAATCATGTGTTAATGAGTTGTCTCAAGCAACCAGTTAATGGGTGAATTGTTACACAGGAAAGAAGAAACAAGAGCAGATTCTGATGGCAGATTTTCTTTGGAGATTGTGCCTCAGTGAAAATGGGATGAAGCTTTAACATAAATTAAATCCTATTGCAGGCTTTCTTGTTTCCATCTTTGAGAGCAAAATGTACTACAAGTTTGAGGTATGTGGAGTTCGGAAATATCTGTGGAGTTGATGGGAGTAGTGGTGGAAATTATGGACTTCTTTACACAGATGCCTCCATCCTTTCCTCCAGTGCATGTGTGCTTAAAGATGGCAGAAGTCAGTTTTAGGACTACCTCACTCAGACGGCATAGTTTAATGGAGCAGTTCACCCAGGGTAATAATTAGAGCCTGGAAACTGTATTTGTCTCATTGGTAGTTAGAGGTTAGGAAGAAGCTTTCTCCTCAGAGGGCCATGAGGTGCTGGCACAGCTGCTCTAAGAAGCTGTGGTGCCCCATCCCTGGAGGTGCTCAGGTGGCCAGGTTAGATGGGGCCCTGGGCAGCTTGAGCTGGTGGGGGCAGCCCTGCCCATAGCAGGAGTTGGGGCGGTTTGGGCTTTGAGCTCCCTTTCATTCTTAGCTATTCTGTATTATTCTGTGATTTATCCTAATCTTCCCTTTGCTCAGTGTGTTGTTGAAAATGCGCACATTAATCCATCTTGAGAATTCAGCATCCTATATATAATTCTCCATAGGTTTTGTTGGATGTGATTTGACTTGTTATGCTGCAGCAGTGTTCATCTTTGGAGATTAACATTGCTGTGGTCAGTGGAATAACTTGGAGCAATGTGAAGTGCTTCTAGTATGTCCATTTGGCAACCATCCTAATCCTTTTGAAATTATTCTCTGTAGGAGAAAAAAGAGATTTTTATTTTCTTTCTCTTGGCTTTCTTTGAGCTGATGGATTCAATCTTCATGTTAGTGAAGTTGGTGTCAGGGTTCCCATTGACTCCAGTGGAACTTGTGATGCAAGGCTTCAAAACAAGTTTTGCCATCTGTGTGGGAACAGACTGCAGGAGGAAGACTGCTGGCAAGAAAATGTTTAGCTGCTTATTTTTGGTGGGGGATGGAATGCTGAAACAGTTTGTTCTTTGCATGCTTCTGAGTTGCTTCTGTTAAATGTACAGATGCCTATAGACAGCTCAGTGACTTGCTCTGGTCGCACGGGGTGAAGTGTGGCTTGGAGGAGCTGTGAGCTCTATCATGAAATAAATTGAGCCTGATAGGTCTGTGGTGCCACTGTAGTTACAGGGGTTCATTTTCTCTTGAATGGATTTTTATACTGGAAGAATGGTGGTAAGATCTTACAATTTTACTGATAACTGCATGTTGCATAGCTGAATTGTCCTGGGAGACATTCTAGGTTCCTCAGATCCATGGCTACTTAAGTCTGTCAGAATACAGGTATGTGTGTGTATATTCTGTATGTGTGTGTGTGTGTGTATAAATATATACAAAATGGAGTGTTTGATTGGAAATTCCTTGACTGAAAGAGCAGACAGGAAGAAATAACACAACTCTTAATTGATTTAGAGTTGATACGAATTAAAAGCTTGCAGTGCAAGGTCCTATGATCTTCTTGAGAGTGAGGATTGAATATTTACAGGTGTTATATCCTAATGATAACTGCATGGGCACTTAGCATCAGGATTTCTACATACTTGAGTTAGAGTGTTATGCAAATCAAAAAGTATTAGCATTTAAAATTTACGGCTAGCTTCATGACAATGTAATTTTGGAGACCACAGAAACAGAACTGTAGTCAAGAATTATCTGTCCTTGCATCCCAAGAGCAGTGGCTGGCAGGGTGAGAGAGGTGATTGTCCCCCTCTGCTCTGCCCTCATGGGATATTGTGTCCAGGCCTGGGGCCTGCAGCACAGGAAGGAGTGGAGCTGTTGGAGTGTGTCCAGAGGACAGCACAGAGATGATCAGAGGCTAGAAGGCAGTGAAGCACTGCACAGCTGCCCAGAGAAGCTGTGGTGCCCCATCCCTGGAGGCGCTCAAGGCCACGTTGGATGGGGCCCTGGGCAGCCTGAGCTGGTGGGGAGCAGCCCTGCCCACAGCAGGGATTGGGGCAGGGTGCACTTTGCGGCCCCTTCGAACCCCCCACCATCAATGAATACTGTGCTTAACTAATTCTGACAGTTCACTAATCAGCTAAATTGGACAAAACTGCCCTGTCCTAGGGGTTCATGCTGCTTCCTGACATTTGAACCGTTGGTGGGCTAAGACAGTTTTGCTGTCTCCTGCTGGGATCTCTGCTGACACTGTGCACCTGCTGGCTGAATGGGGCTTCCCTGCCACAGCACCCAGGAACCTTCCTCAGGCACCCCATGGGTCCGACAAGCCTTGAAGTCCTCGCAGCACCCAGTGACTGCTGCTGTTACAAGTTTTGCTTTAAGATTATAATAAAATGACTTGATTTGCAAATGTATTAATGTGGCATTTAAAGCAAAGTAGTAATTGTGTGTTTGCAGGAGGAGAGGGAGTATCTGAAATTGCTTTGTATTTGCTCTGTTTTTAACAGTACTTCAGGTCTAACCAGAGGTGTGAAGCTCCTTTGAAAAAAGAGGGGAAAAAAGTATTTTAAGAGGCTCACAAATTAAATACATGCAATTGAGAGACAAAATTATTTTTCAATTAAAAATCTTCTGTAGTCCTATTTTTTCCTCTTAGTTTTTAACACGTTTAATGTAAGGATGCCTTTGCTAAACTGCAAGAGTGCTTATCTTATCAATTTTCCATCCAAAAAAGAATCTGCAGTCAGTGTATAAACTATAAACTACTCAAAGCGATTGAAGTCACATAAGTGGAATTGGCTTCATTCTCTTTTAAAAAGCAGTTATAAAATATATTATCTGGATGTTTTGCTTCCGTCGCATTTGAACAGCTAACTGTTGAAACACTTCAAACAGTAACAGGAAAAAAACTTTCCTGTCCATCTTTTACAATCTGGAAAGAAGCAAAAACACCCAAATTATTTTCTGGCTGCGTTCTAAGTATCATAATTAAATATTTACAGCATACTGATAATGAGATTTTTCCGTGATTTTCTTGTTGTAGTTGCTTGCAATGTCCGTACAGACTCAGGACTTCTCTTTACTGTCCTGTATTTTGAGCTGGTAAATTAATTTGCTTTTTGTAATTGTTTCCCCCTCCAATCTTTTTCTGTTCATAACACTTCCCTCCCCCACCCCCTCAGCATTAGCAGTCTGAGTGGAACAGTCTGTTACGTAGCATTGGTGTTATTTAAATGAATGCTTCTTCCCTGATGTGTTTTTTATGCTGTGTTTTGCTTGATGTGGAAGAACTAGCCCTTGGAGGTGGTGGCAATGGACCCGAGAATGTAAGTTGTTAGACTTCTGGTTTTAACTTCAAATCCATTGCTTTGTTGTGGGTGAAGGCTGCAGGCTCTGCAAAATTCATTTGCTGTGGTACCAGAACTTCATTTTATAGGCAATTGTTTCAAATGTAACAGTTTCTCATTATGTAAATCTTATCATTCAGTGAGAAGTTCAGTAGGATGAAGTGTGCTAGGCATATAGTCATGTCCATTGGAATTCTGTTACACATAAAAGGTTGTGGGTTTTGCTTTATGGTGTAACACAGGTAGTAATGCCCACTTCATTTCTTGCTTTGCGATCAAACTGGCAGTCACCCACAGATTTCGGGGTGCTGTTTTATTGGGAGAAACACTGGCTGAAAACTTTTCTTCTCAAGACAAAAGATGGCTTGGAGCTCCTCTTGTTAAATAGCCACATGGACATCATTCATGGCTTCAGGATCTTGGCTTATTTCTCTAGTAGATTCTATGATTTAGCATGAAATTGAGATTAGTGGATTTTCACTTCTATTCAGCAAGTGGAAAATGAAGAAACCAACTAGTATATTCAAGCCAGAATTCTTACATCTTCGAAGATGAATAGCCAAGTTTTGTTGCAAAGGCATTTTCAGGTTGCAGTTGGTACTCATCTCTTCAAACCCATTTTCCCTCCCCATGTTCCCTAGGGAAACTGAGACATTGTGAAGCAGAATGAGAGAAACAGTAAGTGCAATTTGTGAGTGTAAGTGAATTATTTAATAGTTAGTGGAGATTACTTAATATCCTGAATATTATTTTATATGTTTTGTAAGCTTTGTCAAAGACCTGAGCAGTAGATGCTGTTCCGTGCAGGTTGCTTCCTTAGCAGACCTCTTCTTTGTGGCTTGCTGAGGCCTCCATTGCCTTCCCTTCATTGCAGAGCTCTTCACTGTACTTTTATCTCCTGCAACAAGGACATGTGGAATGAATTTCTGCTGAAGTCTCAGCAATGTTTATAACACATCATTTTGTTCTTTGTTCACTATTGTTTTGGAGAATTCTGAAAACGCAGATGCAACTTCTTTATCTATCTGCTTTAGAAAGTAAGTTATTTCCTTGGATTATTGATTTTTTTTGTTTTGTTTTTTCCATTTTCCGTGACTCAAAAGAAATGGGTTATGTGAAAGTTCACAGAAGATGAACTTAAAAGGGTGGAAAAAGAAGGAAAGAAGAAGGAAGGGAAAAAAAATAAAGGGAAAAATGCGCAACTGTTGTGGAAATTTTCTGTTTTCTTGAAGTGTAGTTTTGAAACTCCCGAAGTTTTTCCAGTAGTACACATCTTGGTGAATTGTTCTTTTAGAGGGAAAGTCAAGTATTGTAAAATGAAGTATTGAATAAGTCTATATGGATCTAATGAAGCTGAAGAAGTCTTCTTCAGCTTGTTCTACTTTCAAACAAGGGCGTATGTACTACAATACCAGAATTTATTGTACATGTTTTGGAGCACTGTTGTTTTAGAGAGTCCCCTATGCGAAACAGACACATTCTGAAGGGCAAAACAGTGAGCAAACCCCTGTATTGATGTCTACTTCATATTACAGTTCCCTTGAGTAGGTAAAGCTTGAGAAATGCAGAGTGACATTTTCAATAGGTGAATATTGATGGTAAAGTTAACAGTATCTGAGATAAATTTAGTCATGATAGTAGAGATAATAAATGCCTGATATATCTTCAGTTATGTATTCTTCCCAGATCACTGTCTTAGGAGAGCAGTTTGTAGGCAGAAAGGCTGCATTTGCGCAAGAGAGTGGTGAGGCATTTAAGACTTCTGTGGACCACATCTTAGGAGTACTTATGAGAATTACTAGACAACTTGGGGAAAAAAAAAACAAAAAAACATGAATTTATGAATATTTGTGAAGAAAACTGATTGGGAAGGGAAAATTGTGTATGTAGTGTCAATTTTAGATTGATGCTAAACACTGTTCATATTTCAAAGTTGTACTGTGTGTATGGTTTAGCATATCTCATATTTAACATACACATCTTATAAAAATTATAAAGCAGAAAATTATCACTGCTTAATTTGGAAGGAGGAGAAAGCAGTGTTGTCTTCAAGCTACTTGAGTAATTATTCTAAGTGCCCTGTCTTAAAGGACCAATTCAAGATACTGAGTGCATATTCCTGTGGTGTATACAAAGAGGAAACACTATGATCTGAATGTGTTCTGATTTGCTCACTGTATTTGCTTCCCTGTGCTTAGCCCCCCAGTTTTTAAGGTAAAGGTATTGTAGTGTATCAGGTAGCCTAATTGTTTCTCTAGGTTGCAGATTTGCCACAACCCTTTTATCAATTCTTTCACTACAGAACTAAGCCAAGCTGAACGCATGGTTTTCTTTTAACCTTATATTGCTGCTTCACATTCTAGATAGTAGACCCTAAAGTTGATCTCGGAAAAAGAGAAATCCCAGCCTTGTTTGCTTTTTGGGGCATGTGAGCAACTGCTAGCTCTTAGATTAATAAATCACCCATTGGCTAGTAAACTCAAGAATGCGGAAATTAATTAGATTATTAGAAATGAGTTCCCAGGCCTGTTACTTTGTGACGATTCTTGCATGGCCCTGAGGACAACTTTGACATAAAGTAGGTCATTTTGTGAGCAGTAGAACTCAAAATAGTTGAATAGTTTTTTTTTTGTTTTTTTTTTTTCCTCCAAGTATAGTATTATAGACTTGATGCTACTGTTGAGGTATGTCTTGTAATGGAATCTACTCAACAAACAGAAATAACACTCCAATCTGTTATAGCCAAGTATGTTCTCCAGGTAGGTAGTTTGATTTAAAATGTAAGTTACACCTTATTAATGTTGAAGATTTTTTTTTTTAATGCAGAAGAGAAAGAAAATGAAGTTTTCCGCATATAGTCATTTTCACTGTGCTAATTAATTATGTAGTTCAGTGCCTTTGGAACACAACCCCATCTTCGGGCAAAAAATTGCTAGCAGAAGCTCTGGCTCTTTCCCTACCATTATTTTCTGAAGTTTATTGTGCTTCGGATGAAGTAATGTTCTGTCTTCGTTATGACAATACAACAAAATGGAAAGTATGTACTTTTAAAATTCTCTTTTAATTCTTGCCTTTTTGAAATAGCATTCTTACTAATGGCTGCTCCTGATGATTCATCTCAAGTCTCTGAGCCTTTCTTGCAGACTCTTGGATGCTGTTATTATCCAACAGTCTTGTCTAATCATCCTCCTTGTATGCTAGCTGTTTTATACAGGTCACTGTCATCTTTTATATCGATATGATCAAGAAAGGAGCTTCTTTGTTGCCTTCTTCCCATGGATATGTACTATGGAGTGATGGCAGCCTGTGAGAATCCCATGAGATAGACCCAGGCTCTGGAGGTGCTTGTGCTGTCCCACCTTCATTTCCCTATTGATGCTGTTCTCCATGCAATGTTTCAAGAGGGAATGGGATGGCTGAAAGCTTTTCTTGTGCAAAGTGGACTCGGCCATCCCTCTATGTAGAGAAGAGAAGTCAGTATTTGTTGCATTTAAGTGAGTAAGTGCTGAAGGCAGGGAGGCAAGCAGCATACAAGAGACCATGGATTCAACCCTGCTTATTCTGAGATTTCTAGCATGAGCAGCTGGATATCCTCTATAATTATTAAATAGAAGCTTTGGATATGTGGCATGGTAAAGAGAATTTCTGGCAGATCTAAGATTTTTTTTGTTTGGTTTTCTTATTGCATGTAAGTGTATTATAACATCAAGGACTTGAAAGGCGGTGAGGAGTAAGAAGTTGACCTGCAGCCTTATTTCTGCTTCCATATGTTTCTGCCTTCCCCAAATACTCAGCACTCAGAGAAAGCCAGCGTGGGAGCATGTGATTAAGTCTCTGCTAATGTGTAGAGGCCTGTGTGTGGTTTAAGGTTGAGCACGCTTCTTCAGGTCTGGCAGGTTTTTAAATGCTTTAATTACAAGGTAAGTGGTAGTTTTCTGTGAAATTCCAGATCAAAACACATTAAGGATTTCCAGCAACAGGGAAACGTGTACCCATGAAGCTGCTTGCAGTCAAACCAACCCAACTGTCCAATGAACTAAAACCAGCTCATGTATCTATGACTCTCAGTGCTACAAACACTTGGAATACCTTATCTGTTCTCTCTCCTTGCCCCCATTCATAATGTGGATAATACCTTGCGGATAATACCTGGTTCACCATCTACCCTTTCCATCCCCCCATACAGACTCACATACAATACACCCCCACCTACTCTCTTGTTCTTTGTATTTTTTATTTCTCCCTCTCCCCTCCTTTAGGAAAGGATTGCTAATGAAGCTCACTAGATTTGCATGCTTGGTAGAAGAACTAAAGCAGTTTAAAAGATGCTTTGGAAACTGCACCAATGCAGCTGGTGCTATGTTTATCTGTTTTTTCCTTTTTCATTTTCATTGGGAAATGAAAAGTTTGCTTAGGTCACAGCATGAAAAATTGGGACACTAGATAGCAGTGTAGCTTTGCTTCTCTGTGTGGGACCACCCATATGGCTAAGAAAGCCAGCAGTGAGGGAGCGTGGTCAGGTGTGACAGAGTGTAGCTGAGCCAACAGAGACTTGGCAGAAAAGAAAGGCTTCAGTGTTGACTTGTGGAAGCGTGCTGCTCTGAAGAGGTGAAGATCCCCGGTCAGGTGACTGACAGGACATAAGCCTGTGTTATGGAGCATGGAGCAACCATGCTAGTACTCCAAAATTTGCAGTGCTACTTGAGGTGCAGCTGTTCTTTTACTGAATGGTGAGGAGAGCCCGGTTCATAACTTTCTATAGGCATAGATTAGTTGGAAGCAGAACAATACTATTTCTGCACAATATCAATTTGAGGAAAAACAGAAAAGACAAGGAGGTGGTGATTGTGAAATGAGCAAGTGTGACAATGTACATGGTTCATTTCCCATGAAACACAACAGCTGCTGTCTGCAGATTTTGGTCCTCAGGGGATGCCTGGAGTAGTCGACTTGACCACGTAGCATGGCCTTTGTGTCAGCAAGTTGAATTTTTCCTAAAGCTTGCATCACATCCCTTCCTTGCTTGGCAGTTTGGAAGTCTACATGGTTGCATGTGTTATCAACATGTGCAATTCATTGTCTTTTTCTTTTCTCCTCTCTGTTTTGTCAAGAAGTTCAGGAGAGAGTCTTTCCAGACAGTATGTGAGTCTTTATTAAGGGACATTTTAACTTTGATGTTGTTTCCAACCTTTAAATTACATGACCATGCAGCAGAAAATACAAAAAGCAAACAACAGATCTAAGTATAAAACCTGACTTTAAAACCTCTTGCTTCTCGAATCCTGAGTCTGGGTTTAGATATCAATCAATGAAGATTCAAAATTGCCGAATACCAGGATGCTTGATTGTAATGTAGAATAATACCTGTAAAAAACAGCAATCAACTAGAATATTTTGACGAGACATCCACTAACTTGAGTCTATGTACAGCTGCCTGTTTTGCAGATACCCTGTTCTCAGTCTTGCAATCTGTTTTTCAGTTGGGTTTGGCAGTGCTTGTGCCATTGCTGCTCAAGTGATGCCACTGCTATTGCAGTTGTCCTAGGTCAGCTGGGAGTCTGCAGTGTTGCTGCTTTGCAAGTTTTAGACTGGAAAATTTGCAAAAATACTGTGCATGGGCACACCAAAATGGGTACTTCTTCTGACTGGACATGCCAGATGCTTTGAAATGAGTGAAGCATGTCTGCTTATTACTGTTCTGCAATATATATATGCAAAATACAGGGAAGCAGCTGGTGTTTTGTTCCTTTTGGTGGCTTTAATGTGTAGGCTGCTTTCTGCCCTCTTTTTAACAGGAAATTCCTCAGCAGGACTTTTTTTTTTTAAAGACACACTCTGGAAAGGAATAGTTTTAATCCACCTTTAACTAGCTAATCTAGAACTGAAGGCTTTTCTTCCTCAAAATTGAAGCTTTATTTAGTCGTCCTTCAGATTATGCTCACTGAGTGACATATTCCACATATTCCGCAATTTTAAGACCATTGCATTCCTAAATGTTGTTTACTAAATGCAGAGTTTTTTTGTGCTTGTGTCAACTATTTGCAAACTACCTAACTGAAACAAACAAAAAAAAAAAATCTACATTCCATTAAAGCACAAAGGCTGATAGATAATAAAATACCTAGATAATAAAATACCTAACACACCCATTAATTTTTTACAGTTTTAAAAAGCGAGTTGACAATTTCAGTGAACAGTTCTAAATACTAAATTAATTTCAACATTATAAATACAGAATATTAAAAGTAAAAAATCTCATGGTCCAGTTGGAAGGAAATTTGTACACAAACAAAGGGGGATTTGTTGCTATGACTGTAATTAACTGTATTTCAGTTTCAGTTACCTTCCACTTTAAGTAAATCAGAACATCCAGGTTAATCATGTTGCTGAAGATGTTACTACTAAAACCACCTCATTATTTGTTCTGTTTCCAACAGTAGTTTCTTAAATTCTCATAGCTACATGTATGTTCCTTCCTACCTTTTCAACAGCTTATATTTTATATTTAGATTTTAATATTGCTGTCACTGAGACAGATTTCAAGCAGACTGCCAACTCGTAAATACTTGATAGATTTAGGCTAAATTTGCACCAGTTCTTAAGTACCACGCTTTAGGGAGACTGGATGGTGAGCTTTTGGTGAAACAGGAGTCTTTTTTTTTTTTTTTTTTTTTTGATGACATTAAAGAGTTGAGAATTATGTTTGAATTCAAGTTGACTTCAACACCTGTGCCAGATGCTGATGCATAGGGTAAAAAGAAACCAAATGTGTGATGTAATTTAAGCTAAGATACCATGTGTAGATACAGCAAACAACTGAAGGATTAGGGAAAAGGAACAAAAAGAAATGATAACAACAAAATGTATCTGCTTCTGACTGGTGGCATGTGATGGTGCTCAAGCTAATGTACATTTCTGATTTGGACTTTCAAGTGTGATGGAGAGTGGCTTGGGAACCATGTCAGCCAACTCCCTTAAGACTCTGGGATGCATGTCATCTGGCCCCATGGACTTGTTCATATCAGTTTCATGAGTCGATCTCGGACTTGCTCCACCCTTACAGTGGGGGAGGGTGTGCTCTCCTAGTTCCAGCCTAGAGGTTTAGCTTCAGGAATCTGAGAATCCTGGCTGCTAGTGAAGACTGAGGCAAAGAGATATTAAATGGCCATGGGCCCGTCCCTGTTTAACTCTGTGGATTAGTCCTGGAGCCAGGCACTTCCTCTGCACACGACACACGATCTCATTGCTGCTCTCTGGCTTGCCTTTGAACTCATTCCAGTTCATCCCAGTCCTTCTGAATCACTGTCCTGCAGCTGGGCCTACTATTGCTGGAACAGCTGTGACTATGCCCGGTGTCTCTGCGCATGCCTGGAGCTGTGTAGACTCTCTTACCCTCAGTGTACTGAGGGAAGCTCATGCTCACCAGTGGCTGTCAACAGCTTTCTGAGGTGGTGCTTCCTGAAATAGTCCTCCTGTCCTGCGGGAGAGGCTTGTGCTCCCAGCATCTGAATGGCTTGGGAGTGTGCACACATAGACTGGCTGTGTGGAAATGCCTCCTGCCTGGCTCCAGTCCTCCTCGCTGATACAGGAGATTACTGTGGTGCTGACTTGTCCACAGCGTTATTTTAATCTTTTTCTCTGCCTCCCAATTTTGTGTCATTTTTTTCATTCTTTCCTTCCAGATTTGTTAATAACAATGCTGCTGAATAACACACGTTCGATTAGCGTCTTGTAACGTAACTCTGTCATCAATACCTTTGTGTATAAACTGATTGAAGCTCCTTTTATTAAGTACGTACATTCATGTTTTACTTCCAATCCAAACATCAGGCTTGAGAGTGGTGAATGTAAATGTAAAAAAGATCACATTAAATTTTGAATTATCACAATGCAGTGCCTTTTTTGGTTTTAGCTTTTTAACTCAGTTTAAAGACGTTTATTCATGGAAATGGAAGGTTGACCTCCGTTTCATCCACCACTTCTTATAAAATACATTGGAGGTATTGCTGTGCAACAAGTAGAGATAGAGTTGAAAGTTTAGATGTTCTGTAATTTTCTAAAGCTCTCACTCTTGACTATCCAGAGGGAGCAGTGGCTCATTAGGGACACTATAAATAAATATGAATCCCATTTTTCTATGCCACTAAGTAGGTCCCACTTCAGTTCAGAGCAAATATCTTACATAAGTCTAGCTAGGCGTACTTGCTTCAGTTCATATGGTTTACTAGTGTAAAACTACTGACAATGACATTCAAAGCTTGTTTTCTATTTTGATGGGTGGGCAGAGCTTTGTGTGAGCTGTCAAAAGAAATAAGGAATTTGGTAACTGATGTAGAAACAGAAAAAGAAGCTTCCTTGTATGTATTCTTCCTTGTGTCATTCTGACAAACACCATTAACTCCTTATAATTTGGTCTAACACACTAACCAATAGTTAAAATTATGGTTTCAGGAGATAGTGAAAGTAAAAATAGCGTACCTTCCCCAGTCTTATTGTTTCAATGTGAATTTACAGTAATAGTTCTCTCTCTCATTAGAAATTTACCTGAGGAAAGTAGCTTAATATGTCTTTGTTCTCATAGATAAAGGTTCTGTTTCCACTTGTTTTAAAGCTGTGCACACATTCTGTGTATGCATAAAAATTCCAAATAACTTATTAATTTTTTAAATTTATTTATTTTATTTTTTAATTTTTAAATATTTTTTTATTTTTGTTGCGTTCTGGCCCAACATTTTTGAAAATTCTTAATCTTTTTTTATTTAAGAGATTTACTTCTTTCATATGTGACGGGTGACACTTAACTCTGAGAAATGTTAAAATGGCCCTCACGAGAATGTGTCAGTGACACCATGTGCTATATGGAGCGTGTGGTTTGTGCCAGCATCCAAAGTACGTGCCTGTAAACTCTAATTATGCAGTGCAACGTCTGGGGATACATAAACTGGGAAGACTGTAGAGTGATGGTAGTAATAAAGACAGAGTCCAAAGAAAAGTAAAGCTTTCTGTTGTATCTTCCTCATTAGCTCTTGAGGCAGCTTTGTTGCCTTACGGTGTACTATTTTCACAGCAGTTGAGGTGTGAAATTTCCTGCTGCCATGGAATCCTAATCCATTCTGGCAGTGCTGTTACTGACTGTTGAGAGCATGAGCATGTACAGACCTGTCTGGTAGAACTGAGGAAACAAAGGGCAAAGATAAGGAAGTTGAAGAGGATGAGGTAGCTTTCATTTAATTTGCACCTGTTTCCATTCAGAACCTGATATTTGAAGCAGAGGGGGAGCAGTAAATTTTTCTGGAGATGCTTCCTGCAATTATAGTGAAAATACTGTATTTGCAGAATAGATGCTGACCATCAGCTCTGGTCACCTGCTGGAGAGTAAACAAAAGAGAACTAAGCCACAATCTTCCAAATTTAGGAATGCTTTCAACTAAATTTGCAGTTCTCTTTTGTGGGCTTCATTTAAGTAGATGGTCTAGTATGCTGGGCTAGCATAAAAGATTGCAGATGGGAGTAAGACTAATTTTACTTTTTAAAAAAAAAATTATTTTATTTCATGTATTTATTTATTTCTCCTCAGAGAGGGCTGTAGAAGTTCTTATTGTGATTTTCCAGGCATTGGCTTTGGACTTCTAGAACCCACTCAAATCTCTTCGATTGGTGTTATGTTTCTTTTCTGTAGGATGTTTTTGGATCATCTGCAATTAGTTGCTTTTCTTCTGTGTTGGTAGTTATGAGTGGACCGTAACTTTTGGTCTACCTAGTTCCTCAGATTTGTCATACTCAGAAATTGTTAAGGATTTCTTGAGGAAAGGTGAAGGAGAACTAGTGTTTTCTGAGTTTGATGTTAGGGCAGATAGACATCTGACCTGAACAATGAAAAGTGAGAACCATAGGCTACAGTAGCAAATGTGGTGTGGTATGCTGGAAGTTGGGAGTACAGAGTGGCATAGCTGGGGCTGAACATCCATGCTGGCATACCTTTCAGGCTTTGCTTTTGGTGAGCTGTAGCCTTGTTGTGCAGACTAACCATCCATTACTGCCTGGGGAGGAAACAGATGCGCTTCTGGAGCGCATCTTCTGCTTCAGTTTGATCCACTGAGGAATCCAGTTCACATGTGCAAAAAATTCTTCATAGCATTGATCCTCTGCGTAGTGAGAGGTAGTGTGTTTCTTATGAACTGAAAAGCTCATGTAATAGATGCTCTCTATATGAGGTGACTGGGAGGTGGGTCTGTGCAAAAGTTCAGTGTCTTAGACTTGTCCAAGAACTCAACAGAACAGACCATAGAAGTGATAGTGACAGAGATAATTTTTAAAAGAGAAAGTGTCTAAAGGACAGAGGGAGATAAAAAGACAAATATGTAGTTTGATCAAAGTTGTAGTTTCCCAAAAATTAGTCATCTACTCTGCTGGTGGTACAGTTGTGGATGGAGAAGGATATTACAGTATTCAGAACAGGCTGGATTTTGATCCCAATATTCAGGGAAAATTTGAAAGACGTTTATGTTGGTGATGCAAACGTTAATATGAATAACTGATTCAACAAAATGAATACTGTGCAGACTGCTGTGGGGAAGAATATGGTGTTTGTCAAAATAATGATGAGAAACATAAAGAGCATGCTGTTTATATATATACTGGTCCTAATAAATATATATAATATATCTATCTATCTATCTATCTATATATATAGGTCCTAATCTCTATATGTAGTTTTACAAGGACAGTGATATCCTGGACTTGAAGGAAAGGGTATTTTAGAAACTTGTTGAGATAATCTTTAACTAAAGGAAGTAGCCAAGTTATATTTTGACAGCTAGCTGTTACTACCATTGTATTCTGAGCTAGCATGTTTTTTAGTGATGAATAAATACACCAACTATTCAGGTAAGTGTCTATACTCATACTATGAAGTAAATCAAAATATACAGCAGATGAGGAAGAGGTTAGGAAATGGAGTATGGTGCTATGACATCCATTTTACGTGTTCTCTGACCCAGAGCGCATATTTGTGATAACATTTTTCAATTTCTTTTTTATATTTTTTAATGTTAGGTTTACCCTGAATTGCAAATTACCAATGTTGTCGAAGCCAACCAGCCGGTTACAATCCAGAATTGGTGCAAGAGAGGATGGAAGCAGTGCAATGGTCACCCACATATTGTGGTTCCCTACAGGTGTTTGGGTGAGTTGTGGTCTTTTTTCCTGTTTTTTTGATGTTTCTATCTCTTCATGAAAGTCTACAAAACTATTTTTTTATATCTCTATATTGCTGTATTTTCTGAGGAGAGCTTTGTCTTTTGTCAAGTCCTTTGAAGCTACCTTAAATAGAGAGAAAATGATCTTGTTCTTCCTGATTCTGTTCTCATGAGTGACTGCAAACCAGGCTTCTGCTTACTCCCCAGAATTTGTCACTATCATCTCTCCTTTTCCCCCATATAGACAAGTCTTTGCTTATAAGCTATCCATCTCTTCCCTGTATATACTACTGCCTTCTGTTTGAAAGCCAAAAGGACTATGAAATCCTTGTTGTTTCGGGGTTTTGTTTTGTTTTGCTTTTTTGGTACACGTGTACAACTTCTGCTAGCTTCCTATCAGCATTCAGAAACTGAAAATCACATTGATTTGGTGTATTCATTAATATTAATATTCTTATCACATCTTTCTCTTGAAATTGTTCCGCAAGCTGTTTGAATTTGCTGCTTTTACCAGTGTTGTTTGTATCACGTCATGGATTTGGCTGCATAGAGTTCAAAGTTGGAGTTTCTGTCCTGTTATACTGGGGCAGTTAAGATCCCTTTCTAGAAAGCATCTCAGACTAGTTATTCCATGAAATGAACAATGAATGAAAGAAAATACAGAAAATACACTCTTTCTAGAATTCTTGTTCGTTTGTTAGGCTAGCTCAGACAAGTAGCACCCTGTACCTGATACAGAGAGGGTTAATGTGCCAACTTAATGACACCAGAACTGCGTGGTAACAGACACACCACTGCTAAGAAGGCAAAACAACAGATGTGAAAAATATGTACTGAGAAGTATGAGGGAAAAAATCATTCAGTAAAGTTTCTAGGTCTGATGTTTGATTTTATAAATATGAAATATGTGTTTCTTGATCCACAGTGTATATGTACTACTTGTTGATGCTACTGCAGATAAGAATGACAAGACTGTTCTAACCATTAGCATTCAAGGAGTGCCCAGATTCAAGATGTTTTCTTGCAGGGATAGATCTTCCTCTAACAAATAGTTCAATTGTATGAAGGAACCTGCCAATTCTTGAGTGTTTTCCAAACTCTTGCATGTGTTATGTCGATTTGCTCTTACACCAAATTTTTTTATGTTTGATGTTTAAAAGGTCGTCTTCCCATTTGTTGCTGTGTTTTCCTTAGTAGTCCATAGTCAAGATAAGGATTAGCATGTAGAGCAAGTAAACTTTTAGAGAAAGATAATTGTTGGGCTGAGCTGCAGTCTCACCTGGCTTCATCGTTACCTATTTGATCAAATTTCATGTGAGTCTGTTCGAACATTACATTGCAGAATGTAATATAGTGATGGACATTACAGAAGTGATGAAAGAACTTATTAGAGGATGTGCAAAATCTAATTTTTGTTATTTATTGTATTGTAATCATAACTAAAGCTCTGAGTTATTTTCAGGGAAGTATTATGCTGAGGACTCTGCATATTGATGTGAATTTGGTCAGAGCCCTGGAGAACTTACAACTTAATTTAAGATAAAAGACAATGTCATCACAAGAGCAAATGAATATAAATTGACCATGAATAAATTTAATCTGGAACTTACAGGGAAGTTTCTGCAAGGGCAAGGAGCTCTAGCAGTTTCTTGGTAAAAGGAATAGGAGTAAGAAGCCTAGTAATTTAGAAGGAAGTTCATAAATTTATGAACAGCATTATGAGCAGTTGCCTCCAGGTGTGATGAACTGGTCTTGGACTTTCAAGATATTTTTCCTGAGCTGCTGTTTTGAAATGAAAATTTATCTAGAGTTAAATGTCTGCAATCTTAGGTAGCAAGTTAGACTTTCCTTGCTAAAGGCAAGAATTTTAAAGGCATTTAGGTAGCTCATTTCCAATAATACTTTGCTCTTTAACTTTTATTCTACGTTTAAAAAACATATATGCTATTTTTTACCAGATTTCCTTGTAACTGAAGTTCATGCAGTTGTGTTTGCCTGCATTATGGGTCTTTGACATCCTTCTCCTATCATACTCTTCATCTTCTGACTGATAGAAAAAATCCTGAGCTGAGGCTGATGTTTGTGGGAGTAGTAGGGGAAGAGTGGCCGCATTACTATATCCGCTGGAGGAGTGGTTGCCAGTATCTGTTATTTCTCCATCAATGCTCTGGTTGTTATCTGTGGTCCCTCAAGGGGTAAAACAAGTCTGTCTTTCATGCAATAAAAGTGCATTAGAGGGTAAGTCCTTTCCTGTTGGCTCATTGCCCTCATGGTGGTAAAGCTGGTGGTATGATGAACAGGTCCCATGAAGAGAGCACAAATCTCGAAGGGGAAGGAAAACAAAGTGTAATTTTTTAATTATTGAGTTATGCAGTTTGAGTGAGTATTACGCAGCTTGACGTAATGCCTCTTCAATATTAAATATGTATATATGTAGTTTTTAAAACATTGGAATAATAATATTGAAGTAATATGTAAATATATTTAAAATTTGATCTTATCATCTCTTTATATGTATGTTTGCTACCCTTGATATGGTTGGTAGTGGACAACTTCAGAAGTAAGGCTCTGTCGGTAACCTTTCTGCAGTAATCTTAGTGCAAGGAGACTTTTGATGTAAACAACAATCAACTAATAAGAAATAAAATGCCATAAAAAAGTTTGCCAATGACAACTGATTGCAGAGTTGCATAAGCATAATTTCCTGTTTTGTTTTTTCCCTCCCTCAAGATTTAATGGTAAGCTTTATTAAAACTTTTTAAAAGTTCTTTATGAGTAACCATTTTCTAGCATTAAAAATAGTATATTGACGTGAAAACCACCTTCAGAATCTTCAGTCAGTTTATCATTTCTTCCATCCTGATATTTGTTTTCCATAATTGGTTAGAAAGACTGAGTGACAGAAAAATGTCTGCTTTCAGGCCAGAGCATCTTCATTATCAGTCTGCATTCTGATCTTCAGTCTTGTGAGGCGTGTAGAGCATGTATCACTGCGGCACTTGACTGCTCTATTAGCTTTTCTTTTCAAGACTCTTGTGTGATAGTCTAGCAGTTTGTAGCAATATAGTTTTGTAATACTGATAGGATTTATTAGATTGCACAGGCTCATATTTCCTTTTCTTGAGCGGATGCAGCTAAAGGATGCAGGCAGTAATTAAAGGAGGCAAAATGACAATCTCTGACTTGAATGAGCCATGTGCTTCTGCAGTGGCTACAAATGTTCTAATTGAACCAAAGAAGAAAAGCAGTATCTTTTTTATTTATTTTCAAGATGTGATTTTGTGCTGTTGCGCAGGGCTTGACAATATTCTTAAGACCACAAGCTTTGGGAAAATGTTCTCATGCAATAAATCTCATTCATGCTGTCTGTCTTGCATGCTTCCAGGGACATGGGCTACTGTACAATCTCAGTTCAGTGAGAAGAAAAGGAAATTGTTGATTGAATTCTAGTTAACTCTGTGAACATACTAAAGGCATTTGGTTCAATGGTGTTTTTATTTTTATCTTCATGATTTTAGAAAATGACATCTTCATGTGTGCTTATTATAGCTTGAAGCTGTTACCCACCTTATGACAGAAATAGGAATCTATTTAGGTTGCTCTTCCTCTTCTTCTTTAGTGTTTTTTTTTTTTTTTTTTGTCTTGACAGCAGTCTGACACAATTCAAAAGAGATTTTTTAATTACAGAGTTTAAAGAGTTACACTGTGCAATTTGAAGGAGAAATATGCTGGTTGACATAATCACAAATGTGCGTTCAGGCAAAGATGGTGAGCAGTAAGACTAGCAGGCTGTGGAGTTAAAAATCTGCAGTGTTTTTTGGCACTGTTTGTGACTGTGCGTGCTGGCATCTCCAAACCTGCAGCATGCAGAAAGCAGGCAAAGTCCGTGTGCTCCAAAATGGTGACATAAGCTTACTGCAGGGTTTCAGCAAGTGCTGCCAATAAGCCCATGATTACCACTTTGTTTTTAAACTGTTCTAGAAAGATACCCTGGCTATGATTCTGGCCTCATTAAAAGTAGAAGCAGCAGGAAGGCAGGACTCGTGCACTGGGACAGTGTAGACAATGAGCAGTTCTGGTTTGTTTTCTCTTCACATCTCCTGTGAGAAAAAGCAGCTAGTGAATTTGTGTAACATGGGCTGTGAAATGAGGTAATTCACTCCATTTTTCAGGCTTGCTGCAGGAACAGTCATCCTTGTCCCAGTGGTGCCATTCTTTTAAAACCTTGGATAAATGTATGGCTACGCTTTCCTGAATAGATGGCATTTCATTAACTATTGGTGAAATATACCCTAGCCTAGCTGCTCATTATATGCACCATAGCCTTGGGGAGAAAGGAGAAGCTAAATTACATAGATGTTTGGGATATCCACCAGTGATGTGGGGTGAAAGGGAATTACCAGGGCTTTGATTAACTGTCTTGTGTAAAATGCTTGTGTGTTCATGTGTGACTGTTTTGTTGTCCCTTTAAGGTATGCTGTTAAGCCCTGTATGTTTAGGCAGCTCTTGAAGTATCCCGGTGTACTGAAATATCATTATGTATGTAGTCTCTCTCAGTCAAACTTTGATTACTTACAATTCATAAACAAATGGAGCAGGTGATACTATCAGTATATTTTGCCTTTTGGCTATGTAGTGAAATGGTGAATTCTGTTTTTGGTTTTTAACAAAAGCATCTTTGAAAATTATTACTTTACAATCTGTTAGAGTAATAAAGCATGACAAAGTTAACCACTTGTTGATATCAAACAAAAAAGCATGCACAGGATTTGATGCACGTGCCTAGCCAATTACATCAGAGTGAACACTAGGGTTATGCCTGGAATTAATAATTGAAATTAATATATATGTAGTTAACAGTGCAACTTGTTCTGGTCCATGTGGTACTTCACTTGTGATTTTAACAGTGGGATTTGTTCATTAAAGCATATGAAATGCTTGTTTTCCACTGCTGCCTGGCAGAACTGGCTATTCTTTTCTCTCAGCCCACTGCATAGCTCGCCTATTTCCAGTGATGGCAAGCTGTTTTTCCAGACACTTAGGAAGATCTCTCCACTGCCTTCTCCATGGAGTACCTAATCAGCAGAATGACATTAATTGCCTGTTTCCGTGTCCCGCCTCTAGCTTGCCTCAGTCTCCACTCAGCCATGGGAGTCATGCAGACAAGCCTTGTGTTGCACTCTTATCCTAAAATACAAGATGTGCTTATTTTCAGCCTACACGACTGCCTCACGTCTAGATTTTCTGACAGCACTAGCTGACAGGAGGGAGAAGATCTCAAAGACTGACAGTCTGAATTGGTTAATGAGACCATGGGCAGAGAAATCTGTAGTACAACGAGAGGCACATCTACACATTGCAGTGCTGCTGAGAGAAATCCTGTAGTCTCTCTTCTTTGCTCCATAGTGGACAATTCTCCTTCTGCCAGTGGTGCTTTTGGCACGATGCTGGTGGGCAGGAGAGCCCTGCCTGTGCAGGCTGGGCACATTATCTGAGGGACAGCGAGACCTGTGAGCATGCAGGCTTCTCCTGCTGCAGTGCAGCTATAGCTCAGGCTGCCTCGCCAAGCCCTGTGCAGGCCCAAAGCCACACTTGGCTGGCATGCTGGAGCTCCTTGGCGTTATGCCAGCAAAAAGAATCTTCTCCTGTTGCCATGCCCTCGCTGCTCAGCTAATTGCGGCAAAATATGGGGACTCAATTCATCAAGTGTCTTCCTGAATGCCCTGCTCTGCAATGGTGTAATTAAGAGCATGGCCTGACATGCTTTATTGAATAGAAATGGTTTTCCATATATACCTGAACTCAATTGACCTGAATTTTATGGTCAGCTGCTGTAGTAGAGAAGCTGGCTGCTAAGCATCAGCTGGCTTTACTGACCATTTTCACAAATGACAACAAGTTTATCTTTTCGTAGCGATTCTCAGCAGCTGCATCATCTCCTGGTTTATTGTAGTGCCTTTCCAAGCTTTTTATTCATGGAGCAGGACTGTATAAACCACTAATGTGGTACTGGCATGCTTCAGGGACAAAGCACCATTCACTAGAGGAAGGGATGAGGAGTGGGCAGAGAAATCCTGAATGCAATCTCTCATCAGGCAAGTGAGATCTTCCTCAGCCAGTAATAGCCTCTGCACTTGTGCCAAGCGTTGATTCAGCTGCTTCTTAGCCAAATTTGAGCTGGAGATGATAAAATGTTGAAGTGAAGAGATGAAGCAAAATTAGTCTGCTGGCAGAGACCAGAGAGCACCTTTACATATAATTAAATGTAAAGAATCTTATTTTGGTACAGCGTTAGACCAGGAGTAAGTCTGAGTTCTTCTATTTCTGTGCATTTTTAGGGTGTATGCAGGTTTTTCCTTCCTTAGTAACTGGAGTATGTTTTAATTAGAAATGGATTTGTGGAATAAGTCAAAATGGAAAACCTTTTCTAATGTTATGAACATAACAGATCTACTCCTGAAGCAGCAACAATAAATTCTTTTTAAATAAATGATGTAAGCAAATGCTTCATTTGTCACTTGAAAATGTGATAGGGAAACCAGAGCAGGCAGTGTATACACCTAAAGAATAGCTCACAGGAAGCAGTCGCTGATTTGCAACAGTCTTGTTAGTAGCCACCTATTAAAGAAAGCAGTAAAAAGTGTAGTTTAAAAAAAAAAAGAAAAAAGTATAAAAGCCCAGGCTGTTTTGAGATGTGTAAGAGCTTGAGAACGTAAATTAAGTTTTCTTCTTGAATGACCAATCCTAGCTGGAACAAGCTTCTGTCTCTTCTAACTCTGGGCTATGTGAATGTCAGACATTCCTGCTCTATCCTCAGTGCTTTATGTAAAGTGAGCTTACCACAAAAGGTGTTTCTGAGAGCATTGCTATGGTTAAAATGTTAATGTCAGTGTCATGTGGTTAAAATGTCAAAAACTGGAAAATGGAAAGCTAATCCATGAGCTCCATAAGCTCCGTGAGTTTATGCTGACCAGTCTGGGACTGTACCAGTGCTCAGTCACTGCTGTAATCCTGATGTGCTGGGTGGTGTTTTGTTTCTGCCTCCTGCTCAGTGCATGATGCAGCCTTCTCCCTTGCTTGCTGTTCAAATTCTGCCTAAAGACAAAAATCAGTTACTTCTCTGAAGTTTCTCTAATCTTAAATGAGCACCTTGGAGACAATTCCAGTTTCCTAGATGTCATGAGGTAAGGACTGTTAGCCCTATTTTATAGGTGGAAGGCTGAGGAAGGATTGGATGAAGCTTCAAAATTGAAATTATCAGTTACCAGTTGGCTTCAAATTATAAAAGTCTTGAAACAGTGTGCACATGTCTAACTATACGTGCAACAGTTCTTCATGAAGTGTACACGTGTTTGATTTTTAAGTGTGCATTCACACATTTGCAACCCATGAACAATGTCTGAAGCCACTGCATAAGTTTCATACCTTGTACACTGTACACACCCACTTCAAAACGGGAACTTTACACTGGAAGATCTTTGTGCTGCCACAGAGATGATTCATCCTTCTTTGGGTGTTTCTTCCAAAATAAAGTACTTAATTTTGCCATGGGAGAATTCTGCTAATTAAAATGTGGTGTTTGCCTGGTCAGGAAGGAAAGATAGGGAGGGGGAGAGAAAGGAAGTGTACATCCTGTCACGTGTTGTTAAATTGATTTACATATGGAGCATCTTCCCACAGATTTCTGCTCTTCCTAAATGTGTTCTGTTCTCAAGGGGATTGAGTGTTGCTAGCAGATTTGATGCAGTTAATGACTGCAAAGGAGAGATCAGTGATGGGAGTCACTGGATGTTTCTAAAATCTTCTAAGGAAGGTGATAAAAAATGGATTTCATCACTCTACTGGGGAGAGGAGGGGCACGACACCTTGGAATATTGGCTTGCCACTGAGTATGAGATTGAAGAAGAGGCACTTCCGTTTATTTGAAGGAGTAGATAGCCCAATAGATAGTGTGTCTACTTTGGTTTTTCAAAAGAAATTTAACAAGGTCCATTACCAGAAGCTATTAAAGAAATTAATCTACCGTGGAATAGAAGAGAAAACTATTATATGGCTAAATAAGGAAGGGAAAAAAAGCTAGAAATTAATGGTCCGTCCTCAAGGTGGAGAAAGGTCAATAGCAGAATCTCAAAGAGATCAGATCTTATGTTTGAGACATGCAGAGTATTTGTGAGTGATTTTGAAAAGGTGGTAAGTTATGTGGTGACCCATCTGCTAACGTCACAAAGCTATTTAGGGTATAATTAATAAAGGCAAACTATGAATTCAGGTGGTTGTCTGATATTGATTCACTAGAGCTAGAATGGCAGGAGAAAATTAGTGCAATAAAGACAATGTACATGGGGGAAGCGCAAAATAAATTAATCTTATTTTAGTGGATATGGTGATACTTTGAGTAGCCCCTAACCAGTCTAGAATGAGACTTCAAGTATTAATAGCTCTGTGAAAACACTGGTTCTTTAGTGTCATAAAAACCCAGTAACGTAGTGTTAGGGATTATTAGGAAAGAGGTTGGGACTAAATCATAGAATATAACTGTGCTACTGTGTCAACTGTGGGCTTATCTGGGCTTACTGACCCCTGGGGAACATCACTTGTGACTGGTCACCAGCTGGATTTAACTCCTTTCTCCACCAATCTCTGGGACTGGACCTCCAGCCAGTTCTTTATCCAGTAGAGAGTGTGCCTATCCATGCTATGGGCTGCCAGAATCTCCAGGAGAATACTGGAGCTATCTTTTGAGAATATAGCAGCCTTTCAACAAGTGCTTTTGTTTCTGTACTTGAGTTGCATGTTATGGCCATTTTGTTGTTTTTTCTATTGCTTCCAACGGTATCACTGCGCATATCTAACTTACGAGTTGGCTTTCTGTTTAAGATCTGTTGCTTTGAATTTAAGTTCTGAAGTGATTTCTAGACACGGTACTTTTTTATCACCATATTAGCACCAAGAAATCAGAATTAGATTTTCTGTAAAGTGTAGATTGCTTGAACACAGTAAAATATTTCATAATTTACTATATTATAGCCTACAGTATTTGTTTTTTGTTTGGTGAAAGTTTGTTTCTAAGAGTTCGTCTATAACATTAAAAAGAATTAGCAAAATGACTTTAAGTGCTGGAAAGAACTTGGCTAATTTTCAGTGAAGTATTTCACATAAAGGACACGTTGCCCTTCAGGCAAAAAGGACTGATAAAGCTAGATTTGACAGCACAGCATCTTGGCACTTATCTGCTTTGAAAGGATAAGTCCTCCGTCATTGGCAGGGGAAGGCATGGCAGCATTATGGGGCTGTGCACCGAGAGCTGGAAGTCGCGCAGGCCTATCACACATTAATTCATCATATCACATTGCTGAGAGCCTCAAGACAAGAGAAGAGATATGTTGTGCTGGCCAAGTTCATGCCCAGCAGTGTCCCCATGAAGTGGCCTGCTGGGATTAAGAGGCGGCAGGGCTTGTTGCTGTTCTCTGACTGCATCCCTAGGGAAAGTATTACAGCACTTCACTGTTGTGTAAATATCCAAAATCTGTGCAAGGTGAACATCCTGACATTTGAAGGTCAAGCATGCTTCAACACTTCTAGTCCATTAGCTGCAATTGCAAGCAACTTTGTCACATGAGGAAGAATTCCCCTTGGGTTCTTTACTCTTTCACACGAAAACTTGTAGTAATAGTCAGTTATTAAAAAAATAAGATACTGTGACAGAAGACCCAGGATATGTTATGCTGAGTTACAAGCCCCTTCTTTCTTGCTCTCCTTTGTGAATCAGAGGAACTCGCCAGTCCAGGGAGCTACTGTGTGGGCCCCTGGAGGCTATGGAGCCACCAATGAGGTGGTTTTATATATTTATTCTCTGCGAGGAGACTTTCACTGGTTTTATTTGAAAGGGACAGTACAATGATTTTCCATCTTTATGCCTTCCTTGGGTTAATTGAGAAGAAATTGTAGGCAAAGTGGTGGAATGTGGAATCTGGCTGTAGCAATGACCAGCATCGTCCTGAACTTTTTAAACTCCATCTATTTACGCGTAGATTATACCAGCATAATGCTTAGTAATACCAGCAGCCTACATGATAACAAAATAAAAGCAAATAGTTTTAATACTTAATTAGCTTGAGGAATTGCTACTGATTCAGTGATTACAGTATAGTCTTTCCTTCTAAGTGTTTTCATCAGTATTAACAAATGTATGAGTAGTTTCCCATTTAGCTTTTGCTGTGGATCTAAACTTTATTTAGAAATTTTGAGCTTTGCTGCTGACATCCAGGTTGGTAAATAATGGGATTTTTCAATATGTTCAGAATCAAATGGAAAATTTTCATGATGATCACTGTGGCAACATAAAGGGGACTTTAATTCCAGTTGAGTATTTGAACCTGAGGCTAATACGAAGTACTTTGATTTTATTAGAATGTATGAATATCTTGAAAAAAGAGAAGTCCTAGTTTTTCCTCTTAACCTGCTGTTAAGTTTTATTTCGCTTTTTTCCCACACAAGATTTTTTTTAAATGTGCTTTTTATTTTTATTTTTTTATTTTTTAGGTAGGAGTTGTTTAGTTCTGTACTTAAGCTGATGCCCTTAACCTCCAGGCTGGATGGGCCTTTGAGCAACCTGGTCTTGTGGGAGGTGTCCCTGCGTATAGCAGGGGGGTTGAAGCTAGGTGATATTAGAGGTCCCTTCTAACCCAAACCATTCTGTGATTCTAACTTGGCAATTAAAAATGCTTCCTAGTTGTTCAATTTGACATACTGAAAGACTGCAAAAACCTGTGCTTGGATAATGAATGAGGATCATGATTATTGGAAATTATTTGCTTTCTACAGTAAGATCTTCGATCTTTTACTCTCGTTGGCTTTGTTGGAAAGTTCTTGATGGGTAAAATATTTCAATTACCCTACTTTTTTATTAGATCATTGCAGTTAGGTTAGAAAATTGAATCATAACAACTTGATATCGAAGTTAATTTTGGTAACACAAATTACTTTTGGCTCTGTAGTAATACCAGCATCTACTTCCTTCATTAGAAGGTGCTGTGGTGAATACATAAGCAAAGTCTCCTTCTTAGGAAGTTTGATCCTGCATGGCTTGTAAGAGCCTGCTTTTCATTTTAGCTTTTCTGTTTGCTGTACTTCATTGAATTGGTTCATATATGATGTGTTTTAATTATAGTTAAGCCTAGGACACTTTCTGAGTATCTATTATTTTCCCAAGCTATCCTTTTCCCCTCTTGTGTGTTCTTAATGTGTTACAAGATTATTGAATATTTAAGATCAGCCATACCATGGTGGTATTTTTTAAATGTAATTTTCTTTTTTTTTAAGAACAGCCTTCAGGAAGACTTTCTTCTTTGAGTGAAATCCTCTCTAAGTTTTGCAGTCAACCTCAAATTCTGCTCCCTGTATGCCAGGAAATTTTTATTACATCTGTTTCATAACCTGACCAAGTTTGAATTGAATCGTGCATTTTTACTTTAGTCTGGGAAGAAATGAAGGATTTGGGACAGGGTTTCCATTTTACAATGTCTGCAGTACCAGAGTGGTGCCAGCAGCCATCTCAGAATTCTTTGCTAGAACAGAGATGGAAGTGAGCATTCAGAGTTTGATGGATGTAGATTGGTCTTTCTACTGCCTATCCATCAGCCTCCCTCTTGAAGCTTGTTCCTGTTAACCCAAGAATGGCAGCCAAACAGCTTGAAATATGAGCCAAGCTAATTATCTAAATGATCCTCAAGTTGCCTTTCAGTAGAAGGTATTTAAAAACTCAAGTCCCTGATCTTGCTGATTGTATGGTCACAGGTGTGATAACACTGAGGGGCAGGCCTGCCTTACTGAGAGAAACATTGACCTGGGTTGGCCTAAGTCAATCTGAAGCATTGCATTCTTCCCAGTTTTTGAAAATACTAGCTGCTCAGAGTATTTTTTGTTAATTACTGTGTATTTTATATTTTTAAAAATTGAGCAAACTTGGAAAATAGAAGATGTAGCACGTCTATCACTGCCATGTTACTGCTGTAGAGCATTGAAGTGAAGTGATAAATCTTTCATAGTTTTTTTCCTATTTCAGGTTGGGGGAGAGTTGGATCAAACTTCATTTTAGTGTGGACTTCCCCTCTGCCTGGCCGTTTGCTCTGTTCTTTAAGTCAAAAACATTCTTTTCTATTTTGTTCTGTTAGTGTGAAAAATGAGATATTTAAATTAAAGCCTGATTTAATCTTAATCTAATAGTTTTTCTGTAGGTCACCCAGACCTTTTTGGTACTTCACTTGTTCCCATTTATTAGCTAACAAATATCTCTCAAGTTGATTTGGCATATTATAAAAGAGTAATACTTAAGTCTCTCATACCTCTCCTTTATGTAAAGCTTTGTAAAATTATAGGCAGTTCTAAAGTTTCATTTCAATTTTCAGTTATGTAACTGCCCTCATAATTTACAACGCGTCTCCTATGTCAAGGTGTTTCAAAAGTAGCTTTAAAGTTCTAATAAAAATGCAATATGTAATTTTAACTTAAACTCTAATGCCATTTGTATTATGTACGAACAATGGGCTGCATGTAGTTCCTGGTATCTGGTCTGTTACAACAGAATCAATTTAGAGCATTTTTATTCACATTATCAGATGTAAAGCTCTTAAGAAAAATGTATTCTAAAATAGTAGGAGCTCTGCTGAGGCCAGCTAATTGAGATAAGGGAATTGGAGAAGAGGGAGAATGCCTTTCTGAGCCTCACAAATGCTTTGAGAAGCCTCCTCTTTCCCTTTCCCTTTGTCCTCCTCCCCCCATCTACAGAGAATTCCAAGTTCTCTGAGGTTTCTTATTGCCCCGAAATTCTAAGTTGTCAACATGAAAGAGTGTGAGTGGTGTCTTTGCTGTGTTGTCTTGGTCTGTACATCACACCAGGTAATGTAGACTAACTCATGCCCAGGCAGTCCTCTTGGAAGTCAGTTATCTATAGATGATTTTTGGAACACTGATGCTTGCAGCTGCCTCCTCTTTTTAATTCTTTTTTTTTCCCTCTTCTCCCCTCCCCCCCCCCCCCCCCCCCCCCCCCTTTTTTTTTTTAGCAGAATTTGACCTTATTCCCACAAGATCGTGTTTATCACATGATTAGAATAGCTGGAGATTAAATGGGGGTAAAATAGCACCTTTAGGCAAAAACTTGTTGAAGAACTCATTGGAGTTGCTTTAAGCAGTTCTTCAGAAAATGAGTTTTGCCAACTGAGAGTCAAAGTGCTTGTTTTGCTAAATTGAGATGTCAGTTCACTTTACCCTTTTCTTTGATGTAGGAGGTTCCAATTTTTGAAGAAGAATGACCATGCATGGTGTAAGAAGTGCTTGAGCACAGTCACCCCAGCAGACCTCTGGGAGGGGCTGCTGTGAACATCTTTTGCACGTCTGTGGCTTTCAAAATCTGATTCACAATACCTTCAAAGGAGTCCCCTTCCTGGTGTCATGTGTAATTACATCCAAATAGAATATGGATTCTTCTGAGTTCCACGTATGGGGCAATTTGACCAGCTTACTGTTCCCTTTTTGTAGGAATTTGTAAGAGGTGTTTCAGTTCAGTTTGGTGCCTTTTTCTGTCAAATGTACATCAAGATATAAAATATTCTGCTTTTGATTTCATTAATGTCTCTCTTGTGTTGTCTTATGTTGGACAGATTCATTTCCTTTAAACTTTTTTCAGTGTTGATGCTAGACACTTGACTTGGAGAGGAATCTACAGGGCGTGTAATTTATAAGCTTTTATTAACCTTTTCAGTTGCATTACAAAATGTTCCATCCCAGTGGTTCATCTTGATTTATTCAATCTAATTTGGTCATCCTTGCTGTAGGTCTATAATATGATGTATTTACTGTTCTTGTTCAGTTTGTCTTTCTTCTGGTTGTTCATCTTACTCTAAAATCCATTTACTCCATTTACTCTCTCAAATTTTTTATCAGATAAAGGACATTTGAATAAAACAATCAATGTTCTGATATTGTGGACTAGGCTTAGACACTAGGCAGTGTTTCTGAACCTAAGGTATGTGCAAATAACAAATACTGTTTTAACATATTGCCTTGAGTATTTGCATGTAATTTACAGTTTATGGTAGTCCTTGGGGTAAGGATTCTGATCTTAATGGAAGATGATCTTGCATGCTAATCCTGACTTGATTTCTATCCACAATGACTCATTTGTATAAGAGAGAGAAAATAAGACAAGTTTGAATTGATCAGTTAGTAAAATACCACCACCTTATGCCAGCACTTGTTTATTATTGCTGTGTTCACTGACTTTAATTCTTGTAAATGAAAAGTGAAGAGGAACACTTTTTGTCCTAAAGTAGGATGGGCTTTTTCTTTTTTATTAAAAGTAGTAATATTTACATAAAATATTTCACAAAAAATGTTGAATTTTACACAATGCTGCAAGTATGCTACACTGACTTGTGGGCTATTGTGTGCTCTCACAAGGAGGACTAGAGATGTGACACAGAGCTTTTGCCTGTTAATCTGAACAACTCACACTACCAGTAGTCGTTACTTCCACATGTCAGAAACCAAAAATTGCATTTGCATTGTTTTGGTTGTTTTTTTTTTTGTTTTTTTTTTGTTTGTTTGTTTAAGCTACTTTCTAATATCTGAAGGTGATGCAAAACTATCTTCCTCATTTACCAGCAGAAAGTGGTGCAAGAAACCCATTCCATCAACTTAAGAACGCGATGTTGACAGTGTGACCATCTTGTTTTGTTTGTCCATAAAGTTGAATCAACCATCACTTACCGCTGTTTGAGATAGATAACAGAAATATAAGCTATGTTGTTCCCCTTCTGTAATCATACAGAGTATGCCGAGTTCCCTGTGAAACAGGAAAAGCACCACTTTCTTTGTGATACTGTAGTTTGTAATAGCAATAAACTCAGACTTCAGGTCACTTGAAGGTTACAGAATAATAACATTTTGAAAGCTAGTGTGATGGAAATGAAGTCAGAGATTTTTTCAGGTTTGTTTTCTTTTTTTTATAGTACAGTATGGGGAAGTGGAGAAGACTTAAGGGGTTAATGAAATCATAGGCCAGTCTGACCAGAAAGGACCCCTGGAATTCTTATGTCTCATCTGCTGCACAAGGCAGGGTCTGTATTTTCACCAGGTTACTCGAGGGTTTGCCTGGCCTGGTTTTGAACACATCCAAAGACAAAAGATTCTACAAACTTTCTTGGCTGTTAGTACTGTTGTGGCCGGGATGGAGTTAATTTTCTTCATAATATCTTCTATGATGCTATGTTTGGATTAGTGATGCCTTTTTTCTCGTGCTTGTTTTATCTCCATGACTTTTTTCCCTCTATATCCAGTAAGAACTGTCTTTTCATGCAGTGCACCACTGCAAAACAGCTAGTTCTGTTGGCTTGGTGATGTCCCCATTGGTATGAGTGGGCAGGTACTAATTCACCTGAAGCCATGAGAGCAGGACTCTACGCTGAATAAGTCCTGCTTCTTCAGCCTCTCCTTGCAGGCAAAGGTGACCCCAACCCACCTCAGTCTGTCTTAGTGACCACCCATCGAACTCAATCCCGTTCATCAGTATCTTTCTTGTACTGCAGTGCCCAAAACTGTACGCAAGTATTCTAGATACAGTCTAGTGAGTGCCAACTAGTAAGAGTGAATCACTTCTCTCAGTCTATTTTCAACTTCTCACAGCCTAAAACAGTGTTGGCCGTATTTGATGTCAGGATGCACTGTAGGCTTGAGCGCATCTTCTTGTCCCGCTAGAGACTTTCTGCAGAGCTACTCTCCAGTTGGCCACTACCCAACCTGTATCATTGCTAGGACTTTTTCCTTCCCAGAGACAGGGTTAGGCATTTATCCCTGTTGAGTTTTATGAGATTTTTGTCAGCTTGTTCCTCTAGCCTGTCTAGGTCTCTCTGAGCAGAAGCTCTGCCTGCAAATGTGGTGGCTCATTCTCCCGGTTTGGAGTCATCTGCAGATTTTAAGAGAGCACATTCTGTCTCCTCCATATCATTAACAGAGACATTAAACAACAACATAAAAACCCTTACTGCAAGATGAGTGAAGGTTTTGCTCTAGAGCAAAACTCGTTTTGGTGGGTAATCACTGCTGTGCTTATCTGTAAACTTTGCAAAGCCCAAAGGTGGTTTCCTCTTTTCCCAGGGCACTTGTAGCACGGTGAAGTCTTTCAACAACGGCAAAAACAGTTTGAATAGAAGTTTTGTCTCAGCAAAAAGAATATTCAGGGCTCCATGGTTATGGTGACTGATTGCTTAGGCTGTTAATAATCAGCAAAACATTTCTGCTAAGTTGGTCTTCAGCTGCTGTGCATTCAGTTATTTATTCACTCATCAGATCCTTTGCACAAGAAGATATTACAGAAATAATTGCAGTCTGATTTGATTTTATAGTGGTTTCTCTTAGCGAGAGAGAGCAAGCGTGAATTAAATTACTGTTGGAGTAAAAAGAATCTGAATTTTATAATGAAACATTTAGTATGAAGGTGTTTAGGAGGGAAAACAGAAACAAAACTGAAATGTTACTTCAGGAAATATATTCTTATTTGAAATCTGATTTGTCATTGGAATTCTAGCATTGGAAACAGCCTTTGATGACCAAACCTTAAGGCTGTATGTAACACTTAAATTCTTTCCAGCTATGTTTATGGTTATTACCTCTTCTAGACATCAGTGACTGGTGGAGTTTTCTCTAGCTTTGCTGCAATACCAGATGCTTTACCCAAATTACTAAGGATTGCCCATGAGAAACATCTCATCATGTAATAAAGCCAAGCATGTTGGGATTACTGGTCCCAGCAGTGCTGAATTCTTTCTCAGTGTCCTGTTTTTGTGCTATCTAACCATTTGATTGGTGTCTTCAGCAAGTCACTAGTATGACTAAGTAATATATTAGTAAATTAATTAATCTAATTACTTCTGACTGTATGCTGTTTCCAATTCAGAGCCCATTTTCCAAGTAGCTTTTACATAATCAAGTGAGGTGTCACTTCGACCAGAAGGGAGGCACAAAATGTTAAACTGCTTGGAGATATGCACTTACAGATCTTGCTGCAAAATATGTCTGCTGCCTGCTGTGAGAGAGGGAGCAGAAATGGTAACAAGTGCTTTTAGACTTGTCATGCGTCTCAGCAGCAGCAGAATATGGTGTTAATGGCTACAGAGTTAAAATTCATGTATTCAGTAACATTCATAAAGCATAATCTTTTTTTGAAATTCAGCCATACTATTGCTGGGAAAAACCTGAGGGCAGCTGGAGGAAAAACGAGGTTCACAAATACGATGTCTTAAGATTTGGAGTGTATCCGCTTTTGAGAAATGCAATTAAGTTTTATTTGGTACATACACTTGCATGTGAGAAAGATCATTAAAATGGATCCTGCTGTATTGATTATTTTTATTAATTAAATCAGGCAGTTTTTATAGTCATTTCTCAAGTGATTTTTTTCATGTTTTAAAAGCTGCCAGCTTTTGTTCTTTTTAGATGTTTTTGAAAACTGAGGTTGTTATAATCCTACTGAATATGAAGAAGAGTGAGTGTTGTCTCGAATAAGCCTGGCAGTCAGTGGGACTACACTGCACTGACTTTAACAAATTGAAAACAAGGGCAAATTCTCTTTATTTTTTGTCTTAACTGGTGCTGACTGGCTGTTAGCAAACATCAGTGCAGATGGGAAACCCCCCACTGTGGTGCAAGAGGAGGTCCAGCACCAGTGACTAAATGCCTGCTGTAAACAAGCATTTGAGAACAGTGCGTATTGATCGAGAAGAGATGCACCTCCTCAGCTTTTCCTTATCTTTCTTTCCAAGCTGCTGTTGCCAAATGCTTCACCTGAGCGTGTGCCTCTCCAGCTCTTCTCACCAATGCAGAATATGGAAGGGGTGTGGGATCCCATTGCTGGAGAGCCAGGTGATGTCCAGTACAGATTTGCTGCTTTGTTGCCCACTGTGGGAACCGAGGGCCCTTGACAAGGCCCCGAGAGCTGCCTGTGCAAGCTTGCTGCAAGCAGCTTCTCCCTCTGTGGGGTTTTTTGGTATTTTCTTGGTGCTTAAACCACACCATGCTCTTGTTACTGAATGTCCCACCTTGTGGTGATAAGAGAACTGTAAAGGAGCTCATCAGAGCAGCCAGAAGGCAGGAGGCAATTAAAATTTTGGGTCTCGAACCAAAAGAAACAATTCCACAAAGCCAACCTAGTAAACAAAAAAAGCAAAAACACAACAACAGCAACAACAAACAACCCTGAAAACAACCGAGATTTTTTAATAAAATAATAATCTGACTCAGGCGTCTTCTTAGTATCCCTAATCACAGAATCACAGAATTGTAGGGGTTGGAAGGGACCTCTAGAGATCATCGAGACCAACCCCCCTGCCAAAGCAGGTTCCCTACACCAGGTCGCACAGGTAGGCGTCCAGGCAAGACTTGAATATCTCCAGAGAAGGAGACTCCACAACCTCCCTGGGCAGCCTGTTCCAGTGCTCCGTCACCTCACCGTGAAGAAGTTCTTACGCACATTCCTGCGAAACTTCCTGTGCTGCAGCTTATGTCCGTTTCCCCTCGTCCTATCTCCACGTAATCATTTTTTCCCTGTTATTAATATCTCAAGATTGGGTGAATGATTGTGGTGTGGAGAGCGTTTAGTCTGTGTACCAGCAATCTTTCTCCACCCATCTTCAGGTGATAGATGGTCCTTTGCTTGGAGCACATGCAGTGCTAACATGTATGATAAGGCCCAGGGCAGCGATCCTGTTTCCTCCTCTTCAGCCTTCCTGGGTTAGCAATCCCAGATAGTATTGTTTCTACAACCCTAGATAATGGGGTCTAGAAAAGTGTCCCTCTAAGAGGAAAACTGTTTCAACTCATTCCTCAAATACTTTTTGATTTCCATAGTGTTATACTTTTTATACTTATATTTTACCATAGTGACTCAGTGGATAATGACTGTGAGGACCGGAGATGTGCTTGGCGGTGGCTTTCAGTAGCAGAGTGCTGGGAAAATAAGTGGATGTGGAGAACCAAAGGGCTTCGTATAAATGGATTTAAGCATTGGATGATGGTGAATTGTTCCGTTTATAGTACTGCCACAGAAGAGGGAGTGTGAGCAAAGGATTCTTTCCTTGGTAAGAGAAGCTTTGATGGCACCAAGCTTTGTGGTGCAGTCGACTTGCCTGAGAGACAGGATGCCTTCCAGAGTGACCTAGACAGGCTCCAGCAGTGGGCCCAGGAGAACCTCATGAGGTTCAACAAATCCAAGTACAAGGTCTTGCAACTGGATTGTACAAGCTGGAGAATGTAAGGGTAGACACAAACCTGCCAAAAAGAATCTGTTGGAGTGTCCAGAGCAGGACTGCAAAATGCTTCAAGGGATGGAATCAACCCCCCTCCAAGGACAGGCTGAGAGAGCTGTGACTGCTCTGAAGAAGAGAAGGCTTCAGGGAGATCTGAGAGTGGTCTTTTGGTATCTGAAGGGGAACTGTAAGAAAGAAGGGACAGATTCTTTAGCTGGATTTATTGTGATAGGACAAGGGGAAATGGTTTCAAACTAAAAGAGGGGAGAATGGAAGAAGAAAAAAAAGTGTTTTACAGTAAAGGTGGTGAGGCAGTGAAACAGGTTGCCCAGAGAGGCAATTCTCCTGTTCCTGGAGAATTCAAGGTCAGGCTGGATAGGACTCTGAGCACCTGATGGAGCTGTGGGTGTCCCTGCTCATTGCAGAGGAGATGGATTAGATGACCTTTAAATGTCCCTTCCAACTCAAACAGTTCTGTGAATCTATGATTCTGTGATAAGTGTTCCCAAATTCTTGCAGTCTCTTCTGCTGTACCTTTCTGGTAATAGGAGATCTTTTTTTTTTTTTTTTCCCCTCCATTTTCCTTCCCACCTTCCTACCATAGCCTTCCCTCCCGCACACTGAAAAGAGTTTCAGATTACTGTTTTTTGGTCCAAAATAACTTCTGGGGACATGGAGTATATGATACTCTTAGCTTTTTATCCCCTGCACTCCCTTTCTGGACAGAGATGGTCAGTGCTCAGTGAATAATAATGTTACTGTGTTTCTTTCACAGAAACTTGGTGTAAAAAGCTGCATAAAGACAGGATGCTTTTCAAACAGAACGGCGGCAGGCATGTAAGAAATAGCAGGAGTGTAACTGCATATTCCAGACAGTGCTGTGTAAACTGCCTGAGCATGCATCCTTTCTTGTGGAGTATTTTTGTCTCTGAAAGTATCACTATCCTGTTTTCCCTCCTGTTTTTTCTTCTAATTTGGTTGTGGTACAGGATATTTCAAAACTTTCCTTGGTTTCTACTTTGGGACTTTTTCTGAAGTCTTACTAAATCTTCACAAAATGATCTCATTAAACCTTTCACACTTTATATCTGTTCCTTAGAGTTTTTCAGTGCTGTTTTTTTTATTATTTCTATGAATTCTACTGACTGTTCTGTGTAGGTGAAGAGATTTCCAGTAAGTTCTTCATTATTCTGTGTTCCTTTTGAGGAGTACTGTTGTTTTCTCTGCTCTACTGCATGCAGAATCAAGGAGACTTTTCTAATTTGCCTTAGTTCTCAGCACCTTTCAGCTTTTCATTGCCTTCTATTTTTATACCACTGCAGAGGATCTGTTTTAGCTAGACAAACTGCTGTCAGCTCAGGATGGGACTTGGAATCCTTTGAAAAACAAATAAATACGGCAACCACCCACAAGTGGCATCTTTCACTTATAATCTTTTTTACACTGTGAACAGCTGGACTTCAATCTACAATGCATTCCCCCAGTCCTTCAGAGCAATTGACCACCTCCTACTATAGATTTGTCAAACAGTACTACTGTGATAATTGAGTGAAAAGTAGAAAGGTGGGACTGATTGCCTGTTATGAAGACAGCGGGGAAAACAAATTCTGTTGGGACTACAGAGAACAGAGGGGAGGAAAACAGAAGCAATTAAGGATGTTGTGGGAGAAGGTGAAAAGGTCTTTGCGCAGCATGGCAGAGGAGCTGTTTGACTGAGACAGGATGGAGTCGAGTTCTCCGGATTGACATCTGTAGAGTTTTTGTTATTTTTGCAGTTCCCTGAGTATTTCTAGGAAATTGAGCAGCATTGCAGAACGCGGGGGAGAGGGCTATGTCTGCAGCAAATACTCTCATTTGTGGGAGAAGCTTTGAAGATGTGATTGCTGCATTGAGGAACTGGAAAAGAGCAATTTGGTCCTGAAATTTCTTGACTTTCTTGACTGGGCAGCCAGTTTTTGGGATGATTTCTCAGTAAGTCCTAAGTTAGAGGCTGTGTTTTGATTTGTGGTGCAGAGCAAGAAAATTTGCCTTTCTGAGTCACTGGTCCCTAGAGAAAGCAAACCAAAGAGAAAAGCCTTCAGATGGCCTTTTGGGGGTGACGTTTGCTGCTGGTCACACTGATAACAAGTTCTGATGGGGTGTTTGGTGGTTTGTTTGTTTTTGAGTTTGTGGGCTGTTTAGAACGTAGGAGTTAAGAAAAGGAATCCCAACATGTGACCTAACCCATGAGGCTGGGTTAGTGGGCATTGGCACAGTTCTGTTTCATTGCATTAGTGTGCAAGAGAGGGACAAAACAGGCATCTTTCTGCGTTCCCTGAAAGACTTCTCCACAAAGATGGGGGAGAGCTGGGAAGGAAATAATGGAGCAGTAAATGGGCTTAATGCTTCAATGAGCCACAGAAGTGCTGTAGACTTTGAAGAAATGTTTGTGTGCCTTGTCTGTAATGATGCTGGAACATGTGATGATGTGCATTTGAATTTTCTTATGTGTAAACAAATGTATCTGTTATTGGTGTAATGCATAAAATATGAATGATGCTTACATTCTGTCTGGAAAGTAAGCCAATTTCATAAAAAAATGCATTCAACCAAAAAAAAAAAAAGTATCAGTGTGAGCAGAAATTCCATTTATGTCAATGATCAAAGAGTTATAGAGGAAGAAGGAAGAAGATAAGAGAATAACCCTTCTTCTGTACAGAACCTTATGAAAAAAAAGACATCATAAACACTGTAAATTGCTTTGAGGTGCAGTTCTTATGTGGTTCATTATTTCATATGGACAAATGCATTTTAAGGGTTATACCTAAAAAGTTTTAACCCTTTGACCCCAGAATTTTACCTAAGTATTTCAACTTTCCAGAAATTATGGCCGAACAGCACCAGGGTTGGGACCTGATGTGCATTTGCTGGTGTGCATGTTCAGATGTCGTTGCATTCAGTACAGTGGGTCTTCTTTTGCCTTGATCTTGTGTCACCAGTGTGGTCATATATTGTGTGTCATCAAAAGTACTTGTGAAAAGCACATTATAATGATTTTTCAAAATGGTTTTGAGAGTATTGAGACACTAAGTACAGTTAAGACTTCCGGTTTTTAATCTAAGAAAGTCAGAAATTTTTACCTTTTGTAGCCTAATAAATGGAAATTTATGGAAATTCTGCAAATGGTGAAGGTTGGGTTGTTGCTTCAGGATGTATTTGTTGCTATGTATGCACAGCTGATTGCCAGCTCCTCCACAGCCTGTCTTCTACTGGTGACTGTCCTGTGTTTTCAGCATCTGTTGATGCTGCTCTACGTGTTTACTGGAGAAAGAAATACAATGGGATGGAGTTTGATTGCTTCCTGGTTACTGATATTAGTATTGGTAGTCGTTCATAGGTAAAAGCGTAAGTAGAAATTACCTTTCAAATGACTACAGATGGGTTTTTACTTACTTCCTAAACACTGCTTCTCTTTTACTTTGAAATTGGAGAAATCTCTGAAACCTCTGTTTACCGTGTGCTGTTTGAAACTCTTTAAAGCAGACTGAAGGGATTTTAGCAGTCTGCCTGGGCACACTCATCCTGGAGTGAGAGGAAAGCCATGTGTGGGGCAGGGCCAGTGCCACCCCTTGGTGCGCAGCAATGCAGTGCCTCATCAGAGCAGCCTCTGCCTCTTCACTTGTGGGTGCTAAGTCCAAAACCTTGGACAACACTGAGACTTGTTTAGTATATTTTTAGATAGCTGTGCTTACTAAATCATTTGCCTGAAAAACAAAATGCATTTTAAAAGTAAACTGTCCTGTGAGTAAGACTTCAGATGTCATGCTTTCTGCTATGTAAATGTTACCCTTAATAGTGGCCCCTGAAGTTACGTGACTGAACAAATGTAAGGGACATACTTACGGTAGGCACAAGAGCTAACAAACATGCTGAAAGTCGAGCTGTTGCACCTAGAGAACAGGGCATCACAGACCCCATGGTCTGGGAAGGGCTCTACCACTTGCTGCCAGTGTCCTGGCATGCGGCTGCCTCATGTCATCCATGGGAAGTCATAGGAAAAGATACGTTTCTCCCAATGTTCTCCTCAAGAATGTGGGTTTAGACACTTAATCTTGTAATTCAATTCAGCAAGGCCTTGTGCTCACTGGTGGCACTAAAAATGAGGCCACGAGACCTGGAAATCTAGCATTTGCACTGTATTTTCTTGCAAAAGTTAGAACAGGCTCTCTTTGAAAGTACTCCCCTGAACATAATTTGAGCGTACTTATTTTTTGGTTGATATCCCAGCCATCTGCTAGCAGGTGTTTGGTTTCATCATAGATTTGGTTTCATTACCTTTCTCATCTTTGCTCTCTTTTTGTGTGATGTTGGATGAATCCTCACATCCCAACTGTTTTATGCAGTGGATGGAAGATCTGCTGACAGTACCTCACACAGCATATGGTATTTGCATTTTGAATCATTTTGCCCTGATATGATTTCTGCCATTTGAACAGATAGGGCAGACATGTTCTTGTAAATGCGCTTGCTTGCTGAGCCTTTTTCTTCCTGGAGTAGATTTAAAAGACTGTGATCAGATGCCTTTGCTAGAATCCTTTTATTAGAGGTTAAGTCTTAATAGACTTCGTAGTCTTTGCTGGTTGAAGTACATATTTCTGAACCAAAAGTTAAGGTCTTGCAGCACAAAATTTGTTGTTGTTCCGGGAGTATTTTTCAGAGAATACGGGATGTTGTCGTCTGAATGAAAATAATTCAACAGTAAAATGTGGCATTATAATCTGTGACTGTGATCTGTAATGTGTGGCAAAGCTGTCTTTGATGCATGTCAACTGCTACGCTGTTGGTGTCCGCTGGGATGTGGCAGTGTGAAGGCTGCTATAAATGTAATGGAAAATTGGGCATCGGGAAGGAGATTAACTGAGATTTGTAAAATGAAATTAAGCTGCAATTTAAGATGTTGGCATGATGTCTTGCAATGACGTGTAGCACTTAAGCATAGACAGTTAATACAACTTAAACACAGCTGTTCAAAGACATAGGTTTGAGTTGGGAACAAGCAGCTTAGTTTCAGAAGAGCAAGCAGAGTATTCTCCGCCTTTGGCCGAATGAATTGTAGGCACAAGGCTTTTTTGTGGTTTTGTTTGTTTGCTTTTAACGAGGTAACTCGATCTCTGCCTGAAATTCCACTTCAGGGCTGTTTTTTCCAGAAGGGCTAGAAACCCAGAAGGCAGAGCAGGCTGCTTTTGTTCAGACCTTCCCTGCAAGAACGGGTAAACATCTCCTGAAAAGCAAGTGGTTATTCTACTTGCCTCTTGGATTTCTTGAGGGAATTTAGTGATTTATGAACTCATCAAGAGACAAATTGTGCCGTCATGTTTTATTATTAGAGTTACCTCAGCAGACTACAGATGCAGGACTAGAATCAAAATGCAGGAGACCTTGAAAAATACAGAAAAATACAGAAAAAAGGGATAAATGCAAACCTGACAGCAGTAGTACCAATGGTGGTGGTAATACCACTCCTTTGTGGTTGGGGTTCATCTTCAAGGTAAGTTTTGCCAGACCTTCTGCCTGTGGAGCTCTAACATTTTAGAGCTCATTGACATTGGCCCTCACTCAGGGGGCACAGGATTGTTCACTCTTCACGTGTTTATTTCCTCTGTGTAGTCTGTGGGTTACTTGTTCAAAAAATCAAACAGTCCTCAAAGACATAATGACTCAGCAGCACGGAAAGTTAAATGAATACTGAAGTTGTACAGATAGAAGCATGTCCACAAGCCAAATGTATTGTAAGTGCTACTTCCTGATGGGCTTGTGTTTCTGGTAGACTGGCCCAAGCAAAATAAATGTTTCAGTTGTCAACTGAACTTAATTCCCCCCATCAAACTATCACTTGAGCAGGAATTCATTAAAAAAGCAAAAAAACCCTGAAACCCACCAAGAGCAAAAATGCAAAGCTTTACATTTAAACTTCAGAAATAGTTGTAAGAAATGGAATTTAAAAAGCTTCCAGGGCATGGTCTTTTTATGTATTGATAAAGCTCAGAAGACTCATTTGCAAAGTTGTATGTAATTCTGTATAATGAAGGAGTATTAGTCCAAAAAAATGCCCTCTTCCCCAGTTGCAGAAGTTAACAGGTGTGTTGGTATGTGGACTCTTACACCTATGCGTATCTGAAGTCAGATGATAAAGGGTTGCACACGGTGCTGTGTGCATAGCTTCTAAATTTACATCTGTTTCACTGGAGTAAAATGAACTTCGTGATATCTGCCACTTTTGCAGGATTTATTTTGTTTTCTAGAAATGTTTGCCATAAAGACAAAGCTCTGAATGCTTTGTATGCTTGAACAGGCAGCAACATATAACTGCAGGTATTTGTGAAAGGCTCTGTCCTGTGAGAGTGAGGCAGACATGCTCCATGAGCAGAACACCCAAGTGTTTTCTTAGTGCTCAGTTACTTGGCTAAATGGAAGCATTATTCATTACCTATGAGCTGAATCATTTTGGAGGTGTGGCAGTATATGACTAAGAGCAAGATGCACATTTATTCACATTTCAGTGCAGGATTTAGGTGTGACACCATTGGCAGTAGGGACTCCATTAACAGAAGCTGCAAATTTTGTATTTCGGATTACCAGAAAGTGTTTCAACTCATTATTTCTGCAAGTTTATTCCTCGTACCTCCAGAAAGCATTTCTGTTAATAATTTGCAAGCAGTAGAGTGTGTCACACAAGGGTAAAGATAATAAAATCCTTTTTTTCCTAGTAAATTAAGCAACTAAATTTAAAGACTTGAGATCAAAAGCATTGAAGTTGAACAAGGAACTTTGTGTGAAAAGTACATCCTGATGATTAGCAAAGCTATATGCATGTATTTGCTGAACTGTGCTTTTCTCCCAGTGCAAGGGGATGTTGATTACTTTTAAAACAGACTTTGTTAATACAAGCCTCAAGGACTGTTTCGTCAGGTCCCTGAGATGACCCTCTACTGAACAGTAAACTTGCAGTCATCTCTTTCCAATTCATTAACTCATTATTGTGTCCGTTCAGCCATTGGGACATCATGGTTTGTTCATTTAAAACCCACTGTAGTTTTTTGGAGATTGCAGACAATTGCTCTGGGGAGCTGATTGTTTATGCCAGCTGAGTCATGTGCTTCACAATGCAGGGTCTGTTCAGTGTGTCAACTTTTCAAAAGCGTTCTACAGTTTTTTGTTTTTTAGTTTTTTTTTTTTTTTTCTTTTAAAACATTTTTCAAGGGTTTGGGTTTGTTTAATTGTAAAGCCAGAATTGTACAGGATTAGTGATTTTAGTCTAATAAATCATGTTATTCATCAGCTGAATTTCTTTTTAATTGTAAGTATTGAAGCTGTGAGTACTATGTACTTCAGTGGTGTTCTTGTTGCACTTCTGTGCTACTGCTAAAGGCAGCACAATTTCTTTGGTCAGATCTGTCCAATGCAAAGTCCTTTTTCCCCAACTCTGGTCAGATCCAGGTAGGCAGGTGATGATGAGTCATCATGTTCCCTGGCTTCTGAGCTCTGCTTCCCTTCTTGGTTAATCTGAATTCATCTGGCTGATGTAATGAGGCTGCAAGAAGAGAGTCTACATCACAACAATAACTCAGTGGACTATTAGTACTGTAAATACTCTAGGATTATTAAAAACAATATGTTAGGATAAGATTTATTCCATAATGGAAAAACTGTTAATATTTCAAAGCACTTCAGGCCCCTTCCCTACACAAGCCCTGTATAGATGCAGAAGCAGAGCATCGTCATGCCTCCCAGCATCTTGTGCTAGACTTCCATGAGCTAGATCCCACCATCTCCTAGCTTCGTGTTGCACCACACGTCATCAGTAGGTCCAACATATTTCACACAGCTCATGTAGAAGTTGCCATATTATGCTGAAGTTTCCACAATCCAGTATCAAAATCAGATCAAAGTCAGGAGCATTGTGGAAATTCAGAAATTGCACTGTTCTTTGCAAACAGCCCCTGCTGCTATGAAAGCTGGTCTATAGGTCTATACCTACCAAGAGGTTTAACAGGATGAGGTATTAGATGCAAAATTACTGTTTGTTACTCATGGTTTTTTAAATTTACTATTATTTTTTCTTTCAGTGGGTGAGTTTGTGAGTGATGCCCTTCTGGTACCAGACAAGTGCAAGTTCCTTCACCAGGAAAGGATGGATGTGTGTGAAACTCACCTGCACTGGCATACTGTTGCTAAAGAGGTATGTTAATCTGCTTTTCTAGAACTGTATCACTATTCCGAGAATGAGCTGAAGTTATAGTAGTGATGCTGAAAAGAAATTAAAAGGATGCTTATGAGTGGTTGTGTAAAAGCCTTTTTGTTACACTTAATAAGAAAATTGTGCATTATTTAGCATGAACCCTACTTAATAACATTATTTTTTCCTTACGCTCCATTACCCATGATATTTTCTGCCTGATCTGGCTTTCCTTGCTACTGTTGCTCTGGAGCTAAAAATTAGCTGATAAACTTTAATTGATGAAGGCTATGCCTTTACTATTACCATCAGTTGGTGTCATATTCCTATGCTAGCTACTTCACAGGGCCTCAGGATGCAGTATGTGAAGTTCAGCATGAAAGTTTAAGAGGCTTTATGAAACACAGAACTGTACAAAGCCATCTTGCAGTCGAACACAGAGTTCAAATTGTCAGTACTTTAACTGAATACAGAAATGAACTTAGTATTACAATTGCTAATATGTATTTATGTAATATCTAATATCTAATATATACCATTGGCCTCTTAAAATAAGTGTTTAAGGCATCAGCCTTCATGTATGGAAATTCTAATTTTAAATGTAAATCTGTCTTGCAGTGAATTGTTTAAAAGCATTAATAGCCCAGGAGGACAAATAACCATTTTGCCTTAGGGTTTTATGTGAAATAAAACATGTGAGAATTTTGAGCAGGAGCATATGGTGTCACCATGTATGTGGGAGAAGATAAGTCCTTCCATACAGGCAAAGACAAAAGGACAGTGGAAGGAAGGTCTTGCTGCTTCCTTCAGAACGGTTTGGGTTGGAAGGGACCTTTAAGATCACCTGGTTCCAGGCCCCTGCTATAGGCAGGGACACCTCCCTTTAGACCAGGTTTCTCAAAGCCCCATCCAATCTGACCTTGAATGCCTCCAGGGAGGGGGCATCCACAACCTCTCTGGGCAACCTGTTCCAGTGTCTCACCACCCTCACAGTAAAGAACTTCTTCCTAATATCTAGTCTAAATCTGCCCTCTTCCAGTTTAAAGCCATTTCCCCTCATCTTGTCACTGCATGTCCTTATAAAAAGTCCCTCCCCAGCTTTCCTGTAGGCCTCCTTCAGGTATTGGAAGGCTTCTATAAGGTCTCCTTGGAGCCTTCTCTTCTCCAGGCTGAAGAGCCCCAACTCTCTCAGACTGTCCTTATAGGGAAGGTGTTCCAGCCCTCTGATTGTCTTTGTGGCCCTGTTCTGGACACAGTCCTGCAGCTCGATGTCTGTCTTCTGTTGGGGGCCCCAGGACTGGACATAATATTCCATATGGGGTCTTACGAGAGCAGAGTAGAGGGGCAAAATCACCTCCCTCAACTTGCTGGTCTTGCCTCTCTAGATGCAACCCAGGATATGGTTGTCTGGGCTGCAAGCACACATTGCCAGCTCAGTGCAGACACAGGCAGGGAGCTACCGACAGTGTAAGCAGTAAATGCAGAGATGATGACTTAAGTCATGTTTCAAAATTCAGAGAACATGCAGCTCACCAACTTCAACCTCCTACAGCTGTACACGGCCCCTTACTTTGTCTTGAGATTAGTGACATCTTTTTCCAGCCTCCTCTGTGACAATGTTGTTATTTCATTTTCTCTAGTCCTGTAGTGAGAAGAGTATGAATCTGCATGACTATGGCATGCTGCTGCCCTGTGGAATTGACAAGTTTCGTGGTGTGGAATTTGTTTGCTGCCCATTAGCAGAGGAAAGCGACAATCTTGACTCAGCTGATGCTGAAGATGATGATTCAGATGTCTGGTGGGGAGGCGCAGATGCAGACTATGCAGATGGAAGGTAGGAGTGGCTTTTTCCCCTTATCATCTTATAAGATATGCCAAAAATCTGTCTGGAAGACCTCATCGTTGAAGGAAGACTCCTTTCTATAAGTGAATTTGCAGCTATAATGGCTAAAATAATTTTTTTAACCTTCCACATAAAAGCTTATTGCTCATACAGTTATTGCACATTTTATGCCTTTATCTTTTTTTTTCAGTTAGAAGTATTGCCATATTTATAGTGAAAATGCTTAATTGCATGACTTCTTGACTACTAATTGACAAATACTGTTATCTAACATTCTTCCTGTGCAGTCTGGGGGCATTTCAGCAGATATTTTAGCTGCTGTCACTGTTGGAGACTTCGAAATATCTTCATTTATAATAGGTGTTAGCTGTGTTGTTTTCTGCTGTTAATTTCTTAGTGTGATTTATAGAAGAAAATCTGTTTTAACGTCTAGCCTTTGACAGTAAGAGTAATTAATGTGCTTCTGTTACAGTAGGGAATGGAGGTTTCCCTTGCAAGTCAGCAATAGGATGGAAAAGAACTATTCCATACCATACTCATCTTTGTCTTTTGAAATCCCCTATGCACATCTGTTAATTTTGACCCAAATCTTGTGATTGAGTGGTCCAGTGCTGTCAAGAACATACAGCTCTCTTTAGCACATTAGATAGCAGTTGTGAGAGCAGAACTGAATTCAAACCAGTACTGGAAGATGAGTTTCTTCATAAAACCAATATTTAAGTACAAATTATCTTTGTACTTAAATTATTTTTGACTTGAACATTTCATGCTGTGCTAAAAAGATTAGAGAATGCAGTGTTTCTGCTTCTTAGGTGATGATATTGCAGTTTTTGCAAATAGTGATGGAAAATCCAAAACTTGAGTAAAATTATAAGCAATCTCACGGAGAGCCGTGAAGATAAACTGGGACCAAATGAAGTGTTTAATGCAGAAAGTTAACAGTTCCTAATTGTGTGAGTTTGGACTTAGTAATAATCTAGATGAAAATAAGCTGAGGAATAGGGTAGAGGTGAAGGACAGAAATTAAGTTGCTGTAATTAAGTTGCTGTAATATGGTGTAAAGTTAGGAAAACACTTCATGATGGGCATCTAAACATTCCCTGACAAAGTATTAGTGTGTGTTGCAAGGAAGAATTCTTGAAAAATGCAGTAAGTTAAAACAATTTACAAATTTAAATTAAAATTAATTAAATATTTTCCTACTGTAATTTTCAGTCTTCTCTTGTAAGTAGATGAATGAATGGCATGAGCTGTTGGAAGCAAGAAATCTCTATCAGGCAACATTGTATATTCCCTCTCCCAGTGTTCAGGATTTTTTTTTCTGACCTAAGCTTCCAATAGTTATCAAAATGTCATGATTTATAACCTTTTGATGTGATTTGCAAACTAACCCTTGGATTGTTGCTGTGTCACACATCTGTGTTTTCTTTGATTATAAAATGTTCTGTTAGAGTATGAAATTAGCATATACTTCATCCTGATTTGCTTTTTCCTTTGTATATATACATGATAGAGAAATAGAAGATTGATCTATCTTGTGTTTGATTCTACTTTATATCTGTATATTGTATATAGTTATTATTATATCTGTACATACAACTTTCATGTATCAGTTCAAAGTTTCCTAAAATATTTCAAATGGAAGAGCACACAAGGATGTATATAAAATTGTTTTGTTTATAAGGCAATTTATTTCTGTTTTTTTCATGTTTGTCACAGAACATTTACCTTACTCTTCTGTTTTGTTCTTCTTGAAGCAATTTAATATATGAAGAGAGTAGTTCAGGAATAACTTCAGAAATTCTTTATCCTCCGGGAATAGAAACTGGAATTGCATTTCAAGCAATTTCTGAAGTTCCAAGCAAATATTGCTTTTTTTTTCTTCACCCCCCGTACATGTGCGTACAAAAGAAAAATGAAAAGATCCTTTTATGGGCACTTGTACTTCAATTGCAGATGAAGAGCCAAGTAATTTGTAGTTCTCTTATACTGACTCATTCGTATTTCTTGCTGCCTCTTCAGCTTCCTAGCGGCATTTAAACCATGTGTACTGGAGACAGAAATACTCTTGAAATTTAATCATATTAAAAAAAAAAACCAACAAAAACACAACAAAAACTTAATTTTTCATGCAGTAGTAGGTGGTAGTTCAAATGTTGTGTCTATATTTTTGTATATTTTTATTTGTATATATATCCATCTAGGCATATAAAAACATATGTTTTAATAAGTATATGTATGCCTTAGCACTGAGCTGATTGTGAAGAACAAAGGAGAAGGGAAGGGAAAAGTACAGGAGGATATCTTTCAATGCTAAATTCCCAGTATTTTATGCTATTAAAGCCATATTGTTTGAAGTGTCTACTGAAGTTTTTATTTTTCATCTTAAATCATAGAATCATAGAATGGTTTGGATTGGAAAGAACCGTTAAGATAATCTAGTTCCAAACTCCCTTCAGGTGGGGGTTTCACAAGAGCAGAGAAGAGGGGCAGAATCACCTCCCGCTGACCTCCTGCTCATGCCTCTCTTGATGCATCCCAGGATACAGTTGGTCTTCTGGGCTGCAAGCTCAAATTGCCAGCTCATGTTGAGTCTTTCATCAACTAACACCCCCAAATCCTTCTCCTCAGGGCTGCTCACAAGTCATTCTTTGCCCTGCCTGTATTTGTGCTTGCGATAAATGTTTGATCTTGCACTGACAATGTCTGTCTCAACCTGAAACCTTCCACTTTGCCTTGGATTTGTTGTTGGCATTCTGCAGAATTTCTATTGCAGCTCTTATTGAGCTGATTTATTTTTCTGTTTCTATCCAGAAGTCAGGATTTCAGGCCAGTACTGCATGAGAATTTCTGTGTTTTTGTTGTTGTTGTTGTTGTTGTTGTTGTTGTTGTTGTTCCATTAAGATCTGCCTGTGTGGTTTAACCCCGGAAGCTTATGCCATAGGTATTTCAGTATCTTTTTTTGCTCAGAATTGGCAAGTGGTGCAGCTGGAACAGAACCCATTCCTTGCACTGGGGTGGAGACCATTCTGTTACTGGTGACCCTGGCTACAGGATTAATCCATGCCATTAAAAGAGTGTACGGAGGCATTTTGAGCTACAGCATCATCACAAATGGATGTTCTGACCAACGTGGCTCTGACTGACCTGTACATCAGCGTGAAAAGGATATGGCTTGCGTCAGAGTGTCGCTTGTTGGAAGTGTTTGGGAAAGGGATGGAGGGTGTTCTGCCGTGATGGATATGGCACATTTCAGTGAGGCCAAAAGGGAGGATCTGGCTGTGCTTTTGAAATGGTGTCGTTGTGCTTGTCCTGAAATAGTGTGCAACTAAGAAGTCACAGCCATTTTCAGTGGTGTTCCTTGCTGTTATCCACACTTTAATTAAACTTACCTTGAAGACTGCCCAAGGGACAGCCAGGTGCAGGTATGGGTTCTCAGTATAGCTGCAGAGATCTCTGTTTATAGCTGCAATTCAGTCAAATGACCTACAAGCTCTGGCTGCCCTTGAGAATTCAGCACAGCCTCATGGCCTCCTGCCCATACCTGGACACTTGCTATGAGCTTTTGGTTGTCCTTGATACCTCAAGTTGAACATCTCTGGGAGTGGTGGTTGAGCTGAAAACTTAAGATCTTCTCTGTCCACACACTTTCATGCATGCTTCTTCTCATCTTCTCATCACTGCATATCAGACCTCCGGTGCTTTCCTTTCAACCTGCAAAATAGGCTGCTGTCTGTATTCCTCTGTTACACTAAGGAAACAGAAGCACAATGTTGAGGGTTATATAGAAAGCTTTTCTTTAGGACATGAGTCTCGTGGCTCAGAATGACAAGATATTGTCCTAAATTCAGTCAGGTGTCATTTTACGAGACTATCTGAATTTATTTTCAAGGTTTAAAATAGAGGATTTAAATTTCTCATTGTTTTTTTCCAGGCCAAATTAATTTTGTCTGTTCAGTGTATGTTCATAATGTATGTTCAGCCTGATTTAATGATTTGGGTAGTGTAGTAAATGTGTTGTAGTGCTTTGTGTATTTTGTAAGGGCTTGGTTTACAGTTTCTCATAAACTTCTGCCAAGCGAAGTTTTATGGCTTATTTGTACCTGCCCTTAGGATTTTTAAAGCTACAGTAAATAATTCAAAGGAATGCAATCCATTTTATGCTGAAAATTAGGCATCTGTGAAGTAAAACCCAAATAAGAATTTATGTTGTATAAGGTGGTGGTCATGTTGTGTCCTGGTTTTGCAGTGCTTATCTCCCACATGCTGCAAAAGAAATGGTTAAAGCTATGTATACTTTTTTTTGCTATCTCAAAGAATTTTTTTTTTCCAATGGTAGGCATCTGGAAAAACTGAAATTTCTTAATTGTCTCCTTCACCCATAATCCAGACAATCCCGAAAAGCTCTTAAAACCAGCCATTTTTTTCCTAATGGTGAAAACAGCATAGTGTATGTGACTCCTATGCCAAATTGTTTCCAGGTGAGACACCGTGCTTTTAATTGTCTGTTTTGCTCAAGCATTCGGGGAATAAAAGTAGCAGAGAACTAATAAAACTGCTCTGCTGAGTACCTTTACAAAGATTCTCACTTGACATGGAGGAGCTGTGCATTTAGTTTCTTCCACTTTTTAGCTCATTTTATACCTTTGTAACTCAAGTGGGGCAAAGATATCAATGCATGGTTTTACCTACTGTCTTCTTTTCGTAAATGCCTGCAAGTTAACTTCAAATGAGTTACAGTGGAAATTCCCTGGAGCATTGTCATTAAATCAATCTGTGCGTTTAAATTGGCCACAGTCATTTAGTGCCCTGACCTGCAGCAGCAGCACAGAGTCCTCCTGCTATGTTACGCTGTTACCTTGGCAGAAGCTAAATAGGCCAGACAGGCAATTTGTCTACTTGTGGCAAATATTTATGAAAAATTCCTGAGTTAAACAGTGACATGTAGCAAGTAATTGCAGTAGTCAAGAAGTGATGAGTATACAAGAGTCGGTATAATAATTTTAAAAGACAAATTTTATGGGCTTTTGTCATTTCTGTTCTTGAAAAATGGTCTTGCCTACTTTAGGTGTAACTATGACCAATTCCAACATGACTCCCTTCTTTGGGTCTGTGCATCACAGAGCAATTGGAGACTTTGTCCAGGCAAGAGCCGTGAAGCAATGTTTTGGTTGTGATATGGGATTGCAAATAGTGTGGCAACAAACATGCAAAACATGAAATCCTACGTCTTCCCTTTACATCTCTCTTTTTCCCTCTTGCCCTTCTGTTTCCTCTGCTCCTTCCTTCTCTGTCTCACTTGTGCATATATCCAGAAAATGCAGGTGAAAATAGAACAGAAAAGGCAGCCCTTTGGGGAGTTTGTTTGGCAGGATTGTGCATTTCTTCCCACTGTATGCTTAGGGAGATCAGAGCGTCTTGTTTACTTTTTATCAATCTTTCTTATTTACAAATCTGACTAATTCTTCAGTCTGTTTGGCATTTGAACTACCTCTGGAAGAAAGAAACTGAGCTCTGACATAGAGGATATTTGATGAAACTCGAAGATGAAAGTGGTGATGTCAGCAAGTTGCTTCCTCCCATTTCATAGAATCATAGAATGGCCCGGGTTGGAAGGGATCTTCAATCTCCAACCCCCCTGCCACATGCAGGGCCACCAACCTCCTCATTTAATACTAGACCAGGCTGCCCAGCACCCCATCCAACCTAGCCTTGAACACCTTCAGGGATGGGGCATCCACAACCTCTCTGGGCAGCCTGTTTCAGCACCTCACCACTCTCTCTGTAAAGAACTTCCCCCTGACATCCAACCTAAACCTTCCTTCCTTCAACTTAAAACCATTTCCCCTTGTCCTGCCGTTATCTACCCTTTTAAAGAGTTAACTCCCCTCCTGTTGATAGGCTCCCTTTAGGTACTGGAGAGCTGCAATGAGGTCACCCCATTTCAGGGAGAGATTTCTGTTTCTCTTCTGTAGAGGACCTCAATGGTCAGGCCTTCAGCCTTGTGTGTTGTGCACCTTTCCTGTGAGTGCATGTACAGCGAGGCAGGCTCCTGTATGTGGGTGGACACCACTACTGCTGTGGGATGGGAGCTGGGTCTCCAGCATCCTTATGGGAACAGCAAGAGCTGCAGGCCTGAGGGGGGCATAGGCCCAGCCTGCTGGCTGGCTGTGCACATTTGCTGGTGTAGAGCTGCAAAGGCTTTAAGAATGAGATTCCAACTGCTTCTTAAGCCCTTCAATTTCTACAGGTTCACTCGTAGTTTAGCTAGTGTGCCGTGCCATTTTGTGTCGTGTCCGTTCTTTGCTCCTCCCATCATTTCTACTGTTAGTGTTGTCCTGCATTGTTGAGTGAAAAATCAGTAGCTTAACTGGAACCAGTTCTGGGCCCAGAACATATGTCTTAAGAATATAGAAATAGGATGTCTGGAGTCCTGAAGGTTTTGGTATTGTAAAGCTAAAAACAGTGACATCGATCAAGAAAAAGGAAGGTGCTAAATTCTTTATTGCAAATAGTCACTGGAGGCAAAACAAAATTAACGTTTTGTCTCTGTTGAGTATTCATCTGTTTTCAAGCTATCATATTACTCGCATTAAAATAAACAACAATGAATTATCTTCTGTGTAAGCTCTTTCATTAAATTGGAAAACCAATTTCTAAAATGTCAGAGAGAAATCCTCCAGTGGGAATCTCCTAAGTGATTCTTGGGAGGAAAAAAAAATCAAAACTAATCGCATCCACTCCTGAAGCACTAGTAAAGCTGAACTAGATCTGAAACTAAGGGTCTGGACTGCAGATTTTGACTTAGAAACAGGAAATTACTTGCTTTTGGATGGATAAACAAGGTTTCCCTTTTTCTGTGCTGTGCCAACAGGCTGTGTATACCCCTGAAATGTTCAGGAAATGGAACTTCATGCCAGTGGTCCAGGATTTGCTTTGAAGGGAGTTTGGCCATCTGTGACACAAGAGCAGGGAGGGATGCAACCAGAGACATCGTTCTCCTTGACTATTGTAATACAAATTGTTCTTAATTGTGGGTCAGTGATCTAATATGTACACAAGAAGTTACAAAACTTGCTTATTATTAATTGCCCTCCTCCCCAGATCAGTAGAGATCAAAAGCAATTATTGAAATAGGTGAACTTGATGTCATAAGAATTCTCCATTGCCAAATTGGTATTTTAAAGAAATGGAGTTAATGTAGTGGAGATGGTGTGGAAGGTATTCTGATTTTTGAAAAACAATATTTCAGCTGATTGGTCAGAAGTTCATATCTCCTCAATGTTTGTAGTTAGAAACTGGAATAACAAAGCATCTTATACCTGTTATAAAACACATCTCAAAATGCTATTGGTTTTAACACAGCTGATATTAATGGTACAGCTTATCTAAGAACTTCTGTTTTTATAAGTATTTTCATGATAAAACTTAATTGCTTTTCTTTATAAATTTAAGGCACTAACAAGTAATAGGCATAATATTACTGCTTATCCTGAATATCTTTTGAAGTATTTTGTGCTATTAGCATATTCTGTATGTGATTAGCATATTCAGTATGCTATTAGCATATTGTGTCTTACATCCTTACGTTAATTGTTTTTGTCTCTCATGTAGACAATTTCTTAATACTTAGATAATTCACAGTGTCTTTTAATAGCAATTTTTTCTTTTTCATGTGGATGTTAAAATAAAATTCAGAAAGCAAAAGAACACAGGAGTGTTAATGACTCTAGAAAGTGTGCTAAGTGTTGGATTTCTTCTTAGGACAAGAAATTTCAATGGAATTGATGAAACAGCGTGTTGCGCTGGGGGGTAATTGCAGCGATGCTGAGTTGGCAAATCCAAACACCATTTGAGTATAAAGCCTTAACAGAAATGATGGATGAGACTATGGGCGGAGAGAATTAATCTAATTGAGAAAGTGATGAGTAGGATATATCCATGCTTTTGTGACCCCTTATGAGTGCAGTTTGCTAGCTGTGCAACCCGCCTATAAGATGAATGTTCAGCCTTTTTTAGGAGTTTAATGGCATCAAATTTGGATATTTAATAAATAGTAGACTTTGAGAGAGGGATGTTGTTTTTAAGACCTCAAAAAACAAAGTCATTTCTTGCAGTTTTTTCTTTAAGTAATAAGCAAAAGCGTTTTAAGCAAAAACGTTGTCACTTGTCCAACAGTGAAATGTTGGAGCTAAAGGTTCCCTATATACATTTGTGTAGTAAGCATCTCAATTTCTCCTAGATGTTCTGAAAAGTTCTTGTGACATAAAGATTGCATTCCATTGCAAACAGTGTGCTATGTATTCTTTGTGAAAAAATATTTGGAAGTGAGAAATTTGCATTAGGGTTTTTCAGCATGTATTTGTCACACCAGGATATCTGTGTGCCAATGGATTCATAACTGGATATTCCTCCATAACGTTAGCCAGCAGTTCCTGCTCTCCTTTGCCTTTCAGTGATGGAGGTTGTTACTGTGGTCTACACTAGAAATATGAAATCAGTATTTGGATGCTTTGCGGAAATTTAAGAATTCCACTTGTGAGGCTATGCTAATAAAATGCCATGTAGCAGAGCATTTTCTGTAGTAAATACTTTTTTTCTCCACATTTTAAGAAAGGCTACATACATACTTCCGAATAGATGGATGGAAACAGTAAATACTTTTCTATTTTGCTGACAGAAGATATTTCTAATCTTGAATGTTTTTGGCTCTCGTTGCATGATAACATGCAACAGAGATCTCTGTTTTTATCAGTGCTGAGAAAAAATAGCAGTGAAATTGTGAATTGAGTGTAAAAGAAAAGGTTAAAACAGTAAAATGCTGACGTGGTAAAGAGCTTGTTCTGGCTGCGTGAGTGAAAGGGATCCCCTCAGCAGAGGGTCTGGCTGCTTGCAGAATCTGCTGGTGATAGGTGCATTTAGAAAAGTTAGGATGGCATGTTCTCTGAAAAATGTTAGGCAACATCTTAAACTGAGCATCCAGGTGCCTATGTGCTTCTGGCATTTTTTGTTTGCTTTTCCAATTGTAAAACAAAGATGTTCTTGCAGTTTGGGACTACTGTTCTTGAAGTAGTTACTGTGTGAGGGTACTGAGGTGAAGAATTCCACAGACAAAGCACATACTTATTTGGTTCATAGTTCATACTGAGTACCTCAGATAAGCTGTGAGATAGCAGGTTAGACAAAGAGACATTGAACATTCCCTTCTAATTTCAGCAGAGGTTTTGCAGAAACAAATGTTTTGTAACAGATCCAGGGGATCCTGCTGATTCTCAGGCTGGCTGAAATAGGGCCACACAGACGACCTTCACCCTGCCATCTTCCATCACATTCGGTCTTAATGATCTTCTACTGTCAGGGTTTTGAATTTATTATCAATTAAATGTCAGAAGGCTCTGTGATCCTGATGGATTTTATGTGTTTGTAAACACATTTCTAGTTTTGAGTTTCTCTGCCTTTTTTAAGGTGTTCTGTTTAAAAATGAGATTAAAAGATCTTTACTGCAACTTCTTATTCTTTCTGCTGGAATTAATGAAAGCAGGCAATTTTTTGTTATCGGTGTTCTGTGTAAAGGTAAAAAAAAAAAAAAACACTGAAAAATCAGGAAGATGAGAGACATTAAGAATCACATAATTCTGTTGTTTGGTAAAGTCTTAAGAATTCAAAAGCTATACTGTGAAATAGCTTAGTTCATTTTTAATTTTTTTTTGTGTTACGATAGGTGAAAATATACATAATTGCAACTCTAAGAGTAAGGAAAAACAAAAGGGAAAATGGAAAATAATTAGAAATTACAAAATGAATGCTGCAAAAATGCTAAACAGTATGAATCTCTCATTACGATTTGGTATATGGTAGAAGATACCCATCTGAATTCTTAAAATTTTAACTGTACCTTAAAAAGTGTTCATACGTGCCCAAATGTCACATCATTTCTTCATGTTGTGAGATATCTAATTTGTTTGCATAGTTTAATCCAGGCCTAATGAAAATAACTGAGGGAGTTTTAAGCAGTTTCTGCTTTTGGGATCACTTACCAGGCAGAGCAGAAATATTATGGCTAGGGTACCTTGTGGGTTAGACCTCTGATTCTGTAGATCACTGTAATTTTTCAGGCTTTGTCACCAATAAGCCATTTAAAAGACCAGATACGTTGACTGGGGGTCTGGCATAACCCTTTTCTTTCCTGAAACTGTGCCTGACCTCATGGCTACATCACGCTTTAGTTCCTGTCCTGTCCCTGTCCCAGCACTTGAGGGAAAAAGACATTTTTAGTGTAACTCTCTCCTCCTATACTTTCAAGGTGAATGCTGAAATCTTCATTTTGTGCTTGGTTTGACTTTCCCTCATCTACACTAAAACAATGTTACTCTTGTTCACATTTACTCCTCTGGTGCTCAGTTTCACATAGCTAATATACTCACTTTTACCTTGAAGTCAACTAGTGCACCAAAGTTAAATATTAGAAAGTGCAGTGATGTGAGCACTCATGTTCCTAAGTGCACCCTTGGCTTAGTTTTTAGGTTTAAGTAGTTCCTGTGTTGAATCATATGTTTAATTAGTGGCACTTCTCAGAAGAATGCAGTGTGTGCAGTGGTAGGTTCAAACCTGGTTTGTGAGAAAACTCATCCTTCAGTCAGAGGAATGTATGCTTTGGATAAATGCTAGGTAGAAAATGCCCAAACCTTTGATGTGCATGTTGTGAGGAAATTTGGTTCCTTGCCTGCTAGCTTTCTAATTTGCTTTTAATCAAAAGCCTGGTAATTAGGCCAGGTCAAGTGCACTCATTTTGTTTGGATTCCAGGCATATGTCATACTCTTCTGTGTTCCTGTTTTGTGTTTTCTGTGAAGATATTTACTCTAAGAGGCTCGCAGCTGGATCTATTTCCAAACTCACATTTAAAGAGCTTTATGCTCTGCATCTTTCCTATATATTAGAATGCATATCTGTGTTTATCATTAATCTTCTGGTAAGCTGTACACAGGCTGAATACTTGAAAATCCAGTCCTGTCTCATGTTTCCTGAAGTTCATTTGAGAAGACCTGAAGAGGCTATAGAGAAGCATGGGATGGTGGCACCTGCAGCTGTCAAAGTTACGGATTCATAAATTACTCTCAGCTTCCCTTGCTGGGCTGGAAGAGCAAAGGCAGCAGCTTATGTGCAGAAGTTGTCTGTCCTCTATTAATTCCTGCAGTGTCTAGAGCCAACATAACATCTCTACACGTGCCTGAAAGGAGATTGTGACAAGTGGGAGTCAGCCTCTTCTCCCGGTAACAGTGATAGGATGAGAGGAGTGGCCTCAAGCTGCACCAGTGGAGGCTCAGATTGGATATTAAAAAACATTTATTCTCAGCAACAACAGTGAGGCAGTGGCACAGGCTGCCCAGGGAGGTGGTGGAGTCACTGTCCTTGGAGGTGTTTAAGAAAAGGGTAGATGTAGTTCTTATGGACATTGTTTAGTGGGTAGTATTGGTGGTAGGTTGATGGTTGGACTGAATGATCTTAATGTGTCTTTTCCAACCTTAATGAATCTGTGATTCTAGTTACTCAGTTTTGATGGCTAAAGAAAACCAACAACCATGGTGCAGATGGAATCTATTTGTGTTAAAATAGTTTCAAAAGTGTAGTGAATGCTAATCTTTTCAGATTTCTAAACATCTGTCTTTTACACCTTTTCGTTTCTTTTTCACCTAGTGATGAAGTATGTTCAAGTTGTTCTTTGGCAAAATCGTGCTTTAAGCATGTCCAAATGGATGAGAGTTTATTGCAAACAAAGGTGTGAGGCACTTCCCCAAACTACTAATTAGTTCTTAGTTATTTGTTATTGGCAATTGAAAGCTTTGCCAAATTTTTGTCTGAAGGTAATAATTACAGACAGAAATCTCTTCTTAAAACATAGCTTGTGCTGCAGTCCCATGAGTCCTAAAGCACAGTTGGAAAGAAAACTAATTGCTCTCTTTATTGTATTCTGTTTTTGTCCCCATTGTAGGGACATTGTATGGAATACTAAAATCAAACCATCATCTTCTGTTTCTCCTTTCTTGATCAGCAAGAGAACATAATTCACTTTCATTTGTTTCCTTTTACCAGTCTTTCAGTTTTGTCTTCAAGAAGAAATGGGAATATGCTCAATTCTGAGTGAAGTGAATAAACAATACGTTGGTGTCAGTTCTTACTGAAGTGATGGATTAAGTAAAGAAAGTTATTAGATATGCATAAACGGAACTGTGCTTTAAGCACTGTTTGTAACTATGTGCCTAGATACATACTGGCAGTAGCTGTACAGTGATATGTCTTCTAGAAACAGAAATATGCCCATTGGTGTGTTTTTATTTATATCAGTGTTGGAAGTGGAACTTGCTACCTCTTAGGGCTGCCTGAAACTCCAGTGCCTCTATGTATCAGAAATAGTGCTACAACTGCCAAACTTGAAGTAATGTGTTTCATCACACATAGGAATGTAGATGATTCCTTTTAACAACCCACTGCACTGCTTGGATGCTTGAAGGAAGTCTTATTTCCATGATAAAGGAATGAATTTTAATATCCCATATGTGGGGAGATAGGAGCAGGAGGTTCAAAGCCTCTGTGACCTCTGTGTCCACCATTAAAGGAAATGGTGCTGCCTGGTCTGCCAGAAGTCTCTGCTGACAGCAGAATGAGGTACAGTAATGTTCTGTATGAAAATAGCAAATATTTTCATGCCTGTGTTCAAGCCTCAGAATTAACCTCCATTGTTTACTGCTGAACTGTTAAATTCAGAAGATTATAATATGGCTTTACAAATCTGTGAACTTGTCAGTGTATCAAGAAATATTTTTTGAGCAGCCTTTGAAAAATTCTGTCACCAGTGCCACTTAAGCTGAGGCAAAATGTCAACAGTGTCTTTTAAACGAAACACTTCAGTCTGTAGTGCTAATAAAACCCTGCCTAGAATGGCATCAAGGGAATATATGGAAATGTTGTTAAGGTACTGCAAAGAAGAAACAAAACTGAGACATACTCGTAAAGCAAAGAAGGTAAAATGTAATAATGGGAATCAAGCACACCTGCTACATATATTAAAACTCAAAGATTTCTGAGAAAAATACCAGCATCCACCTTCACCTTGTAGTAAGCTTCTGTTGGAAGAAGGTGGATGCCGAGGTGAGAGATGTGCAAACACTGTGAGACTTTGTGTCTGGGAAACAGCACTGTGCAGGTGCTGATGGAGAAATGTGAAATGGTACTGGAGCATGAAGTACGACATGGAGAAACAGAGCTTTATGCAATGTGCAGCAGGGAGGTTTTGGCACCATTCGGAATGTAGACGTGTCGGTCCTGAAGTATAACTTCACTCCTCTGTTGTTCCTCTTTGTGCTCTTTGAGGAAGACCCAGGATAGTAACAACAATGAAGTCCAAAGAAATAAAACCAAGGATAATTATTCTTGTTGTGTTAAGGAGGTGTAGTACCTTTCATAATACTAGAAGTGCCAACTCCAGCTCCTGTCTTTAAGACAGAGATCTATCGGGATTTAGCATTATTTATAGATACTAAACCTATCTTGAAGGATAAGGCTCAGTGTCTTACTGGCAAACACTGGGATTCTTCCTCCTTAGCAGTGGCCCTTGGCCCCTGAAGAGTGATCTTAAGCCATTCACACATTATTGCTTTTCTTGTGCATCTTGTCACCATTACTTCTTAGAAGACGTTGTTATTTTCTGCTTGCACTGCTAGCATGTGTGCTGTGATTGAGTCTTAGGAGCGCATGGATTAGCATACTTGCATTGATTTCTAATGTAAACTGTTGCTTTTTTTACTGTTAGAGCTTGCTAGGGTATGTCCCTCACTGTTTTATATTCGAGCAGTTTGGTCTGTGTTACAGTGTAATACTAGTCCCATTCTGGTATTCAGTTTCACTGAAGGAGAATCCTATTGAGAAAGTGCAAAGCACTTTTCCCCTTCCACTTTTCTTTGAACAGCAGGGCTAATAAGGAAGAGAAAACCTTGCAAAGCCAAACTTTAGGTATCCTGTTTCTACAAGTATATAGCAAGGCTTATGTTTCCATTTAGGTATCAAAATCAAGGGCAAAAGCACTTTTATTCTGTTTTTATTGTTCCTTTTTCCTGTAGCTTTTGCAGTAAAATAAATCCTTCAAAATACCATTTCTGTGATTTGAATCTTGCCATATGTGTTGCTAGCACAGATGCAGTTTTTCTAGGAATGATCACAAATAGTATCAAGAAGATTCTAGCACAAAAAATCTTTTTTGGAAGATTTTTAGAATATTTTCAGGAGCTTGATCCTGTCAGCTTTGACTGTTGTAGTCTTCTATTATTTCTGCCTTAAAAAAAAAAAAATAAAAAAATACAGAAACAACCTTCTCTGATGTACAGTTCTTGCGGCAAGGGGCAACTCATAAAGGAGATGCAGGTTGGGGCAACCTGTAGTCATTTCTTTCTGATAAATTGCTAGAGAGGAAACCAGGGACTACTGTGATGGTGAGCAGAAGCAGCTGGTACATATAGAGAATTATCTTCTTATATTCTGCCTCTGTCACGGCTCCCCTTAACACGAAAAGCTTGGCCTTGATGCCCAGAGTTTCCAGTAGAATGCTGGAGACTGACATGGCTGAGTTAATTGCTTTGTGTAGCTAAAAACAGATGGTTCTTGGATGCATGCATACAAATTATTTTTGAAGTAGCTTTTCATGTGACTAATTGACTTTCCTTTTTTTTGTTGTTTTTGGTTTTTTTTTTTGTTTCATTAGTGTGAGGTGTTGAGTGATTGGACTGGAGGTTTGTTTTTTTTTTTTTTAAACTTTATGAACTTGTCAGTAATTGCACTTTCTTAAAAGTTCCTGTATTTTTAGCTCAGGTGAGAGAGACAGAAAGAGAAAGAAAGAAAGAGATAATAGCTTTCTGTGAAGTTGAAAGGCATAGTCTGTCTGATGCTCTAGATCAAAATCTGGGTTTCTTATACTCAGCACATCTAGTTTGAATGTCTGTAGGTAGCCAAGACTAGAAGCTCCTTAGCTTGGAGATCAGAAACAGATATTAGAACTTAAAAATTCATCTCCTTTGGCTATTCAAAGGTTATAGTGTACGTGTAGCAATTATTTCATGCTCCTAAAAAGGTTTAATGTTTTGAAATGGAAACAGAAGAATTCTGTTGCTCAGAAAGGATTTACTAAGAACAAAGATGGTAATTTTGGAGATACTGAAATTAGAATGCCAGAGGAAGACCATATTGTAGAAATGCTGGAATTTCTAATTTAGTTCTTTGAAATGAAGAAACTAAGAGAAGAACCTGGTGGTTGTGTCCCTTTTTCAGTCTTTCCCATGTAAACAGAAACAGATTCTTCTGCAATTCAGTTTTACTATTCCCATTTTTGTAACCTGCCTAGACTTCACTGAGTGGAAAGCTGTATTATTTAATCCTTTCCTGTGTTTTGAAAGGCCAGGGGGTGAGAAATAGAGAATGCATGCTTGTTTGTATAAAGTCTTAACTTATTCCTAGTGATCATGCTTGTGGCACACAAGATTCTTTTCACTGTTTCCTAATTTCTTCCCAACACTTTTTAAAAGACCATTCTATCCTCTTTTTTGCTCTGACTTTACTCTCAAAGCTGTACTAGACAACATATTGTAAAGTGAAACGTTACAGTCTTAGTCTTCAAAATGAAGTGAAAGAGGCAAGGTGTTAACGTCAAATAAAAGGCTGTTCAAGCATATGTGATGCCATGAAAAAAAAGATGCAAAACCTCTTGTGTATGATGCTGATAAAAAGTCACTGCGTGTTTGAATATTTAAGGATAATTTACTCATTAGCAGTCAATTTCAAGAAGAGGACAGATTAACAAACGTGAGACTTTCCTACAGCTGGTACTGGGTTAAGAAATCTTCCAAAAACAGCAACGGCAGTCAGTAAGTGTATGTATTTTGGCCTATTGCCTGTATATCGTTCAGAATCATGAGCAGTCGTAATCTTCTTGACACATTAAGCCACCAAACGTGTTTGGTAACTGACTGCAGTATTCCTTCTTATTGCTGAAAACTGATTGAACTCCTGAGAATTGTACGTAGATGCACGAATTGTCATTTAGGATCCTGTGAAATATAATGAGATTTAGCCCAGTAATTTGAGGTTTCTTCATGAGCTCAGAGGTATGCTTACATTTCATACAGTCATGGCTTGGGTTGGAAGGGACCACAGAGATCATCTAATTCCAACTCCCCTTCTGTGGGCAGGGTTGCCAACCACCAGATCAGGTTGCTCAGGGCCCATCCGATACGTGGCAGCTTAGTACCATAGGCCTTGCAGTGTAGTTTAGCTGAGCTTGCCGTGCTGAGCGGCCACACCTACAGGCTGAGAGACTGGCTTTATCAGGAAAACCCTGCAGACTTCAGCATTTGGTCAATGCAGCTCTTGTACAGAGGGCCAAAACTGGAAGGCTCTTCTCTCTTTCTGGATAATTAGGTCCTTAGCATTGCTGCTGTGTCCATTGCATGCTTTGAGATGCCTAAAGAATACAAAGCCACAGAGAGAAGAGCTAGCAACAGTCAGCTGAACAATGAATTGCAGCAATGTGTCAGCTGTCCCCTCCCTCCCACAAAAAATTTGGACAGTGTCTTTTCACTAAATCTTGTGGAAACTGCTTTGTCCACAACTCCCTTAATAGTGGCTTTTCTATTCACGGAATGCTGTTGTAACAACAGAATGAAACAGTCATTTGTAGACAATTACAGGTCAGCTGGATGCTTGGTTCGACACTGAGCTGTTCTCTGAAGTTGACAAGCAAAGTAGCCCACAGCATGTCTTTGAATTAGGTGTCTCCTGGGTGAGAAAATCCAGAGGAACTCTCCGCTTTCATCTGTGTATGAGCTGAGTGCATTTTGGGCTAATTTGGGCTTTTTTCAAAATGCAACTTGATTTGTTGATGGCAGAGTGAAGCAAGCGTATTTGGAGTGTTATTCAGCTGTCAAAATACGATACTGCTGATGAGAATTCTTTTTTCCATCCCTGTGTACAAAGAGGAGTTCCAGTCTGGTATCCTGCAAGTTTTCTCACAGCATTGCTAATGCTTTTTTCTCCCTCTGATTTCTTATTCACTGAGACATTTCAGAGTCCCTGACTCTCTATGTTGTTTTATTTAAAGGTGGAAGAGGGAGATGGGGAAACATCTTCCTGTCCTTACAGTGTAGCCATATAAAATGTCTCAGCAGTTTGGAATCATTGTTGCTGACTCATCATTATAATCTTCTTTGTTTAGTGATGATAAGGTAGTAGAAGAACAACCAGAGGAAGATGAGGAGCTAACTGTTGTGGAAGATGAAGATGCTGATGATGACGACGATGATGATGGTGATGAAATTGAAGAGACAGAGGAAGAGTATGAGGAAGCAACAGAAAGAACTACCAGTATCGCAACCACTACTACCACAACTACAGAGTCCGTGGAAGAAGTTGTCAGAGGTAAATTCATGGGCAGTTAGCTTGTGGCTGGAAAACTGTTCCTACTGCTTTGTACATTTGCTCTTTATGAGAAGACATGTTCCAAATAGCAAAATACTCTAAGCTGCAGCATCATTTTGTTTTGTCTTCTGTAATTTGCAAGTTTATCCCTTCCCCTTCTCCATTACAAGTATTCTTTGGAAGTGTTTGGTCATTGTGTATGGTTTGAATAGTAACTGAAGAAGTGTTTCTGTTGTGTGTTTTTTTTTTTTTTTTTTTTTTTTCAGTTGAAGTAACATTCAATAACTTGACTGCCAGGTGTAGCAGCTTAGCAACTAACACAGAAAAGTTGTGTATGGGATGTTCTGCATTTGTTTCAGAATAGCGTGTCAGTTCAAAGCAGGAACTTACACCTTTTACCCTAGTCGATAGTCAAAGCAGCACAATATTTTTAAAGGCCACACTTCTCCTATGTGTAATCAATGGATATACAGATGGTATATGTATAATCAATGGATATACAGATGGTATGGTATATCCAGGAGCTTGGCTGATGTGATCGTTATATTGGAGTAAGGAAAGAAAGACCCTCACCCTATCCTGGGCTTGCAAAACAGACTCTAGTGGAGCAGATCTCCAGAGAGATCCTTCCCCACTGGCAGTCAGCTCTTAAATGGGTCTAGGAGAGGTGCAGCCGGGCTCCACCCCTTCCTGCAGCACAGGTGAATTGCCTTCACCTGTGCTCCCTTGGCTGACTCATTGCTTGCCTCAGGTGATCAATCAGAGGTTCAGGCTGTGATTCAGCAGCCCCATACATCCTACAATATGTATTTAAATGAGTTGTTCTTATGTTACTATTTATAAAAGAACAGTAGAATATGATGTAAATATCTGTAAAATAGATATGATTTTGTGCAGCGCTTACAGCTCTACCAGTAAGGGCTGGAGATGATGGCAGAAGATGAGGTTAAAAAAAGAGAGAATTTGGGACTTGCAGGAAGCGAAGGCAAAATGAGACGAGGCAGTAATCCATGGTAGTGTGCTTGGTAGAGCAGGTAAGGAAAGAGGGAGCAGAGGGCTCCTGGCTGTGATTTCTCACGTGTGCATGTGACAGAAGAGTGCCTAAGAGAAATGCATTGGAAAAGGGAGACTTTCTTCATTTAGTTTTTCTACTCATTGTCTGTGTAGGTAAGCTCTCTCATCAAAAGCATTAATACTTTAGAAAATGATTTGCAAAAATGTCTTTCTAAGGCTGGAGAAGCTGTCTTGTGTCTTTCTGTCTTATATAACAGTCTGTTGAGTGTTTTGCTCAATTATTGGAGAGCCAGTTCAGTGAGAATGGAGTGGGAAGAGATTATATTTAAATCTTTAAACCAATTAAATACATTTCCATATGTGAGCTTTCACCACCTGGGAATAAAATGCCTTGTTCTGAATGGAAAATGAATATCGAGGAGGAAGGGGGGAAAAAAACTGAACACTTCATTTTAATGGGATTTTGGATGAGTGGAAATGAGGACAAATTAGGTAGAGCTCGTTTCTTTACTGAGGCTGACATTTCAAAGAGGTTAAGATGTTTAGCCTTCAGGAAAATAATATGTAATAATATGAATGTAAAATACAAAAAAGACGAGGCAAACTATTGAAGCCACCTTTTAAAAATTCCTTAGAAATGTACATGCTTGCTGGCTACAATGAAAAGCTATTGTCCTCTTTCTCCCAAGTCTAAAATTTCGCACCACAGTAACAGAAAAATACCTACTGCTGCAGATGAGGTGAGGGCTGTCTGTTACCAATATAAATTCCCAGCATAGCTTTGTCCCAGCCCTTCGTACTTTCTGACCTCCAGCCTTCCTGTGGCATGAAGAGTGCTGAGGCTGGCTCTGAGTGCGTCCAACTGAGCTGCACCATGCAGAATGCTTGTTTACGTCCCACAGAATTTATCATCTTAGCCCTTACTCCTACTTCTCTTGTTGTGCTTGAGAGAACACTTCCCTGAGGGCTCCGTGTCCTCCTGATGCTGCCAGCAGGTCCGTGCAGAAGCTTCTGCGGTAAGCGTCCACCGTTCATAAAACGTGTCCTAGGATGCTCTTCACAGACACTTTACAGCTAGTTTTATGTAGAGTTTATGAAGCTTTGGCTAGTACCATGTCGTAGCATTAAAGAGCACGATGTGTAGATTTGTCCCATTTTATAGGATTTGCTTTTCAACCTGAAATCAACAAAGACCAACTGTTCTCAAACCATAAATTAATGTCTAATTGAGTCCTTTCTCTCCCAAATCAATGGAATAACTGCCATCAGCTGTAAATAATTGAAAAGCATAATGTAATGTTATACTTTAAAGACAACTAGAGCTATTGTAGAATCAGTTTGTCAGACAAGTTTATTTCTGTACATACTTTAATGAATAGTGATCAAAATAGCAATAGTGCATCTATTTGCAAACTTCTTTCCAGTGAAAAGGAAGTTATGATCTTGACTAGAGAGTGAGTGGGGTCACTGACAGGAGGACAGTCTTTTCATTCATTTTTGAAGCTATAGTCTTTATCTAAAAATGTGAATAAACTTTTCCTAGCATAGTAGTTAGCATTATTAACTTTTCAGCCTTTCCTGAGGGACAATCCCTACTTTCAGTTCATATGGAGTAGGGCAGCAGACTGAATTTGAACTTCCAGGTCTGCTCTTGGTGGACTTGAGGTGTTAAATCTAGCTGATGGTGAGTCTGAGGCTGCAGGGATCCACAGAGTTAATAAAAATATGTATTTATCTCTGCTGGTCACTGGGACATGTTATCACTGAATTTGTGGTCAGGAGAGAGTGGCTTTTTTATAAAGCCTGCAAGAAATCAATGGCTCTTGATTCCACACAGGATGAGGGGAAATGGCCTCAGGTTGCACCAGGGTAAGTTTAGGTTGGATATTAGGAAAAACTTCTTTACACAAAGGGTTGTTAAGCACTGGAATAGGCTCCCGAGGGAGGTTGCTGTGTCACCATCCCTGAATGTGTTTAAAAACCGTTTGGACGTGGTGCTCAGGGACATGATTTAGTGGAGGGTTGTTGGAGTTAGGGTAGTATGGTTAGGTTGAGGTTGGACTCAATGATCTTTAAGGTCTTTTCCAACCTAAGCGATTCTACGATTCTAAACAGGGTGAGGGAGGTGTCTTTTTCTCGTGGCCAGGTGTAAGCAACAGAGCATTCTGCTGTTGTCTTGGCTGCATAGCGGATTTTGTGGAGCTGTTCCTGAGCCATCCAGGCTCCAGGTAATTCTTACAGTGTGTGACTGAATAAGCAGTTGCTCTGCTCTCCTATCACGTGAAATTGTTTGTGATTTTTTTTCTGCTCACCCTCAGCACAGTAGGCGATACAAAAAATCGGTCTCTTTTGGCTTACAACACAGAATAAGCAGTTTGGATGTAATGCTTCCTGTCAGCATAGCAGTCAGTCAGGTCTCATTTAAAGGAAGGCAGTGGGGTCAGTGCAGCAGCCTGCAAAAACATTTGGCAGCTTCTTTGCATACCTATTAGCAAATGTGGAAGATTCGGCATAAGTTTGACCTGCCTACTCTAATATGTAGTGCTGCCCTTTAGCAATCAATTTGGCATTCTCTAATTCTACTGAATTTTTTTAAACAGTTAGGAAACTGTTTATTTTATCACTGATGCTTATGATGCTTAACATGATATTTTTACTATGTTTGCAATCTGAAGTTGCAAGCAGGAGATCATATGCTGGCTTCCTAGCAAGAGAAAACTAGCTTGATGTTTGTGTTATAGCTCCTACCTTTATTGATCTAGTATATTTCTAGCATATTTCTCTCTTTTTTTTTTTTTCCCCCTGCAGATTTATGTCTAAATCTTTCAAGTCTAAAAGACTTGAAATCCACTCACTGACAGCATTTTAAGGCAAGGGAGGTTAACCCTGGTGGTTAGACCCATTAGCTGTAAATTTGGGGATAACATTAAAAATTTTAATAGCTTTAACTAGATTTGAAATGTTATTAACTTGCCTTTAAATTAATACTTCCTTGTTTTTCATTTCCTTCAAGGCTGTGGAGTATGCTTTATTTGGAAAATGATAACGTGTGGCTGTATTCCATATTAAAAAATACTCGCACATTGCTATCCAAATGGTGCACATTAATTTAACTCTGCTGCATTTTATTATGAGAATTTTCATTAAGAATGATAATCTACTGTAACATATGAGCAGGATCTGATAAAATTAGCCTAATGGATTTGCATTAAAATAACTGATAGTTTTTGGTTAGACGTTATAATTTAAAGCACCGCTATTCCTCTGCAACATAATACTTCAAAATATATTGCAATTAAGAAGAAATCTTTCTTATGATTAACTAGTCTTGTTGATGGAAAAGCAATATATTATTAATATTTTGGGTCAAGGGCAAATGTGGTAAATAGTAAACACAGTAAGTCTTGCCTTATGTAAGATCAGAAGATCGGAGTGTGGTTTTGCTTAAACTATATCCTGATATAAGGAATCCTCCAGGAGCCTGCTTCCCTTGATGGAATGTCATTTTACTATACTGATGCAGATTTAAGTTTTGCTCTGCTGTGTAAAAAGACTGGAATGTACTTTTGAGCTAATCCTCAGATTCTTCATGTCCTGCCATGTTCACATAATTATGTTGTTTTTGTGGCAACTATCTTTTTTGAAAAATATAGATAAATTCATGACATTTTGTTGGCCTACAGTTAAAAGCAAACTGGAGTTTTTGTTTGGGCTCTGGCCATCAAGAGTAACTATCTGACATCTTGATTCAAACTGTAATTGTTTTATACAAATAAATAGAAAATATATTTTCATGTATTAGTTCCACATGAAAATTGTGAGGCATTATGTTCTAGCCATATGCATATCTTTTTTTTTTTTTTTTTTTTTTTTTTTTTTTTTTTTTCATATATCAAATATTCCCCTTTGGTAGATTAAGAATAAATGTTAGAGAGAAAAATCCAGTCTTAATGGCTTGGGATGGGAAGTACAGTCTTCAATTTTAAGAAGGGGCTATTTTCCAGGTCTGCTTTTGGAATTCTTAATTTTGCTTTTTCTTTTAACTTTATCTATAGAAACCATTTTAGTGGTTGTGTAACTAACGCACTAACTTTATTACTAGAGCATGTGCCAGCTTCCCAGCTGTCTCATCCTAATTCTAAAAACCTCCTATGAAATTAGCTTTTGTCTTTGAATACTCAAACTAAAATTTGACTGTCTTTTCTAAGTATATATTCAGCACGAGGAGGCTTTGTCTCAGTGAAATTATCTTTAAATATTCCCTTTGATTAATTCATTGAACAAAACAGTATCATTCCATTTTGGAACAAAAAGAGTCTAAGAAAAACAGTGCACATTTATTCTTTAACTTGTCTAATTTTTCTCAGCTAATTAAAGAAACTGAGACTAATAGAGAAACATGTGTATTAATATCTTCCAACTATAGCTCTTGGTTCCTGGACATAATACTCCACTTATAATGTTATGTACTAGCATATAGTAAAGCGGAACATATACTTCATCATATGTATTTAAGTAATTTATTCCTTTATTCTCTCATGCATTAATTGATTACATTGTTCTTTAGTGGTAAAATGTAGAATATAAAACTGTGGTCCCTTTTACTCAAGCAGCTACGTAAATCACTTCTTTGTGTGGGTATGAAGCACGGTTTGAATGGATACTAGCGTGGACAAAGCAAATATATAACCAGTGCTAGTGAGGTGGTTAACACCGTCAGTATGGTTTAGCTGTATGTATTTGCCATTATTAATGTTAAACTTGAAGGGCAGATAGTATGGAAAAGGTCATAAAGACTTCGTATTTTCCAATCCTGTGGCTAAATTAAAGAATGCGTTATATTTTGGAAGCCAACATGGTGAGAGCTTTCCAATCTAGCATCAAGGTAGAAGATTTTCAGAAGTGTAAACTAAATACAGGACCCAGCTTCCAAGACAGGTCTAAGTTAATTTACTAACTCCTCCTGTTTGTCCCTTTTTCCCTTAAATTACTTCAAATTTAATTTTCTGTTTAAGGTTTGAAATAGACTGTACCAGCGTTTAAAGAGCTTAGTTCTTAGATCACTTTGTTCTCTTAAATCTCTTAAGTGTTCATAGCTCACTTAAATACCATATAGAAACTCAAATCCTGCATACCAAGGAATCTTAATGATTGCAGTGATAGAAGTATGTAAATATGTTTTTTGTTTGTTTGTTCATTTTATTTTTCCTATTAGAATTTTAAGTTGTATTACACATTCTTCTATTGAAAATGTTGGTGTTCACAGAGAAGTGTTAGTCTCATGCAGAAAAAAAACCCAACAAAAAAACAAAAACAGGCCCGCAATTGAGATTTTGAAATAAAGCAATTATTTGATTTTGATTTAAAATCAGTTTTTCTCAGGGAGCAAACAAACAATTCGTATGGCAATAAAAAATTCTAGGATGTCATTCAGAAGCATATTTTTTATTTTCCTTTGTAGAAATTGATCACCAAAAGTACGTAGAATGCACATACATTTTAATTAGCTTTACTATCAGCATTTTAGTGAGTGAGTGTTATGGGTGTTCTTTACGTGAAGCCGCTATAAATTAATGCCCACAGACTTGAAAAATGTTTTTTCTTTCCCCTAGGATACTGAAGCATATTCATTTCTAGGGAAAAAATAACAGTTAGTGTTCATGTTGATTGTAAATATATATATATTTATATATATATACTATATATATATAGTTTTCAGTACATCACTTTATGTATTAATTTAAAATGAAATCAAAAAACTTTGCCACAGAGCTATCTTCCAGAGAGTGATCTCCCTGCTTTGTTAGAAACAGCCCTTTTTGCATTGGGAAACTGGAATATGCATAAAAGCTTCTGATGAGGAAAATTGAGTTTTTCTCTTCTGGTTATCTCAAAAATAACTTAAAATCTAATGTTTTGGAGGGAAGAAATTGACTACTATAATCCTTGCTACAGTACACAGGGAAGGTGAGAGAAATTTTACTGTTGCATCAGGATGGTGTGAAAACTGTAAGCATCTGAAAGCAAAGTTAGAGTGTAGACCAGTTATGAACCTGAATTGTGCCAAAGGCTTCTCCTTTTTAATTGTGTTTGGTTTCATGGAGCCAAAGGCAAAAAATGCATCTTTGGAAGGGAAGAATGAACTGGTTAAACAAAACAAAGCAAAGCTCACAGTACTGTTCTTGATTTAAAAAAATTGTGATAACAATTAAAATAGAATTATACTGTGTCAGAATGTATCTTATCTTTAATCAGTTTTCAGCAACAAAATTAGTATATGAAGCAAAGACAGCTTTTAATTTTTTGATGAATCATTTAGCAGTGTATGCTGCCTTGCTGCTAATATCTGTGAAAATACCGTAGCTCATACATCATAGGCACTAATTGCTACACTTAGTTCCAGTGGATGGAAGGGAACCAGGACATGAATGGCAGTAATTTTTTCTTAGCCCAAGAAAGCCTCTTGAGGTTCGCGCCTCATTGCCCCATCTTCTCAGTTAGGGCAGTACAGCTGAAGATTAAATGTGGCTTCTTTAAATTGAGCAAAAGTGATAGGGGTAGGAGAGGCATGGAAGGAGCATTTGTACCAGCAACAGGAGCAATCAGGACAATTTCTCTAGCACTGAAGGTGGCTTAAAAATGCACTCTTCTGAAGCAGGGGTTAAGAAATGCTGCTCTGAACCCTCCACAGAGGGAAGGTGGTGACACAACTGGGGAAGGAATGACAGCAGTGACAGTTGCCTACACATAGCAGCATGATTCCTTCAATTAGGGCAGTCATGAAACAGTTTACTTCTCCTGTTTATCTTCGTGTAGGCCATAAACTGTTTGCACAGCACATCGTCTCTCTCTGTATGGTGAAGTCATTTCCATTTAGGTCTCAGTAAAAGCAATCTGATTGCCTGTGCAGGCTGGATGGAAGGATGTGCCAAGGGCAGCCTAGTAGGAGAGGCAAGTCCCTGGCCAGAACACCGGGCTTCTGTCTTACTCTTTTTATTGCACTTAACCTGTGCTTGCCAGAATGCTTGTCCAAGTGCATCTTCACATGTAACACATATATGACTGACTTCAGATTCCAGAGAGCTAACTCCTTGTTATCACTGGCATTGGTTATTTGATGGATGATTACCTTCACTTTTGCACATTATTTGTACGTGCACAAAATCTCTGTTTCTATTTCTGAGAGCAGCAGACATAGGAAATTTCAGGCTAAGTCTATGAACCATTCCCACCTTGATAACACTTAACAGTACAAAGTGAAATAAATCAGACTTTATAGCAGAACTATAAAAGTAGAAGGTGCTTATTGTGTACATAGAGGTCAATCCATAGTCAACTTGAATTAAGTCATTTCTAAAGAAAGACTGAGTTGTTGAGACCTTTGCTTTTTGTAATGACATTTCCTGTCAGCAGACATTCTCTTGATTATACCTGTCTCTTTCATGTCATGAGTCACTATTCAGTTTTAATTGACACATGGCAGCTCTTCCAAGTCTGTGCAAATTAGCATGGTGTGAAGGTTTGACTGTATAATTGGATGGAAGGGCAAGGTGTTATTCAAAAATAAATCTGAGGAATCACTTCTTTATTAAATGTGGTATATAGTTAATCTTACGGTTGTATAAAATTAATTGTAATTAATATTCTTCAATTTAAAACAATTAAATCTGTTTTGCTTTTTTTTAAAAAAAAAATGACTTGATACAGAACCGTAACATTTGTAGTACAGCTACAAATGCATATGTGGATCTGTTTCTCTCAGAGCTCCCTAATTTTGATTCATAATATTGCCATATTTGCATACCTAGAAATAAATTCACATATCTATAAATAAATCCATGAGTAAAATTATGTTATATATTTAAGTGCAGACCGATATTGGCTACCGATGACAAATGAATATGAAATCCACGCAGTAGGTAGTGGCTCTCCCAGGGAGGGTTGCAGTGCCTGTCACTAGTCAGGACACTCTGCCAAGCAGAACTCTGTATAAGCAGCATCTGAGAGGTGATGCACTGATATTTCTTTCTACCTTTCAACCCTTAGGCATCTGCCTTCCATGAAATTCAAATTTATGCAGGGAACTTAGATGCCTCTAGTGAACATGCTAGTTTGTGTGCTGATGCAGTGTGTGGGATGAAAGCAAATGAGGGATATATTGCTGTTTGACGTTATGCAGTTTTTATATGATGCATACATAGTATGTTGGAAGATAAGATTGTGGGGGCTTTTCTTTTTTTTTTTTTTCCCCTGTTTGGAACGCTATTGGAAAAGGGCTGTATGCTTATTGCAAATTGCAGACAGAATTTCCTTTGTCTTCCTTTCATTTGAATGGTTTGATTTTTTCCCCTCATGTTTTCGTGTGTTGCAGAATATAGGCAATGGCTGTGGTGGCTCACAAAGAAAAAAAAGAAAAAAAAAAACAACTTTTTTTCTTAAAGTCTATTTTATTTCTGTCTATATTCACTGGGGTTGAAATTTCCTCCTATGGATGGAATAAAGCTGTGGCAGTAATTTTACATATAAGAGCCCTCCAGATACGAATTACAAACCCTATACTGGGCAAGCTGCAAGAAGGGGTGGTTTCTTCAGCGGTGATTGTACATAAATTGGTGTCTGAGGAGGAATTCTTTTCCGGTATAACTCTTATATATTTTATTTGTGTAGCTAAGTAACTGAGTTTGGAGGTTCGCATTGCCACAAAGAAGAAACTGACTCACATGTTCTCAGATGCATCTTTCCATGCATAAGGCTGAGGTTATACCCTGGGCTGGAAGGAGCTTGGACTCTTCCAGCAGCAAAGCCTGAACAGGCTTGGTACTAAGTGGGCCCAGCAGCACAAATCAGAACTGTTCAAAATTTGCCTGTATCACCTCTGGGGTGGTTTTAGAGAAGAAGCATTGAAGTGCCCAGCAGTTTGTGTTTCTTTTTCCCTTAGATGCCCCCTAGGTACACCCTGATCCTCACACAGGGATGTCGAGGTGTATCTTGGCACACCGAATAGATGGAAGTACAGGCCTTGCTGTTTTCATACTAAATGTGGTTCCTCTGGGTCTCCTGTGACTAGAGGTGTGCTCTGAACAAGCTGAGACGGGTCCCTGCCGCGCAATGATCTCCCGCTGGTACTTTGACCTGGCCGAAGGAAAGTGCGCGCCCTTCTTTTACGGCGGCTGCGGTGGCAACCGGAACAACTTTGACTCGGAGGAGTACTGCATGGCGGTCTGCGGCAGCGTCCGTAAGTGCACTGCCAGCCCCTTGCTGCCTCTCTCCAACCGGCCCTGCTGCTTGGGAGCGGGCCTGGGCTCATACTAATCCCGCTCCTGCTGCCCTCGGTCTGTCCATCTTATCTCTAGAGCTTGTTAGCTTCTCGCTAACCCAGCTTGGTAGCAGGCGCCTTCTCTGCCCTCTAGACAGTCTTGCACATAGCCGGCCAAAAGCCTAACACTTCTGTAGATGAAACCTTCTCACTCGGTTTTTCTTCATCTTCTGTCAACGCCTACTAACATTTCGTGAGTCCCTGTTTTTGCATGTGCAGTGTGTGTACGGGGAAAAAACTTTAGGGAAGCCTCAGGTAAGTTTAAAAATGGCTCTTAATTTACACACTGTATTTTCATGTTTCTTTTTTATCAAAGCAATATCAGCACATCAGAATATCAGAAGAATTATTGCCACCCGTGGAAGAAGTGAAGAAGTCTTTTTTTTTTTTCTTTCTTTTTTTCCATTTTGATTGAATACTTAATGTGCGTTTGCAAGGAAAAAGGATGAAATGATTTGTTTTTTAGGTTTCCCTGAGGGCCAAGATGCACACAAATGCAAATAAACCTCCCACTTATTTTGTTTAACACACCATATATTTTAATGATTGCTTTTTGTGAAGAAGGAATGTTTGCACTGTGGTTTTGGTTTGGGAAGGAGGGTTTTCCCATAGCAGAGAACTAGAGCTTGCATTTAGGTTCAGCAGTCCCTGATGCTCTCTGTTTCTGTTTACCTCATCTGCATGTATTGTTCAGAGAGCTACAGCTGCCATTTCTATCTGAAACATTAAAGGATGATTACACATTTCGCTGCTTGGCCTTCTCACAGGGCAGAGAGGAGAAGGAGCATATTAGGACTGCTTTATTAAAGTATTTTCTAAGCAGCTTGTTTTAAATAAGAAGAAAGCTTAAAAATGCAGTCGAAAGCGTGCAAAGTCATGGCAAGGGGTGATGTTTGTTTTGTGAAACAGAGGAGCTGTGGTTTATTGAAGCTGGTGTAAGGGTGCTCATGGAGGCAGGATCGCTACACTGGTATTCAGCTGTGGTTCATCTTGGTGTCTTTTAGAGCTACTCAAGGCAAAGCTCCATGGAGGGCTCCACACTAGACTAAATCAGTAAGCAGGACTGATCAGCTTGTGTAACAAGACAAGATGTAGTGAGTGTAGAGAAAAATACACTGCATGTTGGAATGAAGACTAATACATTTGATAAAATAAGTGATTTTTAAACTGTTAAGTTTCTGTCATACATAAAGTATTTCCAGAGATGGATAACATGGTCTTCTCTGATTGTGAGCTCTGGGACAGGCAAGAAAAACTAGGACTTTGTAACAAGAGTTAATTTAAGGCAGTAATAGAAGAGAATCTTTTTGAAGGAATGTTCCTCCGGTGAAAAATGTGATATTGGTGGGCAGTTATCTGTAGATGTGGAACAGGGATGAAAAAGTAGACTGAATATAGCTGTCTCAAGCTGATTAGGGACATAAAAAAAAAAAAAACTGTCATGAGGGAGGTATTGAACAATATCCATAGGTCAGTTGACCTCTTGCACATTTAGTTTTAGGTAGCTGAGGTGGGGCTTATTGTTATGGCCAACAGAATTTGTAAAGAATAATTATTTTTTTTAGGCATGTGTTAGGTATCATGCCTAAATGATTGCAGACTCAAAGACAACGTGGTAGCTATAAAAGCAATAATAATACTATAATAAATTTTTATACTGTGCACTTTTATGGTCAGTAGAAGAGTTTCAAAAAGCTACATGCACTGGTTCTTGTTGGAAAAGGTAAGTATTTTGATCTACATTGTTGGAATCAAGAATTATTACCACCTTTGTCAGCATTACTCAAAAACATAGAAGAAAGCTGCACCATAGCATAAATAAGGACTTGTAGCAGATCTAGATTCTTTCAAGATTGCATTCTGTTACACTTCCAGTTTTTTTTATAGATTTGCTTTGACTCCTGCCCTTCAAGCTGAGCCATATGGATGCATTTATTTGTCCAAATCTTGCAGTGAGGCTCTGTGCTGACTCAGAGGTCTCCTTACATAGTGCAGCTTGCATATGGAGCTTCAGTTGCTCACCCAGCTCTTTAGATCTTAGTTTCATTGGCATTCATATGGCTATGAACTTACTACATACAGATAAAGATGTTGCTGACTAAAGAGCAGTAGATCACAAAATAGACTTCATGAGCTATTCTTACATAGTAAAACTTGAAAGGAGGACTCTTGATTTGTTGCATTGCTAATATGATGACATTTCTTGTCATATACAGGTTGTAGGTGGAATTGTAACGCTGGATATTTTTACCAATAAGTAGCAGAGTTTACTCTGGATGAAATTGAAATGAGACTGCTTAGATGTATTTCCCAAGAACCTCATAATCGTTTTGCAGAAAATCATTCTGCTACAAAGGAGTGACCTTGTCTGTGTTCTTTAAAAAGTGTATTACAGATTGAATTGGACTTGGAAATGAGATTTGTTTTCACTTCTTGTCAGTGAAGGATGTACAGCCTGGGCTCGTGCTGTTTGAGAGGATAAATGATCTTTTAAATGATTCTTCCATAGCATGTAACATCAGAAATCAATGAAGAAACAACTTCTATATTAGTTTATAGTATATTCATTAGGATATTCAGATGGGCTTAAAAGATTCATCTTCCCTATCTCACAGAAAACTTTTTCCTAGGTTCAATTCAATAAAACAATGCCAGGAATGCTAGCGTTTGTGTTCATTATATATATGTCTTGGTTTACTTTGGGAATCCTATTTTTGGTCTGTTCATTTTCTCTTTTTGAAAAATGCAGTTATATAACTACTTGAGCAGCTTGGTTTAATTGCCACAACTTAATTGCAGTGAGGAAAAATCTAGATGGTCTTGTCTTTTAATACAGATCTTACAGAGGGTTCGTTCTTGGTTTTCCTCAGTACTTTCTCAAGCAGCTTTTGACTCTACAGGGTATGTTTTCCAAGCTATTTAGTTATGTTCTTGTACCTATATTTTCATTTTAGGTCCAAGTGTTCCATACTCTGATCTTATTTCTGTTACTTAAATACTTTGGTTTCATCTGCTGTTCACTATCACCACGCTGTTTCTCATTATTCTTCATCATTTTGCTAAAATAAGTAAATAAATAAAATCTTCTCTGTCCTTTGTATTTCTTTCTGTCACCTTTGCCTTAATCTTTCTATTTGGTCTTTATGCCCTTCCCTCCCTCAGCTGTCTGCATTTGTACTTTTTTATTTGCTTCATCATTTATTTCCTTCTCTTCAATGATCTCATTTTTGTTGCTCCCTGGTGTCCTGTATGAACCTTCTCAGCCTCTGTTAATGGAAACTGAAAGCGCATCTATCTTTGGTGAAGCTGTAGTTTGCTTTGTGGCTTTATGGAGAGTTGTATGAAATAGTGGGCAGTAGTTGTGTTTCTCTCAAATAGTTGCTTAAGGATGAAAGGGTGTAATATGAGTTTAATTTTCTTGTATCGCACTGCAATTGGACTGAACAAAAAACTGAGGAGATTGAATTGTCAAGAATACCTACACACTGTGAATAGTGAAAATACGTATATTGAATACTAATATCTGAACACAGCCTATGGAAAAAATGTTTTTCTTCTGCTCTGTTAAGTCTCTTAAAGAAGAGACTTTAGAAAATCTTAAGCCTCTTACCCTTGATCTGAAAAGGTGATTTTATCAGGTTATACAAAGCCTTAGGCTTTCTCTGCTATCAACGACTACGACGATGCTCTGAGGTCTGACAAAAATAATTGTGTGTTGGGTAGGAGTTATTTCTGTCAAATTTTCACATCACCCCACAACACTGGAATTGATATATAATTATTCTAGAAGTAGAAGGCTTTAAATATCTTGTTACCAGTTCCTTCAACCTGCCAGACCACACACTCTCTCTCTATTGATTTTTAATATTTGATACTATCTCCAGTTTCTATTCAGTTTAACGACTCAGACTTCTACTTTGCGCCTGGCCATAATAGCCTCTTGGAATTTATTAGAATCTATCAGATAGTTATCTCAAATATAATGACCTCAAAATGGGTATATATTGATGAGAGTAAGCAGAAGATGATGAAATGCTGTTACTGAAGGAATTAAATTATTGCCATGCTGAAAAGTAATTTACTATAAGATTTTTTCACTTGTTTATTTAATAGTTGCTAGTTAAACATCCTTAAAGCTGTAGGAAATACATATTTTTAAAAACTGTTTTGAAATGATGTTAATGTTCCAGCCCTAACTTGGAAATGTGTGAAACTTAGAGCTCTTAAATACACTCAATTTAACGGCTGTTGCATACAATACTGCTCTTTTCCAGCTTCTGTGGCCATAAATTCAGAATGCGATGGAAATCTTGCTGCAGTATTTTCATTTTTTTTCTACAACTGCAGCTGAAGGAAGCTGTACTCTGGTAGCAGTGTTTGTTTTTAAAAACTTTGATATACAATTGAAATAATCTTTTATTAAAACAGGGATTTTTATTATTATGAAATCTGGTGGCTTAAAATATAGGAAACTGTTAGGTTTCAGTACTATCAGTTACCTCTTCCACGTTCCCTGTGAAGTCTAGAAATAAGTTCGAATGTTAACATGTACTGTTATATTCTTGATATCTTACAGCATGATCACCTTTTTGTATGCATTTAGGTACAACAGTATTTCTCTGCACAAAATACAGTAAACTTACAACTTGCTTTTGGTAAATGTCAAATACTCTATTGAGTTTTGAGTTGAAGATATGAAGAGTATAAAAGCTACAATTTCATAACATGCATGAAATTTCATGCTATCTAAATATATACTAAAATACTGTGTGCAAGATTAAGACTAATATGTGGGATCCACTCCTGCTCTTCTTACAGGCTGATTAGTACCAGTCTTTTCCTGATAATTGATGAAAGCGTTCTTCGTGTTTCCAGTTCATGCTTTGCAGTGAGGGAAAAATAGAAAACCTCTGTCACTTTACATCATCCAGTTTAATTTCTTTTCCAAGGTAGTTTATATAATTATCTGTACCCTTTGACAGCTAAGACTTAAGAGATGATACTCCAATCATTTCCTATTGTCAGTAATTTCCTTTACCTATTTACTACTTGTTCAGGATCTTGACATCTCTCCAATTAACAGGAAGTAAAATACTTTGCCAGTTGAACTTGCATGCCAGCTTCAACTTCCAGAGCATATCATAAGTGATAAGACATTAGAGAGCTGCCGTGCATTTGGTTAAGCAGAGTGGTAAAATATACTGAGTTAGCTAGGAAGAATGCTTTAATCCTTTAATTTACCAAACTATTGCTTGTTTCACCTGTACAACTTCAGAGACCACTTGAGCTTGAGGTCAGGTATGAGGCTTAAGACAGAAAGCAGCCCACATGCAGAGCACATTCATCTGAAATAACTGCCACTGCCCTTTCACTGTTCTTGAGGTTTATGGGATAGTTGGCAGGCCTATGTCTATAAAAGCAGTGGAGCTTGCAAGTTAATTTGTGCCAGGAATGCATCTTTTTGACAATGCACTTAGTGTTGGAAAATATTCATCACAGCAACTGGCTGTAATACCAATTTGTCACAGCACTATAGAATACATAACTTAAAACACAGAAGTCTAGCGCTAGCATTTCAAATTCTAAGTAGTGCTATTGCAAGGAAGTATCTCACATAATAAGTACAAAGTCTTTTATTTGAATGAATAAAAAAAATTACTACAGTTACTCTTATGCCAGTCACTCTACAACAACCTGTTGCTTTGTTGAAAGGCTCTTTGTATTCAGTTGTCTTACTGCTTCCCAAATTAGCAATAAATGGGACATTACTTCATAAATGTGTCCCTTTCCTGCCATCTCCAGCATGAATTGCCTGTATCTGCTGGATTTTATTTTCTCTGGTATGAAAACAGAACTGAATCATGCATCTTGATGAAGTTGAGGCCAATTTCCAGTAGTGTAGATGAAATCTTAAGAAAAACATATTTTTGCAGTTCATTGTGAGTGTTTTACATTTGTCATTTAGTGCCTAGGAGCTATAACTGGATGAATTCAGTTATCTGTTTAAATTGTAAATTTTAACTATCATCTTAGCGAATGGAAGTGGATAACTTCTGTTACCACAATTTCTTCACCTGTATTAACTTATAATTATTTTTCACCCTTGGTTCATTTGTGGAGCCAGTGCCTTTTTTAAAAGCAGTTGGATAAAGCTTTGGATTGAAAAGAGAAACATTTTAAGTCCTAAACACATTTCTCACATTCTTTTTATTCCTTCATCTTTTTTTTTTGTGTGTGTGTGTCTGTGTGTACTCTGTGGAACTTGCTGTGTCTCAGTTACAACCTTAGCATAAAGGAGTGTTTGGGAAAATTTCTTTGTATTTACTGGCAGCAGTCTGATTTGATGTAATGTGAAGAATTACATGTTTTTTCCTGATAAATATTTAAATTCATGGTTACAAATCGTAATAGAAGGATCATGGAGCAAAGTGTTGCAGAGATGTCTGTGAGGCCGTCAAAGGACTGCCCCTCACTACGAGAAAGACACAGAGGCCCAGGAGCATGTTCAGAGATGAGCAACAAAGCTCATGAGAAGTCTGTAGCACAAGTCTTATGAGGAGCAACTGAGGTAACTGGGGTTGTTCAGGCTGGAGAAGAGGAGGCTCAGGGGAGACCTTACTGCTCTCTACCACCACCTGAAAGGAGGTTGTGATGAGTTGGGAGTCAGCCTCTTGTCCTGTGTAACTGGCAATAGGAATGGCCTCAAGTTGCAGCAGGGGAGATTCAGGTTGGATTTTAGGAAAAGTTTCTTCTCTGACAGAGTGGTCAGGCACTGGCACAGGCTCCCCAGGCAGGTGGTGAAGTTACCGTCCATGGAGGTGTTCCAGAAATGTTTAGATGTTGTACTGAGGGACATGGTTTAGTGGGAAATATTGACAGGTGAATGGTTTACTGGATGATCTTGGAGGTCTTTTCCAACTTTGGTGATTCTGTGATTCTATGAAATAAAATTATAACATATCAAAGGAAGATAGGAACAGTCTTTGCAATTTAAAGTTCAAAATGGAACATAACTCTTTAAGCATGGTTTTAGCCTTGATGGGTAATAAAAACAATGGAAAAACCCATATATTAAGAAAGAAAGGCTTATCACTCTGAAACACTGAATGGGATTGGCTTCTCCTTGGTGTGTTAATTCTCTTCATGTCACCTCTGTCTGAAAACTCTTTCAATTAAAGTAGTAGACATTTTTAAACAATGTGCTTTCTAGTCTGCTTTAGGAATATTCATCTAATTTAAAAGAATTTTGGAAGTTAAGAGAATTCCTGAAAAGGAAAGCCCCGGAACTGCTGATCCTTTTACTGTTTTTGAAATATGATCCCTAACTATAACTACTACAGAGCAATTTTTAATTTGGTAAAAAGATGCATATACTTTTTTTTTCTGACAACAGGATATATTTCTTTTGTCTAGTCTGTTAGCCTATTTATGTCTTCTGATTCCCCAGTGCTGCAGTCAGAATTCCTCAGTTTTTATGAAGAACACTTTACTTTCAAAGACTTCTGTGGTGTCTTAAAGATAATTGTCAAAACATGAGGAGAAAATAAATGTACAGGATAAATAAAACTCAGTCGAATGATTATAATCAGGCTGAATGATAAATATGCAGTTGAAAAGGATGGACCTTAACATCAATGAAAATCTTAGCGGGAATTCATATTATTGTAATCTCTGCTGAAAATTAGAAAGGAGTTGAGTGATCTGAAGGACAGGATTTCCAGGTTCTGAGCATAATCAGCACAGTTCACAGTTCTGCCAATAGCTTCCAAGCAGGCAGATGGGCTGGCAATTCACAAGGTGAAAGATCAGGCCCTCAGAACTCAGTCTTAAAGTAATGAACAATTATGAAGACTGATGATGGAGGATATTCATAAGATTTGTGTAAGCACACAAATTCTTTTTCCAGAATTCAAAATGGCCCCTCTGAGTCTTTGGGTTACGGTTTTGTCTCTTGCAGTTCATGATAAAATAGGTGTTTGAGGCAGTTGGTGGCATTATAGATGTGATTGCAGTCATTTCTGGAGTGAGAACAATCGTCTGTATATATAATGCAGTAGATCGTTATTTATGCATCATATATAAATACACTTAGTGTTATGTGCCACAGTATTGATCTCAGTACTGAAAAACATACTTGTTTGGCACTTTGTTTCCAAGTATTAAATTATGTTAATTAAACATGCCTTCACAAAACACATCCTCGTATATCCTTTTCCCAGCATATATTACAATAATTTTCTTACATCTCATACAAGCCTTTTCCAGTCTTCATTTGTCTTATATTGTGTAGCCAGTAACTTACCTGCTTTGTAATAAAAATGCAACAGCATTTTCTTTTACTGTTGTTTAGAGTCCATTCATTGGATTTACTATCGCTCTGTAACAGGAGTAGCTTATTCACAGAAGAATGAGTCTACCATCTTGTAAAGCTGTTCATTTCACAAGGTAGCAGTAGCAATAAAAGAAAACCTTCTTGCTGAAGATACACCACAAGCGCTTGTGATTGTCAGAAGTGCTATAATTAGATGTGATCACAGTCAACAACTGAAAGCTTTGATCTTAATCCTTCATTAACATTGATATTGCCGTTATGTATGTGGAAATTAGAAGCAATGAATGCATTCACTGAATGCTGCATAGTAGTTAAGTAATGTTCTCAGTACAAACGGCTTCCCATATTACATGCAACAGCCACACTCATCCAGAAAGATGGCATCTACCTACCTCCTCTACTTTATGTCTGCGTGGTGAGTGACTCATTCATTTCACTGGAGATGCTGATATGGATTGTTTATTTTTATGCAAAATAGGACATAGGGTCTGGAGGAGGATATTTTTTCAAGTTTTTTTTTTTTTAATATTTAATAATTGCTAGATAGCAAAATTTATTTACAGCATAATTTGGCTTTACTATTGAACCTATGTCTCTACAAATGCTAGAACTTTTAAGTATAATTAAAAAAAAAATCTGTTTGGGAATTTACAAGTAGATGTTTGAAGAAAATGTCATCTGATACTGCATTTTTTCCACAGCTATCAATACAAACTTGTTGGTCAGTCTTCAAGCAATATACTAAAATTAGTTGCATTAGAAAACAAGCAATGCATAGAAAATAAAACCTCCTTCGAAAAGCAGAGGTGGTCAAAAATGAGATCAGGCTGCAGATTTTTAAGGAATTCCTACACGTATCTGATGTCTGACCAAATGTTCCCAATTTACTATGAGAAAACATGCAATACATCTGTAGAAGTAAAACTCGCAAACGTTTTGGAATCGAAAAGGTAGATTTTGTGCCAAGAGCCATGAAGACATTAAAATGTTTCTGCTGTATTGCAGAAGAAGGGAGGCCCAGTGTTTTTTGTATCTCTTTTCATTTGAGGCAGTGAGCTTCCAGTTACTGTTATGTTGGAATCACAAGTCCTTTAAAGCATGCTGTAGGTAATATACTTTTTAGTTCAGATGGAGAAGTTCTCACATAAACATTTGCATGCTTTGTACATATGGAGATCAAAATCTCGTAGGGTTATTTGTTTTTAGAGCTGATTATTTTGTCAAAAAAAATGCTACTGATTTCAGATTATGTGGATAGCTAACCAGTCACAAGAGAATTGCTTCAAACTGTTTCAAACCATTATACCTCAGTTACTTCATTCTGATAAAATTATTGTTAGAAATCTTCTCTCGAGATTTTCTAAATCAAGCTGGTATCCGACTTAGTCATGGATGAGTGTAAATGATGGAGCTCCTTAACATAACTGAAATTAGACCTTTATTGTACTTCAGGCCTGGACTGGTTTTGAGCTAAGATTCTTCATCAATTGCTTTATTTTGGTTTAGACATTGAAAAACTCTTTTGCTATCTGAATTCTTTGTTCGCCCTTTGGAATTTTCCATTCCTCTGACCCTGCTTTGGTGTCTTGTGTATCGTTGGAAAATCTACATTGGAGAGGCCACATGTGCAGGTTGGGAGCTTTTGATAATCAAACCTTAAATGTACAACTGTCTTAACTGATCTCACTGCAAATTCTGGTGACCTTTTTTCCTGTTCAATAAATTAAAGGTTAAATTTGCATAATTTATTGGACAGTTATTTAAATCATCGCTTCTTTCCATTCACATTTGTACAGACTTAAGGTGGGAGTTGCGTGGGGAATTATAGAAGATGGGAAAAGATGGAGAATAACATGCTGGAGCTCTTCCCCATTTCTGCCCTGTGCCAACACCTGCTGCTTCCTGCAGAGGATGGCTTAGGCAAGGGCAGATTTTCTATGCAAGGCCAAGTGTAACTGCAGAACTTGCTGCCTTGCTTGCCTAACCGTGTTCTGAATGTTAAGTTTTATGCTGGTTTGGAGAGAAAAAAATGAGAGTCATGGAAGACAAACCCAGCAATGTCAGTCAAACATCACAACAGGGTATTACATTTCTTGCAGATGCCCCCAGGCTTCCAAAGGGCATAATGGGAGAGTGTTGCTTTAAACTTGCCCAGCTCATTCCTAGGAGTGTTTGATTAGCCTGTGCCAGTAAATAGTAGTACCTTGCAATTGAGTGTTTTTAAATTTCTCCCTGGTTTGAAGTAAACTTTTATTTCGATTTTTTTAAGTGGAATTAAAATGTACTACACTTAACTAAAGCTCCAGGGAAAAAAATGAAGATTAAATTAGTTTGGTGCTTGAGAGATTAAAGAGGAAAGATATTTTAAAATACTTTGTACCATTACAGAAATGTTTTTGCTCCATTCAAGCTCTGGATGAGTTGTTTTTGGAATTTGCTTTCCCCGCTGGTTAGAGCCATTCCTGCCAGCAACACTGCACCCCAGCAGAAACTGCTTCATACACTTGTGCACAACTTTAATGGCTCTAGAAGTCTTTACTAGCTGAAAGTTTTTGTCTTAAAATCCAGTTAGACTTTTTGTGCACATGGGGACAGTAGGCTCATGGATCTGATTTTTCCAGTAGTGAACAATACAGATAGCTAACAGGAGGTTACAGATTGATATATGCACTAGTAGCTGTCTTCCACTGACCATTGTACATTAAAGACCTGGCAGAGGAGATGAGATTTACAGAACTTGTACCTGACTGCCTTGTAGTTAATTTAAAAATCTCATTTTAACTCTTCCTTGGTTTGGCATTTGGAATTATATATTTCTAATACTGCAAAAGCAAAAGAACTTTTATGCTTTTATAATGGTATTGTAGGATTTAAATTGTCTGAAGTTGTAAGAGACACTAAATACTAAGAGTAGGATTCTATTTTTCAACTTTATAGCTTGTCAGGAAGCTTATTTGCTCCTGTTTGTTATAATACTTAGTAATATACAGGTTTATGGAATGTATATTTTTGAAACATCTGAAAATGATGGAAGGACAATTTTTGCTGCCTGTGATTTCTCCATTGGATTCCTTGTAGATTTTTTCAATCAAGCAAGCCTTTCATTACTTCCAGTAAGTAACTTATATAATCCACAGTGCAATTCCCATCAACAGCATCCTAAACCCATCGGTGCCTTTTACATGGAGCATGTAGTGATATCCCAAATGCAATCGAGGCCAAAGGCTTTCTCGTCATTGTTTTGTTTGTTTTTGTTTTGCATTTGAGTTTAGACATCTAATGGAAAAATTGACAATTAGTTTATTTTATTAAAATTTGAGGATGTATTTCACTGAGTGGTGATGCACTGGGACAGATTGCCCAAGGAGGCTGAGGATGCCCCATCCCTGGAGGCATTCGAGGCCTGACTGGATGTGGCTGTGGGCAGCCTGGTCTGGTGGTTGGAGACCCTGCGCATAGCAGGGGGGTTGAAACTTGATGATCATTGTGGTCCTTTTCAACCCACGCCATTCTGTAATTCTATGACTGACAAATGGGGAACATGTACTTATAACAATTGATTAAAAAAAATAAATAAATCAGCCAGTGTAAGTGTCTTTATATTTCAACATATTGGGCAGAATAAATATTGGTTGATATTGCTCAGCCTAAACTTCAGATTAAAGTTTGCTTCTTCTGAACACTTTGAGGTTGGAGGATGGGGCCAGGGAATTCTGGTGTTTTTTTTTTTTCTTACCTGTATCAGTAAGTAATAGCAGTAGAATGTATTACCTGTGTCAGTAATCTATTGTATGTGTAGTCACAGGAATTTAATGAAATCCTGTGCAGCTGTGTGTACAGTCTTTATTCGTTTATTAAGTTTTTTTAAACTAAGTTAGCAGTTGTTGAACAAATAGTGACCAGGGAGATTAATTATAAAATAAAGATCTTTAGGGGCAATGTAGTAGAAACAAAATGGTCAGTCATCGTTAAAGAATTTTTTTTTAAATTGCTATTATGTCCATAGCACAAAAATGCTAGACTACTTAATCTAGGAGTCGTTGGATGTTACTACATAATTAAACGATTGTTGCTTGAATTACCCCAAATGCACCTCTTTCCGATACCAGTGTGATAGGTACTGCCTCGTTATCTGACAGCAATGGCTAGATATTAGTGCATGCTTTCTGATTACTTCCAGCTTTATTAGTCGGAGTTGTTACAAATAAAGTAAATGCCTAAGAGGCAAACTGTTCTTAAGGAAAAGATTTGAAGTATTTCATTAGGGTGCCTTGAGGTCCAAAGGTGCTTTAAAATGTATTTGTGTTGGCATTTGTGTTACAGTTTGCCTTTTAAAAAATAAACTAATATACACAGCATGTCATTCTGCAAAGGGCGTTCTGCAGTTTTATGTACGTTAGCCAACACGGGGTTTTTTTTTTTTCCCCTGTAATTCTTTCCTTTGGCAATGGTTTCTAACTTGTTTGAATGATACTGCTTTGCTCGTTCTGAAGAGTTTCTCCTGGATTATATAATGGGAGAGAAATCGAGAAATCTTTTTACATATTTATATGTATTTCCTGCACGTACTATATCTGACTAAACCACGTTGTTATTATTCTCCTCTGAGGTTACGCTAATGGCTTTATTCTGATGGAAATTAGAACAGATGTTTCTTGCCTGGTTCAACCAAATTTTATCTGTACTAAAGTAGAAATTCTGCTTTTTTTCCCTCTCCCTTCCCTCTCTCAAAATTCTACCTCAGTCCCTACCACAGCTGCTAGCACTCCTGATGCTGTTGACAAATACTTGGAGACACCTGGGGATGAAAATGAACATGCTCATTTCCAGAAAGCCAAGGAGAGACTTGAAGCTAAGCATCGTGAAAGGATGTCTCAGGTAAGAGATCTCTTTGTCCATGAATATGGTAGAGAGCTTTGTCTCTCAAGTCATAAGATGTTTTTATTTTCCTGTTTCTCAAGGCTTCTGCCAGCTGTCCTGCCCATCTGCAATGCTGTAAATATACCAGTTACTGCCTCTCTGAATACATTTAAGAATTTAGTAGGCAAGGACAAAGGTTTGTGCTTGGATTACAGTTGTAAACCTAAGCTGCTACACTTATTTGTAATTTGCTGGTAAAAAGGAAAAAAAAAAGTCTGTTAACAGTTGCTCTCACCTTTGTTTTAAGGTGTGTGGTTTGTAATATTGTTCCTATCTTAAAAGAAAGAACTTGACCACTGTTATTCATCCTTCTTTTGCAGAGGCTAAGCTAGATTGCATGTGATTAGCTTCATTTTCCAGGTGTACATATACATGGTAATGCTATGGGGTAACTTAAGCTTGTATATATTTATCTAATGCTCTTGAGCCTCAAGGTAACATAAAATGCATCTAATGCCAAAGCAAAGAGGAAAAATCAGTGCTTTTGATCTCAACTAATCCAATTGACTCCTTTTTATTTTCCTTAAACCAGAGAGTTTTGTGTAGCCTGAAACTATGTACTGTTTTTAATCTTATTGAACACTAGGAGATGAGCTATTTATTCTTTCAGAAATAGAGTTTGTAATAGAAATACCAATAAAAATTGTGATAGTTCTACTTCAGTAACAATGAAGAAAAACTATAGAAGGTTTAAAGGACAGCCTGTGATATAAGTACTTTTTTTTTAAGATGGAACAACTAAAAAGAATTCATGTAGTACAATTCAGATGAGCTTTGTATACCATATAGATACTTCAGTAACTTTACCCTGTGTTGCATTTTCAGTTTCCATATATTACTGACACATTATCCTTTAGATTTTCACTATAAAGTTTGACTGAGCCTGAAATTACCCTCATAGAAAGTCTCCCTCTATTAGCACTGTAGATATGTATCTTCTTGTAAGTAAGCCAGGACATCTTACATGAAGCAGTTGTTATTTGAGATCCCATACAGTAGATCTGGCACTTACATGGTAGCAGCATAAGTTTTCTTCATCTAGCCTCCACTTCGGAAGAATCATAGCACAAAGAAGGCATCTCTTTCTTACAAAGAGGAAACTGATGCAAATTACTGCTTGTTAAAGTGTTAAAAGTCTGGTCATATTATCTTTCCCTTGGAAGTTTAAACAATTTCGTGGAGGTGACCTGTAACCAAGCTGGTAGCAGGAAGGGGTGCAGCTGGAGACTAAGCTCAAGAGCAGTGTGGGTCAGCAGGAAAGCGAGCTGGATGAGCAGCAGCTAATAGGACAAAGATGTGCTGTGCTCCCACTGAGGCAGCAGCTCATTGCAGCTGAGACATTTAGTCCTCTGCAGCCACTTATTCCCTTCCCTTTCCTGAAGAAGTCCTTTTAGGAATGCTGTCAAGACAAGTGCCCTGAAATGGAAGGGCAGTTAGTAGGGAAGGCAGCTTTTCCCAAAACAGTCCTTGAATTCTCTGCTTATTTTCAAGTTTGCCTCTAACATTAAATATGCAGTGTAAAGATTGATCTGAATAATAAAGAGCAGTATTTCTGTTAAAACTGTGTATTTATTTTCCACAAAGCTGAAAGGTTTGGGCAGAAGAACTAATGAAATACATAGGAGAGAGCACTGTCAGTGCTTGAGGCTAACAAAGCTAACTGGGAAAGCTACTGAACTGTAGCTGCAGAAAACTTGTGGGTAAATGCCCTGCACATTCAACTATGTGCATTTGGGGGAACTTTATAAATGAATGCTGTGGTTCAAGAGTTTGACGGAAGATCATGCTGGTGTTACCATGTGTTCTGCCCTCATTAGCATGTTCCCAGCCATCCTTGCTGTCAACGCTAATGAGCATACAGCTGTGGGGTGAGGTAGGTCAGCTCCCTCATCTCATTGCCATGTCACTCTTATAAAAAAAAAAATAATAATAACCAGCTCTGGACAGTTCAGCAAGCTAAATCAGATCTGGGAAAGAGCAGCACGATAGGAACCTCAAGAAAGAGAGAATTGATCTGTAGTATGCCCAGGCTGATGATTAAATTGCAGCTTAAAGTTATATGCCTTGAAGTATGCAAAACACCTGCAGAGCTTTTAAGAAGAAAGTTCACATAAGTTTTTAACAATTATTTTTTACCACTGTGAGTAAAGTCTTGTACAGCATTGAACTAACCTCTCCCACTAATTGTTCTAAGAAGAAAAGATCTTCTTAGCAGGTAGAAGTAGGTAGAAGCTTACCAGTCCATGTCTTGTTTCCAGTGGGAACTGTGATATCTCTGTGTCCCATATCAGTCTTCGTCTCTGGCCATTTGTTTAAAATTTGGGTTTTACGCTTTTTTTAAAATCATGAATTTTCTTAACATGTTTTTAATTAAAAATTAATTTGAAGCTGTTACTTGTTATATTAAAAATAATACTGAATAAGTTAACTGAACCTTTGTTTCTTAAGTTTTTCTTTAAGATTTAAAAAAAGATCATGAGACTCACTAGCTCTGCCTCCAGCTGCACTGAATATATTTATTCCTTTTTGTTTACTCAAATAGTAGTTCAAACTTCATTACTTTCAAAGCTGAGAAGTGGGTACTAACTAAGGAGCAGAGAAGTCCATTTTTCTTCTATGGAAAGACAGGAAATGTCAACTCTTAGAAAGTGTTCTTTTTGTACAGTGACCTGATACACCTCTAGTTCATGCAGTTTAAATCCCTTCTGCTCTTAGGAGTCCATGCCTCCAGACCACCAAGTTTTTCTGCCTTTATGTCTGCACATGCCAGGAGGAACAATGCTTATAAACTTTTCTAGGCAGTATTGTAAAGAACATTGCATTAGCATATGATTTTTAACTTTTCTTGAGTTTGCAAATTAACAGGAAAACTACATTCCCATGCAAACAGGGCGACCAATCACATGCAACATTTAGATGTTTGCTGTTCTTTTATATATAAGAAGGAGAAGTTATGTTTATTTATCTCAGGTACCCTAGCTGTTTCCTGATTTGATACAATCCTTCTTTTCCTCTTTCTTTTTCCAGATCGTTAACACAGTACAATTCCCTCACTTAAACAGTTGCTGGTAAATAGCCTGGTGAAACCAAATATTGAATCTTACTCAAGGGAGCAGTATATTTAAACTTCTTTTTTTTCCTCAGCAAAACATCTTGAGACATTCTGGAGTCAATTACTATTGACAGTGTTTTGGGGATCATACTGTGCTTAATACTTAAGATAGGAACTTAATGATACTTTGTCTCTGAGAATAGCCTTGCTTCTTGGAATTGCAGTTCCAAGGCAAGCATCTGGAAACACTACGGTCCTCAACCTGGCTGAACATCAACGCAAAAGCCTAGTGTTGGGTTCAAGATTTTATTACTGTGGTGAGAGGATAGTTTTACAAATGAAACACAAAGTGGGTCTGAACCGAAGTGTTTGATCTTGTTTGTCTTCAAAAGATGTACAGGAAAATGCATTGTCTGTGTCTAGACTCGTAGGAGAAGAAGATAAGGCCAAAAACAACTCAGAAAGTAATTTCCCTATATTGAATACAGGCTTCAGTTAATCATGGGCTGCTTACTTTACAGCTTCTCCCTCACTATACAGTGTACCTTCATTTTAAGGCATTTTTGGAAGAAGCCTCCCTTAGTAAGTGAGAGTAAAAAGTTTCTTATAAAATATCAAGTACACTTCTTATCTCATACCAAGGGGCATGACCAAGCATGACAGCAGTCAGTGTGTTTGGAGGGGTGCCAGAGTGTTATCAGAGCTCCGTTATTTGTTCATCAGGTAGAGTCGCATCACAAACCCATAGTAGCTGATGGTGTTGATTTGTAAGAGGATGTGGGTAACCGGAGTTGTCTGGCTATTCAACAGCACTAAGGGTCATTGCATGCTACTTGTTCCCACATCTTTGAGGTACTTGCTGACTTTTAGCACCATATTCCCTGGATTTCCCTGCCTCAGCTGTTCTGTGTTTCCTTCTCTAAAACTGTCAACTTAGGAGATCACAAATACCAACTCACCCCCAGTTACAGTCAAGGCTTTTTGAAGAGATCTAATGATGTTATTACCAGAAAAAGAGTCAAGACTTAAGTGTGCAAGAAAAACCCTTGACAAACATAGGCATCATATTGTAATGGTTTTGACAAGCTAACTAAGCAAGCCTTAAGTCAAGGACGTCTGCTGTTGTGATTGGTGTAACCCAAATGCCTGTTCAAAATTCTTTCATTACTGTATTCTTCTGTGCACCAATGTAAAAAAAATGTGAATAAATTCTACTGGTTTCAGTGTAGTGAGATTTTGTACTTAGCATTTCTCTTAATAGTGAATGACACTTTTCTTGCATCCTTTCTCCCTCTTGCTGTCCTCTACAGCCCAATTTCTAAAGGAAATAACCAGGAAGTAAGTCCCAAGTCCAGAAGAAGTTTGACTTTGAAGCAGTTTATTTCTTAAATCTTAACGAGAAGTTGTCATTTTCTTTGTACAAATCAGCCAAACCTTGGAGAGTTATAAATCTGTATGGCTTTGATAGGTCTATGCTTTCAGTAAAAGAGGATAGGTTTATAACTGCACATAGAACAAGTTCAGCCTTTTTCTCCACAGCCATATCTGGAGAATGACTTTTCTTTTTCCTTTCTGCTTGATGGTTTTCCACAGACCTCTGTGGTATGTTTGCTAATCACTCATAATTCTGTAAAAGTATGGCCTTCAGTAAGAGCCCACATCTCTCGGTAGTTGCATTTGCCCATAGATATCTGTAGGGCAACTGTTTAGTTAGTTAGAACAAAGCCACACACTCCCTCACCACCCACACTGCTTTCAACTGTTAAAGTCTTCCCAATTGCAAAAACAAAACTCAAAACAGAACTTATGTAATCTTTAAATTGAATATTATTTCTGAAAACAGAAATAATTGTTCTGTGCTTTTTTACACAAGCCATTTGTTCTTGCACTGGAACTGGACACTGAATCCAGTAATTTATATTCCTCCCAGCTAGCTATATAGGCTGTTAGTTTATCATCCCTCCTTCAGTCCTTTAGAAGATTTAAAGAAATAAATAGACAGGGAGACCTATTCTAGCCAAAGGTCTCCTTCTTGCATTATCCACAAGACTTGTTTTCATCATGTGGATTAGCAGAGTGTCTTTGCCTTTATGTTTTTCAGGATTATTTTAGGTGTAAAATGGCAAGGAGCTGTTGTTCTGAAAACACACTGATGCTCATTCAGAGTGAAAAAGAGTATTAAACAGATATCAGACGTGAGATTTGGAGACACAAAAAAAGGGGCGGGAGAAGAAAATCTAAGCCCTGCTAGTCTTAAGTCAATGCTCAAGTTTAACTGGTATCATTTTAATTTTTAACTTGAATTAATGCTGTGGGTTCTGGGTCATGTCCTGGCGCCGGTGATGTAACAGCTCTCTAGAAAGATGCTGTTTGTGATTGAATTAAGATTTCTAGGCCACCACAATGGTATAGCCTAAGTACATAATTAAGAGATGAATACCTAATGCGCCCTTAACACAGATCAGCACTCCAAATACTAGTACATTTTTTCCAGAATATATTATGACACTCTAAATTGGCTTTTTGCTTCGTGCTCTCCTGTACTGCTTCATTGGAGAAGGATTAAAATCTTCTGTGGTTGAGGCTTAACTTGCAAGTGTGAGACACAGCACTTTGTCTTGTATTTGGTATTTATTCTGGTAAAATTTTAGTCATGTGTATGAACTATAAGCTGTTCTTAAATCCCCATTGGAAAGTATATGTTTGAGAGTTTCTGTTACAAATGGTATGAAAGTGTGTTTTCAGATAAGGATGGAAAGGAAATGTGCATTTTGAGAAATTGCTTCTGTTTCTTCTGTCTTTTGACATTGTGCTAAATTTTCAGATAAACAAGCCACTTATCTGTGTGCACTGCACTTGGTGACAGCAATTGCTCCATAAAAAAATTTGATCTGAAGAGATGGCTCTCTAGGCATGAAATGAGGAAGGTCCCTGACAAAGACCATGAGAAGGTTTCCGATGTAATGAGCAGCTAGTTAAGAGTAATATTCAATTCTTGAAATATTTGGCACCTAATTCTGGAGAGATTGACACAAATTGCATGTAGGTCTTCATCTGTCCTACTCAAAGGCAGATGATATAGTCCAAAGCTAAACATTTTTCTGATACCCCCAAAATTGTCCCATAGAGTGAGTGGAAATTTGCTCCTTTTGACTATAGGCGGAAGTGTTTTCCTTTTTGTCTGAGATGAAAATGATCTGGTGTGTTCACACATAGAGATTCCACTTCCTTTGCTTGAAGGTTGATTAACATCTTTGAAGTTATGAGAGCTTGTCATGATGTTCAAATACTGAAATTCGATCTTTGTTTAAATTAATAACAGGATTCTACCTTTGTTAAATGTTGCAATTGCTTTTTTATAGAGATGTAAGGAGGGGAAGGAATATAAAAAGATAATTGTGTGAGCTACAGTGCTTGGCAGTTGCTGAGTCCTGAGATGAGAGAAGAAAATTTGAAATTCACACTCCTTGTTTTGTTTGTTAGGTCATGAGAGAATGGGAGGAGGCAGAACGCCAAGCAAAGAACTTGCCAAAGGCTGACAAGAAAGCTGTTATTCAGGTAAAAGAGAATACTTCTGCAACCTTATCAACTGGGACTGCAGTTAAAATGCAGTGGTTGTGAGTGGTGATGTAATTTCAAAACATATTTACATGGAGATTTAATGTTATTTTCTGCTCTTACTATCTTTGTTTCCAGCTGTTAGAAGCTGCTGGTGTCTCTGTGCTTAACACCCAGTCCCTGGAACAAAAGTGCAGAAGAGAGAATTTTGACTTCTCATCAGTGAGAACTGACAAATCAGTTCCCATAAGCCCTTTTCAGAATTTAGGCTGTGATAAACCAGTAAGCTATGGGATGTAATCTCAAAGCAGAGATGGAAAATATGATTTAAGGAAGGAATCATCATCAGTTTAATCTGGAAGAAACTCTCTGCCAAAACATCTTTTATCCAAAATTATAATTCAAAAATTCTGACAAGCCTAGACACTACTTGAAACCCACTGTGGCTGTGTTAGATATTATTCAGCACTGCTAGAATGATTTCAGTGCAAAACTATAAAAAGGTAACATTTAGAACCAGACTGCATTGCATATTAAATCCCACAGCTTTGCTCTCTCTGCATTATATCCACTCAAGCTTTTCCTTTAATGGAATGAGTCTGGATTCAGTTTTTCTTCCTGGTGGCCAATTTATAAGGAATTATAGTGACTCTGTACAGGTTGAATGTTTTTTTTCCACTATGTAGATTTGTTTGTAAAGTTACTTTGATACATGGAAAGCCTTTGCGATTGCAGGAGACGAAGTCTTGTCAAACTCCATCCTTTTCTATACTGAATTCTCTAAAATTGATCACAGTCACAGTGGTCATGTGAAGGATTCGCTGGTAGTTGTGCTGAACACGTAGGGAATGTTTGATAGATTTTAAAAAAATGTGGCCAGGTGTTCAGAAGCAGTTCCTACTGGAATCAATAAGAGGGACATTCAGCACAGAAGTTCTGGAAGCCAGACTGACGTGTGGAATCATTTTGGTGATTTGCAGGCAGATTTTCATGTCTATTGTTCTCTCTGGTGTCTTCACTGCTTCTGTTGTGATGAGTGTTTTTTTCAGCATTTCCAGGAGAAAGTGGAATCTCTGGAACAAGAAGCAGCAAATGAAAGGCAACAGCTTGTGGAGACTCACATGGCACGGGTGGAGGCCATGCTGAATGACCGTCGCCGCATTGCTCTGGAGAACTACATCACAGCATTGCAGACTGTCCCACCCAGAGTAAGTGCAATATCACCATCTCTATTGGCTGTGTCAAGGTCACTTTAGTCATCCCAGGGAAAAAGAATGTATGCCAAATAAAGACCAGCAATGAAGCACTGACTGTGCAGTATCTACTGCTGCTATCAGACAGTTTGAAAGTTTAAAGCTTTGATATAGCGTGCACACAAATACAAACACAGGCACACACCCCATACCAACATGTACATACATACATACATATAGATACCTAGGTAAATAGCATGAAAATGCCTGAAATTGTAGCTGTTTACAGATTCTGATAAAGGATGATGATGATGCAGTCATTCTGAGTGTGGTATGCAGTAGGATACTTCATTAGGTCAAGAGTGAGCTTAAGGATAAGGGTACCTGTGTTCTTGTTTCATATATTGAATTGTTTAAATGTTTGGTGAAGGATTTGGGGAGGATTGTTGGATGGTGTGAAAATACCCCACTGGCAATTCAAATTTGGCTGTTTGATATGATGGCTCTTAGTGCTGTAAACACTAAATCCAGAATGTGGATTTGAATGGAATTATTACAGACACTATATCTGTGATGTTTTTGTTTAATCTTTAAACAGCCAGTCTATAGCCTTCATAAAAATGAGAATCTTTGTGAATCCTATGGGAAAACAGTTGAATATTTTACATAACTCTCATCTCTTGAATGCTTCCTAGATGGAAAAAACATTATGTGACTAAAAGCCTTTTGAATCATTAGTGTAAGATGGATCCACCAGTTCCTAAATCTGGTCTCATAGGAAATTACATCAATATATTGACTACCCTAGTAAAATTACATATTTTAAGTGAATTTCCTTTCGTAGAGAAACCTGCTCATTGAGTGAGCATGGAAAAATGATTGTAATCACAATTCTTTATCATCATCAAACTTCTTCTTCACCTCTTGGTGCAAAACTGTGAAGTAGAAGAGTACTCTTGAGTTGGCTGTCTGTCACAGAGTAGCTGTATGAAGAATTAGTCTGCATTTTGCAGCATAGTGATTTGTTGAAAATGAAGCAAATGTATATTAAATTGAGTGGATGATGTTACTTGGTCTGACTATGAGATGCTGTGTGTTGTAATCTATGACTGCTACAAGTGTAGTGAAGGGCTTAGACTCCAGTGTCCAGCAGACACGTTTGCAAGTTATGGGCTGGTATGCAGCTTTCTTTAGGAGATAGGTGTCTGCCACTCAGAACTGAACATGAGATGTGTTGAGTTCACAGAAGGGCTGCAGGTCCTGTTCTTCTGCTTTGCGGTTTTGAGTTCACCTCAGATGCAGTTTCACATTTGGCTTCAGGCAATCAGCTCTTGCTATGAAGTTGAGCCTTGTGTGATTGTAACTCTGTCTGAAAACTATCCCAGAGAAATTATTTTGTTTTCTTCTCGAGTCAGAACGGCCTCAACTCTCTCAGCCTGTCTTGATAGGTGAAGCGTTCCAGACCTCTGATCATGCTCATGGGCTTCTTTGGACATCCTTCTTGTATTGGCATCCCCAGAGCTGAACACAGTATTCTAGGTGAGGTCTTATGAGAGCAGAGCAGAAGGGGACAATCACTTCACTTGCTTCTTTAGATGCAGCCAAGGTTTTATGGACTGCTTGTGCACATTTCCAGCTTATGTTGAGTTTTCCATCAATCAGCACCCCCAAGTCCTTCTCCTTGGGGCTACTTTCAATCCATTCTCTTCCCAGCGTGTATTTGTGCTTGGAATTACTCTGGCCCAGTTGCAGGACCTTCCACTTGGCCTTACCGAACTTCATGAGGTTCACATGGGCCCACCTCTCAAGCTTGTCAAGGTCGTTCTGGATGGCATCCCTTCTCTCCAGCAAGTCAACCACATCATATAGCTTGATGCTGTCCACTAATTTGTTGAGGGTGCACTCAATCCCACTGTCCTTGTCACTGGCAAGGATGCTAAACAGCACCTGTCCCAGTATGGACCCCTGAGGAACACTGCTCATCATGAATTTCCACTTGGATATGAAGCCACAACATTTCAAGTGTGACCATGCAGCCGATTCCTTATCCACTGAGTTGTCCATCTGTCAAATCTTTCCAGTTTGAGACAAGTATGTTGTGTCAACTACTTTGCACAAGTCCATACTTAAAGTGGTAAGGTCTCTTAAATAAAATTAGAAGAGTATTAGAGTTTAAACTGAAAAAGACGTTGTTTTTAATTGAAGTATGTATTGTATTGGCGGGGGAGGTGTAGTGTTTTTCGTGTGCTGTTTAATCACTTGGATGTGTTGTCCACATATCCTATCTCTTCTGCAGGAGTTTTTCAGATGTTACATGGATCACTGTCCATGCCAGTGTCACAAGAGTTTGTCAGGACACCACTCTGAGCAGCAAGGGAGTCAGGAATCTCGTTCAGAAATAACGTAACTTCAAGATCTATTACAAATAATTTTTTGGCAAAACCAAATACTTGTTCTGTTATTTTCTCAGAAGCACTGTCATGCAAGGTGCCCAGAAAGTTAAATTTTATCCTCATCTCTATTTCGCAGTACAGCTTAACTGTGCTTCTATACTCTGTTGTCTTTAAAAATAGTGTGTAGCTGTTCAGTATCCGGTGTCAAAATGCCATATTGTTTCATCCCACTCGATGGTTTTAGTACAGAAAAGAAGGATTAATGGCTCTTGGAACTAATATGCTTCTAGTTTTTAAAACAGTTGGAGATTTTCCCCTTCATTTTGGAAGTTAAATAGAAGAATTCAAATGCATCAGTCTCTGCAAGCAAGCTGATTCTATAATTTGCTTTTATTTCCTTTCTCGTGTGCATGTCAAATTTACTTGGATTTATGTCTCCCTGTTTAATCTTTGTTGGTAGCAGGGGCTCATTCTCTGTGGGAAGTCAGGGGGAGGAGGTGTGGTGAAGAGAAATGCAGTTCACAGTGGTGAAATAAAGGGTTTCAGAGCAAGGAAACATACAGGAAATCTATGAACGGTAATTAATTAACCTCCTTATATTTTGCACAGAGTAAAATGAGCATATAGTAATTAAACTCAGTTTAGAATGTTTCTCTTGCACTTCAGAACTGTTTCACTAAAATGCAAATTACTGCTGTTCAGAGCAGGGATAATTAAGATCAACCCTAGCTTGTACATTAACCCATTTGAATTTATTTCCTGTATGTTTTCTTGTTTCCCTTAATGTCCTTTCTGGTACCATTTGTGCCTTGAGTCTGTTCCTATGGTGAGAGCTTACTGTGGTCTGAAACTAGACATGTTCAGCTATTTGGACTTGGAAGAAAGATCTGCAGAGGGGCCCTTACTCAGTGCTTCTGTGTTCTGGAAGTTCAAAGCCTTTTTTGGGTCCAGCAAAGTTGCTGAGGAAATACGCAGTTGGAGGCAGGCAAAAGTATAACTGCTGATCTGATAAAAATCCTCCTGCTATAGGAGAGATCAGTCCAGCTCTAATACTCCATCCTCCATCCTGCTCACCTAAACATGAAAAGTTACAGTTTCTCACATATGCTGAGTTTTGTGGGATTTATAAAATAGACAGCATGGATTTCAGCTCAGCTTTTAAACCAGGTCAGACTGAGGAAGATGGTTGCTTAATTCAGGTTTTAGAGTAGATTCTGAGGCTTTTAGGTGAATAAAACCACACTTCCTTGTTTTTTCTCTAGTCTTGACTTGAGTTTAGGACTTGAGCATGTGGTATAGTCATACTCTTCATCTTGCCCAGTAGGATTTCTCATATGAGCAACTAAAGACAGAGAGGCAATTCCAGATGGATATCATGGTCTGCAAAACTTTGGCAGATTCATCATAACTAAAATCCAAAGTTTTAAAAGAACAGAGACAAAATTTAATTTGTCAGAGTTGAATAAATTTAAATCTTGTAAAAGCAAATGATGAGGTGGAATCAAATGCTGTTTTCACTTTGTTCTTTCTCAGGAAAATCCTTGAGAGAGAAGGCAAAGGGAAATTTTGAGTGCTAATAGCAATATATTTGTTATGTGTGGTAATGCACTTTCTTACAAACTAGCAGAAATGATGAGAAGACATCTTTAATTCGACGTAAAATGTGGAATAGGGGTTTCACATGAATGAAAAGTCTTTCTGTCATTCTAGCCAGCCATCCTTGAATGTTCCTAAAATGAACTGCAGTTCCAGTATCAAATCCAACCCATGAATCAATAACATAGCAGGTAAAATACATACCTAATATACTATATAAGGTATCCTTAAAAATGGAATGAAAAAAAAACAATTGTTGTGCATTTCAAGAGCAGTTATCAGAAAGGACTGGTGATTGATGTTTCTCTAAAGGCAAGATGAAATGGAAAAATACAGCATTGTGGATCTTTCCTTTCTGGTTTAGAGTGAATTTTGGTCAAAATGACAAGCGAGCTCAGAATTTCCCACAGAAGTTCCATGGCACACAGACATGGGAGGTTATATTTTAAATACACAGAAGTACATTCGGATGGTTTTCATGTTGTTTCTCTGCAGAAAGTATTTTGAATTTCCATAGAGAGAGCATAGGTTATATTTGTAGCAATCCAAAATAATTCTGATGTTTCTGTTTTCCAGGCTCAATGAAATAGCACTTTTTCACCACTCCATTAAAATCTGAAATGATAAACTAGATAATCTGAAATGATAAGCTAGTATAGAGGTCATATATGTGTATGCATGTATGTGTATGTACAAAATAAATATGTGTATATTTTACCAGTTAGACACTGTTCTCAGGCATTTTAGACCACATATATGATTTAGTGAGGTTAGGGTTAGGAGTAGACCAGTGGGTTTCCTTGTAAATGACCTGTAGAAAAAGAATTAGGTTTTTGTTCTCTAAATTTTCAGATGTGAATGAACCTACCTTATCTACATTTCAAGGAAATTGTAATAGTAGCAGAGCCAAAACTTAGAAGTGAGAGAGAGTGAAGAAAAAGTTGTGAAAATTGTAAATGATTTTAATTGTTTTATAAATAAACAGTAAGTAACATTTTCTGCTGGCTAGAACAAAACCAAGCTAAATCCTTGCTAAGACCAGCAGAGAATGTAATCACTAAATATTCACTACTTAGAATTGTGTTTGAACAGCTTCTGGTGGGCTGCCTTCTGTAGGGTTCTTCTACTGTGTTTGATAAACTAGTACTATCGATCTAAGTCATGTTATGATATGAGTATTGTCTTCATATGGCTTATGTGTGTCAATTTATTTCCTCCAGAAGGATTCTGAAGTGCTTTTAAGCATTTATTACATAGAATTCTTGCCTTTTGAAATGCCTTAAAAGGTGAAGTAGAAAGAGAGCCCATGTTCTCCAATAGTTGATACTGGGAACACCTTCCATGGTAAAGGACAGAACAATCCTTGGTCAGCAGATCCCATTGGTGTGTATTTGGAGATAAACTGCAACATGAATATTATTATTTCATTGTTAAAGAAGAATGTCAGTAATCTTGTCTCTAAACTGATTCTACATTAAATAAAGGCACCTTTATTTCATGCTGATTAAATAGTCAGTGGGGTTGGGATTCACCACTGGGTAGCAAAAGTTTCCATCAATGATTTGTGCTCTGCTTAGGCTTGTCTTGTACAGCTGGAAACCTTTTAATAGGTTGTCAGGATTGCATCTATATATCCCCAAAGAACTGCTTTACTAAGAGAGTAGACATACTCCCTGCAATTTTAGGTAGAAAGGTATCTTTTTAATGATGCCTTGTCAGCTTGAATAGCATACCTAAACTGCACAGGTAGTCTGTGAATTTGTCTACAATGGACCGGATAGATTGAATATATGTGCAAGTGCCAACACACAAAAACTAATACTTTGACACATGCTACAAAACTAACAAGATTTGAGTCTAACAACTAAAATACAGTCAGATGACAGGTCATCTGTTCATCTGTTACAGTAGCTTCTAAGAGGACTATGATCTGGCTGTGCTAAGTGTTGGATAAAAAGCAAGTGGAAAAAGTTTCATGGGCATAAATGACATGTCTTTAGACATTTATGTGCTTGAAATAGTTCAAAGCTGCTTGTAACAGGAGACTTTGCACTACTTCACTCAACATTACTGTATGTGTGCTTATTAGGTGTGTTCATATTATTCTTTACATTGGCCTAAAAAATAAATATGTGCCATGCTAATGTGGCTTTCTAGTCAGTTCAGGGTTTTCCAATTCTCAGTAAGCAATGTTATTCCTATCTAAACCACATTCCTTGTGAAGTGATACGCATTCTGAATTTGGAGCTGGATCCTCTTGCTCAGGAAGTCACCAATCATTCTGGTTACTAGTTCAATTGCAGTTGCCAGAAATGTTGGCCGCTTATTTAAGATAACTAAAAACATGCAGATAATGGAAGTCACATTGGGAATATCCTGGTCTCTTTTAGAGGAAAGCTGATAAAAACAAGCTGACAAAGCAAATACAGCTGAAAATAATAGTATTATTTCATGATAGTTAAGTAGCCCCTGCTGGCTGATTCAGGTTAGTTATTCTGCGAGAGATTTTTTTATGAGCTAGCCTGTGGAGCCATTCCTTTCCTCTGGACCACTTAGAGTGGCTGTTCCACTCTACCACATTACAAGAGTTCATACCACCACTTGATGCAAGAGGTTTGGGGGCAAATCCTGCTGCAGAAAGTACGTACATGAGTGTGATTTCTAAGCAGAAGTGGTTTACTTCAATGTGGATGTAATACAGTATGGAGATGGGATTTGGGATTAGAGGTATTTTTGCTAATCCACAAATTTGTTCAAAGTTTGCAAGCAATAGATCTGCAATTCTAGGCATAGAGGAGAAAAATAACTTCTGCCTGTTAAATTTGGTCCTTATTTATGGTAACCACAGGTGGGTATGCGAAGCCCTGCAGAGATCTGTGACTACTTTGCACTGGCCCTAGCAGGTTAGCCTTCAGCAAAGGCCCACAAGTCTTTAGCCAGTAGCATTTCAAAGTTGTGGAGGGGAAGATTAGAGGTCTGAACTGATCTCCATTGCATCTGGGACATTTAATGGCTATTTTAGGAAGAGGAAGCAGAGGCATTTTAAGAGGACTCTTCAGTAAGTAATGCCTCATATTATAGTCTGTTATATTGGCCCATGATGTCAGAGGCAGATGGTGGTATGGCAGTAGAAGTTGAGCCTTCCTACAAATATTCTGTTACATTTCGTCGCCATGTGACAGATGGCAGCAGAGGGGCAGTCTGGCACAATGGCATCTGACATGGAAGTGCATGTGAATCAAAGATGTGTCACTGAATTCCTCCATGAGGAAAAAATGGCACCCATTGACATTCATTGACACTTGCTGTACATTTCTGGAGACCAAACAGTGGATGTGAGTGCAGTGAGGCAGTAGTGATAACGATAGTGGGTCGTCTCTGCTGGTACAGATTTTTATGAGGACAGCATGCAGGCTCTAGTGAAAATATACAGCTAATGGTGGAGACTGTGTTGAAAGACTGAGTTTTGTAGCTGTCAGTTTGCTCTCTCAAATGGTGTTATGGTGCACTTTGTATCTGCTGTACCTTCCATGGAAATAAATAGGAGGCATTACTTTCAGAGTGACATATGTATATCCTTCTGGCATTAGACATGACACTTCAATTTGAGTATTCCTTGAAGAAATAGAAATTAATTCATTTCTCTTTAATGTACACAAACCTGCTATTTTGATGTGCTTCAGGGGAACAAATGATGAAATGTCAGGAAAGGGAACAATATTTTCTGTCTTCAGAAAATTACTATTTTAAACCTTAGTGATCTTCTAGCCTTTATTCCTATAAACTGTCACAGCTGGCATTTCATTTTGTTTTGCCATTATAGTAATGTTGTAGGGATTGTTTACTTTTCAACATTTGTTCATGGTTTCTTGCAACTTCATCACAGGCTGATTGACTTTTGGTGATTTGGAGTTATTTTCCTCACAAATGAATTTTCTGTCATGGAACTACTAAGTTTAATCCTTTGGTTAGGAATGGCTTCACATCTCTCTGTCTGAAAGATCCTCAGATAACCTTTGTTTTACTTTCTTTGGACGTCTTAAAATCTATTGCCTCTCTCAAGCAAAGAAATTCTTCACTCCTCAAGCTCTGTGGCTTAGTATTCATATCTTGTGTAAATGTTAAATTAGTTTAGAATCTATATTTGACCATGAATCTAAGTCTTCCTAAAGCTTCAGCTTCGCCCACAGTTCTTTCTGTTTCAGAAAGCTGTGCACAGAGCTTCTGATGCTTATTTTGTTGCTTCTGCACCCGTTCTTCTGGATCTGTGCCAGTACCCAGTGAGGCTGCTCCCTTCTTCTGCTCATTCTTTAATTTCCTGCACAGTAAGATCCCCATACCCTTCCTTCTCACCCATGTCAGCTTCATTTTTCTCACTATTCAGCAGCTTCAGAAAAAATGCACAAGCACAACCACGCAAGCAGAGTTGGTGAAGGGGGCTGGATTTCCAACGTCACCCTAAACACTGAGTTAAAAGTGAAAGTCTTAGTTTCATGGTAGGAAAAACTTCCCTTCTTTGCAGTCTTCACTGCTGTACCATCAGTCTGTGTATATTTTTCATGTTCCCTTCAGCTGGAGTTCTCTCCTTTGTTCATGTTTAGTTGTATGCCTTGAGGTATATAATTATATTTTTGTTACTTCCCCATATTTATTTTTATATTAATTTTAGTAAGTAAAACCACCTGAAATGTATACATAAACTTTTTTTTTTTTTAAATCTGATACCCAAGTGGGCTACTTTGAGAAGATGTGTGCCCTCCATACCTCAGCTATTCCTTTCCTCTTTGTTTCTTCTGCTCACATAGCAATATTAGCAGAACAGAGCAGTCCTGAATTTGTTTAACAAGTTTTGTAGTCAAATCTGTCTGATTACTCCTCGGCTTTGATAGAGTAGTGCTTTCAGATAATCTTCTCTGCAGGTGCTTAGCAGTTTATTAATCTTCTGGTTTGATTCTGTATGCATTCTATTTGATAGTTGATACTGGTTAATAAAATCAGTTTTAGTCTTTTGCAGTTTTAACTGTAGTTAATAGATATTGATCTCAGTTGAGCATGCAACGTAATAGTTGTTCTGTGCTCCGGTTTTGGGGCATACCTCCAATGTATGGAACTAAAACATGTGTTGTTCTAAATTTAATTCTAAATTTATTTCCTGTTTCTTCCCTATAGCCTCGTCACGTATTCAACATGCTGAAGAAGTATGTGCGTGCTGAGCAGAAAGACAGACAGCATACTCTCAAACACTTTGAACATGTCCGGATGGTAGACCCAAAGAAAGCAGCCCAAATTAGATCTCAGGTAATCCCCACTGAGAGTTAGTGGGGTCACATTTCTTGTAACCGTTGTGAGTTTTCTGTCAACTTACTTTTTAAAAAACATTTGACTACTTTCTGTGGGCAGTTTTAGATGGAACAAAAAATAGATTGTTTTCCTGCAGAAGATCAAGACAAAGTGATGTAGTAGCCGTGTGGGTGTAATTTATCTTTTGAGAAGAACTGAAAAGCAGGTTTTCTGTCTGTCAAAACAGTGAACCAGTCATGAGCACTTCCCAAGAAGCCATCCAGAGCAGTAATGCCCAGGGCCTTTATTACTGCTTTGGTAAATAATACCTCGAGGAAAATGTTTCTAATAGATTTAGCTATATGGTTATGCTTCACTTAACTGAAGCAGCAAAACCAGAAGTGGTACAGCCATCTGACTGCAACCAGTCTTTTTGTAATCATTGGAGAGGTACTTGTAATGTCTATAAATGTGATTACTGCAATGCACTCGAGTTTAACATAGTTTTTAAAATGTGCATAGTAGTTCGTGGCATTTTAACTGCTGAATGTTACTGCAGTCCTCAATGTGTGTGTTTTGGAACAGCTTTTATGTTATCTCTGTAAATCATGGAGGGTGAGGAAGCAAAAAAAACACAGAAGATATAGCTGGCTTTCAAAACAGCAATTAAAATTGTAGGCAGAACGGATAAGCTGCTAAAAGCGTGTGCTGTAATCTGCAGAATCTTCCTCTGTTCCCTCTGCAGGATGCAATAGGAAGCTCTGTTCCAGCCACACAGTTATGAACTGATTGGCATTGCTAAAAGCCAAATCAAAACCATATACCTCATTGAATGGCATGATTTGCATATTAGAATTATGAAACAGCTATTTCAGCCAGACTTGTACATGGAGATCATGCTAGCTTGAAATTGCTAGAGTTAAAAATGCACACTTCTAAACATCTTCTGCAGTGATCTTGATTTTCTTTTCTCTCAAATATGATAGCATGTCCTTTTACATCTTACATTACTTCAATTTCTAAAACATTGGATTGTTAAATCACAAAAACCAATGGAATTTTGCAGACTACAAGCTGTTTGGCAGCACATGTGAAGAATGGAAAGTGACATTTGGATACAGGAAATACAGTTATTGTTTTGTATATTGCCATAGGGATGTGTATTTCCATAACATCTTCGCTTCTTGAATAGGTCAGAAGGTTGAAGGAATGTAGGTTGGAGGATCTACCAGGAGTTTTTATTTCAGTGGAAAATGGAAAAAACAAAATTGTTCAGAAGCATAAATTTTTTCACTGAAATTGCTGTATGTAACCTATTTTCTTGTTTGGGCTTAAAATTGCCTTTGTCAGTAGTCTATGTCCTCCAAGGTGTACCTCTGTGTTCCTTGCTGTTGAAGAGAGGTGATACTTGCAGAGTACCCTGGGGAGGATTATTGTGGGAAGTTGAAATTCTACCCATAGCAGCATGGAGGCACAACCTGAGGCAACAGTTAGAATCACCTGGGACAACACAATAATACTTCTGGTTGGAAATATTTTTTGAAATGTTTTCAAATGCTTTTAACAAGAGCATTCCATCTTTCTCCAGAGAGTAGCTGTTTCTTTTTGCAGTATTAGAATAAGGAGAAAGAAATAAAAAAAACCCAAACAGCTGATACATTTTGATCCAGCAATCAGTTGTGCCTCTCTTGGCTTGAACGGCATGCAGAAGGTTACAGTATTGAGCAAATGTACACATTATTGGAGAGTAAATGAGGCTGTGAATTTCTGCTACAGCAGTTGTTTGTGTACCCCCACAGCGAATGTAAATTCTTGCTTTAAGTTACTTCATTCCCATGGTGTTACAGGTATTTGCTATGGAGGAATGTCTAGCACACTACTTGTGTAGGAGAGGTGAATATCGCAATGCATTTGACAGTTTCAGCACATGGAGCATATTATTCCTACTTTACTTCAAATAAAAACTGTCTTGCTTTGCAAAAAAAAAATTTGTAAAATTTTTTATAATAGCTACTAATAATAGTATTCGTATTCCCCTCCTTAAAATATTTCTATTTCTTTAGGTTATGACACATCTACGTGTGATATATGAACGCATGAATCAGTCTCTCTCCTTCCTCTACAATGTGCCTGCTGTAGCTGAGGAGATCCAGGATGAAGTCGGTATGCAAACTGTTAATGTAGAAAAACAAAAATATTTGCTTGATAAGAAATCACCACTAAAAGCTAAATTGCAGCATCTTACTTCTATTGATACACTGTCCCAGCTTACAAATAGAACAAACTTACTTATGAATTATGAATTATAATGAATATAAACTTGTGAATATGAACTATCAGACAGACTAAATGGAAAAGCTTGTTCATAATTTGCTTTCAGAATTTTCCTGTTTCTTTAAAAAATGCAATTTCATTACCATTATATGTAAACTTCATTAATTCCTGTGTAATCTATGCAGTAACATAATCATACAGCCTTTGTTGTTAATATATTCCATGTAATATGTTAATATACATTTGGAGCCTCCATGCTATGTGGAAGCAGCTGTTAACAATCAGTAGCTTTATTAAATCCTTCCTAGGTTTGGATATTTAATTTAATGTGGCATTTACTTTAACTGATGCAGTCATTTGGGAAATCCCTCAGCTAAAGAATAGTTAAATTCACAAGAATTTGAGAAAAATGTAGGTAACAACTAGGGTTTATTAAATACAACTTGGCAGTATCTTACCAGTCATGCATTTATTTAGTAAATTATTTATGAAACAAGGGAGCAAGCTGTGCCATTGCAATAAGGATGTGTTGGACAGAGAGTAGTGGTGGATTCCCCTGCACCCAAAGCACAGGTTAGGAAGCAGATGTGTTTACTTGTAAGGTAACTTTAGAAAGTGAAGGATGAGCTCAGAAAACAGAGCTGGGGAGGTGGTTATGAGACCATAAGGAGAGAGATTAATTCAACTACATTCTTCTGTTCTTCATAATTACAAGACACAAACAACAGTCTCAGTTTGCAGTTGTGGAGAGCTATTCAAATAAAACCCTTATTAATAAATTGAGAGTGTGTCATTTCTGTAGGAAAAGACCTGCTTGATATTAGGTGTTGGAGATAATAAGTTGTCGAGTTCGTTTGGTTTTTTTACCCATATTTGTCATTCTCTTGGTTGTATTTTTGCTTGAAGTTTCAATTTCTTCTATTATTAGTAAAGTTAATGCTTATTGGTGAGGACATTCATCTTAATTTTCTTTCCTGAATACTGAAATGGAATGGGAATTTCAGAGGCTTTGAAGAGACATGGGAGCTGAAATCTGTTAACTGCTAAGTGGTTTACAAAAATCTGACTCCTAATCTCAAATGTAATACTAATTTTTAGGAGGAAAAGAGACTAAAATTAGTAGGGTATTATGTCCTAGTGAGATGAGACGAGCTAAGAATTTATCAGTCTCTGAAGTATTTTTTCCCTACCTTGATTTTCTGGGGGGATGTGGTTTGGGATATAGTATAATTTCTTCAAAGCATTGCAAAATGTAAAGCAATGAAAAATATGTTCTTATATTGGGAGTTATTAGGCAGTAAAAATTAAAAACTACACTATTAGATCTGGGCTTTATAAAATAAAATAATTTGCAGTGTAGAGAAGGAAGTTTATTCTCTTCCAGGATAGACATTCTCTTTCTTGGTAACACTGACTTTATAGATATACATATGGCTTTTATGGAAAGTTCTAAGACGTCATTCCTTTCTGTTGAAGAAGACAATATCTTTCCAGCTTTAAGCACAATGATGAGCCAGCTTCAGATCTGTTTTGAAATTAGTGACCTTCTTAGCCTTGGTACTCTTCCTAAATGCATGGAAAAGGAGATCTAATACTGCTGCTAAATCTACGAAGAAGTAAAAAACTAATAAAATTGTACTTTGTAAGGTTCCCCAAGAAGTACTACAACTATCATTAAAAAGACAAATGTTTTAGTAAATACTTTCTTTGGAACCACTTGCTTAGAAAGTCCAGGCCAGTGACCAAGTTGGAAAATACCTAGGTAAAAACTATTGCAGGCAAGCAGCGTGTGACTAATAAATTATAAGTGAGGAAACAGTTGAAAGTAGTTCTTTTCTTAGGCTGCTATGATTCCAACTGAAATGGCTTATAAAACATAAGTTGTGTTTCTTTGTTCATTATGCTTTTGGTTGCTAGTTCCACACTTGACTGCAATGTTCTTCGTGAACAGTTTTCACCTTGAGGAACGAATAATCTTTGCTTTAGAATACATAGTTCTGACAAAATTACTTTTTCACTAGGTTAAACAAGTGGTTCTATGAGCAGCAGGACAGACAAGATCTTGTTTTCTGTGAATTTATGTTTTAACTCCTCCACAATAAGGTGCCACTTGTGACTAGATCTTCTCATTGCTAGAAATATTATGCCCCATTTTGTACAGTTTCTCCATGACCAGCTGTTGACAAATTTGAATCTCAGGGCTTCTGATTTACATATATATATATATATATATATGTGCGTGTGTGTGTATATATATATATATATATATATATATATATATATATAAAACTACAAACTAAACTAAATTAATTTTTTTCCTCTTATCTATCTGAAAGACTGCTAACAAGATTCACCCCTGAGAAGTAGGTGGTGTTCTTTCACTGGAAATGCACGTGGAGCTGAGGTGCTCCCTTATAATCTCTGTATTGTTTTTGAGATCTTTATGCAGTGAAGTTGAATTATATGAAATAGAATGCAGAGTTGTTCCTGGGACTTGGTGATTTCATGGACAATGTTTTCATCTTCAGCAGTCTGAAGATTATTTTAATTGGTGGCTTGTTGATTGTATGAATTGCAGTCTAACAGTTGGACATTCATAATTTCTTTTAAATAAAAGATATTTTAGAAGTTTGTAATCTCAAAAAGCAGGTTTAAGTCATAATTCTAAAGTGCAGATTCCAAAATACCAAACCCAGTTTTTATTCTAGATGCAGCCTTTTCAAGGGATCTCTTTAATGTCTTTATCAATAACTCCAGATGGTGCACCTTCAGCAGGTTTGCAGATGACACTCAGCTGAGTGGTACAGTTGATATGAGGAAGGCATGCCATCCAAAGGCACCTGGACAGGCTTGAGAAGTGGGCCCACATGAACCTAATGAGGCTTGACAAAGCTGAGTGCAAGGTGTTGCACCTGGGTTGGGGCAAACCCAGATATGTGTACAGATTGGGAGAAGAATTTATTGACAGCAGCCCTGCTGGACAAAAAGCTGGACAAGAGTGAGCAGTGTGCACTTGCTGCCCCTAAGGCCAACTGCATCCTGAGCTACATCAGAAGAGGGGTGACCAGCAGGGAGAGGGAGGGGATTGTCCCCTTCTGCTCTGTCCTTGTGAGGCCCTGCCTGGACTACTGTATCCAGGTCTGTAGCCTCCAGCACAAAAAAGTCATAAAACTGTTGGAGAAGGTCCCTTATCAGCAATTTGTTTGTGACCTGTTTACGTTTGTTGGATTAAACAGAAAATGACTTGAGTGTATAGATGTATAGGAAGACCCACAAGTCTTTGAGGAATAGAAAGCATCTCTTAAATGAAGTAAGGTGGTTTTTTTGCTGCTTAGCATTTGACAAATATGTAATGTGCAAGAGCCACATCAGGATGGCAGGAATGTGTTTTCGAAGGAAATTCAAGATGTGTAAGGAACAATGCTGCTGCCAGTCTAGACTTCAAGATGAGGCAGAGGGATAAAGGATCAGTGCAGCAGTTGCAGGGAGGGGTCTTTCTGACTGTGATTTTTTTATGATGGAGCTTGGAAAACAGGCAGACAGCTTGTGTAAGAGGCCATTTATCACTCTGGCTGCAAGTGATTTCTCAAACTGCAGTGATGCAAATGTGCTACAAACCATGTCGCTCTCTGCAACTGATGTAATCTTTGGCATTAAATAGTGTTTCTCACAGACAAGGATTATGAATATAAATAAAAGAGTGGCCCAAAAAATCTGAGAAGTGATATTTGGATGCTGCAAGATAATTTACCTACCTTGCTATTTGTACTCTCCTTTTCCCTCTATACCTTAATATGTATATAACTTCAGAGAAGCAATGATGGACTTTTTAATAGAAATCAGCAGTTTATTTTAGCACATCTTGCTTTAAATCCTTATTTGATTAGGCTGCTTATCCATGTATTAAAGGGCAGTTTATTGCCAGGAGTGGCATAGCCAGCACTGCTTCCAAATAAGAAGCTATAACAGAGTTCTGGGTATTAGTCAAATGAGTAGGCAATGAGCTGAATATCTAATTGTCTTTGCTGCTCTGTTTCCAAACTGATGTCCTCAAGTCCATCTTTTCTAGCCCCCCACTGATGAAATATTTAGCACCACCTAACTCAGCAGTATCCTAAGTAACCCTGAGCCGTCCAGTTATGAGTTATGAGCAAGTAATAAGTAAGAGAATATGATTTAATTTGTCCCTTGCCGAATAAAATCAAACTGCCATTATTTTATTATTCTGTTCCATTGCGCCTATTCTGTTCTTCTGCAGCACACTCATTATATAGCAGAGGGAGTGAACAAACACAAGCCGACTCCAGATCATTACATGCATTCAAATGCATACAGAATGTGGTGGTTCATGTGCCATTTGAATTATTTGTATGCTCTAGCTTAGCATTTGAACAAGAGAATTTTGCCTCTTGACATTTAGTTCACAACTTTTGTGAAGATTTGTAAATATTTTTAGAAAAAGCTTGACAACTGTAAATATAGGACAAGGCACAGATTAAAAATGTTTGAAGATTTGCTTTCTTTTAACCCTTTCTCTTTAACTATTAGGTCCCTATACCAGTCAGTTTGCATCTGCGCAGATTGTCTGGGTAACCAGACTACACTGAACTGCTGTTACTGAACTGCTGAGCTACGTCTGATATTTAGGCATTTCTAAAACCAACTGTTTATTTTCTAGCTGCTGATTTACTTATGGTCAATCCACAGCCTCGCTGCATTTCCTGCCACAAGCTGAATTAGGATGCTTTTCTCTGTTCCTTTTCTGGTATCCTTCTTAGGAAATTGTGAGAGCATTAGCTGTTTGCTGCAGGCTGACAGTCCAAAATGAAAACCACTGTGGTTTGGGAATTTATTTTGCAGAATCAAAACAAACCCTTGAGGTTTTCCCAAAAGCAAATTGTGTATCTTTTCTGATTGGTGCCATTTCTTTTGTGATTGTTTTCTTTATCTTCCTCTTAAAATGTTATGATTTTAATATGTAATCAGGTGATGTCTTTCAGACTACAGTGAACTTCTTGGCATCTCCTTTTTTTTGAGATTTTTCTTAAGATTTAGCTTAACAAAGAGAAGTCCATCTTCAGAAATGATATTTAAAATCATTAAAGTGATGCTTAGGATTTCTGCACCTTTATTTGAAGTTGGGTTGCTGTATTTAAGGTATCAGAATAATAAAGGGAAGTTGACATATAGTATATGTGTCAGTAGCTTTTAAAATGGTGTTGTAAGGTATGGTAATAATATCGTTCATATATCAAGTAAGAACAGTAATTACCTTATGACTCAGTTTCATTACATTACACTATAAAATATTAAGGAGCTTCTTGAAAATGCTCAGTGGTCGTGAAGATGTTAGCTAAAAACTAGGGATCAGTTCTAGTCTTCCTTTTAAAACTAGGGATGAAAGTACTGGTAACAGTTGTTTGATACAATTCACATCATGTACCAGAGTGGCTATAGGGTCTTATGTTGTTGTTGAAGGAGAACAGGGATGCTGAAATATGGATCATAAATGAATAAGCACTCTGGGATTTTTCTGTACTGGAGCAGACTAAGTGCAGTGAATCAGCGTAGATTAGGATAGGGAATTGTCATCTGTAGTGCGCCTCCTAAGCACAGTTAAGGTTTTGCACCAGGTTTTGACAAACCTGCTTAATTAAGTCACTGTAAATCATCTGGAGTCTGCAGTAGTGTTTTAACTCACATTTTGTAAGGACTGTTTCAGTTATCAATATTTACATTCTTGTTCCACTTCTTCATAGTATAAAGATGGTCTCTGACTGATCCTGAAATAGACGATGGAGAGTTCAGCTTGGTTGTTAGATAGAGCACTGTCCATGAGTGGATGAAGAGTCAGAGAAGAATTATTTTTCTGAAGCAATTTCTCTTACTAGTTATCCATACTTTCCAGTTCGTATTTCTTCTTGTCTTTTTAGATGCAATCAAATGGAGTTGAACTTTTCGCCTAGGATAAGATGAACAGCTATAAATCAGTCTGCAGCTGCAGTAGTTACAAAAATCTGCAGTTGAAGAATGTTGGTCAATTCTGCTAAGTTTTTGTGTTTTCCACCATTCCAGAGGTCACATTTGTTACCTGGAGTTGTAGTTCCTAAATTGCTCCAGGCACTTGTCTCGTTCTTAAGAAGCACCGTCTTTGATTTTGGATGCAAGGAAATGTCATCTTTGCCAAATCATAGGCATTGTATTCCCCCTCTCACCCCCCCTTAAAACTAGCACATTTTTCCTTGAAAGTAATTCTTCTATTCAGGTTTAATGAATGTTTCTACACCACAGAGAAAATTCTCAATAAACTCAGAACAGATCTTCTGTTCTGAAAGTAGCACACTTATGTGCAGATCTTAACCTAAGGTACTGTAAATCCTGTGTTCTAAGGTTCAGCAGAGAGTTTCTGTGTATCTGTGCTGTGTCATGTAAACTTTCTGTCCCTCCAGTTCTGCTCTGCTGCTTTTGCCCAAGAGGATAATGTGACAGGAACAGACAGTTGAATGCTGCCTTCAGAGAATGTGGTTTTGCACAGGTCACCCTACGGTGATTTCCAGTACAAACTGAAGGCTTCCAAAGAAAAAAAAAAAATGACTTTTCTATGCTGTTATTCTTTACTTTCTAATCTCCCTTGAAATCTTATAACATTCCTTTGAATAGATGATTTATTAGTACTCTAGCAAAAAATATATTGCTAGATCACAAACCAAAGATAGCATGGAGTTCTTGCAGAAAAGCAAATGAATTATATATTAAAGTTTACACATGATCTAGGGTGGTTTTATGTGCTTAAACACATGATACACGCCTGCTGGAATACTTAAAACCAACTAGGACTTCTTCCACCAAAGGACATTGGTTTTAAAATTGTTTGGCTAGTTTATATATATAATTCAGCCTTTTTAGTTTTTTTTTGCGTCATCATAACCCTACAGTATGTGCTAAGCCTCCAGTTTTGCCACTTCATTCTCTAATGTTTGAAATACAGCGAGATACCATTGAGCTGTTTCTTGCAGTAAGGCAATGAATTCTGTTTATGAGGAGAATCAACCAATGCCTTCCTTTACTATGTTGCATTTTAGTAGGGAAAGGTACTCACCAGCTGGAACAACAGTCTGTTACTGAGCCTTTGTAAATTCTGCACTCCGCAGGCTTGGCAGAGCTGATGAACCTGTTATTACTTCAGGTTGGAGACTCAACTCTATCTGCTGGTAAAATATGTCCTCTGCTGCAACTTTGGAGAAAATGAAAAAAATCTGGGAAATAGATCCAACGTTTTCCTCTTCTAAGCCTCTCATACTTTTCTGTCCTGCTTATTTAACTGTTCTAGAAAATTAGGCAGAGAATAAAAGATGTTAAGAATAGATCTAAATGCTCTTTGCTGACATATATCCTGTCCATTTTTTGTAGCTAAATGGTCTGTTATATCTGGTCATGAGCATTAATGTTCTTGAGGGAAGATATGAATCTTGATTTTTGTACATGCAAGCCCCCTTTTAATCTCATAAATATCATGAAAATGACTTTAGGCAGTGAAGGAGCCAACTTTCTCCAGATCTGCAGATATTGCAAATGAGATAAATGGCTGCAAAGGCTTTCTCCAGTCATTTCACATGCCTCTTTGGAGAAAACAGAGTTGTAGAAAAAAGGTGAATATATATGTGTATTATTTTAAATCAATATACTGAATATGTTTGGTACTAGAAAGCTTTGTAGGTCACCATTAACTCATAGTTACAGATATGTCCACAGGCATATATTTGATTTGATTTAATTGCTCTTTGGTATGAACACAAAGAAAAGCTGGAACTCTCGTCAGAGATGATACAAATAAAGTACATTATGGTACTGAAATTTTTCACACATTGCTTAAACTGGGACCTTTCTCTAAAGCCTTATTTACTGCTCCGTGAAGCAGGATGGCTTCTCCCAGTCTTTCTCTTTGTATTTCCTGTATTGCTTCTGCCGCTATGTTTTAAGGAGCTAATGAGTTATCTCATCATGTGCCAAATTTAAAATGTCATTATTTTATTAGATGGATGACAAGTCTGGAAAAATCTTGAAGTTGTCCACCTTGCAAATGTGATCCAAGAGAAGGTTGGCTTGGAAGCGTTTGACTTTGTGAATATATAGGTTCCATTCAGGTGGGAGAGGCACTAGTTTGCTGAACACACTTCCCACTTACAGAACTGTCAACATGCTTAGCTATTGAAACTTTCTTGATTTATTGACTATGCATGCAATTTAATTCATGGATATGTATGCCTATAAGAGGCAAAAGTGTCTGGAATGGATAACGACGAAGTTTCACGGCTGTTCCAAAAAGGTTTTGGACTGTGGGGAGATGAAATCTTCACTGTGCTCGTCTATCCCAGCCTTTGTTAATTAATGGGGACTGAGTCACCTCAGCCAAACTCCTCTTCCTGTCACCATAAATTGAGTTATTAATGCAAGTGTCCACAAGCACTGAAGTAGCCCAAAATCATAGGAGCACAATCACTCCAACACCGGCTTCCAAGTCTTAGTTGCTGATGCATTACAGATGTCATTCAGTTTAAGATCAGACTTAAGATCAGGGAGTGTTTGATTGTGAAAGAAGCAAATTAATTATCTTAATTCTTTCTTGCTATCAGATTGAAGGTATCCACTCAGAACTTGTTACAGACCATCTGCAAAAGCTATAGAACTAGCATGTCAGTTGCCATTCCCACAGCAAGTCTCGGGAATTGCTATCCAGAGGAGTTTGAAATGCATAACCATAAGCAGACATCCTGAGGGGTAGATTTAAGTATGCCTCTAATGCCAATGGTGTGCTAAATTTTACTCAATTTGACCGTGACTTTATCTTCACTTGTGCTCAGAGAAAATTCACATGTGCTTACTATAATCAAGAGTATCTGATGTATTCTTGCCAGGCAAGCTCTTACTGTTAGGCTGAAAAGAGAAAAAAATTACTGAGGTAAGGATATTTGACTTTGCAGAATGTCTGGATTGATGGAAATATTACAGTAATCTCCACAATTTAGTTGCCATGCACATGGGATTACAAATGAAGCAATTTCTCATCAGCACAGCTTTCTCCTGCTGATCAATTCTCATATGCCTAATTTAATTGAAAAATGAATTGTGCTTGCTATGGGGGGTGTCCAGTCCTCTCACTGTTCTGCTTCCTGCTATTAGAGCCTATGTATGAGATATGGTGTAAAAAGATGTCAGTACAGACCATATCCTCCTACACGTATATATTTGCTATGTTTAACAAGCATTTTTCTTTAGAATACTTAGCCTAAGTTATATTTAGCCTATCAAGTGCTAAAACTGGACTTAAAAATAGGCAAAATATATGTTGTCTGAAGCAGATGCTGCACAGTTCCATTTAGTTCTGATTTAAGTTACTACGAGTGAGTCAAGAATACAGTGCTCTCTTATGTCCAAGGGAATCAGACACAACAAATTAGAACTTCAAAATGCTCGAAAGTGGGTATTTTTATGGAATATTTAATGGTTTCCAAGCTGCCCAAAGAGCTCAGTACACATCAGAAAAAAATAAAAAAATCTGTGGGATTTGTATAGTGACCTGTAGAAGAGTTTATATAAAATAATAGGTAACTGACTTCTTTCAGGTGTTAGAAGGAGTTTTAGGCTGTATTCCGGTTTTGGATTTTAGCATCTATTATAAGGTTGGCAAATAAATATGGCTGGTAGTTAAATAACTTACAAATAAATAGCACAGTGCCTTATGTGGATCGGGATTATGCTATATGAGGGCTGTTCTAAAAGTAAAGCTTTCGATTATATTGTGCTGCCCAAAGCATCAGAGGTGGACAGAATGGCGTCTGTCATGGCAGTGTGGATGAAGGAAAGGTGTGTGTCACTTAATTCCTCTATGCAGAAAAAACTCATTGACTCTTGCTGAGCATTTCTGGAGACCAAACAGGGGATGTGAGTGCAGTGAGGGGTGGGTGTTGCATTTCAGCAGTAATGCCAGTGGTCACCTCTGCTGGGGCAGATTTTTATGAGTGCAGCACACAGGCCCTTGTTCATAGCTGGCAAGAATTGTGGTGACTGCATTAAAAAATAGTGTTTTGTAGCTGAGAATTTGCTCTGTCAGACAGTGTTGTTGTGCTCTTAGTTGTCATTTAAAAATGTTGTTCCATTTGTTGTAATGGAAATTAATTGGAGGCATTACTTTTGGAGCAAGCTCCATGCAATGTATGTTCTTGATCACAGAATAGAGTTTCAATTCATTTTTTTCTCCAAGTATTTTTTTTAAGTACTGTTTTGTCTAGGTTGACGTCTGGCTGCCATCATCTTGCTCAGAGAGGAACTTTTCACATGCTAAAACGTAGAGATCCCAGTCTATAAAATGTGGTGCTCAGCATACAAAAAACTATACTCCATTCAAATTTTATGCCAAAAGGAATGCTGTAACATGGAAGTAGGGTTTTTTGTGTTTACTCTAGAGCTTTTATGGCCGTGAATAGTGAATTCTGTCTCATAGACAAAATTGCTATGTTAACCAAGTTTAATGAAGTGGATGTGAGCAGTAGAGAAGGAGACAACAGAAATGGTTAAAAAGTCTTAAAGTCATGAAAGTGAAGAGCAGTGTCTTTTAGTTCTATTTAATGACTTTTTTTTTTTTTTTCCAGATATAATATAAGCTTCTGGTGTTTTTCTGTCCCACATATTTTCTGCAATACTCTGTTTTTAATTAAAGGGGAAATGCAGTCATGATTTAGATGACTCACTGTTAAAACAAACTATAAATGTGTACCTATGTATAGCCATATATCAATATTTATCTAACGGTGTATTTAGCTGTTGAGTAGCTAAGAGCTTATAGTAATTACAGCATTCTTTCACTGAAGGCAAAGAATGCTACAGCAGCCTTCATGCAAAATAGGCAGAATTGCAAGAGATTTATAACCAGCTGTGGGAAAAATGGGAGGTGAATGTTTCTGGTTCTTCACCAGTGTAGTGGTGTGGAAATTCTCATGCACTTCACTCCAAGCCTCTCTGAAATTGCACAACCATGTACAAAACTAAATTGGCATTGCATTCTATCTCTAAGGGGAAAACCTAGGTCATATTGAGATTAATCGCTGCATAGTAATAAAACCAGCTGGTAAGTGTTTTGCTGAATTGGGTTTTCCAGGCTTTCTCATGCTTTGAACCGTTTAATGCCAGAAATTTTTTTGTAATATGATCCACTTGTAAGACAGTTTGTATCTAAGTTAAACATCTTTTTTTTCTTTTTTTTTTTTTGTTAAATAATTGAAGTCAAATGAGTCAAAAATGCAAATTTAAGTGGGGCATTATTACATGCATCTGTTTACAGGAGGGTACTCATATGGGTTGTTTTTATAATACAATTTGAAAAGCGTTGAAATCTATATATGCTGAAGTGGCAGAAGCTATAAGAAACAGAAAAAAAAAGTGACAAATTTGTAATTTTTTAATGTATTAGCATTCTTTTTATATTACAGGCATTATTTTTAATATATTTCTAAATATTACAGCTGTTCTCAAGTTCAGAGGTGTATTTTCTTTAAACTTCAATTCTTAGACAGTGGGGTGTTTTTAAGGGCCCTGGGATGGTTCTTTTGTTAATTTATTTCAAGAGGAAAAATATAAGTCAACTGTTTCATGATACTTCAAATGTCATTTTATAAGAAGAGCCTTTGAAGAGCCTTTTCACCTTAAAGAAAGAGATTGCCATACACTTAAGAATCTTCTAAGTCTGAAAAACTTCTGCTGCTACTTCTGCTACTTACTTTTGCCCTAGTGGTGATGTTTCTACAGAACAGAAAATAAGAACTGCTGTTTTCCATGGTTATTGTTCTTTCAGTCTCATTTTAACCCCAACAAAGACATAATGCACTGTAAAAGTTTCCAGATAAGGGGAGCTGTGATGTAATTCCACAGGCTAGCCATAAGAGAGAAAGTTTAGATCTGATGGATCAGGTAATGAAATTTCTTTGTCAGTATGGATCAGAACATTATAGGCTGGGTTCATTTCCAGTGTTTCACAGGACTGATATTGCACATCACTCTTTTATCATCATCTTCAAAGCCTACGGACAAATGAAATCACTCATGCCTTCCTGTAGGCAGGTTCTCATCAGAATCAATTCCTAAATTATATTTGTCTTGTACTATTAAAATACATTAGTTCAACACTGAACACGACATAATTGTGTTTTGCAGCTTGATAGTGCAGCTTGATAATTATGACATCTAGCAGTATGCAACATCGTGATATGATACAGCAGAGCACCTTAGAGTAATTACATGCTTGGAATTTAGTGGAGCTTAGCTCTTTATGGTTTGGTGCAAACCAAGTAGGATTAAATTTTAGCATGTGCTTGAAATTTCTTCTAACTTGGACAGAGGCTGGAGGAAATAGACACTATTTTCTGGCATATTCTTTCCTTTCATCTCAAAGGAGAAAATCCTAGTTGATGTGATAAACTTTGTATATGAAACCTACAGGATATACAAGTGACTTAACTACCTTTCTGACTTGTAGAATCTGCATTCACTGCAGGTACAGAAAGCACTTTGGACTGGAAAAGCTACCTTTGAAATCCTTACTCATGGTGAGATCCTCACTTTGCATTTCAGAGTTGCTTACACAAACCTGTAATTACCATGTGTATCACTAGAGGTGTCTTTTGGAGAAATGTTTGTGCTTCCAGAATTTGAAATACATTTGTTTGTTTGCATTAGTTTTGTGGCAATACTACTAGTATAACTGATGGTTAGAAGTATGTGTTGTCAGTTTATAAAGGAGCTCTAATACAAATGCAGACATTCAGGTAAATAATATTATATTTTGTTTCAAAGTATTCACTAGTACAAAGCCTCTAAGGGGGTATTGTTTTCACATTTACCAATTTGGGGTGTTTTGATTTATACAGCTGCCAAAATTCAGACATTCAAATTTAGTTAAAAACTAACTATATTACATCCATGCTACTCCTTTGGGCAAATACTTGTGATGAGGATTATGAACTGTGGCATACTGAATTAGCCCATAAAGTAGGCATACAACTGAAAGCTGCATCTAACCATGTTACATCTTACCACATGCATTATTATAAATGATTGTGTAATTGCTCTTAGTAATCCTAATTATGACATAAAGCATTTGCTTGATTTAAACTATCTTCCAAATGGTATAAGATAATACATGTGCAAATGAAGCAATCACTGTGACTCAGATGCTCCTAATTTTTGCCATTGGGAACAGTAAGGTGGTTGCTGACACTTCTAAATTTGTCATTTTGAAAGCATGCTCAAAAGCAGCTATAACTTTGAGAGGACCACATGCTTATTTGTCACTGAGTGCTGACTGATAAGATGGTGATTATGAGGCAATAAGACTCTGCTTTTGCACCAGTTTATTTGAATTGGTTCCCAAACCTTTATTTGCTGAATCAATATGCAGTCTATCATATATACATGGTTTTTAAAAGGAAGTTTGCTTATGGAGTAAAACTATGGCATGTATGTAATTTGAAGGTGTCTTAATTAGTACTTAGAAGAGGTGTTTTGAGTGCATTTCTTTTCTAAATTGATTCTAAACCTTAAATTGACACACAGAACTTCCAAAATTCTAACTGCCAATTTTGAAGTTACTTTTTAAGCAGATTCGAGAATTGTGCTTGCAATAATGAGGTCAGAGCTTTTTGTCTGTAGGTATCCAACAAAAGAAAATAAAGCAAAGCGATGATGTAAATAGTTATGGAAATTTTAAATAAATTTTAAATAAATACTTTTGGAAATTTTAAATAAATAATCATTTAAGTAAAAATGATTACTTGAAAGATAATTAGTGAATTGCTTTTGTTCTAGAGCAGCAAGAAAAGATGATCTCCATTAAACTTTTTTCATTGTATCTATGCCAGCTAGGAGGTGTATTAAGTACAACAGAGTCCAGTGTGGTAAATAGTATTGTATACCAATAAAGTGTAAAGTTCCAGTGATAGAATATCATGATCTGTGTTGCTCTAATAGAGGTGACTCTATTAGGATTTGGCATGGTCTTCACTATTACAGTGCTCTTACAAAGCCAATCTGCTAGAGGGTACAGTCATAGGATATTGTAAATGAACTGCTTTCAAACAACCCAACGTCCATCAGATGTTTCCAGTGAATTTATTTTCTTCTGCTCCGTGTTTCTCTTTTCCAGAGAAGTAGATAAGTCTAGAAAGGAGTTTGCAGTGGTCTTACTCTTGTATCTAATGTCCCAAAGATATTTAGCTTCAGTTTTTCTTGATACTATTGTTTGGGGGTAATAACCCATGGGGGAATGCCCGCAGTGAGTGTAAGAACGAGTGAAACTTCCTTACAAATGCTAGTAAGTCTAAGAAGTATTTTATTGAAGTAGTGTAACCGAGCCTCTTTCATCCTATAAAGGACGAGTTTGGATGCCTGAAGGTGGCCATGCTGCAAGTCCCAGGCTTCCTGTTAGTAGAGCAGTTGCACTTTCACACCAAATCCAGCTGCTGGGAGATTTGAGGTCTCAACTTAGTGGGTTTTTTGTTGTTTTGTTTTGTTTTGTTTCTGTGAAATCATGGTTACTGTTGAGATGTGCTCTCAAAATGTAAAAAAAATGTTTTCAACATTCTCCTTATTTTTCTCTGGCAGGACTTAACAGAATGTTACAAAGAGATAATGAGTAGAGCAACAAGTCTATTATAGGAAGATTGTCACGAGGGTTTTTGTCTTGGTTTGAGGGGAGATGAAATTTTGAAAAGCAGCCTAGAATCTGTATATTTTCAGCACCTAATAATGAAGACATTCACTGCACAAAGAAAACCCCTGAAACAGCCTTGAATGCACATCCTAGCCTCCAGCTGCATCTGTACTCTCTACTTATTTAGGGAATTGTCTTTCGTGGGGTGGGGAAATTGAACTGGCAACTGTGAGGAAGGGAGGGAGTACTTTATTGATGGGTAACAATGAGGCTATATGGCTTTCCATTAGCGTAGCTGACGATGCAAGTAGACATCAATACTTTGAACAAAATCAACACTGAAAGAATCAATCTTGGGATTTGCCAGCTAGCATCGATAACTGGAAATCCTAGGGCAAACTTTTTTAACAGCTTGGAGATTGAAACAATTGTTTGCAAATCGTTTACTCAATGCAGACACATATGCCTTGGTCTGATGGAGTCAAGCACAGTTCTTAAGCCAAGAGCTTCTCATTTCTCACCATAGTTCATTGCCATCACGTCAGATGGGCTGATTCGTTTTGGCCATTGTCTCCCTGCTTGTCAAGTGAATGCAATCATAATCTGCTTATTGTAATATCTGTTTGCCTCACTTGATCTATTGTGCGAGTTGGTTAAAGTCTGTGTTGTGTGCCACAGCTGAGTAGCAAACAACGGAGCCTGCAAGAAGTGGTGACAACTCACACCCAGTTGGGCAGCACTGAGAGGTTTTATGTACTTGTCCCTCCCAGCCTTTGTCGGAACAGTATTAATGATGTGAGTCTGGCACCCATTTCTGCAGCTTGGTGGGCCCTGCTGTGTTTCTGCTGTAGCCTTCCCCTTGAGCATGGGTCTCCATGCTAGAAGGCAGGTCCTACTCCCTCTGCTCCCTCCCCTCCGAGCATGTTGCTCTCCAAGGGCAGGAGCTGTCTGTAGGTCACACACTGTGCATCAGCAGGGAGGAACAAGGCAGGAAAAGCATTGTGCTGGTGCACAAGTAGTGAAAGATTGACACTACCTGGAGAAAAAAAAGGGGGTGTGTGAGGCACAGCACCTCTATGCCTCTGCTGCCAAGGCTGCAGCTCTCTGCATCTGTCCCGCAGAATCCGCAGGCACTGGGAGGACAGTGAGGATGAGGCAAGTTGCACCTCAAAGCAGTTCCTGGGTTGCAGGTGCTTAGATCCCCAGTGATACTCATCTTTTTTGTGATCAACCATAACTTGATACAATAATGTGCTAAACAGGTGTCACCCCTGACTCCCTGCAAGGCACCCAGCACTTGGAAACCAGGCTTTTTAACATCCAGCTCCTTTTTTGATAAGTCTCATCTTCTGCAACTAATAAAAATTAACATATACCATGTGATACAGTGTCTGCTTAGAATATCAAGTTACAACTTATGAAATAATATTGTTTTCAAGAAACTGAACATGAATGGAAAAATAATTCAGTGTTCAGCAGGCATTCTGTACTGTCCTACTAAGTCCTTCTTAGGAACAAATTCACTGACAGAATTTAATTTTCTGTACATATTAACAGTAATGTTGGCTTACTGTCTACAAATGCGGTTACTGCTTCAGTAGGAAAATTGGTATTGAAACATCAATTTGCAAGATTTAAGACCTATGCTGGCCCCAGGGTTTGGGTTGTAACTTTGATGCTCTGACTCTGGTGTAGTAGTAGTTCCATCAGCTCTAAGAGATCTATTGCAAAGCAGAGCCTAGATGTATCATCACTGAGAGGTAGTGAAGCAGTGCCAAAACTAATGCTCTTGAGGTGGTGGCGATCCTTGTTGAGGTCTACTGTGTAGGTACTGTGTGCTGCTGTGGTGGTATGCTGTTGTGTACGCTCAAGAGGGAAATATGATTGAAAAGATTTCACCGATGTCTGTAAAGCTCTGGTTTATTTAGAAATGCAGATGCAGTTTCTCATTGGTGATGCTAGGAAGTGAGAGAGCCCCTACAGAGCTACATAAACGGTCTGGCAAAATACAGTGGTGATTCCTGTCCCTGATTTGCTGCAGGTTTCGGATGTGGATGTGAAGCAATAACAGTGACTTTACTTAGTCATTAATGAATTCAAAAGAGAAGCAAGTCCTAAGAAAAGCTTTTGTATCGTCAACTGTCGTGTGTACTCATGTGCAAACACTTGGACTTGACTAGTGTTAACACTTCAATTCTGAACTATTTAGAACTTTTAATATCTGCATACTAAGTATATTGATGTATTATTAGCAGTTACTTACCTTCTTCATAGCACTTGCTTGCTTACTAGAAAGTGATTTTGTGCACCAAGTTCCTTCAGAGTATGTGCAAGTAATGTACCTCTACTGAAAGAAAAAAAAAAAAGACAACAAAGGAGAAGATCAAGAGTGGATGAACTTTGATCTAAGAAAGGAGTTGGAATAATGAAGCACACCCAAACAACCTCCAAACATATTTTTAACACTGAGTTCAATAATCTGTCCTATACGATCGTTGGAGTTGGAAAGTGCTTTCATTGTTCTCACTTTGCTGTAGTCCCAAAAGAAACCACAAAAAAAAAAACCACAAAACCAACCAAACAAAAAAACTAGATAATATTGCAGGGCTTTAGATCCTGGTTGTTTGTGAAACAGTTTGTGTACAGATGCTTATTATAATTTAAGATTGTTAGAACTATTTCCATATTAGTAAAGTTACGTAATTAAAAGAAAAAATGTTTCTTCAGATTCAATGTTATACTAAGCCCAATTTAATACAATAACTGTTGCAGTGATTTAGGGTTTAAGAGCAAGGCTGAGCTTCTGTAAGTGAGCATTTTAAAAGAGGGGAAAATAACAAAGACAGTCTTTCCTGTGGACCTCTTGCGTGTTGAGGTATGGGAACGTGTTAAGTTGAAAGGAATTGATTTGTGCTTCTTTTAAAAGTAATGGGGAAGAATCTAGGGACTTGTAAAGCACAACCCTGTGATCTGTGGTGTTACATGGGTAGAAAACAGTATTGAACAGTTCTGGTTGATGTTTAAAAAATGCTTTACTTAGCAGTGTACTCCTCAGAGTTTCAACTATTTCAATTCTTGATGTTTTTCTTTATCATAATAAAGTAGGATCTCATGACTGTAAATGTTTACTATAATAGCCCTGGAAATAGATGCTCAGAAATACAGATTTTTTTTTCAGATAATTCCTGTGTTCATTTCCTTGCAGATGAATTGCTTCAGAAAGAGCAAAACTACTCTGACGATGTTCTGGCCAATATGATCAGCGAACCCAGAATCAGCTATGGAAATGATGCTCTCATGCCTTCATTGACGGAAACTAAGACCACAGTTGAACTTCTTCCAGTGGATGGAGAGTTCAGTCTAGATGACCTTCAGCCATGGCATCCCTTTGGTGTTGATTCTGTTCCAGCCAATACTGAAAATGAAGGTAGGAACAATAGTGGGAGAAACCACAGAGTATTCTCAACTGTACTGTATGATGATTCTTTCATTTTATTCATTGAAAGTTGGCATATTTCTGATATAAGAATGATAGAGGTCTCAACTGTGAAGTTTTATAACTAGTCTGCCTGCTGTGTCTCTTTGATCAGAGTTCTGACTTAAATGTCAGTGTAGTCACACAATAAATTTCAGAGTTGAACTTATTTCTCTTTAAAAACAGATAAAAATAAATTCCAGCATGTTATGAGTGTCTTATAATGAGAATGAGCAAAGGGAGATAAGTTGTCAGACGTGTCATGATAGAATAAGTGTTTTCTTTAAAGAGCTTTTTATTGCTGGCATGAAAATGGCTACAGATCTAATACGTTCCTAGTATGAGAGGTTTGGGGATTGGTTTTGGGTTTTCTTGGTCATATGGAATATACTGCAGAAATGTTTGTGCATACGCAGCAATGCAACTAGCTAGTGATGATGTCTTCCCTGAGGAATACTTTATGTTGCTCATGGGCAAATGTATTGAAGTGGCTGCCTAATGTTTTAATAATTAATGTATAATCTGGAATTGGTGGTTCACTCGGGTGCCAGAGCCAATTAATTAGAAACATAAGGAACTCTGATGATGTTGTTCAAGTTCCTTCTCTTGTGCTTGTTTTCCTTTACCAGTTCAAATCCATCCTCATTAGTGCTAAGTTAATCCCAGCAGTGGAGGTTTGTTTCTGCAGAAGAGTGCTAGTTTTACAAACGCCAGAGTTACAGAAGTTTTTTCTGTGTAATTCTGTGCTTTGTGGATCAAGCGTAGCTGAGCTGTGCAGACAGTGAAGTATTCCAGAAATGTTTTGAAATCATTGGTTTAGGCTCTGCCTCCTCTCAGAGTAAGTTTTGATCATGGACCTTGTGCAGTTTTCTGTGAGTAAGTGCTTTCCTCTTAGTCTCACTTCAATACAATGTGTGAGAGACTGTGGGCTGTTTCTTGCTTGCAGTGAAGCTGGAACCAGTTTTGTGATCAAAGTGGGTAATTGCCAGGTGTCAGAGAAGCCAAAGATCCAGGCTAAGGTGCAAGCAGAAGTCAACTAATAGGTTAAATGGAAGCATATCAAATATGAGGGGAAGAGAAGAGAATGGGGCTAAAATGAAAACATCAAGAAGTCAGCAGAAAGGAGATGGGCAAACTCAAATGGACTGGCCAGCCATAAGAACCTGAAGAAAGTGATGAGGACTCTGGGTGTATCTGAAGGATGGCTACAGATCCATTATGTGCTGACTGGCTGAGAGCAACTGTCTGGATTGCATGAGATGCTGACAAGTAGTACAAACCTGTGATCGGGCTGACATGCCTAAACTTCAGTTTCCTGGTGAATCAGCTGTGGCTCGCTGTAGTGCAATTGCTGAGGCTGACTGCCAGGAGCAAACTGTGGTCCAGCTGGTGGCATCTGTCCTGTAGGAATTTTCCTACAGTACAGTAGATCTCTCACTGCAGCTTTTTCCCACAGTTGAGACATAAGGTCATCCATTCTGTGCCCACTGTCTGCTTTCATTAAACTTGAGAGGGAAAGAAAGAACACCTTTTGAAGCCTATCTACCCCCTTCCCAAGTGCACTGATTTCAGTCAGTGATTAAGAAGTTACTAGGTATACAGGTGCACTCAGACATACCAGTTAAATCCCTTTTTTCTTCAGAAACCAGACTAAGCTCAGAATTTAATAATGGAAGGTGCATTCTTCAGTGTGATGCTGAATTCACTTAGCAAGTATTCTGAGTGTAGTTACCTTTTTAAAATGTATGACAGCAAATAAGAATAAAAATTCTTCTGCCTTGAATAACGTACTGTTTAATTATGGATCCTTGTGTATTTTAATGCGCTACATAATGCAGCACTTCTTAATGTTTACTGTGGGAACACCTTATAGCTTCTAAGACTTTAAATTGGTTTGGTTGTTGTTGGATATTTTGATACCAGAATTGTTTTTCCCATGAAGTTCCTGCAGGCAAACAATTTCATTAGTTGAATCATTGTTAATATTTAAGTCCTCACAGTTGGAAATCATCTCATGACTTAAACCCCTGCAAGTCCTCTTGTTTCCCATTTGACTTCACTGTCACCTATTCAGACAGTACTGGCAAATAGTTGTTTGTGTCATTATTTCTACAATACTTTGTTTTTCTCTTCAGATATCTTCTCTGTACCCTTGTCCATAGTATCAGAAGTGGAATTTCACACTCATCTTTTTCCTTTGTGTTCGTCTCCCATCTTACTGTTCCAGAATCCCAGGACTAACTGTGCCATTTGTCCTCACTTCCCATGCCTGTTTTCCTCCATGTCCCTGGTCCAATCTCAGTCTTCATTCAAATTGCTCCCAAAAACTGCCGTTTGTCATAATGTGGAAAGTAGCACGAAGTAAATAACAATTGAAACATTTTTCTACTTTCTCCCTTCCTCTCCCTCTCCTAGGGTTTCTTTGCATAATCTGTTTTTAACACAGTAAGATCCACTGATGCAGAAATGTTTTGTGTTATATGCAGTACTGAGCAAATCAAGTGAGTTAAAAATGATTGTGCTATAGAAACCTCAAATATTGTAGAGTGACTAACTTTTGCAGTATTATGATGGTTAGCATCTCAGGTTGCTGGGAGATGCTGAGTACAGGAGTGAAGGTCAGAGAACCAAGGACCTCTGCTCCTGTTGAGAACTGAGGAGACCAACACCATTAAGAAAATCACAGCATGTTTAAAAGGAAGGGCCTGTTGCCTGTGAAACCTGCTGGGCAGTTGCTCTGGCGTTTAGCAGAGGACTATCAGCAAGTTGCCAGTTCAGGTGTTGACGCTGCTCTGGTTTGGAAGCTTTACGTTTTTAAAAACTCTTTAATACAAATCCGGAGTGCTGAGAGCTTAGGCTTCCTCAGCGCAAAGAATTATTACACTATATAAGCAAGAGTTTTCTTTAGTCTGGCACACTAGATAAATCCTAAGCTAGATAAATTCACCTCATTTTAGTCTTGCATTACTGTCAAATTTTTCAATGGTGCCATTGATATCTGAGAGGCAAGCTCATTGGATCCAGGAACTAGCAGAGTAAGAACCTGGGGTCCACTTCTCCACAGTCACAGCAACGTGGCTTGCTTTTAATGAACTATTCATGGAATACCTAAACCAAAATGTAATTGTGGAAAAAAGTGGAAGGTAATGCAGCCAGAAGGTCTCAATTTCAAAGTATCCAGTGACCTGCATACAAGTAATCAGTATAAAATACTTCAAAAAATGCCTTAAATTTGTCATTTCTTCCCATGTCTGTTTTATTCCATGATCTAATCCCAGGTTTCACTCAGAAATATTAATTATATATTGAATGGATAAACTGCCACATAATCTTACAGTTTCATAAATCTGTTTGAAATTTTCCTCATCTAAACTGCATGTTTAGATAAAAGGGTAAGTTTCATGCAAGCAGCTTTATGCTATTTTGTTTTTCTTAATTAGTTCAAATAGTCTAACAAGATACTGAAAATCTGAAAATCTAGCATAGCTCAGAGCATATTGGAATGGAACATTGAGTGTAGTTTTAAAACATGCTTTACTTTTTTTCAAGCCTTATAGCTAGTGATGTAGAGAATCCCTCTTAAAAGGAATAAGGAGTCAGGATTCAGTGGGTTTGTAAGTTAGCATTGATCAAGATATGCTTGCAAGAACTCATGGTGTCAGTTCCTGCTGCCACTTCTAATCAGGTGACTGAGAGGTGTCTGCAAGTAAAGAATACAGTTTGACTCTTCAGACAGAAAGTCTTTGATCTCAATAGTTTCTCATTTTAGTTTCTCTGTAACCAAAATATGATGTAAAATTGACACATAGCTGTGGATCTTTCTTTGGAAGTTGTGTGCATCCCTTCTTTTTATTTCCATCATTAATTGAAGGCAGATCTTCTCTAGCTGTTGCTTTTGTAACTTGTTTTATGCAGTGTATCTCTCCTACACTATCCCAAGAGATCAGAAGTTGAATTTATCACGTTGGTGGATTTTGCTTATTTTCTGTTCACTTTTTTGTTTCTTTTCTGCATTTTCCCAGTTGAGCCTGTTGATGCCCGCCCAGCTGCAGACAGAGGACTCACCACACGACCAGGTATAGAATTTGCATGGCTTTTACCTAACCTGTGTTTTCCCAGCATGGTCTGCTTGTACTGAAATGACCACCTTTCCTTTGGTATAACCCTCCATTTAAATGTAATGCTATATCACAAACCAGAAGCTGGTACAAGTGTTTGCACACAAAACCCTGCTGGACTGTGTGAGTGCTGTCTGTATCCCAGGTGTTCAGTATATGTGCGTGCAGGAGTGGGGCCCAGAACTGACACTCTTGGTAAGCTGCCAGACTGCAGAGAGCGCTTTCAATTTTGCAGTGTGTGACAGAAATGTCTAATGCTCAGTGCAAGTCTACTGTGTTTTGTAAATTATGACTAATTTGTGTATATAATTTAGGAATTCCGGGGGACATCAAGATTTTCAGTGATATTTGTCGTAGGTAACTGCAGGTATCTAAAAGTTGATATGTGTATTGTCCCTCTGGATTCAATTAAAGCACCTCTAGACAATTATTCATGCCATTATAGTATAGAAAAAGGTGATTATTTGCCCTCAGTATCGTAGATACCTGTATCTTCCTAGTCTGACTAGCTTGAGTCAGGTTGCAAACATTTAGAATTGCTGGACAAATTCAGTTCTCAAAAGTAAAAGATTGTTTTTCGTATTAATTTTCTGCTTTCTAGGTTGTTTTTTCCTCATCTCCACTTAGGAATACCTTGAAATGGCTGACAAGAGCAAGCACAAACAAGCTTTAATTTCAGATTATTTTCCAACACAAATTAGATTTATTTTAGAATCAGAATTATTTCAGTGTCACATCATTTTTTTGTGTGTTATTTCTTTCTTTAGATGAGATCAAACTGTTCGATCTGTCTTTTTTTTTCCCCTTCCTCTTTTCCTCCAAATTTCCACTGGAAAGCATTATGGGCAACATCTTAATGTGTTTAAATCTTTCTGATAACTCACTGATGTTTACTGGCTATAGTGAATGGTACAGTGGGGAATTAAATAAGACCATATGTTAAAGCAATTGGGATGCACATTGAGGCTGGCCAGATGACGTGTTCCTAGCATTGTTTTAGGAGGCTGATACCTATACTTGTGCTTGGAGTCTTAATTTTGTGAAGAGAACCTGGAACCTGGTACAGAGCTCTCCGAGTATTCAAGTTTGTGATGGTTAACCTTCAATCTCCACGAAAAATCCCTTGTTATGAGGCCCATATTTATTACTAACAATTATTCCTTTATCTTTCTATTACCATCCCCCCTCACATACAAGTGATGGAAATTGCTGGTGTCAGTTCTCTAGAGGAAGGATTTTCTCGTGCTGCCACACTCCAGTTTCAGAAGGAAATAGGATTTTTTAGGCCATCGTGTCAAAGCATGGTGTTGGTTGGGGTTATACAAACAGCGTGAGGAGAATGGATAGTATTCTCTATGAGAGGTAATTTGTCAATGTGTAGGACAATCTATTAAAGAGCTGTAGAAATATTTTAACATTTGAGCATTATGGCTTGAAATTTCCAGCCGATACAGGAAGTTTTGCATTATGGAAGGAACACGGACTAAAAGTAGTATCATCCAGAGGCCTTTGCAGCAGTTGTTGCATTTTAGCACAGTGTAAGTGATACAGAGGCCGTTCTGCTTTTGGCAAACAGATTGATTCCCTACAGGTGAACGAGGATGCACATGAATGTTCCTCTGTGAAGATGAATAGTCACTTCACTAGAGACGCTGAAATCTCTGGCTGTTGTGCCTGCATTGCAAATTTCACAGTATCAAGATTCTTACAGTAGTGCTAAATATATTGTAATAGATGCACCATTCCTAGTAGACTTCCATCCTTACATCTTTAATCACCATGTCCAGTTTCTGCAAATTTGTCCTTAGTGACATAAATTCTAGCTATAAATGCCCATCTGATTTTCCATCATTTTTTAACAGCAACTTCTCTGTGCTAGAATTTCAGTTTAATGAAAAATTGGTATCAGCCTGAGTAGCTGTCATAAACTAGCAATTGTGGAAAGCACAAGGACGGTTAATTAAATAGCATGAAATACAGGGAGATTCTGACAATTTAAAAATTATTGTGCTTTAAATTTGTTGTACTTGCTAATAGAAAATAACACATCTTTGCTAAAGGTTAAATAAGGAAAAGAGGTTTTTTTTGCAGTCACTGTACTTTTAGTGTAGTCATTTGTACAGTTCGGAGCTATTCTTCAGGAATAAAAGTCTGACAAATGAGGATATTATTACAGAATGGAAAAGTATTAAAAGAGGGCCTGGAGTCAGATTAATACTCACAGCTGCTTGCAACTTTCTCTTTTGTTTTAATTGTCTGCATTACTGTTGATTTCCCAAAAGCTTTGCTGTTGTCGTAGTCTTGATTTTTCATCGCATGCTTCTACTTGTTTTGCTCAAGTGAACTAGGTGGTTCCCAGCTTCTTCAAGGCTAAAATATAGCTTTAGTGTCAACCTGCATAATCCAAACTTGGGCTTAAATCAATTAAATGATTTTTAGTTGCTTCAGGTATTTAAAACCCTTGGAGAAACTGCCTCTTCAAGGACCAACACAAATGTACAAACATATGCCCTTTTTTTCTTTTTCTACTACCTTGTTACTTCTTCTGCCCCATTCATCATTATTGCAACAGATACTGCACTTTTCTTAACAACAGCTCAAGATCACACAGATGAAATTTGTCCCTTTCCTACAAGAGAGGTTGTTTGGTCATAGGACAGAAAGGATGAGCAGAGCAAGTACTTAGATTTTTGCAGTATTTATGGTAGCTGGAGTCTTGTTACTTCATCACATCATACTCTTTCTTTAAAAAAAAAAAAAAAAAGAAAGAAAAAAGGAAAAGAAAAAGGAAAAAAAAACAACCATAAAGCAGTGTAAGAGAAAAGGCTGGAAATGTGAAGAGTTGCCTAATCCATAGCAGGAAAGGACTAAGTGTAAAGTGTTTGCTAAGATTCAAGCGGGATTGGTGTGAATCTCCACCTCTGTTGCATTCCACCTTGCCTAGCAGCAGCTGAAACTTGAATTCAGGGGAATCCCTGTTTTCTAGTGTAGATATGACATCTGCAGTGGTTCACATTGGCATTTGAAAGGAAGTCTAATGCTTTCATACATTTTGTTTCCCCTTTTTAATTCACAACGCTGTTAACAAAAACAGAGTTATGCCTAAATCTATTTCCTGTCATCTCCTTCCTGAGAAGCAAAGAAACAGTGTTAATAAAAAGGTCAAACAGAAGGCAAATATCTAGATGTACTAAGCAGTCATCATTGAGCTGTATTTATTAATATACCATGAAATGTTAAGAGGCTTATGGCATGTTTCTTGTCATTTAGAAATGACTTCATATAGGAAGACAGTTAGAAGAATTCAGTCCAGTCTGAAAACATGGAAGCTTCCATAGGAAGAGCTGCCAGTATGAATATCCCTTACAAGTCTAAGAGCTTTTTCAGTAGTATTTCCTTCTTGTCACTTTTTCAGGATAAAAATTTATCTTTTTTTTTGCAGCTGAAATTTTGAGTAATTATTGGTAACTTTGTTTTGTCTCTATATGTAGAGAGAGGTGTAAAAACATCTATGAAAACATGTCCAGATGCTTATATGCAAGTTCCCTATTATTCATGTTAACTCAGCAGGTCTGATCAATGGGAACAGGGGAAAATAGAGGAATAGAGGAACAATTGAAAGATCTGCATCAGAATGGATGTTGTTTAATAGCAGCAGATTTTCTGAAGTTCAAGGATAAAGAAAATAGCCATAGCTCTGTTCAGGGTAGATCATGTTCACGTGTCGCACAGCTGCAGAGGGCTCTGTAAACCTTATGACTGCTCTGCAGAATCATTAGCACATATGCTGCAGTCTGTATGAGGTGATGGCATGGAGCAGCTTAGGAAATTATTTATGATTTTCTTGCTAGAAATTGCCAGGTCTTTCTCTGGTCTTAGTGATGTTAGTTCAATACAGTGCTCTTAAACCAACTATCTTCAGCTACTAACTAAGAATCTGTAGTGGATTTTTTCATTAGAAAATGACAGGCTCTGGCTCAACAAATCTCTTTTTCTTAAGACTCCTTAAACGTAGTTAATGGACATGGAGTTAAACGTTTTCCTGAATTCTGTGTTTAGATCTTTATTGCACAAACCATTTTAAAATGTGCTTCTTTTCCCCTCTCTACATAGAGATTACCCAATTCTGGCAGTTTCTATTGTACTTCACTGGAGGTTTGATTTTTAACTCTAAATCTGGAAGGCCTTGGACATGACTAAGATTGTTTCAGATATTTGCAGAACAAAATCTTACTAATCTGTTATTTAACCAGTTGGTGAACCGGTCACAGGCACAGGCAGTGTAGCCCATATTCATTCTTGTCTTTCTGAAAGCTTAAATACAGATTTACACGAGCAGAAGTTCATCTTTGTGAGAATAGAACATTCCTCAAAGCAGCTGCCTTGCTTTTTTTTCTTTGGAGTGGTTTTTAACTCCATGTTTTATTGTTTGTTTGTTTTTGTTTGCTTGTTTGTTTGTTTGTTTCCTGAAAGGGCAAGGAACAATTAAGCTTATATACACTGCTCTTTGATGGTTGAAATGTATGTTTGTGCATATATGCCCAAGTGTGTATGTGTGCATATGTATAAACGTGAGTATGTTTAAAAGCAGCAAACACTGCTAATTAACAGCAATATAATTAAAAGAGCACTATTCAACAAACCTAATTATTCAAAAGGAAAACAAGAAAAAAAAGCTAAATCTTATTCTGTTTCATATACAATTGCTTGGCACACACTTATTGTTAATAAACAGTTTTATTTTATCAAAGTATAATCTTAACTAGCCCGTTTTGTTGGGTTTTACTGAATGCTTTTAAGACTGTGGTTTTGATGGCTAAATAGTTTTTGTCAGTTTTACTAAGAAGATGCAAGTTAAAATATTTACTAGCTGCACTGTAGCATTTTAAAATTGGAGTAATTAGGAATGCAACTCCCTAAAGACAGTATGTAATTTAGAAGAAAAAGCACTAATAATTATCATTAGTTTGCAGTGAGGCTGTTGCTCCCATTTTTCTTCTTTTATGTTGGCTTTTGTATTTGAATGAGTACAGTGGTCTTAGACAACTGTTTGCATCACATACTTCCAATAAGACTTTCAGAAAGACTCTAAAGCTTTTCCTTCTACTACTTTTGAAAAATAAATCTGAGGTGCTTCTGTAATTCCTGCTTGTCGTGTTAGGCTCTGTTTAACTGAAACCCCACTGTCTAAGGTCTCATAGCATGTTTCCAATGACTGTGGTCAGAGCCCAGGAGCAGTGGTACCCAAGTCCATTGTCATGCCTTTGGCAGTGGTGCCTACAGAATAATTAGAGATTTCACCTCTGCCTTAGTACTTCTAGCACATTCACTGAGCTTTTGGCAGCCAGCATTTGATAGACTTCCAAGACTGGAAATTGTATTTTCACCATTGTGTTAGTAACCCTAGATGAACCTTTCGTCTTTGCATTTGTTCTTTTGTACTTTGAATGTTCTTATTATTCGTGCCAATGAGTTCCACAGTTCAGTTTTTCATTGCACTTCCTCATGTTAGTTTTTTATCCACTGTTTCATAACCGTGTTGCTGTCCTGTGCTTCAATAGGAGAAATAATGAATCACCGCTTGTAGATTTTCTCCTTGTCATTCACAGTCATATAGATGTCTGTAGTGTCTTTTTCCAGTTTGAATACTCCTGATTTGTGTAGTCATTCCTTGTCCAGAAACCATCCCATACTAGTGATTGTTTTCCTGCTTTGTATCTTTTCTAGTTCTTCTGTATTCCTGTGTGGTTGAGTGTCCAGAACTGATAGCCGTATGTAAAATGAGGTTGCATCATTTGTATAGTGGTGTAATGACATTTTGTTTTCTCTGTTCCTTCATAATTACTTCTGTCTTTCTCTTTGTCTTTTTGACTGCTACTGAGACATGTGCTCACAGAAAATTATCCACAGTGACTCCAAGGTCTCTGTCCTGGGTGGAACAGAGCCAATATAGAGCCCATTGTGTATGTATAGTTAGGGCCTTTTATCCCTGTGTGCACCACTTTCCGTTATATCAGTATGAAATATCCTTTTACTTTTATTGCACACTGAGAATTCGTAACATGTTTTTGCAGTTCTTTGCAACTGGATTTACTTTGACATTTTTTTTCTTTTTTGTCAATAAACTTTGTCACTGCACCATTCACTCCATTATCCAGATCACTTCTACAAGTATCACAACACAAATTCTTGTGAGACCCAGCTGGTAACCTTCCTCCATTGTGAAAAATGGCTGTATATTTACACTTTCTTTCCTGTCTTTTAATTGGTTATTCAAAGTCAAGTAGGACTTTCCTTTGTAATTCTTCCCCTATTGGCTTCTGCCACAGCTTTGTTAAGGGATCTTCTCTGTTGTTTTTGGAAATGGAGATTCACTGTGAGGCAGATCACTGTTTTCCGTATGCTTGCTAGCTCTTCAGTGACGTCAGGGAGAACTGGGAGCAGGGCTTCTCTCTACAAAACTCAAGTTGATTCTTCACCAATATGTACATGTATGTATACGTTCAAATCAGTATTTTCAGTGAATTTGCCAGCTGTAGCAACTGAGTTGTACAATTCCCCCACTCCTTGCCCTGGGGGAGTTTCCCAAAATTGGTGGTTTGGCCATTATACCCGAGGAGCAGCCAGTGTGGCCACGGACAGCAGCAAGCACCTTGGAGCAATTAAAACTGTGTGAGACACTGCTTTTTCACTGTTGTTTCCCCTATTTAATCCTAACAACAAAGAAGGAGGGGGCTTGAAGTTGTGAGCCTCGGTGTGTCCAGATACGTGTTCTCATTTTCTTCACTTCTTGATGAATGTATAGGGGCTATGTTTAGATGATGCACAAAGAAGAGTGAATCACATTCTTAGTTTGGAAAGGTAACCATGGCTGCTTCAAGTATAGACAATTAAATCTCTTTTCAGGCACCACATGGATTTTATTTCCTTCATTTCCATTTCATTGACAGATCATCATGGTTTGTTTTCAAACTGCAGTTCCTTAAGTACTTCACTGTTCTTGCATTTAGAAATGGCCTCTTGTGTATAAGTGTCATAATATATTTGTCAGTAAGTGTAATGTGGCATCAAAAATCAGATGCTTAATTAAAAAAAAAAAAAACTTTGAAGTGTTTTATTCCTTAAAAAGAAGATGGATTTTATGGGGCAGTCAGGCTGCTCAAGAAAATAACCATAAATAATCTACTGTGTGAAGATTATTCTTGTTTTAACCTTTGTATGATTTGTTGTGAAAAACAAGATCAGTACCTCAGAATGAGATTGTCAGTGCAGTCTGTAGAAGTTCCTGGGAAGGTTCTTACTGTCTCATAATACAAATGAAGTTTTTGTTGGAGGAAAAGAAAAATGCACAAAGACGATAAAAGGGGAATAATGCTTTCATTCAGTGCTACTTCAGACTGTGGAGCTCATTGGCACATTGAAGTCTTCAGGATTGTATTGACAGTCAGGAAAGGTGATGGAACACAATTGTTATTGCTAAGAATTTTAGAAGAGGTTTTTCCTCTGCGTCAGAGCTTATGATCAGCCCAAAATACTAAGAATCAGAGGGGATTGGTAAAATACTAAAATAAATACAGGCAAGGAATATGAACCCGTTGGTTCTCATCACATTGGACAATGAGAAAATAACTTGTCATAAATACCATGTTTCTGCAATGTTTGTACCTCCAAGCAATATAAATGTCAATCAGTTGTACTGAGAAGGGGATTAGCCAGCTATGTGAATATCCATATGTTTTCTGCAAGCCAGAGCCAGCTTTTGGGGACAGAACATTCATAGGTACACAGAAAGGATGCACTGTTCAGCTATTCTAAGTCTGGCTCGCTCTCCAAAGACTACCTTACAGAGAAAATCCTGCCCTTCTTCTCAGTTAGGCAAGCGCAGCATCTTCCCATTGCACCTAAGGGGAGAACAGGTCTGCAAACTGCAATTAAAATCTTTTCAAGTTGTCATTACTTGCTTTACTTTATGATTCTAATCATGAGATAAGTTCTCTCCTTGGCAGGAGTCAGTTCTGAGCAGTTTGAAATACACGGGTAAGAATTCTGAAAACTTCACAGACATTAATAGTGTGTTATTTATGCATATTTGCATATAAGATACAAGTTCACAGGAAGCAAGAAGATAACATATATGTGGTTGCCCACATCACACCATTGGGTTGTGTTTTTAATTCACAGCAGCCTGAGCTTAGGGAGGAAAACAATTTCAGCCTGAACACTAAATGTGCTTGACATGGCTAAAGAGGCTGTCAGAGCAGATCCATCTGCATCCTGTGAGCCAGTTCAGGAGACCTCGTTGGTCCCTGGCAGCTTAGCTCTTGCTGTGTTTCGTACTGAAAGCCTTTGATGCTTGTACCAGCATAGCTGCGGAGGATTAAGGAACACTAACAGAGGAGAAATTTTACCAGCTCATTCTGTGTCACCTCAGTGACTGACATGTCAGACGTACCTCACTTTCCTCCCAGTTCCCTTTCACGTTGCATCACACCTCCTCCGTGTGAATGATACCATTGCCTTCTGCTCCTGTAATGGTGGAGATAAGGAGAGTGCATTTGAAATGATGACTTTAACAGAATGTCACTGTGCTGCAATGCAGGTTCTGGCTTGACCAATGTTAAAACAGAAGAGGTATCTGAAGTAAAGATGGATGCGGAGTTCCGACATGACTCAGGATATGAAGTGCATCATCAAAAGCTGGTGAGTGAAAAAATAGTGCTCTGTACGTGTGGTGTGAATTGCTGATTATCCCTGAACTTGGGGGCCAGTTGTGGCCCTGTTTCCTCTGGGTTGGGTGGACGCTGAAACTGTCAACAAAAAAATTTCATGTGAATAGCTAATGATTCTAGTACTTCTGTCCACACATGGAAGTAAAGCTGGAATAATTTCAGTAATGAAGATAAGAGCCAGTAATTCTTACATAAGAGGAAATTCTGGCCATTCCTGACCGCACACCACCACATGGCCATATGTGTATTTGGGCAATACCTGTCCTGCTGTCTATCTGCCCTTGTCACATAACTAAAGCGAAGAGACACAGAGAAAGAAAATGCTACGTAAGTTTAAAACGAAATAAGTCGCATGGAGACACAGCATGGTGCAGCTAGAAATAGAGGCACCTATTCAGAAATAGACTCCTGTTCTCTCAGAACAGATGGGAGTAGTGCATGGAGGAGCTGAACTCCATGGAGCATAACCTCTCATAAGATCCCCTGCTTGGGATAAGAGGATGCTGTCTTAGCTTTGTGCATCTGCGCGTTTGGTTCCATAAGCTGTATTAAATTACTAACAGATTATGAGCAAATAGGATAAATATACCATTCCTCCCTTGAACTGTATTTCTTAAGTATACAAAAATAACAACCAAATTCAATGTAAGTAAGAATAAGCATCTTCTAAAAGCTTTTCTTCAGTTCCTTAATAAGTAATGAAGTACAGCAGTGTTGACTTTTCTGCTTCCTCTTTTGTAAAGGTACATTACATGATGAGATTTCAGTTCCGTGACTTTCAGTATCATATTAAACTTGAAAGCTTTTTTTCTTAATATATTCTTAAAGCTAAGTAGTGCTGAAAATTAAAATTAACATGGGACTCAGATTTGCATTTGAACTAGGCAATCACTATGTGAAAAGATATTCTGCTGTCTCTTTGATGCTGAGAACTGAGAATTCCCAGTTTGATGAGCTAATCCAAAATGCATTAGCGCTAATTTGGGAGATTCTGGCGTGCTTAGCTCAGATGACTTAAACATCTTGATGGAGAAATACCGTGTGAGTTTACTGAAGGGAAGAAGCCTGCAGAAGTGCATTTTTAGACACTTGTTCGTTAGTTATTGATCCTGCATCACATACACTTCCCTGCAGCAATCTTTAGCGTTTAAGTGGTTTGATAGCGGCCGTTTGGAGCTGCCAGCTGCCCTGCCTGTGGTAGCTGATGGGGAATGCACTGTAGGCCATGCACTTGTGCAGTCTGTGTCATGCTTAAAATGGGACCTTTCATGCTTTTTAAAGCATTTAATGCCGTGCTTCTTGCTGATAGCTACAGCCATTATTTAAAAATCAGCAAGCAGTCCTCTAGGTTATCTTTTCAATTGAGACCAAGGAAGGAGTCTGATGTTGTTCAGAAAGTACTGGAGCACACTGCTTGTTTACTGCATGCCATATCCTAGCTGATCCCCTTCTCCATTAGCTTTAATTTAAAAGCAGTAAGCAGAAAATTCTTTCATCTGTTTTTAGTTCTTTGCCCTGGAAAGATTTACTGTCTCCTTAGGATATTGCTTTGGATTCAGCTTTGTATTTTACATGCAAACTTCTGAAATTGCAGTTATTTTCTCCTTTGTGGGTGCTCACATTTTAGCAGTACGTTAAATTGGTTTTCATGACTCAGAGTGCTTAAGGCCTTCCTCTGTTGCACGTATATATTAGCTGGGGCATTTCACAGTGCTCTGAAATAGCATGGTAAGACTTCCGTTCCCGTGCAGGTGAAATTGAGAGAAGAAATTATTACTTCACATCAACTTATGCTAACGCTGTCTATTGTGTGTACTTTGTGGTGAATTCTTAACTTTGTTGAAATGTATTTCTTGCTTACAACTAGGAACAATATAAATATTTATACTGCTGTTTTAATACCTCTCTGAGGAAGATTGTGTTTCTTAAAGACTGCAAATGTAACACAGCTCATTATAATTCTCAGTGGTTTCCTGCTTCCCTCTGTATTTTTGTTAAATACTTGTCAAAGTATTTAGTCTTTCAGAGTGAGGTCGTCTTACAATTCTGTGAATGTAATTTATTCTCTAATCCTTTTTGCCCATTTTTGTAAAAATAATAATAAAAGCCTAATATTGACAAGGGGACAAAAGCACACATAAATGTAAAATAATTCAGTGTTTACTTTGAATACAAAAAGGAACAGTGAAAACAATTGTTCACATTTCATATCTGCTCTTGTTGCTAACAGCCAGTCTTACTAAATGAGTAGTAAAGCATCTTGCTGTCTACTGATTTCCCTTATCAGTACATACAGTTCAAGTGAATCTTGTTTGTTTTCCACACAACTGTCACATCATGTAGGTCACACGTGAGTATTGTCTCCATTCAGGTGTAGCTCATTCTCCCTTTGCCCTGCAAAACCTTGCTGTGCCCCTTGCCTGGTCACTTAGATCATTATGCTTGTGTTTGCAGGACCCTTGTCCCTGTGGTGAGAGAATTTTCTCCCAGCTGATTGCGTGCCAGTTTCACTGTTATACTGCAGATCTTTGCTGCTCCCTTACTGAAGTGTGTCAGATGTAATCCAAACAAGCTGAGCAGACGCAGATTTATGAACACTTTCACAATCTGCATTCTTAACATAAAGACATGTGTATGCTCCCTGGTCAGCTCTCTACAAGAATCTCAGCCATTTTGCAATTATCTTAACGTGCTTACCAAAAAAGCCTCTACTCACACTTCTGTTGTCATTAAGTCCCATTCAAAGCAGAGAACTGGAGATGAGCCTTCCCCTTAGCCACAGTACTACACCAAAGGCCAAATAGTTTTCCTAAATTGCTTTTGTACATCTTCTCCAACTATGAGGGCTTTGCGGTACAGTGAACCACTTTTGAATAATTCAGATTATATGCAATGTTTATGTACTGATACTTCATTAGGCTTTTTATCGCTGTGTTCACTGGAGAAGTTAGCCAAATACTCAGGTGTTTATTACCTGCCTTCATTTATTTTTCTTTGTAGGTGTTCTTTGCTGAAGATGTGGGTTCAAATAAAGGTGCCATCATTGGACTAATGGTGGGAGGTGTTGTCATAGCGACAGTGATTGTCATTACTCTGGTGATGCTGAAGAAGAAGCAGTACACATCTATTCATCATGGGGTTGTGGAGGTAAGAAACGACGACCAAGCACAAGTGGTGTCACGTGTACAGCAGCCAGAATGTGCTTACAAAGAAACCTCTGCTTTGGCTGGCCTTACGCTCACAGCCTGAGAGGTTGTATCTAGCAGAGAGGAATTTAATTCCCTCATTTTGTAAATTCAGACATTGTATAAACCATGTTGGATGCAAAACCACAAAAATCTATCGTGGAACTGTACCAGACCAGTCACCTCATAATGAAAAAGTTGATCCTATAGGAAATGTTACGGTAGCTAATGATCAGATATTGCACAAGAGGAAAAATCTATTTTTACTATTGGTGGGAATTCATGCACCGGTTTTCTTCATTTACTTTGCAGATAGATGTATGAGGTAGATCTGCTGTGGATTGTGCTTATGCTACAAGAATTTTCTCTGTACAGATACTTCATTGCTTTTTGTTCTCTAAATCAGATTTACCTTTGCCACAAGCAGATTTTGATTTATGAGTAATCTGAAGTACGTATATTTGAGAAACACAAATAAAATACAACACTCCTACATGGGATTTAAAAGATGAAAATACATGTGTCTTCCCAATCTACCAAGTACATTTCTGGTCAATTTACAGGCATATAAAATGCCTCCTATGTTGCACGGTTTTAAGAAAGAATCTCTATACAGAGTAAAACTTAAATTACAAGACCCAGAAGAGGAGTCCTATAGTGTTTTTCCCCATGTATATCGATACCTGTATATTGATTTGCTGTGTCAGTACCTGATTTGCAGGTAATACTTATGTCAGCACTTGAGGTGCTTATATTTTTATCTTCCAAAACTGATATTTTAAATTTTAGATTGAAAGCAGGTCTTGTTCTTGTCAGCAGTTACATTGGTTTCAGCCTGAGTCAAATGAACATTGGATTGGTTCTTCCTGGATACATACACGCTTCAGAAGGTGTATATTCCATAGTCTGGGCATTGAAGGGTCTTAAAAATATTTATTAACCTTTGTCTTAAATCTGTGTTTGCATGTTTCTGTGTCCATGCTGTCATTGACTGTTTGGTGTGAAACCTCCTAAAGAGAGGTAGCTGGAAGAGCACTAATGGTTTGGGGTGGGACTGGAGCATACAGCAAACCATACAGAATTTTGGATCAAATAACAGGGAACAGCAAGCAAGAATCTCATCTTTAACTTTCCCTATGAAAGTTTCCAACCCATCTCATAGAAAATTCAAACCAGTTTTAATTTTAAACCATTGACTTCTGCTGCCAATGGTTATATGTCAGCTGAAGTGTGAGGTCAGAATCAGTGCATTTCTCTGCCAAAGCAGTGTTCCTGGTGGTACAACACAGAGCTGAACAGAGCTCGTGCTGAGCTGGCACCTAGAGGTGGTGGAAGGAAGCTCACAGCTGCTCACTGGGTTTGCCTCAGCTGAGACTCTCCTCTGACTGAGTTTAGTGACAACAGAAATAGGTCAGGAAACCAGACATTGAATGAGCACATACCGTTGTGGCAGTATGGCCTTAGAATTTCAGGTATATTTCTCCTGATGGAATGATGTGGCAAAAATAATCATAGATTTTTACGAGCTTTCTTCAGTGGTGGTGAACTTGGAAATATTGGAGTAGAAACAACAAGCCCAAGTTGAACAAGTAATCCATGTCAAAATTACAGCATCTCTTAGGAAATAAAACGCTAGAGCGTGAGGTTCTACTGAAAATATTAGTTGATATTTATTAGCACACCATAGATAGTAGATTTCCTGCATTGTGTTTGGTGTTGATAGGTAAGATTGATTCTGCATTCTGCCGGGCTTGCTCTGTAGTCTTGGCAGATTGTATAGCTTCATTGTGTGAGTTTTCTGCCTGCTAGAAAGAGACAACATCTTGTATTGTCCTAAGTTGTTGTAGAAAATTTTATAGCATGCACTTTGAGAAGACCACAACATGCAAAGAACGTGTAAAATAGATGTTTAATATTAAAATGCTCTCAAAATTAAGCTTTTCCATTCTAAAGAGGATTACTGTATCTTTGATATGACAAGTATAAAAAGCACAAAAGAGCAAAAGCACTTGATGTAAAAATAACTGTATGTGAGCTGGGTTGGCTGAGTATGTTTTAACAAATCTTGAAACCTGTTTGTTGCATGTCAGAAGTTACTGTGAGAGTTTGTCTGTGATAGTGGATGCAAAATTACAAAACAGGTCCTATTCACCTGTATTCATATCTTCCAGAAAGTCAGCTCAGACTGTCCTACCTGTTCTCTTCTCACTGTAATTTCTGTAAAAAGAGTCATTATTAAAAATCCTGTTAGCCTTTTTTGAAGTTCTAGAAATATATTTGTCCTATTTTGAAAAAGTGTCATAGTTTCTTCAGGTCTGATAACAAAAATGTTTCAAAGTGGCTCAGCCTCCCAGGAAAGGGACTGCCAGACTAAAGTGAATGAAAATTCACTTTGAATGGTTGAAAATTACTTCCTGTATGTATACACTGTACTCCAACAGACATGTTGAGGATTGCTTTTGCTGGTGCACCCTCTTCAGCCATCTCCGTAAAGGAAGGTAGAAAAAAAAAGACGTTCTCTCCTCCTGTGCTCCAGACTGCAGCCAGCTGTCACAACTCACCCTCATTCGATATCTCAGCTTTGAAGCTCATTTTTTGTCTGTCACAGCAGCAGCACCTCCAGCAGCAGCTTGTGTGGAGAAGCAGTGATGGAGGGCTCACAGAAGTAGCAAAGGAGCCATTACAATCGTTGTAATACTCTCCAAAATCCACATCTCAATCACCAACCTGCAGATGTGTATTAGGCAGCATCCACTTACCATCATTTAAAGAACAGTATAGTGTTGGTCACATCTCTGAGTGCTGCAAGCACATCCTGTCTAGGATTTTCACCTTTTCCACGAGTGTAGAGGCAGCATGGAAAATTTCCCACACTACTGCCATCTTCCTGACTCCACGCTAGGATTTTCTGTGTGAAAGACTAACAGGCTGGAGCAGGAGAGGATAGATGGACAGTCTTTAAAGAGGTTATCTACCTGACCTAGCTGTTTTCTCAGGAGACATCACGTTGTGCAAGAGAGAAACGTCTGGATTGCTTCTCAGCGGCATGAAAGCACCCACACCTCTTAAATGCCGTGTTCAACTTCTGCCACCTCTATAATGGGTGCAGAAAGCTTCTTGAAATGGTAAAGGGCTTTAGTGATTTACTGAGAAGGAGATAGCCAAGGTCAGGGTGTGTAGTTTGACAGAGCAATACCTAGGACAAAGGCTGAAGGAAAAGAGAGGAACAGTTTGTCAGTTGAAATGGGTAAAAGTGAGTAGAAGAGGAGACATTCAGGATGAGCAATAGTGCACGTAGGTTGGCAGTGAGATGGATTAGTGTGTGGCTGTCAGCTGTAGGAAAGAGAGGCAGCACTAGCACTAGTCATTTTAAAGGCTAAAGGGGAAATTTGAAAAAACGAGTAAGTTTGCAAGTGGAAGCCTCAATAAATCCCTTTCATCTCTAAATGCCATATCTCAGAGGTTATTGGACTTCCTCTGTGAACAAGTTATAAAAGTGGGGCTTTTTGGTACAGAATATTGTTGAAGGATGTTAAAAATTCAGTCGATTCCTACCATCCTTCCTCATATTTTTTCCCAATCTCTTTCTCCCTGATTTTCTTCCAAGTTTCTCATCTATTATTTTGTCTCTTCTACTTTCTTTTCCTTTGATTCATTTTTATTTATGTTGTGTTACCTTTCCCTGTCTCTTTCCCACAAACAGGTTATGCTGTGTGCTTATCATATCTCCTACTCCTGAATAAGAAGTGATGAGTGGGAGGCTTAAGCTAAAACAGGTTACAGAGTTCTGAACGTGTTTGTTTGGAGCTTAAATGGGAAGAAGTGCAGCACAGGTTCTGGCACACCCTTCCTTTGCATCCCATCCCAGTGGGGTGAGCCTCCTAGAAAGAAAAATGTTCTCAGGCATGTATTGATGCTTGGAGATCCCTGATTGTATTGATTGGAGATCTCTGATTTCTCAGCCCCCCCACAGCTCCATATAACACTGGTGTTATGGTAGAAGAGAATCTTGTAAAGCTGTCAGTGGGTTTAGTTATGAATTATGACGCTCTCACCTCTTGATTTGGGTCAGCATGAGAATTCCTGTAATGCAGCGTTGCTGTGCACAAGAACCATGGCTGATCCTGCATGATAGCAGCCCATTCAAGAGCAGAAGGAAAGGTTGCTTCTCCTGTGCATTTACATTGTATTCTTATATTCTGTAAGTGCTAAAAAAAAAAAAAAAAAAAAAAAGCAACAGGAGCACTTGTAATTTTCCCTGCTCTGTTCTTCTCTTTCCTTCCCAGCTGTCTTGGTGACAACAGCAGCAGTGGCAGATGGCGTGCGGTGACACTGCCACAATGGAAATAGTTAATGCTGTTAAATTTGCATGGTGTTTAGGGCAAAGATTAGGCCTTGTTTGTGTTTATACAAGACCTGTATTGAATGGGTTTGTTAGACCCTAGTGTTGTTACAATGAAATACTTGAAAACAAGCAGTCTGCGGCATGGTGGTAGTGTCAAGGAATCGCCAGAAGCTGATTCACTGCACGTGGTTATGGATGGTGTGTCAACGTGAAGGGAAAAGCTGGCTTTGAAATGTGAGTGTGGGGTCTTACTCTGGCTGCTGAGGTGCCTTGGGGATCTGCACATAAAGGTTGAAGAGAAGGCAAGCTGTGAAGTTCTCAGGGTTCTCCTGTCTTTCATGGATTGAAATGGTTGTTGGCAGCCAGGCACTCTGCCTACATAAGCAGACAAAGGGAAGTGTGTATTTTGTCAGCAGAAAGGAAAAAAAATTCTTCTGTTGCTTCTGGAGAGGAAGGGAAGAAGGCAAGGGAAGGACACAATTCCCCCCCTGATTTCTAGTGTAAGGGAAAACTGGAAAGTGATTTAAGGCAAGGGCACCATCTCTAAACACTACCTCACTGCCTGAGCCCATGTTGCAGGAGGTGAAAAAATTGATTTTGAGGGGGCTGTTTGCAACAGCTTGCAAGTAAAAAAAGTGTGTGACCTTTCAAGTTGGATGTTTCACCTTAGTGTGTAATTATTGTATAAGAAGGAGATTTCACAGAAAATGCAGCGCTGATTGGAACATGGGTGAAATCTTGAAGGGGAACATAAAAAAATGGGTTCAGGGTTAGCAGCTGATCTGAGCAGTCATATCTACTTGCCACACATAGAAGCATTTCTTCCCTGAAGTAATAAAAGACTGTCAAGATGGAAAATGTCTCTGAGAGGATCCATTTCTGGCGGCCCTGCAGGAAGGTGGTATGAGCATATAACACATCACAGCAAGGGAAGGGCTACAAAAATAAGCTGAGCAGTTTGCATTGTCTCAGGCATGGAAGAACACACCTTTTCACTTCCTCCAGGGTATCAAGTAACAACTTGCAGACATCCATAGTCTGCTCTCACCAAGGTGAATATTGTAGAGTAGATTTAAAGTGAGTATCAAATATAAGTACTGCTCCTTTTTTATTAGAAGGCCAGAGTAAGCTTGTCTGCTATATAAGACTTCTTAAGAGAATATACTTTCCATTACCCAAAAGGTTATTTTTATGCCAAAAAGAAATAGCTATTTTTCCCAAAGGTCACTGCTTACAGAAATCCACAGGAAAATGCCCATACCCAGTACTTGAGCCTAGAGTCTTAGGCACCTTCCTGATATTACATTTTTGACAGTGTAAAATTCACTTTCTACCTTCTAAGGGCTGTCATACACCAGAGCTGAAAGAGCAAGTGAAATAGCTGGCAAGCAGACTTCTTCAGATGTATTTTAATAGCTGGTGGTTGGCAAGATGGCCGTGCCATGGCTGGGTTTGAATACACAGCAGATATTGAGCTCCCAGCAGAGGGAGAATACCTAATAAACATTTAGTCAGCTCTTGCCCACTCTAATTGGCATTTTATATTACTGTAATATTCAGTAAAGAAGGAAGTAATTTGTGGAGCAGCAAATATTCAATGAAGAAGTCTTGACTGAGCTGTCCTCATGCCTGTCTTGCAGGTAATCAAGAAAGGTCAGTTTTTGTTAAGTAGAAAATACTTAAACAATGAAGACATGTCAGACCTCTGGTTGCCAAGCCTAACCAAGTATGACCTTTGAGCCAGGGAAGCTGGTTTCACAGAGTGCAGTGAGATGTTAGCTCACCTCTGCCTGGCTGCTCTGGCTTTTCCTTCACACCCCCATTTTGTTTTTGCCAGTTAACTTTTAATAGCCTTCAGACTATGGCACCTACAACAGATCTGATTACAGCACAAATAGAAAGCAGCCTCAAGCCACTTACTTCTGCTTCTTCTATTTTCTTTTTTTGTGAGCTTTTTATTTCCTTTTGTGACCAGTTGATCACAAGTGCAGATGCTGTACATACTCTTGGAGGAAAAAAGAGTAATGATAGGGAACTAGCAGAGATGTGAAACATATCCCCTCACTACAAGAAAGACATGGAGGCCTGGAGTGTGTGAGAAGGGCAGTGGAACTGTGAGGGGTCTGGAGAACAAGTCTGGGGAATGGATGAGGGAGGTGGGGTTGTTCAGTCTGGAGAAGAGGAGCCTCATTGCTCCTTACAACCACTGAATGGAGATTGTGGGTGTGGTGGAGGCTCCTTCTCCCAGGTAGTAGTGATAGGATGAAAGGGAATGGCCTCAAGTTATGCCAGGAGAGATTCAGACTGGATATTAGGAACAATTTTTTCTCAGCAAGAGCAGTGAGGCAGTGGCACAGGCTGCCCAGGGAGGTGGTGCAGTCACTGTCCCTGGAGGTGTCCAAGAGCCGTGTGGATGTGGCACTGAGGGACGTGGTTTGTGGAGATGGGCTGATGGTTGGAGATCTTAGAGGCAACAAAATCCAGGGGCAGTATTGGTGAGTTGGGTCAGCCAGTTTTGCAGTCCCAGCAAAAAATTAGGTTGCAGACTGGTTCCTGTTGCCCTGTCTTTTCCTGGGTATTAATCTTGGCTTTGAGGAAGCGTGAGGTGTGCTGTGAGTCAAGCAAAGATCTGAGCTGGTTTCCTTCTTCCCACAACAGGTGGATGCTGCAGTGACACCAGAGGAGCGCCACCTCTCCAAGATGCAGCAGAACGGCTACGAGAACCCCACCTACAAGTTCTTTGAACAGATGCAGAATTAGGACACCACAGCAGCCTCATGAGTTGGACAGCAGAATGATTGCTTCACTGCCCATTGGTGTTCCGTTATAGAATAATATGGAGAGAAACAAAAACACTCTGTTTTATTATTTACTCATTATCGCCTTTTGACAGCTGTGCTGTAACACAAGTAGATGCCTGAACTTGAATTAATAAAATCAGTAATGTATTTTCTCTCTCTCTCTCTCTTTACATTTCAGTCTTTACACTACATTATTAATGAATGTTTTTTGTGAACTGTAAAGAGTTTAGCTGTATTTAACTAGTGCATGGATAGCTTCTCTTTCCCAATTATTTATCACGTAGCTCCTTAGCCAGTTGTATATTATTCTTGTGATTCGTGACAAAAATTAAGTCCTAATTGAAATATGCTTTAAGAATGGATGGGGGATGCTTTCTGTGTCTGTGGGGTTTAGCTGCTTCTCTTTGCCGCGCGTTCTTTTCTGATCACTATGCATTTTAAAGTAAAATGACATTTTTTAAGAAGTATTCCGGATGGGTTATTGAAATTCTTTTCCTCTGCAGTTGCATTTTATTGTACAGATTGTTGCTCCTGCTGTATTAGTGACGTAGAAATCATGGGAATACACGTTTGTTTCTTTGTGCCTGTTTTATGTGCACACTTTAGGCATTGGAAGGTAAACCTTATTTTCTTTTCCATGTATCTTTTTGATCTTAAAAAAAAAAAAAATATTAAAAAGAATCCCTGTTAATTGTGAGCACTTCTGGGGGGGGAAAAGTGCCTGCTGGTCGAAAATTAACAGGGATCCTCTGCAGGATGATTGTACAGAACCATTGCTTATGAATTGATAGCTTTCTACACTGTGTTACATAAATAAATTAAGAAAAGAACTTCTGGGCGAGAGTTTTCTTTGGAGGCAGAAAACGTAGATTCTGAAAGCCGCTGAAGCAGGGAGACTCTGGGAGAGGGGTGGGGAGAGATGTTCCTGCAGGGACAGCAGCACTCCTGGCCTGACTGGTGTGGGGGAAACAGCAGTGAGATTTGGTGGGGGCAGAGGGGCACTGACACAACTACCCTTATGGAACATGCTTTTTTTTTTTTCTTTTTTTTTCCTCCTTTCTTTCAGTTTGTATAATGGTGTTTTAATGTAAATAAACACATCCCTGGAGGAGCCCCCCTGTGCAGATGTGTTTCTGAGCACAGAGAAGCAGCCTTCAGCACCAGCCTCTGGCCTTCAGGAGCAGCAGCCTCCTGCCTCCTCCTCTATCCCCAGCAGCAGTGTGGCTGCGACCAGCCCGGCATTGTGCTGTAGCAGTAGATGGAGGCCCAGGAGAAGGAGAACAGAGCAGTCAGTCATTTTTTTTCCTCCAAAACACTATGCAGAGCTGCAGAGACCACAGCAGTGTGGTGGTACAGCTTGCCTGTTGCATGGCTGCCCTCTTGGTGCTGCCACCAGTTTTGTTTGTACAGGCAAAATCCAGAGACAGAGCAACAGAAAGCTTATCCCAGTGCAGTGCCTCAACTGTGTCCTCTCCAGTGTTACAGCTCTCACTGGCCACAGAAGCAGAGCAAAGCCATCAGCCACATTCTGGTGTGTAAACCCCAGCTTGGCACCATCTGCCTATGGCCTGCTGGAAGTGTGGCTGAGGATTTGCCCAGAGAAGCTGTGGTGCCCGATCCTTGCAGGCGCTCAAGGCCAGGTTGGATGGGGCTCTGGGCAGCCTGAGCTGGTGGGGGGCAGCCGTGCCCATGGCAGGGGTTGGGATGGGTGGGCTTTGAGCTCTCTTCCTACCCAACCCATTCTGTGATTCTGGGTCTCCTTTCATTCCCAGCCCTGCAGCACAGGCAGCGTACACTGCCCCACACTGCAGAGCCCACCCATCTGGAGGGGTGAGACTGTTCCGTTTAGTGAGACTACAGTGAACAGACCCAGTGAGTTTCCAGGTGGCCTTTGGGTAGCATGGAGCCCTCCAGGTGACCTTAGAAATCTGCTGGCAGAGCTGCAAGTTGAGCAACGGGGTAATGCCAAGAGGCGTGTATTCTGTTAACAGAATAAATATTCTCTCTCTTCAGAAAAAAATAAAGCAGGACTGAGGGGAGCAGGAGTGAAGACAGCAAGATAATATCCAGGGGAGGACTCTTGGTAACCTATTTTGCCTGCAGGCCTGAGCCTCTTCTCCAGCATCACCTGTGGCATTCCAGCAAGAGGTAAGATCTCTTGCTTTAAGGCCGGACAATTTAGGTCACACAACAGGTGGTGGTGAGCAGGGGCCCGCGGGCACCAAGAAATCCACCAGAACCAGAAATGTTTTGTTTCACAAATTTTTGGGGCAAGACTCTCGTTTGCCATCGTAGATCTTGTTACAGAGGTCCCACACGCCCCCTAGAAAGGACTGTATAAGACTGCCTTCTGTGCACGTGTCTGCTATCACCGGAGAAGATCCCGCTTCAGGGGGAAGGCAGGACGTAATTCAATTTAGTGCAGTCTCATTAAAGGAGCATTATCAAAATTCCTTTCAGGAGGAGCTGGAGTAATCCCTAAGATGCAGAGGGCCACCAGCCTTTAGAGTAAATCCCACTTATAATACCATAATCCCATGCAACCCTGGTTAGAGAAAAATGATTCCAGCAATAATAGACAGTTGGGTTTCATGGTGCGGGGTTATGTGGCTGGTGAGACACCAGTGCTGCTCTTCCTGCTCATGGACCAACTTTTAATTAATCACAGCATTACTGCACTGATCAGGCAGTCAGTTTTTAGAGTTCTCTCCACATAGACACACTCTTGAAAGAAAGGCAATAAATACACGCCTAGACATGCACATAAAACACAGGAAGCAAAGAACGTTCCTTAAACTTCAGCACTAACCCTCCTGCAGTTGCTGCAGGCCTGAAAGCAATTTATCACAGCTCCCAGGTAATAGCAGCAGCCTTCTGCCTGTCTCCAGCCATGCACGCTGCTTATTGTGGAAAGATTATATTAGAAGTGAATAAAAACAGCCTGACAGGCCCATAAAGCAGAGAGGCTGACAGGAAGGCAGCTGGGCACCTCGCTTCCAGCACAGGATGGATGAGTATGAGTTGCTCCAGCAATAAGCTGAGCCGTGGGCTAGGAGCAAAATTCCTCTCCCCAGCCCTGAGGAAATAATGCTTAGGGAAAAAAAAAATAAGTAAAATAAGCATATCCCCATGGCTGCTGAGCTGGTACGAGCAATAGGGAAAGCTGTATCATTATTTTGATGGAAACAGAGTAGGGAGCAGTTGTAGGCTGGAATCCATCGGTTGATTTGTGGCCAGGGGTGCTGACTGTGGGATGGTCTATGGAGAACACAGGGCTGCTCACACAGTCCTATCATCGCCATCCTCCTCATATCTGCATTTACCAAAGCAATTTTAGCACCATTACTGTGTGGCCTAGGAGCTTATCCTTGTTTAAACTAACGGGTTTGTGGATGGTGGGTGAGCTGCTGTTAAAGTGCCTCCAGGCAGCAGGAGTGAAAATACCCTAATGACAGATGAGGGTGGATGCAAACAGCGCTGCCCAGCGTCCTGCTGTGTTCTGCATAATTGTTCGGCAGAACGGGAGAAGGGGAGCGTCCGCACTCTGCCAGCAGCCGTGCGTCCGCAGAACTCATCTCCACCTTTTGGCTCCATTCCTCAAAGGAGTCAGCACTGAGCCTTTCCTGCAACTTCTCACGGCCCTGGGAAATTTACTTGGCAGACTGCATGGGGAAATCCCTTAAGCTTCCAAATGTAAGTATAGGGATTTATTTAGAGGTAATAAAATATTCTGGCTTTAATTGGATTCTTAGTTAAGGCTGAATTTGGACATTGCATCAGCAAACGCGTGTCCTCAACCTCCTGTGCCTCCTGCCCATTTCCTATGGGATGGCTCGTGGGAGAAATGCATCCAGAGCAATTTCTAATAGAATATCACCTAAGTCAAAAGGCAGACATTCCTCTTTCGAAACGTTGCTAAAGAAAATAAATATATATAGAAAAAAAAAATAGATGCCATGGGACAAACCCCTCCTCAGAGACTGAGCAGCTGCTGCAGGAAGCAGAGCACTGAAACAGCCACACTGATGCATTGGGCTCTCAGCAGGATGTGGTGGCAGTTGTGTTGAGTCCAGGTTGAGCCCATCTAACCAAGGTCAGTTGCATCCTGGTTCCTATCAGAAGTAGTGCAGCCAGCAGGAGCAAGGAAGTGATCATCCTCCTGTACTCAGCTGTGGACAGGCCACACCTCGAATTTTGTGTTCAATTTTGGGCCCCTCACTACAAGAAAGATATTGAGGCCCTGAAGCGTGTCCAGAGAAGGGAAATGAAGCTGAGGGGTCTGGAGAACAAGTCTGATGGGGGAGTGGATGGGGGAACTGGGATTGTTCAGTCTGGAGGAGGCTCAGGGGAGACTTTGTTGACCTCTACAGTCACCAGAAAAGAGATTGTAGTGAGGTAGGTTTGGCCTCTTCTCCTATGTAACAGTGATAGGACGAGAGGGAATGACCTCAAGTTGTGCCAGGGGAGATTCAGGTTGGGTATTAGGAGAAATTTCTTCTGAGGAAGAGCGGTGAGGCAGTGGCACAGGCTGCCCAGGGAGGTGGTGCAGTCACCGTCCCTGGAGGTGTTCAGGAGCCGTGTGGATGTGGCACTGAGGGACGTGGGCAGTGGGCGTGGTGGGGTGAACTGATGGTTGGAGTGGGTGATCTTAGAGGTCTTTTCCAGCCTTTATGAATCTGTGATTCTGTGGTTGCTGGCTGCCATACCACATGTCCCTCACATCACCTAAATACTGCTTCTGGCCAACACATTGGGAGCACTTCCGTGCAGCATCCTTCTTCCATTTAATTAAGGTGAGGGGGTTGGGATAAACTAACAAAACTCCATTTTCACCCCATAACACTCTTCCCTAAAAGGCAATGAGGAGAGAGCTCTGCACCCTTCCAGCCCCACACAGAAGACAACCGGTGAGCAGCAGGGCTCCCTGCCAGGCAGCAGGAGGGAATAGAGCTCCTGCAGCAGCATTTGATCTCCAGAGCCCTTTGATAAAAAGCACCCTAGAGGGAATAAATTCTGAAGAAGCTGGGTTTATTTTCCTTTTAACAAACTTGGTCCTCATTCTGTTTTAATTAAAAGAGAAAAGGAGGAAATTGGGGGTGGGGGAAGAGAAGGGAAGGGAAAGTTGTGTTTCTGTGACACTCTGTGCCCAGACACCTCTGGCATCAGGTCAGCCCCTCAAGCCCCCAGCCCACAGGGTGGTGTGGGTAACCTGGTGCGGCCAGCCCCCAGCTGGGCTCTACTCACCACAGGAAGTGAGCAGCTACCATCTTCCTGAGGGTGTAGGGCCCCAGCGGGACCTCAGTGCAGCGGACAGAAGTCTTTGGTTGCTGCTGCATGGCACTACAGTGACCAGAGCTCACCTATGCCAGCCCAGAACAGAGACAACAGAAGAGTAGCAGAAGTGCAGAAATGGATATATGGTATTAGAACAAAAGCCCACCTAGCCCTGCCTCCTGGCCATAGTGGGGAAGGCTATAACAACACAGTGAGTGTGAAGTGCTGCTTTCCTCTGAAATTCTACTCGCTGTGGCTCAGAGGGCCTGAGCACCCCAGAGTTGGTGCTTTTATACTTAATTCTTTTCAGTCTTTTCTATTTAGCTGGTCTTAAGTGAGCGTACAATTTAGCATCCTGAAACAGGCCTGCTACATATGGTGTGAAAAAACCTTCTTGCTTGTTTTGAGCCTTCCACGTGATAATTTGAAGTTTCCCAATTCCTGTACCAGAAGAAGCACTGAATTTGTCCTTCAGTACTGTTGGAGATTTCTTAAATATCCCTTGCAGTGTCCCTCTCAATCTCTGCCAGAACTCCCTGAGGGGTGCCATTGCCTGTGTACGGCAGCTGGTGCAAACCCTGAGGTGTGCACACTCAGTGTCCTCAGCACATGGTTGAAACAGAACCACGGAATCATCAGAGAACTATTTCAGTTGGAAGGGACCTTTCAAGGCCATCTGGTCCGACACCCCTGCAATGAACAGGAACACCACAGCTACATCAGGTTACTCAGAGCCCCGTCCAGCCTGATCATGGATGTCGCCAGGGATGGAGCATCCACCACCTCTTTGGGTAGCCTGTTCCACAGGCACGTCCAGACCATGGTGGGGCAAGGTGGGGCCCGGAGAGATGCAAGCAACGTTGCAGTGAGTGTGCTGAGTGTGCACATCCACTGCTACCGCCTTTGGCATTTCTTGGCATCTTACTGCAGAATCACAGTAGAGAAAGAGACATTAAAATAAAAGCCAGTGCTTTTAGGCATGTCTGAGAGTAAGCAGTCTTTAATTTGGTTGAATATACACCAGTCCTACAGGAGGACTGAATTATCATTCTAAGCGTGACTTCTATCACAGAATACAATGCTTAAATGCAATGGTTAAACAACATCATGCAAATCAGAATGATAATTTTATAGATTCCTCATAGCTTTTTCTCCACCTTCTCTATCTTTTTGGCAATACTAATGAATCAGAATTCAGTATGATATTAGTTAAAGTTGCTGCTGACCTTATGGCTAAAGCTTTACAACATACATGCTGATTCAACATTCAAATGTGAATTCTGGACAGAAGAGTACTCTCAGTACTGGGGCAGGTTAGTAAATGGGATTTTGGATTTCTCTCTGTAATGCCATGTTAAAAAAGCATGTGAAAATTGAAATCTACTGGATGGCTGATTCACTTGTCACAGTGTAGCAGAAATGCTAAGCACTGATTGAGCACCTGGTGGGAAGGCAGGGCCAACCCAAGAGAGCTCAGGAGCATGCAGCACTTGAGTGACCAGAATGGGTAGAGCCAGGAGCCACTCCTTCCCAGACCTCATTTAAGGACAGGCAGTTGGAGGTGAGTGTATCTCATATTGAGATCCCTGCATACCTGAGGCTTCCCAAAGGGAAGCAGCTTTTTTCCTTTGTTTCCTCTTCCACAGCTGCTGTATTTGGGCTTATCTTCACTTGCTGCAGCCTGGGACTCTCCTACCCTGCTGTCATTGCTGAGTTTTCCATCACATTATAGTATTACACAACGCAGAAGAGCCTACATGTGCTGAACTTCAGAGTGCAGTGAGGTGAACGGGCTCAGGGACAGTGAGCTGCTAGACCCAGCTCACCCACCCTGTTGACCTGCACATACCCGCTGCTCTTGCAGCAAAGCCATGTCACCCCCACTGTAGGACAGCAGTGGTGGTTTCACCACTGCCCTTGGGATAGCAGAGTGATAAAGAGGCAATGAAAGCAGGCCCATCCCAGCCACACTGCAGGCAGACATGCTAAGGAAGCTGGGACCTTTTGTGCTGTCTTCCCTAAAGTGCAAGCTCAGTCCCATGCCCATGTACTGGCTACCATTTGTTCACTGTACTGTAGATAAGTGATACAACTATTCACAACTTCAGCAAATGAAGATTTTGTCTCACTGTGGTTTATATTTTCTAGTGATAAGCCCTGTGACAAAGGCCTTTCTCAGCACATGCGGCACGAAAGGGCTTGAGTTCTCACCTGGAGTGGTTTCAGACACTAATCCTGGTCTATGCAGTGAGATGGATGTTCCTCACTAGGGAGCATATGCCATCTGATAACATCCAGTTATATGAGGGTGGGAGGAATGAAGAAGAGTCTAAGAAGGTTGCTGTAAGGCAGTCATGAATTTGGGGTTGGGTTTTTCATCCAGATTTGGGTAGATGTGGTGTTCTATGTCAAAAATCTCTCACATAAAATAAACAAGGAGCAAAACCACCACTTCAGCTCTATTTTATGAGCAAAAGAGTAAATCTTGCACAATTTCTGGCAGAAGGAAGCATACAAACCTACTTTCTGGGGAGGATTTATTGCCTTCCAGAAAGACGAGGCAGAGTCAGAGCTCTGAACCCCTGAGGATAGGGAATAAACACCTACATACTCATTTTTCTTTCTGGCTTGCTCTGGAGGGCTTTCCACTCATTATCCTGACTTTTAGACTTCATCAGAGACTCAGGAGCCAAGCACATTAAAAAACAGCTTTTATGTGCATCACTCTTCTATTGATCTGCTTAAAACCAGGAGCCCTGGCATACAGCTTTGATAGCCATGTGTGAAAGACGTGCCATGTTTAGTTGAAAGAAGGAGCATTCTGCAGCATTAGCAGTCCTATGCATTCCAAACATGTGCTTGAGCAGTGCAAGGTCCTGAGACTTCAATTTATTATGCATTCTTATCTGCCTCCTAGTTTCAGAATCTTGAAGATAAACTCACATCTCTCAGCTCTCAGCTGCAGTCACATGGACTGTGATGCTGTAGTGGAAGCAGGATATTGAGAGTTCTAGTCCATCACCAGCCCCAGTGAAATTCCCAATGCTACTGAATCTGATAGAACAAAAGATGGCATTGCTTGCTCGGGATTATAAACTTGACATTAAAACAAACAGACAAAAAACACCAAAAACCTTCCTTGTCAGCAGAACCAGAGAGGTGATCATCCTCTGTTACTCAGCACTGGTGAGACCACACCTCAAGTACTGTTTTCAGTTTTCGGCCCCTCACTACAAGATACTGAGACCCTGGAGAGCATCCAGAGAAGAGCAACAAAGCTGTGAGGGGTCTGGAGAACAAGTCTGATGGAGAGAGGCTGGACGAGCTGGGACCGTTCAGTCTGGAGAAGAGGAGGCTCAGGGGAAACCTCATTGCTCTCTACAACTACTTGAATGGAGGTTATGGCGAGGTGGGAGTCAGCCTCTTCTCCCAAGTAACAGTGATAGGACAAGAGGGAATGGCCTCAAGTTGTGCCAGGGGAGGTTCAGGCTGGATGTCAGGAACCATTTCTTCTCAGCAAGAGCAGTGAGGCAGTGGCACGGGCTGCCCAAGGAGGTGGTGCAGTCACCGTCCCTGGAGGTGTTCAAGAGCCGTGTGGATGTGGCACTGAGGGATGTGGGCAGTGGGCCTGGTGAGGGTGGGCTGGTGGTTGGGCTGGGTGATTGTTGAGGTCTTTTCCAACCTTAATGACTCTATGATTCTGTGGTTCCATAGCATGTTTGTGAAAGCAAATCTATTTAATGTTTGTAATCTTTGTAAGTTAGCATGACTAAAATACACACGCTGAAAATGTTATACCTATATGCAGGAAAGACACCAAGTGTCAGGGAGTTATACTCAGAAGCAAGCATGAAGATTCAATTCAACCCCAGTAAGTTCTCTTTCATAGCCCACAAGTATGCAAAGACAGAAATATAATCAAACAATTTCTTTTGCTGGTTGAGAAGGAAGACAGAAAATACTGCTATTATTTCTATTTTGAAATAATTGGGAGCTGTTTGAGGTCTACAGTTCTGTGGCTTTATAAAACGCATAAGATTTTCATTACCATAGATTTTTCCATTGATGATTTGAAATTAATTTAAATACACAACTCAGGAAATTTGGAAGTCCATATTAAAAATAAGCCTTGACTACACAGTCAACTATATTAAGAGTACACACTTGTAGATACATCTCTATGAACCTATAATTACAATAAATACTAAATATATGCACTGTGTAGGCAAGCCAGTGTTAGCTGAATGGCATTTTAAATGGCTCCATATGCTTTTGACTAAACTGCTTTGTAAATGTGCACAATGAAGTCCTCAAGATCTTGCTACTGCATAACATTTTCTTTGTTTTTGCAGTGATGTGGACTGTTACGCACTCAAGAACAAACTTCAGTTCCATTTACAACATACAAAACCTTGGATTTATTTAGACTTCTGCTTTGATTATTTTTTTCCGACTTGGCTGTAGACAGTATAAGCTATAAACTCTCCCAAAATGTCCTTTATTCTTCCCTGTTCTGTTGGAAACTAGCTGGTCTGAAATTGGTGCTTCTTCAGTAATAAATGATTGAACCTCAGCGAGTACTGTTAGCCTTTCCTTATCTATAAGCAGAGGTTTTGATTACTGCAAAAGCAGGCAAGGTGTTGTCTCTGTAAACACTTCACATTTTTCATTTTGTACCTCTTTTAGTTTGAGAATGCTCAGCCCAGCACAAGCAGTAAAGAGTCTGAGTGAATTACAAGGAGCCATGTTGGCAGCAGCTGGGAGCACATGGATCTCAGTATTCCTAAAGCAATGCAAGCTCTTCCAGGGTTGAATTAGACAGAGCTGTTCAAGCAACTGGAAAAGAAAGGAGGGGAACCATGAAATATAAAAGCTGTTGTGCAGGAAATGAGTGCTGAGATGCATAGGAAACTTCATGCTTCTGCTTTTGATGAAGAGAAAGCTGGTGAGACATCTGGCTCAGCCTACCTTAGCAATTAATGCAGTGTAAAAGTAAGTGTGGATCTGCTGATCAAAGCATTTGGTCCTGAGGCATCTTATGTTCTTACTACAAATCAAGGTGTTTATTTCAGTGTCTGTAATCCAGCCCCCAGGGCTAAACAACCCAACTGCACATACGGTCTGACGCTTTCAGAAGCCGAGTGACCCCACCAAACCCTGCCTCCCCCCCTTGAAGCCCCTTCCTGAAAACATCATGCTGTCCTTTGGTCTGTCTGCTGTTAATGTGTCACTGCTCACATCATTTTGTATACACATCATCTCCCTTTTGAAGCTTACTGCCAGAAAACCTCTATTTCCGTCCTTCCTGAGTGGCACAAGGCTGGACTTACTGTCCTTCTCCATCATGTTCAGACAGTGTGACCTGAAAGTGGCCAAAGGTGGGAGCTAAACCTGTCGTGATGGTAGTTGGACATCTGACATCAATCATCCTGGACTGTGTGTTCACTAAGGATGAGGACAGGTCAGATTTCCTCTCAGGTAAGTACTGTACTGAGACTGACCAGGGTCTTGGGACTTGTGGGAACATGTCACCCTTGGGGTGCCCAGTCAACATCCAGCTTTTGTGTGGGAGAGGCTACAGTCAAGGCCATTGATTGAGTGAAGACCGGCACCCTGTGTCACCTCTTGGGATCTCCTCCCTGGGATCAGAGAAGCTACTGCCCATGGGCATTTCTCCATGCAAGTCTTCCCAGTTAGCCATTATCCAGTTTTAAACAGGCAAGGCTGTCTCGAATACATCAAATCTCTGAGAAACAAGCACATCAGTGGGGCAAATGGAGGCTCTCAGGGTTTTTTTTTCTTTTTCAAACACCCACATTATAGTTCTTAATGAAAACACTGAAGTCAATACAATTTCTTCCTCAGGTGTGAGACACAATCAGTCATTCTTGTTTTTTCCTCCTCTCCTTTTCCACCCCTCCTTCCCACTCTGTAAGAAATGTTAGCACTACTCTTGTAATGCCAAGGGATACTTCAGCTGTTCCTGTCTTCTGGATGGAACAAGTTAAACACAGTTCAAACAAAAGTCAGCTCAGCAGGAATATAGATTTGGTATTACCTGACAAACAGACATTTTTTTATTATTATTATTATTTTTTTTACCCTTTGGACTGCTCATGAAAACTACATTCCCCATCTAACAAGCACACAGAGCCAATCTCTGAATTCACCAGGCACACTGCTAAAAAGCCTAAGTTGGATTAGGTCTTCTTATTTCCATTCCAGCCATGTGAGTCTAGGCCAAGCAGTCTGTCATTGCTTTAATGCTTTACAATATGCATTTTTGTCAAGAGAGGTCAGTGGAGTCAAGTAAAGGAATCATCTCAATCCCAAATTTATATATTTGGCTGCAGAAGTCGCACGCTAAATTGGGACAGCATTGACTAAATGAGAGAGAAAACAGCTATCATGGTAGGATAAAGGGCTGTATTTGTTATAAAACTTCTCATGGCAGCACAAATGATAAAGATACTAGTTGAGGAGCTATAACTTTGGCCTGAAACAATTATCGCTGTCCAGCCTCTGTATTCCTCTTGCTTACTTTTGTCTACAGTGAAGGCATCTGCTTCTGAACTGCCTCTCCACTGATCATTGTGAGTCTTATGGACCCAGTCTGTGTAGGTGTAGCCCACAGCTACCTCTAAAATGAGATAAGATGAAACAGAATAATGAAGGCTGTTAAATGAAGGGGTCACTAGCTCTACAGCAGGGCCTCTGGTTCAGAACTGGGAGCAAGAGTAACAATTTAGAGTAAAGTAGCTAGCACAGAAACTCTGTAAAACAAGAATAAATGTACTATGCCTTTCTCAGCTAAAAAGAACCCCATCTGGTGAACTTAATGGCAGAAGAGTCTAGTTCTAGGAAGGCTACAAGAAAGAAGGGGAGAGACTGTTAAGCAGGGTGTGCTGTGATAGGACAAAGGAAAAAAAGAAAAAAGCAGGTATTCCTACAAGCACCAGTTTAAAGTCTTTTTCTCAAAATACCTGGAGAGTGAGGATATTTTTAAAAGCTTCTGATGACTGTCTCAAAAACCTTCACCTGATAATAAACATTTATTGGTGCAAGACAGCAACATTTTCTTCTTTTCCATTCTAACTGTGAAGCACCACCTATACCTGTACGCCTGCAGACTACTAATTAGACAGATGGCATGTGGGTGCTGCTTATCACACTGAAGGAGAAATTGTAGAACACAAGGTTCAGGGTACAAATTAGGAGGTTGGCCATCCTATGTGCACTCTGTGGGCAACGAGACAGAGCTCCCAGGGTTGCATCAGCAAAGCTGGACTTGAACCCCCACTGCAGTGGAGATTAGACCCCAAGGCAATCACAGTCTCTGCACCAGCTGTCTGCAGGCACAAAGCATCACAGGTCCTGGGTCCCTCAGAAATAATTCTATCTCAACTAAATAATAGCTGTGTTTTAGAAATACAGAAAGAGAATTGTCAATTTTTGTAGAATACGTGCAAAATGGTATAAAGATTAAGACTCTAGAGGGGGAGGAAGGGGCAGGAGAAACAAAAACGTAGTGCTTACGCTGACTACCAGTCTGCTGCTGGAAGTGCCAGTAAGAGTCTTTCTTCTTCCCAGGGAGCCAGAGAGACCTAGACAGGTTTTAGCAGAGCACTCATAAATCTCATGCTGTTCAACAAAACCAAGCAAAATGTGCTACACCTGTGTCATGGCAACTCCCACTCTCACTACAAGCTCGGAAACATACGAATAGAGCACAGCCCTGCAGAAAAGGACTTGAGGGTACTGACGGATGGCAAAGCTGGACATGAGCCAGCAATGTGTCCTCACCAGAAAGCCAACCATATCCTGGGCTGCATCCCAAGAAACATAGCCAGCAGGGCAAAGGAGGTGATCCTGCTCCTTTACTCTGTGCTGGTGAGACCTCACCTGGAGAAATGCATCTCTCGGTACAGGAGAAACATGGAGCTGCTGGAATGTATCTAGAGGAGGGCCAGGGAAACGATCTAAGGTCTGTTATGATAAGTCAAGTAGAAATGGTTTCAAACTAAAAGAGAGGAGATTTAGACTGCATACAAGAATAAGAGTTTTTACAATAAGGGTGGTGAAGTACTGGAACAGGTTGTCCGGAGAGGTGGTGGATGCCCCATCCCTGTAGACACTCAAGGTGAGGCTGGACAGGGCTCTGAGTAACCTGATCTAGCTGTAGGTATTCCTGTTCATCGCAGGAGAATAGACTTCAAATGTCCCTTCCAACTCAAGCAATTCTATGACAACTCCAATTCTCTCTGTGAAGAGAAACAGAAGTGGAAAAGAAACCACTGAGATTAAGTTGCAGTTCCCTGGACACCTCAGCTAGCTGATTACTCACAACAATGTTGAGTATTACAAACGATTTTGCCTGCTGTTTCCAGTACACATCAACCAGTGCGTGCTATGTAGGTGTGTGGAGGGAGGCCCATGGGGCAAAGCAGACCAAAGAACAGCTGGAAAAGGAAGTCTGTCTAAGGCATACACATTCTGCTGCCTTGTTTCTTAGAGGAAAAACTTCAGATTAACACACCTCAAATCAACATTAATATTTAAGCTATGAAAGCAGAAACAGTTGCATATGACAACTTTTGGAAACTTCAGTAAAGAGACAGACAAAAAATAAATGTGACATGCACCACTATCAGCATATCACAATTCTACTTTTAACCTCTTAAAAATGTATTTACACATCCCATACGTTCGCTATATACTCTTCTCCTAATGCTAACAAGCCAGCAATCTTCCCCATCGTATGGAATGTAGAATCATACCATCCTTCGAATTGGAAGGGACTTTAAAGGTCATGTAGAGAGTTCATCAACTGCTCAGTAAAAGCAAAGGAAGCTACTTCAGGAGAGGCCTTGGGGTGAAGTATGTGAGGGCTTTCAAAGCCATTACAGACTGCTATATCCACCACCTTGTTCACAGCTGGAGCTCAAGGGCACCCACTGAATCCCGTGGGCCATTAGCCCCAGACAGGCAAAAGCAAGTGCTTGTCCACACCGCAAGCAGCCAGCCTCACTCACTGCCTCAGGAGTTCCTGAAGACAGTCTCCACATCCACAGAGGGGCTAGACAAATTCATCAATAGCAGGTCCAAGATAAATACCAAATGGACCTGATGAGGATGTAGGCTCTTACAGCCCAAACACAGCGCCTGGGAACATGGGGAGTGTGAAGAGGAAGGACTGCCACTGGTAGCTGGGCTCACACACACTCTGTAAATGGCATCTCCTGCTGGCTCTGTCAGAGCTAAGATGCTGGGCAGCCAAGATAGTCCATTAATCCAATTCAGCAGGGCATTTGTCATGTTACAAATAACCTTCCGAATAAGTACGGAAAAAAACCACAAAACCTTCCATGTGCCTGCAGAAAGTATGAGAGGTAAAGACAGCATTTGCACTCCTGTGAGTTTGAGCAGCACAGGCCACCTCAGGAGCTCGTTAATTACGCTGTTAAGCCCAGTGCCCCCAGGGGCTCTCCACAGCCAGCTAGTGCTGGAGGAACATTGGGGTAGCAATATTTCAGGTAGGCTGACAGCAGAGATCACTGGCAGGGTCATTTTGCTGCTCTTCTCTCTTGTTCTAGGTGCACTAGAAAATGAATATGAGAATTCAAACGATAGCAATTCTGGAGCAGGAGAAGGAATTGAAACAGAAGAACAACACTGCAGAGCAGACGAGGAAGAAATTCTGGCCAGAAGTTAGATGTATGCACTTCAATGTCTTCATCAGTGATCGGACCTCTGGGAGGTATAAGCACCATCTGGTAACACTGAAGGTTGGGGACCAACTGCTGAACCCCACTGCAGATGGGTTTTGCGAGGCTAAAGCTTAAGACACATGGTTTCGTGGGCAGTGATGATTAGGTAGACAATTGGACTAGATGATCTTAGAGGTTTTTTCCAACCTTATTGATTCTGACTCTATGAAATTAATCAGACTCCAAATATAAGATATGAGAAGGACCTACTTTCTTTACTTGCACCCCTTTTTGTCATCACTTACCTGTATGACATGACCAGCTATACTCACTTGACGCATGTTTGCATACTTCCTGCTCCTTTTTTACCTACAGGTGCTTTCTCACACTAAAGAATCTTTCAGACATGGGAATACCTGTTTTATACCTGTAATGCTATGATCAGATGGAAAGTACCATAATAATAGCAAGGTATCAAAGTCTTTGATTACAGCAAATGAGAATGAGCTGAAATGCAGCAGTAATGGATGCATAAAACGAAGGAAAAGAGCTGCTTCTCTTTGGAAGGCCTCAGGTAGGCAGGGCTCTGCTGATGAGATACCCTCACCTCCATAACCAGCCCTTAAATGAGGTCTGGGAGAGGGTGGATCCTGGCTCCATCCCTTCCAGTCTCTCGGGTGCACTGCATGCACCTGAGCTCCCCTAGGTTGGCAGGCTCAGACACCACCATGCAAGCCAGAAATAGGTATGGAAAAAGGGTTGCTGGACTGTTGGACTCTTCCTTCTATCTGGAAAAAATAATTTAATACTTGATCATTACAGAAAAGCTCATTTTGAAATCCTATAGCTAAATCCTATGACTTAACCCAGTAATCTTCCTCTGAGCTTTTCTGGGAGGAGAAGAGTAGAGGTTAAGTAGGGCTGTACTCTGCTCTCTTTCACCCTGCACTTTCTCCCCACCTCCCACTCTGCTGGGCACTGTGACCATGCGGATGTCTCCTGCTTTTGCCTGCTCATACAGACAGCCTGACCTCCCCTAGGTTTCAATTCTTTTTTTTTCTATGGCTTTTACAGTGCTGATAATATAAAACCCTGAAAAAAAAAAAAAAGAAAACTCTCATTAGTGTAACACTGGAATGAAGCAACTGCATGCAAAAAAAAATGGGAGGCAAAGAAACAAAAATGCCACCTTTGCTTTACAGTCTAGCTCCGTAGAGAGCACTGGTACGCTGCCTCCAAATAGCCTGCGCCTTAAGCACGCATGGTAGGGAATTTACCTACCAAGATGCCACTGCTGTACAGTCTTGCAGCACTCACAATAGGACCCAGATACTCCTTTTGCTCATCCCTTAGAAATTTGATGTTCTCCCGAAGGTAGGAAGCTGTGTGTGCAGTTACAGCACTGTCACAGGGAACCAGAGCCCCTGCTGCGCACTGCTGGTACAATTGCCTGGAGGAGAGAGGGAACATTGCTGCATGTCTTTTCTTGCAGAACCTTTCATAAGGCTTACTATGAACTGCCATGGGTAGTCAATGTTATAAAACCTCTCCACATTTGGGGCAGGGAGGGAGGAGGAGGATGACAGGATAATGAGGGAGAATTGCAGGAACAGAACTGTAAAGTGGCACAGTAGTTTCTCACCCCTCTGCCAGAGGAGAGCAAAGGCTACTAAGCAAAGGAGGGCCATTTGCTGACTGAAGAGAGCATCGTGTTCTGGGCAGATATGTACAGTTATGTCCACTATGAGTTAGACAAGGACTATGGCTGGCAGGGCAGCTGCAGTATATCTGTCATCCTTGTATTCTCATCCAGTGGTACAGTATCCTCAAGCAAACAGCCCCCCAGTGTGGTTTGGTTTCAATGTTTTTGTTTTGTTTATTTATTTAGTTTTTTAAAAGGATTTGCACAGCAATAATCCCAGGAGCAGTAGTTAATCACAGAATTGCAGGGGTTGGACCTCAAGAGTCCAACCCCATTGCTAAAGCAGGTACCCTACAATAGGTCGCACTGGTAGGCATCCAGATGGGTCTTGAGTATCTCCACAGAAGGAGACTCTGCAGCTTCTCTGGGCAACCTGTTCCAGTCAGAAGTTCTTCTGCATGTTAGTACAAAACTTCCCGTGTTCAAGTTTTAGGCCATTACTCCTTGTCCTATCACTATACACGACCATGAGCTTGGCCTCATCCATTTGCCTCCCCTTTCCCTACTTACAAAGGTTTATCAGATTCCCTCTCAGTCATCTTTTCCTCAGGCTGAACAGACCCAGGCTACTCAGCCTTTCCTCATACAGGAGATGCTCCAGGCCCTCGATCACCTTTGCAGCCCTCCACTGGACTCCTTCCAGGAGATCCCTGTCTTTTTTGAACTGGAGAGCCCAGAACTGGACACAGTAATCTAAATGTGGCCTCACCAGGGCACAGCAGCAGTGGGAGGATAACTTCCATCAACCTGCTGACCACACTCAGGATCATTGAATCACCAAGATTGGAAAAGACCTCTAAGATCTTCCAGGCCATCACCAATATTTCCCACCAAGCCATGTCCCTCAGTACAGCATCTAAACATTCCCTGAACACATCCATGGATGGTGATTCCACCACCTCCCTAGGCAGCCCATTCCAACATCTGACCACTCTCTCAGAGAAGTATTTGAGCCCATATCTTCTCATCTTATTGCTAGTTACATGGATTGCATTTGCTGCAGAGACTAGCTTCTGAGCAGGTAAGTCTGCACTGGCAAGGAGTAAAAAGGCCAACCAAAAAGCTCTTTTTAAGGCTTTTTTGAAGGCTTTTTTGAAGGCGTTTTTGAGGCTAGCAACAGCACTGCGCTTGTGCTGGGAGCTGGCAGCTTGTGGGCAGGCTCCTGAGTCACCAGAGGTGGAGCTGGCACATTAGCGGAACAGCTTAAGCACCCACCCTTAACCTTCACACCTTCACACCTGATAATAAGCTTTAAATAGCTTCAGAGAGGGAGGAAGCTAGCTAGCACGAAACACACCAGGTGAATAACCATTGTTTCTGCTTACTGAGAAAGGGGAGGTTCATTAAGTGACACTGCCTACACTTCCCATAGGGTGCTACATCTGTGCATGTGGGAGATGGGTCTAGTGGTGAGAATTGTAAGCTCTGGTCCCTCCTTGCTCAAGAGACCAGCTTTCCTTGGCAGTCCCTGCAACCACAGGCCAAAACATGGTCTCCACTAGACAGCGGGCATATTCTAAGAAGACCATGGCAACCCAGACGGAGAGCTTGCTGCTCAGGTCTCTGGCTGCAGGGAGTGCCTGAGCCTGCTGCTGTCCGGGGAGAGTGGCAGGGACTCCTGCTCACATCTGTGTGAGGTGTGAGCAGCCTAGTGGTGGAACTTAAAGATGAGGTGCAGAGACTTAGGGCCATCAGGGAGTGTGAGCGGGAGATCGACTGGTAGAGTAACTCGCTGGCTTACCAGAGAGAAGGGTTCCGGGAAAATACCCCCAGAAAGCTGGTGGACCCCCTGCCCTGTCACAGTCGGACAGACCTGACTGATGAGGAAGGTTGGAAGAGAGTCCTGACTCGGTGTCACAGGAGTCACTCCCACCTGCCTAGCCCACTTCCCCAGCTCCCTCTGAGCAACAGGTTCCAGCTGCTGGAGGTTGAAGAGGACGTGAGTGAAGAGGTAATGAAGGATCTGCCTAAAAGAGAGCCTAGGGCGAGGCGGTCACCCCCATACCTTGAGACTGCCTCTGACAGGAAAGAAAGAAGGGTGGTCGTGGTGGGTGACTCCCTTCTCAGAGGAACAGAGGGCCCCATATGCAGACCTGACCCAGGCCGTCGGGAAGTGTGCTGCCTTCCTGGGACTCAGGTCAGGGACATAACCAGGAAACTCCCTAAGCTGGTTAGGTCATCTGACTACTTTCCATTACTTGTAGTTCAGGTGGGCAGTGATGAAATTGCTCAGAAAAGCCTACAAACTATGAAAAAAGATTTCAGGGGTTTAGGGAGTTTAGTTCAAGGGTCGGGAGCTCAAGTGATCTTCTGCTCTATACCTTCAGGGGCAGTAAGGGACAGTGAGCGGGACTGGAAAGCACAAGCAATGAATAATTGGCTCAGAGGCTGGTGTTGAGCCAGAAACTTTGCGTTCTTTGATCATGGGGCAGTTTACTCTGCCCCTGGCCTGTTGTCTGTCTATGGAACCCACCTATCTCAACAGGGGCAAAGAATACTAGCGCGGGAGCTAGTGGGGCTTATCGAAAGAACTTTAAATTAGCTACAAAGGGGGAAGGGGACAAAACAGGCCTCTCAAGAGATGAGCCTAGGGGAATGATGCTTACACTGGGGGTGAGGCAGTTGACTCGACTGAAGTGCATCTATACCAATGCACGCAGCATGAGCAACAAGCAGGAAGAGTTGGAAGCAATTGTGAATCAGGCTAATTATGACCTTGTTGCTATTACCAAAACATGGTGGGACCACTCCCATGACTGGAGTGCTGTGATAGATGGCTACAAGCTCTTCAGAAGGGACAGACGAGGAAACAAGGGTGGTGGTGCGGTCCTTTATATTAAAGACTGTTTTGATGTTGAAGAGCTCAGGGTTGGGAATGACAGAGTTGAGTGTCTATGGGTAAGAATCAGGGGGAAGGCCTGTAGGAGCATCTTGGTGGGGGTCTGTTACAGACCACCTAATCAGGATGAAGAGTTGGACGAAGCATTCTATGAGCAGCTTGTAGAAGTCGCGCAATCGCCAGCGCTTGTTCTCATGGGAGACTTCAACTTCCCTGATATATGTTGGAAATATAATACAGCACAGAGGAAGTAGTCCAGGAGGTTGCTAGACTGCGTGGAAGATAGCTTCCTTATGCAACTGGTAGGAGAGCCTACCAGGGGTGGTGCCCTGCTAGGCCTGGTTTTCACTAACAGAGGACTGGTGGGAGAAGTGAAGGTTGGGGACCGTCTTGGGCAGAGCGACCACGGAACTGTAGAATTCTCTATTCTTGGAGAAGTCAAAAGAGTGACCAGCAAAACTACTTTCTTGAACTTCCAAAGGGCAGACTTTGATCTGTTCAAGATGCTTGTAGCACGGGTTACTCGGGAGTCGCTTCTCAAGGGTAAAGGGGTCGAAGAAGCCTGGACACTCCTCAAGATGGAAATCTTAAAGGCGCAAGAACAGGCTGTTCCTGAGTGCCGTAAGGCGAGCCGTAGGGGAAGACGACCAGTGTGGATGAGCCAGGAACTACTGTTGAGACTCAGGGAGAAAAAGAGAGTCTACGTCCTCTGGAAGAAGGGACAGGCTACTTGGGGAGATTACAAGGAAGTAGCTAAGGTATGCAGGGAGGAAGTTAGGAAGGCAAAAGCCCAACTTGAACTCAGATTGACCACTGCAGTAAAAGAGAATAAAAAATCCTTTTATAAATATATCAACGTCAAAAGAAGAACCAAGGAGAATTTTCATCCTATACTTGATACAGCAAGGAATGTGGCCACTGAGGATAAGGAGAAGGCTGAGGTCCTCAACGCCTTCTTTACATCTGCCTTTAGTAGCCAGACCAGTTATCCTCTGGGCATTCTACACCCTGATCTGGAAGCCTGGGATACTACTCAGAATATACCTCCAGCGATTCAGGTGGAGACAGTCAGAGAACTCCTCCTCTGTCTGGACTGTCACAAGTCCATGGGACCGGATGGGCTACAACCTCTGGTGTTGAGGGAGCTGGCGGGGGTGACTGCTGAGCTGCTCTTGGCCATCTATCAGTGCTCCTGGTTAACTGGAGAGGTCCCAGAGGATTGGAGGCTTGCTGATGTGACTCCTATCTTCCAGAAGGATCTGGGGAACTATAGGCCTGTTAGCCTGACCTTGGTACTGGGGAAAGTAATGGAGCAAGTCATCTCGGGTGAGATTGCACGGCATATGCATGGTGTCCAGGGGATCAGGCCCAGCCATCATGGGCTCATGAAAGGCAAGTCGTACCTGACCAACCTCATCTCCTTCTATGACTGGGTGACCAGACTGGTAGATGAGGGAAGGTCTGTTGATGTAGTCTACCTAGACTTCAGCAAAGCCTTTGACACGGTCTCTCACAGGCTTCTTCTGGGGAAACTGGCTGCCCGTGGTCTGGACAGGTATACACTCCTTTGGGTAAGAAACTGGCTAGAGGACCATGCCCAACAGGTAGTGGTTAATGGAGTTAAGTCCAGCTGGCGACCCGTTACAAGTGGTGTCCCCCAGGGGTTGGTACTGGGGCCTATCTTGTTTAATATCTTCATTGATGACCTAGATGAGGAGATCGAGTGCACCCTCAGTAAGTTTGCAGATGACACCAAGTTGGGAGGTGGTGTCAATCTGCCTGAGGGTAGGGAGGCCCTTCAGAGGAATCTAGATAAGCTGGATTGCTGGGCTGAGGTGAATGGGATGAGGGTTAACAAGACCAAATGTCGGCTCCCTGCACTTTGGCCACAACAACCCCATGCAGCGTTATAGGCTTGGGGACGAGTTGCTGGATGATTGTGAAGAGGAAAGGGACCTGGGGTGTTGGTTGATGCTCGGCTTAACATGAGCCGACAGTGTGCCCGGGTGGCCAAGAGAGTCAACAGCATCCTGGCTTGCATTAGAAATAGTGTGGCCAGCAGGAGCAGGGAGGTGATCATCCCCCTGTACTCAGTACTGGTGAGGCCGCACCTCAAGTATTGTGTTCAGTTTTGGGCCCCTCACTACAAGAAAGACATTGAGGCCCTGGAGTGTGTCCAGAGAAGGGCAACAAAACTGGTGAGGGGTCTGGAGCACAAGTCTTATGAGGAGGCCCAAAACTGAACACAGTACTCAAGTACACCAGGGCTGAATACAGAAGGATGATCACTCCTCTGCTTCTGCTGGCAACACTGTTTCTGATACAAGCTAGGATGACATTGGCCCTCTTGGCCACCTGGGCATACTGCTGGCTCACATTCAGTCGAGCAACAGCTGACACTCCAAAGTCCATTTCCTTCACACAGTCTTCCAGTCACTCTGCCCCAAGCCTGTAGTGCTGCCCGAGGTTGTTATGGACAAAGTGCAGGACCCGGCATTTGATCTCGTTGAACTTCATCTCAGTGGCCTCTGCCCAACGATTCAGCCTGTCCAGATCCCTCTGTAGGGCCTTCCTACCCCCAGGCAGATCAACACTTCCTCCCACCTTGGTGTCATCTGCAAACTTACTGAGGGTGCACTCAATCCCCTCATCCAGGTCATCAATGAAGATACTGAATAGGACAAGCACCAATATCAACCCCTGGATGAACAGGGGGTTCTGCCCCCTGGGGAACACCACTCATGATCAGTCGCCAACTGGATTTGACTCCATTTACTACCATTCTCTGGGCTTGGCCCTCCAGCCAGTTCTTTACCCAGGAAAGACTGTATCTGTTCAAGCCACGGGCTGCCAGCTTCTTCAGGAGAATACTGTGCAAGACAGCGTCGAAGGCTTTGATGAAGTTTAGGTAGACTATGTCAACAGTCTTTCCCTCATCCACCAGATGGGTCAGTTGTTCATAGAAGGAGATCAGGTTGGTCAAGCAGGAGCTGCCTTTTATGAACCCATGCTGGCTAGGCCTGATCCCTTGGTTGTTCTGTACATGCCATGTGATCTCCCTCAAGATGATCTGCTCCATAACCCTTCCTAGCACCAAGGTCAAGCCTGTAGTTGCCTGGATCCTCTTTACTATCTTTCCTGTAGATGGAAATACCTTGGCAAGCCTCCAACCCTCTAGGACTTCTCTGGTTAACCAGGAATGATGATAGTGGAAAGCAGCTTGGCTATCACCTCCACCAGCTCTTTCAGCACCCTCAGGTGGATCTCATCTAGCCCTGTGGACTTGTCACAGTCCTGGTGGAAGCAGTAGGTCTCTTTTTCCATCTGAATCACGGAGGGTTTATTCTGCTCTACATCCAAGACTACCAGGTCAGGGTGTAGAGTACTTTGAGGATAACTGGTCTGACTTTTAAAGGCAGATGTAAAGAAGGCTCAGTCTTTTCCTCATCCTCAGTGGCAACATTCCTTGCTGCATCCAGTAAGGCATGAAGATTCTCCTTAGCCCTTCTCTTACTATTAAAATATTTGTAAAAAATTTTTTTTTGTTCTCTGTTATCCAATGGCCAGGTTGAGTTCAAGCTGGGCTTTTGTCTTTCTAATTTTCCTCCCTGCATATCCTAAAAACTTATTTGTACTCTCATTGAGTTGCCTGTCCCTTCCTCCACAGGAAGATTCTCTTTTTCTCCTGGAGTCTCAGGAAATGCTCCCTGTTCATCCACACCGGTTGTCTTCTTCACCAGCTCATCCTGTGCCATAAGGGGATAGCCTGCTCCTGCACCTTTAAGACTTCCTTCTTGAGGAGCAACCAGCCCTCCTGGATCCCTTTACCCTTCAGGGTTGAATCCCAAGGAACTCTCTCACCAGCACCCTGAACAGTTCAAAGTCTACCCTCCAGATGTCCAAGGTAGCAATTTTGCTGCCTCCCAATCTGACTTCATCAAGAATCGAGAACTCTATCATTTCGTGGTCAGTCCGCCCAAGACAACTCCCAACCTTCACATCTCCCACCAGCCTTTCTCTGTGAACGGCAGGTCTAGCAGGGTACCTTCCCTGGTATGCTCTTTTACCAGCTGTGTCAGAAAGTTATCTCCCATACACTCTAAAAACCTCCTAGACTACTTCTGCACTGTGTTGTATTCCCAGCATGTATCAGGGAAGTTGAAGTCCCCCTTGAGAACAAGGGCTGGCAATCACACAGCTTTTGCAGCTATTCGAAGAATACCTCATCTGTCTGTTTATCCTGGTTAGGCAGTCTATAACAGAGCCCCACCAGGATGTCTGCTTTGTTGGCCCTCCCCCTGCTCTCTACCCATAGAGACTCAACCTTATCATTTCTAGCCCAAACTCAACATCAAAGCATTTCATAACACAAAGAGCCATACCACCTCCCCTCCTTCTTTGCCTGATGTATGGGAACTATTGAATCACAGCCTGAACCTCTGATTGATCACCTGAGGCAAGCAGTGAGTCAGCTGTGTGGGAGCATGGGTGAAGGCAATTCAGCAGTGTGACTGGAAGGGGTGGAGCTTGGCTCCACCTCTCCTAGATCCCATTTAAGGGCTGACTGCCAGTGAGGAAGGATTTCTCTCTGGATATTGCTCCTCTTGGAGTCTTTTTCTGCAAGCTTACCCTTACATGGGTAAGCTTTTCCATTCATTTTTGGTTATCCCTTTCCAATGTGATAATCTTTCCAGCTATACACTTTCTAAAGACCAGCCTAGCTTCTCTGTATACTTGTCAATTATATATCTGTATACTTGTTGATTACACACCTGTCCCTTCTGAAGAGCTTACAGCCATCCATTACAGCACTCCAGTTGTGAGATCGATCCCACCATGTTTCTATAATGGCAACTAGGTCACAGTCTGCCTGCCCCACAGTGACTTCCAGCTCCTCCTGTTTGTTCCCCATACTGAGTGCGTTGGTGCAGATACACTTTAGCTGAGCCCCCTGCCTCACCCCCAATCCTGTTATCATTCCCCTAGGCTCATTTCCTCGCCTGGTTTTATTCCCTTCCCCCTCCACACCTAGTTTGAAGCTCTCTCAACGTGCCCTGTTAGCTCCTAGGCAAGGATCCATTTCCCCCTTTGAGATAGCTGAGACCCACCTGCAGCCATCAGGCTGGGTGCTGAGTAAACCACCCCATCATCAAAACAAACCAAGTTCTTGCATTTGCACCAGCTTCTCAGCCGTTTAATTATGAGATGGCCTTTCCTGCCACTGCAGGGATAGAGGAAAACACGACCTGTACTCCCGCTCCACCCGCTAGCAGTCCCAGTCCCCTGAAGTCCTTTCTGATAGTCCTCAGGCTTCTCTCAGCGACTTCACGGCTGCCGGCCTGAACTACCAGTAAAGGACAACGATCAGAGGGGTGCATCACACGAGGCAGTTCCCCAGAGTTATCCCTGGCCCGGTCCATGCAGGCAGCACCCCTCCCTGCGGTACGGCCGCAGCGCCCTCCGCTGCTCTCAGCGGAAGCTGCCTACGGTAATCGCCCTCGGTCCTTCCTGGACGGGGCAGCCTGGAGGTGCGAAGAAGACCGCCTCGGCCTCGACAGCCTGACCTCCCATCGCATTCTCACTCACCACTCCCGCAGATTCCAGAGCCTCAAACCTGTTATGTAGGGGCACCCGGGGAACAGAGGCAGCTCGGGACGAGGGCTGCCTTGGACGCTGGACAAACAAACCGCCCAACCGCGCCGGCCGCCCGCGCTGTTCGTGCCGCTCCTGCTCCGCCTCCATCACGTCACAACGCCGCCGCCACGCGGAGGACAATGGTGGCCAGTGCTGCTGCCTGGCATGGCGGCCCTTCAGCCAGCTGAGGCCGTTCCATGCTTCGGTGCGGAATGCGTCTGCTCCAGAGCTGATTACCTCGCCGAAAAAAAAAAAAAAAAAAAAAGAAAAAAGTCTGGCTCATTGGCCTTCTTAGCCGCAAGGGCACATGTGGCTCATGGCTAACCTGTTGTCCACCAGGACACCCAGGTCCTTCTCTGCAGAGCTTAGTTCCAGCAGATCAGCCCCTAATCTGTACTGAAGCATACATTTATTCTTCCCCAGGTGCAGAGCTCAGCACTTGCTCTTATTAAACCTCATAATGTTCCTCCCTGCCCAACTCTCCAGCCTGTCCAGGTCTTGCTGAATGGTAGCACAGCCTTCTGGCGTGTCAGCCATTCCTCTCAGCTTTTTATCACCAGCAAACTTACTGAAGCTGGACTCTGTCCCTTCATCCAGGGCACTGACGAAGATGTTGAACAAGGCCAGACCCAGCACCAACCCCTAGAAAACACTGCTAATTACAGGTCTCCAACCAGCCTCTGCATTGCTGATGACAACCCTTTGAGTTCTGCCACTCAGCCAGGTTTCAATCCACCTCACACTCATCTGTCCCACACTTCTTAAGTTTCATAACAAGGATGTTGTGGGAGAAGGTGTCAAATGCCTTGCTAAAGTCAAGGTACACTACATCCACTGCTCTCCCCACCAGTGATGACATCATAGTGATGATCTACCCAGCCAGTGATGACATCATAGAAGGCTATCATATTGGTCAAGCATGATTTCTCCTTGGTGAATCCATATTTCTGTCCCTGATAACCATCGTTTCTTCCAGTTGCTTGGGGATGGCATCTAGAACAAGTTGTTCCATCACTTTTCCAGGTATGAAATAGGGGCTGAGTGGCCTGTAGTTTCCCAGATCCTCCTTTTTGCCCTCTTTGAAGACTGGAGTGATATTGACTGTCCTTCAGTCTTCAGGCACCTCTTTCATTTGCCAGGACCTTTCAAAGATGATAGAGTGGTTCAGAAATCACCTCTGCCAGTTCTCTCAGCATAGGTGCATCTCATTGGAGCGCATGGATTTATGTACACTGATTTTGGTTAGCCACTCTCTAACTAGATCCACCTCAACCAATAGAAAATCTTCCTTTACCCAGACTCTCTCTCTTACACTTCATAGTCTGGGATTCCTGAGGGCTAGTTTTAGCATTAAAGACTGAAGCAAAGAAGCATTCAGGATCTCCGTATCAGCATCTCCTGTTACCAAGGCATCCACTTCATTTAGTAGGGTGACCCATATTTTCCCTAGTATTCCTTTTACTGTTGACATGCTTAAAGAAACCCTTCTTGCTATCCTTCACCTCCCTTGCAAGGTTTAATTCCAAGTGGGCTTTAGCCTTCTTCATTGCATCCCTACAGGCCCTGACAACATTCCCGTTCTTTTTCCACATTTCATGGACCTTCTTTCCTCTTAGTTTATCCACGAGTTCCTTGCTCATCCACACAGGCCTCTTTCCTCAGTTTCTTACTCTTAAGGATGCAGTGATCTTGAGCTTGGATGAAGTGGTGTTTAAGCGCCAAACAGCTCTCATTGGCCTCCTTACCTCTACTGCTCTAGCCCATGACTAGTAAGTCTTTGAAGAAGTCAAAGATGGTTTTCCTGAAGTCCAGGGTAGCAATTCTACTTACTGCATTGCTTCTTCCGTACAAGATTTTGAACACCACCTTGTGATCGCTGCATCCCCCAACCATCTCATCCCTGAACAGCCCTTCCTTGTTAGTAAAAACAAGGTCAAGTAGCACACCCGTCCTTGTTGGCTCTTCCACCACCTGCATCAGAAAGTTATCATTCACACACTGTAGGAACTGCTTAGACCTTGTGTACCTGGCTGTGTTGCTTATCCAACAAATATCAGGATGGTTGAAGACCCCCATGAGAACCAGTGCTGGGGAACACGAGGATACTTCTAGCTGTTTGTAGAAGAACTCATCCACTTCCTCCTCCTGATCAGGTGGCCTGTAGTACACACCAACTGAGTCACCTATGTTAACACACTCCTTAGTTCTTACCCACTGCCTGACAAGTTCTTATCCTCTGCCTAATGAAGAACAGCAAGCCAAAGAAAATGTGGGCTGAAATGCACGAAAATTCTCAGTGGACCCAGCATCAGAATGATTCACCCTGAGAGAGTGTGAGGACAGAGCTGCAGAGGGAACATAAATCTTTTGGATAAGGAGGAGCACCTGAAAGTGAAGTTTTCATTGAAGTACAGCATACTTCCACTCCATTTTCATTGGGCACTCTGGGTCTCTACAGGCCCTGAAAGCCCCTGGGCAGAGACAAAGGCAGAGGCTTTTCTTGCACTGTGTTGCAATTACCAATTTTTATAAACTACCTTGTTTGTAATGTCCAGTGTACCAGTAAGTAATGTCCAGTGGCTGTTAGATGTGTCATAGTAGGGTGTCAAACTCCAACAAGTACTTCCTGACTGCTGACCTCTTCACTTTTTGCCCCTCACTGTCACCTCCCTGCCCAACGGCACTCGGTATGGCAGGTGGGACAGCCTGGTGGAGCCCTATGTAGCTCCAGAGTACTACTCCTGACACTGATTGATGAATTCTATTTAACTGTATCCTAGAGCAGCCCAGAGAGGTGGCAAAAGCAATAACAGAAATGGAAATAAGGTTCTGTAGACCAAGCAAAGTCCTGAGGGAGGCAAGGAAGGTAGTTTTTGAGCCCATGTGGTTACTGTTTCTGATCTTTCTTGCTGTGGCTGAGTATGGTGATATAAAATTCAGGCTTGCTGGTTGTGGTTTAGCAGGAAAAAGAAAGGGGGAGATACATTTGTGGAGACTAAAAGTGAAATAAATCCTTTCAAAGAATAATTTTCAAATATACTTCATTGGTAACTCATCCATCAGTACCGATGAGCTAATGATGTAGTATCAGGAATTGTCATCCTCTGAAAAATAACTCTTCTGATCAAGTGTGACATCAGCACAGAAGGTGATCTTTTCCGAAAAGGAAGTTCTGGTCCCCTGAGCTTCCTTCTGTCTGTGTTACAGAGATGTTTCTAATACATACCAGCTCACTCAGACAGGGGGTTGGCACAAACCTCCTCAGTGTCCTGCTGGGCTCTTTGCCTATGATCACATTGCCCATCTCTCCATGCAGCCTGCTCTTTCTCCGTAGACCATATAAGCCTAGAAAACCCCCAAAACAAGCACAGTAGGCAAGAGAAAAGCCATGAGCAGCCCAACTGTGAGGAGAACAGGGCCAGTAGGAAGGGCAGGTCACTGTCCTCCCCAGAGCACTTGGGACTCCCATGTCCCGGTCCCAAGTCTCATAGCCATCCCTCTCAAGGATTTTTTTCTACATACTCAGGAGGAAATGCCTAGTGGTTGTAGTCTAAATCTCATAGGATGGTGCTTCTGGGGCACAGTTTTCCTCTGGGCAACAAAATTCATTTTTCCTCGTGCTGTGAGAGATTTATACCAGCCCCAGATTTTCTGTCAACTATGTACTTTATACCCTGGCTGCTGCAGAGTAGGTTGAGGGGAGAGAAGTGAGCCAAGATAGCTTCCCTTCTCTGACAATGACTTACTTGGGTGGGAGATCTATTTTTTTTTCCATTGAGAAGTCTGACTGAGAGCTTTTTTAGGCAAAATATATTCATTTCTGGGGAAAAAAAAAAGAAAAAAGAAAAAAGAAAAAAGAAAAAAAAAGTTTGGCTTCAGAGGTTGTAATGAAAAAGACAGGCCAACCCCAAACCAAGCATTTTCCTCAGTGAATAAAATTTTTTGTTAGTGAAAACCTAAAACTGATAAGCCAGCATTAATGCTGACATGGAAAAGTTTCTTCTTTACTTTCTGGCCATGTCCTTTTATCCTCTAACTCAGAAAAATGGAGTATAATATGCCTCTTGCTCTCCAAAGACCTGAATAAATTTAAGCAGACAGATGTATAATGAGGTTTATTTAACAGACCCTTTTATACTACAGATGTTTCCACAGACAAGCATGAACGTGGAATCCATCAGTTTCACAGGAAGCTCTTAATACCCACTTGAATTTAAAATACACACTTAAGAAAAAATTGCATTGTATTTTAATAGCTGTGAGTGACTTTGGAGGTTGTGAACACAGGGAGACAAGTGGATGTATTGGCATCAGGCATTAATTCCCATTTTAAGTTCTAGCAGTGTGCGGCCGTCCTTGAACTGTCACGGTGCAGCCACTGCTTTTCTGGTCTTGAGAGGGCTTTTTCTGACCAGAAACCAGCAATCATAGCAAATTCTATTGCAGTTTCATTAGTCAAACAAACACCCACTGGAGACCACTGTTTTCACTAATAGCATGCTAACACATTTGGTCAAATCCTATGTGTAATGCCAACAGAGATTTAAATGATAATTCAAAGTTTAAGCCAAAGCTCACTTATGCCCTATTAGGGTCACCTTTGTAGGGGCCAAATTTCACAGCAGTGAGAGGAAAGAGAAGAAATAGATATCCAGCACAACTAACACAATTAAGTGGTCAGCTAACTCATCCATGAATTGCTTTGAATGAGAGAATTCTGATGGAATCCTTTTACTTGTAAAACCACTGATTCTCTTTCCTCAATGCTTGTAAGGAAAGACAGATATGAAAAAGCACTCCTGATGACATCCACACGTTCGTGTGCTTTCCACTATGGTGGGAAATGCATGTGAGCAATTCCTTATGGCGGCTTTCACACAGTTCCCAGACACAAAAGTAAACCTGAAGGAAACGACATAGCCCAGAGGCATGGTCTCTCCTTGTGCTGAGGGTCACTTCATCCACTTAACTCAGCAGTGGCTGAAAATCCACTCTGTAGCCTAAAGAAATGTTGCCTAGTCACTCATTTCCAGGCTGCTGCCTGAGAGCATAGCAGGGCTCTCTTACTTCAGTTGGATGAAATGTTTTTAGGAGAAATTTCTCTGACAATCTGTGTATATCACCCTTCTGTTACATGATACACAGTCTTTTCAGCATTATTCAGTCAATGCTAATTTAATCTTCATTGCAAGCCTTTATATCTAAATCATTTATATCTCTTTTTTTGACAATACAAACAAATTTCAAACCAGGTGTTGCAGCACAAGAATTATTATTTCATGGGTAGCTTGTGTGTGGGAGAATATTTCATTATCACTTTAGCTTCTTTGTTCCCTCAAGACAAAGAATGGAGAGGTCAGACTATCCCAGTGTCCTTTGAGAGATGTTAGAAGCAAAGATTTTGCTGAGCTGCCCTGACTCAGGTGCATGGCTTTGCTTTTTTAGTATATGCAGGCAGTGGTCTGGGAAGGCTCAAAAATGCTTCGGGAGACTTTGTGACTTTTTTTTTTACACGAAACTTGTCAGAAATAATGGTCTTTTAGGAAAACAAGATAACCTTGATTGGATATTGACTCCTATTTTATGGTTGTGTAGGGCAGTGATTTCTAGCTGCATGTTGTCACATGAAAAAACACCCAAAACCCAAAGTTATCACAAGGGTCTGTTAACTCCCTGTGACTAAGGAACTGTTTTTTTTTGTGCTATGCTGCCATAGTGACTGCCTCTGCACAGTCAGAATTGAAGGAGAATGGACTTCACCTTGACAAAGGCAGCTTGAATCTACTGATGCTGTGAAAGCTTCTGTGAGTATCCATTTTTCTGCATCAGGCTGCCTTCATGCATGGTCTCAGTCTGTCAGTGTAGCTTGACATTGGAGCCTGGAGAAGACTGCTGACATCAGCCGCACAGAAAGCAATAGTGTAAGTAATGCACACAGGCATCTGTTCCATTTCGTTGCTTGTCTCAAGAGAGAGGATTCTTGAAAGTCCAGAATATGCTCTCTATGAGTTCAGCATGATTGCAAGCACCATAGGAAGTTCTGAAAAAGAAAAATACCACAGTTTTAATAGAAGACTAATGTGGTTGCTGAAGCAAGGGGGGGACCTCATCTCTCCTTAATCCATAATGGATACAAAATGTGAGACTCCTGTTTCTCTAAATTACTTCTTACTAAGGCACTTCAGCGCACTAATCTCGGTAAATAGCCATCCCATTGTAGCTTCTCTCTAGGCACCCACTAACTTAGCCTCCCACTCCCATGCTGGAAGAAGAAGTGGCTGCTGCTGACTGCTGAATTATAGGCATTGCCAGGATGACATTTCGTAACAACAAAAATCTTAACAAACAAACAAACAAAAGGAAAGCAACTGAGAAAGCATCTGAGGGGAATAGGATGTGTTTTCCAACTGCTGTACATGTGACAGCATGATACCTGCTAAGACAGCATGAGCAGGAGATGGTGCCAACACGCAGCAATGAGCCACCTACTGCTTCTCATGGAACTAGATGCAAGCAGGATCTCTTCCAATCATCTAGCAGTATCGCCAGCCCAGGTATTTGAGCCTCAGTTTAATTTTAGCAGCTGCTGTCAATCAGGAGGTGTGGGCAGTTGCACATAAGGGTCTTGGCCAATCCTTCCCTTCACTTTCCAAATTGCAGTTCAAGTAAACTAATAAAGGAAAGCTTCAGGTATGAGAGCTGAGGTTGCCCCTCCGCTTCAGTGCTGTGCAATGTCTCAGGCTCTGATCCCAGAGACAGTGGCAAACACAAGCTAAGCAGGGCCTGTCGCTTGTCCTGTGTGTTTATATGCTTCTGTCCCCATATAAACTTCTCCACTGAGTCTGTGCAGCAGCTTACAGGAACACATAATTAAAAGGATCACAGAACTAATCAAGATGAAAAATAACCCTAACAAAATATACTGTGAGAGTTATTTTAAATAATATATCAATTCTATGCAAATACCAGGCATGCCTACTAATACATTATGTCATATATAGTTGTAAACTATAGTACGTAAACTTTTAATATATCTACTGCAAAACATCAAAACTTTACATTTCCAAATCAGATGAGTTTATTGCTGTGATTCACTTTCCACTGACGTACAACAACAAAACCCCACTTCATAGAGCCTCTGCCATGCATTCTGCTAGTTCTTACAGCCCCCTTCATTGTTGGGAGCCCAGGTCTGATCTCTTCACCTTAAAAGACAGCAGCCAACACACTGTAGTCAGGACAGAAAATGTATTTCATAGAATCACAAAATCGTTAAGGTAGGAAAAGACCTCTAAGATCACCCAGTCCAACCTTCAGCCCACACCCAGCACGCCCACTGCCCACGTCCCTCAGTGCCACATCCACACGGCTCTTGAACACCTCCAGGGACGGTGACTGCACCACCTCCCTGGGCAGCCTGTGCCACTGCCTCACTGCTCTTGCTAAGAAGAAATTTCTCTTAATATCCAACCTGATTTAATGCAATGAGCATAAAATCCGGGCAACAGCAATGATGGTCCCCCAAACAATCAGCCTTTTGACCCTCCATCATCTGCCTGGTCTGCAACCTAATGATGAGAGAAACAGCCAGGCCATAGTGCATGCCCTGCTCTCAGCTGCAGCCCCAGAGTGATCTGCCCATCCTCTCTCAGCTCCCACGGCATGGCACTCACACACCATACTGTGTAGCAGTGTAACGAAAATGACTTTTTAATAAAATTTTGAAGCCAGAGGTAAAAAGATCATAAATCTTTAGAAACAGCTCATTAGGAAGCTGGAATTAAGCACAAGTGAGTAGGAATTTTAAAGATGACATCCTAATTTTTTAATTTAAATTATTGGTACTGCAATCTTCTATTAATTTCCTTCAAATTTGTGTATGGACTTAAGAAAAAATACAGCCCCCATCTATCTTGTCAGACACATACGTTCAGGATTTTAACAGCAAGAGATTGAGAGCACAAGCCCAAGGTTAGTGCAGAGAAAGCTGCAGAAGGACCCTCTGCCATGGGAAGTCTGAGCACCTCTCATTTTTTAGCACAAGGCCCACAGATCCTCGTGGCCACACAGTTTCTTTTTTCTACATTACTTCAGCTGGAGAGCTTCAAGCACACCGCTGAAAATGTCAGAGAACAAATCAGAATTGAGAATAGAGCGCTACTGATGTGCACCTCAACACATGCAAAGAGAGGGGCAGCGCTCCTTCCTGCAGCACTTGTGCTGGTACAAGTAGTACAATCCCACTAGTTCAGCACAACGATCAGGAAACATTAGAAACCATCAGAGTTGCAGGAGGGCTGTGTGGAAGGAAAGGACCTTGGGGTCCTGTTTGATGCTCGGCTCAACGTGATCAAGTAGAGTACCCAGGTGGTCAAAGAGGCCTACGGCATCCTGGCTTGTATGAGCAGTAGTGCAGCCAGCAGCCAGCAGTGATCATCCCTCTGTACTCAGCTCTGGTGAGGCCGCACCTTTAGTGCTGTATTCAGTTTTGGACCCCTCACTACAAGAAAGATATTGAGGCCCTGGACCGTGTCCAGAGAAGGACAACAAAGCTGTTGAGGGGTCTGGAGAACAACTCTTATGGGAAGCAGCTGAGGGAGCTGTGGTTGTTCAGTCTGGAGAAGAAGAGGTTCATGGGAGACCTTACCACTCTCTACAACCACCTGAATGGAGATTGTGGTGAGGTGGGGGTCAGTCTCTTTTCCCAGGTAACAGAGATAGGATGAGAGGGAATGGCCTCAAGTTTGCCAAGGGAGGTTAAGAAAAATTAATTCTTAGGAAGAGTGGTGAGGCAGTGGCTCAGGCTGCCCAGGGAGGCGGTGGAGTCACCGTCCCTGGAGGTGTTCAAGAGCCATGTGGATGTGGCACTGAAGGACGTGGTCAGTGGGTGTGGCATGGAAGGTGGGCAGTTGGACTAGTTGATCTTAGAGGATTTTCCAAACTTTATGATTCTATGATCTCTAGGTGTGTCACTGCAGATAGGAGGAGTGTAATTTTCACAGTTGCAGAAGGGCTGGGTTGAATATAATCACTACCAGTTGATGCAGTGCATTTGTTGTTCAGAACTCTGGGAGATGGGATTTGTCTGAGTGCAGGAAGGTGGAAGCTCAGTACCCACAAACACCAGGCACAGATGGTGTGAGGAGGAAGAGGAGCAATGCAATCCACATGGAGATGTGCAAACAGCAAACCTCAGGAGAGGTCAGGTGCAGCATTGCAAATGGGCAGCTCACTGCTGGGCTTTGTGAAAAGCTGTGAAGCAGCATGAAAAAATAAAAATCCAGTAAAAATGGATTTGTACTTTCAAGAGCAGTTGTAACAGACTCCCTGCAAAGTCTGGCCAGAGGCTCTGAGAGTGTTTTATCACTGTAGTCCTTGCCTCTGTGATGGTTTGTAGCAAAACCAAGCATCTTTCTCATAGGGAAAAAAAAGCCTGTGACGTGATGCTGGCCGCATGTGCCAAGACTCACCATTGTTAATGAATTCCTTACTTTCAACTTGATACATCTTTTTTGCTTGCTTTCCAGCCTTCTTGTGTTCTTGTGTTCCTTTGTGCATTTGCACGTCACCTTACCAGATTTTTCTGGGCGTTTGTGAAAAATGTTTCACATTTTTCTAATGTGAAATATGACCAAGTACATGCAAAGCATTGGCATGCATTCATCATTACCTCTTTCCCAGATTTAATTTTCTTGACTGCATTGTTCACATGTTTCTTGGCTGGCAGCACCCTTACCGGTACCCTTAGGCTACAAATACCCACTGATTCCCCTGAGGCTTGGACCACGTGGAACTTCCCCTATAAGACTGCCAAACACCCATAGCAGTGACACTTTCCCTGCTCCTTGCCTCAGCATGCACACAAGCCACTCTCATTAGCATTTTGTACTGAGAGCAGCCCCATCTTGGCCTAGTGGTTTTGAGGAATGGGTCTGCAACAGCCCAGAGGTAAAGCAACCCTCAGGGCATAGAGCCAATGCAAGGCAGAGCAAAGGCCCTGGCAGTCAAGCAGTGGTACTGCCCGTGTCGGCACACTGGGACACGATTGCTTTAGTGAGGGTGAGCCAGCCATGCTACACAGGACAACAAGGACCTTCTCCTTTTAGCAGGCTCCCATTCCTCATGGGGAGGACACAGGCTACCACACTGGTGGGTGATATCACCCACCCAGCCCTAGAATGGCAGAGTGCAGACTGGAGTGGGAGCAATGCCATCAGACAGCATTATCTGCCGGGCAGAATACTAAGTCCCGTCGCCTTGGAAATGCCCCACACTACCCACACAGAGAGTTCAGCTCTACCATATGTGTGTACATATTGCCTTCTTATAACCTCAGGCTGTGCCCTCTCAATTCAGAGCATCATCGAATTTTATAGTGCTGCTGTGTTTGAACTCATTGTCAGAGCGACATCAGCTGGGAGAAGCTGGTACTGGAGCAGAGTTGCATTTCTAAGAAGTTTATATCCAACCAAAACCAAATTGCTCCCTGGTTCTAAGCAGAGCATCTCAGTTCTTCCAATATCCAAAAATCCTGGGCAAATTATAACTTCTTTTAATCCGAAAGCAACTGATGACTTCTCGCTTCAAAAGAGTTACCCAGATTAATACCAAATGAAGTACTTCAATTATTCATGCGAACCATAAATTCTTTATAAATTAAATTAACAAGAGAAAACTAGAGAGAAAGAGTGAAGCACACACTGGTGAAAGGACAGAGTTGGGTTTTTCTCTTTCAGTCATATAGAAATGAATCTTCAGCACTTGCTCTCAAGAGGTTGGAGCTGGCAATTGCCATACCACAGGGATGGCTGGTTGGCACAATTCTTTCATTTTTGGTCACTGTATTTTAATATTTTAAGACTATATGTTTCTCATTAAAAGGCAAGGCAGCTGCAACACAATGCTAAGTGATTCAGCATATGTTTGTAATAATTTCTGTTTCTGGCTGGCAATATATATTACATTACACGCAAGAACATCATATATTTCATATGATCTTGGCGTAGGTCAGGATCGTATTTCTTTCTGACAGATATTAACAATTGCTGTAAAGTAAATTACCTTAGATAATTCTGGCATTCGTAGATGAGTGGAAAACACACCAAGATTTTCTTTGGAAAGAAAGTATACTTCATTTTCAAATACATGATAGTTGAGGTTGAAGAAATCCTCCTCTGAGAGGAAGATGGGTAAAAAAAGCCTTGGAGACTCAGAACCTATGTTGAAAGATTCGTATTTTTCTTGCAGCAGGAGGCTGTAATCTTTATGGAAATTTTTCAGCTGAAGAACTCCATAGGTGCAGTTGAGCTTGTCTTTTGGGAAAAGAAGCTGCATGAACTCTTACTTAGCAATGCCTGTGGTGTATGCTACTCTCTAATCTATTATGGATTTATTGAACCACCACAGCATTGACAGCATTGACAGAAGGACTTTGGATTATGATTGTGTCTAGTGACTAAAGTCGTGCAGTCCTGGCAAGTGATGGGCATTTTCAGTGCCTAGGGTAAGTCTCGCAAAGGGAAATTGCCACTTTTTTCATACAGAAAGCTGAATACCCTAAAGGTCACAGGAAACAAAGCTTTCTAGACACAAGCTAATTTAAGAAATAGCCATGAAAAATTGGACTGCATGCAGCAAGTCTTTTGGGAAAAGGGAGAAAGCTGAGATTCCCAGAACAACATCACTCTTGGGCTTTCCTTGGCACCAACACCCTTTGGTCCAGAGACAGGTGCTGAGCTAGTATGTTCCCTGGGACTACTGTCAGGAAATGGAGTTGTCTTTAGCTCATCCATTTCATTAAAGGAGTTTCAAGGTGATATCACAAAAGGGAAGGTGCTCAGTGGAGTAAATATCTCCAGTAATTCTCAAACAATTAATTGAAGTTAGATTGAGCTGAAGCTTGCTTGTTTCTCAGCAGCAAACAGCACGTGGCCAAACTTCAGTTTTGTTGCTGGTTGAAAGAAAATTATAATCAGTAGTAGCTCAAGCAATAGAAAATTCCAGGAAAAGCAGAGAGCATTGCAGCACAGTTCTCTTTTGCAAGAGTTCTTCTACGATCACAAGGCCAAATACAGTTTAAAAGAAGAAATACAGATGCCCCAGCATTTAGAAGCTTTGGAAACAAAGGCTTTAAACGGGCCACATAAAATGTTTAATTGGTCAGTGCTCTAATATAACACTCTGTTGGGAAGCTGACTGGTCCTGGAATGAATCTGTTACCTGGAGTTGAAAGTAATTCTCCATGGGACATTTGAAGTTTAATCAGACCAGCTTTTTCAAAACCCTATGCTGAAGCCCACGTAATGAGAAATGTTTCTAGCTGAATGGTATTAAAAATGAAAGAGAGAAACTACTCTTTCTTGCCCAAGGGCGTAATGAATTTCAGTTGCTTCAGTTTTTAGATAGCAAGGATATACACAAAAGCTATGCTGAAGCTGTCTGGTTTATTTACATCTGAGATGTAGCGCCAGCAGGAGACAACTCCTGGCTTACAACACCAGGGCCACTTTCAGCCAGTGGTCAGCATCAGCAGAAATCACTGCTTTTTCTCAGAGAAATTAGGAGTTTCTCGTCTTCCTTGCATTTTAGTTTTCTGGCGATGTTTGTTTCCCCCCCTGCTTGCTTGTGTGTACGTTCAGTCAACATTAGTGCTCTACCTGGATGTAAACACAGCCTATTAAATAACATTGCCATCCTCAGTCAAAATTTCAGAGTACCTTTTATACCTCTAAGGAAAACATTTTTATTTCTTCCTTCATTTTTTCTCTTCCATCTCTTAAAAAAAATAAAATAAAATAAAAGCACTCCTTTATTTAAACTTCCTCTGCGGAGTAGTGAAGACCAAAAGACACAATACTGTCTGACCAAGCAAGGATACAAGCAAAAACCCACACAATATATAGAACCATAGAATCATTAAGATTGAAAAAGACCTCCAAGATCATATAGCTCAACCGTCAGCCCACCCCCAAAATGCTCACAAACCACATCCCACTGCTATATCTTGAACACCTCCAGAGATGGTGACTCCACCACCTCCCTGAACAGCCTGTGCCACTGCTTCACCTCTCCTGAAAAGAAATTGCCCTTAACACCCAACCTGAACTTCCGTACTTCGACTACTTCAGAAGTTGAACAGTTCAGCATATGGTTACTCCGCAGCTGCTGGCTGCAACAAGACTGACTTGTGCTTTATTTTCCTACAGAGCAGCCTGATTTGGGTATGTTCTTGCTTGGGTATTCAGTCTCACAGAACTTGGAACACTCCAGGGTTTTGTAACCCTTTGAATACAACTGTCCCAGGTGTGGAAAAGATCGTAGAGCAGCAAAGACAGACTTTTGTTCCTAAAAATCCTACAATAAAAGCCTTCCCCAGCTAATTTTTCCTTTTGTTCTTACAGAACTCATTGTAGGGCTGGTGGATTATTCCTGAGGGCATGTTCAAGCTCCTGTTACAATTCCTAGTCCCATGGTGGGAACAGTTCAGGTCATTTTATTAGGAAACCAAAATCCCATTGTGGGTATATGTATTTCCACACAGTTACTGTGAAGTCCAACATTTTGGCATGCCTTAGGACACAGAGAATGTACTTCATTGGGGAAAAAAAAAGGTGTTGAGTTTCTGCAATAAAACTTTACCTTAATTAGGATTTTTTCTAAAACAACTTTATTTTTTGGTCTTAGTCCTGAAATAGGCAAAACTGTGTCTCACAGATATCTTTTCCTCTAATTAATCTAATTAATCTCATCTCTTTCACTTTCTTGCATTTTCACATTTTCAAACTTTTCTTTCCATGCACACACTTCGCAGCTTTCACCCTTACTTGTTAGTGTGGGTTTGTTTAGGTTTTTTCTTTTCCCCCCGTTACTTTTATTAATCCATTTATTTTACGTACACTTATATCTCACTTCCTTCTATAACAGGCTTCTTGCAAGCTCAGCTCCTATGAAGCATACACCTTGAGAGTGAGCATACTGAAAAACCCAGGTTTGGTAGGAAGAAGGGGAAAGCAGTTAACTTTTTTTTTTTAAACCCAAAATATACCTTTCCCTAACTGGGAAGAATTACAAACAAGCAACAAATCTTATTTTCAAGAAACAGCTTGTTTGGTGCCAACCGTGCTTGCTTAAATTATAATTCATGTAACTATTTCTGCTTGTTTTTGATTTGTGAGTTTTGATACATGGAAATACACCTCCTGAATGGTAATTTCTTCCCTTTCGATTATAACACAAATCGCAAACATAAGAAAAGATGTGTTAAGATGTTAGATCTATTATGGATAAAAATACAGTTTCTATGAGTTTTCACACTCATCACAACTACAATGAGATAATCAAGTGTTTCTCCTGCAGCTTCTAAACAACAGTTCAACACTGGCAGCCTGAAAGCAACCTCAAAGAATTAACCTAATGTTTCGAACATCTACTATCCAGCAGTCCCTTCACAATTCAAGAACTGCTGGGCAATAAAAAAAAAAACATTTCAGACAATTTCAGCTGTTTCTGGTAGCATTAGACAAATACCTAAGTACCAACGTTTCTGACACTTACCTCCACTTTTTAACTACTTTTTTTCAGTAACAGCTTACGATCGTTCTCTTATTATCTTCAAATTCTCTCCTTTCATAGATTGCTATGCTGATACTACCTCATAAATGAACATACCTGGATGTTGCGTGTCGCAAACCCCAAACACAAGGATCAGATCCTCTGTTGAGATAACTCCATAAACTGCAGACATCTTCTGGCTTCATCGCCATTACCACCATTTAATCCAGAAAATCAGTGCCACAATTATTTTAATTAGAGGCAGGTATCAAATATTTTTTTTTTTTCCTTCCCCCTTCTCAGCCTTTTTTTTTTAACCTTAATTTCAAATTATTAATGGCTAAAACATCAATACTCTCCAATTACAAGCTGGTAAAGTTTCAGTTTGATGCCTGGTTAGGTGCTGTGAGTACTCAACCTGAAATACAGATACAGAATGTAACTGAGGCATATTATTAATTACTGAAGTAATATTGTTTAGCATAATTCATATTACAAATTACTTTCTCAAAAGAAGTTACACAGCATCAGGTCAAATATATTGTAGAAGTCATAATATTGCGTTGCTAGATAAGCAACACAACACGTGTGATTTTGAAGAGCAAACTAAAATCCCCATTGTAACTGGTGTATTTCCCACAGACCAGAGCAATCAGATCTTGTATAATGCTTCCTTCAAAAAAATTCTGCCATAAACTCCTGTCAGTGGACATTGCATCACGCTTCTTTCATTGATCAGGCAATGGAGACCTGTTGTCTTGTTCTGCTTACAACTGATGGTTGTAAGCTGTCGGCCCGTAATTCTCGCCATTGTTCCAATCAAAACACGAATCCCAGATCAAACTCAGATGGACACAAAGATACTAATTACTATGAGCACCAATAAAAGGTCGTCATTTCACTGGGTAGTGAGCACGTTTAAATGCGCTTTAGAAGGCCGACAAATTACTGAAAGTTCCTCAAAATGCCAACGGAAACATTGTTAAACTGAGCAATCTGTACAGTTTAAAGATGACCGAATATTTCAGTGTTGAACTTGGCAGTCTAGATGGATAAGAGGTACAATGAGAAGATACATTTAAAAATAAGGTAATAACTGTATAAACAGGATTTGACCTTCTGAACAAGAACAGAGCTAACGATGGAGTTCACAGGCCACGTGAAGTAAGGCAGACTACAGGAATGAAGAATAAAAGTCCTTACTGGGATGCATTCATTTACTGATTAATACCAATCTTTCAATTTAAACATTCCTAAAAGAACAGAATTACTGTTTTCCCAGGACCCATTACGTCCTACCGGTGCTTCCATCATTACTTATTATAGCCCCATTTTAAAATTTGCAATTAAGATGTTCAAGTAAGCTGTTACAATAATGAGGTATACTGAGTTGCAGTAGAAAATACACAGGCAAGTATCAAGTCAAAGAGTACACAACTTCCAAAAAAAAAAAAAAAAAAAGATAATTTGCCTTCTTCCTGTAACTCATTTGCGATCTTGGAAATAATGAGAATGCAGTGCATACATTAATCCTTAAACTGATCATGCATGAATATTAGAGACAGCTTTCTGAAAAATTAACAAGTCAACAGACACTGGCTGTATAACATTTTTATTTTACTATATTGACATTTTATGCACAAATATTTTAGAGTAAAAATAACTGTTTCATAACTGTAAAATTACCAAAAAAATGAAAAACACAAAACAAATACATAATTATCAGCAGAGTATAAGTGTCTTTATTTAAAGAGTAAAAAGTATGCAAAAACCTTCTTTTACAAAAAATTTGGGAATATTCTTTCTATGTTTTCATCTGGCAGCATCAGAACAACTCTTGACAGTATATTCTACATCCTTTTTTCACTGAAGACATCAAGTTAGTCACAGGTTTCTCCCTCAACTACAGAAAATATGACAGTGATTTTATACTGTTTGAAAGATTTCGTCTTTGCTAAATTAGAACAAGGTGGAAAAGCAGATGACCAAAACAACCCAAAGAACTGCATACCTACTGAAAAACTTCAAACTAACAAGCAGATGTATTTACAAATCAAGTGTGATATCAGAACTTCCCCCTAGAGGGCTTACCACGCATGAAGAACATTCAGGGGGATAAATAATTGATATTACATTTCAACTTCAGCTTATCCTACTGCAGTCCAGCTAGATATAGTAAATTATTATTTTTTTAAAACTTCTTTTTTTGTACTGTATTTTAACAAAGAGGCTTTTCATGAACTCTGCTAAATAGAACTAGTGACTTGTATTGGACTTCTGTTTAATAAAGGCATGATGTTATATACATAGTTGCTGCCACTGAACTATCAGCTTCACCTTACTCTTAGAAAGCAAATCTACACCTATTTGCTAAGTCACCTCAAGCACTTGCCAATTGGTGGAGTTGGACTATTTTAACAGCAAAAGTGGATTAATGGCTGACTTCTAGTGACAAACACATACCTTGCTCATGGCTTAGAAGATTTCATTAAAAAAAGAATAAGTCAGCATGCTTAGTTGATGGAATACTTTAAGCACCCAAGAATGAAAATAATATTAAGAGTTGATGACAGGATCTGTCAAGAAAGTGTTATAGTCATGGAAGTAATAAAAAGGTAAACTAGAAATGCATGCATGTTTTTTAATTAACCAGAAGCTATCTGCAAATGAACACGCACCTATAAAACAAACAGCTCTGTCCTCAACCCATCTTTAAAATAAAGATGAACATTCTGTTTTCTGCTCTCTGACTACCAGTAAGACCATTCCTTTTCAGCCTAAGAACAACCACCCAGTACTCCCGCTACTCACCATGTAAGTACATTTTATGTTTAGAAAGTCTCTATACAAGCACTTTTTAAGGTTTAAGGGTAGCTGAATTAAAAGGTTTTCCCTTAACAATTTGCATTTTAATTAAATGTGAAATGTTAGCGGGAGCAGGGTGCTCAGTTATAAAAAGTTGGGAAATATGCCTTATAAGAATTACAAAGTTTAATAACACAAAAGAGGAGTACTAAAACCATACTATTTTCAAACATCAAAAGAAAGTCATAAACGTAGAAGCTCAAACATTGCAGTCTACTTTTTACTGCACTTTTGTATGAAGTTCTTTCTATACCAGTGTCTCAAAATTCAAAATATATTCCAAGTATTTCTATTCATCATCCATACTTCAAATTGTACCCAGCTCTGGAGCACGCATTTGGCTTATGAAGCTTCAGAAACATCATTTGAAGTTCAGAAAAATTAATTTTAAATAAAAATTACACATCTTTGCACTTTTATATATGTCATTCTGTACAATAATTTGGAAACTAAATTTCAGTTCTCTTTAAAACTATTTTCAACAACTATTTTGTTTCTAATGAGCAAGGGACTAATAACTGTGATTAACTTAGGTCTTCGGTCACTAGGATTGACTATCATGCAGGTATTAAAGCACCTGGCAGAACAGAGCATAAAAACAAGCAAACAAAACCCACCTACAGACTACTCTTTGGGTGAGGGATATTTTTTTCAAGTTTTCAAATCACCTGATGGGAGGATGGTGGGGGAAGAAGTTTTGTTTTATATTACATGGCTAGCATCAACAAAGTCTTATAACAGGTTAGTACTTGCCCTCATAAATGCAGATTATCTACATATTACAGTGAAACACTCGTAATTGGCTTTTCATCTAAGCCAGATCTAAACCTGGATCTCCTTCAGCACAGATCTTCAGTTCTGCCTAGTCTTAGTTTCCTTTCCTTATAAACACAGAAGTTATTTGAGGAACCCGATGCTTTGTCGTGTTTGGTGTGCCTTTCAGCTCTGCTTGATTAGATAAGAGTAATGAACATTTAAGGTTCATTTATGTTTAAAAGCATCAAATTCAATTTGGTAGCTCAGCAGAGAATAAAAAGCCGGAAAGAACCCAATTCAGACAACTGATCAGCCTGCGTTTACTTCATTTTTGTTAAAAAGCACTGCAAAAAAGATTTTGTAGAGCTGTGAACGCAGAATGCTGAATGCAGTTGAATGCAGTTCAACTTTTTTTCACCAATTTCAGATTGTATATCATAGAGGCCCTGACTCAAAGTTGCAGAAGTTGTGGTGATCTCTTAACTTACACTGAAACATATGCTGCTAAAAGATCCAAATTTACGTAAGTCCCAGTTCTTTGTAGAAAATCATGCATGGTATTGTATTGTGAAGAAAAAGAAGAAGCTTCCATTTCAGATAAAAGTAAAGCAACTTCTCTGGCTATATAGGAAAGGCCATGGGTTCCCACTTTCAGGTCCTAGTGCTTAATTATCTTTCTCTGTTTGCAGGGATGCAGTAGCTAGTGCTACTGCTGTAACTGGCTGCGCAATGCCATGAAGCTGCATCTTTGCTAGTTTCTTTTGTTCACATTCTCTGACCAACCGATTCAGCTCTGCTGCGCTGTATCCAATGAGAGTTTTCAAGTCACACACAAATTTGTAGACAAACCTCTTGCCTTGCACTTTGCATATCATGTCTCCATCATAATAGTATCTGTAAGAAAAAAAAAACAACAAATTACAGATTCTGAAAACTTAACTTCCACACACATCCAGTCATTTACTTAGACACCTGGATGCTGAAATAAGAATCTTTTTCATGTTAAGATTCTCATGAAATTTCATGTATCAAGATAAACTTTGGGTGTTCTCTTTCACGAGAAAGGGAAGAGAGTTGAAAGCTGCCCCTTGCACCCTGATATACTAAAGGGAAACAAAGCAGTAATTATTTTATAAGCTGTATAAAGCAACAAGACCATCACTTCTAAGCTAGACCAGTTCAAAAACAGCTTGTGGTTGGAGAAGCAGGGATGGAAAGTTTACATTGTGCTTTGCCTTAGTAAGAAGGTATTATCTCTCCCTCATTATTGTATCTTGCCTTCTTTGCTCATCTCTGCTTTTCTGAGATAAACAGTTTATGTTTGAAGCAGCCTGAAAATCAGCACTGTGGTTTTTATAGTATTAAACAGAATAAGAAGAAAAAAGGTAAAGATGTTTCTCTTTCACCAGCAAGATCAATTTAAGCAAAGTTAAAAAAAAGTAAAAAGACTTCCTATTTTCCCCTAGTCCAAGAAGACAAAAAAGGTAATTTCCTAAGAACGTAATCAAATTTCATGCCATGCTATAAACAAGCAAGTTAGAATTGAGGATATATGTCAACACAATCTAATCATATATGATAAGATATACGTTGAATACATTTCTAGTTACAGCATTTGTCTATTCAAAAACCACAAGCATAATTCTCTAAATACCCATGCAAGTTTTATTAGCTATCAGAATGTTTTGAATCACATGGAAACCTTGCTTCAGAACAATAGAGGAAATTAATACTTTTTTTTCCAAGTCTTACTTTGCTATAGGGTAATTAAACAGATGACGATCGCAGAAAGTCTACTAAATTATATGAATAACAACAAGCTGCTCCTCCACTTTTCATGACAAAAACTGTTTTTCCCAACAGCTGGGTGAAAGATCGAGCGTGTTTCTCAATGATATCATTTTCAGCACTAATCAAAACTGACACAGTAATTTCAGTACATTGATAAACAAAACATTACCATTTTTGTTTTAATAAAAGTTCAGCTTGGCAACAGTGTTTATCTCAGCAGTAAGTAAGAGGTATTAAAGATCCCTTCAGACATTCAAGTGTTAGAAAACATGTCAATTGCAAAATGGCAAGATTTTGAGCAATGTGATGTCTGTAATTCATTAACTGAAATATAACTGTAAAACTTCTCTTATACTAATTTACAGAAACTACTGTTCAGACATCTGTTTAATATCATAGTGATAAGAATATTATTCCAGAGTTCTTCAGCTGCTTTTAAGACCTTCTGCGAAGCTTGTTGATAAACTCCCCCCAAAATTAGCATCATTTATAAGATTTGATGTTTCTGTAAGCTTTCACATATACCTTCTATGCATAAATACAGATTCAGACAAACACACTGGAAACAGTGGAATGGTACTGCAGCCCTTCAAATCTAGTTTAAAGCCTTGTCAACTCCTGGGCCAGAATCCTTTTCCCTCTTTGACTCAGGTGGACTCTATCTGCAGCCATCGGGTAGGTAAATCACCCCATGGTCAAAAAAAGCCAGAATTCCTTGTGTAGCACCAGCTTCATAGCCACATATTTATTATATGGGTTTTCCTGGTCCTCTCAGTAGCCTTCCAAGCCACTAAAGGGATATGGAAAACATTATCTGTTTCCCAACTCTATCCACTAATTGCTCGAAGTCCCCTAAGTCCCTTTTGATAGCCCCCATGTTTCTCTCAGCAACTTCATTGCTGTCAACCTGAACTATCAGTAGGGGATAATAACTGGAGGAAGAAACAAGGTCAGGAAGTTTTCTAGTCATGTCTCTGACCCAGGCACCAGGGTCACAGCAAGCTTCCCTATGGGTAGAGACTGGCTCACATACTGGGCCCTGTGTTCTCTACAGAAGGGAACTGTCTATGTCAATTACCCTTCTTTCCTTCTTTGTAGAAACAGCCTTAAGGCTTAGAGTTGCCCTCCTTGCCCTAGATAACCTCCTGGGTGGACCTTCCACTGCATCCTCACTTACCTGTCCCTCAAGTCCCAGATTCTCAAACCTACTGCACAAGGGCACTCGGGAAGAGATGGCATCAGGGAGACTTACCAGCTATATTCCAGTACCTATAGAGAAGTCACTGAAAAAAGAAAAGCCACGTATGGTGGCACAAAGCAGGAGAACAACTGGCATAAGATGGAATGGGAAGGGATCAGACTGGGTATGGGAACTTCTTCCCCTGGAGGACAGGCAAAGAGTGGGATGAATTGCCCAGTGACATTGTATGGTTAAGTTGTGTATCTGCTGCCTGCCAATTTCTTCTGATGCCTCCTGTTCATGTAAATGAGATAGCAAAGAGTTGTCTTTACTTACTCCATGCCAATTCATGAACTTATAAACTTCAGACTTCCTCAGTGTTAGCATTATTTCCTCAAAGAGATAAACTTACAGAGAATTTGGTATTTTTTTAAACAATGCTAGATGAGTTTACTTCTTTTTATGAAAAATAACATAGCCAAAAGTGGAAATGATTAAAAGTCCATCTTATATCTCAGACGTCAACACAACTTTACTCTAAAAGTATTTAAATATTTATTGCTTAATGCTGCAAATACCCTTCTTGAAAACCAACAGAATTAGTGTTCACTGTATCCAAAAAGGAAATAAGAAACTTAAGGCAACTTGGATGAATTCTCCCGTGCTCCTAGAGACCAAATTAACTGGGGAAAAAAGCCTGAAATGGAGCTACTTGCACTTTTCCCCACTCCCTCAACCATATCACCTATGGAGACTCAATAATACAAATCTTTTTTACCAATGTGAAACTACAGAAGTCATGATGGAATGAAGAAAACCTGTAACCAATAATTACAGAAGAATGTTTGTCATAGTGTGAGAAAAAAGAACAGAAATAAGTAAATATAAAAGCCAGTAATTCAGAGTATTCAAACATTCCGGCAACTTTCCCCACTAACGAGTACTGCTTACACACCAGTAGATGCATAAATCTTGAAGATGTGTCAAAAAAGAGAAATAAAGGTAGGAAAAGCAAACTACAGAGATTAGCCATCTTGTCAGTGTTCAATAATCTTGGAAAAAAAAGAATTTGTATATGCTTAAGAAATTATTGCAATAATTGCTATGAAGAGAAGACTAATGCAATCCAACAGGAAGGAGTAGCTTTACAGGAACTGTTTATCTCCTTACTGAAAAAAGCCCACAAAAACATTTCGGTCCTTTATTAAAACAGCTCAAAATGCAGTAGTCAAGAGTAAGTAAACATCTGATCAATTTCTGAAGTTTCTTACCTCAAAGCCCGACTAAGTTTTTCATAGTTCATTGTGGGTTTGTTTTTGCGCTGCCCCCATTTTTGTGCAACCAGTTCGGGTTGATTCAATTTAAACTCTCCTTCATCACCAACCCAAGAAATACAGTCCCGAGCATCTTTGTCAGTGAGAAGTTCTAATAAAAACTGCCATAATTGGATCTGGCCATTGTTTCCTGTCAAAATAGGAACAAGATCCACTTCAAGTAGTCCTTTTTCATTTTCTCACCGAAGCAAGAAATTTTCAACCAACAGATTAAAGCAAACCAACACAGAACACACAATGGAAAGAGAGCCTGCATTTAGTTGATTTCATCTTCTCTGCAACAAAAGAAATACTTTCCTACAAAGCCCTTGTATTAATCTACGCAAAAAAGAAACTCAGTAATATGAAAACTAAGACTTCTCATAAACTTGTTCCTGGAACTCAGGAACAAAATTATCTAACAGTACAAATAATCACTTAAAGCACACATCTACTCTGAAATACAACAGATTAAGCATGATTTGCTTATTCTTCTTCGGGCATAAATATATACATGCAATAGAGTATATATATTTTTAATGATCACTTTTTACTGATTTTTTATATGTAATATTAGAAATAGGGAAAAAAGACCCACGCACCACAGTTTAAGTCAATATATCACCTCGCACGTACAGTCAATCATTAAGATTTCTTTTTAACTCAACTATCTGCAGTTAAATTACTAAATTCTCAACGAGATATAGAGAGTACACGTAATTCTTAAAGGGAGAAACAGAGTATTTTGCATTGATGTCAGATGACAAATTCTTGGCCTAGAAGACCTGAACGACAATAACGGACTCTCACGCAGAGAAAGGAAAGTGTAAGGATAAGGAGAATTAAGAATTTAAAACAATTCACAGAAGTGGAGAATATCAAAGCAAAAATGACAGTGTGAGTTAACCAACCTGACAAGTTCGCATATGCTTGTGATGCATTTACTTGATACAGTCCCTTTTTGGATCTATATATTTTTTTTTTCTAAAAACCTCGCAACCAGCGTGACAAAGACATGTCCTATAAAACTGTAATTCAACTTAATAAGTGTTTACTGTATTTGCATTTAAAAATAATGTAGACAATACCTGTTCTGTTCCCAGGGGAACTTCTATCTTCCCCCGAGATCCGTGGAGCTCTCTGTACTTTAGCTGCCTTTGCACTGCTGTTTATTACTTTAATGGTGGTTGGGGTAGCAGGTTGTACAGATGCTGGAATAATGTGCACAGCTGTAAAGCAGAAAACATTGCAGAACATCAATTATAAATAGCTAGGCAGAGAAACATCAGATGCATGGGCATATATTATTTATTGTCTATATGATAACAGCAAAAGCTAGAGGTTTTTTTTTTTTTAAACTTTCACTAAAAAGATGCACACTGTCGAAATCACAACACTAAGAATTTAAGTAATTTTTACCACTTCTATTAGAAAATGTTTTAAGACTTGTAGTAGAAATGGCACGTTGTAGATAAAACATTAGCTTTAGTCTACTATTATGTGTTTTACATATTTACATAGTAAAACTCATGCCTTTGATTTCATTTTTATGCTGTTCCCATGTGATTTACCTTAATGCACTCTTCTCTACAGTCACTGTGCAATCCTTCATGTCTGCTATTCAAACAGCAATAAAGACTGGAGGATTCGAATGTTCCATTCTAGGTGAATTTAACTAGACACAAACTCAGGATGCTGTACACGTCTATTTAATACATAAGCTGCTCACAAGTCCTCTGAAAATTCATCAATTTTAATAATTGATGTCACTGTATTAAATCTAAAAGGAGTTTCTAATATTTTTCTTCTATTACTTTCCAAGCATGTTCTCTCTTTGACACATGCCTTCACTTTTTTTTTTCAAGTTTTTTTTTTTTAATAAAAGCATTATAACTTATCCATTCATTAAAACAATACATAACATGAAATACCAAAACATCAAAACCTCAAAACTTACACCCCTGAGATCTTTTTTTTTTCAATAGAGAGGAAAATCTATCATCCAAAATGTAAGTTAGAAACTTTTGTACTTCAAGACATACATCTTTCAGCCAGTAAAGAGATACTGAGAAATCAAATGCTTCACTTTGAATGTTAAAACACATCCTCCACCTCTCATTGAAGAAAGCTACACTGTCTAGTGACTTTATTACTGTTGTACCATTTATAGCGCTGTATATCAAACATAGCACAGAATCATGGCGTCAAACTTGCAAGCAGTTAAGTGTATTAATTAACTTCTGGCAGAAATACTTACGCTGATCAATAGTAACAGTTGCTATTTCTCCAGAGTGTTCTTGACTAGCCAACACATCTGCAGATCAGAAAGAAAGAGTTTTTACTCAAAACATTAGCTTCAAGCTTACCTTTATCATCATTTGAAGATCAAAATTTTTCATATTTCATAGAGGGGAAAAGTGCCCAACATTTTCCATCAGTGGAACTAATGCATAGCTCATGGTCTTGTGGGTATGCGGAAACATTTAATGTTTTACCATTTATTTTTCAAATAATTATGTCAATAGTGAATTCCTAGGTGCCCTTTGCATTCTATATACCTTAAAGCCCTTAGGTATATAATGTAAAATGTGACAGAAGTAGTTTTTAGTCTACCAGGTTATATGCAGGCATGGTATTTATATGCATAGAAACGCATCACTTATAAGTCATGCTGTGCACAATCTAAGGATTTAACTGCCTATGCTTAATGCTCTTCAATTCTATGTGAGGCAGAGATGTATTCTAAATAACTTGTTATTAATATTTAACTATAAAATTCTTAAATTCAGGAGATGCACAAACTAAAAATCTTAATTAAAAAAAAACACAAAGGATTTATCAATCCCTACTTCTTCCATGTTAGTTATGCAGTTTAATGAACAATGAGGAAACTGCTTATCACACAGACATGCTTACTAATACCTCCTGTTATTTTGTGCTGATGCCCTCATTCTTAATGGAAATATTAAAGAGAGGAAAAGCACCTACTTTCAACTAATTTTAAGAATAAATAACAGAAAAGGGGGAGCTAAGTAAAATCAGTTACAGAAAAATCCCATACACTTTCGAAGAAGTTCCAAGTGACTCCACAGAATCTCCCCACGTGGGACTCGTTGGAAGAAGTCTTCTTGAGTGAGGCTGCAGAGTTCCCGCCCAGGAATGCTGAGTGCATTAAGGTCGATGTCTGACATGCTGAACTCCTTCATCACCCACACTACCCAGTGGAGCACTTGGTCTGTTGACCACTGCACAGGGTCTGGAAAACAAAGAAATGAAACTGCAATACATCCATCACAAATTGCAAGGCTCCTTCTCAATGAGGTTACAGAGGTAGTCCTTACTGTAGCTTCAAGAAAAATGAAATACAAGTGGCCACTGAGCCATGGGATTCAAAAAAGTGTTACCTAGAGATCATCAGAATCATAGAATCACAAGGTTGGAAAGGATCTACAAGATCATTTAGTCCAACTGTCCTCCCATTACCACTACTACCACAGGCCACTAAACCATATCTTGTAGGTCTTCATCCAGACGCCTCCTGAACACTGCCACGGATGGCAACTCCACCACCTCCCTGGGCAGCCATTCCACTGCCTGACCACTCTCTGAGAGAAAAAGTTTTTCCTTATGTCTAACCTAAACCTCCTCTGGTACAACTTGCAGCCATTTCCTCGGGACCTGTTTGTTGCCTGCGAGACGAGGCCAAACCCCTCCTCATCACAACCTCCCTTTAGGAAGTTGTAGAGTGCAATAAGGTCTCCCCTGAGCCTCCTCTTCTCCAGACTAAACAATGCCAGCTCCCTCAGCCGCTCCTCATAAGACTTGTGCTCCAGACCCCTCACCAGTTTTGTTACCCTTCTTTGGACACACTCCAGAACCTCAATGTCTTTCTTGTAGTAAGGGCCCAAAAGTGAACACAATACTCGAGGTGCGGCCTCACCAGTGCTGAGTACAGGGGGATGATCACCTCCCTGCTCCTGCTGGCCACACTATTTCTAATGCAGGCCAGGATGCCATTGGCCCTCTTGGCCACCTGGGCACACTGTCGGCTCATGTTCAGCCGAGCATCAACCAACACCCCCAGGTCCCTTTCCTCTTCACAATCATTTCTCTATACAACCTTTAAAATTTTTTGGTTTTTGTGTTTTATTTTTTAAAGCCTGTTTCTAGGCCAGTGAGTGCTTATATTCAAGATTCAATGCCAGTATGTTTTCAACTATGCATTTATTTTAAGACAAGTTATAATATAACATCAAGGAGAGGCATGGTTCTTATGACTCAATTTGACTAGATGGAAAGATGGACTTCTCTTAAAATACCAATGAAAAGGTATTTGTTTGGCAGGAAAGGGCAAAAAAGGGATTCTTCCTTAGGAAAAAAGATCTTTCACATCTCCCAACTATCCACAACACTTCTCAATACACAAAATCATTTTTTCTTTTTTTCCATAGTACTTCAGCTAGCACCTCTCACACCACGATGCTCTTCTGCTGATACACTGATCAGTGTGCGATAATGCTGAAATATTAAGTTCTACATTCATTCACCAATATTCCTGTTCCTAAAAATATTTAAAATCACAGTTGTGCAGAGTTTGGCTGGGATGAAATTAAATTTCTCCAAAACAGCCTGTGCGTTGCTGCATTTTAGATCTGCAACCAATTTATTGCTTGATGAATCTCTGCCACATGACAGGCCTAGCTGCCTCCCCCCATCCCACTCCCTCCATAGGAAGCCAGCGGAGAAGCGAGAAAGAGGAGCTGCTGCTCAATTAAGAAAAAAACGTTGACTACTTTGACTCCCTGATCCACATCCATAAGCTCACCTGTCAAGTGGAAAGCTAAGGAGTGATCAGCAAGACTTGCTCACTATTTAACAGCCCCACGTGGCCAGTGTGAAAAGCCAATGGAGATTGGAGGCTGATAGTGGACAACCTTGGCCTGAATGAAGTTCACAACTGTTGCGTGCTACTGTACCTAACATGCAAGAACTTCAATATGAACTCAAATCAAAGGCAGCCAGGTGGTAAACCACAACAGATATTGCCAATGCACTCTTTTCCATCCCTTTACCAGCAGAGTGCAGGCCACAGTTTATCTTTACTTCAGGGGGCATTCAGTATACTTGGAACTGTTTGCCCCAGGGGTGGAAACACAGCCCAATCATCTGCCATTGGCTATTCCAGACCACACAGGAACAGAGTGGAGTTCTTGAGCACCTGCAATACATTGATGACATTATCACGTGGGGCAAAACAGCGAAGTTTTCAAGAAAGGGAAGAAAATAATAGCAAAACCAGCTTGCAGAAAGATTTCTATTAAGTGAAGTAATGTCAAGGGACCTGCACAGGAAATCCAGTTCCTAGGAATAAAATGGCAAGACAGACGTTTTCACATCCCAGTGGATGCGTCAACAAAATCAGTTATGTCCCTGCCAACTAGTAAGTAAGAAACAATCTTTCCTAGGTGTTGTGGGTTTCTGTAGAATGCTTATCCCCGATTACAGGCTCAATGTAAGCCCTCTATCAAGTGACACAGAAGATGACTGATTTTGCACCTGAACAACAATAAGCTTTTGAACAAACAGAAGACAGTCTGTGCAGGAATCCTGGGACCAGTCCAGACAGGACACAATGAAAAAAACTTGCTCTACACTGCAACTGGGGAGAAGGGTCCCACCTAAAGCCTTTGGCAAAGGACACCAGGGAGACCCAAGGTCGACCCCTTTGGTTTTGGAGATCAGGATACAGTGGATCTGAAGAGCGCTATACTGCAACTGAAAAAATATATATATTAGCAGCACATGAGGGGGTTCAAGCTGCTTCCAGAAGCTGGTACTGAAGCACAGTTCCTTATAGCACCTTGACTACCAGTGCTAAATTGGATGTTCAAAGAGAAGGTCCCTTCTACACACCATGCTGCTGATGTTACTTGGAGTATGCGGATTGCGTTGGGCAATGGGCTCAGATGGACAACTTCAATCATCCAGAAATTTTGGGAAGTAGGGCTCTACTAGAGGGCTGAACCTCATAGTCAAATTTGCCAAGTTTGTGTACATTTTCTCTACAGATCTGCAGGCACAGAGGAGGCAAAGTTTTCTTCATATTCTCAAAGGGTGATAGTCCAACTAACTCACACAGGGTCTCTCATTATATTTCCATTTCACTGCTGCCAATGTATTGGCAAAAACTGCTGGTGTGGTTCACGTGAACTTCTGCCACATAATTAGTGAACACCTATCTCTCCTGGAATCACAGATCCCTTTCCCTTGAATAGTGTTGAACAGGGCTTGATAGCCTATAAGTCAGGCCCGAAATAATTTGTGCCTCCTTAGATCCACCGGAGCTACAATCTTCCTCTCTGAAATACTTCCCTAAACATTCAGGGCTCTACAGGTATTCAGGAGCAAAGCTCAATGACACCAGGGGTGTACACTTCTTTAAGTTTCCTCCTAAATTCCTTCCCACCCCTTCCACTCAATTTTTTTCAGCTTTGGGGCAGATCCCTAACCAATATTAATAACGAGAAGCACATACGGGTAACATGACAATACAATTATGCCAGTTTGGACATTCCAGACACGTGCAAAAATTTCAAGGGGAAGAAAAGGAAATGTATGGGAAGAGGACAGGCAGTGGAAGAAGTGGAATCATTAACAACACCTGAAGTGTAATTTGTAATGCTCAAATCATGCCATGTTGCATACAAGCACTGGTTTGGTGTCCCCACCAGTGATCTTAAACACTCTCTCTCTCCCTCTCACCTCACACACACCTCATACACACAGCCCAGAAAGAGTGACTTCCTTAAAAGAGCTCCAGTGGGTTTTAAGTAACACAATCTGAAGCATTGTTTGAAACTGCATTGCAGATCCAGCAGATCTCTTATTTCAATTACTATCATGCCCCATGTTGGGTGTCAGTTTACTATCTCAGGTTGATTCTTTGTTGCACACCTGGCCTAGCCCCCTCCTCTGATCTGTCCCCAAAAAGGAAGCCAACAGAAGTGAGAAGGCAGAATTGTTGCTTGATTGATATAAAGAGACTACTAGACTACTATTTAACTAAAATAATAAAAGAACGTGAGATAATACAATATAAAAGAAATCAAGAGTAATACATCAAACCAATGAGAAAGAGAATGTCTCCTAATCATGCTGCTTGGTGGTACAGAAGGAAAAAAAAAAAAAAAAAAAAAAAAAAAAAAAAAAAAAAAAGGACTTAACTATGTCACTTTGTCTCTCCCTCCCAAAAACCATGTGGGAAGGACTGGAGCATTTTCCAAACTGGTTCCTCCTTAGCAGTTGTACTAATTCAGACAGTTCACTGCATAATGTTATGATACGGTTATGGAAAAAATATATTTGAGTGTCACCATTTAAGTGTGCGATAATGTAGAAATATTAAATTCTACATTCACTCAACATTATTCAGTTTCTCAAGTATTTAAAATCACAGTTGCACTGAGTTTGGCTGGGATGGAATTAATTTTTCCACAGCAGTCTGTTTGTTGCTGTGTTTTAGATTTGCAACCAAGTTAAGTGTTGACAACAGATTGACATTTTAGCAACTGCTAAGCAGAACTTACGGTGCATTGAGGCCTTCTCTTTCTCACTCAGCTTCCCCAGTGGGTAGATATGGGTGGGCAATTGACTGGTAAAGGACACAGCTAGGACAGCTGACTCCAACAGTCCAGATCACTGGCCTGAGGCTAATTGTATGAGGTTCAACAAAGTGCTGGGTCCTGTGTTTCAACCATAACAACCCCACAAAAACTGCAGGCTTGGGGCAGATCGGATGGAAATCTATGCATAAGAAAAGAATCTGGGGTTATTAGTTGACAGCTAACACGAGTCAGCAGTGTGCCCAGATGGCCAACAGCACCCTGGCTTGTATCAGAAAAAGAATAACCAGCAGGTGTAGGGAGGCGATCACACTTCTGTATCCAGCACTGGTGAGGTCACACCTTGAGCACTGTGTTCTGCTCTGGGTCCTTCATTAAAGAAAGACACTGAGGCCCTGGAGTGCATCCAGAGAAGGACAAGAAAGCTGGTAATGGGTCTGAGGAGCAGCTGAGGGAGCTGGGATTGCTCAGTCTGGTAAAAAAGAGGCTCTGGGGAGACCTCATAGCTCACTACAACCACCTGAGAGGAGGTTGTGGAGAGGTGGGGGTTGTCTCTTCTCCCAGGTAGCTGTGATATGATAGGAGGTAACGGCCTCAAGTTGTACCAGCGGAGGCACAGGTTGGATGTTAGGAAAAATTTCTTCTCTTTCAGAAAGAGTGGCAAGGCATTGGAACAGGCTGCCCAGGGGAGTGGGGTCACTGTTTCTGGAGATGTTCAACAAGCGTGTGGATGTGGGACTGAGAGACATGGTTAGTGGGAATGGTGGGAACATGCCGATGGTTGGACTAGATGATCTTACTGGTTTGGACTGGGTAGTCTTAGTGGTCTTTCACAACCTTATAGATTCTATGAACAGACTAAAGAGGTATTTTGAAATTATTCGCTAAATAAAATTTTAAAAAGAAAAAACAAAAACAAAAAAAAAAAACCACCCAAAGCTTTCTAAATTTATAAATATTAAGTAGGAGCAATAATTTCTATTTCGCTTAATAAAAGACAGTAACATTGCATCATTTCTCATCAATGCTACCAAAAACAATATAGTGTAATTCTCTGGGAAAAGCCACACCAAAAGGATCTTATCTTTAGAGTCTTATAATAAATCACAATTAAATACCATAATAAGTCTGCTGATTTGTTCCCTTTGAACGTGATTGCAGGGCAACACGAATCATTATGTTCCCTGACCAGGTTCCGTTGTTTTCAAAAACTTCCTTTTTTGGCTTTGTTTCTCATACAATGAATACTTTCATTCTTCCCAGGAACCTTTACTACAGTACTAAACTTCTGGATTTCATTAGCAGAAATACCTTTAACAGCTGAGAAATTGCAGTTTCTGGCAAAACCCACCAAAACAAAGGGAAAGCCACAACATTTTGAAGGACTGCTAAAAGCTAATTTTCCATCTGCAGCAAAACGGAGAAGCCCATCAGGACACAGACATCAAATCCTTCCAGGTGGTGATTTTTTACTGATTGGACTTTAAAAAGACCCAAGAAATAATTTAAATGAGTAATTTCAGAGAACTTCACAGAACCAAACCTCACAACTCTCTAAAGGAAATTTGCCTCTTTTTCCATTTTTTAATATACGTATGTAGAAATATTTGAAAAGGTTTTATTGGGGACTCTGTAAGAACTTTAACATTCCCAGAAAATTTTGACTATATAATATATCGTATCAGAATATCTGACATATTATATCAGAACTTTACAGTGCCTCACTTCAAGTATCTACACTGGGAATAAAACACTGGCAAATTAATAAATTTAAAAATAAAATAAAATAAATAAATAAAAAATAAATTAAAAATTAATATTCTTGGACTAGATGATCCTGTAGGTCCTTTTCAACCTTGTGATTCTATGATTCTTAATACAAAGATTTCTGCTGTAGTAAACTAGTAGATCTTCCTGGAAAGTCTGCACTCCCATGACACAAAAGACATTCAACTTCTACAGCTACGGTTGTGGGTCTTAAGGTTTTAAAGCAACAGAACTATTAAAGCTTAATAACAACATTATTCAGCATCATAGTAACATGGTTTTAGCTAACTTTCTTTTTATTTATTTTTTCAGCATGCTCATGGGAGAGCATGCTGAAAAATCTCTGCTCTGATAATGCATTATATCTTCACAAACATTCTGCATCAAATCTTTGACTACCAACAGACAGAGCGTGATAAAAGCTATTTTGGAAATATTTGCCAATTAAAGAACAATTAAAAGGCATCAAAAGACCACTGCTTTAGTTATCAAAAATATGTTTAAATACTGGCAAGATACTACAAAGACATGTAACTACAGTGGGATTTTTAAGCACTTCAAACTTCTCTTTCCAAATACCCTCTGGTTGTGCAGTTGTGCTTACAGAGTACAGCCTCACATACTGAACATGTCTCAACAGTACATTTCATTCAGCAAGTCAGAACATGCAGCTCAGCCAGATAATCTCCAGAGCATGAAAAGGTCAAAAAAACTACAGTTTCAGGTCAATTCTCTGCAGGCATTCAGACGTGTTTTCTCTGAAGTAAGAATAAACTAGCAACCTGCTCAGTATCAACATTAATTCAGAAGAGGTGATGATTTACAGAATCTTTATATTCATCTCTGAATTTTCTTTCTCCCCCACTATGTTGAAGCCAAGCATGGCTTTCCATGAAAATCTGAGTTTACAATATATTCAGTATGCTGCAATTCATGAAATAATGTACTGAGCATAATTCAGATTCAGATGTATGAGAAGAGCTTTATCGTTAACAAATGCATTTTTATGAAGGAGGAAGAAAACTGCTTTCTAAAAAACTTACTGTAAAAGAAGTACTAAAAAAAAAAAAAGCACCACTTTAATAAAAATATTAGAAGCACCGATTCTACTCATCTCTGCATAAGATAAGGCTAAACAGATCTGCATTGCACTTATCCATAACACACCTATGAGCTACCAGATCACTTGAATTACAGAACCCAAGTTAATTATCATTTATGAAAAACAGGCCTCCTGCCCTAAAACAAACAGGAGAACCAGCCTCCACCTCCCTAACCCAACACATGCACAATTTACCATCAGGTATTATTACCATAGGGTATTCCAAGGCGCTCCTGCTCCTTTCTGTAGTCTTCCAATGCTGCAGCCCATCGTGTCACCTGTTCAGAGGTCTCATCTGAAATGGTTGTGATGTGTTTTGTTCCATCTAAGGTTATCACTTGAGCTTCCTCAACAAGGTGAGCTTCAGCCTCAGCGTGATGAGCATCTGGATCAATTACTACCTCCACAGTTTCCACAGGCTTCACGATTTCAAGGATATTTAACTTGGGGTCTGTCCCTAGGTATAGATCAAATGAAGAAAAATAAAGGATAATTGATTAGTAAGTGTTAGTATATTTTGGAAAGAAGCATTATACAAAAGAACCGTCACAGAATTTCTGAAGGTGTGCTTAAATGAGAACTACCTCAGTAAAAGTGAGTACAAATCTGTCCCACTTTCTTTCCCCAGTGTTGCAGTTTCATATTCTGGCACATATCAAAGTATTTGTTCTTTAATAAATATACTGGGGAAAACAAAAACAAACAAACAAGCCATAAGCATCTGCTGCCTTCCTCCAACCAACACAGATGATTTCCAATGTTTACAGTTTTTCCCCCCCACTGTCTCTCAAGTCTACACAGGAGCAAACCTTTTCTGCCACTGCAAAAAACAATGCACTTAACAGGAAGTCGAAACAAGACTAAAAAAGTTCAGATTTTCAGCTTCATCAATCTTTTTGTTTGTTTTCATTCTGTCACAATTACTGTCAGGATGTAAGATATTAGACCATGGAGTGGGAAGATATGCCTTCATTATGCAATGTGAAATTAAGGAAGTGGAAATAGTTTTAGACAACTAGCAAATTGCTGAGGATTCAACAAGGGGAAAACTATCCTATCTGATACCTCCAACACAGACTATGCATCAGCAAACATTACCAGGCTGGTTAATGCTCCGTCTCAGTAGTACTTGACTCAGAGCTTCCATCCAAAGAAAACAGCTAACAGCGATCCCAGCCCTTCATATTCATTTTCAATTAACAACTTCTACTCTCATGATCTAGTAATACACAAAACACACAAACACTCTTCACAGAGACGAAACTGTCACTCATCTAGACAAAAATCTTTTGCCTGCTTTAATACTTGACCTGGTATGACTAACTACTCACCCTTAACGAAAGCTTCATACTCCAGGTAACTCTCACTATTTGATCCAGAATTTTTTTTCCCCACTTTGAAATTGATATGAAGTTTCATAAGACATTTTGCATAGCTTTTGTCAGTTTATGGCAATTGTTTTAATGTACTACATATAACCACAATAAACAGTGAAAAATACATCCTGAAACTACATGACCACCTATTTACTGCTAGAAAGAGAAGAGTATTGCGTTTGTTCACAAGCACTCATATAATACCAGATGGCCCACAGAGCAGACAAATGTAACTGCTTACCTTGCCTAGATACTACTTGCACACTGAGTTGCACTGTTCCATCTGTTTTCACTCCTTGATCAAAAAGGCTTCGATCTGGGTCCAGCTTGATAAAAGCAAAAGTATTAAAAAATAATAAAGAATGAAAATATATACTAGTCACAAAGTTATAACAACAGTTATACTAACATATTGTGATGCCTGCAGAAACATGTGGGAGGGGAATTTTTTGAAATATCGTGTTACCTATGCATCTGAATACCATAAAAATATTTCTGCTTTATTCAAACACAAAACAAGATTGGACTCTCAGAAGTTCAGACAGCAACAAACGATATGGGCTACCTCATGAGTTTTTGCTTAGACAGTATTGTCATTACACTCAATCTTCTTTCACCCGTGGTTGGGTAAGGGGAGTGTCACCCCCCTACTCACAAATCATAATGTCTCAGGTTTTTTTAATTCATTCATACAGAATTTATGTGTACACGTTAAGTGTTTTTATGATAAGGAAGTTGATGTAAAATTAAACTCTATATTGCAATGTACAAAACAAAGCAGGAAATTTCATGATGAAAGAAAGGGATGAAGAATAATGCCTCTTTGGTAAGAGTATCAATCTTCTATAACCTTGCAGTTTACCTGGATATCTTGCAGACAAATTTCATGTGCATCCAAGGAACACAGCAGTCTGGGTTCCAGTAATTTCTTAAGATTTCCAATTGGTTCATTGATGTCAATAGCTTGATTCACAAATTCTGCTGTGGTGTAGGTTTGCTCAACAATGCTTCAAGTACCAAATGAACACAATAAATCATTACCTATATGTTAGTACAGCTCACACAATACAGTAGTTATAGAACAGATTTTTTAAAAGTTAGAAATAAGCTACATAAAAAACTATATATGAAATCTTAATACCACTCAGATAAACTACTTGGGTACAGTGGATTACCAAATTCCATCCTGATGATTTTACAGCTAACTTTTCCTTAAAGCTGTATCACAGTTCAAAAGATAAGCCAAATATCAATAATATATTGAAAACTCAGGTCTGAAAATAATAAGTTACGATCAGCTTATTATATACCATTAACCTTCACATTGAGTAAATTAATTCTGTCTGCCTTGCATGCAGTGTATTTAAAAGATTCATGTTAAAAGTCAAATACGAAAACTTAACATGTGGAGTACAAAGAAGGAAAAAAAAATATCCCCAGTTCTACAGATTAAATGTCCATGTCTTGAAACTAGCATAATGATTTATGCTATGATTTAGGTTTATCAGCATAATGATAAACCTAACACATAAAAGAGACAACCAAAAAGAACTGCAGCAATGCATAACCTCGAAAGAAAGTCAGTCACATATCTGGGTTGTCCTATTGCACTATTAGCATAGGCATTCAGAAATATCAGTTTAAACAGAGGAAATCACAAAGTAAATGGATGCAGTTCCTAAGTATTAAAAATTATACGAGGAGCTCAGAATAAAGAGAAACTCATAGTTGGTTTTCAAATAGTTCTTCAAACATGTTCTTAAAAGACCAGGTCACCTACTAGCCTACGCTATTTTTCCCCATGCTTTGATATTTTCAAAAACAGTTGTGAATATTAGGGAAGAAGCTTTAGGAACTAAAAACGAGGTTGAGATAACTACAGCAAAGTAGACTTCTGTATCTACAGTTTTATTGGCCTCATCAATAATACAATCACAATATATAGAATTTAATCTCTGCTTTTTTAAAAATTGGCCCTGGATAACAAGGAATGCAATAGACTGGAGAAACTAAAGGCTCATTTCAGTTAAAGGATATGCTGAATCTGAAACATCTGCAACAAGTACACATAGCAATATTCCTACAGACGTGAAAAGTAAAGAGAAAGCTACTATAAGAACTGTAGAAATAAAAAATAAAATGTGCGGAGATTTAACCAACTGAGATTGAATAGTGTGATATGCTAGTGTCACAGACTGGAGAACAGCCCTATGGAAAGGTTCTGTGGGAGTCAAGTTGAATTTGAGTCAGCAGTGTGCCCTGGCAGCTCAAAGGTCCAACCACATCCTGGGGTGCACCAGGCCCAGCACTGCCAGCCAGGCACGGGAAGGAGTTGTCCTGCTCTGCTCTGTGCTTTGCAGCCTCTCCTTGAGCACTGTAGGCAGCTTCGGATGTCACAATGTAAGGAGGGCATAAAACTATTAGAGCGAAGAGGGCAATGAAGATGGTGAAGGGACAGGAGAGCAAGAGCAGCTGAGGCCCCTCGGTGTGCTCAGCCCAGAGCGGAGGAGCTGAGGGGAGGCCTGATGGCGGCTGCAGCTCCTCACAGGGAGCGGAGGGGCAACGCTGAGCTCTGCTCCGTGTGACAGCGACAGGGCCCGAGGGAACGGCATGGAGCTGTGTCAGGGGAGGGGCAGCTGGGGGTCAGGGACAGGGTCTGCACCAGAGGGTGAAGGGCGTGGGACGGGCTGCACAGGGCTGTGGGCACGGCCCCGAACCTACAGTGCTCTCAGCCACACTGTTTGAATTTCACATGTTCTGTGTGGAGCCCATAGTTGGACTCAGTGATCTTTGTAGGTTCCTTCCAAATTGGGATATTTTATGATAGCACTACACTGGTTTCCATAGTAGCGGCTACAGTTCCATTAAAAAAAAAAAATAAAAAATCACTTAACAGAAAAACTGAAGACAGCACAGGCAAAAATGAAGACTTTTATAACCATAAGAAAAGCTGAAAATTCTGTAGAATGAAGCAAGCACAGGAGCACAGAGATGGCAATGATCCAGTTACTTCTACCACTTTAAAGTTAATACTTTCACCTAGTTAGAAAACACTTGGATTTATTTCATAATCATAGTCATCTCTGAAGCATTACACAGTAACTAATAATAAACCTGGGTAACTGAACTTAGTGTGTGCAGTCACAGCTCTGAAATCAGTAAAACAAACAAAACATAAATAAATCACAGTCTAACGACTCTGAAAAGCAAAGACAGTACATACCTTTCTTCAGTACATTCCTGTTTCTCATTTCCATCAATTTCTATTTCTATCAACTCCTCTGCTTCTCTCTTAGTCATGGCTGAAATGTCTTAAGAACAGAGCTAGGAACAAAGAAGAATTCTTTTTGTAAGTCACAGATGAACAAAACAAGCTGATTGTTTGCATCCTATCAAACATTTTTTTAAACCAAATACCTAGATAGTTGTTTAAAGAAAAAGGGAAAACCAAAACCTAACGTGGATTTCACAAAATAGATGACAATACCTGTTGACAAAGAAATGTGCTGCAGGGCAAATTCAGAACTCTAAACAGAAACAAATACTGAGGCCAAAGTCTTGTTTGCTTGCATACATCTCCACTTACTGACCGTTTTTGGAATAGACTAACTAAAACTTCTCATGGCTGATTTCAAACAACTTCCTACAATTCTTGGAAAGTTAATGCATATTTTGCCATCTAGATTTAGCTATACATTTACCTTCCTCTTCACAAGAGAAGAGGCTAGAAAAGTTTCCATCCTAGATTCATTCTTTCTCAGGTTCTAAACTAAACCCATACCAACTATTAGTAAGGAGTTTTCATTTTATCAAAATGAATAATAAACAAGTCATACAGCTTTTAGAGAAATTGTTTAAAGAAATTCATACTGTTCATCATACCACATCCTTCAAAACCTGTTATGTGAAATTAGTTGTGCTACCAGAAGAAATCATGTGCTATATCTGATGTCAATCAGTGAGAAGCAACCAGGGTTGGATAGCAAGTAAACAGCATCTCATTAATATCTCACCGCCAGAACCTGCTCCATTCTCATCAGACCTAGCTCGATGAAACTCTCCTAGCTGCAAGGGATGGCTACACTGAACTGCCAGTCCAAGGAGTCCAACTTCCTCTCATCTAATCTCACCTATTGTCTTCACACTACATGGGGAACACCTCTGAAGAGACAAGTTTGATTAAGTCTCTGGAAGAACAAATGTCTGCACTGCTACAAGTGATCTGGTTGACTATTAGGACTTTTAGAAATTAAGGATTGAGTAAATAAATCATTTATGAAAGAAAATACTCAATATTGGTAAATACAAAATGACACACGGTGAGTAAACATTACAGTAAGACAGTAACTGGAACTGCATAGAATAAGGCAATATATTTTGGCGTTCCTGTGAGCTGGAGTCCAAATTGGCATCTGGACTGGCACTGTTCACCCCCTCTCCTAAGGGCTTTGCTTTCTTACACAGCTGCATCATGCTGGCTACATTATGCTTTTGGATACCCTGGGGAAGCACAGGAGGAAAGCAAAGTACAGGCATGGAAAGGGGAAGAAAGATGGTTCCACCAAGCACAAACACAAGAAAAAGAGGTGAGCGGAGTGGAAAGAGGAAGAATAACATGACTAAAACATGTGAAGTCAGTAACACTTTGAGGAAGACTAATGGAGAAAATTAGTCATGCGTTCTTACACTAAAACAGAGACTCCTGATAATATTAAGAAGCAGCATGCTTCTTAATAACAAAGGTTTCACACAATATCCAATGAAACTTGCTGCTACAGGATTGCACAGACTGAAAGCGCGCATATATTCAGATGAGACAAAACAAACTCACGCCGAGCAGCTCACTGGAGCTATTAACTACAGAGATGGGGGACTGTCATGTCAAGAACCAGCCACAGATTCTCTGGAAGAAGCCTGGTTAGACATCTGGGATGTCAGCTGTCTATCACCAGCTAAATAATGTTAAGCAACAAGAAGAACAAAACAGAATTTGTGCTCATCATCATCATTTGTGCAAAGCAGGGGCAGTTCAAGGAGTTTATATACCTCACCAAACATTAGTAAAAAAAACCTCAATGGGAAATATAATTAAAACAAAATATTTTCAATCTGCCAGATTTGCAGAAGAATTGCATGTGATGCTGTAAACGTGGTGGCCATACAGTAGTACAGATACAATACAGGTGAAATAGAAATAAAATACATGCAATCAATCCCACGAAGCAGCCAGGGATTCAACAGAGGCAGCCTCTTGGGATAACAAACTGAGTGAAACCTAAAGAAGAGGTTGCACAAGGAACATTTAGATGTTGTACTAAGGGACATGGCTTAATGGGAAAGCATTGATGGTGGGGGTTGGTTGGACTGGATGATCTTGGAGGGCTTTTCCAATCTTGATGATGTTATGCTTCTGCTCTCCAGGGGGTCCCACGGTTCAGCTGTTTCAGGGGGCACCCCTACCAGTACTGCCATTGGTAATGCCACACGCACTCAGCGGGGCCTTTGCAAGTTACCAGCCAGTTTGGGCATAAGACAGAGATGCTAGACGGGCCAAAGTCACGCCGGTTTTCAAACGTTTTCTTTCCTAACCAAGGGACAGAAGTTCGAAAACAAACCCAGCCATGGAAAAGTAGCCGTGCAGCACGTGCCTGGAACACCACCAAGGCGATAGATGGGACGCCGAGTACCCCCGCACACTGCCGGCCAAAAGCCGTATTTGCGGCCCAAGCAAGCTCCAGCGAGCCTGCTCGGCCGGATGGGGACCCGCCGTTACCCGCCCAGCCCTTAGCCAAGCCACGGCCGGGCCCTGCTCCGCCCGGGGAGCCGCCAGGGCCGCCATGTGCCGCTCCTTCCCGCCGTCCCCGGTTCTCTCCCTGCAGCCCGCCCGCTTCCCCCCTCCTCCCCGCGGCGTTGTTTGAACCCGAAACGGAAATGAGACGCGAGGCGCCGGGGAGAAACGGAAACAAAACACGGGCCGGGCCGGGCCGCCAGGCCGCGTCGCGTTCACCCACCTCCGCTGCCTTACGTGCCGGCCCCGAGCGGAGCGGCCCACGCCTCCTCCCGCCGCCCTCGCAGCGCCGCCGGCTCCCGCCGCCACCGCCGCCCTGCGGAGTTCGTCGCGCGTTCGGGATTGGGCAGCGCGGCCCAGCGCGGGCCCGGGCGGGGAGGGCGCGCCGACACCGCCACCCCCCGCGCAGCCGCGGGAACTACAGCTCCCGGCGACCCCCGCGCGCGCCTGTCCTAGAGCGGAGGGGGGGGCGGCCGCCCCGAGCCGTTTCCTCTCACCCGGAAGCGCAGCGCCTACTTCCGGCGGTGACGGGCCGGCGGCCGTTTGTCCGTTACTCTCTTTCTCTCCCAGCCCGGCGGACGGTTGGTCGGGGCTGTACGGCGGACGCTGTCCCTCGCGATACTTGCGCGCAGCTGTGGGGGTCGAGGTAAGGCAGTGGTAGGCCGCGTGGAGCCCCAGCATGCCTTGCGCAGGAGGGCGGGTCTCGGCGCATGCGCGCTGCGTTCCGCCACAAGGTGACTGAGGTTCCGCAAAGGTGGGTCGGGGCTGTCGGCTTGGGCGAGAGGCGGCTTATGTTAGGGAAGGGCGTCGTTATTGGTGCGTTCTATTCGTTTGTTCGATTGTTTTAAAGTAAAACGTCGGCGCCGTCATGATCCTCCATCAGATCCTGCGACTTTCTTCCCTTTTTCGTTCCGCTGTCTCCGTTCACCTGCGGAGAAACATCGGTTTCTCTGCCATTGCCTTTAATAAGGCAAAAGAACTCGATCCGGTTCAGAAGCTCTTCCTGGACAAGATCAGGGAGTACAACACAAAAAGCAAGTAAGTATGCTGCGTTACCTTAAAGCAGATAGTAGAGGGGTTAAAAATGCTGCTCGTTGTTTGCTCTGAAACAAGTTTGCTTGCTTGCTCACAAAAAAGTGGGTTTAATTCTGTCCTGAGACCGCTGTGAAAGAGAACTCTTGTTTTCCTGCAGCACCTACTGATAGTGCCACAACTTAAAGGCTTGGCCTTATGAACCTGGCAGAAGGTGTGCAAAAAAAAGCAAATAAGGAAGACCCTGATGTCTTTTTTCATAAGGAGTTAAAAGGCACTTAGCACACAATGGATGGTGACCAATCTACAGAGTTACTGCTGTAGCTAATTTATACGTGTATCCCAAGGAATCCTTGTGTGAGTCCAATTGAATTAAGTGTCCTCTGTTTCTTATTCTTTTTTTTTTTTTCTTAATACTCAAATCATGATCATTAATTCAGAAATAACAGAGGTACAAATCACAGTTTTGTCAAGAAGCCACACCTGGAACAAGTGAAACTCCAGAGTCCTGCAAATCTAAATACTCAGCATGGTTTTTTGTCTCCAAAGGCTGCCTCTGTAGCTTGGAATTTCATTATTTTTTATAGCAAAAAGCCCATTCTTTAGAACCCATTCTGAGAACGTTTAACTGTAAGGTAAGTGGGCCTTAAGGTGTGTCATATCTCAACTTTTGAAACTGTTTTGAATTTTTTGCTTTAGTTGATTGTCAAAATGGTAATCCATAAATCGCTATGAAAATGTAGAACTTCCATATCAACTTTCAGAACTGAACTGTTAATCGGAACTTGTTTGTTTGTTTGTATTTTAGGCAAGCTGGAGGGCCTGTTGATGTAGGTCCCGAGTTTCAGAAAGACATGAATGAATCACTTGCCAGGCTTCAGCGGATGTACGGAGAGGGAGATCTAACCAAGTTTCCAGAATTCAAATTTGAGGGTGAGTTAACAGTGGTATGAACTTGGAAGAAAGGTCATGCTCACCAACTGACTTTTGTAGTCAATTCTCTTTTAGCTTTTGTTGGAACCATTTATGTCATGTAAGATACGCTCAGTAAATAAGCTTACTTTTCCAGTGAAGATGTGAACTAACTTAGATCAGTGTTTAACCAGATTTGCAGTCAGTAGGCTGCCATACCTACATTAATTAATAGTTTCACAAACACTAAGAAAAGTGCAAAGTGGACTGTTGTTTTATCAATTTTTCTCATCTTCCCGCAGAGGTCAGCACTGCTTGTATATTGTGGATAACCAGTGCTTATCATCCAAGCTCCAGTTTGTAAACTTTATAAACTCATCCGGAAAGTCAGTGATTTCAGAATGATGAACATAGAGCTTATTAATGATTACATCGTGACTAAATTATATTAAAATTTCTTCTCCAGTTATTTGGAGATTAGCTGCTGTGGTTAGCTGCTCTCAATTTGTATTGGAATGTTTTTATGTTGCCTAGACTGAGTGTGAGAAGAATGCTTGGCGTGATTGGTTCATGTGGAATGCAAAGGGACTGCACCAATTCTGCCTTCCTTAGGACATAAAGGCAAACTTAACCTTTGTTAATGACAGGCTCATCTAATTGTTTCACTTGCTTACTTAAGCAAGTACATCTCAAAATCTCTACTGCTCACAAGCAGCTTTATCTAAAGTCAGGTTGGGATGGTAAATTGTTTTTCCGCTAAGCTGTAAGCAGCTGGTAGCTGGGAGTCAGCAGTGACTTGACTTATATAGCAAGGTTTTGGTAGCAGAAGCACTGTTGGGGTAGCCACAGTGAGGTTACCAGGGGTTGTGCCCATGTTGGACATGGTTGCAGCTGACTTAAGCAGACTCCACACGGCACAGGGGTAAGTCCACAGTGACACTGGTAGCACCTCTGTATTAAGGCACTCAGTAAACAGTAAAAAGCAACCACTACAGTAGCTGTGAAAGGAGTAGAGGGAAAATACGTGAGAAAGCAACCCTGCTGACACAGTGAAGGAGAGAGATGCATATGAATCAGAAACAAAGGAGAAACAGTGAGCCCAGGAAGACAGGATATGTGGGGAAGGTGTTCTTGCTTTGTTGTTTGTTCATCGCTACCCAAATTTCATTGGCAGTAAATTAATCTTCCACAAGTTGAGTCTGTTTTGTATGGGTTAGTAATAAATAAGCAATTTTTTTTTTTTAACTTCACCCATTAGCTTTTAAATCTGATTTTCTCCTCCTCTGTTGGGGAAGAAGGGAGTAAGCAGTTTGGGGCATCTGGCAGCCAACCAAAGTTAACCCACCACAGTCAGTGCTGTCATTCTGATCAGGCTAACTAGAAATTTAGTTTAGACCAGGAACTCACCTCAGTTATTTTGGTGGTATTCAGTTGGATTAAGAAAGGATTTGGCCTCGAATTCTTATTGGCACAAATAAAATGAAACATCTATATAGGAGGACTTAAAGTGGCTTACGGGCATGGTTTATTTATATTCAGTTTTATTTCTACGCAATATGTCAAACAATAGTACTAAAGTTTAGGGGTTTCTTTTTAGGATGAAACAATTTGCGTGACAACAGGACCAGAACAGTCACATGGGTGGACACTGTTTTACCCTGTTGCTTTTACCACCGCTGTCTGTTCTTAATCTAGGTTCAACAGGTTTTCAAAACTGTGGCTAGATTCTTTATACTTTTGTCTAAGTGAAGATTCCTATAAACAGAATCTTTAACTTTCAGACTTCTTGTATCAAAGTGAACAAGCATCACTAGCTCACCTGTCAAAACCCCCAGCTCTTCTGAGTTTGTACTTCTGGCATCAGGAATTAAGTCTTCATGAGTTCTATAGTGTGGAAATTATCTTTTGCTGTGTGTAGTTGAAAATGTGCATTCCATTCACTTTATCAGCTATGTGACACTAACAAGGAGGAAAGAAGAGCTTAGTTACTAGTTCTTGTATGAAAGCTAAGTTGGAAATACTGGCCAACGTGCACTAATATTCTGACTGATTTCTTCAGTTTCTCAACTGCCTTTTTTAACACCTCGGGGGTTGATAAAAGACATTGCAGTAGAATGCTGCCAAGGGCCGTGTCTTTCTTATAGCTAACTTACACAACTCTTAAGATGGATAAGACCTGTTTCAAAGTGCTGTTGATGCTTTTAATGGTGCTGTGGTGGTGTACCACCAGCGGGCAGCTCAGCACCACCACATTGCTCTTGCACTCACTCTCCTTAGAAGGATGGGATGAAAATATGATTGCAGGGTGGGAAGCTTGTGGGTTGAGATAAATCACTCATCAATTATAGTCATGTGCAAAAGCAGACTGTAATTTATTGGTAATTACTAACAGACTAGTGAAAACTAAAAGCTAACTAAAAACACCTTTCCCTCTCCATCCTCTTCTAACTCCTCTTATCAAGCAGCACAAATGAATGGGGAATGAGGGCTATGGTCAGTCCATAATGTTTTTTTCTCTGTTGCTCCTCTGTGGTCACTCTGCCCCCGTTCTACATGAGTCCCTCACATGAGATGCTGTCCTTCCCAAACAGATCATGCATGGGCTTCACTCAGGCTGCAGTTCTCCAAGTGCTGCTCCAACATGACTCTGTACCACGGGGCCTGCCATTCAGAACCACAGTGGTCTGTCTACACAGATGGCAGCTCCCCCACCCCTGTTCCACTGTGGGTTCCTCTCCAGGGGCTGCAGCTTCAGCCCCAGACTGTTCCTGTCCATAGGGGCCTGTCCATGGACTGTCCCTCCTCCAGGCCTTACCAGCTACTGCACCAAGGGCCCCTCTATAACTGCAGGTAGAGATCTGCTGCAGACAGTACCCATGGACTGCAAGGGGAATGGCCTGCTCCGCCATGGGCCTCTCCTGAGCTGCAGGGAGCTTCTGCTGTGTGCCTGGAGCCCCTCTTGCCCCTTCTTGTGCACTGATGTTGGTGCCCTCAGGGTTTGTTTCTCTCACATTTCTCACACCTCTCTTCCAGCTGCACAGCAGTTTTTCCCTTTTTTAAATTTGCTGTCCCAGAGGCACACCCAGTGTCATTCATGGCTTAGCACTGGTCAGCATTGAGTCCCTTTCAAAGCCAGCTGGAGCTGGCTCTTACTGATGTTTGGACTCTTCTCGGAGCTGCCACACCTGTAGCCCTCATTGCTACCAAAATCAAAGATACTGAATAGCTTAACGTTTAGTTTTCTTTGAATATGAGATGAATGGTTGTGTTTTAGGTTGGAATAAGAAAAAACTAACATCTCTTCTCTCTTGGCTTCCTTCTTTCTCCTTTAGAGCCCAACTTTGAGGAGACTCCAAAGTGATTTCTTTACATCGTCCTCCAAACAACAGAGTACATCCATGGAGTTGCTGAATATGGCATCAACTGTAACTTAATAAATGCAGTGTTTCAGTTTGATTTCTGAAGTGTGAACAAGTTCTCAAGTGCATGGGGATTGTAGTTAGCTCTGATTGTGTGCTCCTAGAGTTACTGAGGTATCTGAATAGCATATCTCTCACCTGCTAACCCTTTTGGTAAACTACGTTTCAGTGCTGAGAAGTTATAAAACTGAGTGATACATGCAGAAGAAACTTTATTTTCCCCAGTTTGTAACGTTTCAAGTTTCTGCAGGAATTATTCAGAAAACAATTCTAAATTGGTAGCAAAGCCCAAGGGACGTGACAGATCTGCATAGGCACAAATACTTTATTTTACATCAGTGAACACATAAATGATGCTCTTACAGGAACAACTGAAACTTGTTACTGATGTTGTAGGGCATAAACTTCAGTAACAGAACTACTGACACAAACACTTAAGGCTCTGAGGAACTACTTATTTGTAATACTTTACCATTTAGGGTCCAGCTATTACAGCTGTAGTTGTACTGGCAAGTAACATATGCGATCTACAGAAAGAGGTACTTCCTTGTAAAAGAGATGCTGTAGGAATTTTATATTAGACAATAAAACAATGCTTGGGACTCAATTACAAGCAGCTTTGTCCTTGCTGGATAGTAAGTTTGGGCAACTACTTCTGCACTTCTAGGTGGCTCTGTCAAACCTAATATAATGTGGACAGATGAGTAAGAACGAAGTCAGTGTTACAGGAGAGTTTGAGCCCTTGATGATGGTGGAGGTCATCTACGAAAGTTACTTGGATAGACTGTTCCAAGCTGCAAAAGTGAATCCTGTATTGCTACATGTATACATCAACAAAATGAGAAGTCACACAAATTGACCTGTGTATGCCATTTAGTTGCATCTTTAAGTTAAGCAGTTTTGTGGTTGGTTAAAAAACAAACAAACAAACAAAAACCCCAACAATCATACACAATTAAGTTGACTAGATCTAAACAGTAGCAATTTCTATTTTCAGTGCATAGTACATGGAAACAGTATTTACAGAATAGAGGTCAAAAAATCCCTTTGATATTTTTGTATAACAAGTAGTTGTTTGATGTCCCTCACAGAGGCTGAAATCTTCTAGATAACGAAGGATTTGGTGTGCTTGAAATCCTAAATGAAACAAGCAAGGTCACATAAGTTAAAGTATTTTAACTACATTAACAATTTATATTTCAGAAGAAACTCAGGCATGCAAACCAAAAAAGAGCATGACTGATACACTGTAAGTTTATTTATACTGTTACACAAAATATAATATTCTATTAAAAAGGTAAAAGTAGTAGTATCAAGGGCCTTAATATTGCTCCTTCCCACTCACAGCAGCCAGGTAGCTGGCCTCTTATGTACATACTAGATAACAAAATACATGCTGAAAATGTACACGTGCTACTAAATGTGAAATACCTTTTCACTTGTAGATTGAGAGTTGGACTTCCTGTTAATAGAACAAAAGAGGATATTGGGTTAAAAAGGTGTTTGTTTTAGCCCTTTGAAAACTTTACGAATGTGTTTGTTCTGATTTCCAGCAACCCTTAGGTTTTTTTCCGTCTTAGTAAGATGTATAAAATCTGTAACAAATACACTTGATGCTTTTAGATAGCTGTCATGATCTCAGGAGCCACAGCCAAATTATTTTCCCTAGCTTGTCCCTTCAGGCCTTCCAGGTACATTTTATCTAATTAGCAACCAGTATAAACAGTACTGTATGTTAAAGTGGAATTTTTCTTCAGTACATTGCTCTTTTACTTGCTGTTATCTAAAAGTGCTCCAATTATCTTTTAAATGCAAAGGGTTCAGTGTTCAAGATGTCACTGTATGAAAGAAAGTCCTTAAACAAACATCACAGTTACTAAATTATCCGGATGTAAATGAAGGTTACAGTGACATGGATAAAATATAAAGGTACTTACTGGGAAGAGCTCTCCTCTGGGAAAAAAAAAAAAAAAAAGAGAAGAAGAAAAAGAAAAATGAGTACAGGAGTGGTTTCCTTAAAGGTCTTTGAAATATTTACTCATAGCTTCAGTTGCTAAGTGAAATTTCAGTGTAATGTGAGTTTGAACAGAAAAAGATTAGATGGCTTTCAAAGGTAATTTAAATTCTACATGAACAGGGATGCTAATATCAGATCTGTTGCTTTCGGGCAGCAGTCTTTCTCAGACTGACATTTGTGATCCCTTATTGCTGTGCTGAACTCTACAGGTACTGATATAAATGCTACGGAGAGGTAGATAGCTCGGGCTTGAGCTTTTTCCAGGTAATCCTTCGAAGTTTCACTGCGTGCGCTTTCACCACAAACCAGAAGAGGGAGCAAGTAAGTTAGTTCCCCTTCATCAGAACTCAGCTGCTCCAAATACCCTTTATGGATTACAAGTAACCTTGTATGGATTGTTTTTGCAGTATCTTTCGTTCCCATTCCCTCTCAAAACTACAGCAAAAGCTATAGAAACCAGGATTTTGCTTGTTGCTTTTTCTTAGATTGCTGTCTGCTAGCCTTATGCAACTGTACAAATGCCTCCATCTCATTCTTGAAGTATCCTCTGCAGTAGAAGGCTGAATAAAAATGCACAGTGAAGTTGCTGCTGTAATACTCTTTAGCTATAGTACCGTGGAGGTAAAGTGTGAGAAGTACATGTTACAATTATCAGAAATATAGCTTTGTTTTACTTTTTTTAAAACCAAAAAGAGAGTGATTTTACTCTACTTACTTGTAAAATACCCTTTTTTTTGAGCATAAAGTACTCCAAGGCCACACAGTGCCATTACCAGAGCCACAATTACTACAGCAGCGATGATACCGCTTACATTAAGGTCATCTGTAATTATAAAAGATTATACAATGTTTTAAGTTTTAAAAATATCCATTAGATGGATTTTTTTCCCTAATTACTACAGGTACCTTTTGTATTTATGAGTGGACTTTGATCTAAGCTGTATAAATTATTACCTACCACCCAAACGTGGGTAAGGTGTTCAAAAGGATTACTGTATCGCAGCCATGTTAACAGGAGTGCTTGATACACTTCAAATCCTTCCTCTGAGTCAAAAAGTAAGGAAAGAGAGTGGTCAAGGGACACAAACTCCTTGTTCTGTCTATTCAGCATAAGTATTATTGAGGCTCTCAAAGATTTCTGTCTCAAAGATTTCAATATAAGTTCCCTTGATCTATTTAAACAACTGTTAGTTTGCTTCAAATAACTGAAACAGCTGATGATGGTCACATCTGTCATGAAGAACTCTTTTGGCAGGTTATTTAAAATTGGATTTTTAAAAAAATATTTTTCAACAGCAAGGCTTTTAAAATTCAACGCACTAAATGCAAATATATATAAATTTTACACAGGGCTACTGAAGTTGAGCCACTTTTATTTTGAAGATGACAACCTATGCCTATTTCTTCATAAAAATCCCTATTTCATGTTTAAATCCGTTTGGGTAATAATCTACTTTGGGAAAAAAAAAAAACAAAGCCATCAATAAGCAGAAACATTTTGATTGATCTTTTCATTATTTAATCTTCGTTATGTTACCATTATGTAGAAGACCAATTACTTATTTGGATCCTGACTTCAAGACATAAATGGACAGATGTAAATCTTACCGAAAGGTTTTTGCTATCAAAGAGAGCACAATGCACTTGGGTGAATATTTCCACATCAGGGGAAGTCTATCTTGGTAGTTCATTCTTAGTTGATTATAATCAAGCATTCTATGCATTAAAAGCTTTAATATAGTGATTTTCAGCTAAATTCTAAGAGAGAACCAAATAACTTCTTTATGGAATACTTTAACATGAAGTAGTAGAGCTTCTATACAGCGTTATTGTTGGGTTTTGTTTTGTTTTGTTTTTTTTGAAGATACACTGATGCTTTTCAGTGTTGCTCTGGCAAGTATCAAATTATTTTCATTTTAAATTTTGATCTGTTACACTATGATCTCACACAAATGCACCTCAAAATCTTGGGAGGCTGTTAATTAGTTAAACAAAAAACCTCATAAAACTATACAGATAAACTAACATTGTTACATTATGCTGTACAACATCCATAAAAGCATTCTGAAACATTAAGGTTCTCAGATGGACAGTGTGGTTCTGTGACATTCACTGCTGAGCAACATTAAGGGCTGGATACTGCAATAATACCCAACTAACTGCTTTTCTGTAAAATACAGTGAGACACACACACACACAAAGAAAAACAAAAAATTAAGTAATGCTTTAAGCAGTCACCCTCACTACACATAAGGTGCCCTAGTATACGAATATTATTCCTCCCCCATAATACCATAATCAAATAAAAGGCTGTAATTCAATATTAGTTTCTCAACTGTATCACACAATTAAATCAGTTCAGCTGCAAGACTGGTTTCTGCCCCTTTTTAGTCTGATACATACCAACTTGCATTCGCTTCATGGAGCATTTCTGAGGTAATCCAATCCCATTTGAGGCTACACAGAAATACTCTCCTGTGTCGTTCTTTGAAACAGTGTTAAATATCTATTAAAACAGAGTCCAAAACATTATCAGAATGGGAAAACAAGAACAAACAAAAAAAACAAACATAGAAATGTTGACATGTCAACATTATATATTTTCCCCCCAAAATCTGAAAGAAAGTGAGAACTTTTGCTCTCATGTTCATCTCGATCCTGCTCCCTACTCATATCCCTAGATCTTAACTTCAGCTACTTAAACATGAGGGTGTTTTAGATGGGCATTTTTACTAGATGGAGTGTACAAAATGCAGTACAAAAGCTACATCCCAAGGTTTTTTTTTTTTTCCAGAGATGTCACTTTCTCTATTATTCTAATGGAGAAATGCTGAACTGCATTATTTATGAAATACTTCTAACATAATAATTACAGTGAGAAAGCAGAAAATGGATGACCTTGTATCAGTTTCTATGTTCCTCTGTAATTATTTTTATAATCAGATTTGTTAAATGTTCTCCCTTAAATATATCCTATACATTAGAACTATAACTTTAAAGAAGAGATTAACGTTTCTGAGTAGCTCACAGTGTGCTGAAATACCTACAGCACCTGTGAATGAAAAGGCACAAATGATACGGCACATTCTGGTTTCCAAACATGATCATTTCCAAAAGTAGCCCCTAAAATGACTTTTGTAAAAATAAATAAGTAAAGATCTCAGCTTAGTAGTATGTCATTTTCTTTTTCTGTTTAGAAGGGGGAAATGGGGCTGACAAAAATATGGCCAGTTCTCACAGGGAGCATAACAGAGAACACACTAAGTTGATTTAAAGCCACTACACACTCCCACTGACAATACAAGTACAGGACTGGGACCTTTAAATGCCACTGGACTGCAGAGATTCTGAACTGCCCTTGGTGCTGCATTTCCCACTGAAGAGTGTGAAGCTTTTAAGGCACTATCAAATATAACTCAGTCAACGTACTGAGAGATCATTCTCACCTGGAGCTGGCTGGCTAACCGACAATGTGAAATTTGTCATTTATTTGCTAGATTCTGCTCATTTATCATTACTACAGCCTTATAAGTCACCCACTTTGCCTACCACATGCGACCTCTATGGTTTGTCATTGGTCTGAGACAGAAACCACACCCTATAAATTTGGTATCACATTTCAGCATGACATTGATTTCTGAGAAAGACCTTGTGCCTTGGATTAAAGCCACTGTACATTTCTGTGCTGTACAGAAATTCGGTTCTCTCCACAGCTGCTTATTACAGTTGGTTACTACACTTACCAGAGTGCCAGACTTTTTATTCATGGTGTAAGTTATGTTGGCTGTTCTAGCACTGCCTGTTCCTGTCTTTTCCAGTAAGGCAATGCCATTCTTGTACCACTGGTACTCAGATGGAGGAGATCCCTCAGCTTCCTTACAGCTCAGCTCCACTACTGTTCCCGTCATTGCAGAGTTGGGTACCACACATATTGGAGTAGTGGGAGGAACTGGAAAACAATTCTGTACTTGTTACACAGTCTTATCAGTATTGTCTATCTCACAACTTTTTGACAGTCACTGAGGAGGTGAACACTTGTGTACATGCTCAACAGCTACCACATTAACAAATGGGGGTTCTGGAGACAGGGTGGATGGCTTCAGTTCTGCTACTGAAGAGCACTGTAAGGTATATAACTTAACACTGACAAAAACAGTGAAAGCAAACTTTTGCACTTAGGCTCCCTCACCACATGTTGTGTTATCGTGTCTTCAATCTATACACATTCATCCAAACTCTAGATATCTTTTTCCACCCCATTTATTCAGTGGGGCTTCTTGCTCCCAGATGCAGAAGGGATGTCTCGGGGAGTCTGGAGTCCAGGAATTTTTTTTCCCCTCAATAGTATTTAAAAACAAAAGTGAGAAAGCATAAGAAGATTTTTGTTTTGCTTCTACTGTTTTTTGAAACACAATTGTCAGAAAGAATGACGAAGACTAGCAATCATCACAGCCAGTGCATGAATCTCAGGTAGAAGATGAAAGGCAGTCGACTATTAAGTTCAGTTTAAATTAAAAAAACAAAACCGAACAACAACAACAACAAAACAAGAAAAAAAAAATTCCCCCCTAGTCAAGTACATGTTTAGTATTTTTCTTCTACAGTTCTCTGAGCAGGGAGAATCAGTGAGGAAACAGTTCTTACTTTCCTCAGCTATTGTTGGAGTATTTGGAGAAACTTCTGTCAGGTTTTGCATCACATTTTGCATCATAGATACAGGACAACTCAGGTCCCTCTGTCATTAATATTAAGATCTTTTTTCCAACTTTTATTACATCAACAGAAAAGGAACTTTATTATTATTATTATTATTATTATTTTGGTTCCTTGAAACTATCCAGATGAAAACTAATGGTGAAGAGGAATACAAGGCATATTAAAAGCACAGGTGACACCTTAACAGCTGTTCATAATTTTTCCCTGACTTCAACATAGAAAGCAAAAATTCTAAAAACAAAACATAAAACCCACACTGAACTTCCATAAACTTTCAAAATGTTTCTGCACGAGACACACAATCACCCACCACTCTCTTTTTATTCCAAGATTTCAAATTTAAATGAAGAAGCTACACTTATATGTGTAGAGAGAGTGGGGAAAAAAGAAGGAAAAGGTGATATTACCTCGTTGGAATTATGCAGAAGCTCATGAATTTATCATCTTTTATGAAGAACTCTGAGACTTTACTTTTAACTTCAAGAGATAAATTGATTTTGTATTGAAAAAATACAGGAACTTCTTTCCTACTCACGAGGGGAAAAAAAATTAGCTATCTACCATTTGTTAATTGGGAAAAAGTATGAGGAAATGTAGAAAAAAAAAATGGGCTCAATATTCATTTTTCCATCCTTTCCCCAAGTGAGAAAAAACAAGAAAAAAAAAAAACCATAAAGAATAATAAAAAACAACATCTCTCCTATAAATAAAGTCTACAGATTGCTACCTGGCATTATGCAGGCACTGCAGCAATTTCTCCTTCCAAAAACAGGAGGAGACTGTAGCACATTAGAATGAACTGCTGCTTTGGAATATTTGATAAGTGTTGACAGATGCTGACTTTCCAGTGTCAAACAAGATCAGATTCTCAGCCACTGAGTAACTTCAGTTTTAGTAGAAACGGATATTTCATCATCACACTGATCATCACACTTCATAATTTTTGACAATGAAAACACACATTTATATCATGAAAGAAATAAGTTATGTTACTTTCTAATACAAGCATGCATTTCTTTGAATACTGTAGAATGGGAATGTAAGCAAGAACATATATTTATTACCCAACACAAGAAAGATCCAAAATCCAACAGCTACATTCTACGTGGACAATCATACATGTAACACCCCTTGCCATCATTGAATTTATTTACAGAAATCTAGGTGATAAAGTTTCTTTGTACCCAATACTGTAAGAGTAATAGAAGCCTCTCCCAGGCGTTGCCCCTCTTCACTCTTCGCACTGATTTCGCAGCGGTAGGTCCCAGAATCCTTTCTAGTCACATTTCTAATACGGATTCCTGTATTCAACATCTCAGCTCGGTCTCTAAGATCACCTTTTAGAGAGAACAGACAAAGCAGTTTCTGTTCATCACTTACAGAAAATATCTGTTTCTTATTGACTAGTTCTGAAATCCCAAACAAATTATGAACTATTGCTCATTTATGCAATGCTAGATATCTATCACTAAGGAGCAATATGTAATCTCCCGCCCAAGACAGTAAGAACCTTCCACAAAATTCCCCATTTATTCCAGAAAAAAAGTCACTCTGAAGCATCAAACACTTTCTAGTTGGAAGATAGAATACTTTTTTCCTTCTATGGACATCTCAAGAAAGTATGTATACCACTAGTCATGAGACTGGAAAAAAAAAAAAAAAAAGATGGAGCGATTGCAGTGATGGCGATCACTGATTTAATTCTCTTACAAAAAGGATTCTGAGCGAGACTACAGCAAACTATTTGACTTTTTAACTTAGCGAGAAAAAAAAGATGGATTTAGCAAGGATATTGCCAGTTTCCTTACAATGAGCTTTTCTTCATTCAACAGCTTGTTATGAAATTAAACTTGCACAAACAGAACAAGGAGTTCTAGTGTCTTTGTAACTGAAACATATGCAAGGAAAAAAAAGTTCATCGACAAGACCAGCATATCTCCCATGCTCTATAAACTAACAAAATTGCTGTGACCTTCTTTTACTTCTCAAGCTTTACGTGTCACGTACAAGGTACCAAAGAACCACGCTTTCTTCAACAGATAAAGCTGAGGTAAATCTTCTAACCGAAGTATAAACAAAAATTCTACTTTTGAAAAACAGTACAAATAATTTAAAATGTACTGCTGAGTTTATATTTTATGTATATAAACATTGTTGCATTATTCATATCTAAGCCCCTAGCTCTACAGCAGGCTTCTGAAACCTCTTTATTGGATAGGAGTGCACAGCTTTCAACAGTTTTTTTGTGAGCTTATGTTTGAATGTAATTTCATTTATAAAAAACCTCAAGGAACAGACACTGTCGATTTTCTCTGTCTCCAGTTTTCTTATATTTAGCTTCCTTAAAAACATAACTAAATGTTGAGAATTTTTTGAAGAAAAGCTGTTCTTTTTTTTCCCCTGAGGAAACATTATTTTTCTCAAAAGGACAAAAGTCAAGAGCATCCTCTTTCAGTCATTTTCCTAATGTTATTCCCAAGGAGAGCTGATATCTATGCAAGAGAATGACATATTAAGCCATTAGTCCAAGCTTGTAGTACCATACCTGTAAATTCACCATTGTAGTAAACAAATGAAACTTCTTGGGACTGAATTTTCTTCCACTCTATCCTTAGACTCATCCCTTTTGAAAATTTGTGCTTGCAACTAAGAATAGCTTCTAGAGAGGGAAAACAAACAAACAAAAACAAACACAGAAGAACAAAGAGCAAAAGAGAACTTTCATCACTGTGTGCAATACACATTCAGGTTCCATGACATTAATCTCCTTTAAAAGAGCTTGAGCAGACAGCAATGGCCAGATCAATTTAAAAAAACGTCATCAGACCTTCTCCAGATTTACACGAGCATAAAGAAGAAACAAAGAAGAAAATAGTAATTTCTCATTAATGCAGTGGCCTTCAAGTGGGATCAAACTTCAGATGTTAGATAGGCAGAGATTCCATACTACTATCCTCATTTTGTTTCAATATTTCTGTCAGTGAACAAACACCATTAAAAGGACTCTCTTCCAGTTCTTATGTGTATTGCTCTAAATTCATTATCAGTAGTTTACCTGTAACAACGAAAATGAAAAACACACTAATAAGATGGTTAAATATTTTGAGTAACTTAAATATTTAGGTACAATTTCACATTGGTTATTTTATTTTTATTTATGTGCAAGATGAGCATAAGCTTCATTAAGATTATCCAGACAACGACCTTCTCAGTGCAAAGATAATAGTAATATGGGGTAGCAACAACCTAAAACAAGCTAACTGGCAAGTAGGAAGCCCAGGGTTGGGGCAAGAGCAGCAGGTAGGACAAAGGCTGTGACAGTACTCAGGAGATCCATGAATATGCATGCGCTCTTCTGGAACCTAGAGCGTTGTATGAGCACTTTTACCAGTGAACTCCTCTCACCAAAGAGGAGGAAGGAGGCTTAATTGTCTGCACTTCACCTCAACAACATTACATGTGGGTGCAGCTGAAGGTCACACTTCATCTTTACTGGTTTGCACGTGCATCTCTGAGTTGCGCACAGAGCTACTGGCTGAAACTGCAAATGGGAAAGCAGCGTGTGTATCCCTCAGACTGGGATCTAGGGACTCCAGATACACCAAAGCTGGGCTCCAGCAGCCAGGCAGATGGAGTCTCCTACTTTTCTCAAGTAAAGAATGTTCAAAAAACTGTTCGCATTTCTGCCTGTCCACTCAAGTTTCCCTTAGTTATGTACATCAGGCACCTCCAAATATTACACAGGCTGAAATTTCAAGGATTACTGCTTTTTACTATAGTTCCCATAACTGAGTAGTAACAGAACAAAATTAGTGTCTCTTACAAAGAACAGGTCAACTGTTATTTTTTATTCCCTTGCAGCATGGCATGAGCATATGCCATCTCTAATATGCAGCCTGCATCGTAGTAATTATGGTCTCTGGTCAAGCCTATAGACATGATGGGGGAACTGCAGAGGGAGAGAAGGAATGACAAGCTGTACAGGAGAGTTATGACTGTCTCTGAATCTATTAATAAGTGAAATTTAGTATCTCTCAGGATCTTCTGTGAAAGAAAAAAAATGCAGTATTGATCTTGACTTCTCGTCTTTCAGTATAGGCCAGAGCATCATGTATCAAAAGCCCTTGAAGTTTTGGCAACACCTGTCTGGTTTACAGGAGGCAAACATCAACTGACAAAATGTACAATCAGCCTGCATTAACCATCTTCCTTTTCAATCTCAGCAAAAAAAGCTGCAGGGTGATCAAGAGGTACCAAAAATCTGTCCATTCACCCTTTAGTCTTGCATACATTTCCAACCCACTAGATTAATGTGTTTGTTGCTCTCTCTGTTTTAATTAAAAAATATTTTTTAAAAGTAAGTTTGATTAGTTACATACATAACTATATTATATAATTTTATATGCGGCCCAAGACCATTCCTCTTCACTCAGTGCAGCCCAGGCAAGCCAAATGGTGGGACACCCATGCTTAAAGTTTCATCTCCCATGTCTGTTCTGTGAAGAACTTCAAAGGGGTCAGGCTGGTAGCCCTAGGGATCTCTCATGGGGAAATAATGTTCAGACTTGAAAGAAAAAAAAAAATGAGACAAGAGGGTATTATTTGCCAGAAACATGTTACGCACATACTGGCTGCTTCCAAAAACATGTCGTGCACTCAGGAAGCCTGAGGTTCCTGACTTCAGGTTGAGTAGCTGGGTGGAGGCTTCCTGAATCTTAAGATTTGCTGAAGTTTCCTTTCCATTCTGTTTTTGTATCCTTCTAACAAAGAAAAGCCATCATTCAAGCTCGGTTTGCTGACCTTGTGACAGCTGGCTGGTCCCATGAGTTGGTCTGTATTGGCTGAGCTGCCTGCATCAGCTGAAGTTCTCAGCTTAACAAGTCACCTCTGCCTTGAAAGAGCTGCTCGTCTCATGTGCCATGTTTTTTTTTTTTTTCCTCTTCAGAAAAACCTAGTATTGATGCCCTCCCACTAATCTTATCCAAAGAAAAGGTACAGAAAAGGAGCAGTGGAATGCACACAGAACAGAGAAAACGTAACAAAAGCCTTCCTTACTTATAGTTCTCGTCTCCTGCTTTTCCCCATACTAGTAGAGTCAGTGAGAGGAATTCTCCAAAAACAATCTACTTGGTTTTCATTAAGATAGACCTACAAGAAACTGTTCATCAGCAGAGGCTCTATAAGACTGATAAGAGCCCTCAGGGATCTTGGAGAGGTCTGAACAACATTGGCTTTGGATTTATGTCTGGTCCAGGGCAATTATTTGATTAGCCCTCCTCTACAGTAATAGAAATTGGAAGTGAAAAGAAAAACACATTTCAGATCAGCTTAGCTATTAATCATTTAGATTAAAAGCTAAGTCTATCTGCTCCTACATTCCCTTAGTGCAAAAAAGGGAAAGTTATCCTCATTAAACTGATCTCGCTCCCATAAAATACCAAAATAATAAAGTACAAGCCACATATATGGGTAGGGAGCTGACAGTTTCAGAGACCATTCAAATACTTCATCATTATCTCACAGATGAATGAAGCCTCAGCAAAAAACTTTCAATTCTGAAATTCCCATCTCTCTGCATTCCAACCAAGTACAATGAAATAACAACAAAAACCCACACAAGCCACATACCTCACATACTTACGCACTACTAGGATCTCTTTCTCATCTATTCAGCTAACATCAGATTTTCTTGCCTGCCTCCTTAACTTCTGTATCTGATTACTGGGAATTATTATCCACCCATGATTAAAGCCATGATAAAAAGTATACATTTAAGACAGTCATTAAAGTTACTGTCATTTTTTAAATAGTCACTAACTTATAGCTACTGATAACAGAGAGAAAATAATGGTAAATTCACTAACTCCTCACATCTCTGTTTAAGATTAATGCTTTTCTTATCCATCAATTCACAGCGCCTTATGTGGAAGGAAACAAAGCCAATGTTACGGTGGGCTATCAGGACTGAGAAACAAGTTACAAGAATCACAGAATAGGTGTGGTTGAAAAGGATCTCTGGAGAGCATTTAGTCCAACTCTGTAAGCAACTGAAAATGGAGACAAAACAAAGATTACAAGAGTAGTCAACAAAGAGAGTAGGATCAAGACCACCACCCTCCTCACCATCCAAGGAAAAAGGAAGACAATCTTAACTGCACAGCTTGCATATATTTATTACACGTATTTTTAAATCAGAGCAATGCATATACTATACCTTTAAACTCCTCTGCTTTTACATTTTTATTATCTGTTTCAATAGCAATTCCAGTCACTTTATGATCTGCAAGAGGACAGAAAAAAAATAAAAAAGCAGTTCAGTGATAAAGACTTGTACTTTTCTTTAGTGTTTCAGCAGTTTTTGAGACTTCCTTACACAGTACAGGTTGGATAATGTCTGCTAAGAACTTGACTAAGATTTAGATTATGGCTGGCCATATGGGTAACCTTGAACAATTCATGTTTTTCTATGACCTGACATCTGAAAAAAAAAAAAAAAAAAAAAAAAAAAAAAAAAAGGAATGTTTCTCTTTAACAACACCATGGTGATATTCACACATGAGAAGTTCAATATAAAAAGTAGGTGTTGTTTTATACTGGTGCAACATCTCAGTCTGCTTTTAATTCAAGTGACTTGTATTAAACTGGGAGTGTATTTTCCACTGTATTTCTGTTATATGGCAGGCTTCTTTCCTGAATACCACCAACTGCTTATCCAGGCTAACATATGTACAATAACTGGCAAGAAAGTCAAGAAAGTACTCCAGTTTGCATTCCCTCAGATTGCCCTGCAGGAACAACTAAATACATTTCTTTACACAGGTTTATGTTAGTATTATTTCAAAAGCAGCTCAAGTTCCAGAGGATTTAAACAAATTTTCAAGACAGTATGGACACTCATCTCACACTCAATTTCCTGTGTCCACATCAGCCACTGAACAACTGCTACACAGGGTATAAAGAAGTGAGTACAACTCTCCATCATCAAAATTTAGAAACATAGCTAATTCAAAATAAGAATGTAATCTTATTTTGAGTGATAGAAACTAGTCCAGTTTGACCTGCTATTTGCCTCTTGCACACACAGACCTCCTTTGTTCAAAAATTTCTCATCCCTCATTAGGCACATCTGGGTTACCTGGAATTGTTCTGAAAACATGAACAGATCAAGAATCCCTTGCTTCTTGTTATCTTCTTTCGGTTCTTCATTACTTCTGTCAAAGTGTGTTCATCGTTTATCATTTCACTGAGTCTATCTGGTTTTCAGATGAGTACTCACAGCTCCGAGTTAGGATGCCATTTTCTTTATACAAAGATACCATCCAGAAGTCATCTCTTGCTTTTCTTTCCAAAATCATTCCTTGCTGTTCTAGCCTGGCACTACATATTCCATCCTCCATCTATGATGCTCCTGTGGGCCCTTCTCCATAATTCTCTAGTACTTCTCCAATTTCCTTTAAAAATACAGATTCTGACATATGAGTATTCTCAACCATCATGGCTGTGAGTAATAGAGCAATTAGAATAGCTATTTGAGTCCGCACCACTACAGCAGAGGTTCAGTTGTTCATTTCCAGTATCTTGTTGAGGTGGGTTGACCTTAGCTTGCTGCCTGTCATCCATCCAGCCATTCTCATCACACCTCCTCACTGGGACAAGGAAGGAAAGTAAGATGAAAATGCCTTTGGGCAGAAATAGAGGGGGATTGCTCGTCAATTACCATCATAGGGAAAACAGACTCAACTGGGGAAAACTAATATAATTTAGTGACTGAGAGAATAGAGAATGAGGACTGCAATCAGTAGTAACAGCTCATCTCCGCACACTTTTGCTCATCTCCAGTGCAGAGCTTTCCCGTGGACTGCAGCTTACTTCAGGGAACACCCACTCGATCCTACCATGGGCTATAGGACTGCAGGGACAACTATGCTTGGGCACCTGTAGCTCCTCCTTCTCTCTGCTGGGTGCCTACAGGGCTGTTCCTGCTCCCCTCAACTCTCCCTGCTGCATTCTGTGTGCCCTCTCTTTCCCAAACTGTCCCTGAGGCACCCTAGGATGGCTGCTCTGACCAGCCATGCTTTTAGCACAGGTCAGCCCAGGCCTTGCCTCACACAGCAGTCCCACAGCCTCCTAGCTGTGCCTCAATACCTGTACCCCAGCACACCTGCATTACTATTCAGAGCTGCTGCTTTCTCAGTGTCTCGCTGCCTCTCTCTCCCAAATTCAAATGCAAATTCAACATTTCTTGTTTTTCAGAGAATACAGCTTCACGTTTGGCAACATAAAGTGAATTTTCACATCTGCAGATTAACAAATGATCCAAATTCATGTGTAACTATCCTGTCCTCAATATGTCTTAATCACCTTTGTGTCACTCCAGAATAGTTATGGCAGAAGTTTACAATATGAAAGTAAATACAAAGCAAAGATTACAGTTCAAGCAATGCCGCTTATGTTCCCTCAGATTGCAGAAATAGCAAAAATATTTCCATTACAAGTCACGCTTGCAATTTTTTCCACTCCATCAAGAAAGGAAACTTTCCTGTTGGACTTTCAGAAAAGTATAACAGAACAAACTGCTAAAAGAGCCCTGAGGAGAGCAGAAGAGGGAACCCCTCTTCTCCCCCAGCACCTCCCTAACAGCTGCCCCTTTACCTACACACACAGCCCATCCCTCTGATTTTGTCTAAGCTTGGCATAAAATAAAGGCTGAAATAATTCTCCTTTACATTTATTAAGCCCCATTTAGATTTATGGAAATAAATTTAGCTTTTACTTTTACGCAAGCCTGTTTCTAGAATAGTAAAAAATTAAGTGTCTTATAAGCCTGTATGTAAAAAATCATGTTATCTACTGAAATAATATCTTCCTTCAGATTTTCATGGTAGGTAGAACATTTCGTTTTGAGGCCCTGAGTTCAGCTAAAGTAGGAAGCATTTCTAGGCCCTAAGCATGTAGATAAAGCCATTTATAAATTATTGGCACATCAGCCTTCTCTCTGCGCACAAAACAACCTGACCACTATATGACATACACCATTTCATAAACTTGAAAATCCCTCTCCTCTTTAATACAGTGATCATGAGGCTCTCTGACCTTTTTTAAGTAATCACGAGCTAGAATACACAATAGGAGATAATGTTTTATGACTTCTGGAGCAAGATCTTACTTACTTAGTAAGTACTTAGTTATTTCTGTGGAACTTGTCATGAAATTACTCTGTGTACTTTGCACAGGGAGCTTGCAATTGCACCAAGTTTGTGTATTTCCTCCTGGATCAAGGGATTACAGAATACACAAGTTTGGTATGCAGTGTAACAGGTACTAAATATTGTGTGAGGAAAAAAAAAAAAGAAAAAAGAAGTTCTCAGCATGCACAAAGCCTTCCTCATCACACACAAACCACACATATACATGCTCCTCTTCAAGAACATTAAAGTGGTGCAGTGGTAGCTGATGATCAAAACCCGATCAAGTAGGAGAGGTCTTTAAAGCTAGAGTACTTTTTCCTTACAATGCCCTTTTAGAAAAGTTTCTGCCAATTACTCATAAGCCAATTCTCAAGCATTGGATTTTAATTCACCATATGAGGAGCAATAGAGAAAAAATGACAGATTATTGTACTACCAAACTTCTTATTCATCAAACGCTTTTATACACGCACTGAAAAACAACAAAACCAAAAACCAAACAAACCGCTACTGTTCCGTAGGTGTAACTTAACTTGTTTGAAACTATACCCACAAAATGCAGTTTCCATTTAATCATCACATGGCTGTAAACTGACACTAGCTGGAGGAATCATCAAGGAAGAGCGCATTAGTCAAATCAAATCAAAGGAAACTGTGGTGCCTGGAGGAAATTACACGAGAACAGAATCAAAACAAAGTAATAAGTACAAGAATAAACGTAGTCTTGTGGTATTTGTTTTGCCAAGTTGTAAGTAGCAGGTGGCCAAGAACAAAGTTGAACAAAGGATTTCAAAGGATACTGAAAGCTTAGGAAGTCCAGTGTCCCAAGAATAAAGAGATAACACAGACAGTTCTCTTACAGTACTCCCCAACAGAGAACAGGAAAGCAACCATTATGAACTTAAATGACACCTCGTGTCTTGTCACGGCCACAACATTCACATATCATTTGGTGCTTGCATTGTCATATTTTTTCTAAGTGAAGTAGCCCATAGATGGTATAGTCCATACATGAGAGACAGAAGTGAAGAAGCTACTTAACTTCAGATAGAATTTATCACCTCAGAAGAGGCTAACTCCCCTGTGAAGAAGGACTTGCGGGTCCTGGTGGATGAGAAGCTGGACATGAGCCAGCGGTGTGCACTTGCAGCCCAGAAGGCCAACTGTGTCCTGGGCTGCACTAAAAAAAGGGGTGGCCAGAGGGAGGTGATTGTCCTCCTCTACTCAGCTCTTGTGAGGCCCCACCTGCAGTACTGCGTCCAGGCCTGGGGCCCCCAGTACAGGAAGGATGTGGAGCTCTTGGAGCGGATCCAGAGGAGGGCCACTAAGATGATCAGAGGACTGGAGCACCTCTCCTACGAAAAAAAGTTGAGGGAACTGGGCTTGTTGAGCTTGGAGAAGAGAAGGCTTCAGGAAGACCTCATTGCGGCCTTTCAGTACTTGAAGAGAGCGTATAAACAGGAAGGAGAATGGCTGTATATGAGGGTGGGTAGTGATAGGACAAGGGGGAATGGCTTTAAACTAAGACAGGAGAGGTTTAGATTGGATATTAGGAGGAAGTTTTTCACACAGAGGGTGGCGATGCACTGGAACAGGTTGCCCAAGGAGGTTGTGGATGCCCCATCCCTGGAGGCATTCAAGGCCAGGCTGGATGTGACTCTGGACAGCCTGGTGTGGTTGTTGGTGACCCTGCACATAGCAGGAGGGTTGAAACTGGATGATCATTGTGGTCCTTTTCAACCCAGGCCATTCTATGATTCTATGTGGTCACTACAACCAGTATGCTATCTATCATCTTGCTCATGGTGGTGCTGGCAGGCTAAGCAATGTTAACAGCAGCGTGCCACAGGTCCACCACTATTCCTAAACACCTTGCTGTCATCAGATGAGTGTTTAAGCAGCTTCTGTCTTCCATCAAGTCATGTGGTAAATGCTAGCCTCCAGTAAACACAACGGAAAGAGCTTAGGACCATTAACAGATTGTAACTGCAGGAATCTCCAGTGTTTGCCAGAACCCCCAGACAATTTCAGAAACCAGTGACTTATGAACCAAAACGTAGCTTGGATTGAGCACAAACAGCCCCATTTAGGTAATATAACAAACACGGCATTAAGAGTTCAAACTCTGGACAAGGACTAGAAGAAATTAACACGCATCATGAAAAAAAAGAAAAAGCTCAACTTCTGTCTTTCATTTATCCTGTATGTTCTTGAACTGCAATAATGATAGAACAGGATTTACTTTAGGAAAGCTTATCTGTTTTACAAAACAAACAAACAAAAAAAAAAAACCACAAAACAACAACAGCAAAACAACCAACCAATAACTACCCTGCATACCTGCATACAGAAAACAAATATAAGAGAAGTCTCATTTGCAGGGGAGGCTGTAGAGTCCATCTAAATCCAGATGCAGATAGTTTGTATTTTACTAGGCATGATGAAACTATGCGAAGCATAGCAGTCCAAGGAAAGAATGCATATTTTGGGGCTGGTAAACCAGCGGGGTATAAAACACCAAAAGAATTCAAGGGCTTTCTCAGCCATCCCTTCACTTATGTGGTGGTAGCTGTCAGCAGCTTTTATAATGTTTTGGAAACTGCTGGACTTAACCACTGTGTCATCCAGGCACCGGAGCCGGTGCGTATTACATATAGCACCTGAGAATATCTTAACACTCCATGAAATACATGGCAAGATTTTAAACACTCTTCTTGGCTAATTAGGACACAGTCCATACAGATGTTTTTAATCAAGAAAAAAAACTATGGATCCAACATCACATATCACATATGTGTTATCTGTGCTTCAGTGGCAAATGAGAAATTTCTCTACTAGTCTGATGAAACGACCTTTAACTAAGTTAAGTTTTTAATACTTTGTACTTGTTAAGAAAAGTTCCTCAGTAAGACACAGTGCTTGTTTCCTGGCACTATTAAGAAGTTGTTTGAATTGTATCTCTGCTGCTGCAGTCTCAAGCTGAGGGAAAAACATACAGCTACTTATTTTCAGTAAACAGTACTAAAAATGCATTATCTTAATCTTCACTCTTGGGAATGATGGGTACATAAAAAGCAGCAGCCTTTTCTAAAAGGCTCAGAGGAGACAAATACATATATATATATATATATGTATATATATGTATATATATGTATATATGTATATATGTATATATGTATATATGTATATATGTATATATGTATATATGTATATATGTATATAGGGAGAGTAATACAGCCTAACTTCTATGCTTCAGCACAGCCTATGAATTCCTACAGGAAGTGTCTTTTCCATTACTAGATCAATAATCTCAAGAATCTTGTGAAGTACTTGTATTTGTGCATGCAGATACCTGTTAGCTTTCCCTCATTCTCCCTGACCCACTTTCCTATATGCCCTTTCCTAATTCCTGACAAATCTCTTATTCATGGAGAAATTGACTAGTATTACAAAGCATGGGAAGGAAAAAAGAAAAAAAAAAAAAAAAGCCAGCTAAATCCAACATTTGGTTTGGCTTCTCCTTTGGAAGAGAAGCTATTACAAAATTACAGTTCCAACTCTACAGCTGAGTAGTAATCTTACATAAAAAACTGACCTTTCCTCTGTTCCCCCAGAGACCCCCGAAAGTTCCCCCAAACCCAAAGGCATTTTCCCCTGTTACAGACCAGGCTCAGAGCCACACGCAGTAGATCAGTCCTTCCCTCTGCTGCTCTCCTGAGCAAAGCCATTCATTTGAAGCTTCTAACAAGGCCAACATCCAAATGGTAGGATAGTTAGAAATACAACACACACACACACACACACACACACACACACACTACATGTCTTGCTGAGTTAGTCATCAGGCACTCTCCTCATCCTTTTTCATTAAAAGATCTCAAATAAAGAGCAAAGGCAGTCAAATTCTGCATATATACACACACACACACACACACACACACACACACACACACACACACACACACACACACACACACACATTTCTACAGATACCCAAGCAATACACAACAGTCAGTCCTTATAGTACCCTACCTGCAAAACCTCTATTATATGAAAGGAAGGTGTACTTTAGTCTGGTTTCTCAAAATATGACAGAGTAGTAAGCGGTTACAGAAGAAAACTTAGAGTGTTTAAATGGCCACATTGTTCATCTTCAAAGTTTCTCTCGGATTTACTACTTACTGCAGATCTAGAGGTCTAAAGAAAGAAAAAAAAAACAAAAACAAAAAACAAAAACAAATGTAACAAATTTAGATGTAACATATAAAAATAAAAATACAATACAAGAATTCTTCACATTCATCTGTTAGAGAAAGTATGTTTTTAATCAGAGTCAGCAACTCTGCCTTTGTGATAGAAAACACGTGAGAAGCTGCTCAGAGAAAGACACTGCATACAGCTGGGAGCTGCTCCCTAGGGGGCCAGAAGCTTTGTCAGTGTCACTAAGAACAGGATTTCTACCTGTATTGAAAGCTGGTGTTGGATGGTCTGAAGAGCTCTCAATCTCACAGGGGCAAAAAAACTCTTTTGTTGTATTGCCTCAGTTACAGAGCGGACTAGAAATGCAGTTCTTATTCAGGATGCCAGCCTAGGGATGGTTTAATGCTCAGCTTTGTGTCTGTGCTGTTCAGTGCAATCTGAAAGGCCAGCACATCAGCTGACGTTGCCTTTACTTTTACTCTCAAGATATTTTTTTGCTTAATTTGAAGGTCAGGAATAGCAAGAGTACAGTTTTCAATTATCTTTAGTTAGCAGCAGCAGTCCCGGGAGTTTAGGATCACATTCATGATCACTTTGGAGCACAGCCCCAAGGACAGCAGGCTGGCAAGGCAGAACTGGAAGTGCCTGTAGAGGAGAAAGTAGAGAATAAAAACAAGTGGCATGGGACAAGAGAGGAAGGGATTATTTAGGTCAGCCTTTATGAAGAAATTGAACACCGAAGTAAATGAATTCCAGAGAATACTAAACAGCCTCCAAATTGCTTTCAGTAGTCCCAACGCAGATTACTGTGTGGCAAGGAGTGGGAAATTAGAATGTATATGGTTTTAGAGATACATTATTAACCAAACAACTATTTATGGCTCTCGTTTTCACAGCGGCCCCACAGAGACCTGCCTCCAAGGCTTGCAGCCCAGCGCCCGCCGGGCTGCACATTCGGGTTGCCACAGCAACGCGGCGGCGGCTCAAGGCAGCCTGCAAGCGCGGGAAGGCCCGGTGCTGCGCCCACTGCTGACTATTGCAGCAGGCATCAGGATGCTGAAGGCTTGTGTCCTGTGCCATTGTGTTTCAAGAGACCGTTAGGAGAGACATCCACTCCCACAGCTGCCGACGTCCCACACACCTCATGTAGCAGTGAGCTGAAGGAATAGGTGTAACAATTCAGCAAAACACTTGTCTGTTGAAATACCTGGAGAAATTCTTATAGCATGATTACTGAATTCACAGAACAAAGCTGAGCCCACACTGCAAACTGGCGTGTCCCTCTGAGGTCAATAGTACTGGGCTGATTTACATCAACCGTAAAATCAACCCTGAAACACAAGAGAGCTGGGAAACAAGAGAAAACAAACAACTCTGTCAAAAAAGCCACACAACCATTTGGGCTCTCATTTCAAGACAGAAGTTCCATGCTAGATTTCAGAGGTCTGCACAATACTCAAGTGACTTTTGCTGGCACTGCCAAGCAATTTCAAAAGGATAAATGCTTTCAAGAAGTTGGGTCTTTTATAAATCTACAAATACACATCTGAAAACAAATTCAGTTTACTTTCCAGCTGCACCAGTCATGAGTCCAGAAAACACTAAGTAGAGCTGCAGTTTCTGCTTGCTCAGAACGAGAAGAGCAACTAAACTTCCTCATGGAAAGGTCATGCTTCCAGATCCTAGGAAAAACATCAGGTCTCTAGGATTTCAAATCTTGGAAGCAAATACATTGTTCTACTAAGGGAATGTTTCCTCTCATAAGTAATGTCATCCATTTAAGCTGGAATCAACTTTCCTGATCATCCTCAGTCCCTTCTGAGGTTTAAAGCATTTTTTTCACATAGGACTTTTCAACCCCTTTTTGATTAATCTAACTATTTCTTCAAAGTGCTTTCATGGCAGAAGATGAGTACCTATTAAGGAGTGTCTTCTAAAGGTAAATGAGTACCAAACTAGCTATAATTGGGCACTGCAAAGAAATCTACAGTAACAGGTAGAATTGCTAATTAGACCAACCACATCCAAACATCTCATTTTCAGAAAAATTAAATAATCAAAATCAAGCCAGCATTGTCACCTTATATCTTCCACTGAAGGAAATGATCAATCTGAAATCTGTAGCTTAAAAAAAATACATTACTGTCTCAGAAGCAGACATTCACCTAGAATATACTTCTATACTAATGTGGAATGGATGCAAGAACAGTTCTTTATGGCAAGTTTTTAAATAGGGCTTTGCACTGGCTTCCTTCCATTCAACTTCTGCTGACTTTGGAACAAACTATGACTTCATTCTAGCTAGCGTGTCCGTTAAACAAAAGTGTATATACATAAGAATCTTTCCAAAAACAGTAGGATACTCTTTAAATGGAAGCATCAGGTTTCTGTAATGCTTTGTGAATTTAGGATTTCTGAGGAGACATTTTCAGCTGCTGATGGTGAGGCGTCACTTGACTGAACTTCACTTGAACCATGAATTTTAGGACTGCATCTTGTTAGTGATCACAAGCACTGGACTATATACTAGCTTTTTTCCTCACAATGCTACAGACCAGTTTCTTTGCTACGAGCTGCAAGTACAATGGCCACTTCTCTCCCAGCCAAAGAATATGGTGATCTCTTCCAAATCATCTGCACGCAGTTTGCCAAATTAGCTCATCCCACTTTCATTCACACATGATCCTATAATACTGCCAAGTTCGCTCAACAGTCTCTTCCTGTTAGAAGCAGCTAACAGTTATGTTTGATGGCTATTACATTCAATCAGTGTTGTGGCTTACAGTACAAATACATGCATATAATATATCAAGAAGACCTAGAAAAAACAGAAGATGTTTTGCATGCTGGAAGATGTAGGGTGATTAGAAGAAATCCTCCGGAAGGTAGAGCTAAGAACAATAGGTCACAGTGTAGTAGGTGCCAAATTTTCCTCAAAGGGAATGAAGAGGGTAATAATAATAATAACCACGATAGAGTCTTCATCCTATTAGAAGCAACACAAGCAAAAAAAAAACAACATACGTGTATTCAGATTAGAAAACATTAGAAGAGCAACACTGTACTGTTACACAGGAAACAGGAATAAACAGAGCAGCTCTGTGTTGTATTTATTTTTAAAATCAAGTGTACATGTTAACTCAGTGATCATCACAGCACTTCAACAGAAGAGATGTGTCAGGAGCCATATCCTTGAGAATATTTGGGAAAGGTTAACTAACAAGCAATTCAGCTGCATTGCATCAGAAGGGCAAGCTTGGGAAGCAACCTAACATTCACAATTCACTAGTTTGAGGCTTCATGTAAAATGACTTGATTATCTTGTCAGCAGATATTTAAACTGAGAAAGCACCAGCTGTTTCACTGTCACACACACACACACACACACACACACACACACACACACACAAATAAATAAATAAATAAAAATCCTGGGGAGAGAACAACTGCATAGAAGACAAATAATCTTGTCATAATTTAGAAACAAAACTAATTCCTATTTTGATGTGCTCCTTGTAGTCATTATTATTATTTTTAAGCCATTAGATATTTTTAGAATTAAAAAATAAAATCTTTTTAATGATTTCACCTCGCCCACCTTTTCAAGTACAACTTCAAAGATCCATAGAAGTCTGGAAGTTAAAACAGCCATATATAGAATACATAAAATACACTATTCATGTAAGATATATATAATTAAAACTCAGGTATTACACATCTAAATGCTTGCTAGAGTCAATGGATTAACACATTTCATGAAATCATGACTTCCAGACAGGTATATATGCTTTCTTAAACTACTGTTTTGTTATCTGCTTTGCCTGCTTTTGACTTCATTCTCTTTATCACCAACTATTCACAAGATAAGGATATTTTATGAACACGCATGACACTACGTTTGCTTAAACTTAAATTTCCTTTAGAAATAGGATTAAATAGTAGTATTTTGTAGTACTCAACTCAGGCTAACTAATTTCAGCTTAAGGATCTCTTTTTGAGAAAGATATCTGAAGAACTGTTTAAACACTATGCTGGCATGTAGGTTATACAGGCAGATGCATACCAGAATAAGCACTGTGATCACATGGTATCCAAACAAAAAAAGTCTTCAGAGTTTAGCTATAAAGCCACATAGCAATCTATGTTAGTAAGAAGAGGATCTGACATATTTACATATTTATTTCCACTGTTGTTGCAGGTCTGCTCATCTTGCATTAAGACTGTATGGTACCAAGTTAGCATCAGCAGAGTTAGGAGTGGTCAAGAAGCCAAGAAAGGGAACAAGATGGTCTGTTAAATAATAGATAGTTACCTGCATCTCTCTCCTATAAGAGGAACCCATTGCCATCTAAGTTTAGCTGAAAGTACACTTGTTAAAAGAAGCCTATAAGCTTTTATGCTTTATGTTTGAGTGCCAAGTTATGTTTTATGGCAGCTAAGGACGAGGTCCCTTACAAGGCAAAATGAATTACTCTTTCACATGCACACACACACACACACACACAAAGAGTATCCACTTTAGGGCTGACAGATATGCAACTCCTTATAGCCAAGTCTACATATACCTTCCACTTAACCAGTTAGCCAAGCCCCTTGACACACTTAGCTGTAAGTTTTTTTGGATACCATCTGCCCACCCTTTACTTTTCCCATCCCAAAGTAGAGACAGATAAAAGTCACGAATTATCTGCTCTTCAGTCAGCACAATTCAGATTTTAAAACAATCCGATTTCATACCACATTTCTGCTTTTAAGACTGCCCATATGGATAGGGCTCCAAAAAACTATAGGGATTCGAATGCAGCATTCAGCAGCAGAATGATACCGCAATTTTTTTTCCTTCTTCTTCTTCTGATTTTCAGATGATTAGTTCCATCCCAAAACTGAAGAGTAAATCTTAGGTTACTAACCTGTTAACACTGGAGATAAAATTACAAATAGTACACCTGTAACAGGGCTACCAGAATTCAAGTCTGCTTATATATGCACATATTGGACACCAGTGACACTGTTAGTTCTACTGATTCTACACATTATCTTACTCTCCTTGTATTCATGCAAAATTATTTAATTCAGTTTTAAAAGAAAGACAAAATTTCTCCCTACCCCCTGCTGTATTCTGTTCAATGCTTTTAGCTTCTAATCTCTGCTGGAAGCCACAGATATTGCATTGCTTCAGTAACGGACAGAAGATCTGCTCACTACCCAGCCCACTCTCCCCCAGACTGCTCTTTTGATTTGTGAGGGGAATAAATAAATAAATAAATAAATAAATAAATAACACACACTAACATAATTATTAAAAGTGCCAGTAAGATCCAAGTTTTCCCCAACAATTAGATGAAATTAAGAACTGTTGTGTTCACCTTTTTATCAAATGCTAGGCTAGTCATAAAGATTGCTCTTAGCTTTCTAAAGTAGTGTAAAACAATGTTTTTGTTTAAGTAGACTTTGTTGCATAGACATTCCATTCAAACAGAAAACAAAGTATCTGCCTTAAATATCTATGACATTTTTGGAAGAAAGCACAAGTTTTCTGGGATTTTTTTGCTGGATTGAAGACTATCTTATAAGGTAAGATAACAACAAAAAACACAAAAAACTGCACTGCTTTATTTTTCCCTAAAGGGCATGGAGTTTAGTTTAACTCAATAGAAGCATTCTGCACCTGCAAGTCTCTCAGCTGTATATACGAGAATCAGCCATGCCCACTTCTCTATTTACATAACTTGGAAAAGGTTTGCATAAGTTTTAAATAAGCTTGAAAGCTTATAAACAGATAGCACTTTTTTACTCTCTCACAGAATTCAGCACATTCTTCCATGGCTATTTATGTTAGAAAGCCTGTACATATTGCAAAATCTGGACATGGCCTCAGAAGCAAAGCTTTCACTTCCCCCTTCCCAAAAAAGGGGGGATAAAAATCTGAACACAGCTGTGAAGCGAAGAGCAACTGTGTGCACTGTTAAAAGAGCTGAGTACTCAACTAGAGATACAACTGGAGCTCATGTGAAGAGTCATAGCAACAGGAGCTGAAAACAGTTTTTAGTCACTATCTCCATGCACACTGCTGATTCCATGTAGAAAAACAGCTTTCCCAGATGACTCTTATGCTCCAGAACATTATTAACTGAAAGGCTCAAAACCAAGTACATTAAGTTCTGGAAGTACCCCAGAGCCATCCCTTCAACAGTACTTGAACTGAACACACAGAGAAGAATCGCATCTACTTTTTGTACTTAATACATTTTGGGAGACTTCTTTATCAGCTAGCACTGTTTGAATCAAGTGATGTCTAGGATGTAGATCTTCTACAGGAAAAAAGAAAAAGTAGTTGACTTAAAATGGAATTATGTGAAGGCCTCTTCAGACTGTATGACAAGAAGGAAAAGCTTATGCTAGCGCAGCCTCAAGCACTGCTTCACACTATGTAAGCATACTCTCACTATGGTATGCATCTGCTTACTACTCTATACCTATTCCAGACAGAAACTTTTGATATTACCAGCAAGACTGGAGTCCCTGAATTTGTCAGCTTTACTATCAATCCAATCCTATAAAAACAGCATCTCAAAAATCTTACGAGCTCTTACAATTACCAGGCTGTCTCAATCTCCCTCTTCTACATTTTCAACTGCTCTATTCAATTTATAAACACTGATTTCTTTCTGTGTTAATTTAATTTCAGGACCTTCTCAAATGATTACAACATATATATATGCATTAGTAAACCACATTACACTTGGGAGGAACATTACTGTACTCAGCTGCAAGGAGCAGGGGCGTTCACTGCAAGATACAAAGAAAACTTCAAATACTCACTGAAAATAAAACATTTTCATTTCATTCATTCACATACAAATACTTACTGGCATTTAACATTTACTTAACATTTGTTTAATTTGTTTAATTGGACTGAACTGAGTGCATGTTATGCAGCTAATCCTAACATCTGGACACTGCTCTCAGTCATGTGGTCTGATTTTTGGGTGAGCCTGTGTAGGGACAGGAGTTGGACTCAATGATCCTTGTCAGTCCCTTCCAGCTTGGGATGTTCTATGATTCTAACAAATACTAAGTAAATATATATCTATTGAAACTTCATACCTGTCAGTGCTGTTCTTTTCGTCTTGAGTCTGATCATTTCTTACTTTTAAAAAAGTCAGGATCGAGTTGTTACCACAATACAAGTTGGATCTTCTTACTGAAAATGGCTGAGTTTTGAACTTCTTAAAATTAAGCATTCAGAAAGGCTTATTACTGTATTTTCCCACCATGTTCTCCCCTGCAAATAATCTCTGGAAAAAACTGGACGCCTCCTTCGATTCCTGTTAATCAGGACGGGCTACAGTCTCACCAGGGGTTCAAAAATTACTCCTGTTGTTATATTGCTTGCTATTGCTCAGAAATGACTATTTTTCCCTTCTTGCATCTCCAAAAGCTCCTTCACCTCCCAGTGCATGCTAGGAAGTGACAAGTGAATGGGACCAGATGTTCAGCTGCCAAGCTTACCTTCTGCCAGTATTACAAAATAAGCACTCAAGTGCTCAATGATATCCTGTGAGGATTAAGGTGACTTAAGTCATTGGAGACTTCTAGAAGAAAATGTGGCTTTGGAAATAGAGGTGAGCACAAGCACACACAATCATCCAAACATTGCTCCAGCTTCATTTTCTATCCTATTCTCCTTTCCCAAACACTAGCATTCAGGAAACATATCATTTGTCTGGATTACAAAGGCACCATAATATTTGCTCAAATCTTCCTGTGGTAGAATTACAACAAAGTAACGTACAACACTTTGAGGAAGATGTGGCAGGCTTTTCTGCAGAGTTTTGTTAAAAGTGATAGTTCTCTGAGAATTAATCAGGATGGAAAACGACATGCCAGAAAGTAAAAACTAGTCTTAAAAAATTAGCTTTTCTTGGGAGGAAAAGGTGAACTAACAATAAGAAAATTGCCAGTAACATATTTGATTTTCAGTTACCAGATAACATTTCCCTAAGTTTCCATTAAAACATTCACCCGGCTAGATATTAGCCGCCAAACTGGAAAGGGATAACATAACTAAGATAACTTACCAAGTCACCACAGTGGGGAAAAAATATCTCAACCAACCAACCAATCAAAAACAGCAGTAAGATAGTCTGTGGCAAGAGGTTCTGCTTGTTGTTAGTCTGTAACTTCAGGAAAAACTTAATTTAACCATTCTATATAGTCCTGGCAAAAGCCTGCAATGGCAAATACAATCTTAATTGTTTTGATACAAAAACAATTTTATTGCTGAGTGGATGCTCAATAACCTTCCTTTATGTAAGCTTTTACACTGGAGTGACCTCTATTATTGCTAGGAGAGAGCATGACACCAAATCTGACTTTCTCTGAGAGAACTGCTAAATGAGAACGCCAGCTGTAGGGAATCAATTATAAAGAGATCATCTTTAAAAACACTCCAAGAGAAAGATGATGTTTTACAGTGCTGATGGAAACTAACTGAATTGTAAAAACTTTTAGATTTCAATTTCAGAGTTAAGTCACTAGTTACTGGTTCTCCAAATGCAGACAGCCCTCAAGATTCACTTGCCCACCTAACAAGGGAAGCTTGCTTACTGCTACTGCAGAAGATTTACGTGTATGTCACTGTTTACCTTTAGTGAAAGAGTATCACTACTATTTACTCATGTGAAATGGAATGAGAGCTGATTTCCCTGAGTATTAGCCATACAAGATGATTTTCCCATACTTAAAAAGAATTGTCTTGCTCATGACCACCAGCACTTAGGGTACATACACTTTGAGGAAGCCATATGTAAAAGCTGTCTTCAACAACTTCAGCTCAATTCTTTAGAAACAGGTTTGTACATGCACTTCCCCAGTAACGTCTGGATTTAGACAGTGGCCTTGGTAGCTCTAAGTTGTGAAAGATGATCCAATGATCCCACAAATGTTAAGTCAATTAAGTAAAGAGAAAATATGAAGTCAAAGTTCAAGCACTTCCACATTCTTACTCATTTGTGACACCATCAGCCAATTTCTGTAGAAGAATCCAGCTGCCAGCATGCTGCTGCCAAAATAGTCTGTAGCAGGAAATACAAATATTATATTATCACATAAAAAAAAAACAAAAAAACAAAAAAACCCACAACCTTGATGTAATTCAGTTAAATAGCCAACAAGACCTCATCCAGGCTCAATTAGATCTGCTATTAACAGTGGTAATTTTAGCTCTCATTATCAATACCATATGCCCTATTGTAGTCACAATTACCAGAAATACATGTCCTATAACACGAACAAAGAATAGCTGCAGCACTAAAGCTGAGAGAACAGCTGAGAGGCCAAGAAATAGTAAAAGCAAGTATTCCAGCTTAAATACAATCACCCTGAACAGAAGAAGGGAATTGTGAATTGTGACTGCCTTGCAGTGATGATACAGGTGCATTTCATGCTTCCTGTATGCAACAAAGGAAAGCAGATCCTCATTTTTCCTTCTGCACATCCAGTAGCAGGCTGTAGGGGTAATCAGAAGAAAGGATACTACAGAGCAAGCCAGGAACCAGCTCCCTGTATCTCAGGGACAAAATTCCCCCAGAGCACTGAAGATCTAACCAAGAGGTTGGAATTGTGAAGATAATAATAGATTGAGAAGTCTGTCTCTCTTGCAGAGGCAGGAAGGTCTTCCAACCAAATCCTGAATTCTTAAGTTTTCTAGAATTTCCATATATCATGCTGTCACCACAGCATATAAACAACAACAACAACAACAACAAAAAGAACAAAAACAAACAAACAAGGCAGAAAGGCAGACAGGTTCAGTGTTATTTTGCAGAGACTTCAGAGAAATACACAGCCTTGCAAATTTAAGAAATTCCATCTCACCTGAAAATGGACTCTAATTTAGAAATCAAAATAGGTCCTTACTAAGCTAATCCAGCAAACACAGAAGGCTTGACAGAAGACAGGTGGTCAACTTTGAGAACATCATCATGTGTAACGGGGAAAACACAAAGACTTCCAAGTACAATGCTACTTTATATAGCTAATGCAGTCATGCTCTCTGAGTTCTTCAAGGGATGGAGACGTGACTTTTTTGACTTAGAACCTCTGTATCTGTCTAAAAGATTCCCAAGCACTAAAGAGTGTTTGTTTTAAAGCCAGTAAGAAAAAAAATCACATCCTCACCTTATTTATTGCTGAATCAAACTACCCCAGAGAGCTCCATGAGATGTTTATGTAAGATTGCTATTTATTGCCACCTCATTGTCCTCACCTCGATACATTGCACTGCATTTGTTCTCAGCATCACAAGCTTAACTTTTAATTCCAACTTACAGTAATGCAAAGAAATTAAAAAAAAAAAAAAAAAAATCACTCCTGGAAGTTCCTCAGAAGAGACAGTTCATCAGTATGTACCACCTCCCAAACAGCTGCCGTGACTATTAATAGCAACAATTTCTGTACATTTTCTAACTCATACCAACAGAGCTCACAAATCTTAGCCTGCTCACCTTTGAAAACACTCACAGGCAGCATCGGTTTATGGAGCTCATGCAGACTGAGACCATATGAATGAAGGTCTCCAACTCCCCTACTTTCCCCTAAATTAAAGATAAGAGAGGCTTTAACTGAGAGAAATAACTCCTTCTATGAGTCATTAGCATTTCTTAGTAGGCTCTCACTGAAAAGACCTCAGCACTGTTCTTGACTATGCTGACTTCCTATGGCCAATTTATCCGGCTCTTAACTCCTGCAGCTGAATTACCAAGCAAGTTCTCTTCTGCTGCTCTACAATAATCCTCACAGTTCTTTTGGTATAAACTTAATTCTTTCTTTTCCTCATTAGCTTTTGCGTATTTCCTATCTCTACAGCATGTTGGGATTCAGAACCACACTAGAAATGACTCAACGCATACATCTGACATGAATGCCAGCATTACTCAGCCTTATTGTTAGCGTGAGTGTGCTGGAGCCCTAGGAGCAGCAGCAGCAGACTCCCAGTAGCTTTTTCTGCCTGGATTTCCCCCAGCTCACAGAAACAATCAGCAGTTGCACACCCACCTGCAGCCACTTTCTTCATGCAATAACTCTGTATCAGCACATTATTGGTAAACTGAGCCCTCTCCACCAGGCATCTTTTGGGGGAACAGTAACAGGTAGAGAGAAAAATAAATGTCTGCCAACAACTTAGCCACCAGACTTAGTGTACTGCTTTTAAACCACTCTGTGGCATTTCCATGCTGACCAAAGCCAGCAATATCAACACACAAAACCCAACAATGAGCAGCCTGAAAGTGCTGAAACCACTCACTCACTAAATAAACAAAACACCCACAGCAGTCTTATTTGATTAGATATACCCAGGAAACTAACAACAAATGAAGAAAAAGAAGAAAGAACACTTAGTTTTTTTTTTATTTTTATTTTTTTTCTAATTCATTATGTGACAGAGGAAGCCACCTACATCAGCCACCCACCTAACAACCCAGGTTTTTATAAGGTCTTGTACAGGTAAAGACAAAGGAAAACTGCTACCAAACCAGAGAACATCCATAGTGTAAATCACTTAAAGATCTGCCCTCTCAGAACATTAATAATCATTCAGGTATGAAAAGACCATCAAGTCCAACCGTCATCATGCCTACTGCCCACATCCCTCAGTACCACATCCACACAGCCCTCGAACATCTCCAAGGACAGTGACTCCACCACCACCCTGGGCAGCCTGTGCCACTGCCTCATCACTCCTTCTAAGAACAATTTTTTCCTAATATCCAACCTGAACCTCTCCTGGTGCAACTTGAGACCATTCCCTCTCATCCTATCTCTGTTACCCAGGAGATGAGGCCGACCTCACAGCCTCCTCTCAGGTGGTTGTAGAGAGCAATGAGGTCTCCTCTGAGCCTCCTCTTCTCCAGACTGAACAACCTCAGCTGCTTCCCATCAGATTTATGCTCCAGACCCCTCACAGCTCTATTGCTCTTTTCCAGGCACGCTCCAGGGCCTTCTTGTAGCGGGGGTCCCAAAACTGAACACAGTTCAGTGAAGACAGAGGAAAAGAAAAATAGCCACCAACCTAAAGAACTAGCAGAGTGCATGTCACTTTGAATCTGCCCTCCTCCAAAAAAGATCTTTCACACACAAATTTCTGTTAGGTGAGGAGGAATGAAAGTTAAATGCAAGAGTGCCCTACTGAGCAGCTGAAACAGTCAGGTCTCAGGTTCTCACTTTGTTAGCAAGATAACACGAGCTACACAATTTTTTTCAGGGCATTCCTTTCCACATATTGCCTCTTTCCCAAAGGCAGCAGTGAGACACAGAGTGTATAAGAGCACAGTCAGATGTGGTCCAAAAGCACAAGCTTTCAGAGGACTGGCACTATGAACACCGCATATTCAATCACTGCTTCTCTGCAGCTACGCGGCCCCGCACTCTGCTTTCACTTATTTCCATGTGCTTTCTGGGTGGGGCAGCTTTTGCCAACTTCACATCTCTCCATCTGGTTTTTCAACGAATCAGAGCATAAACATCAATCCACTCCGGAGCAGCGCTACCCGCAGAAAGCACATTTCTGGAACTTGCCCGTTCATCTCTTAGGACCCACCCGGAGGGCACGCGGCGCAGTCCGCATCCTAACACTCGCAGCACCTCAGAGAGCGGCCAGCTCTCCCTGAGGCTAGAGCAACTCACATCCGCACCCGCCCCGCAGTCGCTGCCCCCCGGGACGAGGCAGGGACCCGCGCCCCAGCCGGGCCCCCCGCGGCGCCCCCTGCTGCCCGCGGGGCAGCTCCCGGCCGCCGCCCGCCTCCGCGCCCCGCGCAGCCCGAGCACAGCAGGCTGCCCGAGAGCTGCGGAGCGCTCCCTGAGGCGACGACAACTGTATGCGCACACCCACACATGCACACGGACAGACGCGGCACGAACGTGCTCCTAAGGGGGAGGCGCGGCAACTTACAGCAGAGGACCCCCAAGTACCCGAAGAGCAGCAGGCGGAGGCTCGCCATCTTCCCAGCAGCGGCCGCTTCCCCCGGGCGGCAGCGGATAATCACCGCGGGGGGACGCCGGCTGCGGCGGGGCGTGGGGCGCGGCCCGGCCGGCGCGGAACGGAACGGAGCTGAGCGAGGGGGCGGCCCGGCCCGGCCTCGCCTCAGGCGGCCCCCGCAAGGCTGCGGGGCTCCGCGCTCGCCCCGGAGCTCCTCTGCGGAGCGGGGCCCGGAGGGGCGGTGCCGGTCGATAGGGGGCAGCCCGCGGCGGGGCAGATCCAGGCGGCGCCGGGGCGGCAGGTGGGGAGCGGGCGAGGGCTGCTGGCGGTGGGTACCGAAGTTTGCGGCTCTCAGGCGCAGCGCCTTCCCGCGCTGCTCGGTACAGCCGGGAGGCTCCCGGGCTCGGCTGCTTGGTCCTCCAAGTCCACAGGCTGTGCGGGGCGACCCTGGGCCCCTGAATCGTCCCTCAGGGCCCGAGCCTTGCCCGCTTGTCAGCTCTCCGTGCTCGTATGTACGTGTTTATGTGAATTCACGGGCGTTGGCAGCGGCAGAATAAACTTTGGCTTCGATTACAAGAAGCTTAAACTTCTCCCTCGAGAAGCTCACAGTCACTGCTTGCGTTCGCTTCTGCTATTACAACCATCCAGGATGGAGAGCAGTGGAATGGAAGCAGGCATCACAGGGTGGATGGTGAAATAGAAGTGCAGATGGATGCTCTTGGCAAAAAGGGAGCGACGTGATGGCAGGGAGCACCTTCAGGCACAGAGCTCAGCCACAGCCATCCATCACACCCGTGCAGGATAGGATGCTGTGTGCATGTATGCGCCAGCACAGCAGGGCAGCACAATCACCTCTGCAGCCTCCTGCCTTGGCACTTTATACTTGGTTTAGGAAGATCTTCATTAAATATGCAGGAGGTGCCATGGTCCTTTAAATGTAGGAATCAGGGAAAAAAACTCATCACAATTAATTCTGCATCTGAATTGTTTCTAACGACATCTTAAAATACACTAGTGATGTAATATGGTTCTGTAATAGGAAAAGTTTTAGAAGTATTTCTGATGATCAGTGCAGCAACGCTGGCTGTATTTTTAGACTGTAGCAAAATGGGGAAAGATTATTTATAAATGAAGTATCAAGCAGCTCTTTTAGTAGCAACCGGAGAATTAGGATGCAACTCTTCATATAAAAATCTGAGTCTATTTATCACATGCAAAAATGTGCGTAGAATATAAGTAATATTTCTGAAAAAAAAAAAAAAAAGCATACGTATATATACACACACGTGCATATTGCAAATAAATATTGCCACTCTATGGAAGGAGCCTGGTGAAAAAGGTGTAGAGGAGGGCAATGTCGAGAAATGGCAGTACAGTATTAAGGTAAGGGACAGTTCACAGGGTGGCTGTTGAAACCAACACAATGGCAATGAAGCAATGGTGTGAATGAAGAGATCAGAGGTGAGGAGAAGGTGTTTCATTAGGATTCCCATCAGAGTCCTTTCATCATGGTAAATACTCCATTCTGATTGTCCAAGTAGATGGACTCTTATATAGCATTTAATTTGGATTTCATTAGTATGACTCATACCACAGTAAATCCACTTAAATGCTTTCTGTTTATATAAACAAGAGCTTTGTATGGGAACTATTGAATTATGACATGAAGCTGCACCTCTCCTAGACCCCATTTAAGGGCTGACTGACTGCTACTGAGGAAGGATCTCTTCCAGGAGATTGTTTCTCTCTGTCTTTTTTTTTTTTTCTTCTTTTTTTTTTCTCTCTCGCTCTCCCTTTCCTGGGAGCCTAGGACACAGGTAAGCTTTTCTATTCATTTCTGATTATCTCTTTCCAATGTGATAATCTTTCCGGCTATACGCTCTCTAAAGACCAGCCTAACTTCTCTGTATACTTGTTAGTTTTATAAGCTTATATTGGGTATAAGGAAAATGTTTTTTTACAATAAAGGTGGTGAGGCAGGTGGACAGGTTGCTCAGAGAGGTGATGGATGCCCTGTCCCTTTAGATACTCAAGGTCAGGCTGGGTGGGTCTGTGAGAACCTGATGGAGCTGTAGGTGTCCCTGCTCATTGCAGGGGTGTTGGACCAGATGACCTTTTAAAGGTCTCTTCCAACTGAAACAATTCTATGATCCTATGGTTCTATGATTAAAACAACAACAACAAAAAAACAACAGCATCTGCACACAAAATGCAGGTAAAAGATATCTACCTTATTTTGTAATAACAGTTATAGTCAAGTTGTTTGCATGCAAAAGCCTTAAGAATAATGTGTAAGTGTAACATGATTTCCAGACTTAGCTACTTAATGATTTCAGTAATTCCTAAAAAAACACATTTCATTATCTAATATTTTAGATAGATCCACATTCTTACATTACAGTGGAATTCGTTCTCTGTTAAATGAAATTTTGTAGTACAGCTGCTGGCAGTAACCTGCTATAACATTACAAGTTTACATCTTCTATTAGGGTAGAAGCACTTCACCAAAGTGTTAACAAGATCTATGCCTCCACTTTGGAAACATAGTTTTTGGATATAAAGGCACTGCAATGCAAATAATCATGTCACTGATGAGTAAGAGAGGAAGATGATTATGGTTCCACTTCTTAAAAACATGTAATGCAAGGGGGAAAAGTACTGCTCCATGAAAACTGGCTGTCTAGTTAATGATTAAAAGAGTAAGATTGAATTCTTGTATAATCACACATATATCACAGCTTATAAATACCAGATTAGAAGACACGAATGGAAGAGCTAATGAATATTCATTCTTGTACTGCTATCAAAAAGGAAAAAAAGTTTAATGGAAAGCCACATTTCCCTGCTGCACCCCATTCAGGCGTAAGCCTGACATGCCTCAAGCCTGCTTGTGGAACTGAAGTGGACCAATCAGTGTAACCATAGTCTCATGTCAGCAAGAATGTATCTGTAGCCTGTTGATGAGTATTGCTGTATCTGTGAGCTGGTCATCTCCTGGTTCGGGAATGAAGCATCAGGGGAAGTATGGAGGATTATAGTTCTGCACTCTTTACATTTCCTTGTGTTTTCTTTATACTTTTTTGTAACTCTGAGCTTATGTAGGTAGGCCGGTGAGATTACTAGGAGTACTAAAGGAAAAGATCTAGGAAATAGAGCCACTGAGGAAGAAAGGGAAAGGCATGCAAAAAAACCCCACTTCTGTGCAAAACTATACCTGTATCTTTATATGTAAGGAGAGTAGTAGGGCCGATTGTTACTGCTATTTACATTGCTTACATTTTGATCAAGAAGAACAAATATGTTTGAATACTTTTCCATATTTCGAGAGAAAGAAACAGCTTTTTTCATACTCCTTCCCAAAAGAGAAATGCTATGTTTGAGGTGGTCAAAGATGCCATTTGAGAATTGAATTTTTTTTCCAAGCACACCAAACTGCTGTCTTTTGTATGTTCTTCCAAGGACTGAAGACTGGAGCAAATAGCTGTAGAGGGACTGTCTTGGTGTGGTCAGGGGCACAGAAATGAGAAAAGCTGATGGAAATCTATTTATAAATTTTCTAACACAGATTCCATATAATTAAGCAGCTTAATCACCAAAATGTGTATTTTACACTCTGTCACAAACTTTCTTTGTGAAACTACGCACTTTAGTTTGTGGCCAGAACTTCAGCTTGGACTACACTGTATCAATCAGTGTAGTGGAATCAGTGGAATACACCGCATCAATCAGATGTGGAGCCTTGTTCTTAGAGTGACAAAATGTTAACAGCTGTGCGTAAGTATGCAGAGACATTGAGAGCTACACTTTAAGGAATACATTTTTTTCTTTTGCAATTTTCACTGTCACCACACCTAGCTTTTTTAATGTTCTGAGTATTGCTCTAATGGCTGTCCATTCATCTAGATGGAGTAGGCCTTGTTGCCTTTCTATTTGTGGCATTTTGTTAGTTTTTCTGTTTCATGTTTGTTTTAACTGCTATTTGGAAAAAACGATTTATCTTTTGCACTTTGAAAGCTGCCAGGAAGTATACTTTTGAGAAAAGAAGCAATATATATATATATATATATATATTCTTTTTATTTTTATTTTTATTTTTTTTTCCCAATGAAGGTGTTGTTGATGGCTGATTAAAAACAGACTATCATAGAACCGTAGAATCATAGAATCCTTTGGATTGGAAGGGGCCTTTAGGATCATCTAGTTCCATCCCCCTGCTATAGGCAGGGACACTCCTACTAGATCAGGTTGTTCAAAGCCCCATCAAAGCCCATAGCCTGGCTTTGAACACCTCCAGGGTGGGAGCATCTACAACCACTCTGGGTAATCTGTTCCAATGTCTGACCACTCTCACAGTAAAGAATTTCTTCCTAATATCTAGTCTAAATCTGCCTCTTCTATCTTAAAACCATTTTCCCTCATCCTGTCACTACATGCCCTTACAAAAAGCCCCTCCCCTACAGCTTTCCTGTAGGCCCTCTTCAAGTACTGAAAGGCCACTATAAGGTCCCCCCAGAGCCTTCTCTTCTCCAGAGAAGAGCCACAGCTCTCTCAGCCTGTCCTCACAGGGGAGGTGCTCCAACCCTCTGATCATCTTCGTGGCCTTACTCTGGACCTGCACCAACAGCTCCATGTCCTTCTTGTGTTGGGGGCTCCAGAACTGGATGCAGTACTCCAGGCGGGGTCTCATGAGAGCAGAGAAGAGGGGCAGAATCACCTCCCTTGACATCCTAGTCACGCTTCTTCCCAGTGGGAAGAGCAGACATTTTTAGTGCTGTGCTGCTCTTGCAATGATCTATTGGTGAGCCCAAGGCTGGTCTAGGAGCCACGTGGCCATAAGCAGCCATGGTTTCTCATGTACACTTTGTGACTGTATCTTATACAGTTGAGGAAGAGGTGGGGTTCCTGTTGCCTTGTTGGGCAATCTCCCATCATTTTCTGATCATTAGAAAATACCAACCATGGTTTCCCTGAAATTCAAACAGCTTTATGAAAACTTGCACCTTGCAGTTAACTGTGGCCAATTTTTCTCTACCTTTATTACCTGTTTCTCCTCTGTACTCCAGAAATACTTGGTGTCATGACATGCTGAAAGCCTCTGGAGTCCATCCAAATCCTTCCAAATGTACTTTTCAGTCAGAAGGCCATGGTTTTGGGGCACTGACAGGTAGATCAATAGTTTGAGGATTAAAGCAGGCCTGTTAGACCCTGTTGACTGCTGGTGGGGTTGCACTAGGCAGCTGAACATAATCCTCAGCCTAAGCTCATCTCAGGCCCTAGCACTGGGGGCCCAGCTTTCTTTTTATTTCTAACAAGAAGCCTCAAGTAAATACACAGAGATAAACAAAGCTATAATTGTGAGCCAGCTGTAGCACCATATATGACAAATAAGCTTGAAGACTAAACTTTGTAATTAACCCCAGACTGACAGCAATGTTGCTCCCCTTTTTTGCTTTTGTCCACAGACTGTAGGCTTGTCTGCTGATCTCTGGGTGAAATTTCCAGCAGCTTCATATGGTTTTGATTTCCACTGGGGGTTAAAGCTTTGCACTGTACGTCTCGTCAGCCAGGGATTACCAGAACAGGTTTGGCCATGCTCCTCCCACAGACTGCTGTGTACTATAGATCCCAAATAGCTTTTTGTCTGCTTTGTGCTTCTACCACACAAGTAGGGAAGTAGGGACCAGATACGCTACCACTGTTTTCCTGAAGAGTAACCTCAGTGAAGAGTTGCATATATTTATGAGAGAAAATTCAGAGATCAGCATTTAAATCAGAGATCCTGCATAAATAAATAAATATGCAGTATCAAGTCAATCATTCTAGACATTCAAGACTACCTCATAGAGACAGGATAGGGTATGATTCAGTCTTTATTCTCCGTAAAAATTTGGCCTCCTAACAGACTAAAATATTCTTCTTTTTATCCTGTATATTGTGAACTTTTTTTCCAGTTAAAAAGGTTATGTGATGTAATCAGTGACCACATATAACCTATTAAGTCATGAAATAAAAAGTTAATAGAATAGACATAGTTCAGTTCTAATAAGTGATAATAACATCTTTGTGTTTTCTAAGGATCTTTTACCACAAGACTATAAACTGTTTACACATGGAAGTGTGTCGCCTATGATATGCTGACTGCACTAAAAAAATGACTTGTGTTTACCTCATTTTATCATAGAATCATAGAATGGATTGGGTTAGAAAGGATCTTAAAGATCATCTACTTTCAACTCATTCCCGTGGGCAGAGCTGCCCCCCCACCAGCTCAGCTGCCCAGGGCCCCATCCAAACTGGCCTTGAACACCTCCAGAGATGGGGAACCACAGCTTCTCTGGCCAGCCTGTGCCTCACTGTCCTCTGAGTAAATGATTTCCTCCTAAAATCTAGTCTAAATTTTCCCTCTTTTAGTTTAAAACCATTTCCCCTTGTCCTGTCGCTATCTAGCCGTGTAAAAACATGGTCTCCCTCCTGTTTATAAGCTCTCCTCAAGTACTGGAAGGCTTCAATGAGGTCTTCCTGGAGGCTTCTAGTCTTCAGGAAGAACAACCCCAGCTCCCTCAACCTTTCCTCATAGGAGAGGTGCTCCAGTCCATCTTTGTGGTCCTCCTGTGGACCCTCTCCAACAGTTACACATCTTTTCTGTGCTGGGGGCCCCAGGCCTGCTTGCAGTACTCCAGATGGGGACTTGCAAGGGCAGAGCAGTGTGAAACAATCCCCACCATCTCCCTGCTAGCCACCCCTCTTTTGATGCAGCCCAGGATACTGTTGGTCTTCCAGGCTGCAGATGTATACTGCTGTCTTGTGTCCAGCTTTTCATCCATCGTCTCCACGGAGCTGCTTTTAGTGAGTTATTCTCCCTGTCTGCAAGCATATCTAGGATTGCACTTGGCCTGTCCAGATTCCTCTGGATGGCATCCCTTCTATTATATCAACTGCACCACTCAGCTTCATGTCATCAGCAAACTTACTGAGGATGCACTTGATCCCACTGTCTATGACATTGGTAAAAATGTTGAAGAGCACTGGTCCCAAGCCAGACCTCTGGGGGACAACACTCACTACTGGCCTCCAATTTTGAGATGAGAATGTGATGTGGGACCATGTCAAAGACCTTCCAGAAGTCTATGTGGATGACATCAATTGCTCTTCCTCTGTCCGTTGATGCCATCACTTCTTTGAAGACTGGACAGGTGTGATTTGCTCTTGGGGAAGCTGTGCTGGCTCTCTTGGATCACTTCCTTGTCTTACATGTACCTTAACGTAATTTCGAGGAGGTTTTAAGATGTGAGGAAGGAGTATAATTAAAACATGCCAAAATTTTTGGTCTATCAAAGAATGTGATGAAGAACAGGAACAGCTCCTGTAGCCTCACATCTGGGTTTCTGGATGGCAGCCCAGGTAAGCAGGGCTCCAGTGCCAGGTGTTGCGTCAGCAGGAGCCGACAGCCCTCAGCTCATCTAGACGTGGCTGACTGCAGCCACAGTGGAAAATTCTGTATGTTACTGACTATGGCACATTTAATTTTTTGTGATGTTGAGTTGCTTTTAATGGAACTATGTGAATGTTACCGTTTTGACACTGACATTCTTGGTGCCTGTTGTGTCTTTGGTATTGGGGGATCAGGCTCACAACGGCTGCCAGCTGAATGTAAAACATGGGTACAAATCCTGAGTTGTTTCACACATTTAATTTTGCTGAATGGTTTTTCTATATGGGTTGTAGCTAGCTTGTGCTTAGCTTAAATCTTTTTGAGAGCAGAAGTGGTAGAGGAGTTTGTGACTGCAAATTGGTAATTTGCTGCATGAAGTTTGAGTAATAAACTTGGCTACTTTTGCAACTGTTGGTCTCCTGCTGTTAGTCAGTGCAATGAACAGTTCACCAGACGTTTCCAGCCGAGGGCTGGGCTTCGACTATTAACCCTACAAAGACAGCAGCGAGTTGTTTCGATCCGTTCCACGAAATCCTCAATCTGCCGCTTAGGGGGCGGTGTAACCGCCTGCTGTAAGGACATGGCGTGCACAGGGGAGGAGGGCTGAACGCCGGAACGCTGCGAACACAGCGCAGACGGACTAAAACGAATCCAGACGTCCCACGACTGACGAGGTTCCACGGAGCCGCCTGGCGGCAGATAGCGGAGCGGCGGGGGGAACCGTGCTGCCGCTGCCGTTGTTTCCAGCGGAGCCGGGCGGGGAATGCACAGGGGCTGAGTCGGAGCATGGCGGCGTGCTGGGCCGCCCGCTGCCTGCGGGGCGGGCGGGAAGGGCGCCGTGAGTGGCGGCGGGACGGGGGCTGGGGCTGGGGAGTCGCGGGGCGGCACTTCCTTCGGTCTTTGCTTTCAGCGGCTGGGTCTGTCGAGCGGAGTGGTGACCTGCGGGCTGGGCCGTCCTAGGCGGCCCTGGGGGCGTTTGTTGTTGTTGGGATGTTAGCGGGGAGCGGGTGCTGGGCACGGAGGCAGGTGCTGTCTGCACTGTTGGTGTGTCTGAGGGAAGACTAGCAGTGCTATGTCCTGTCCCCCTTTCTGCAGAAACCGACGTATAAAGAGGTTTTGAAATCTCTTCGTTAATTTTAGGTCGTGTCTTTTACCAGGGTTCAACTCTACATTCTCTGCTTCTCGACTGACATCAGATGAAGTTATTCGGATGCGTAATGAACTCTTTACCAAAGAGAAGGAGAGGCAGTTATCTCTTTATCCACGAATTGAGAAAATTGAAGTGAAATACACTGGAAAATCTCACCCTGGCAGCGTGTTTGTAATGAACAAAGCTTTATCTACACCGTACAATTGTGCCATGCGTAAGTGAGCGGACTCTTTAGCGGTCTTGTAAACTGCATGGGTTATGGAATCATAAGGTTGGAAAAGACCTCTAAGATCACCCAATCCAACCATCAGCCTGTCCCCACCGTGCCCGCTGACCATGTCCATCAGTGCCATGTCCAAACAATTCCTAAACACCTCTAGGGATGGTGACTGCACCATTTCTGTGGGCAGCCTGTGCCACTGCCTCACCACTTTGTGAGAGGAAATTTTTCCTAATATCCAACCTAAACTTCCTCTCAGATGGTTGTAGAAAGCAGTAAGGTCTCCTCTGAGCCTCTTCTTTTCCAGACTCAACAATCCCAGTTCCCTCATCTGCTCCTCATAAGACTTGAACTCTTTTCTGATGTCAGTGATAGGGAAAATTAGTTACCAATGGAAGTATTTGCCATCCGAACTTGAAACATTTATGTTAGTGGTGTTTTAATGACCTTGGTAAGGGATGTGTATTCAGAATATTTGTATTTAAGCTTACAATATATTTTTAATGTGAAGTCAGTGTTTACATTAAGCTAGATGACAACATGTAGGGGAGTTGGAGTAGATGACATTTAAAGGTTCCTTCCAATTCTAAGAATTCTATGAGTCTATGTATATATGACTAGGTGACCTTTAAAGGCCCTTTCCAGTTCAAGTGGTTCTATGATTCATCATGTGAAATATATTTTACTGATGTGAAATATATCAGTAGAAATGGAGTTGATTTTTTGTAGGTTGTTAATAGCTCATCCTTCCAAGTCACTTTAGAGTAGTTAACCTTGCAGTATGTTGTTAGAAATGCAGAGGTCTGAACTGCTGGCTCTGAGGAATTATGTTAATAACTGTGTGACTTGTTTCTCACTTTCTTTAGATTTAAGCGAATGGCATTGTAAGAAATCTGTTCTAGCTCTTGTGGATGGTGAAGTCTGGGATATGTATAGACCCTTGACCAAGTCTTGTGAAATTCAGTTCCTCACCTTCAAAGATGAAGATCCAGAGGAAGTAAACAAGGTAAGTCTGCATCTTAACTGATTGCAGGTGATCTTGATCACAACCATTTTATTCTGTACCTCTGTTTTAGTTCCTTGAACTTTGTTGTCATGAAAGTTTATAGATATTTTTAATGGCTGGCACGTCATGGTTATTGTTATTTAGAGCACAGTGTGGCAAGGTGATATGAAGGCATCCCTTTCAACCTATATTGTATGATTATATAATTTGAGATTTAAATATCTCCAGAGAAACAGCTTGCCTTTTCACACAATTGCAGAGGTTGGAAGGGACCTCATCAGGTCCAACCCCCCTGCTAAACCATGTTCCCAACAGTAGATTGCATAGGTAGGTGTTCAGATGGGTCTTGAATATCTCCATACAAGGAGACTCCACGGCCTTACTCCAGTGCTCTCTCACCCTTACTGTAAAGAAGTTACTGCACATGTTGTACAGAACTTCCTGTGTTCAAGACTTAAGGCTATTATTCCTTGTCCTATCACTACACATCACTGAGGAAAGCCTGACTTCATCCGTTTGCCTCTCACCTTCCTTTAGGTGTTTATAAACATTAATTGGATCCCCGATTTTTAATTTTGATTCTCTTGATGGATGTTCTAATCATCACCAAACAGAAGTTTAAATTCTAATGAAAGTAATGTTTGGGTTGACATGGAGGTTTGTGCCTAATTCAGTGAAATGTTGGTGTCCTTTGGTGTAAATAGGTGATGTTAATAAATTGTGTTCTGAAATTCTTACAGGCCTATTGGCGTTCTTGTGCCATGATCATGGCAAGTGTGTTAAAGCGGGCATTCAAAGATGAGTACTCTGTGAATCTGGTTAAAGCTCCAGAAGTGCCAGGTAGTTATAAATGTTTTGTAGTTGATTGTCTTGTCTTTTTCTGCTTAAATGAATTCTAATAATGTTACAAAAGAAAATCAGAGGCTCCTTTTCCAATGATTGTACTTAGCATTTGTGTGTGTTATATGGAGTTGTTATAGGCTTGTGTTTGGTAGGATGTAACCATACACTTTGCAAAATTTGGTGTTAAAAAGAAACCAATTTACATAAATCTCATAGGAGATCCCATAGAATGACTAGTTTCTTATTATTACTTTTTTGTTGTTGAGGTAATCCAGAATTTGTATTTGATTATGTTAAGTAGTTGGGCTTTAAACTGTATTGACTCTACATAACATTTAAGTTATATAGCTGCTCTGAAGTGTGAACTAGGTGGACTGGAAAAAAGAGAGGAGCTTATCTCCTCCTAAACTGTTTTTCTGTATCAGTTGATACACTAAGGATTAAACCTGAGTTCCTTTGCCATCTACCCAAATTACTTTTCTGAAGTAGTGGTTTTGGTCTATGCTTTGAAGATGTCAGGAGTCTTATTCAGCATAATATTGGCAGAGAGAGGGAGGAGTAGATGAGGGAATCTGTGCTCCTGGATGCTCCACTGGAAAAATAATTATCAGAAGCAAAATGTAACATACCAAGATTTCTTTAACTTATCTTTATCAGGCCGAAAATAATTTCTTCATTCAAGTACAGAAGATTGATCTGGGTGATTCCTGGATAAGTGTTGTAATGCTTCAGATTACATAAAGTTAGTAACTTAAGGATATGACCTTTTAATTGTGAAGCCATGTGAGTAATGTGAGCACTTGATGTATACATGGCAATTTTTAATAATTCAAGTTGGAAGATTATTGGTGTATATAGGAATAGGGTTAGTAACAACTTGTTCACCTGTAGCCTAACATTCACAAAAGTGAGAAAATGCACAAGGAGGATTAATTACGTGGAACGATTAATTACGATGATCCTTGTGGGATCCTTCCAACTCAGGATACTCTATAATTTTAGTAACAAAGCTTACTACACAGTTATATATTTGACATATAATTGTTGTTTGGAGTCTTCCTGCAATTGATTCCCTTTTTAACAATTTCAGCATTTGTCTTGATGGCTAGATGTAGAGAAAATACTTGGCATAATCTTGCATATGCTAACATACATCATTACAGTGTAAGTATAGAAATAATGTGAACTTACTGGGTTCATAAGCTTAATTTTTAAGATGTCAATAGCTCGATAAGCATACGCAACCTTCTTTTAGTCATTTTAGTTCAGCTCTAAAATTGTCTGATTTCTCTAGGCAGTGAATTCTCCTTTATAATTGAATAGAGCAAATTTAGTTTATGATGCAGAAAAAAATGCTGTGAAATACTTTCAAAGTGTGTTTTTTTTTTTCTTTCATTCTTGGAGATATACTTTTTTTTTGTTCTTTAATGTGTATTATGTCGGCATTAAACTTAGACATTTGAAATGAGTATTTCACATGCGGTGATGTGAAAATGATGGCACAGATTTAATCAGAGTGTGTGTTCACAGCTGAAAACCTGTATTTTATGATAACAAACTTTCTTCTGTTTTTCTTACTCATTTTGATGTATTTGTAAGAGTATAGTATGGCAATGAAATGCATATTTCATTACAAACATGAATATTTTCTCTTTGAAATTGCAGTGATCTCTGGAGCTTTCTGTTACGATATAATTTTGGACAATAGACTGAATGACTGGAAACCAACAAAAGTAAGTGCAATAATTTGCCCAAAATGTTTTGTAGCTTCCATCCTTGTCCAGTGGTTCTTTGGTGAGGAAAGAGGGCAGTGGTGTAGATAGAGTTTTTTTATTTTTTTTTTCCCCTGCTTTTCATAGGGTGCTTTATTTTACATTGGGAATATGCCTCAGAAGCTACATCTCTGCATGTATCATATACTGCCTCTTCCGGAATAGAGCTCTCAGCACACAAACTGGGTTTCTTTTGGATGTGTTTAAGTGCAGAGCAGTCCTCCAGATACTTTTAAGTTTCAGCTTTAATCTGAAATACAACTTCAAAAGCAGTTGGCGTGGTTGTTGGGACCACAGTGCCATCTTTGTTACTATACAGCTCCACTCCTAACTAACATAACTAACCTTATCTGGTAGCATAGGTGCCACGGTAGGCTTACAGCATTTGTGTGAGCAGAACCCTCTGACAGTAAAAGTGTCTGTAATTCGTGTATTTTCACCTAGTGGTGTACAGCACAATCAGTTTATTGTTGTAAAAGAGCTGTGAGCGCATTCAGCATAAACACTTCTTAATAGCTTGTATTTCATGCCCTTCAGTAAACCTAATCATCTACAAACTTTGGTAGCCAGTGTTGTCACAAGTGTTTCACTTTGCTCTTCTGTCTCTTGCCAAAATACCAGCAGATATGTGTGTGGCTAACAAAGAAGTGTTAGTACAGTGCAGAATTTTTCTTTGTTATGGCCTTACAGTTAAAATAACAGTCCGAAAGACTTTGTGAATGATGTAATAAATGCTGTTTCTCCTAAAAGCAATTTCTCATTTATCAACAAATTTGTATATGCAAAGCTTTGGTGATTAAATTCTAACTTACACAGTATTTTTTCTTTTGATTCCGCTAGAGTGGAGATTGTTTATAATTGGAATTGTGACTCTGGGAAACAGAGTACACAAATAAATCTTGAACGGTGTCAAGACTGTATATGAATACATCGCGTGAGGAAAACCTGAGAAGTTTAACTCCCAACAAATATATATGTTTTTTTCTGATGGAACAATGCCTATTGGTTTGTTCTTTAGCGTTAAGTTGCTGATAATGACTAAGGATTACAATCTTACAGCAATAGTCTAATACTTAGTATCTAGTTTGTTGTTTTGTCTAATACTTAGTGTTTCTTCTGCTCTAATCAGTACAGCTGTGGAACAGTGGCGACAGATTTATATGTATCAATTACTTTTCAGGACAATTTCCGTTCTCTTACAAGGGATGCCAGTAAGCTAATTGATAAAGACCTGCCATTTGAAACACTGCATGTTGAAGCAAAAGTAGCGCGTGAAATGTTTCAGAATAACAAGTAAGTGTATGAGTTTGCCTTAATTCACTTAAATCCCTAGAATAAGGTGTGGCAGGTGAAGTAAGACGGTACATCTTTCACCATTGTGAAAGTGTGTCAACATGTTTCCATTGCCTTTGTCCCATTAGCTCATTTCATTGTTAGTATTCTCTCCAGAGGGCAACACGTTTGCTGGACATAGTTTTGTGAGACATGGGAAGACTGTGGTCTTCTAAGTTTAATATTGAGCTTTAAGATTTCATGCCTTTGAATTGGAATTCTGGAGATTAGACTTTTTGTTTGCTTGTTGCTTTAAGCCTTTGCTCAAAAGGCTTTCATGTTTAAAGAAATGTAGATTTTTCATATCTCACTATCTTCAAATGAATATTTGATGAAATGCGGTTTTTGAGCTCTACAGGGGGAAAATGGGCAAAATACTCTGGGCTGTGCTACAAAAGAAAGCCTGTTTAAAGGATTTCTTTTAGCTGACAGACCACTTACTGTTTTGGAAAAAATTACCTGGTCCACATCTTTTTGGTAGTTGGAGAAAAGCGGGGAAAATGATAAATAATTTGTCATTTTGTGAATTGAAATTTTGCTCAAAGCTAAAGTTTTTGCAAAAATAAATAGTATTTTCAGCTTAATTATACTAATGTGACATATAGACAAGTATCTCTTTACTAGGTTGGCTTTTAAGCGTTTAGAGCTGGTAGGAGTTGACTTCTGTTAATGGCATTAGACATTGTATGTGTTCCTAGTATGAGAAGAGACCACTTTGCTGTCTTGCAGATGAGCAGTGGTTGAGGACCACATGTTGCATATGATCTGTTTATGTGACCTGATAGTGTCTGCTGGTCTGTCATGGTTGACATGGTCTTATGTATCTTGAAAACCTTTCACATAAAGTAGTAGATTCATTTTATCTTTCTGAATAAAATTTTTGAGAGAGCATGGACCTCTTAAGACATATATATGCTTTATGAAACATGCCAGTACACATTGGCATGTGAAAGTAAGGGTTTAAACCTTGTTTAAAGCTCTCATAAATACAACCATGATAAAAGAAAAATGGTCCTTGAACAAATCTTTTCTGAACTCAGTGTTAAAGGTAAGAATTTTTTTTTTTTCTTGTTCAGGTATAAAATGGAGATAATAGACCAGAAAGCTTCTCAGAACAAGGAAGGAATTGTGGTACTACATAGGTGAGTAAAACTGAATTCTCTTTCTGTAATATTTCACTGAAAGATTTAATTATATTGAAAGTAATATCTGCAAGTAAGAAAAATAAATGACTTATAGATTTTAATTTAAAAATCACTCTTAATTGCTGTTTGTACTCTATCAAGGTTTTTTTATGATATCCTTCCTTCCACTCTCTGGTTTGAATGACAAATTTAACTCGCTGTTAGAGGCAGCATGGCTTCAAAAATTTGATATCTTTTGGACTTCAGGGATAAATTCTCTAAAGTCATTTTAGGAAACTGCGTGACCTGTACTTTTGCTGCAGGAAACCTAGAAATGCTGAACAGGGAATGTGCTTAGATTTGGTTTGGGATTTGTGCGGGTTTTCTTTCATCCTCTTTGATGTGTTCTGTAGATGGGATTTTGCTAATCAAAACCAAGTAGAATTGTAATTCTCTTTGATTATATTTTAGTCGCAACAGGTTTTCTTTCCCCTTTGGTTTCCATTAGGTTTGGTGACTTTGTGGATGTTAGTGAAGGACCTCACATTCCAAGGACAAGTTTCTGTTTCCAGTATGAGATAACAGCAGCTCACAATCTTCAGACTAGTCAATCTGAATTGATATGGAGGTTCCAGGGCGTGTCCCTCCCAATCCATTTGAAGGTAACTACATTTTTTTCTGCATTTTTTTTCTTCATTTTCTGCATTTTTTTGCTTCTATTTTTAAAGTTAGGGCATTTGGTGTATTTTCTGATCTTTATTTTATACTGGTGATAATTCAGAGGCAAGAGGAGTTTGAGTGGCAGAAAGGGATGGCTCAGGATGATGATGACAGTGGGTGTTTGAGGTTAATTCCTTGGAACTGTTGTGAATGTGGAATCAGAATTGGAAAAGTTAGCAAAAGCATACTCTTAATGTTATCTCTCAGTATTCAAAGTGTGGTTTCATTGGTGCAATTGCTGCATGGCTATTTCATTAGACTTGCCTTAGCGAATTGTTTATTGTTGTGAGCTCCCAATGTTTATTCAGATTGAGGAAAGAGCAGAACTTTGAATTTGCATTCGTGATGAAGGGTACTTCATCTAAGTCTCTCATTTACAAGAAAGTAAAATCTGAAACAGCAAATCCTAGCATTAATGTGTTTTAAAGAAGGGCTCTGCAAAAATATAGCTAGAGACAGGAGTCCTTCTTCCCCCTCCTTTTGACTTCTGTTATATTGGCCTATGATCCAGAACGTGTGCTATTGTCTCCACTGGGAAAGTTTGTGGGAGACAGATGATATTTTGAAGTCCTCTTTAATCAGAGGAATACAGGCAAATTGGACACTAAAGTAATAAGCTGTAATGTGTGAGTTAGGGACTGAGATGTTTTTATGCCATAATTTCTATGTACTTGTCAGAATCTAATCTATAGTAAGATTATTTTTCAACCTCTGGTAACATTTAATAACATTTAATACAGGCTCATCACACTGTGTGGCACAAACTGCTGGAAAGATCAAAGAGGCTGGTAAGTCTCAGTGGTGAAATTCATCTTTCCAAGTATGATAATACGCTGTGATATTTGAATGATTAGAGATGAGTAATATTGTCAGGAATATATCTTTATTAATGGAAATGTTAATGGGTGAAGAAAAATTGAATGCACATGAAATCTAACTGCTTTGTAGTAGAGAATGTGCTGGTATTGTTTTTGAAGTTTGGCTATTAAAATGCATTGTACCATTCAGAAAAAACAAAAACAAAAGCAAACAAAAAACATTATTTGATCAGGATTTTTTTTTTTTTTTTTTTTTACTTTTCCAGAAAACTGGAGCAAAATATATTGGATTTTCATGACTGAAACTGTCTGCTATTGAGAATCTCAGATGTTTTTTTTAACAGTCTCTCTAAGATACTTTTAATTATCACTTGAGACTACATCAGTATTTTTCAAATATAAGAAAGTTTAAAAGTGGAAACTGGCTTATCCAAGAAAAGTTTTACACTGACTGAATAAATGCAAAAAGGCAAGTTTTTAGGATAAATGGATCAACAAAATCTAAGTTTGCATACAACCAGAGATTGACTTTCAAAGCATGGTTAAACCTAGGAAATCATCATAAGAATTAAATAGCAGAAGTTTTTGAGTCTTCAAAACAATTATTTTATTTACTTTCATAGCAAAGAAAAGAAAAAATACTGCATACCTACTTAAATTTGTTAGCCAAGGAGGTGCTCAAAGCCTAACCCATGAATTTTTTTAATGAAATTAGTTTGAAGATGCTTCTTTTTCAGATTGTTTTATTTTGGAGACAGCATTTGTTTGTGAATGCTGTCCTTTCTCTTTAGACTGACAGTGTGAGGGGAGGATTTCCAGGATCCAAACTTAGATCATGTTTAAAAAACAATAACAAAGTTGTTATGTTTCTGCAGGTCACTGAGGAAAAAAGTGCGAAAGCAGCAGCAGAAAGTCATGAGGCGAAAGATGAAACTGAAGAAGGAAAAACTCTATCAATGTAATTTAACCTCTAAATGTACATAATAAAATAGTGTGGATTTTGGTTTTTTTTCTTTGCTTGGCTTATTTGTGCTACGTGTAAAAATGTTTTGGTTTAATTCATTTGAGTTCTGTAGAGCTGAATCATGGATAGATGATTTAGAGAGCCAGTATTTCACATTTCAGTCTACTTGAATTTCAGTTTTCTGCTACTGTTAGGCATTAATTTTACCTTTTTTTAAAAAAAAAAAAAAGTTTCATTTGTGACAACTTACCTTGCAAATTACCTTTGTCCTTACCTCAAGAACAATTTTATGGGTTCAGATGTTGTCCTCTCTGATTTGTACCGTTTGGCTATCCTCTTCGATGTAATATAATTTCAGGACTCCTTGTTTAGTCTTACATGAAGAAAGAATGTATAACTCCTGACATTGTGTGTTTCTTGCTGGAGATTCCTGATGAAATTCCACTGACTTCTTTGCCTACTGCATTAGGAAGTTGAGACAAATGTCTTAAAAACAAACAAAAAAATCTGCCAAAAAAACCTCCCAGAAGCCCATAAAGGGTTATAAAAGATTCTTCCTTTCTAATTTTGATATTCTGTCAGAACTGGAATTAGATTATCTTTTGTCTTTACTGTTCAAAAGATTTCCCATTCGATATCTCACTGAATAATTAACGTTGCTTTACCAGTACAAGAATAGGAGAATGTAAATGCTGAAAAGTTCTTTGTGGTTATTAATTGTCATCTGTACAAGAGCAGTTAATATCACTTCTAAAGATCATTTTCCAGAACAGTACCAGCGATGTAGTATATTACTTCCATCCCCAGTGTAGTGAGATTTATTATGCATTTTCATTCTTTGATATTTAAATAAGGTGGCTTCAATTAAATGTCTCAGGCGGTTTTTGTTGGATGATAGTTTCTGACATTTTGTATTTTCATCCGTAGCTCATTAGAGCTTCTCTCATTAAATCAGAAGAGGTTTTATTGCTATTTGAAATGCAAATATTTTCACTGAATTTCATCCCACTTATTTCACTGTTAACTGAATCTCTTGCCCAGCAATCAGTTGGTACACGGTTTTGCATAACAGAGTAACAGTTCAGTAAAACACATTTAAGTAAGGCAGTCTTACCTAACGACTAACGAAACTGCAATAACTAATAAGTAAATAAATGCTAAATGTGACAGAAGGTAGAAGAAAGGATGAATGATGGGTGGGTAGTGATAGGACAGGGGGGAATGGTTTTAAACTGAGACAGGGGAGGTTTAGGTTAGATATTAGGAGGAAGTTTTTCACTCAGAGTGGTGACGCAGTGGAACAGGTTGCCCAAGGAGGCTGTGGATGCCCCATCCCTGGAGGCATTCAAGGCCAGGCTGGATGTGGCTCTGGGCAGCCTGGTCTGCTGGTTGGTGACCCTGCACATAGCAGGGGGTTGAAACTGGATGATCATTGTGGTCCTCTTCAACTCAGGCCATTCTATGATTCTGTGATGAAAGTAGCTTCTCTTGAAATTGCAGAACTCTTAGAAATGTATTAAAATATCATTGTTCCTTTGCTTTTCTGTGCCCGGGGTCATTTTTAGCTGGGTTGCTGTGAGATATGAAGTCTGTGTATATACTAACAGACTATGGCCTCTGATACTGTTTCCTGCCAACTGCAGCACATCTTTGATGTATAGTCCCCATTCTCAAATTATTTAAAAAATCTTTTTATTTCTTCCCCCTTGCTTCCCCCCCTACCCTTAGTATTGCCAATGATTCTTTATCATGGTATTAGCTTTTTTTTTTTTTTAATGACATTCTTACATAAGGTTTACTCCAAGTGTGCGTACCTACATTCTGTATATTTTCTTAAGACTATGAATGATCTCCGTACTGAACTTCAAATATTTTTTCTTTTCAACCTGACCTTCTGAGTATGCTTTGGCTTTGGTCCTGATGCTCTGCTAATGAAAAAGCAGACATTGGCTAGTGTATTGAGGAACACAACATTTGTGCTTTTGTTTTTTATTTTTGAAGTTCCTGCAGACTAAGATTAACCCACATGGAAATTATACAAGTGGGAACTCATCTAGGTGTCCTATTTAGAACATCTCTTAAGCCAGTTGTAACAATAAATCATGTGGTATGTTTTTGGGAATTGCATTCAAAATTCCTCCTGGATTCCGTGGCCCAAGGGTGATGTCAGTGAGAAAATTTGGATTTTTTTTTTTTTTTTTTTTTTTTTTTTTTTTTACCTTAACAGGGGCTTAATCAGGTTATTTTAGAATACTCTGAGTTGTAAAAAAATCCATAAGGATTGCTGTGTCCAACTCATGCCGCGAGGTGGCAGCAGCGGCGCGGGAAAGCAGATCGCCCTCGGGAACGTGGGATCCGCCTCTGGGGAGGGGGGAGGGGAAGGAGGGGCATGCACAGTACTGTGTTACGGAAAAAACTGTTGAAGGCTATTAGCTGAAGTTTGCATGCGGTTAGGAGAGATTTAGGTAAGATGTTAGGCGGAAATTCTTTCCTCGGAGGGCGGTGAGGCGCTGGCACAGCTGCCCAGAGAAGCTGTGGTGCCCCGTCCCTGGAGGCGCTCAAGGCCAGGTTGGATGGGGCCCTGGGCAGCCTGAGCTGGTGGGGGGCAGCCCTGCCCGTGGCAGGGCTTGGGGTGGGTGGGCTTTGAGCTCCCTTCCAGCCCAAACCATTCTGTGATCCTATGACTTAAGTGTTTTCCTCACAGTTCATATGTAAAAGAGCGGAAAGACAAAATTATGCAGGATCTTGTTACTAGCTCACATCTTGGCATAGGTGGACTCCAGAAGGCAAGTGCTCCTTTGGAAGGGATTGAGCTGGAAGATGTACTTGGAAAGCACCAGAATACAGCACCAATTAAAAATGAATCGAGTAATAGAAGATGGTGACTCTTCTCTCTTATGAACAAAATTGTGACGATAGCACTTTTCAGGAAGTCAAGTTTATCAATATAAATATTGGTAATGTAAAATATCAAAAGAAGGTTGGATCTTGGAGATCTCTAGTTGAGGGTGGATTTTAGATCTGTTCTGCATACTGTGAAGATTTTCTCCATTATCTACATTGGAAGTAATCCAAAGAGACCATAGTAGGTCTGTTCAGAAAGAGACAAGGAAGTAGAGATCATTGTTTTCCTTTACTCAATGCTATGATTTCAGAAACTGAAGGGATTGGAGGAAGGTGTATGGACAAAAGAGTCTACAAGATTAAGCAAAATCTCCTCCTGATCTCTTTCTCCTTTTTATTAAATTCTTATCAGGTTTAAAGAGGTAATTCTTAATAAATTCATTTTGCAAAAGAAAACTGGTTCTGTCTACGAGAAAAATGTTGAGACCCTGGAGCGAGCACGTCCAGAGTAGGGCAATGAAACTGTGAAGGGTCTGGAGCACAAGACAGTATAGGGAGCAGCTGAGGGAACTGGGATTGTTCAATCTGGAGGAGAGGAGGCTCAGGGTAGGCCTTATCACTCTCCACAAGCACCTCAAAAGAGGTTGTAGTGAGGTGGGGGTCGGCCTCTTCTCCCAGGTAACAGCAATTGGACAATAGGGAATGGCCTTAAGTTGTGCCAGGAGAGGTTCGGGTCGGATGCTACAAAAAATTTCTTCTCAGAAAGAGCAGGAGGCACTGGAGGGAGGTGAGGGAGTCACTGTCCCTAGAGACATCCAGGAACTGGGGGACATAGTTAGTGGGCATGGTGAGGCTGGACTTGATAATGGTAGAGGTCTTTTCCAACCTTAATGATTCTATGATTCTTTCTGATCTAGAGGTAAGAAAGACTCTAGGAAGACATAGTGCAAGATACAGATTTTAGAGAAAGGGGGCAGACAGAGAGACTTAGGCCAACATACATGAGCAAAAGATGATACTAGCAAGTGGTAATCTCTAACTGCTGTTAGGTAACTGAGCTAATGCTATACCACTCAGTTTATCACAATCCTTTTTAATATCTGAACTTGCTAGTGTAGCTGTATTTATTTTATTTTATTTTTTTTTTTTTTTTTTTTTTTTTTGGTAAGGAATCCAGACACAGGAATTCAATATCAAAGAGACATTCAATGGGAAGAATTGGCAGTGGACATTTCTTGAAGAACACCAACCATGTGAAAATGGTAATGCTGTCATGCTCTAGTCTTTAGTAAGATTTAACCCCATTCATGAACAGCATCAACATTTTTTCAGAGTATGAAGAATGTCTATATTTTTTATATATGCTAAAATAATACCTACAAATTAATACGTCCATTTTTATGGGGAATTAGCTATGCAGAAAAAAACCATATAAATGGTAAAATAATCATATTTTTATGTGCTGTTTATTTCTTAAGTTCACAGATCACTTTTCAATTGCATTTTAAAGAGAGAAAATGTATGAGAACATGCATATGATTTTTACAACATTGCAGTGAGGACTGGGACCCATTCTCTTCCTTGGAAGTGTAACTTCTATTGACATGAGTGCATATAGGACAGAAATGGGGAATGCAGGTTGGAGAGTGGAGAGATGGGGTGAAATGAGGATGTCATTGTTTGAGTAGCATGCCACTCCTGATCACTGAGGTCAGTACTGTATGCCATGTACAGAGCTCTGTTGTTGCTTTAAGGCTCTGAAGAAGAGATAAAAATCCCTTACTGGTGACACAACAGTAAATGAGACTTACTGAATAGAATGAGGATCCAAGGAGTGTATCAAGTAGTATTTTCCTTTTGGGAGTACATAATAAACATCATCACTTAATTAATGCTCCTTTTTAATCTGTACCTCCCATGTGAGAATTTAACTTATGGAGATAAACTCAATACAATCTTCAGATTTCTGCATTTCACAGAAGTCTTTGTTTTAAAAGAGATGGCCCAAGCCCATGGTACAGCCAGGACTCCTCTTTGCCACGGTGTGGTGCAGCTGTACCAGGGCAGCTCAGGGCCTGCTGCCAGTTCTCTGGCAACAGCGCTGCCAAGAAGGGGAACAGCAGTGAGCTGCTATAATATGTGGCTGGCTGCCCACTTCTAGGCTCTCAGGACCACCTCAGCTTCATGAAGAGAATGATACCTCCAAACCTTGCCTCAAGTTGGCAGTGCAATCAGGCAATGCTGCGCTGTTTCACCCTAGTCTCAAAAAATTAGAATTTCTGTTGTCTCTTCTCTCCCACCACAATTTCCTTTGCACTTTCAGAGTTAATTATCCAGTGACATTAAGAGAAATATGTTTTTTTTTGGCTCTGACTTTGGAAGGAGTGAGCTGGCTCTTGTGTTCAGGTGGGCACAACCTCTCACTGCTTATGTTCCCAGAGGAGCTTCTGATCTCACAGCCTGTTTTGGAAATCATGCCCTGCAGCAGTCTTACCTGAGTGGAAAAGTGTTATTCAGTGAGACTGTTTATATGTGAGACTGTTTTATAGGTGAGGCCATTGATTCATAAGTGTTTGTGGTCTCGAGGTGCTCTGTAACTACACTGCATGCTAGGGATTCACAGTCTAAACACTGTAGACAGGATATACATATCGACAGAGCACAAACGTTGACCTTGTTTCTTTTCTTACCTAATGATCTATCCTTTGGGTCTTTGTTTTCCACTTACGTTCCCCATTGACTCCTCATTAAGCAGATTTAATTAGAGCATAAGATAGAATATTTCAAAGCCTGACTTAGTTCTTATGAGTATTTACGATGTATCTATTTTAACCTTCCACGAAACAGTTATAACAGTGTTTTCCTATCTCTTGGAAACTTCTGGATTTTTGTAAAATTTTGTTGATGACTTTCCTTTCTTAAATGAAATGATGTCATGAAACATTTATGCAAGAAGTAAAGCCAGAAGACCTGAAAAGCAATTAAAAAAAAAAAAGAGAGAGAACCAAGTTGCTGAGCTCAGAATATTACAGATTCTATGTCCTACTAAAGATTTATTGATACATAAAGATGCTTTTTTTCCAGTGCCCTTAGACCATATTCTACCAAGTGTGTCTGTTTGCAGAACAACCCATCTTTTTACATGTTGAATAGAGGCCTTCTCAGCATAGTACTGACTGATTCATGTTTTCTGTTCTCCTCCCACAGCAGCAGTTTGTTCCTTGCCAGTTCTGGTGAGAGGCATGATACAGTGTTAATGCTAACATGTAGGAGTCATTCAGAGGTAAAAACCCCTATCACGATTAGCATTAACAACATACAGCCTACAGAAGAACTCTAGAGACTGGAGTCTGAGACATATGGAACTGAAACCTCCGTTTTTTTTCCCCTTGAGATACCTATAGAATAAAAAAAGAGAAAAAGAAATGTATCTAAAAATTATGTCATAAAGAGTACAGACATCAGAGGAAAACGATAAGATCTGTAGTTAGTTAAATGCAGAAGAACCATCTACTGTACATTTAGAAAACTTCAAGCCTGCAATTGTTTTCCAGTTATTTTTGTAAGAGAGATAGTAATACTATTTTTCTTGAAGGAATTTTATTTCCATCATTCTCTTAAATATAATTTTTTTGTACTGCTTTATTTTCACTGAACAGAAGGAATATAAACTGCAGCACAGTCTAACCCAGTTTTGCATCCCTTTATGTGTCAGTTAATAATAGTCTGAGATACTCAAAATTTTAAGAACCCAAATAAATATGCGAAAAAACACAAATTGCCTGATTTTATTTTTACTTAATTAGACAAAATATCAGATATTGAGCTGATTTTTAAACATGATATGAGAAACACAGCTAAGAAATACAGTTTCCTCAGTATGCAGTGTTTGTGATTAAGCAGCAAGTATTCCTTTGGATTATGGAAAAGTGAGTAGTCTGTGGAGACAAAACAGAAAACCTGTTGGATAGGTTCATTTTCTCATGTAAGATCCTTAGGCAGGGCTCCTACATCCTTGTTACAGGAGGCTACAATGTGATTCATGACCACAGGTCTACACTGTTTGCTAATCTTTTCTTCCTCTGACACTTTAGCCGTAAAATTAATAAATACTGATATTTTTTTGACCAAAGTTGAACATTTTTTACTCGTTTCAGCCTCTCTCTTAAAAACTAAAGAGGAAAATACATATATATATGCATAAAAATATAAAATATTTTTAAATTCTGCAAAGAAATCACATAATGAGGTAGAAATACACTCAATAGAATAAAGGTTAGAGGATCGTCGTTATATAGCCAGATATATATATATCTGAGTTTTTTACAGTTTTCAGTTACTTACTGGGTTGAATAGTTGAGATAGTCATTCCAATCACGTTTAAAAAGACCTAAGTAAAGTCCAGTTAGTTCTCTGCTAAATATATCTTGATTGAAATATATGTTCCTTTTTTTATCCTCCTAATGTATCAGCTCCGGGGCAGAGGTCAGGCGTAGTTGAATCTTACATGCTTTCTACTTTCTCTTCTCCCAGTAAACACTTAAAGAACTATTCAGTATTGTTTAAGCAACAAGTGATATGAAAACCTGCATGGGAAATGAGACAGGATATATAATTTTGGAGACTTTTTTGGCATGTAAATTCAAAGAAACTTACGTATATTTATAACTTCCCTACTCTTACTAACACATGTTTTAAGAGGAAGTTAAAATGTCATAGTAAGACTGTGATCTAATTTAGAGATTTTAGGGAAATTACCACTATCTTTGTGCCACTCTAAATGAAACCAGAGAAGTACAGAGTTGTGATATATAAGTGGCAAACAAAAATTCCAAGATGAATGTAAAATTTTGGTGGGCATAAAAAAGTGGTTTAGAAATTTCCAAACCTCAAGTTTAAAATGATGATTCAGAGCTCTGTTGAGTACTGGGGCTAAGCTCTACTGAAATTAGACACTGAGACCTGTGGGATTGCATTTGCATTTGTGGGCAATGAAGGGAATTGCACCTAAACCTGTACATCAGTACTCATAAATGGTGCATGTGCATGAGCAATATGTGTATAATGCTGAGGGGTGCAGGTCAAGGAGGAGGGTGGGAGATGCAAGCTGTGGTATCCAACACGAAACCTTCCTTTTTCTTTTTCTTTTTCTTTTTCTTTTTCTTTTTCTTTTTCTTTTTCTTTTTCTTTTTCTTTTTCTTTTTCTTTTTCTTTTTCTTTTTCTTTTTCTTTTTCTTTTTCTTTTTCTTTTTCTTTTTCTTTTTCTTTCTTTCTTCCTTTCTTTTTCTTTCTTTCTTCCTTTCTTTCTTTTTTCTTTTCTTTCTTCCTTTCTTTCTTCCTTTCTTTCTTCCTTCCTTTCTTCCTTCCTTTCTTCTTTCCTTTCTTCCTTCCTTTCTTCCTTCCTTTCTCCCTTTCTTTCTTCCTTTCTCCCTTTCTCCCTTTCTTTCTTCCTTTCTTCCTTTCTTCCTTTCTCTTGTTGTTGAAGAAAGCAATCAAATTAATTATGTCTATAAAGCCACTGGCTTATCTGAATTCTTTGTGGATTGAACCTGTTTAAGCAGTGTGTTGGATATGATGAACTTTAGAGTACGTTTCCAACCTAAGCTGTTTTGATTCAATTATTGCACTTTTAATGTCTCTAAGCTCCTTATTCACCTTGTGGATATGCATCTTTATGAAAGTCATGATGCAAAATGCCTGTTTCTCTAGTGGGAACACTGCATTTAGCTTCATTGAGTGGACAGAAACTTTGCTACATGAAGCTTCCATGACTTCCAAAGACTATTTATCACATTTGAAATATGCATTATCTTAAAACTATTCCACATTACTGTTATTTACACCACTCTTTCCAAAACCCGATTCTTACATATCTCTTTAGGCTTTACTAGAAACTCGTATAGATTTTGCTAAAAAAAGAGAATATTTTATCTGTGGTTTGCAGCATCTCTTTGTGGTTAATGGCACTTTCCTCTTCATTCTGCTTTTTACCACATTCAGTCTTGGAGAAAGAGTATTTTTGAAATTGATCACTTCAATAGATATGTTAATTGTTTCTCTAAAGAAGCTGAAGGAGTGATGTATTTGCACTTGCCTACTTCTAACATGACTGTTGAGCAGTAAGGGAAGCAAGAGATTTCAGAGAGCAATATATTTTAGCCTTGCTCTTGAGCGCCTGCTTTTCTGGGAAAGGTGGATAAGTGGTTTGCCATAGCCACTGTCAAGCCTTTGTCTTTGGTTTCCAATTCCGAGGCCCTGAATTTAAGTAAAGCAACAGTTTTGCCTAAGCTGGCGTCATAGCATTTTAATTTTGGATTTAAAAGTTGCATAGCTTCTCTCAAGCTGCAAACTGTTCTGCTTCTCTATGCTAAAGGAAAAAAAAGAATCATGCTTTATCAGGAAGTGGTGAGAAATGGCATGTGTTTCCTCTTGCTGAACCTTTGTAACAGCCTCTTATATAGCTGTCTGATTTCCATTACATGAACAAATATTACTGCCTGTCTTCTAAAAATGTGGCTGTACTGTCAGTGGAAATGATGATCATCTACTCATGCTTTAATACAATTAAATAAAATTCCCTATAGCTAACCTTGCTACATTATAAAAAAAAAAAGAAAAAACTGCACAAGATCTAGTGCTTTTTACTCTCTTCTCTCCAGCATTCTCTTTTTCTTCAGTTATTAGCATCAAAGTAACATGTACATTCTTCCTATCATATCTGCTAATCTCTTTGGTCACCAGCTCCCATCTACTCATCTACTTTTCTGTTCCTTCACCTGCTCTAGTGACCTCAGAACAATAAATGTGTTTTAATTTCATTTTCAAGCCTCACATTGCTAGACTCCACAGATTCTGTCTGTATCAAAGTTGATCTCTTAGGTTAGATGTTCTACTCCTTGACTATTTTATTCTTGTTTGACACTTGGAGACACATGAAAATGTTCCACCTTGCCTTTTTGTGCTTCCCACTTTCCTTCAGATAGAATTTTTGTTTCTTACAGTTCTTTTCTCCTAAAGGTCAGTTGCTGCTAAGATAGCTTCAAGAAATTTACCAGTACTTTCTGAGGTGCTTGTGGGGCAGCTGGGATAAACTGAATATTTGGGTGACGTACTTTTAACTAGAAGCAATAAAAACAAGAACAAAAATAGTAAAAATTTGCAATATTTTCTCTGCTCTTGTATACTCTTGTTTTAAATTTCTTTTCTGGCTTTTCAATATTGTCAGTATGTAACAATACTTATCTCCATTTCTGTTGCAAAGCAACTGATTGAGTCTTTCCTGAGATTTGTGGATTATGGGAAAGAAAACTGACTAATAATTGCACAGAGACTGATGCATAAAACAGCCTTTTTCAGTATCTTCCAGAATATGTGAGAATGGACATCACATTCATAGCTTTCTTTTCATTTCATGTACTTTTTTTTTTAATCTATGAGTTATTGAGGCAGTTAAATGCCTACTCAAATGTACGTAGCTCATTGTTCTATAACTGATGCATTTCTTTCATCAGTAAATTACATGTAGTTAATCAGTGCAGATTCCTTTCAGAAGTATCGCAAGTACAGTTCAAACTACTTAATATAAACTCTGCTAGTGCTCATTTCCACAACTTTCCATTTGAACATCACTTTTACCTCAAGGGTTTGCATAGACTTGCACTGGGCCACTGATGGACTACGAACATCTAGTCGTTGAGTCTGGCTATATGATTACTAACCAACTTTGACACACAAATCCAAGTGACCAAATCGGTATTTATCTACCAGCCAGCTAAAGGGGATCCTTTAGTGTGAATATGTTGTGAAACAACCTTTTGTCTCAGGGCTGGCAGCGAGAGACATGTGGGCTTTGTTAGTACTTCCCAACGTAAAGTATTTGTAGAAACAGGATTAGGAAAGTAACTTGAACTCTGCAGTGTTTGATAGCCATTTCTAAAAGGATGAAAGAGTTTAGAAGTCTTTCTTGTGGGGATCCTCACCTGAAGTGCTTAGGTTGTGCAATCACCTGCATTTAGTGGAAGGATATGGGGGACAAAAGGCTATTCACCAAGGCCAGAGATCTGCCATGAACATGCATATGAGCGTGTATGTTCACAGCCCTGTTGGAGGAATAAACTGTGATAGACTCTTGATCCTAATACTTTGAAGTTAAAGAATAGAGACCAACACTGATGGCAATAGGCTTTAAAACAGACCAGGTGAGCCCCAGTCTGTTAGTTCAATTCACCTCCATATATACCAGGCATAGCTTGCAAGCACAATGCCAGATGACCCACTGAAAAGTAACTAAAGGCCTGATTCTGTGAGAAAAAAAAACCTAGAATGGGCTTTGTGAACAACTCTGTAGGATACATGGGATGAGACTCATGCTACCTGGCTGCAACTACATAAAAATTAGTCTTAGGCCTGTGCTATCTGACTATGTATCATCCTTAACATTCAGTGGAAAAACAGAGATAAGTGGGCATTGGCCAGAGGCCAGAGCACGATTCACTTGTATTACATTTTTCTTAGGGCATGGCAAATTACCCTCTGGAGGTATCTATTTCCTTTAATTTCTAAAAACTAAAATTTGCTACGGTCAACAAGGATGACTTTTGGATATGTCTTCCTTTGCAGCCATGGAAAAAGTACCTCTTGTAAAAAATGCAACCAAAATGAAATGTACCAGTTTCAGAGATAGTGTTGTCCCTGAATAGCAAAAATCAGGTTTGACAATTAATATCATTAGCACATACTCTAATTCTTTTGATTACCTTCAAAGGGCCATTACAAATAAACAGTACACCATACATGCATTTTCAAGTGTTCTACATGCACTTTCAGAAGTACTTCATCTCTAATTTGTCAGAAAAGAAAACAATTCTTTTTAAAACAGTTAGAAAAATATAGAAAATAAACCTCTTATGTAAGATACTGGAAGAAGGGCAACAAAGATGTATATGTAGGTAGAAGAGAAGTTTCATTGCTGAAAATGTATCTCTAAATTAAAATGTTTCTATTAGATTTATTTCACATTGTGGACTAAGTAGCTGGAAATTTTTGGAGTATACTTCAGCTGTTTGGTTGTTTTTTCAATAAATTAAAGATAGCCATATCAAAAAGGAATAAAATAAATGATACCAGCTGCCAAATTTGAGTGCAGAGCAAATTTGTATGACTAAGTAGAATCTCAGAGTTTCCACCAGGCAGGTATTAATTCTCAGCACAGAGTGCTGCTTTGTCAGTATGGTTATGCATTTCAGGTAAGTAGAGAAAAGCCCACAGTTATATTTTCATTTTAAAGAGAAAACAAACCATACCTAAATGATGCAAGTATAATGGTGTATTTTAAAGACGGCATTTCTCTGTTGCTTATTTATGAAATGGGGGCCTGTGTCCAAAAGTATCTGTGTGGCCAAAATCAAGTAAGTCAAAGCAGTCAGTACAGTTAACTATTTCCCACTTCAACATCTCTCTGGAAAGCTGTAGGAAAGAGAATAGCTGCAGGTTAGCCGTAAACCTCTTTCAAAGAGATTACTGAAACACTGCAGGAGTGGTATTCCCCATTGCCTGATGTTCTAAACTATCCATCTCAAAAGGAGTGAAGGAGGAGTGCAGGAATTAAAAAGCAGCGTGCATTCCCCATGGCCTCCTAGCTGTCTGCAGATACTTTTCTCATGTGCACTGCGCTCTGAGCTACGTGAGGTGTAGCTACCTGCAGAAGTTCAGAGGCAGCAAGGGGACTGTTCTGTGTTCACCGGAGGCTGACTGTCCGTGTGTGATTCTGGATGGTGTATCTCTGTAAGGATGTCTATCTGAGTATTTCTGTACTAGTGTAAACGTTTGAAGTTTAGCTGCCTCTAAACCCTGTCCTAGGGCCCCTTCCCTTGTTCTGCTCCCGTCTCCTGTAACATATGATCTCATTAAAAAAAAAAAAAAAAAAAAAAAAAAAAGCACAGACAAAAATAAACAAAGAAGCCAAGGAACCAAACTGAAAAACCTACCTGCTATGAGGCAGTTTCTTTACTCAGAGACGCAAGTAAAACCAATGCAGCAAGAAGGCCACAGACTTCCTTTGTTCCATCTCACATGTTAACCATGATCAATTAACCTGGGTTGTATTTTTTTTTTTTTTTCTGAGAGAGAAAGAGAGAGAAATAAGGCAAACAAAAATGAAAAAAAAAAGCCACTGAGGCAGAAACAGTTGCCACACAGGTCTGCTGGTCTGGCTGGTCGCCCGATATCCCTGCAGCACGAGTTAGGTGAAGAAAGCCCGTTCCAAACAACTTGAGACCCTTTATAAGTCATGAAGGTGACTCATAACTAACCGTCTTGAGTAAATCCCCTGCTTTCCTTTTCTTAGAACAGAGCTTAAAAAAAAAAAAAAAAAAAAGAAAGAGAGAGAGAGAAAAAAACCAAGGAAAACAGAAAAGTCCAATCAAACTGAGGATTAAAAAAAACCCCAACCATGTACTTTCCTTCCCTCAGACAACTTGGCATCAGGTCTTGAACTGAATAATAATAGTAATAATAAAAGTGCAAACAATTATTTAGTAGTGACAGTACACTTAAAGAAGTTAAGGGTATGTCGTGCGAGAGAGAGCTCATGCTGGTATCTTCAGAGATCTAAATGGAGAGGGAGTTCACTGTGGTGAGCTACTTCTTACTTAACACTTCTTCATGTTACAATTTCATCCACAACTGTTCTGCATGGAATTCCTATATCACACTTAACTCCTTTAGACTCAGCTGCAGTGGAACACTTGCAGACCTCTAAAACTAGGGACAAGTTCTAGCTAAATTAGGATATATATGTAAGACTGTAAACAGGGGATTGTGGAACACTGGTATTAAAATTATACGTTGTTTTTAACATTATTTACAGATGACTGCTTGAAAGATATGTTGGTTCAAACATACAGAAGATAGAAATTTATACTTAGGTTCTTAGGTTCTGCACATATTCTCAGAAAAATTTATGTGAATTTCCAGCAAGGAAATATGTGGTTGTTAACTCCTAATTTTCCTCGGACACTGAGGGTTATGTGCTCTCAAACTACCCATTTCCACTATAAATAATAGAATTCCTTTTGTCTCATATATGAAAGTTCAATATTTTTTTCCAGAAATATTTTCATTTAAGTGCTCATTAAGACAGCGGAAAGTCAATAATTCTTTGTGGCAACCACTGAAATGAAATAAAAAGTTCCGACAGATTCCACCTTCCACATACTGGTCTTCTCTTTGTTGCAGGTGAATAATTGGAAATATCTTCATTTATCCCATTGAACCTATGTAAGTTTTGGGTGCTTGTCCACTTATTCTGTGCTCACATGACTGGACCAGACCGTCATGCCTCATTAACAACTGATCGATTTTGGCTGTGGCTGTAAGAAGATTGAAACTGCTGGAGCACCTCAGCAAAAGCAGTACTGAGAAAAACAAACTTCTGTGGGTGTTGGATCCTACGTTATTTTTACCTCTGAGATCCCCTGCTCCAGGGACATTGCCATCATGTCAGACAAGCCATGTGTGCTTGGGTAGGGGAGTGGATAGGGAGAGTACGGCAGCTGCCTTTGCCATTTCTTTTCTATGCCTATTGGTCAGGAGTGTGATCTTAGGCTCTTGCCCAGAAGAAAAAATACTAAGCTACTTGTGATCCTCTCCCCTGTGTATCTCCTGTTAATTGGTGCCTGTTGGTGTAAGGCCAGAATGTGAAGCCAGCTTCCATGGGGAAGAGGAGGGAGGCTCTGTGTCAGTGAGGTTAGACCCTGAGATTGTTTCTAGCCTGATTGCATAACAGAAAAATCTTAATTTTTACCACACTTTTTTTTTTTTTAAATGCATTTTTTACTTGATTTGACTATAAATTGGGAACTTAAATTCCTAAGGAGATGAGGCATATACAGCTACACTAGAAACGTGCATGTCTGTGTGCATATCTGCTGGTCATATCATCCTCTCTGATGACTTGAAGTCATGGATCCCTTTGAATCTGCACTGAGAGTATAGGAACCTCCTATCGTTTTTGTGAAAACGATGAGCAGATTAGGAAAGGCCTTATTCAAATTCCCACTTGTGGAAAGGATGGTAATTGGATTTCTGCTCTTGTTAAATATTACAGGGCCACATGGGAACTCAATTACAAATCCATAGGCAACCAGATTATGCTCATTTTGCTACTCACAAAATGACCTGGTTTGTAAGGGATTACATTAAGTTCATGAAAGCACCAGTCATTACATGATTTTAGGTTGAAGAACAAATAAAACTCTAAAGTCACTATGAACAATATGCATGGGTAATTTAACATGAAAGCTGTCAATTAGTCTTTGATTCCTGATTAGGGCTCTGTATGCACATCTGTGTTCGAAGGCATGCTCAGACTGATGATTATTGTGAGGCAGTCTGGTGCCATTGCCATGGTCCAGTGCCCTACCAAGGCTCTGCCTGCTCTGCCTTGCTCACCTCCTGCTCCTCTAAATTGCACTCCCCAAACTTGTTTTTACATCTTGCAGCAATTGTTGCTGTGGTTATGAACTCAAGTACAGCACAGAATGATAGCACGTGAGAGACAAATGCCTCTTGTCTTCGGAGAAAGCTCTAACACCTTGCAAGAACATGAATAAAAGATCTTTAAAGTCATTAAAAAACATTCAGTCTTGTAAAGTATGCCAGGTATTTTAAAAAAATTCCTCATTTTCTTCTAGTTGTCTAGCATACACAGAAACATAAATATCCAAATTGACATCAGTGGTCAGTTTTCCTGACTTCTGTGATACAATCCGAGATATGCCTGGCCAAAAGAGGGCATTATATTCACACAAGCAATAGATGCTGGTCTAAAACTTGTGGACATCAAGGAGAGAGTGAGCTTAGTCTAACACCAATCAGAACCATAACATTCCCAGTTTTATTGGAGATAGTGGTTAAAACTCTTCATGACGTTTATCAGACAGCAGTGGATCAAAATTTGGTCTCTATTAGAAAATAAACAGATAATGAGAGAGGTGGAAACACCAGATTTAATTATAACTATTTAATGACAGAATTATTATCTTCAAAAAGAGTCTGTTTATGAGTAACTACAGGAGTTTAACGTAGGTCGCTGGAAAAGGGAATAACAGCCTAGATGCAGCACAATTCTCTTTTAATTAAATGCAGTTCTCTTTAGACTTTCCACACTCATCTTTTTCTACTCTTTGATATAAACTGTTTATTTTCTTGTCTAATGAGTTTTCTGAGCTGAAAATTCCAAGACTGCTTTAATTAGGCTTTGCAATAAAAGTCAACTGTAAACTTTTATTCTTAATACACTTTTAATACTTTTATGGAAATTGTGACGTTGATTAGATAAAATAGTTTTGAATAAAAGTTCTTTAAAATGTAATGTTTCAATTACCAGAAGGTATCCTATGGTTTATCAGTTCTCATCACACTGTTGCAGAAATGCCTGAGGCATAACTTCAGATGAACATTTGAAGATTTTACAAACTCTCTTTTCCCCCTCCAACTCTTCACAACAGCTTATGTCATGGCAACGTGTCCAGTTCTGGATCTTCATGGCAACTGATCTGCATTTACAGGAAACCAGTTTTTTGTTAGGGGCACCAAACTTTTGTTATAGTTACTCTTTAAGTAAGCCTGTCATAGTGCCGATCACCTGTGATACCGAAATCCTATTGGTAAGCCACAGAAGAGCCAGAACACGATTGCTCAGCTCTGTCTGCCTTTTCTGATTCAAAGGTCATTAAGCCCTAGCAACAGCTTCAAACACTGATAAACAGTGCCCTCCCTTTCATCATAGTGTCTTTGGTCCATGCGGTGATGATGCTGCCTTCTGAAGCTGCTGCACAAGGAGGGTGTTCTGGGTGACCTACTTTCCAGAGGGATTTGAGGGAGTAGAGCCAGGACCTCCAGAACTGAAGGAGCACAAGAGAAACAGCTGAGCTTCTTGTAGTCCTCTCTCACCACTCTCACCCAGGTCAAAACTATCAGCATGGAATTCAGGAGGATGTTGACAAAGCAAAAGGCTGCACAGACTGACCTTGGAGGGCAGCTTGGAGGCGGTGCCAGCAAAAAGCTGAAGGAATGGCTTTAAACATGAGCTCCAAAGCTCCTTTGCTTAAAGCTGAAGAAGGAGACAGCAGTGATGGAGAAGGCTGCTTAAAAAGCTACATCCTAGGTAAAACAGGTTCCTTCTACTTATTTAGGGAAATGAAAAGGCATGTTCCTGGACAGCAATGAAAACTGGAACTAGGAAGGAGGACTCCAGTTCAAGAAGAGAAAAAATGTTATTATGAACTCCCTTAGGAAGTTTTCTTATGCATCTTTTTATGATGGAATGGACTATGTTCAGATGAATACACATTTTAATGCATCCTGGGGAAGTCCAAGTGTGACTGAATTAAACTCAGATATAATTAAAATGTATCAAATTACTGGATGTAATTTCTCAGGGCTTTGAACTGTATGTATCTGGACATCAAAGAATAAAGTTTGCATTTTTATCCCGATTGCATTTCCTCTAACACTGTTCTTAGCTTACAGTTGCATCTCTTGTAATTTCTGGATTTTTTCATTATGATATCTCTTTTTTCTTGGGGGAGAACTCGCATCTTTTATTTCCAGACCTTCAGTAATTTGAATTTCTAGCAGTCCTCTATTTATTGTTATCTGTATCATCTATGCTTTGTCCACTTTAATGCTAGAAAGAAAGACAATAAAGAGGGTAGATTAAGGTTAAATGTAAGGAAGAAATTCTTCACAGCAGCGAGGCACTGGCACGACTGCCCAGAGAAGGTGTGGTGTCCCATCCTTGGAGGTGCTCAAGGCCAGGTTGGATGGGGCCCTGGGCAGCCTGAGCTGATGGGTGGTGAAAGTGGACCAGGTAACAGTTAACTGAAACAATTGCCATTAACTGTTCAAACTTGTTGAAAAACTGCAGTAATACACCAGAGATGCAGGAGGACACATCCTCAGCAAGAGAGGGGAAAGCTGAAGAGTAGCTGCAATGTAAATTTCAGGAAAATAGAAGGCTGATTACAAAGCAAAAGAAAAGTGAGCCTAGCTTGAAATTTCCTCACAATAGAAGAGCTGGCAATGCTTCACATGATTTAGAGCTATCTGTGAGTGCCACTTGAAAGTAAAAATCCTTTCCCCCAATTTTAACATATTTTGCTTCTGAGAGTGGTTCTCATGCTATTCCTTTGTGAGCTGCATCTGAATACCTGCTAAATGCATCTGCTCAATCATTTTGCTCAGTAGTCAGACGTAATGAGATAAGGCATAGAGCATAAGGTTTCTTCTTGTGAGATATCATCCAGTGGCTCTGACAGTGGAGTTCTGCTCATTGTAGAATGTTACGCAGATTGAAGATTTCTTGGTGAAGAATGTAGCTAAAAGTGTCTGATAAATTGAGTTAACTGCATCATCTGGGGTTTGGGATCTAAAGTCCAGATCAGGTTGGGATCAGATTCTTGCTCACCTGTTATAGTTTAATTTGAAGATCTCCATGCTGTTTTATCCATTTTGGACTGCAAAGTATATTTTATTCATCTTAAATATCAGAATATTTCTGAAGTGAAGTCATCTGCAGGACTATAAGATTTAGTAAGAATTCTACAGTGAAAGATATCCTTGTTACAGTTGCAGGATTTCACTTTGCTTTGATGTCTAGGGCAATTTAGATAAGAATTATAAATTCATCTAGCCTTATTCAAAACTCTCAGCTTGCTGCAGTCTGTATATCACTCTTACAGTCTAGCAGAGGTTTCACAGAGAACTAAATTGGAAATACCTACCAACTACTGAAAATTTAGAGCTGAATCTGAGGTCACAGCACAGTTCTATTTCAATGACATACTGGGCTGTCAAATCAAGAAGCAAAAGAGATGTTTATTCCCCAGGTTGAGAGAGTATTTTAATGTTCAGTATGAAAATAATTATTTTCCAAATGTTAGAAACACCAATACTGTAAAGAAGGGCCACTCATGAAAACATCCACTAGTATCTTTTGTAGGTAAATAAAAAATAGTGAAATTATCCAATGAGTAGGAAAAGGCTCTTAAAGAAAAAAACTCTCCCTCCAAGCACCACTGTTTCCCATTGAGACTGATGCAATACGTCATGTACTGAAAGGGTTAATGGATTTTATCTGCTTCACTTATACTCACAGGAAAGCTACTTCAGTCAATTTCCTGTAACATAGAGAGCTGTATCACAACACGAAACATTCAGCTGACAGTTTTATGGCAAGAAATGGAAGGAGCCGATCTGTGAGACTGTGCTTCAAAGAGAGCAATGTGGGTGGGGAATTTTTACAAGCTACACACAAGTTCAGAAATTTCTGCAGAAGTCAATGTCCAATCAATGATCTTTGTTTCTGTAAAGTACATGGGATTTTGTACTTTTTTCAGTGATGAGTATTTCCCTCCCAGAATCCACTTAATGACAGCACTAGTTGTTACTACAGAGGCATGGGATTAAAAAAAAAAAAAAAAGAAAAAGAAAAAGAAAAAGAAAAGGAACAAAAGTTACACTTTTCTTACACTGGAACAGGTTGCCCAAGGAGGCTGTGGATGCCCCATCCCTGGAGGCATTCAAGGCCAGGCTGGATGTGGCTCTGGGTAGCCTAGTCTGGTGGTTGGCAACCCTGCACATAGTGGGGAGGTTGAAACTGGATGATCATTGTGGTCCTTTTCAACCCAGGCCATTCTATGATTCTGTGATTTAAAAGTAGACAAAAAAAAAAAAAAAAAAAAAAAAAAAGTAGAGTAATATGGTAATAAGTATCTTTATGCCATAGACAGAGAGAGACTGAATAAAAAAGTACATGACTGGATGCCATCCGTGCTCTTCTGTGTGAGTCAGTTGCTAGGAAAACTGAATCATTTCTTAGATATAGCATATTATAAACATTGGTATGCATTTTTTCTCTTACCAACAAGGTTTATTATTAACAACAGCAGCAGTAGCAACAGTAACAATAATAATTTCATGCATAATTTATATATTGAGCAGTAATAATTAAAAATTCTCATTAATTACAAGAACTCTCCATTCAAGATATGTATGAATAGGTATGTAACACAAAAGCAATACATAAATAAGATAACTGAAGTGGAGTGGGCTGGTCTCAGTGAGGTTGTAGATCTCTGAGAAGGACGTGAAACTGTTGCCCTTAAAAGAAAGGTGTTTCTGGAGCGCATCAGGTTGACACAATGTCATTGTAGCCAATATGTCTATAACTGCAACTGTACTCCTACTGAGCTTTTAGAGAAAAAAAGAAAAGAAAAGTAAAAATGAAATCTACCATTTTCCAGGCTTCCAACCTAACAGCTGCAAGGAAGGCTACATAGGAAGGATGGTTCAGTGCCAAGAGGAGACCTAGGGCTCCTATCCTCAACTTTATGTAAGTGGCATCAGGAGAATTAGAGTAAACAAGTCTTGAGAGTGTGACAGCATGTGTTACCAGAATCACACTATCTTGAGAAACCAACTAGTAATTTGTGCTAAAAATCATGTAATTAAGTCACATCCAACACAGTCTTCAAAAGAGAGGCTGTGGTCTTGAATGGGGCCAAGTTTAACTTTGAGTCATAGACCCAACTGATTTCTTCTCAGTTGGAGGGGGAATGAAGAAGGGATACCTATTCTGTTCAAATAGGAACAACACAGTCCTGCACCAAGAAAAGAGTTGCAACTACATTTGAAACAAAGTGCTCAGTGCTGTCAACAGATGAGGGCTGGATATCTTGTGGTTTTACCCAGGTATGGAGTACGTCCTCAAATAACCAGACTTGTTAAGTTAAATGAGATTATGATTGTGCCTATCAGCTGTAGGATCAGGACCATTTATTCCTGCTACATTTCTGAAACAGGAGAAAAACAGATAATTACCCTAAACCAGAACATGACTCAACATCAAACACGGGACCAGGAAAGAAGCATTGCAGTTAATAAACAGGCTAGCAGTGTGACAGCTCCACATGGTACATCTGTATACATGCAGATCTCTTTGCTGTGGATGATCTGTTACACGTTTAAGCTAACTCATCAGCCTGAGCATGTCTAATGCATGATGACCTCTCTGCGCAGTGAGGCTGAAGGTGAGATTCACAAAGCAATGTCATTGATAGTCTAGGCTAATCCTCCTGTTGATGACTGGGGATGGCCCCATGGCAGCTTCTCCAGGGAAGGGCTTAGGGTTCCCAGCATGTCCCTGGCAAACAGGGGTGGCTGGAAAGTCCCTCAGAGCAGTTTTCTGCTATCAGTTTCAAAGCCCAGGAGCCAGAGAAACTTCAGTTTCAGCAAAAGCTCTATACATCTCTTAGTAGCTGGGAAAATTCTGTGACCAAGGTTCTGCTCGCCAGAGCTGACAGAGTTTATACTAAGGCATTTCATAAATCTTACTTTAATGTGAAGTGGTATGGCCCTGAAGTGCTCCTACTGGGAGAGACGTGGAGTTCTGGGGCTAGAAGCCTCACTGAGTGGAGCTCTCACTAAGAGATGAGATGGTGAAATATTTCCATTATGCTTATGGTCATCATAAAATTGTGTTACGGTGCAGAATTCTTTACCAACTCTAGAAGATGTTTCCCTGTGCACAGACAGAAGTCAGAAGCAAAATATGAGAACACTGATTTAGAAGTGGCGAAACGTGTTCCTTCACATTGCTTCAGGTTCTCTGCATTTTAGGATCATGTTTTAAATTCGCTTGTGCAACTGTGAGGACTTGCAAACTACCCTAAGTGAAAGCTGTAAATGTGATGCTATTGCCAGATTCTTGAGTTTGGGTTTTTAAGGAAAACCCATAACTGTGTAATTTTGAGGACAGACAGGCCAGCAAGGTGAGGTGATAGAACTGTTCTTATGTGAGAGAGTAACTGAAATGTACTGAGCTCTGCCTAGGGATGAATGACGAACAAATGGAGAGATTATGGGTGAGAATTAAGGGGCATGCTATTAAGGGTGATATCATTATGAGTCTGTGCTACAGGCTGCCTGATCAGGAGAATGAAGTTGATGAGGCCTTCTACACGCAGCTGGAAGTAGCCTAATGATCACAGCCATCGTTTCTCACGGGGAACTTCAATCATCCTGACATTTGCTGGAAAAGTAACACAGCCAAGACAAGCAACACACAGTCCAAGTTGTTCCTACAGTGCATGGAAGATAGCCTTCTTACACAGATGAAGATCCAGCGAGGGAGGTTGCTGCTGGACCTTGTTCTTACAAGCAGAGAACTGGTTGGGGATATGATGGTTTGGGGTAGTTCAGGATCATGCATGATACTAGTAGGGCAATAAGTAGAATTGCAGCCCTGGACTTCAGAAGAGGCAACTTTGGCTTCTTCGAGTTCCTACTTGGATGTATCCCATGGGTTGGAGCACTGAAATGTAAGGAGGTCCAAGAGAGTTGTTTGACATTCAAGCACCACTTCTTCCAAGGCTAAGGCCTACTTGGAATTATATCTGTAGAGGGAGAGCAAGGACAAGAAGAAGAGCTTCTTTAATTATATAAATAGCAAAAAGAAGACTAGTGAAAATGTGGCCCTGCTGCTGAATGGCTGGCTGGGCAGATGAAGGGAGGGCAATGGATGTTGTGTACTTTGACGTTAGCAAGGAATTTGACACTCTCTCTCATAACATCCTTGTAATGAAACTGGATAGATGAGTGGACAGTGAGGTAGACTGAGAACTGGCTGACTGGCAGAGCTCAGAGGGTTGTGATTGGCAACACATAGTCTAGTTGGAGGCCTGCAACTAGCAATGCTCCCGAGGAGTTGGTGCTGGGTCTGGTCTTGTTCAACATCTTCATCAGTGACCTGGATGAAGGGACAGAGTCCACCTTCAGCAGGTTTGCTGATGATACAAAGCTGGGAGTAATGGCTGATATGCCAGAAGGCTGTGCTACCATTCAGCAAGACCTGGACATACTGAAGAGTTGGGCAGAGAGGAACCTGATTAGATAAAACAAGAGCAAGTGCCGAGTCCTACAACTGAGGAGGAATAATTACATGCCTAAGTACAGGTTAGTGGCTGACCTGTGGGAAAGGAGCTCTACAGAGAAGGACCTGGGTGTCTTGGTGGACAACAGGCCGGCCAGCAGTGTACCTCTGTGGCCAAGAAACCCCATGGTATCCTGGGGTGCATTAAAAAGAACAGGTTGAAGGAGGTTATCCTCTCCTTCTACTCTATGCTGGTGAGGCCACTTCTGGAGTCCTATATCCAAAAGACAGGAAACTTCTGGAGAGAGTCCAGTGGAAAGCTACAAAGACAATTAGGGGCTAGAGCATTTTCATTATGAGGAAAAGCTGAGAGACCTGGGACTGTTGAACCTGGAGAAGACTGAAAAGGGATCTTACCAAAGCTCATAAATATCTAAAGGAAGGGTGTCAAGAGGAGGGGACAGGCTCTTTTTGATAGTATCCAGCAAGAGGACAAGGGGGAATGGGTATAAACTTGAACACAGGAAGCTCTTTATGAACATGAGAAAGATCTCCTTTACTTTGAAGCTGACAGAGCACTGAAACAGGCTGCCTAAAGAAGTGATGGGGTCTCCTTCTCAAGAGATATTGAAAAATCACCTGGACGCTTTTCTGTGTAAGTGAACCTGCTTTAGCAGGGGTTTGGACTAAGAAGTTCTACGGAGATGCCTTCCAATTTCTACAATTCTGTGATCTCTTTATTTCCCAACCCATCAGAGCTATGATCTGCCCAGCAAAATGCAGCTACTGCACAAATTTGTTCTTCATTTGATCTTTGTCCCTCCTTTCCCTGCATTCTCCAGTCCTGCAGAGAGAATAGATGACAAGGAAGACTTGGTAAAAGCCAAAACTTTCTCTCTGTTTAACTTTGTGCAGTAGTTGACAGCTCAGCACCGAGTGAGACTTAGGAAGGAAATATTCTCTTCTGTGACTTTAAAACTATCTTAAACAACAATGTAGTAGATGCTCACAGATAGATATATTGGCATGAATAACCAGTCAATGTCCCAGAATTGAAATTAAAAAACGCTTCTCAATGGAAGCAGCCATTTTGGAATGATGCTTTCATATCTTAAGGGATCTGGAACTAGTACACTTATCTGAGAGACTGAAAGACCAGTTCATATTTTTCTGGGTTTTATCTGCACACAGCACATCACCATCTGGCTAGAAAGCTTGCTTTGAAAGCATTGCTGATGAGATGAAAAGGGATATACTTGCAGGAGACAAGACAGACTAGTACCTGTAAAATCCACCAACTGGATGGAAGTTAGTTTGGGAAGAAGAAGCTGGTTGCAAATAACAGCCCATTTCCACTTTTCGCTATAAAGAAATAGCTCTGTCTGCCATTGGAGGTTTTAAATGAGCTCACTGTAAGTGTGCGTATGTGTTTAGATATATCCTTGCCTTTCCCCCCTTGCCCACTGCAATGTTTACAGCAGACCATCAACTACATGCCATATGGGCACTTCTCCGAATACCAAACATATGTATGAATGATATTCAGCAAAGACAAGGTGTCAGATGGAGGACCAATAGATCTGTAAATTATTTTCTGATCCAAGAAGACATACAAGGTTACAAACACACACACACGCTCTCACACACACACATACACTTACTTCTGGAGTCTTTAAACCTTCAATGAGGACATCTTTTCTATAGGAAATAGCTACACTCTAGTATAAGTGGAAAACCTTCATGTATAAACATTACTGCTTTTTGACATTTCATCCTGTAAAAGATGAGCATTTATAAAGCAGAGCCCACAGCTAACAACAAGACATATACGAAGTATTTTCATGCCAACCACACACATATCATATCCTCTTTTCCAAGTGACATGGCTTCGTATGCAAAGCTTTGAATTTCTAAAGTGACTCATGAAATGACTGCAGGCTCTGTTTATGCTTTCTGCACCTTGTTAACAAAGAATGCCAAACCGCTGAACGTTAGGAAGCATTCCTATTTCATTTCTTAGAAGTTTTTGCTGTTCCCCTTTCTAATGAAGGCTGCCGTTACAGTTGTATGTCAAGAATGATTCATATAACACAAGATAAGTTTACACATGCTTTGCTTTGTGTACTTTCACTTATTCATAAACTGACATGATCAATTCTTATCTTAAATTTTAATTGCTGGATCAGGATACATGCTCATTTATTTAGAGAAAAAACATTTATCGCATTGCTTCAAGTTTTATGCATAGCATTTGTCACCTGGGCACTTGGATGATTTACCTTAGATAAATACAGACATTCAAAAAAAGAGTTCTATAATACAGCCTGTCAAGATACACAAACATTTATTTCCTATATTTCTTACTATAAGTGGATGGCTTTGTCTTATGTGTATTGCTGATCTAATTTTACTGGTTTATGTGATTGATTGTCACTTTTACAGTAACTTATTGCCTGGCTGCTGTAGGTGGTGGACACATGGATTTCCAGATATTTGCCAGCACATGCTACTGTTTTTTTTGAAAATCCTGATAATAGGCACCAGGTATAGACATGGTAGAACTACGTCATGTGAAAACTAAACTGGTGACGTTTGAATGAACATGAAAGGACAGTCCTTGCATGAGACTTGCTGCACATGCACGTGAACAAATCTGTTAGTCCTTTGTTGCCAAGGACATTCCAAGGTTTGGGCTGTTCATTGCAAGGATAATCGTGAAGTCCCTTCAGGCTTGAATGCAGGCAGATTTGGATCTTGGGCAGTGGACTCACCTCACGTATAATGGAATTTCACAGCACAGACATCTGTGTCTGCATTAGTAACCTTGGATTCTCCATAAGGTCAGTGGGAAGTAGCAGATACTTTTTGGAAACAATTCATCCGGCCTATTTTAGATTTCTTCTTTAGATGGAAATGATTTAATCCTACAAAACCTGTCTATCTCTATGACCATGTTGGAAATCTATAATTTTATCTCAGCTGCTGAGGTCTACTGATTTTAGACAGTGTTTGAGGGTGAATCCTATTCACAGGGGTCAGAACAAGTAGAAGATTAAATGGAAAAGCACAATGAAGTGCACTGACTTGGGTACCTGCCAGGGATGCAACAGCTATAGCCATAGAGACCCAGCACTGATTAGCAATGTTAGTAACATAAATACATTCAGGAAGTTTTGTGGAGTCATTCTAAAAGAATTTGTTGAGTATTGTTATGTATTTACTTCATAAAATTGCAGTTTCAAATTTTATTTGGCTTCATTTTTAACGTTTGATGTTGCAGTTAATACTCAAATATACTGTGATATTATCTAAATACAGCTGTAAGATTCCACTCTTAAAACAAGCCCAGGAGAAAATATCTGAAATCCAAAGCTATTCATGGGATTTTTCATTTTGTAGCTTTGTTTATGTCTAGTTCAAATATAAATCTGAATGAATGTATCTGTAATGATCTCTTTTTGCCAAAGATTGTAAGTAAGAAGAATGGTTGGACACCTTCTGTCACTGTGTGGGAACTCTTGGCAGGCAGTGACTAAGCTAACTGGGGAGCTTCTTATTTATGGAGTGCAATATAAGAAAATTTATCTTGATCCAAACATCAGTGTTTTCTCTGGTTATTTATATGCAGAAACCCAAATTTTGGAAACCACATTTGAGACCTTTAAGGCTTGTCATATTCATATGATCAGTTATGGTGTTAGTTAGTAGGTTGGATTTTTTCCCTGCTAGCCCATTCCTCCACTAAAGCAAAGACACAGTAAAAAGGCAGTGATAGGGAAGGAATTGAGTCACATCTTTGCAGAAGTGCAGTTTATATACCTTTATTTAGAAGTTCATCTAAGAACCTACTCTAACCTACTCTAAACTATCTCCTGGTAAATAAGTAAGGTAAAAGCTTTCATTTTGAGATTCAAATTAAGGTGTCACCTGAAGAATGCTCTATATGCATTAGTTTAAGTAACACTGTGAGTTACTTGACCAAAAAATAATTTTGGCTGCCCAAATGAGATTCTTGCAGGAGAACCACTTTCATTCATGAGCCAAATGATCTGAATGTCTACATGAACACACTGTATCATTTTGTAGGTTGCTCTGAAAGTAACGCCTCCTATTTAACTATGTAGAAACTACAACAGATACAAAGAGCACAATAACACTATCTGATAGAACAAATTGTCATCCGCTTTTCAACATAGCCACCACCATTAGCTATGTGCTTCTGCCAGTGATTAACAAGAACCTGCATGCTGTGCTTATAAAAATCTGCATGGCCGTACAGAATGTGGCTTGTCTTTAATGTCACTGTCAATACTGTTGAAGCTCTTCACCCACTGCCTCACTATGCTCACATCCACTGCTCAGTGTCCATCAGCATTCAGCAAGCATTGATGAATGTCAGTGGGTGCCATTTTTTCCACATGGAGGAATTCAATGACACATTTTTCTTCATACGCACTTCCATGTCAGATACCATTTTATCAGACTGCCCATCTGCTGCCATCTGTCACACAGCAACAAATTATAAAGGAATACTGATGGTAAGGTCCAACCTCTACTGCCATACCACCAACATCTGCCTCTGATGTTGTGGACCAGCATAATAAAATAGGAGGCATTAACTTCAGAGCAGCCCTTGAAGTAAAAGGAATAATGTATCCTAGTAGATTAGAGTTACACAATACGCAAGCACAATGTGCTGTGCCATGAAAGGAGTTATTTCACATTAATGTCACTAGCATTATACGCTCTTGAAAAATTATATTGCTCCCCTCTTTCAAACAGGAAATGTCACTTATATTTGTCAGATTTTTCAAAACAGGACTGTGTTGTGACCACAACGTTTGCAATATGAAACAAGACTATATTACTATATATATATATTACGATATTCTCACACTCTTATAAGATATGGAAGAGTACTAATTTTCAAATAAATCATCTTACTTGGCTTTCAGCAAAACCTGGGAAGTGTGGTGACCAATCAGGTCTAGGTGCAGTGAGAGGGTTTTGTATCTGAACTCAATGAAAATGAAAGATATTTCATTCTAGCCAGTTATATCATGATTTTACTGGAAATCTGTGAAGCTAAGTTCATTCTGGGAGTACTAGTGAATTAATTTCTCAGCTGAAAACCAAACATAGGTGCAATATTTACTTTAAGAATCCAGAGATAGGGTTTTTGAGTGATTCTTCCATTGATTTCTTCAAAAGCATTTTGTACATGTATGTACAGTACATGTTTTCAGGTGGAGTGGATTTACTTAGAAAAATATAAAACTCAGTTAAATAAAAGCAAATTCTACAGTATCATCTGCAATATATAACTAGATGGAACACTGTTGGAATATGGAGCCAGTTTTCTTGTGGGATGTAATGTAGTATTAACAACAAATAATTATTACTTCATTAGTTGAATAAGTTCTTAAATATAATTGGGTATTCAAACACATTTTAACTAATACCTCGTGTTCTTAATACTAAAGCCCATATAGAATGTACCATTTAAGTTGCAAGCGTTTTATTTGATATTATGTAATATAATAAAGATTCACTGAATAGAATTAAGATTTTGTTTGTTTTGGTCCAACACAACTTAATGACATATCTCTGCAAGATTTTCAGGTACTTTACTATGAATTTATTGGAAGCTGGAGCCAATGGATGAAGACAGAAAATCCCAACTACTTATAAGAATTAAGCAATATACATATCATATATGAAAACCTTTGTGAAATCCATGCAGTATCTCTGAAGCAGTGTGAAAACATGCTATTAAAATTAATTGAAAATCTTGTGTAACCTTATTTTTTCTTGCTGGTAACTGTTACTTACTCTCTATTATCCAGTGACCAATGACCAATGACTCAACAAACAGCTAGATGAGGGATTTGGAAACAGATTGCTATTTGATGTAGACAATCTTTCCCCCTTCCCCCCCCCCATTATTATTTAACTTGACACTCAGGTAATATTATTTAACTTGACACTCAGGTAATATTTTTAATCTAAAATTTAAAAACGGATCTCAGAATGACATCACAGCATATGGAGTCTTACACAGATGTCTCTTCTTCATGTTTCTTCTCAAGAAATGAATCTGATTTTACAGTGGTCTGCAGTCATTTTAAGCTAAAAACCTCATTAAAATAATCGGTGTGGGGTTTGTTTGTTATATCTCTTGGGAACATTACAAGGAAAATCTGAAACTTCTCTCACTTTTACACCTTTCATCCTGAAACTTCCTTTACTCAAATGAAATTACTCAAGGGTTCTTAGCAGCCACCGAGAAGAAGCAGTCTCCCATACATGTCTTCTGCTCTCACAGAGACAAAATGAAGCGTTCTCTTTGTTCTAGCTAGGGCTATAGGCCACCAGATTGCATTACGTTGACCTAGGACCTCCAAATCAAAACCGACCTAAATATATACTGTAGTGTTGTGGTATGAGTAATGGATAAGGATAGAAATTTTCTTTTGGATAATTAAATGGTTATACTCATATTTTACTTGAAGCAGCGTTCGTGTTTATCATATAACACCCCATCTGTCCCAGTAGGCTTCACATGGATGTTAACAGTGGTTTAACTAGAACAGTTTGTGTCTCACTACTTACAGGGTAGTTTTGTGTGCGGGCAAATTGTACGGCAAACAAGACACCTAAACCTTTGGTATTTCCTGGCAGAACAGAAGTGTGAATGGTTTTGTGCACAAACATGGGTACCAATCCGTTTAATGTGTGAAGAGAGCATCTGTTCTCCATTTGTGAAACACTGCTTATAATGGAATGGACTTTCTCATCTGTGTTATCGCAACTTTTTTTTTATTAATTTATTTTTAATTCCTCAAATATACTTCAAATTCTCTTCTGGCGTCATGTCCAGGCAGAATATAAGGCATGTCCTCAACATTCTGTGTCTGCAGAGTACTCCTCCTCATGGTGTAGTTTGTGGCCTACATCTCACTGTCATTCCTAGTACCTTGATAGAATCCTGCTCAGTGACCACTTTCTTTGACAAATACTTTGATTTGGTAACAATTCTGGTAACTGTTCATGCTAATCGTAGAAATAGCGATAACAGCGCTTGACTTCAAGCAAAAGAGTAATTCCACCAAAGATAACAATAATGCTCAGGAAATTAAAATAAGTATAGTTAGCTATCCCTGTTTGCAGAACCAGAGCCTAAATTTCTGAAGGATTCAAGAGATCGCTGTGGTGCGTTTGAAAAGACAATGAAACAGTATTTAGATCCCTTGTAAGACACAGCATGAATAACGCCATTACCTAAAGGATATTTGCATCTCATTTTTGGTTTGGTAATCTGTTTTCTTCTTGGGACCTATATTTATACTGAGTCATCTTTTGATATTTCAAGGACACTAAATCACAGACGGACAGAAGTGGTACTCGCAGGAAAACTATTATTTTCGCTGGATACCTACATGCCATTAAGTTTCCTGATAATTCCAGCTGTATCTTGTGCCTGAGGGTGGAGATGTTTTACTGTTTGATGCACGTGAGTACATTCAGTGGTCATACTGGTTCATTGTACTTTTTTTTCTCTTTCATCTCTTGAAATTTGGCTGTGCTAATTTTTATTACATTTGTATTTTTCAAGCTAAAGTAAGAGAAAAAATATCAGGCTTGCCACTATACTGTAGGCAACAATTACAAAATAAAATAAATATTTTTTATATATATATATATATATATGTATTTCCTGCAATCTTAGAGTTATGAAGAAGGAAAATGCCTTACATAGAAGAGACTTTTAACTTAAATAAATACACAAATAACTGTAAATGAGAGCTCTTACTTAAAGAACAACATAATTTTTGGTGATCTTAACACCCATGATGTCTAGAATCTTACATGTCTGGTATTGGCTAGGGCAGGTAGGACCACTGCTGTGATTCATTCTGGCAATTCTCAGATGATTTTGTACATTGAAGGGGGATTCCCACTGAACAAGGGTAATTCTAAATGAGTGCTTGTAAGTGAATTGCTGCATTTCAGAGTATTTCTGACCTCAGCCCATTTGTGAAAGTGATGTGAATTTATCATCCTACATGTGTGTCTTTGCTCCTCATTCACATTCCCTTTGCTCAAATCTGTGGAAATACTGCACTGTGTACAGTGTGGGTGTGATGTCTTCATACTAGAGGAAAGTAGAAATTCTACGATTAGAAACAAAATTCCTTCTGACTTTCATTACACACATTTCTGCTGTTTTCCAAGAGTTCTTCCTCTTCTCCTAATATCATCATTTATTTTTTCTTCTAAGCATTCTTCTCTCCATGCCTTTACTCCAGGAATTGCTCCTTCATGTTACACTTACTCTCACTTTTACTTCTACCTCATGGATTTGATTATGAGACTCTCAGCTCGTATACCCTTTCAGTTATCTCCATCATCATCACTCATTTTTCTAGACATTTGTCCAGCTCTCCAGCCTCTACATATTTCTCCAACCTTTTTGGTTATCATTGCTTTACCTCTGTCTACAGCTTGTTTCCTTCTTTTCCTTGAATGACAATTCTCATCTGTGGCACTCATTCTCTCAAATGGCACACAAGAAATGTAAAAAAAAGTAACAATTCCATTTTCAATTGTTTTGCAGTTGACTCTTAATATGAACTTTATTTTAAGACCATGTCTTATGTTTGTAAACTTACAGAAGGAGGTTGATAGTTGAAAGTCTGCAGGAGATGGAGTGCTTCACAAAGAGAGAAAAAGAGACACTGGGATTCTTATAAAAAAATACTAAGATAAATACTGAAACAATTTATAAACACCTGGAAGAAAACAGGAGATAATCTATGGCCTGTGTAGATTCATTAAGAAAATATTATGCCAAGTAGTTTCGTCCATAAAGATGAACATTTCTTTCTGCTCGGAAAAGTGCTTGATATTATGTCTTAGCATCATTAATGCTTTTGACAGTTTCTCACATGACACTGTCATAAGCAAATTCGAGAAAAATGGTCTAGATGAAACTGTTATAGAGTGGGTAAAAATGTGGTTGGAAAGCCATTCATCACCAGAAGAGAAGGTTATATGGAGTGGGGTTTTAGTAGGCTACTATTCACTGTTTTCATCACTGTTTCTGAGGAAGGAATAGAGAATATGCCTTTTACATTTGCAGATGACACCAAGTACATTAGATGGTAGGATTCAAAGTTCTAATAAACTTGAGAAACAATCTAGGAAAGAAAAGTACAAGTCAATAAAGATAAATGCAAAGCTATGCCTTTAAAGTAAACTTTCTTTTGTATTTAGTATGTACTTAGCACATTAGTGTGTATTTAGCAACTGGAGTGATGCTTTCAAAGCCGCACACCATATTTCATAAAGAATATGAGATCTGAAGAAAATCTAGAAATGAACAGAAAGATGTTCCACATCTTAAAACACATCACTTATGATGACCTGAGATTATTTAGTCAACATAAGAGAAGACAGAGGTAGCAGTTGGTCACAGTCTTGAAAAACATAGGAAACTAATAGAAAGAGGGAAGAAATAACCTGCTTTCTTTTATCTGTCCTTTATAGATAGGACAAGAAACAATAGACTTTGAAGTCAGAGAAACTGAGGTAAACTGTTAGAGTTTACAAAAATAACAAGAATGTAAAACCATAGTCTAGAACAGCTCTATCAATCCTGACTCACAATTCCCATTTTCACAGCTCTAATAAGCAAAAAAATATCTTACCCGGAGCCTCCATCTACATCCATGCATCCAGGATCCCTAAGGTCAGCCTGAGGCCCTCATGCCTTTCCTGAAGTATGCTGGAGAATTGCCTTGGGCCTGCACATCTATACAGCCCTTTGACAGAGCCTTCAACTTGTGGACTGGCTCCTTGACTTGAGCAGGGCCCTTGCCACTAGGGATTTGCCTAGCAATTCCAGGGCTTCATCCCAGCCATGACATGGGTATTGACTTCCTGGCTTGACAAGAGGTCTGCCTTGTTGCCACAACACTGCCTTCTTGGTTGGACCTGGCCATGACCTCTGGGTCTGTCCTGCTCTATTGCTGTGGTGGCTGATCTTTGGTCGGCAAGGTCCTGCCCTGACAGACTTTCTCTGGCTCCTGACTCCTGTCCCTCAGATGGGAGCTCTGTTCCCATTGCTCCATGGGAGCATGGTCTCTGGCTTTGCAGGGCTTTGTTTCCACAGGCTTTCCTGAGGGACTGCTTCTTGTGTAGGTTCTGCTCTCCCCACAGCACTGGCCTTCTGCTCAGCCATAGTGGCGCAGGCCTACATGTACCCACCTTGTATCACTGGCAACGCACAGCTGCACCTGTGTGCCCCCACATCTCTCATGCCATGTTCCTTTCCCAGTTACTACCCTTGATCCTGGTTTATGTCTTCTGAAATACCTCCCTGTTTTCCCATGGCACTTAAATTACTCTAAAGCAGGACTTTGCTGAACCCAGATCTCTGCAAGATGGGAGGACAGACCTGTCTAGGAGGGGAGGCTCCTGCCCAGCCTTGAGAATGTACACAAACCTGACCATGCCCTGGGCTTCTCCAGCTGCCTGGGGCACAAGGCCCCAGGCGAGACTCAGGACTACATAGCCCTGCCCCACTGAGGTCACAGTGGGGCCAGGCTCCAGCTTCACACAGTCTTGCCCTGCTCAGCCATGGCCCTTGCCCATGCGTGGCCTATCCCTGACCTCACTGAGGTGCCTGTTGCCCGGAGCTGGGGCTGCCCAGGTGTCCCCATCTGCTTCTGATTGAGGTAGGATGAGATCTGAATGACTTGGGAGGGCCCCAGGCCCCAGGTCAGCATCCCCACACCGCCTGCCTTAATGACATCTAGAAACAAATTTCAAGGATGGAAAGGGCATCCTGAGATTCTCCACATTCTATGAAAGTTTAATATTTCATAGCTCAAATAAGTATTGTGGATGACTGTCAGGAATAGGCAGTACATATATAATTTGGATTTACCTATTCCAAGTGATAGTGATCACTCTTTAACTGATATTGTTTCAATTACACAGTTTTGACTTCTCATCTATGCCATATCTACATTTCCTATACACAGGAAAGGAGTAAAAAGGGCCAGGTAGAATAATCCATATAAAAACATTAACAGGGAGGATGTATTTTGATTATAAATTTTCTTGTCAGGTTAGGCATTTTAGAAATGCATTTTTTCTACAAATGACATCAGCTTGGAAATAACCTATAACTTCTCTGGATACAAGAGATTAACGCAGGCCCCTGATAGTAGTGTTAATCAGACTTTTCACTTCTGTTATGCATACACTTGGCAGTACAAAAAAAGTGAAATAATAGTTGAACTACAAGAAAAGATAGCAGGTTACATGTGACAGAGTCTTAAATTATAATTTTAAATAGTATGCATTAAAATCCTGAGGGAAAACAGAAAAACTGCAGACTACAAATTCAGCAAAGGAGTTATGTTTTAATTTTAGTATAGTCATTTCCAAAGCCCTTCTTTAACTTAGAAGTATATGCATAGCGATTTTTGCTCTTTAAATCTTATTTGTGCTGAAAGTAAAATAATGAATGCTGGAATCTATTAAAAAATGTAGTGTTTATACAGTACTTTTTTGAAAAAGTACTGTAGAAAGCGAGAACAGAAATTCTAAAGAAAACCCCTGGTTATACCCAAATGTTCCCTTCCCCTCCAGTCTTGGAACATATTACTCAACTTGTTTTCCTCTTTTTTCTGATTTTTTTTCTGCACTTTCAGCCTCCTGACTGGAAAAGAAACTGAATACTCTTATAAAGTGATGAAAAAAGATGGAGCTTTAATACTTCAAAGAATGACGAAACATGGAAAAGGTAGGGAAAAGTCATATCTTCAAGGGATTTCCAAATAAAGCTATACTGATTTTGATCAAGAGAGAAACAGGGAGCATTTGGATTTCTAGATACAGATACAGATCTAGATTTTAGTGCCATTGTACCTATTAGTGTTTATATATTGAGTTTATTGTCATCTAGGAATGCCTAAAAATGCAGAATTAAAAAACATTTGCCACTTGCCAGATTCTTGCCTCCAGAGAAATCTGACATCTAGTATCAAAGTTTTAATTTACAATACAGTTATAATAATAGATTGCAGATATTTTTTGATGTTGGAGAAAGAATAAAATTATAAGATGTCATATAACCATGGCTACAGCCAGCAGAGATGATTTTCAGGGAGATCATATTAATAGAATAATAGAATGGTCTGGATTGAAAGAGATCTTAAAGACCACCCAGTTCCTCTCTTGCTTTTGGCCAGGGTACCTTCAACTAGATCAGATTGCCCAGAGCCCCATCCAGCCTGGCTTCTTCAGGCTGGTATCTTCAGAGGAGAGGGGTTCTAGTTCTCCAATGATCCTCATAGTCCTCCTTTGGACTTACTCCAAGAGGCCTGTGTCCTTTTTATGTTGGGGGCCCCAGAGCTTAATGGAGTACCCCACATGGGGGTCTCGTGCGAGAGGAATAGAGAGGGGGAATCAACTCTATTGCCTTGCTGGTCACTCTTCTTTTGATGCAATTCAGGATACAGCTGGCTGTATCTGACTTGTGCGCCTTCAGATTCCTCAGACAGTCTCAAACTTTATCACTGAGGAACAGCAAGAGATAAATGGAAAAGTTCTGGTCAGTAAGGAAACATGTAAGTTTTTACCAGATGTGGCCTAAACAGGGATGGCTGGCTGCTCTGCAGTAATTAGAATTATTTTACATAATTTTTTTAACGTGGAGTTTTTTCTATGAATAGAGAAACATAGGTCCTGCTATCTATTGATTCAATCTTACTTTCTTACTGGCCTATTTTAAGACAGAATCAATTAGTCTATGGGTATCCCTGTCTCCACTGCCTGTAGAAGTCTAAATGACTAAGTTTTCTGTGGGCATATATGTTTTCTTGGCTCTAGACTTTCTTGGTAGGGATAGTGGACAAGAATTCTGAATTCCTTTCTGCAGGGGGTAAAGTTATGTTTGTGGTCCAAGTTGTTCCACAACTACCACAGGTTTTCTATCTACAAATGCTCAGTGGGATTTGAGGCAGCTACCACTGAACAATTTTTCATTTGCATTGCTTCTCTCTTTTTCTAAGTGAATAAAAGAGAAACTTGGTCTTGGTGGTGATTTTCATTTGGCAGCTTAAAAAAGATGGCAAGCCATACTGGAGTACATTGTCTTGTAATAGCAGACAGAGTTAAAACATGAATTATAGTCATACTTCTTCAATTTAGTTTGTTGAAGGAGGTACAGTAAAGTCTCTTGCATCTGCAAAATGAACTTTCAACGCTTCCAGTGGGGGTTTCCAAGTAACATGCATCTCATAATAGCATGAGCAATAGCATCCAGATCTGATAGGTACACATTTTACTAGATATTACCTTTGGACTAAAGTAGAAGGCTGTCACAACTGAATGTCAGAAAAATCCACAATTTTCAGTGAAAGATTCAGGATTCTACCAATCAATTTTATGTCTGTCTCACTGAGATCAAAGCTCTTCTAGCCAACTCTGCAAAGTCCATCTTAAGCAATTTCCTTTTCACTCAGTATAGTCCATCTTTAGTGCCTTCCTTCCTTGGTTTTCTAGAAAGCTCAGCATCCTTTGCTGATTTCCTTTGATTTGTGTCTCTCCCTGTTCTTCCCATGTACTTACTTTATTGGCAATTAGGTAAATGCACTCAGGCACATTTATTTAAACATATTCTGAGCATAAAGGTCCATTGCAGAGCTGCTCCATACACTAGAGAGGAGTAATTCTGGGGGACTCTGGGCTGAAGTATTGAGCACGGGTTGGTAAAAGGACTGCCCACCTAATATGATTTTTTCAAAACCAGAATCTTCATCCTTGCCTCTTAATGATCACTTTGCAATCCTTCTTCAGATGCTCCTTTCCATATGTTGTGATTTATCTTCTTCCTCCTCACATCTGGGACTTCCACAGTACCTGTTCTTTCCAGGCCTTCCTTCCTCTTTTCCACTTGGCTATCAAAATAGAATTCCCCCATTCAGGCAATTCTCCCTTGAAAGTTACTGGTAAGTCTTTTCCTCACAATTTTGTAATGGCTTCAGTTTTGATGAATTTTCCCACTAAGCAATCCCTCAACTCAAAAAATACTGCTTTTTTACAACTAAAAATGGACCTCTCTCTTTGCAAAAGTACCATTCCAGCTGACAGTTTTGTTCAGTATAAATTATCACTTATAAAAAAACCCCACATGTTAATTGTAAAACTTTTAGTTTCTTGTAATTTTGCTAGTCACTATAACCAAAATTTTGCAAGTCAGATATTTTCCTTCAAAAAAGCCTTTTAAAAATTATTTTTTTTTCTAATAAGTCCATGAAGATGCACCAGTTGTATTCAAGAACAAGGGTTAGCAGCTTAGCCTCTGATACTTAGGTCTGAAAGTTTTCATTTGGATTGTGGGGCTAGATTAATTTGGGAGTGAGATGAATAGTCTGCAACTGTTCTTTTTAACGTTCAGTTATCAGTGTAGGAAGGATTTCCCCTGTAGTAATTAGTAATTTGAAAAAAGAGAAAGGTGGCTGAACCACAAAAGCAACTTTTTAATAAAATTTCACTTTAAATGTTAACCAGTCTGTACAAAAAGTAAGGGCTTAATCATAAGTAAAGTATCAACTGAAAGGCAGCTTAGTTAGCTGGATTGAATTCAATCTACCGTAGACAAGCATACCACAGATACTTCTGGTATATGAAAGACTATTTTTAAACTTGACAGTCTTTTGCCTTTTTAATAAGGTGATGGAAATCTAGTTTTGAAAAAATCAACTCATACTGCTATTAATGCTCAGAAGTTCCCTTTACTGCAAAGATACAGGCTTTCTTGTTACATAGCATAGTCAGAAACACGTAAGAACAAATGTGTACTTCTGGCTTATCTAGCACAATTATCTTTGGATCTCATAGTGATTATTTTTGTCTGTTCATATGCACATTAGCAATATGAAAATAAAACCATACACTTGCTTTAATGGCTGATTAATGTCTATAGTCTAACTCACTGATAAAGCCATGAAAAGTAACAGCCTTGTGTGATGAGAAATACAAAATCAAATGAAGTGATTTGTTTGGAGCTCTTATACTTAGCAAGTTTTACTGATAAGCTGTAGTTGTCAGTTTCTCCCATTTGACTAACTATAAAAAATCCAGCTTGCTTACAAGATAGCAGTATAAATACATTGCCTACTGAAAAACTGCAGATTTTTTTCTGTATTTTTGATTCAATCCATGACTAGATTGGAAGGAACACCTCAAATTTAAATAATAAAAATTTAAAATAACCAAAACAATTCTGTTGCAAAATCATGCCCTTCAAGCTCAAGGCCTTCTGTGATATGCAAACTTACCACTTAAGATCCTTGTGCATATTTTCTTTAAACATAAGGAAAAACTTTTTCTCTCAGAGAGTGATCAGGCACTGGAATGGCTGCCCAGGGTGGTGGTGGAGTTGCCATCTGTGGCAGTGTTCAAGAGGCATCTGGATGAGGAGCTACAAGATATGGTTTAGTGGCCTGTGGTAGCAGTGGTAATGGGAGGAAGGTTGGACTAGATGATCTTGTAGGTCCTTTCCAACCTTGTGATTCTGTGATTCTATGATTCTTTGAGGTATTTGCTTTATTTTCAATTTTTCCAAACTCATTCATACTCAGTGAGAAGCTAATTATGGTATTGTATTAATATAATTGTGTGGTTCAATACCACGTTTATTTTAATTGTCCCTCCTTGAATATGGAATGCTATTTCATATGACATTGATTATTCCACAGTAATAAATTTATTTACTTATATTGCAACTTTACAGGTGTAAGACATTTCTTAATACAAAGAGGAGACGAAGGCACAGAAGAATTTACCTATACGATATCTATCAGTCTTACATGTCTACTTCAAGATGCCTGCAGCTTAATTTTTACCAGACACTTACTATTAGCAATTTTTGGGCTGAAGTTATAACTTTTACTGAATTCAGTTTCCTCTGTGAGCTTTTGGTTTTGACCCCAAAGCAGAATCTTAAACCAAACATTTAATGAGAAACTCATAATCAATAGTCACTCTAGAAAATATTTTAAAAGCTTTTCTGCTTAGCTGATGAGAGTCTGTGTGACACAGGCAGCGATAAAATGTAATGTGGTGGGGGTGGGCTTCACCTGTTTTATTTAGAAGGCCATCTTGGCTCTTATTTCAGTTTACACCTTTACACCTTCCAGTGTCAGTGACAAATGAAATAAAGGTATTACAAGTTCTGTCAGTGCAAATCACTGGGTTGTTCTCAGCGATAATTCATGCTGTGTGCTGAGAGAGGCAGAAATCCTTATAGCATGTGCTGATATAATTAAGACTGTTACAAAGCACTCAAGCAGGGGTGTGGAATTAAGGTGAACAACTTTACTCTTCTCATTACTCAATTTTAGTGTGATTAATTTTGTAGTAATCACATAAAAATATGCATTTATGCATAAGCTTCAAGGTCTTAAAAGACAAAGAGGGCAAAAAGAAAAAAAAGGAAATTCGGCTATACCACAACACATAATTATCAGCAGGGTTGCTATCTTTAAATCAATAACTCACATTTCTGGCATTTGAGATAAAGGTACAGATAATAATGCTACTCATTCTCTGTGTAGACTGGCAGTGAGGTGGAATGAAAACCTTTATTTGCATGTATTTCACATGTATTCTCAAATACCAGAGAAATCTCATTGGTAATTTGATTCCCTGATGGGGAACCTGATCTGTTTTAATATATGCTATTCATTTTGGATTTTTTTTTTCCATTTATTGGTGTTAGGAAGTATTTAATACTTCTTTGTCCTGTCTTTTGCCTTGTTCCTAGGTGCTAGTTCTCTGAGGCAGAGATACTTAGCTCCATGAGTTTTTGGTGTTGATATATCTTCATGTGTGGGCGTAATTCTGGTGCACTCTATTGCAACATGGATAAAAACATATATTCAGACTTCTGGCAATTAGGTCTGGTCTTCTACTAATAAAATATATTGGAGCTTGGGATCTAACACTGTCAATGCCTTATTCGGTTATTCAGTGATCAATTATCATAGTCCATCCAGTTCCAGCTTATCTGGAGAATGCATTTACTCTGGGTTTAACTTTTTCTTGCAGCATTTTGGGTACTACACTGATTCAGATAAAGGTAGAGAGTTACTATTTTCTTATAACTGAAGAAGTTTTTTACTGAATTCACACTTGAAATTATTCAGATTTTCTGCAAAAAAAAATTTGAATAGGCATAAGGGAGACAAATTTCAGTTAGAAAAATATCTTCTGAAAGATGAGTGACTGGAACAGACCCTATAATGGAAAAATTGTTATCAGTCTTTCTCAGGGTACCTGAAAACTCTCACCTTCACTTGACCTTATTATTACATATTGAATATTTTGAATGAAATACTTTGACTAAAATATTCCTTAGATACCAAAGATATGGGATATTAACCATGTATTTTTGAGCAATGACTAATTTTAAAACTGCACCTTTCTTCAACAAATCATCGGTTGTTTTTTTCTTCAGCATATACGAAGTATGTAAAAGCTGCACAAATGTTTACAGTCTCATACCCCATCTTCAGGGTCATTATGCACCAAACACTATCATATCCTTACAGCAAAACTGGGGAAGTACGGATTGGTAGACTAACAGGTAGATGGAAAACTGGGTCAAGATGGGTCCTTGACAGATGGGCAAATGGACTGATGGTCCTCCTGAATTTCAACAAAAGCACATTCAGTGACCTGGGCCACAGTAACACCGTGCTGGCAAGCAGGCTGAGGCCTGAATGATAAGAAAGGAGTTCAGAGAAAGACAAGATGAACTGGAGTGTGCACCTGCAGGAAAAAGGGCAGCCTAGACTTCATTAGCAAAAATGAAGCAGGTTGAGTCAAGTAACTAGCACTATCCCCCTCTGATCAATGTTTGTGCCTGACTGCTCTGACCAGTCTTGGGCTTCCTCAATACAAGAAAGACATAGATATACTCATGAAAGCTTAGTGAAGGGCAGCTGAGATAATGAGAAGTACAGTGCATGGTATATGATTGGAGGCTGAGAACTGAGTTTGTTCTTTGTTGAGAGAAGAAGGCTGGAAAAATGGGGGATTTTATTGCTGCCTTTCTTAATGAGAACATGTAATGAGTATGGAGCCAGACTCTTCTAGCAGCTGAACAGTGAAGGGATGAGAGCTAAATGACAAAAATAGCAACACAGATATTTGTTTTTTTTCTTTCCTATAATAAGGTTGTTCATATACTTGAGGAGGTGGCCAAAAGCAGTTGTGGAATCTTCATTATTGGAGATATTAATAAATTAGATAAGCCAGCTGCTCAAAGTTCACCTTGCTTTGAGTAGGGGAATAGACTAGATGACGCCCAGAGGTATTTTACAAGCTGTATAACTACAGTTTTGGAAAAAAAAAAGAAAAAAAGAAAAAAAAAAGTCTTTTATTTGGGAAGAAAAATCTTTAGATTAAACTCACCAGTATTTTTCACATATACCCAGTGATGATTCTGAGAATTATGAATGTACAGAACATGCTTATCTGTTCATGACAGAACTTTAGACGACTAAAATGAGAAGCATTCACATACTGAACATTTTCGCATACTTATACCACGCGTCAGTTGCTTTTTTTCTATGTTAGTAGTTAGATCTTCAATTTACTATTTACTTCATAGTGTTTCTTAAAAAATGAGGAATGTTTCCAGTCCTAGACAGCTGTTTTGTTTCACTGCCAGTGGACTGAGATTCTCTCATCTGTACATTCCAGTCAGTTATGTCTGTACTATCCCAGTGCTGGGACTGGTTTAACTGATGGTAGAACACCCTCATACAGTCAAGGAATTAAACTGATTCACACAATCATAGAATCACAAAATATTAGAATGGCTTGGATTGAAAGGGACCTCAAGGATCATCAAGTTCCAACACTGCCCCAGGCAGGGTTGCCAGCCACTAGATGAAGTACTGGATTGGATTGTCCAGGCCCCTGTCCAACAGAGATGGAGCATCCACAATCCCTCTGGGAAATCTGTTCCAGCACCTCATCACTCTCTTAGTAAAAAATATCTCTCCTGACATCTAATCTAAATCTCCCTTCCTTTACTTTAAAACCATTCTCCCTTGTCCTATCACTATCTATCCATGTAAAAGGTTGATTTTCCTCATGTTTATAAACTCTCTTTAAATATTGGAAGGCTGCAATGAGGTCTCTCCACAGCCTTCTCTTTTTGAGGCTGAACAAGCCCAGTTCCTTCAACCTGTCTTCGTAGGAGAGGTGCTCCAGGCCTTTGATCATCTCCCTCCATGGCCCTCCTCTGGACCCTCTCTAAAAGATCTTTCCTTAGTTGGGGGTCCCAGACTTGGACGCAGTACTCCAGATAGGTTCTCATGACGATGGAGTAGAGAGGGACAATTATTTCCCTCATCCTGCTGGTCACCCCTTTTCTGAGGGAACCCAGTGGTCTGTGCTATGAATGCACATTGCTGGCTCATGCTAAGTTTTTCATCAACCAGAACCCCAAAGTCCTCCTCAATGGGGCGACCCTCATGGAGTTCTCCCAGTTTGTATACGTCTGGGATTACCCCAACCCAAGTGCAAAACCTTGCACTTTGTTGCACCTCATTGGGCTCTCAAGGATCCACCTTTCAAGTTTATTGAGGTTCCTGTGGATGGCTTCTCTTCCTTCTGCTGTACCTACCGCAATGCTCTATTTGGGGTCATCAGCAGACTTGCTGAGGGTGCACACAGTTCCATTGTCTATGTCATTGATAAAGACGTTAAAGAGTACTGGTCACAAGACTGACCCTGGGGAGCACTGTTCATTACTGACCTTCAGCTGGACACAGAACCATTGACCACAACCCTTTGTCTGTGACCTTTCAACCAATTCTTTATCCACTGAATAGACCTCTTTTCAAATCTGTATCCTTGCAATTCAGAGATAAGGATGTGGTGAGGGACCATGTCAAGGGCCTTGCAGAAGTCCAGGTAAATTACACCAGTGGCTCTTCCTCTGTCCAGTGATGCTGTCCCTCCAGCATAGAAGGCCAGCAGATCGGTCAGACAATATCTTTGTTGAAGCTATGCTGGCTGTCTTGGATCACCCACTCATCCCTCGTGTGCCTTTAAATATCTTCCAGGAGGATCTGTTCTGTGACTTTCCCAGGCACAGAGATGCAGCTCACCACCTGTTGCTCACTAGATCCTCCTTCCTCTCCTTCTTGTAAATGAGGTTCCTCAATTTCCATTGTAACCTTTTATCCCAGCTACCCGTGAGAACTTAACACAGCTGTTGACTACTTGTGTCAGTTGGCACTCAACCATTCTCAATGAATCTGAAACTTTATCTCAGCAAACAGCTGAAATTTCTTTTTTATTGTATAATTTCTTGGATGGTATTAACTGTTTTATTGCCCTAAAGACTCTGATTCAATCTTTTCTCTCCAAATAATGTATATGACTGTTAGTTTTCCTAACACACTGGAAAAAAGAGAGCTGCACAGATATGTGACGTAGCTCTAATATGCTCTAATATGATAGTCCCTCCACACAAAAATTAAGCATATTTAATAATGCAAGTAATAATTGTCATACAATATGGCCAGGATATAAGGGCAAATCCTTTACTTCTCTCCAGCAGAAATAGCATGTAGTTCTTGCACAGTACGATGTATTTAAATCCCATTTCAGGTCCTCTTTTCAAGAAGGCATCTTGGGGCCCCAAGAACGTGACTGCCTATTGTTCTTTTCCTAATTTCTTTCTGTTCTGGGGAGGAGGTGTTAGCACTATAGCAGTGGTGTTAGATGAACTCTGTAAGCCTTGTTCTTGTATGGCCAAGCTTGAAGTTCTTAAGACAGAGAAACGTTGCCAGTTCCTGTGGTTGGGATCCAAGGGTGAAATTAAGAAAGTCAAGAGTTTCTGTTCATACTCACAGGATGGCTAGTAGCTTTTGACGAGATCTGATTACGAGTTTCTATGGCAAACCGTGTTTAGCCACAATGTACAGAACAAAACAGAGTGCAAAATTGAAATCTTAAGTTAAACTCAGTGCTTTAAGTTTAAATTCTGCTGCAATGTTTTGCTTTCCAGTTGGGAAAACTGGAGCTTAATATTTCATTTCATACTGAATCTACCTGACTAGAAACATGACTGCTGACCTGAGATCAATGTTTTATATTCAGATCAGATTGAATTGATGTGGTAACTCATGGAAGATGCAGTTGTGGAGAAAAAAATCATGCTTTGACTACTTTAGGAAGAGGTGAAAGTGAAATAAAAAATGCTGATCACGTACTTTGTCTCTTGTCAACTGAAGGTCCAATAAAGAAAATATGGATATTTAAATGCATACATTTTAAAGGGTGCCTTTTTTTGTGCGCGTGCATGCATATGTATTTCCAGGAGAAATATATATTAAATACACTTATGTATCAATATGTTCCTGTATTTATTATACATATATCTTTATATAGGTAATAAAATGCATTTTTTTTTTTCTTTCTTTATTTTGTCTTGGGAAACATGGCCAGAGGAGGGTAAAAGATGTCTACAAACAAAATGTCTTTCTCTTTCTAGATACTTTGTTGTAGTTCACAATGCTTTTATTTCAACACTTGGCTAGGCGAATGAACGGTTAATGTGTGTATGACTGTTATTGAAAGCCACAGGTAGGCACAAGGAGAACTGACAGTAAAACAGTTGAAATATATAAAGGAATGATTTAATGTTCATAGGATTCTGTGTGCAGAAGAGCCACAAGATGGCAGGAGCACCACACACCAGTTTATTTTCATAGCATTTTGATTCTATTTTTTCTACTTTTCTTGTACTGCACTGCAATTTACATAGTTTTGATGGTTTTAAAAGCCAATTCAGTTCAACAGCAAGTCACTTAAAAGGTTTTAGGTCTCTTATTATGTATGCCAAAATCCAGAGCAAATGCAGTAGCAACATTAAATTTGAAGTGTTGTATTAGTGGAAGAATGAACCACTTTTAACATCCAGCTCCATAATCATTTCCTTATTTAGAAAATAAATGTATCTCCACTATATTTTCAGCTGTTTAGGAAATGATTTTTTTCTTTTTTGATCAAGTTCATAACGTTAAAAGGTACTAATGGATTGGTAATACTCTCCCAATTTATTCTTCACATTAGAATTCTGAAAAAGAAACGAAACCCTCAAACTTCAAATGCAAACAGCTCTTTAACCAAGTTAATAAGAGAATACTGTAATTTTTGTGCTACTGTAGGAATGTATACCAGATCCAATGTTATCAGATTATTATCTAGATATAGAGCAGAGACAGTGTATTCGTGCTTTGAAGAAGGGTTGAAATTCGGAAGAGGACCTGTTGGGACCAGCAGTTTTTACCACCATTAGGAAGTGGGCTCAAATTTGACCATACAATAAGTTTAGAGGATGATCAATTTCCAAGCATTTAGCAGAACTCTGTTAATTGGCAGTTTGTTTTGTGAGTTTTCTTGCCTGATCCTGCTCTAAGTATTTCACAGGGTTAAGTAGCGTTCTATATAGGTGGAGACATACAACACCCCACAGAGTAAATTGAGCAGAGGCTCTCTGGGGCTGCATAAGTTGAGATGACTTTTTTCTGCAGTTTTGGACGATTCCTTTTTTTCTGCTCTGTTCACTGTGTGAGACTGAGGTCCTTTGGGAAGAACAGCATGTGTCCATCGTCTTGCCATTGACTGTACAAAAAAATTACTCATGAAGATGAAGAGAAGAACAAAAACTGAAGTGGAGGGAAAATGTGCTTAGAGGAGGAAATATGACAGTGTTTTTTTGTGTTAGGATGACAAAGGAGATTAATTTTAGAGGGGCATGAAGAAGAGAATATGTTACAGTGCTTTAAAAAAATGGGAAAAAAGCACGAGGCATTTGCAAGGATGGAATGACAGAGTCAAGGTAGGAAGTGTCTGTACAAGTAGCCTAAAGGAGCTTATCTGCCTTGGATGCTGAGGACATTAGTCTCAATTGCAGTGGCCAGTGCAGATTTCACAGGAGGTTTTATTCTCAGTGGGTGAAACTCATTTTATATGCAGAAATAGAGTACCTTAGTGCAGGCTATGAATGTGAGAGGAAGTATAATTTTTCTTTCCTTTTGGCAAATGGTATGTGTAGGCAGGGTCTGCATTTAAGGTCTGACTTTCTTAAGATCCTGTTTTCAGTTTCTTAGAAGATTTTATGGCTTAAAATGTTCTGGGTGAAAATGCCCATGCTGGGTGTCAATTTTTATTTCTGTAAGAGATACAGCTACATGGTTAGGTCATTTCCCAGAATGTAAATAGGGGGGAAAGTACAGTTGCCCTTATAAAAGAGTCCTAAATGTTTCACTGAAAAGAACCAGTTCTTCCATGTTTGGAAGAAAAAATTCTTGTGAGACCTGTTTTTAAATCAGGACGTTAGCTTATTTCTTTTTTTTTTTTCTTTCTTTCTTTCTTTTTTTATTAAGCACATAACTGATGAAATTTTAACTGAGAAAATCTCAGAATGCACATGCTGGTCCGAATACATACAGGAAGACCTTGCCTTGTAAGCAAGGCTGCCTACAACCACTTCTACTTAGTGACTGTATAGGTTCATAAGGTTTATAGTTTCTGCTGCTGGATGGGAAGGAGGTATCTTCTTTCTAGAAGCATTCCCCAAGGAATAGTACTGAAGGATCTGGAAAAATGGAATGTAAAATATCTCCTGCCTTGTCTTTTCCCCAAACCATTTGCCTATCCCTTCATCCCCCTTCTTCATATTTCTCTTTGGGAGGATCAATAAAATTTAGTTTGTTTATATTTCTGAGTCCCTGTGATCTAGCTCAGATTAGTCCTCAACAGTTTGCAAATTAGGTGATTGTATTAACTTGAACCATCTGAGAAAGCTGTATCAAGAAGGGGGCTGAAAACCTACAAATAGAATCATTCGCCATGGCAAACAAACCATAAGATACAAGGTTAACAGAAAATCTTAATTTTCACATTTATAAACTTTTGGATGCTTCTTGGTGTAGCCTTTTTTGTGGTTTTCTTGCACTTCAAACAGACATGCATGTACAAAATATTTGTGTAGTTGTCTGCTAATATCTATCTAGCAATCTAGTTATCTCTTGGCAGGAATAAAATCTGTTCTAATACAAATCCACAGCTTTATATTTCTTTGTAAAATGGAAAATTTTTTATTTTACAAAAATATTAAAATTTTTTTTTATTTTCTTTAATTCAATGTAAGATGATAAAGTACACAACTACCCAGTGGAACCATAATCCATTTTAGCTGTTCAAACAACATCATGCTATCAAAGAACTTTTGATTTTAGAGCCTTTTCACTGTGTGGTACTGGACTTGCTTCAGCAATATATTTTGTGTGCCATTCAAATCCATTTTATACTCATTGTCTGTTATAATTATGTATTATTTACTGTAAGTATTGCATGTGATCATCTATAATTTGTATTATTGCATTTATTTATTTTTATTTTTATTTTACAGCCCATACATAGATAACTGCAAAAGAAAAGGCAAATTTTTCCCTCTTCCCTTCTGTTCTCCTCTCAAGACCTGATCCTCTCTTAAGCATTTTGAAAGCACAAACGATTTGGAAATTGGAGGATTGGCCTTTTTTGCCTTTATAAAAAGAAGGCTCCTGTTTGTGACACCCATTGTATCACTTGGCTCTTGACTGAACTTCCAAAAGTATTCAGTGTGGTTGCTGCAGGCATCAGCAATTGTGATTTTCTCTGTAAGTGGCCTAGAAAGAATCCAATTAGAAGCAAGAATATCTGTGAACATTTGTTTTTTACTAATCATCTGGAGGAAGAAAGAGATAGTGTATAGTGTTATTGCCTGCAGTGTAGTCATAATCTCAAAATACATACAAGAATTATATACCATTAACTGTAGAATGGAATTATTTCCATCACTGAATAGGATAATGTACAGGCATTGTTCTGTAAGGTCCTCCCCTCTGCATACTTTATTATATCATGCTTTGATAAGAGTTTAGAATTGCAATATATACATTTATTTGAATTAAGTTTTTTGAAAGATGACAGTCTTTTTCTGACATTTGACAGAACATAGAGAAGTAACTACAAAATACAACCTCTTCTCTATACATTCTGTACACTTAATTTTCTATTCTTGGTACTTCTGTGCCAAAGACAAAATATTTTTCTATCATCTTTGCACATGAAATCAGATGAAAGTATTTGTGAAAATAATAAGATGCTTGGTGAGACAAAATTCAAACATTTTATGGAACTTGAAGAAGGCAATGCCAACTGTAGTGTCTTACAACTGGAGAAAATTTTGAGAAAAAGTAGATCATCCTGTAACCTGTCCCATCTAGTCACTGCTTTCTCACAGCACTTACTTTCTCCTTAACATTTTTTTCCATATGAAGAAAGATTGCACTCTTCATATGGAAGGACAGCACTCTTCCAGTCTAGCCTCCACACATCCTCTGAACTGAGCATCCCCATTGTATTGCCCTGGGAAAATAGTCTGGCAGAACCGGACCGTAATGTAGTTAAAATGCCATCACTATTGTAAATGAGTAAGCAATGATTATGGTGAAGAGACAGACTGTTTCAGCCAACAGTGGCATTGTTAATTTTTAAATAATCTCTAAAGTAATTTTATTTTTTTTCCAAAGAAAACAAATACTTGGTTATTTGCAATTAAGAATCTGTTCACATAAAAATGTACTGATGGGTAATAGAAGCTACAGTTTTATTTATGCCTTACCTTTTCAAAAAAAGATAAAAGATTTCTTGACACACTATTAAGAAAATTAGCCTGTTTGCTAAGTAAACAAAATCTATATGAACGATCTTTGCAGTTACAACTAAATATTAGACAGCAACTCATTTATTTTACCTTTGCTGCTTAAATTACAAAGCAAATGCAAAAAATGCTTTTGCTACATATTCATCAGAACACTTCTTTCATTATCTGCATAACCTTCCAGTCTGTATTATTAGCAATAAATATCAGGGTGACATAACAAACCAGTTTACCCTCTAACTTTCACTGAAAAAGTAGAAAATAGATTTCAGTGATTAGCTGAACTCAATCATGATAATGATGAGCAGTAATTATGTAATAAAAAGAATTGTTGATATAAATCATTACATGAATTGGCATACTTTTTCAAGTAAAGCAGATTACAGAGAAACAAGATCTTACCATTGATGTTGAGAAGCATGCATTTTCCTTGTTAGGAAAACATAGGATGTATGGCATACAATATCCATGAAGCATATTTAAGAGAACAAAATATTTAGTTTGGTTGGGAAATAGTATCACTGCATTAGTCTGGAGTACAGTAGGACCAAAGTATGAATTTCTTCAGCAGTGAAGAAATTGTCATTACCTCAATCTGTCCCACAAAACTCTGCATTGAAAACAATGAAAATTCATAGTCTTGGAAGCTTCAGTAACCTAAAACCCTTGGCAGTAATATTAATGATGCTGTGATTCATTTGAAATGTAATGTTCTGATGTAAATGTTTTTTACATTTTAAGCGTTAGTTCAGAGCAGTCATTCTGACAGTGTAGTTGTGCATACCTTCGAAAGAGCTGTAAGGCCCCTTCCCTCTCACTGTGGCTGGAGTGTCCCATGGAAATTCACATAGCATGTCAGAAAGCAGATGACGTGGGCAGTCAGACATGCAACTCTGAGAGTGCTCTCAGTGTGACTGTAGCAAGATAGAGCTGACGCAGCCCTTGAAATCAGCAGTAATAAATTGAGAAGTGGTGACAATATACCTGAAGTATAGTACAAATTGCTCATAGTGACCTAATTTGCTACTGTTGTAAATAATACACATAATTTGGGATGTTCCACTTAAGTGTTATTTACTTGCTGCTATACAAAGACAGTAATGTTCTTAACATTCACTTCTGTACAGATATTTGTCTCAAAATTGAATATTGTAATTAAATAACAATTATCTATTGTGGCCCCCCAGAAAGTATGAAGAGCATCCCTGAGTCATATTGCTTAATAGCTGTTTCCACATGATTCCCTGTGTATTTTGCTGTGTGCCAGTCTATAATACGCTCCAGAGCTAAAATTAATTATGCAGAAAATTGCTCATGTCCCTGTTCTGATGTGACGTAAGAAAAAATACATGAACTTGTAGACGGATGGTGCCCTTGCAAAAATACCATTTCTTAGTAAGAAAATCACCTAACTGTTCTAAGAGGCATTATGCAAACTGAGTGAGGCTGGTGAACAATGACAGTTCTGAGCTGTACTGCACAGTGCTTTATTACATTATAAATTCTTGATGTAGTGACATCAATATTCATCTTCTCTAGTACAATATAGAAGTCACTGCAATTATGAACAAAGCCTTCCACAAGTGACTTTTGCACTGGGTTGTACATTTAAAAAATCAATATTAACAATTTAAATGAAAAATGCTAAATTAAAGGGGTAGTTGCTAATGCAATATAATAAAATCTTTCAAAATGTGACATTGCTTTCTTTTTATTTCTGCTCACAGAGGAATAAGGCAATGACATTATAAAGAAAATGTTACTTCAAGAGCCTCATATGCCACTGTTATTTCAGATGCTCATTTTCAGACCCCTGTGGAGTCTGACTGAATTAGTTGCTTAGAAATATCAGCTATCTGCATCTTGCTTGAAACCTGGGTGTTCTTCATGAAGTGACTTTTTTTTACAGAAGCGCTTTTAAAGCACCTTGAAAGTATCTAGGCTCAAATAATGAAAAATATGTAAAAAAAATGAAGATGAGTCATGTTAAAGGTATCCATTATTACAATTAATTGTAGTCAGAACTCTAAGAAGGAAAGAATAAACATCAAAATCTGTCTAGGCCTTCCAAGGACAAACCTAGGCGTCTTATCTATGCCTTGCACTGAGTTTATGTGGGCCCTAAAACAAGACAGAGGAATAGTTGTGGTAAATTACATGACTCTGTAACAAGGCATAAGACTGATGAAGAAAACCAGTAAGTTGTTGTTGCTCTATAGAGTCGAGGCAATAGGTAAGCTGATTCATTCTCTGAAAAGCTGTAAAATGCATCTGTCACTGATTTTTATGCTGGACTCTTAAAAGGCCAGGGTACATTATCCTGACTATCTCTTGCCCAGTAATCTATTCTCATCTAATGGCGTTTTAGAGCAAGGGATTGTGGCTGACAGTTCTGAAAAAGCAATGGAAATTTCCAACCTGCTTTGATTCTTTTCATGGTAAAAGAATTTTCAGGATAGAGAGACCACAGAGATATTAATCTTCAAAGTAAGCAGCACTCACCTTGCGCATGATGTGATCCCATTTGGAGATCATATGGATGCTTGGTGTGGATGTTGTGTGTGTTTGTAACTAGCTGTTGTCTGATGGATTTTATCTAGTCTTGGAAAATATTTCCAATATTTAGATAGACTGTATGATTTATGATTTAATGATATCAAAGACTTTAGAAGGCACAGAAGAAAATGAACCATTTTCTTATGGAGGTAAACATTTCTCCAAAATGTGTATGCAGTGTGAATCTGTTATATGTGTATTCAAAAGAGCAGAAATGTATCACTTATCATAACTTTCTGTCTCTTAAACAAAACTTTTTGTTATGATAACTTCTGAAGAAAGTGTCTAAAATAAGAAAAGATTTCATGACCAAGGAGCGTGAAAAAAACCACCACAAACCAAACAACACACTTTCCCTTTCCAGTGCAATGGAGTAGGGCTCAAGAGTACGTATAACTAATCTAAGGTAAAAACTACCAAACACATTAATATAAAATACTTTTAAGTCTGTTTAAAACACAAAACTTAAATTCTGAAGAAATTTATAAGGCATTAAGCTATAAACAAGGTACTCAAGCAACTGTGGCATCTCCCTGTAAATTTTCCAGTCCTTGCAGAAAATTTAGCACCTTGTCTGAAAATTACCTCTTTTGCCATTGTCTGGCTACCATTACACTGTTACTGAAATAAGTACATCATCTTTTAGACATGTTTCACCAAAGCTGAAGGTCTGGGAGTCTGATTGCTGATTGCAACAGTCTGAATGTAATTTACTTTCATCTAGTAAGTATTCTGAAGCTTTTGTAGTGTTTTCCTTTTCTTTATTCTTGTAGAAATCTTCACGAGCTCAGTCAAGGTGAGACAGGTCAGAGCAGCTGGCTTTGCTAGGAAACCATATTGTGCAAAACTTGCAGGACTTGCACAGTAGTTAATGAGCTTCACATAACCCACTGATAAATGCCTGCTATTGTGCGTGTTCCACGCACATTCATGTCTTTTCACACGTGTTACAGAACTAGATTATGAGCTTTCATCATTTTAGCTCTTGAGCTCCTGAGTATGTTAGAGGACACGGTGTAGGCTGCTTCTTTGTAATTCTGCTGTTACTGCCTTTTGGAAGAAGGCTTTAACATTTAATTTTGTCGAATCTTGGATGAGAATATATCCTAGCAGCTCTTCAGTAGCAATGCTGGCATTCTTGATTCTTCCTGCCCTCATCAGCCTTAGGAAAACAGATCACTGGCTTCTTCACTATTTTCTTGAAGTAGTGGTGGAGACAAAATCAATATATTCACAGCACAGTTTCTGTGTTTTTCTGTAAAAAAAAGATTTCTGTGATATGATCTGTTCATGCTAAATATGCTCTTGAGTACATTAGGCACTGATGAGTGCGTAAGATGCTTAATACCCATCATGAATGGTTAAATCTAAAGAGAGAAATTTCTAGAGGTTTCTTCTTCTTGACTGAATCTCTGATTTTTAGAGATCCTAGATCACAGAATCATTATGTGACGGTTACTATTTCTTCCAATAGCGTAATTAGAGGTAGTATTATTTAGGGATAAGGAGAGAGAATAAAACTAGAATTGCTGTGACTGCAAGGAAGTCAAATTATTTCTAACAGAATCCAGCTAAATTTGAAAGCATTTATTTAGACACTTGGCTGTGCAGACCCAGTTGCTTAGATTGAGTTCTGATGTGATATAAGTATTTTTCTTGTTTTAGTCAGTGCTTTTAAAGGGACATTAAGCTTTTTGATCTTGGAGTAACCCACTGTGTTCTCTGAAGACTAATGAAATACTGATGGTTACATGTGGAAAATGATAATTCCCATGATTTTGATGGGTGTTTAGAGAGTCCTCATCAATTTTTTTTTTTAGCTACGTTAGAAACCAGTTTTCTATGAGGCACCTCCAAGCTGAGCTCCAGCAATATTAATTCCTTTTCCCTTCTGTGAATAGAAATCACTGAGTTGCTTACAATCTATGAATGGAAGTTTATCTTCATCTTTATTTTAATTGAGCTGATTTGTTAATTTTTTATTTAATAAATATTTGAAATTGTCATGCACCTTGAATATGTTGTAAATAAAGACAATTGATACTCTCTACTTAAAATCATTCTCTTTTTGAACCACTTTAAATGATGTTTAGCAAATTAGATCAGATAATTAATGGCCTTCAGAAATTATTAGGGGCAAAATTATTTCCTACTGTGACTCCAATCAGTTCACAATAACATTATGCTAGAGATTAATTTTGCTCTTTCAGATTATAATATTAAGCATCCAAAAATGAAAATAGGATCAAAATGCCATGCTGATGAAACATTCATGAATACTTGAGCTCTTACAATAACAACCTTGCAGTCAGATATTTCTTAGCTAAATGTGGGATGGTGATATGACAATATGATTAATAAATATACTTATTTATGCTTTTAGCTTAAAAAGATTTTAAAAACATTACTAGGAAAGTAAGTATATAACCTCTTATCGTTGTCTGGTCAAACAGAAAACTGGATATGGTTATCCCTTTTCCGAACTTACTCCTGTCAGTTTAAAGTGCATAAAATATAAACTTTGGGCAATGCTCTCATCCTAAGTGTAGTTTTGCTTGCAGTTTGTCTGCATGTTTCCTTTGCTAATACAGCTCAGTGAACTGCAAATGTACATGCAACCTGTGTACTGCCAACTGTGGTGACTATGTTAGTACTACTAATGATACTGACACTAATGCATTTATTAGTTCAGGATTTTTTTCCACCGAAGATTGCAGTAAGTTTTCCACAGGGAAAGATCATTATAAATGATTATACTCAAGCTTGAGATATTATTCTGAAATATGTGTCTGTGTGTATATTCAACGTCATTTCTGGAAGGTGAGAGAATTAGAACTTTTCCACCAGGGGTCTAAATTAGACAAACAGTTTTGATGCCTCTGTAACAGCCATTCAGTGTTTGAGGTTTCAATGTGCTGACTTCAAAGAACAATTTCTATAAAGCGAGCTCACTTATAGCTCTCATATAAGCAATTTTTCTTACTTACTAAATCAGAACGTGGAATTTCACAGTCAGTGAATTTGGAGGGAAGATCTACGTGTGGGTGAAATCTAGCAAAGACATGGAATAAAACAGCAGAGAAAGACCTTCCATAAACACAAGCCCAAACGTGCAAGGCATAACTGTGCTTAATTTCCCCTAAGTGCTGCTCAAGACTAATATTGCAAAAAATGCTAGTATTTTCCAAACTGGGAAGATGGGGTCTGCGTTTTTTCAAGGTATTAGCTCTTTTTTAATGGCAGATTGGTATCATATTTGGCAGATTACATACATTCTACTGTATCCCTGGTACCCAAGCTCTATTATAATCAGACACATGGGGCTTTGACATGTTTAATATTATTAATAAAAGCACTGTTTGTATTTTAAAAGGCCATACCTTTGATTTAATGGAGATACTTAAACTGACCTATGTTATGCTCTTCCTCTGCTATATCTGCATAGTAGACATTATAAACATCTTAATTTAATGAGAATATTACACTAATTGAAGCTAGTACCTTGTAGTGCTGAAGCAGCAGATGTACACTTGCTAACAATGAAAACACAGAATCTCTGGCAAACATAATACAATCCATCATAAACAACACAAGAGCCTAAAGAAAGGCAATAATTTAAATGGAATGGAATATGCTTCCCTGATGTGTCACTTTCAATCGCACAGTGGCTCATTTAGAACACAAATTTCCCTCAGGGCTTCTGCATTTTGTAAGACTTGCTGACTATTCGCGCACTGACAGTGTCCATTCTCTCTTACTATATTTAAATGGACACTGTTTGTTAATGTTAATAGAAAAGCTCTGGATTAAATAAAAAAGAAATGTATTCAAAAACGTTGTGTTGTTTTTGACACAGAATATCTACCCATAACTAGTGTTCCATTTTCCACAATTGAATAAGAAAACTGTATATTTATAAAGAGGTGTGCTAATTTCAACTGAAAAATGAATCTGATCTAAAAGTGAGTTTCCAGGAAATAATAATGCAGTAATAATGCAGTGTTTCTGTGCTGGGAAAATTGTGATATGCTGGAAATGCTTGTGTTGTGCTTCACAAAACCAAGGCATTTGGAATTTGCTCTGCAAGGAAAGGGGTGAAAAAAGGTTTGATTCTGGAAAGCTCCATCTTTGGATTTTTCTAAAATGAAAGGTTAGATTTCTGATTTCTTGAAGCTTTTTAGGCAGAAGGAGAAAATGTGCCTATGGCTCTAGAAACTGCCTCACTTCTAGCTGTAGGGGAAGGATCTAGGAAGATCTGAGACCCTAGCTCACACTGGATTTACTAGTACCGCTAGAATTTTAGCTTTAACTAGAGCAGAGCTGTAAACACTGAAAAATCCTGTCTTCAGATTCTTGGGGTCTGAGATACTTAGCTGTTATCTAGAAAGTTGGGATTCATATAATCACGGAATATTCCAAGTTGTAATAAACTCACAAGGATCAGTGAGTCCAACTCTGGGCTCTACATAAAACCACCTGAAATCAAACTCTATGTCTTGGAGTGTAGTCCAAATGCTCCTTGAACTCTGCAGTTCAGGGCTGTGCCCACTGGTGCAGAACCTTTCCCTAACTCCCACCTGATTCCTCAATTTCTAAAAAAAATACAGATGCAGAATATGAACTTCCATCGTTTTCCAGTTCAGCACTCTATCTGAAGTGCAAAATGGGCCTAAAACATTATACATGTGGACAATTCTTATTTGGATGCATTTTATATCTAAGCTGCCTGGCAGTAACTGGTTAGAGATCACTATTACACGATTATGATTGGAGGAATTAAATGAAATGCCCTGATACAGCTATTCCCAAAAGCTTGCTCCCATCTTCCTTCCGCTTCAGGACTTGTGCTTTTGTCTCCCTGGCCTAAGGACTGTAGAGCCAGTCACACTGCCTGTGTGCCCAGCAGCTCCATCTATACACATCACAGGATAAGAGGGTCAAAACCCTAGTAAGAAGATGCCTACCATACTATGGTACAATTTATTTTTGCCTCTCTTTCACTCACCGTTATTTGTTCTTATATAAGTAGCATACCAAGACAGTTTATGGGAGATAAAACATCTCTCCTAGCTTTCCCGTGGCCGATTATTTTCCTTATAAAACATTCTTCCTTGCACAGCTACGTTAGTCCTCCTAGGTTCATGAAAATGCCTACTGATTTCTCCCCTTTAGAATTAACTACAATTATATAGTACCTAACTTAAGTATCACCCTACGATTTTATACAAAGGTATAGTGGGGATTAAACATTAAAAAGTACCAGTCAGCACGACATAAAACCCCTAGTATTTTATAGCTGGAGATGGCAAGCAGAATGAATGAAAGCCTTTGTACTTGGCTCTAATTCTGCATAATCTACTCAAGGCAAACTCCTGAACTTAAAGGGGGTACTCTTAGGTCAACAATGATAAATAATGGTAGTGTTTGGAGAATATTTAGTGCTAATTAGAGCTGAAGTACTATAATTAGTTTATTTGCTTATTTCTGGAACCTTTTGTGATTTAGATATTGATTTTATACATACAGAGATGGTTTAAACAGGGATATCAGAGGCTTTATGTTCTCTGAAGACCTTCATCTGAACCGTGCAATAATAAATAGCACAATCAGAGAGAGGGAACCAAAATAGCAGTACCTTAAAAGTATTTTTTTTCATTTGTCTTGGAAGTTGGTTTCAAGGCATTTGTTATGGAGTGATGTTAATTCTGTGTTTTTTAAAAAGCTATAAAAATGTCTTAGCAAAATTTTTTACCATCTGTGTAATTTCCTTTTTTCTTTTGCATAATTTTTAATTTATGAATAATTTCTATGCCACGACTCTTAATGCTTCCATTTTATTGGACCGCAGTGCAAATACTAGGAAATCTAACAAAATCAGCTAAGCTTTAAGTTGGAAAATTATGCGACAATTTCACTCATTCATTCACTCTCAAAAATAATTTTTGACCTGTTCTGGTCTTCCTGTGAAACAAGCTTTCTTTTGTAGTTTTTAATTTCAGGATATGGTTTATCTGAAATTAAAATAAAGAAAGTAATGTCTTCTTAGAAACTCAAATATCAAAGGCAAGCCTGCAATATCTATATACAATATTTATCAAGTTTTATAAGCATTGAGGAGTCTACTTAGTCTGAAGAAATGAGTATAGAACTTCTTTTAAAAAAAAATTAACAATAGGGTAAGGCAATTCTTGGGTTCCTGGAAATATCTAATTCCCATGTGTCAAGAGTTTAAGAAATATCATAGTGCTGGAAACACTGAAGTGTCCTTCTAGAGTCACTGGTGCTTGATCTATGGTCTATGATACTTCTCTCTTTACCAACAAGTGTCCTAGGCACATAAGTGACGGATTTCTTAAAGTACACAAAAACATTTAGTGCGATGCTTGGACAATCTGTGGCATGTGGGATGAGCAAAGCATTTCACCACAAAATCCTAAACAACCAGCCAATAAAAATCTACTTGCTCACCATTCCTGGACACAGAGAAATTGGATGGCTCTCTAATCCCACACGTGCCTTTAGATTTCAGTCTTAAGATGAAGTTTTTCTATGAAACTCTCTTGAACCTCTGAGACCTCTTTTTTTTCTTTCTACCAAATCAGTGAGCAGTTTTGTTCACTTTTTCTCCTTCAAGGTATGCCTGATGAGGTTGTTACAAACTACACGCACAGGAGAATTGCTTGATGAATAGAGCATAAATGCAGTACGTAAGAAAATACAGTTTAGTTCCTCTCCTTGCCTAGGGGGAATTATAATTCAGATGTCTCCCTAGAAATACAGTTACAGAAATAACTGTCTATTTCTTTTATTGTTGTTTTGCCTCAGTACAGGAAATAAAGATTTCTTGGGCCATGAGAAGAGGAGTGTTCTTTCTCCTAAGGCAAACTTAACTAGAGTGCTGAGCTTTGGTGAGATCTCTGCAGAGATTTGGATGTGATGGGTGGGATGTCCCAGAACAACATCAGTCTGTTACCCAGTGATGAAAGTGCTCTCCTGGCTCCTGGAAATCTTCAAAGAGATTCAGATCTTTAATCCATGTTCTGTTGCACAAATGCTCTGACCACTGAGCACTTGAATAACCATTGCCATTATAAAATAAATGGGTAAGTAGCAACTGCATCTTCTAATGTATCTGAGCGTGCTGGTGTGCATGAAGCATTTTTAAGGAATCATAAGGTGTGGAGTGCTCAGCTTTTGGATTGCAGTCAGGAATAAGTACACACATGTAGAAACTGCATTTTCAGATCCATAGGGAAATATTAACAAGCACTGAGTTAAGCTGCTTCTGCAGAAGGTAGTAATTGAGTCAAGATTTTCAGGATATTGCCACTTTAAAGTAGTTAAACTCTGCCAAAGATTTCTCTTTTTCAATGACTTTTTCTGTATCTGTGGGAATATGGCTCTGTTGAGTGGTTCTTGGATCTGACACAGTTAACTGTGGCTGTACTACTTTGCAAATTGTTGCTAGCTGTTAGATCCTTTTCCTTTAAACTTCTTTGAAGAATGCATGATGCGCTCAAGATTTACTAGCCTCTATAATTTTGTCTTCAAAAATAGACATCTTGTTAATAGGAAGAATTTTTGCTATTCCAAGTAATTCTGATTGTGATTTAATGAGCTGATCACCTTTCTACTGATTACTTTTCCATTAAGAATTCCCTGCATGTGCAGAAAAAAAATCCCCTCCTAATTCTCTTAATTAAAGTATATTACTTCATTCTTTAACATAGATGTAAAAGAGATTATCCACATTTTTTTTAATTTGTAATTATGAATAAAATTTATGTGATGCATACAATCAAAGTTTGTTCTCCAGACAGAATATCCTGCATCTCCTTTACTTCATTTATGCTTTAATTACTCACATGGCTTCTGCTTATTATGGTGAACTCAGGCTGGAGCAGAGGAAAAGTGTGATTAGGAAGAAGGAGCAAACAGAAACCTCTATGCCTTGACTACAACCCCTTCTGAGCCACCCTTTGCCTTACTGAAGGGACCGATTGCAACTTGAGTTGGTAACAAGAAGGCTAGAGAGATATTTGGGATGTTGCAAAACATGGGAAGAGGGGTAGAAATATGTTTTCTCCAAATGTGTAAACATCTTTTTTGTTTTTGTTTCTCATTACTTGAGTCTTTAACAAAACATTATTTTAATTGGCAATAAATTAAGCTAATTACCCCAGGTTGTGTCTGCTTTGCCAGTGATGGTGATTGGTATATGATCTTCATGTCTTTATCTTGACCTATGGGTTTTCTTACACAAGAAGATTGTGACTATTCACAGTTTGCTCCCTTAGAGGTGCTTGGCACATAACAAGCAGCATCTGTACTTCCAGATCTCACGAAATGTTCACGTCATATTGCATTGTAAGAGTACTAAAGTCCACAGTTCTCTAACTGTTCATCTGGAAGTCCATCACTGTCTTGCTCACAGTGTCTTCTAGATGTCGCAACAACTCTGCCTTCTTCAGTGCTCCATGTTCCCATGCAGAGCTCTGAGATTCACTCAACACATCATGTTTGGCCTTGCTTTAGGTTTCGGTGCATATCTTATTTACAGCGTGACCTAGTTGAAGCAAATCTAGAGAAAATTACGCACAGGTACAGTGGTGCCTCCGTTGCTTTTGCAAGATTAAATCAAAGAAATCACAGATTAGTAGGGGTTGGAAGGGACATCTGGAGATCATCTAGTCCAACTCCCTGCTAAAGCAGGTTCCCTACAGTAGGTTGCACAGGAATGGGCTTTGAGTATCTCCAGAGTAGGAGATTCTACATCATAATTTAGGCTTAATTAGAAATGTGATGGAAACATAAAATATTTGTTAGCAAGCTTATGTGGATAACAGAGAATGCACAGATATTAAAAAAAAAAAAAGGACTGTGAAACTTTAAATGAATGTTAACAACAGAAGGATTTGTGAAACAAGTTTTTTTAAGTAAGTTACAGAACTTGCAAGTGCAATGAGGTCTTTTAGAGGATAATGAGGGTAGAGGTTGAAGCAAGTAATCCTTGCATCTCTTTGCCTATTTTCTCTCCCGACAAACTAAATTTTATTTCTTTTCTTTCTTTTTTTTTTTTTACTTGCTATTGAGGTTTGAGCTTTGACAAAGACTGCACCTCCAAGAAGTCAATCCAGCATCCAATATCCTTGTGTCACCACTGTCAGATACCAGCAAAAGGAGTGCTAAAGCATATAATTCTTACTGTTAAGCAAAATAAGACACTGATATTTACTACCCTCTGAGGTTGTTGAAAGATAAATTTTGTCTCCTTTTCAGTCTTGAAAATGAACCCCCCTTCGTCCAAATGCTGTTAAAAAAGTATTTAACCTCCAGGATGGACTTAGTAGGGTAAAATGATGGTAGAGAATTCATCTCTGTTAGGGACTTGAAGCAGTTCACAGTGAAATATCATCTACAACTTCACAATTTTACTCAACAGTTGCCACCACTGCTACAGTTTCAAATTCAGGACAAATATAGAAAAAAATCTACTTATCATCTCTTACCTTTTGAGCTTGTATTGACTCATTACAGACATTTCTGAATTAAAAAACCACTCTGAAGTATCTTGGAAACTTCTTGTGTGAGTCCACCTATTCATCTGCTTCACCTCAATAGAGAAAATATCAAACTCGAACAGAGGTACAAAAAATTATTATGTGGTACAAATTATAGATGTTTAAGCTGTGACAACAACAAGACAAATACTGATACTGCACTGAACTGTGGAGAAAGCATGTCATTGTAGTCTACATATTGAACTGACATCTTAAGTTTTCTGGAACTGTGTGAGTCATGGACATAGCCTGATGAGAAGAGAGCAGATGCAGAAGAACTTAAAAGAGAAAATTATCTACAAGAAGTCTATATTAATTGTGAAAATGCTTGCTTAATCTGATTGATTCTACTTTTGGTAAACTTCCATAATGCAGCAATAAAACTTTTCCAGACAAATGTAATCTGTTTTTCCAGTGATTACAATTTTTTCCACAGTGAAATTCTACTTCTCACCAAGGGCATCTACAATTTTTCAGTTTTCAGATAATACTTTGTTAATTAGAAAAGAACTCTTGATTCTTCTGTTATACTTTCTGTGTTTCCATTACTCATACATGGGACACTAAGGTCTAGAATTTTTGAGAGAGCTTCAGCAACTGAATGGGGAGGCCAAGTCCCACCGAAGCCAATATACATGGCCAAACTTCCTCAGATATCCTTAAAAACTGTTCTAATCAGATAAGTGAAAGACTAGGGATAGGAAGACAAAGCTAAGTGGAAAACTACTGAAGTTTTTGTGATGTGTCAGTTTTTCCTGTTCATCTCATCTTCTATCTCCTTGTCTCTCTCTCTTCCCTCCCATCTCACTCCACCAGGAGTCCTTCACATTGTCTTTTTGCCAAAGTCTGTTTCATTCACATCATACCTTTCTTTCTTTTCTCATTCCTTCTTTCACAACAGCGTATTGTTATTTTTATATTTTTTCTATGCACTGTTAGAGCTCAGTCAGTCTTTCAGATCATATTTTTTGTATTTTCTTCAGCTAAACTTTAAGGGCCCTTAAGGTTCCCTGGTTCAATTTGTTTGTCTCTGTTTCCACAGCGTAGAACCCATTTTAGCCAAGGGTACACAGCTTTCTATCTTACTGATAATAATAGAAGACGTGGGCTTTTAGAGAAAGTCTGATCTAGTCTGTGATGAGTTCGTGTGGTTTGGACAAGTGCCACAGAGAGATAATTGCTTTTGTAGCACTAAAATCATTGTCTGCTTGGTCTTGCTGATTACCACATTGCTGGAAGAAGAGTGCTGTCAAGATAACATCTTAGTTTCTTCTCTCTTTTCTCCTTTCCCAGATCTGCGGGTATTTAATCTTCTCTGTCTTGCTAAACTAGAAGTAATATTTGTCCAGAAGATACTCCTTCTCTTTTTTTTTTTTTCTTTTTTCCCCTCTATAATTCCAGTTATTGCCCTAGAATTAGTTCTTGGATACCTTTTCTAACTTCCGTGTAATTTCTGTATTTGATAATACTGATCCTTTTTCCCTTTAGACTGCTTCACTTTTCCTTGCAACTTCTCTTACACAGTGAAATAATGCAAAAAGGACACATTGTAAAAAAACATCAAACGGTCATCTCTTATTGTTTTTTTCAGACTTTTCCAGAGTGCCTAAACAAGTATCGAAATAAATACTAAGACTTAAGACTAAGACTCTTGGGCAAAAAGAAAGTTGAGTACTGCTAGGTACTCAACGGAATGGATTGTCCCACTCTGCTCTGTGCTGGTGCTGACTAACTTGAAGCACTGCATGCAGTTGTGGGTACCACAGTATGAGGAGGATAAAACCATCAGAGAGCATCCAAAGGAGGAGTATGAAGATGGTGAAACGTTTGGAGGGGAAAGCATATGAGGAGCACTTGAGATCCCTTGGTGTGCTCAGCCCAGAGCAGAGGAGCTGAAGGGAGGCCTGATGGCGGCTGCAGCTCCTCAAAGGGATTGGAGGGGTAGCGCTGAGCTCTGCTCTGTGTGACAGCGACAGGGCCCGAGGGAACATGGAGCTGTGTCAGGGGAGGGGCAGCTGGGAGTGAGGGACAGGGACTGCACTAGAGGACGGTGGGTGTGGAACGGGCTGCACAGGGCTGTGGGCACGGCCCCAGGCCTGACAAGTTCGAGGAGCATTTGCACAGTGCACTCTGGCATTGGGTTTGATTTCAGGTGTTTCTATGTAGAGCCCAGAGTTGGACTCAGTGATCCCTTTGGGTCCCTTCCGACTTGAGATATTCTATGATTCTGTGATTCTATGAGTATTTTTGGCATATGAAGAACAAAAATCAGAAGCCCTGCCATTTGTTTGCTTACTCTTAAAGTAGCAATGTGGGTTAATTATTGTTGTCTTTCTGTCATAGTGGAAGTTGCTCTCCTTAGTGATGCCATGTGCTCTCCATAGTGATGTTCATAGAAGCATCAGATTTTCAGATCTGCTTTTTTCTCCTTTTTGTTCATATTCTGCTGTTGTTATTATAATTAGAACTGATATTGTTATTAGTAGCAATACTAATACACAGTAGTAATATTGTGGTCCACTGCTATCAAATATCCTTCAGAGAATGCTGCATTTTTCTTTTGCAAGGATGGCTGATAGAAAGATAACAAATCCGTGCTTTAAGAAGTCATGTATTTTTATGATGCTTAAGAAAACAAGCTTACCTTGAATTTATGAATTGGTTTTCCTCTCTACTATGATATTTGATAGTGAATCACAATTTCCTCTTCTTTCTATGCATAATATGCAGCATATTCTTCTACCTCCTACTCTAACTTTTTTTTTTTGCTGTGTTTTAGATTATTTTCCTTGGAGAAGTATAAGCCAGAAAGACAGTAAGGAATAGATAAATTCTATGTGTATAGGAGGTATTATCTTCTGAGAATGTCTCAAAAGAATAATAAAAAAAAGAGCAAAGAACTATGCAATGTGCCAAAGCAATCATCTCCAGAAATGAACAATTGTCTCTACTTTGTTTTAGATAGGAGCTGGCCACAATATCCCTACAAGTAAATATTCTTTCCTTAAATTTGGTGACTGGAAAAAGGGAAGCATCACTTCTGTTTTTAAGAAAAATAAAAAGAAAGATCTGGGAAACTACAGGTTGCTTCCCTATGCCCGTGAAGGTCATGGAACAGATCCTCCTGCATGCTGTGCTAAGTAAGGCACATGCAAGACAAGGAGGTGATGGGACAGCTAGTATGGGTTCACCAGGGGCAGATCGTGCCTGACCAATCTGGTGGCTTTCTGTGATGAAGTGTCAGCAGTAGACAAAGTCCTCTACTTGGATTTCTGCAAGGTCTTAGATGTGGTTCCACATCACATCCATATCTCTCCATTGGAGGGACGTGGATTTGAAGGATGGACCCCTCCTATTCAGTGGATGAGCAGTGAGGGTTAGGATAAGGAGAAAAGGAATGCAATGGTTGTTGCCAGAAGTTTGTGGTCGATGGCTTTGTGTCTAAGTGGAGGCTGCTTACAAGTGGTGTCCCCCAGGGGTCCCTCTTGGGATCAGTGCTCTTCAGCATCTTTGTCAACAACATACACAGTGGGATTGAGTGCATCCTCAGCAACTTTGCTGATGCCATTAAGCTGAGTGGTGCAGTCTATACAATAGAAGAAAGGCATGCTATCCAGAGAGCCCTGGGCAGCCTTGGAAAGATGGCTGTTTAGAACTTAGTGAGATGCAACAAGGCAAGTGCAAGGTGTACAGACTGGGAGAAGAACTCTTTGATAGTTCTTGCTGCAGACAAGAACTTTGGGCTTCTGGCGGATTAAAAGCTTGATGTGAGTTTGCAGTGTGAACTTGCAGTCCAAAAGGCCAACTGCATCCTGGGCTGCATCAAAAGAGGAGTGGCCAGCAGGGAGAGGGTTGTGATTGTCCCCCTCAGCTCTGCCGTGGTGATGTTTCATCTCGAGTACTGCAACCAGGCCTGGGGCCCTCAGCGCAAGAAACAAGAAATATGTATACAAGAAATATGTAGTCCTTTGGAGCAGATCCACAGGAGGCCATGAAGGTAGTAAAGGGCTGAAGCACCCCTTGTACAAAGAAAGACTGAAGGAGCTGGACTTGTTTAGCTTGGAGAGAACTTCAGGAATAGCTCACTATGGTCTTCCACTAATTGAAAGCTAACAATTAGGAGGGAGACTGATTTTTTATATGTTTGTGATAGGACAAGGGAGAATGGTTTTAAACTAAAAGATTCAGATTACATATTCGGAGGAAATTTTTTACTCGGGGTGGTGAAGCCCTGGAACAGGTTGCCTGGGGAATTTTTATTTGCCCCATCCTTGGAAGTTAAATGGGATTCTGGGCAGCATGATCTAGTGGGTGGCAGCCCTGCCCATGGTGATCTTTGAGGTGATCTTCCAAGCCATTCTATGATTCTATGATTATATGAACCTCCTTCAGTCAGATGTCTATACTGTAATTTGGAGACAGATTTGCTTTCTCTAAAATAGTGATTTCTCCATCTTTATGATGAATGCATGTCTTTGGCTTAATAGATGCATTTCTCATTTAAACAGCATATTTCTCTTTTTAAGCAACAAATCTACTGTTATTCTATAACCTTTTTCTTCTTCGTAGTGCAGCTTTCCTGCCCTCCTCCTCTGTATCTTTGAAACACATGGCATTATGCTTTAGTGAGTAGCCCACAATATAAATGTTTATTCGCTGTTACTTGTATAAAAAAACATCAGGATTTTTTTAAAATCTGTTTGACCCTCGCTTTCTGCTAGGCTGGCTTAATACATTGATTTACACAGTTGGATGAACTAGGAAACAGATTTTAATTCGGAAATCTTGTATTTTGCTGAATGTAGCAAACATCACAAAAAGAGCACAAAATATACACAATCTGTCAATTTTTCACACATATGCACTATAAATACTCCTGCCAAGAACTCAAAAATGGCAGAATGCAGATAAGAGTCTTTTTGAAAGTTATCTTTCAATGTACAGCATGGTAATTAATATGACATTTTAGTATAGTAATTATGAACAGAACATTATATTCCTGGCTTTTTCTGTCATGGTATTATAAAAAAGACACTTCACTATTTTTATTATTATTTTATGTTCTCTGGAAGCCTATTTATTACAATATTCAGAAGTTATTGTTGTATTCTGCAATGTGGTTCTGACAGTCTGGAATCTTAAAACATCCAGCAATGAGCCAAATACTATGCTGATGAGTCTCTTAGCCCTTTTAGAAACCTACAGACTACTTCTAAATTAAACTAATTTGAAAAAATATGGCACCAAATAATAGAATTGTATTCTTTCAACTCTAGAACTGGACTTTATATGTTCTAGGTTTTATACAATGTGATATATAGTTGGACTTGATGATCTTTGAGTCTTTTCCAACCTAAATGATTCTATGACTCTATGATAGATACTATGTCTGCAACTGTCTTCTTGAATTGTTTTTTTCATGACTATCCTTCTCTTTCTTATTGGTCTGTCATCCAATTGGTGGTTTCTGCAGTATGTCTATTGTGAAGAAGAAATACCAATAAAGAAATAGATTTGTTGAGCTTATCTAGCATTTTCTTTCTATTGTTAAAGAATTTTATGATTCTTAAGTCTTCAGTTTATTTTTTTACTAGACTGAATATCCAGGTCAGTCTCTTTCAGTGTTGCACTTACTAACAGTCTTTAAATACATGGATGAGAAATTGTTAAAGCATAAATTAAAAACAAAAAAAGCATGTTTATGAGAAATTAGGAAGGATAAACAGGGAACTATGCAATCAGGTGTGTTATTTTGCAGTTTCTTGCAGTGACCTGAAAGTTAAATATGCTGAAAAAACATCTTGATTCAGGGGTGCTGGAGGATACAAATGACTTCTGCTGCTTAGTTTATTTGTTTTTTTTTTTTTTTTTCCCCTAATTAAAATTTTGTAAATATTGACTATTTAGCAATTATTTTTGCAGATATTAACCTACAGTTTTTTTTTTTTTTAATATATATTATGAAGATGTAAACATATTTTTGGGGATTTTGGAACTTTCACTTTCAGGAAAATTATGCTTGTACCTTGAGAATTTTGGGAATTTTCACTGACAGGAAAAAGGACAAATATAATTGAGACTGCATAATTCACTCAGAACTGGTACTGTATTTATTATGTATTAAGAAAAACGCATATTACTCACTTTAAATATACAATAACTGATTTACAAAGAAATCCATCAGAGGAACTTGCAACATATCCATTAGATGCAGTGAAGATAAGACTAAGTTGGGAGGTTCATTATATCAGAAATGAGCTAAAGCTACTTACCACTCTGAAAATGACATGCAAAATCTGCCTTTGTGAGTTACATTGCCTTTCTGAGTTTCTTGTGAGGTCAGAAATGGATTTCAGGGATATTTTAATAATATGTTATGTAAAAATGCTGAATGAGTACTGTTATTAATGGTGAGTTAATATTTCTTGTTTAGTTCTTATTTTTTTCCAGGGATATTTTTATTCAGCCCAAACCAGTCTTGCATAAATCTGAAAAAACTTGAGAGAGATATGGTTTCTCAAAATAGGCAGCTCTAGGAAAAAAAGAAAAAGTAAGTAATTGCATATTATTCTACCTTCAGGGCAAACCATAAAGTGAAACTGGAATATTTTTTGTAATTTCAGAATTAATTAATCTTTCTATTACTTTTGGGTTCACATAGAGTCTTAAAGTGCCAGTATATAAAAGAGGCATATAGTAGAAAAGGACACCACTATATTTAGATTCTAGTTAGTAAAAAAAAAAACATACAGAATATAGTGGAAAGTATGTGATTTGTGAAAAAATCTAGGTCTTAAATGTGTTGTGTGTGTATTTTGGAGCTCAATTAAAATACATCAAATTTTAGTCCATTAATTTAAAAATTTGTTCTCTTTCTCATTCTTTTGTGACTGTCTTTGGGTATACATATGTGTATCTTACAGCCTGTAGAATTGGGAAGTGAGGAACCTCATCCTCATGAGGTTTAACAAAAGCAAATGTAGAGTCTTGGATTTGGGAAGGAATAACCGCATGCATCAGTACAGATTAGAGAATGACCTGCTGGGGAGGACCTCTGCAGAGAAGGTCTTGGATGTTCTGGTGGACAACAGATAGACCATGAGCCAGCAGTGTGCCCTTGCAGCTGAAAAGGCCAGTGATATCCTGGGATGCATTAAAAAGAGTGTGGCCAGTGGGTTGTGGGAGATGATCTTTCCCCTCTACTCTGCCCTGGTGAGTCCACATTTAGAGTACCGTGTCCAGTTCTGGGCTCAGTTCAAAAAAGACAGGGATTTCCTAGAAGGACTCCAGTGGAGGGCCACAAAGATGATAAAAGGCCTGGAGCATCTCCTGTATGAGGAAAGTCTGAGCGATCTGGGTCTGTTCAGCCTGGGAAGAAGAAGACTGAGAAGGGATCTGATAAATGTTTATAAATATCTAAAGAGAGGTGAGAGGTAAATGGATGAGGCCAGGCTCTTCTCAGTGATGTGTAGTGATAGGACAAGGAATAATGGCATAAAACTTGAACATAGGAAATTTTGTACTAACATGTGGAAGAAATTCTTTACAGTATGGTTGACAGTGCACTGGAACAGGTTACCCAGAGATGTTGTGAAGTCTCCTTCTATGGAGACATTCAAGACCTGTCCGGATGCTTACCTGTGAGACCTGTTCTAGGGAGTCACTTTGGCAGGGGGGTGGGGCAAAATGATCAACTGAGGTCCCTTCTAACCCCTGCAATTCTGTGATTTTATGTGATCCTGTAATGCAGCAATTTTTGAAAACTTTTTTTGAAGTGTTGCAAGCAGTGATGTATTCTGACTGCTTCTGTGAGGAAAACAGAGAGGCAGAAATACCGAATCTTGGCTCCCTGGCTCTGAATGGAAGACCATGGGGAATAGGAGCTGCAACACCATAGAAAACTGACTTTACTGTGGAATAGCAATTAAGTAAAAAAACACTTTCAAAAATCATTTAAAGCAGTATTCCTGTATCATAAAGAAGAGTATAAACAAAAGCATTTAATGGTATTTTGTCAGTATGTGTGCCTGAAGGTAACTATTTTGGAAAACCATTACCCATCTGTTGGCAATTTCATGAACAAACATAAATAATGACAGAATGATTTGTAGAGCTTATGAATCATTGCATTCTAACTGCTGGAATAGACAGGGGAGGAAGAAAACATTGGACTCGTGGAGAGTGGACATGACAAGGTACTGTTGTCTTGGTGGAATGTGTTATGTGGAAGGAAAAGGGGAAGTTTCAGGTTGGATATTAGGAAAACATTTTTCTCAGAAGAATTGATGATGCAAACTAGGTGGTCTTAGGTTTTCCAACTTTAATGATATTATGATTCTGTGATTCTATTCTGTGATTCTATGAAAAAAGCTTTCATGGCTAAATAGTTATGGGAGGAGTGTACTTTCTGTTGCTAAAAAAGATGCATTAGTGCGTGTGCATGTGGCCCTATGTGTTCAGCCCAAAGTGAACAGAATGTAAGAGGTGTGGCAGGCATGCAGAGGGCTTAAAAGGGCCTCTGAGTGTCAGAACAGAGCAGGAGATAGGTGGGGAAGAGACAACATTTAACCAGCAGGAGAAGAAAGAAAGACAGAGGAGTTAGTGGATGAAAACAAACTGCACAATGAGGTGAGCTGGTCTTCCTCAGCAAGCACGCCCACCACAGAATGCGTTGCCATTGTCACAGTCAGGAATTTCTAGCATCAGTGTTTTTAATTTCCTTGATTAAAAACCCCAACTCATGTGACCATGTCTGGACTTAAGTTCACTATTTTTCACTGATGCAATGAAAAGAAGTATCTGGAGCTTGCTTGGAGGAGGCCAGACCCCTCAGACAAGGGGATGGTTGGCACTGGCCCTGTACCTTGCTTCTCTGGTTTAATTCAGCCTGTGCTTTCTGACTGTGGCATTTCTGCAGCTCCTGAGCAATCTGTGGTGTTCCCCTGGAATAAACTTCTCTTGAACATTTTTCTCCAAAGCAGGATGATCCTCCCTGGAAAAGTGAAGAGAATGGGAAGATTTGGTTGGAAATTCTTGAAAGAGAAAAGTGCATTTCCTGAGGTATTTTGTCAAAGGACTGTTAAAAGCATGCTTCCACTCGTAGAGACAATGCATTAAAAAGGAAAGTTAGTGACAGAAGAAAGCCTCTGTGGTCCCACGGGCAAAACAGAACAAGAACTGATCGACTGAAGCTGGAGCCAGAGAAAGGGAAATCTAGAAATTAAGGAAGCAAAACAAACAACAAACCAGAAGTTATTATCTTCCCAAAGAAACCAGCAAAACAAGTTGTATCTTCACAGTCTCTTGATGTCTTTTGTAAGGTTTGGATTGCACTGCATTTGAATCAGAATAGGTGTGAGACAAATCCAAGTAAATAAACTTGACCCGGAAGAGAAGGATTGAAATGCTGATGGAAGAACTGAATGAAAACCAGACACAGAACACAGGAGTATGCAGGACACTGGGGGAGAAAGTAAGGAGCTAATGAGTTTATTGCTCTCTAATAAAGTGTGGCTGCTGAAAACCAAAGCCAATAACTGGTCTGAAAGAATCTTAGAATCTCATCCTAGAGAATAAAATGAAATTGAAGTTCTCAATTTTTCCAGCATCCTGGGGGTGATCTTATTTTTTTCCCCCATTCCTTTGTTTCCATTACTCCAAAGTGTTGAAAGTGACCTTTTTTTCTTTACTTTTTTCCCCCGAATGTTTATGTGGTTTTTACAATTTGTTACCTCTTTCTTCTTATCCTGAGTTACCTGTTTTGTCACTGAAGCACTTAAATTGGGTACTACAGGCAACAAGTCTACATGTGTACCTCTGCTGGTGCTGTTTTCAAGTGCTCTGATTACGGAAGGGAGTGTTACAGTAGATTATTTTCATAATGTCAGACTATGATAAAGGAAAACAGTGAGAATAGAACAGAACAGAACAGAACAGAACAGAACAGAATAGAATAGAATAGAATAGAACAGAAAGAATAGAACAGAACAGAACAGAACAGAATAGATAGTTCAGTTGGAATGGACCTTTAAAAATTCTATTGTCTGACCATTTCAGGGCTAACCAATAGTTAAAGTATGTTATTGAGGGCATTACCCAAATACCTCTTGAACACTCATGGGTATGGGGCATCGACTACCTCTGTAGGAAACCTGTTCCAGTGTGTGACCATCTCTTATGATGAAGAAGTATTTCCTAATGTCCAGCCAGCCTCCTGGTGCAGCTTTGTGCCATTCTCCTGTGTCCTGGCATAGGTACCAGGGAGCAGAGCCCAGCACTGTCCTCTACACTTCCCCTCCTCAGGAAGTTGCAGAGCAGTAAGGTTGGCTCTTTATCTCCAGGTGTCTTGACTGGAATGCCCAAATGTGCTTGGCTTCTGTTCACAGGACAAGCCTTCAGACCTATTACAAGTTTTGTTTCCCTCCTGTGGATGCTTTCCAGTATTTTAACATCCTTTTTTATATTGTGGAGCCAAGAACTCACACAATATTCAAGGTTAGGCTGCCCTACCAACCTACCAACCCTAACCAACCCTAACTATAGCAGGGGAATCACCTCCCTGAACAGCTGAGTTTGCTGTGTTTACTGCACCCCAAACACATCTCTCAAGTAACAGATGGTTGCAGTTTCTGTTGACTCCAGTTCATATGGGAGATGCACAGGACTCTTGAAAATGCCCACAGTGTATTTGAGAATACCTGAGCAGAAGTTTGCTGGTGTGCCTTCCTTTTTATGTACAATCTATAGCAGTTAATGGCAACCTTTATTGTTTAGATCATGAAATGCAGTGTATTGTGATGTCAATCCACTGCAGTTTTCCTGTGAGTCTTGACATTTGTCCATTTGCTTCTGTGGATGTGTTCTATTCTGTTGTTTTTGATATGCCCTTACCATAGGAACAAACTTTGTTTCAACTCAGTTGAAGCATTTAAAAAGTGCAGTCATACCAACAGCTTCCATTCCTCTGCTAATTAACTCTGATTTTTCCTGCAAACCATGTAAAATGTGCATCATCCTTGAATAAACGAACAAATGCATATGGAATGATGTCTGCTCAAAATTGATACATGTGAAAAAAAGTAATTCTGTACCCCAAGGATATCTTTTCCTTATCTATCCATCTATTTATTTATTTATTTTTGAAGTGGTAACTGCTTAGCTAACAATTTGAAGGATGGAGCAATTCACTTGGCTTGCTTAGTTTTATCAAGAAAGAATGATGAGGGAGATGGGAACAAAACTTTTGTGAGCATATGAAAGAGCAGTTGTTAAATTCATTCCAAGGCTGAATCATCCTGCATTAAGGATACCCTACAGCAGAATAGGAATTTCAATGTTTTCCCTTCTTTCTTTTATTTAAATTCTTTGAAAACACTTCCTTATTTTATCACCATGTGTGTATCCTTGCATGTTTATTCACTTTTTTTTCATTTTGAAATGAAACCATTATGAATCATCATTTGCAAGAGTGGCTAGTAAATACGAGTCTGTTCTGAGGGAGTTTTGGAAAAAAAAAATCTGAAGGATCTACAGTTTCAGCAGGGAATCTAGAGATGTGCAAGAGAGCTGATTAAGTAAATAATTATTTTCGTCTCACTTATCAAAACAATTTTGCACATGAGGCATGTAAGCAACCTCAGCATACTAATGAGTGCTAGCTTTATGGGCTTGTTTCATAAAATGGAGTGGACAGATGTGTCGTAATTATGAAAATTAAACAAGTATTATAAAATTGAACCATTTAAAGTTGCTTAAAATCCATGCATGGCCTTTTATATTTTGATTATACTATACGAATTTAAAATGGGTTTAAGACATTTATAGACTGCTACAAGTAAAATATCATGACATGAATGCATACTACCGTGATAACGTGTTTAGAGGTGGCCTGATGAGCACAGATTAAACCTCTAACAGTAGAAATCAAAGTACAGTTAGTTGATGGGCTCCATTCAGAAGTAACTGGGAAATGGTCAGAGAACTGTATTAGATAACTACCTTTTTTTGACCTCATCTTTATAAAAGCCTGAAATGAGAATGTTAAATGTAAAACTCCATTAAAAAGTTAGTTCAGAGGTGGCATAGCGGCTGCATATAAAGTGGTTTTCTTTTTTTTTTTTTTTTTTTGGAATTGATTCCCTTTCGTAGCAGGGTAGGAGCTTGAGCATCTCCACTTGAAACTGAATTGTAAATCGAGATCTTAGAAATCACTTATCACTTAGCAAAAAAATCAAGATTCAGCAAGATGCCAGTCAAGGGTGATGAATTTTAATTATTTCCATTACGGCATTGAAAGGTGCCTCTTTTATTTCTGTGCTCTTGGGATGTAAATATAAGAATATACCTGGAAGAGTGGACAATCTGAAGAAAGAGTAGGAGTGTGCTGCTTTCTAAGCAGGAGATTAAAGATTCCAGAGGTTCCAGGATTGGGAAGCCCAGACAAGGATATATCAGTAAAGTGGAACTTTAACTCTGTCAGAGTCTAAAGACAAGAAACTTGTACTTAAGCTTGATAGACAACAGAAAGAGAGGTGTTATAGGAGGGATCAACCAGGACTCTCTGCAGATTGTGGCAAACCTCAGAAATATTGAGCCACGTGAGTGAAACTATTAGTTTCCCTTCAGAGACACATATCTTTGTGACTTTACAGGCAGCAGTCTCAGTATTCAAAATAAATCCAGAAAATACAGATTAAAAAGAAGAAAGGAAACCAAATATCAAGTCTGTTCCAGAGTATCATGTGTTAATTTACATTTATACCATGCGTTGCACTGAATTTTTCAGAGTTGCAGCTGGAGTTCCTGTTTGAAGTTTCTTCTCTGTCTACCTTTTGTGTCTTTCCTCAAGAAAAGGAATGAGCTAGTGTTTAGCTATTATTGTCTATTGCACCTTATTTATTTAAAATTATCAAATGGCAGGACTATTTATTTCTTGTTTTGGTTGGGCTCAATATTTGAGTCATGGAACAACTCAAGAGTTTTAAGAGTGATGCACTTCTCTGTTGGGCTCAAATTCATCTAATCATTTAAGCCCTAATTTTGGGCTCAGACTGTGTCTCTATATCTATTAACAGCAGAATTCTTGTCAGGCTGTGGTCTTTGTTTTGGAATCAGCTGATCTATTGCTTGGTGAAGAAGAGAGATATTTTTTCTTTCTTTGAAAAGTCTGACTAACTCAAAATGGCCATGTATTCTTTCATAATGGAAAGAGGATGTAGAACCCTGCTTTAGCTAACCACAGAAGACAAATAGATTGTTACGTACCAAAAATGTGACATTTCAGTCTCCGTCTTTCTTTCCAGATCTCAGTATTTTTCTCATAACTTAAGAAATTGAATAAGATTTTGTAGTCCAAGCAACTCCCTTCCTGGCCTGTTATAGGTAAGAATGCAATTCAATTGGATTACAAATTCAAACACATTAACTGTAGTTATTGCTTCCCTGCATCTGGTAGCTCACTGGTAGCTGTTGTCTCTTATACCACTTACAACCTAGGATTTGATGCTCTTAGACTATCTAATGATATTTCTGCCTTTTTTTTCACATCTTTCTTTTAACCCATGTATAGTCTTTTATATATTGCCTCATATACCTTCCACGTACAGTGCAGTATCTCATCCTTCAAGTGGAAACGCTATGAAAGGGGCATAACATTCTTGGGAATTATTACCATCAACCCAGCAAACACCTTCTAGTAGACTGAGAAGTAGCTTAAAATTAACAGAGTTAATAAATATTGTGAAATATAGTGAAATTGTCAGTGTATGACTAACATTGTATGTGATTCCTCTCTTCTGAACACTTCAAAAACTGTGACTTTTTCTTCCAGGAGAAATTAGTTATTTATAACTTGCATTAGAGAAACAATTGTAGGATAAAACCTTGAGATGTATATGTAGCTGCTCTCTTTGCTGAAACCTGAAGGAATGTCCTGAATCTAGAAGTATTACAATGTGTACTTGCAAAGCTAAGCTGAACCTAGTTCAGTCATTGTCTCCTTTCATATGAGGTAGTCATAAATGCCATGAATTTACTATGGCTCATATGGACTTAAAAAAAAGTGACAATTCCTGGCCTGAGATGTTGAACAGTGTATGAATAAGACTATATGCAGTAGAAACAGAAAACTAGAAGAAATTATTGAATGGAACCAGAGAAATGAATAATATCATATTAGCACTATCAACATCTTGCCAGCTTAATACATATTAATTAATTTTGTACTTTTTTTTTTTTTTGTAGGAATTGCTACAGAAATATTTGAAGGACAATGTGATGTTTGGAGTATTTACAGGATAATCTCCAATGATGTACCATTTATGCTTTGTAGACTTCTACAGTTCTTTTCCTACAGTTTTTCCTGTCATCAGCAAAGCCTTGTTCTGCTTTTGTTGAAGGAGAACTTGATCAAAAGTATTTTAACAAATACTTCAGGATATTCTAGATTTAAAACTGTAGTTACTTAGTGCAGCCATATATAAGTTAATGCTTTGAGTTTTAAGACTAAATGTCAGTGCAGAAGTTAGTTTCAGATACCCAAACACTTTAATCACAGATACATGCAAGAGTTACACAACTTTCCTGCTTCAGTGAGAGATGGTGCAGGCAAGAAGACAAGCCGAATGGATGAGCCCAGTGATTCCCATAGTGCCTTGTGTTGTCCTCTAGCTATGAGAATCCCCATCCTTTAAAATGTCTCTGCTGGTTGCAGAACTGTCCCCCGGAATGTCTTCCTAAATGACTGCAGACACTATCATCTGTAGGGTTACATAATCTGTACGGAATACTTAGTGCTAATTGTCCTGTCCGAATTCACTCGTGCCTCACCTTATGTTTTGAAAACCAGAAGTGACTGGGGAATATATTAAGCTTTTCCTTGAATTTTGAACTTTCTTTGGAAGAGTGAAACAAAAGTATCTATATTTTAAGTCAAAATCAAAATCATATTCTCTTACATTACTTTGTATGTGTGATAGCACAACCCACTAGTTATATTTTAAATCTCTTTCATTTTTCCAGCGTCAAATAAGCTACTAACCTTAACTCTGTTTTCCATAATGTAGGCAGTCTCTGGTCTTGTTGCACCAAAGCAGAGCATTGTAGGAGTACTTTAATTCTGGTGCATAATGAGAAATGCATTTTTGGCTAGAAAACAGAAGGAATGAAGGATGCAAAATAGCTTGAACAAGAACCGTCTTCAGAAAAGACAATAGTGCAGGCAGCTATTTTTCAACATTAAATAGACTCAAAATAAAATGCAGTAATATTTTCGCATAGATTTTAGAAAGTCTTTTGTTTCACAGGATTATTTATTTTTATTCCATAGTGGAAGAATACTGAAATGTCAGCATGATGTGATGGAAATACTAACATTTTATCAGTTTCCTAAAAATGAAGAAAAATATGCAGAGCACACTTATCTGTTAACCTCTGGTAGTCCAAGCAATTATTCTAAAAGGGTTTATTTTTGCACTGGCAAATACCTGACTAATATACCACTGACAAAACTCGCTTTGTGGTGTTTCTTCCCACTTCTTTCCACTCAAATTTAAATAGTTTCTGAAAAGAAAAGATGAAGAAGAGGATGTATATAACACCGTAGTTAAAGCTATCATTCTAAGTACTGCTAGAGCAGCCCAGAACTAGAGTCAGTAAAAAAGATGAATGCAATTAGGATTCATATTTCTCTTAAATATATCTCCATTTGGAAGAAGAAATAATAATAGTAATAATAAAGATTTAGCCTGTTAAATTCAAGAGGAATTTTCCACATACTTTTTGTTGCTTTCTAAGTTGTTATCAGTCTTCCCGTCTTCTTTTTCAGTGTTTATTTTCCTAAAACTTTGTAACTATATTTTATTTTTACTATTTTAAAAAAGAAAACTTGTACTATCTCTTCATATCTTTCCAGTTTTCTCTTTTTTTTTCTAAATGCTTATTTGTCTTCACTGTCGTCAAACCTCTTTGATTAGATTTAATTAACCAAAGTGAGATGTTGACAACATCTAAAGGCATTCTGATAAAACATTTTTTAAAGCTGCAGTATTTTGCAGCAGTTTGTTCAGATAAAGTCACTTAGAACCTGAAATTCTGTACTATTAGTACAGCCAGTAGAAGCAGACTGCTTGAAGAACATTATCTGTATTTTCCACAGAGAACTGCACTTATAGGTAGTGTTAATGGTAATAATTATGTTAACTAGGAAGGAAAAGAATTGAAAGGGGAATTAGAGGTTCCTTTCACATATACAAGTGTGTCTCCCAGAACACTGATTATAACACAGATGTTTAGAATGCAAAGCACAGGGGACAGAAACAATGCAGTGCTGGGCCACAGGATTTGCCAAATGAGAAAAGGGGCCATTTGTGGTGCTCAGTTGTTGCAAAGAAGATGGTGCAGAAATGCCAGAGATCCAGGCAACTTGGTCTGAATTCAGAGGGAAGCTCTGGTGCTACACTGAAAACTGATGGACTACTTGTGGCATGGCTGGCAAACTGCACACTCCTGGTGAACCCTACACAGTCTCATTTGTTAAAACAATGCCAAACTTCTGCATCAAAGACTGAGCACTCTCTGACTCATGAATTTTGGAAAACTGTGATTTAACTGATGAGATAATGTTGACCTTTCTGGTGGAATTTTCATCGTATCTGGTGAGGTCATTTCTATGGCTGCCCTTCCACCACAGTCACTGACAATTTTTGCATAGCAGGCACAAGTAAATTCCTGAGTCTTCTGCTCAGGGAAGAAGAATTGCCCAGTGCCATAAGTGTGCACTCTCTGACTTGTTCCTTCAGTTCTGAAGCACACTGCCCTCTTGTAGACTCTTGTCATTGTACAGCCCTCCAAGACTGCAGCATCTAAGTGCAGTGAGAGCAACCTTGAAGCTGTTTGCAGTTCAGACAAGCCTGCTTCTGGGACCTGAGCCACACACAGTTTGCCTTACTTCGCATCTTCTCTATCTCTTCCTATGGGAAATTGTACAACAGCAAGTGAATCTTTCTGATTAAGCTGGTAAATAAGCAATAGACAAATAAGTCCTATCTTTCTCATGCCAGCTTGTAGTTGCCAAGCCTTTTGCATGTTGAAGAGTTTTCTTTCAAGGTCAAAAAATCTACTCCAGGTAAAAATGTTCATACCCACATTTAAAATGACTTTACTATTACACCTGCATGTTTTTTTTTAGTTATCTGCTGTCAGCCACTGCAATTTTCAGTTCACATAAACTCTCTTAAAGGAAAAGTTTTAGTGTCTTCTTAACACATGCTCTCTTTGCCATTCCTTTGCTTCCCTCTTATGAAATATCAGCATAATTATAAATAAATATAGTTGGATTGCATCTTGTATATGGAAAATACTGTTGATATTTTTTGTTCTATCTCATCTATTCTGCCTACACAATAAGTCCATGGCTGCCCATGTGTGGAGTTCATGGAAATTCATATGTGATGTGCTAACTATATACTTATTCCCAAAGATGAGTTAATACCAAGAACACAAAAATTATAATTTTCATAAGCATGAAACAATAATTAATTGTTTGTCTCCTTTGGACTGAAGATTCCTAATCAGTTAATGAATTGGATAGTTTTCTTTCTCATACTGATTGCACAGTATCTTGGCTTTGAGATTAGATGGATGATGGCAGTCATTCACTTAGATAATGATGTAACTTCCCCAGATGCCCAATGTCTATGGAAGCTTCCTCACCCAATCTTTCTCCTTAAGCTGCTCTCATATTAATTTTTGCTACAACTGAATAGAAATGTGGCACAGGTTTATGGCTCAAGTTGTAAATGATTCTACTTGTCAGGACTAGTGACCTAAAAAGATAATTTGTAAGTGACAAGAGCTTGCATTTACAATAAGCAATCTCCAGCCAATTATCACGTTATCACAATGAGAAGGAAAATGCATAGTAGGAAGAAAGGTCATTTGTTTTAATGCTATCTTTCCCCAGTGTCATTGAATTTTAAAGTAATTGCATTCAATCTTTTATTAAAAAAGAAAAATGACACCAATAAGTATGGGGATTTTTTTTTTTTAATTATTTTGCTTGGTTTCTGTAAGCTGGAATGCCAAACATCTGATTACATCCTAGCAGCAACCCTGAATGGGAATATATTTTTTTCCCCTTCTTAATATAAGAAAACCAGCGGGAGGTCTTTCTTTCAAAGACGTTTGATAAAGGAGCCCACTCATGTTGCTGAGAGGAAATCAATGGAACTTTTTCATTTCATGCTGCTCTGTGATGCTTAAGCCCCATGGTATAGTTTATGGCTTTTACGTGATTTTTCTGACAGCATTCTGTCTTCTGGTTCTCTCTGCCTTTTGTCTTATTCTCACAGTTTTTTTGGCAAGTTTGCTCATAATTTTAGGCTGTGAAATCTAGGATATGGCAAAGCACTATCTTGGCACACTATAATGAGTTTTTTCTTTTTGGAAAGTAGAACCTGTCAGTGGCAGCTCAATAGCACTTTTCTCACTATACAAGCTCAAGAAACAAATTTTCTGTGGCCCTAATACATATTCTCCCTCATCTCCCTCCAAACTTGAAAATATGTGTTAAAAAGGAAATAATCTCTATTGCCCATTTGCAATTCCTGGCTTAAGATAGAAATGAATTATCATATTTATCTTTCTCTCTGAGAGAGCAATACTGGTAATTTTGCTTGGAGGCTGCAAAATGCAGGTGAGCCTTTATATGCAGAAAGATCCCCATTTGCTTTCTAGTGGATGGTGCAGTTTTTGTGGAGCACACTGTGTACTGTAGTTGGTGGCCTCAGAGCTAGAGCAGGCTCATGTCTAGGAATTGCTCTGCTTGCTGATGTGACAGCTAAGACTCTGATTCAGGTCCTGCATACATTGTACAGGTGCATGACTTGTCAGTTCTATCATGTCTTTTCAGCAAGTGGTTAGAAAGGTGGGGTCCAGACTGCGTGCCGGTCTTCTCTGCTCAGGGCAGGTGAATAAGTGTCATGTACCAGATGACCATGAAAGGGTGAGGTCAGAATTTAGTGCAGAGGACAGAAAACCAGATACTGGAATCTCATTTTCATGGCCAAAGACATTTTGCAAGATGTGGGGCCATCGTTCAAGATGAAGGCTTGCCTTGGCTGTTCTTCATGGACTTCATAGTTCCAGGAATTCTGTACTTTTGCCTGGCCGCAGTCACACAAAAGCTGTATTCCTTACCGAGGATCTTCAGGAGAAGAGACTTCCTGCTACTCTTTGCCTGTCTGCAATTTCTGCTGTCATGCAGAAACTCCCTCTGGTAATTGAGGTGTGTCCATTTTGAGCAGTCTCACAGCTGACCCTTACATTAACCTCTTCTGGGCATGGTCTGCACTCCAGCCATGTCTGCTCAAGGCCCCCAGGTTTGTTGTCGCTGTTATTGTAAGTGTTCCTTTCCTCCTCCCGTTTCAGCTTCAGTGCAACAGCAGGTTTCATTAGCATCCCCGCCCATATTTAATTGCCAAAATCCTACCTTATGGTCTACCACACCCTTCATTCTTCTGTTATTTTGGTGCATTTAATGTGATCTGGGGAAAAGGGGGCTTCCAGCTACTTAGTTTAGATTTTACACAGAGGTGTGTTTGCTGCGTTAATTTTTTTTTCAGCCCCCATGACTATCACTTGCTGATGGTTCTAGCTCAGACACTTCACCTAAATTTCTGAACTTATTTTTCTGTTTACATTATCAGTTGTTATTATACCCCTGGATGATCTAGAAGGAGGGTCAGAAGCCTATGCAGATTTTGTTTCTTTTATTTACAATCGAGAAGAAAGTGAAGCAATGAAAAACATAGTAAAGTTACATTTCTCATTTTTAGTTCAGAAGTCTCCTTGTTTAATTTCAGTGTTTAATTAACTTTGCTTTTCAGGCTGTTGAATACAAAGGAAAGTCTCCAAGCATGGTTGGAAGTGTCTGCACTGACAGAAAAGGAACAGCAGAGGAGAGATAATGGAAGATCTCTCTAATATCTGTGCCTCCTAGGTGACTGCTGAGCTTTCATTTCTGTCAATTTTCCTTCCGCTTTAAAGAAGAAAATGAAAGGAGAAAAAAGCTGGAATGTACATACAGAAAAGAATTTACAATTAGATCACCACTGCTAGAAGATATGTGAAAAAGAGCTGAAAAACATCATGCTTTTGACTTTGAATTACTGCAGAAATGTTTTTGTTTGTTTCAAAGCAGTGTAATAGAGTGGAGAAAGGTCAAGGAAGAGTATCCAGTGAGAGGTATTGAAAAATGTTCGTCACCATTGTTCTGTTTATACTGTGCAGATGCTTTGTTTTGCTGTACATTTTCTCCCCTCAGATGCTATTTCTTCTGATCCTGGTAGTCTGAAGGTTAAAAAAAAATTGTAGGGTCAGCTTATTGATCTAGGTCTGCCAAATACTCATGATGTGTCACTCTAGCAGCTAATTGAAAGGCTTCTGTCTTGTAATCCAAAGTATGCTTTTGTGAGCTGAAACACCCTGTTTTGCTTCCGAACGTTTTGATCTGAAATAACTAAAAGAGCTGTTTTAGAAAGCTGACTGTGGAAATGTATGTTCCTAATTTCTTCCTTTTACTAGCCCCAGCCTTGTGTAGCCTTTTTAGCTCATTTTAACAAACAGTCATTAAAAGCAAAGTAATTGTCTCTGGATGCTCCTATTCCTCAAAACCTTGTTAGATCTTTAAACATGCTTTCTGTTCAACATTCTGCTTTCTATCTTCAGTGGAAAAATGTCATAGTTGCTTAACTCCTTGCAGAAAACTGTATTTTTAGACTTTTACACATCATACTTGTGACTGTCTCATCTCTAGCCCACGTGAGAAATATTTTGACTGAAGGACAATATTAAGTTAAAACAGTGTTTCTTTTCCAAACCTGGCTGTCTCTGTTCTCTTCCTGCTTTTCCATACCTTATTCAAGTTAATTAATTCCTTACAACTGATGTTTTCCCCAGATTAACCCCAGTGAGCAGCTGTGCCCCACACAGTGCTTGCTTATACTCTTCCCATGAGCTGTGAGGGAGAATTTAAAGGGTAAAAGTGAGAAAACTCATGGAGTGAGATAAAGAGACTTTCATAGGTAAAGCAAAAACTTTTTTTTTTTTTTTTTGTGTGTGGGACATTCCTTTGGGCAGCTTGGGTCAGCTGTTCTGGTTCTGTCCCCTCCTAGCTCCTCATTTCCCCCCAGCTCCAGCTCCTTGCTGGCAGGGCAGAGTGTGAGAAGATAAATATTTCTTGGCTCTGTGCAAGCACTGCTCTGTAACAACAAAAACAGTTTGTGTTATCAGCACTGTTTTCATCACATATCCAAAACATAGCAACATATAAGCTAGGATGAAGATAATTGACTCTATCCAAAACAGAATCAGTATAGTTTCCTATCTGCTTAATATTTCAGAGAATGACATTTTTAATGCCTTTGAGACAATTTTTCATAGTTAAATCACATTTACATAATTTTGTCAATGTTTACATGGTAAAAATTGTGGTATTGATTTAAATATTTTAAAAAGATGGTCATCCAACTTTAATATTAGAGTACTTCCTCCATTACTCTATTATTTTTGGAAATACTAAGTAAGGCAAAACAAGAATCAGATCCTGTGACATTTTCATTTTTGCCTATATTGAGCCATATAACAGGTGGTGCTCATTCTTTCTCATGACATTTAGTTTCATGTTAGTGCACTCTTGTTATCATTAAACTGCTATTATTTATGTTGTTGCAGTGTTTGACTGTTCTAGTCTGAGAGTTAATCTATGGAGCAAGGTAATATGCAAGAGCATAATAGTGAGATTTGAGTCTTTGTAGCATAGGTTGGTTTCCAAATGCAAGTTTTCCCTATGGAATTTAATGTGATTAGCTACTTCATAGTGTCAAATATGAATTTAATATTTTAAAACTCCTTTAGATACTGATCCTGTATCCACCTCATTCCAAGTATTTCTGGTGTGACTGATGGACTTGAGTGCCTTGACTTGGAGGTGAAGAGCACAAGACTGCATTGCCCTCATTACTCCGATAAAAGCTGAGGTGGAAGAAGGTGTGGTGTGGATTCTTTCATCCTAATATAAAAAGTCCATCTTTCACTGACTGAGAATTCCTACTGTCTTCTTCAAGACTGAAGTTCAACTTCTGCAAGGTCAACACTAGAACTATTCCCTTGTAATTCTGAAAGTTCCATATAATAGAATCAGATGAATGCATAAAGATTTCACCTGTCCAGCTGTTTTCTGTTCCATCATGAAATTGCTTTAAAAATGAGATTTAGAAAATAGCAAGTTCTTTATTATGCTTCTTTTTATTTATGTGCTTTGGATTCATATTTCAAACTTGCCTGAACAGCAATAGCAGATGAAAATGATGCTTTTTAAATTAAAAATAAGGTTTCCAAATACTCATGTAATTTTAGATGCCACGGCTTAAAGAAATGAGAGAAGAAATATCCCAAGGTGCTTGATAAAACTTTGAAAGTTGGCAGTGGTGAGACCAGAAAGTTTTAACTGTGACCATTCTCTGTCAGCAAAAGATAAGAGAGTTTTTCTCTCTAGAGAATTAAACTTTTAAATGAAACTGGAAGAACTACATTTCAATTTAATGTTGAGATACCTTCTTAAAATGAATTGCCATCTCTTTATAAAGATATTCTGCAAAAATCCTCAAACTGTTTCAACGTGAATCCTCTAAATTACTTGAGTTGTCAAAATTTTCAACAACAACAAAAAAATACAAAATAAAACTATGAGAAATAATAATAATAATAAAGTATTTTCCAGCAGTGAAACAGATTATTGCAGTTTTAGGTATAGATTTGGAAACAATGAAACCAGGTCGTGAATGATTCAGCCATAAAATTTGTTCTTGTGTCATCCAAAAGTCCCTCTGTATACTCTTGTTTTGAAAGGTCAAGTTTTGCTAAAAAAAAGTGTTCCAGATAAATTGGTCCCAGGAGGTCTAGACTATAATTAACAAGAGAGCTGCACAGAAAGAAAAAAAAAAAAAAGGGGTAGTTAGTAGGCAGAAGGCAGAAAAACTAGTTTTCCCATCAGCTGTGGAGACACAGTAGGAGTGAGCAAAGAGGCAAACACTGTTTTTCAGTCATTTTCACTTCTCTCAGAGAATATTCTGGATTTGCCCATGACTCAGTGGATGACATCAGATATGACACATAACCCATCTGCCCCTCATTGAATGGCAATAAGATGTCTCTGCCTCAGGGAGGTGTTGTGAAGATAGATTTGTTTTCCTGTAATTTGACTGTCTGAAATAATTTGACTTCATAAATGCTAACGATGCTGATCTGGAGCAGTCTTTCCACCACTTCTTGTAATTTCTGGTGTGTAAAACAGACTGCCTTCCTCAGCTGGAAATTCCTGTGGGGAGTTTACTGAGAAGTGAAGAGCTCATTCTCTGCAAGTGGAGTCCCACTGAGCATCCTGGCGTGTTCAATTATGATTTTTTAGACTGTATGTTCTCTTTAGTGTGCATGCGTGCCACTAGGTAGAGCAGGATAAGGACAGAACATAGATATGGAAGAGAGACTCTACTACTTCATTTCTTCGCATTTTAAAATAATAATACAAGAAGATGATCAGCTGCTTTGGTAGAGTCTACTTCATTTGTTAAGTTGATGGATAAAGGGATGATAAAGTTTCTCTTGTTCAGATTCTTTATATAGTGGCATGATTGAAAGACTAAGGCAGATAGCAATTTTGCAATTGCAACTGTATTTTTTTTTGGCAAAAAAAGGTAAATTTTCTAATTTTCTAATCACTGTTTTTAAAATCTGTATGTTACAAAGAAAAACATTTCACTTAAAAACAAACAAGGGCAAACTGATAACTGAAAAGCTAATGAATCATTGTTACTTGAAGCCATTTTCTTCTGAAAATCACATTCCCATCTTAACTCCATCTCTTAGGAAGAACTATGACCAGGAGCTCTGGTTTTCATTTGTCACAATGGGAGATTGGTAAGCAACACTGGAAATGTATTTTGTCCAAGGAGTACTTTTATGGAGAAGAATATGAGCCTTGGGAAGGTACACTGTCACTACTTCCAAGACAGAACTCTGCATGCTTGTTTTCTTTTATTTTTCCACTGTAAGAATGGCACTTTATTTATTCTTTGTGGCGCATATTTATAATGAGGCCCCATGGCTTATCACAGTGAACCTTTCTCTCAGCTTTAATGAATTAGTTCTGCTGTTGTGTAACTGTTAGTCCAAACATCTTTGTAAATTAGTACTCTGAAGATGATGGCAGTTGAATTTGCTTACAAGAATGTGTTTTTTTTCAGCGTATTTCTAAATATGGGATTTGTCAGGCACTGAGATCTGAAAATGTACTCTATCTAGTGCTTTATACAATGATTCTGTTACACTACTGTTACCAGCACATTAGAAGGAGCTGCCTGATTTGAAGCACAGATGTTTTGATTTATGTCTACAAAGTGTCCTGGGAGTTCTTTGTTTGCATCATGTTCAACTGGTTTCCCTACTACTGTGAAAATAAATTAGTGAATGCAAATCTGAATCTTTCCTACCAGAAATAAAATTGAATAAATCGTTAGTCTGTTTAATTTTCAGTATCTGTGCAGTATTACCTATAGATTTTTTTGAATGCCAGTCACTGAATATTAGAAAATTGTACAAGAATTTTAGTAATATGTCTCGTACAGAAATGCACTGGTTTGTGTAGCGTGTAGTATTGACCTGTACGTACTTTCCAAACTTATGAACTTTGTAGCAAAGAACAAGTTGCCTTGCACAGAACTAGGATTTCAATTTTGAATCTGGACAATAGCGCTCACTTCAAAAAATTTCTTTTAATTTGTCATACTGAAGCATGACTGGATCTGTACCAGGGATGTGAATCTCAACTCCTTGTGTTAAAAACACCTACTAAACACATTTCCTAGATAATTTTTAAACATGGCATTTTCTTTGTAATAAAGAATTAAAATAGTTCTGCTTCATGGAGGACACCTTTTCTTTGAATTTTTACTCAAAAATATTTGAGCATTTGTAATGAAAATAAGTAGACTAATCATATTTATATCAAGAAATGTTGCCATATGTTTTTCAGGCAGTATATTTATATATTAGCACTCTGCTTTTTGACAGCTGACCACCTTTGCTGGCAATTGGTTTAAATACCAGTAAACCTGTATAATTTGCTGTATGCTAGTGTGTTCGGGATTGGATCTTACATTTAAGACAGAAATGTTTCAAACTGCCTCATAGGAAACTGAAAAAACAACACTGTCATTCCTATGTATATTAAAATACATGTCTTTAATGATCATAATATAAATTAATTTTGTCAACAGAAAGGACCTACTGGAATGTGTCAACAATTTTCCCATGGCATGGAATTCTATTGGAATATCTCCTTTGTTGAAAGCAGTTCATTTCATGTTGCAATTAAAAAAAATATTTCTTTTCAGCTTTTTATGGATAAAAAGTCTGTATATTAGAATTCAAAAGCTTTTTGTTTGTATTTTTGAGCAATTTTAGGGGAACAAAATATTGTAATCTACTTACAGTAGATTCTCCTCTGTTGTTTCTTTACTCACTCACTCTAAAATTTTTCTAGGATTTTCTTAGATGAAAATTCTAAAGGGTAATATGCATTTTGTTCCAGCTTTGGATCAGAAGTTTAAAACAACTGTTTTTCATGTACCAGAAAAAATGTCTTCAAATTGTACTTCATGCATATTTAATAGTAATAATTCTTCTGTAATAATAATAAACGTACAATAATTAACCTTCCAGAGACTATCAAGCAATGTACAAAGAGAAATTGCTTTAATTATATTTTAAGATTCATGATTCAGAAAAATTTACTTGCCTATAGTCAAGAATGATTCAATGGCAAAACATGAACTACACCTATGTGTCTGAAGTTATACAGCTTACAGTTCCTTTATCTACTCAAATTTCCACCTAAATTAGCACTTCACTTACCATTTTCTTGCAAGAAGTGCAGAGTCCTATGCCAGGGATGGGATAACCCTCTGCAATGCTACTGATTGAAGAACAGCTCTATGGGAAAGACCTCAGCATCCTGGTGTCTAGGAAGATGAACATGCAAGCAAACTCCTCTGGCAGTGAAGACTACCATCAAACTGGGTTTGTATCAACTAGTGGATTGACTAGCATGATTATCCTCCTTTATGTGGAACAAAATCTAGCTTCTTTGTCCAGTTTTCCTCCCCCATAAGAAACACATTTTAAAACTAAAACAAGGTCACTGGAGGACCATCAAGGTAGGGGACTTTCCTTGTGAGGAGAGACTGAGGAACCAGGTTTGCTCAGCCTGAAGAAGACAGCTGACAACTCAAATGTGCCATCCTATGTAGAATTCTTTCATTCTTCTACACTGTAGACTAAGCTGGGAAAATAGACTGAAATGGCAGAAACAGTAGATCTGGTACGCATATGAAGAAAAGGTTGTTAGGATAGTCCTTGACTCTTCTGTCTTTCAGGTTAAACGACAGCGTATTATGTCCAGATTGTCTTCTGAATTCTTTGACTGATTCTCTCTAGAGAAAATTGACAGAATTTGACAGTGCTGACAGTAGAAGCATACTTACTCAGTCATAATTAGAATAATACATGCCAGGGCACATTTGTATGTGGCCAAAAGCTGCTGGAAAAAGGTAAGTAGGAGTGAAAGAAATGATGAAATGAAAGATGAAGGCAGAGTGAAAGCAGATCATAAACATTATATATAGTTACTACAGCAGAGTAGCATCGGTGGAGGTAAACTCAATGACAGATGAGAGAGAAGAGAGACTGTCAAGGAAGAAAAACAGAAGTATCAAAAATACCTAACTGCCCAGCTCTCAGAAAGTACTGGGCATGTTTAAAGAGACTAGAATCTGATGACTGTCAATGAAAGGTGGACATCTAAGCATACAAAAGAAGATATGTTGAAATCACTGGGAATTAAACATCTATCCTTGATTGTCCACCATAAAGTTCCTATCAAGCATTTGTCTGCAATATTGATCATTTACGTATCATTGAAAAATTTAATTTGAGCCACTTTTTGAATTGAGTTTTTGGCTCAAAAATGGTTTAGAGTTTTTGAAAAGGTTTTTCACAAGGGTTTTACTTACCAACTTGTACATAACCACCTTATTTGTCTTTGCTAGAATTATCTGTTTACATTAACAATAGTGGTAGTTCTACTGTGAGTACTTCATTTTTTTAAATGATGTATCATTCTAAATGCTCAGATATTACGTTATGATGGTTGTTACACCAAAATATTTGTATGTTAGCTTAACAATACTTCTTTTGCATGTTACTATGTAAGGTCTTTTCACATTTGTGACAAATTTGTCTCTTGTCTGAAGATAAGCTCAGATTTCTTGACTCTCATTCAGGTTGCTTTGAACATAACATTGTGCTTTCCTCTCATCTTTTGGGACATTTGTATTACCTAACTCAGCAATCAGATGGCAGGTCTCCATTTGTAAAATGTTTCTTTTAGTTCCTTGGAATTTGGCTTGAATTCCATTTCTAAATTTAAATGGAACTCCATTTTTCTTGTTAGTTAGCACTGAGTAATTAGACTTTTACATAGAAAAAGAATTATCTAAAAAAAAAAAAAAAAAGTTCCTGTAAAGGACATTTTAAGAACTCTAGATATATGCTTCCTCTGCCAGTTTACCTATGAGTTGTAAGAAAGAAATCTTGAAGAGACAGATATATCCATACTTATACAGACCCTGCAATTTGTAAGACTTCATTTCCTTATTTGCGTACCTTTCATGTCTCTTTCATATTTTAGAGTACATGTTGATACTTTCTGAAAGGGACATTTATTTTTAATGGAATGGAACCTTTAAAGATTTCTGTAATCATATCTTTAAAGAAAATGCAACTGTATAACTCTCAGAGTCTTTGTCTGCTTTTTCCACCATATTCTATTTTAAATGGTATTTGGATGGAGGCCAATCTGATTGTTAATAATTATTTCCATTACCTTATGCAGCTCAGTTCCTGGCTTACTCCTGTTCTTAGTCAAACTTGGTAGTTTGATAATTGAAATGAATTATGGTAAAGTTGTACCATTTTCTCGTATAATGCTGTATAACTTAATGTGCTTTGAAGACTGCAGGCCTAACAGCTTGTATTACAGCCACTGAAGATTCCTCCATTGGACATGCCTGTGCACTGTAGTGGATGGAGGAATGGCACCTCCTGAAAAGGAAGTATTGATTACATGGAGGGGAGATAGTTAATCCATAAGTAGAAGTAGACAAGCAATATTCATGGATAGATAGCCAGGTGATAATTTTTATGAGGCAATTTGTGGTGATTTTAAATCATGTTGTATTGTAAGGAGGAGTGGAAATAGAGAAACACATTTTCCTGTTCTGCGATGCATGTCTTGCTCAGCTCTCTGGTCCAAGGTATTGCCAACTTCCACTGGCTGGGCAAAGAGGAGAAAGTGGTTGTTTCCGTGGCACTGGGGAGCTACCTGGTTTGTGCCTCTGATTTACTGGCTGATTCCCATTTCCCTCAGTGTATGAAGAGGTGAGATATAGCTGCCTTTCTTTGGGTGCTGACTCTCTGTTACTCGATTACAACTTTTGGAGAAACTTGAGACTTTGAGTTCTCTGTGTCAATCTGAAAATTGATCAGAGGCTTCAAAATCCTCTGACGGCTGACAAGCTCTGATTGTGTGAACTTCATGTCCTTGTCAAGCCAGGATAGAAAATAATTTTTAAATTTATTTTTTGTTAAGTTATCTCTCAAGCAAAAGATTAGATGTAGCAGGAAGAGAATGGTATTGTACATGGAGTAAATTTTCAGAATGTGTGGCCAAATCAAGGCAAATGTCACACAGAAGGATAGTGGTGGCCTCTTGGGCTAAGGCAGTTCAGGTCCAGATGTCACAAAAATCTTCATGACACTTGAAATAATAAACAACTCTTTTTTTTTTTTGCTTATTGTCCTGCTGCTTGTTGTCATGACATTTTTTTTCATCAAAATTTGTATCCCTTTCATTGCTAATTTTGACAAGGGTTTTAAAAAAGGTTATCAGTACATGGGTTCTTTGTAGTCAGTAATTTCCATGATGGCAGTGAATCTCAAAAAGCAAGAGCACTTGCAGAATGTATCTTGGAGATAAAATCCTGGACAAAAGCTCTATTTCTGGAAGTATATCTTTGATGGATGTGGACCACAGAAAAATCAGATGAAGGCTAAAGAATTTTTCTTTCTTTGCAATGCAACAGAAAGTGAGTAGAGCTTTTATCAACACAAATATTCAGACAATGCTCCTGAAGCACCAGTAGAGGGCATTATTATTCCATACAGAAAGGCATATTGCAGCAGTCATAAATTATTTTCTGTACTTTCATATTAAAGTTGAAAATGCTGTAAACTCTATGCTTTTTCATCACAGTATTTGTTTGTATGAACACTGAATGTATAGATGTATAGGTTTATTTAGCTATTTTCATTTAACTGAAAATAAGTAAAAGCCTTTGAATATTTCCGTATTTCTCATCTGGAGTGTAGTTTGCAGCCCATTCAGTATTCAAATGTAGTACCATTTCCTCTTTCTGACAAACACGGAGTAATTAGGCTTTTTCATAGACAAGTGATTACCTAATAAATGACCTTCTGCAAAAGACTGTGTTAAAATGAAGCAAAATGCATATTTAGTGCAAATGATGGCCAAGCAATATGATGCAGGCACAAAAGAGAAGCTTTGCACAGGCAGTCTGATTCAGCAGCTTTAGAAATAATGAAAATGCTTGTGGTCTACACCAAACATAATTATAAGTCTGACAATTTGTATAAATTCTTAAATGTAAAATCCGATTAGCTGCTTGCCATGTTGGCCATTAAAACCCTTGAAATAGGTACAACCAGAAGAAAATGCAATCAGATTTCATAAGACACATACTACTCGTGCTTGTTTTTTATATAAAGCTACACAGAGATGATAGAAGATAATGTCAGAGTTGCATGTAAGTTCCCACATCTTTTCCCAGTATGTTCACAGGGATATCAAACAAAGGAATTGCAAAGATGATGCCTTTGAACCATTATTTTAATGAAATGTACCATCTAAAAGTCTACTCTGATCAAGTAAATTTCAAAGCTTATCATGTGCAATCAAAGCTACATTTGTGTATTCTGACATCCTCTCATTATCTATTCCTTCACTGATTGTAGCTAGGACTTCTGCTATGCGTACCTGGAAAATAAAATAACATGTAAATAAATCACTTACTGTTCCTTTACAATCAATCCTAGTGATTAAAGTAAGAGAACATTTGTTTTTATCTGACCATGATGCTAAAGCTTTTTTTCTTGGTACTGAAAAAAAAAAAATGTCATGAGAAAATGTTTCGGTTTTGCAAAAAATGTAAAAATTAATTTAGAACTTTTTAAGCTGTCACAAGGCAAGAAGGGCTGTGAGAACAGTTTGGGCCCATGGCATTTCCTGGGGCAAATAAATGGCTGTGGGTTAATAATCCTCAGACCAGTCTTGAGCCTGGCTACCTATCTCAGCTTGTGAGCGGTCCCTAGAAGATGCCTTAGGCTCAGATACTACTGCTTGATCAGATGTGCCACAAACTGTGATGGTTCAAGTGGTTGACTTTTACCCATCCTACAGCTTTCAGGATTCACTGTTTCTCCTTCTCTCCTGAATACCTGATCATCGTCCTCTCAGCAGTGATTTGAGAACCCACTCTTTGCTCAAACCGTTGGGGCCATTTCTACATTCATCAATACTTGGGTGCAGAAGAGAAAGACATCAGAGGCTACTGTTCCTGTAGTTTCACTTAACAGCTCCTGCCTTAGCCAAATTAGGAGGCAGTTTCATTAAACTATTGGAGAGAGAAAACTCCTCCTAAGGCCCATTCAGAACAAAAGAGTATCTTTTGTCATCTGTGAGCATAGTTTTATTTCTCCCATTTTATCTTTGCATTAGTAGCAACTTGAAAATGAAATTATATGTAGAAAAATAACCTCACCTTTTTTTTTTGTTTTTGTTTTTGCTTTTGTTTTGTTTTGTTTTGTAGAATTGCTAGGGTCAGTTGCTGAAATGATTCCCTGTCTGTCCCCAGGATATGTTCTGATACGAAGTACAGGTTCAGGAGGCAGTTGCAAAAGACAAAGAACAATATAAATTGAGATTTTCGATGTACTTTATTCTTGCAAAGAAACGTTGAGCTCCCTGGTCTGTAGTTTGTAGGAACTCTTCTTTAGCCCCTTGGTATTGCAGTAGTAGGTAGGCATTTAGTATTGCCTACTAAGTGTCAAATAGCACATAATTTTTTAATATGCTATCCTTTTTTTCCTTAAGGGTATCTTAGATGTTGGCAAAGGAATTTCCAAGTGTTCTGTTCAGAGTGGTGATAGAACCTGAATTCACTGTATTGTGGGAACAGGATATGACGGGTTATGATATATAATGTCAAAAATAATAGATGCCTCCAGCTTACAATATAGAAAAATACATTAAGAAATGTAAATACAATACAGAGTATGTATTGTAGTGCTGCTTAATAAGATGTTGACAGTTATTAAGATGACAGGGCAGAATTTTCCTGTGTCATTTAGTCTTACAATCTCTTAATGTGAGTGCCATCAAGTCCCTTAAGCCCAGGTGTTGATTTACCAGTGGAAAAGAAAGGATATAATCTGGTGATCTAATGATGATCAGCTGGCATCAGGGTAATTCCTTTGTTTCTGTTAATTGTGTATTTATTTTATTTTATTTTATTTCATTTCATTTCATTTCATTTCATTTATTTATTTATTTTACTTTATTTTATTTTATTTCTTTTTTTTTAAGTCTAAGAAAGCTTGTAAGAATTTGCATTATTCAAAAATGCATTTACACCGTGGTATGACTAATTGGTTCTTGGATAGCTGTGTACAATCGCTCTTGAATTCTCCATTCTCAGTAACAGAAAAAAAGGATTTCCAACTACAGACAGTAATCTAGAATGAAGAAATAAGACTTTTCCTTACCAGCGTCACAACACTGACAATCCATTTCACTATGTACTACAGTTAAAGCCTTACTACAGCTACATTTTTACGGTTTACCTTGCTTGCATTTCAGCTGGCCTTTCTTTAATTTGTAAGATAAACATTCTCCAGATATTCCATGCCTGTTAGTTGCTTTTTGGAATAAAAAAAAATAACGAATTTTGATTTTGAAGTTGTACTTTCCACATGAAACCAAGACAGGTACCAGAGAAGTCAAACTGTTAAGACTCCATGTAAGAGTGAGTACTGGCCTCCACTGGATTGTGGCATTTTTCTGAGCACATCCACTCCCCTAATCATGGCTCAAGCACTATCTCTGGCACTGAGTAACTAAACAATAATGATGAGTAAATTCCTGCCTAGAGGATATTTTTCAATTTGCTTCTACATAGCTAGGATTTTGTCCTCAGACTTTAATGGGATTTGAGAGTGTTTGGCTCTGCCTAGAGCTGGACTCTTCCTTGGTTTCTTGGCTGGGTCCTGGCACATAAAAACTGAATTTTAATTAAACCAAAAGTAGCTGAAACAACCTGCTTTCCTCTTGCTCTGTTCCCAGCTACAAACATGAGGATATGCAAAAAGATATTTCTTACATTGTTATTCTATTTAATAGCATACACCGTTGTTATAGTAACTGAGGTGGAGAAACATATATTTTTGCTTTATGTTGACAGTGCTCCTTTAACCAACAAAGGGAAAAGCAGAAAATAGCATTTCACAAAAAGTTAAAATATAGCTCAACAAAGACAATCTTTCTTTTTAGCAGCTGTATTGCTTCTACATGTATAATCTACACATCCATCATTTTTTCTCTTCACTCTGAATTTACTGCTTTGTGGAAACAGGATATGATGGTAGATGATATATAATGGAAATAATTATCACAATATTATTTAGTAATACAAAGATATTCTCCAAACACAATTTTTTTTTTTATTGAAGTTTAGCAAAAATTCCTGTTATTCCCCAAAGTATTTCCTGACTTTTCTGTTGGATTTCTCATTTTGGTTGTATTAAGAACAACAGTGGGAACATCGCTTTGTCAGTCTTGACAAAATGCAGCACATGTAATTGATGTCTTCTATTGTGTTTTTTCCTTCCTGTATAGGCTTTATGTTTTCAGAAGAGCAGATGACCTGAACTTTATAACTGGCATATTGTGCATGCCTTAATCCTTCTTCCTGACATTGTAATGTTTTTCATTTGTGATCCTATTTCTCCTGCTTCCCATCTAATCACGCTTTTTAGCATTTTCACTGTATGTTCATATTGAAATGAGTGATTTATGCCAAGATAGAGCTATGTAAGATCTGTTAAAAAAATTGTCTTTGACTATGTAATTGCAGTTACTCATTATCTTCTAATATTAACTTAATACACAACTTCTATGTGCTTAATGATCTGCCTTTGACATCCTCTAACTTCCATGCAAATACTGTGCATCATATTATTCTGTAGGTCACTAGCTGAAATGTAAATATATTGAGAATTATTTATATGTCCCAACATTGAACTGCTTTTGGAAAAAGAAACTAATTCTGTTTTTCATGTCTGACTGCTCTCACATTATCTCACCTCTTCTCCAACTTCCTTTTAATAGAAATTTTTTTGTTCAGATGAACAATACACTTCTATGCTATCATTTTAATATCGTTAATGGCACAAGACCATTATCTTCAATTTACATCAGAATATTTTACTTAAGATGTGAGTCATTCCTGAAAGCTGTAGGAATACTCAAGATTCAGTTTAAATAAAGCCGCTTACTCTTTGAAACAGAATTTCTGTCTATGTTCAAGGTGAAGACTGCACAATGGACCTTAAGGTCTGATCCACCAAAACAATTAAAATTACATTTAACTTTAAGGTCAGTGCTAGATGCCTTTGTCTTCTTGTTTCTGTCTCAATTGTTCTTCATTATATAATTCACTGAAGATGTAATGCAGGATCTGTATCATTTTCATAATATTCTCCTATAGCAGAAATTTGTGTCCATAAATTAGCACACTAGATATTTTTCTCTAAGAAGAACTGTACTCCTGCTTGAGCTTTGAGTTGTTAGCTGTATGTGTGTGATATTCAAATCCACCCATTCACCCATGAGTATTTTTGGGAAGATCCTCATTAAATATACAGCAGGAGGTTTTGGGGAAAAATTGATATTACAAAATAAAACTCATTGTAGCTTCCATTTCCCATTTTCATTGTGCAGTAGGCTATGACTGAAATCTTTGGGGGTTTAGCTGTCTTCCAAATTTAAGTTCCTTAGGTTTCCTTCTCAAAGTGAAAATGTGTCATGAAGCTGGCAAAATATAACTACACTACCATTCTTTTTTTGCCATTTCAATCCTGTTTTTCCTTTCAAAGGAGACTTGGAAGAAGTGTATTTTTGCAGTGTTTACTTTTAGAACTGACTTTCGCTGTTTTAGGACTGACTTTACTATGTTTAAATGAAGCCTAGGACTGTAAGTTTCAATTCAAGTACTTGAACTTTACATGCCAGGGGGACAGAAGAGCATGGGCATATCAAAACATTTGAAGAATTTGCCACATAATGCTGCAGCGTATCTTTCTTTTTTGTTACCTACATTTCTTCTGAACCACTCTGCAGACTGGCTATTGACCATAGCTGTCAAAATGTATTAGCTTTCTGACAGAGGTCAGCTGGTACAAAAGAGGTCAAAACAGCATAACTTCTGTCTGTATTTTTAAATGGAAAGCATGTGGGGATTCTGCAGTTCTCTACAAGATACTTTTATGGTTAAAATACTTTAAAGATTAGTAAAAACCATCAGTGTGTAAAAGCACTTGTTAAAGGCTTCCTGACACCTGTAGCTGAACAATTTTTATTAGCATTGTTGCATTGGAGAAGGACTTTTACATTGTCTGATAGCAATAGGACAAAGGAGAGTGGCTTTAAACTAAAAGAGAAAAGATTTTGATTAGATATTAGGTGGAAATTTTTTCCTCAGAGGGTGGTGAGGCGCTGGCACAGCTGCCCAGAGAAGCTGTGGTGCCCCATCCCTGGAGGCACTCAAGGCCAGGTTGGATGGGGCCCTGGGCAGCCTGAGCTGGTGGGGGGCAGCCTTACCCATGGCAGGGGCTTGGGTGGGTGGGCTTTGAGGCCCTTTCCAACCAAACCCTTCTGATTCTGTGATTGTCTTTTGCTGCCAACTGCTGAGAAGTGACAATTTAGGAGTACCATTTTAGGAAGAGTGAGAGACTTGTATACAGTCAAGTCCAATGTCTTGGGAATGTGAGCAAGCATCTGGCTGGTTTGCCTCTCCAATGATCCATTTAATATGATTCTTACTACTTCCACTTTACAATTAGCTACACTTCTGCCAACTATCAGCCCGGGTCATCTTTGCATAATGTAAAAGTTTTGGAAAGAATGACTCCTTAGGCAGACCTTGGAAAGGGTGGGCTGCAGGAGAGATCGCTCTGAAATTCCTGTTACTTTGTGTGCCTCATGCCTCCTCTAAACAGAGGGAAAAAGCAGAGATGTCTGTGCAGAAGTGGAATAACATAGAAAACCATCAGTGCAAGGCTGTTTCAGTAACAGAGTTACATCCATGCCCACTTCCTTTTCTGTTCCGGGAGAACAGAATTTGCAGCAAAATGCAAATTCACCCTTTGCAGACCATGAAATGTATTCCAACACTAAACAGTAGCTCTTTAAACAGGAGAACTGGACACAATACTGCAGTTTAAAATGTCAGACTACTGCTAATTGACATTTTCCCTTTAGAAATTAGATCTGCAACAATGTTGTTCCCACTGCAGCCCTGAATAACCATCCTGCTGCATCAAATATTCCATCACCTGAGTACTCACCATCTGAGTAAATCTTGAAAAGATCACTTCTTGAAGTTTGTCTACAAAAAAACTCTGCTAGTCTAAGTCTGAGCAGGCATATTTGTAATGACTACTAATTATTACCATTTCTATCAAATTATTTTTTCTTCTTATATCCTTGAACAGCTTTGTTAGCTGAAACCGAGGAAAGGGTGGTATTTGTTTTATACTCCTCAAGTGGTTTTGATAGAAATAAAATCAAACAGCTACATTTTTTATTGTCTTCTTTACATCAGTACAAAGCAATTCACTTTGTGTGAAAGCACGAAAGCATGAAGGGGTGATAATATTGCAGTAAATAAAATGTCCACTATTTGGAGGCACATTCAAATGTTTGCAGGCCAGGAGATATTCAAGTGACCCAAATTTTCTAATAACTGTCTCTAGCCCTTGGACAGAATTAAGTAGCATAGGACACTTGGTCCAGGAACTGCTGTAAGATGGGATAGGCAAAGGAAGGCCTAAGAGGATGTTTCCAGGGGGCAAGTAGGGCAGATCAAGAGGAAGGTATCTGCAAAGTAAGACTAGTTGAAAGTTGATTGGGTTGCCCTTATTCTGAACTGCAACTACAGGAAAATATTGAATTAAGTACAGTGAGTATAATTAGGAGTGGCCAGCCATTTCAAAAAAAAAAAAAAAATACCAAAAACAACATACATTTCAAAAAAGTATAGCTTACTTGCAGCAATTTCTAGTAACTAAAATACATGCACTTGGTGTAAAATCTATTTGTGAAACCTTACTTATAAAAACAAATCCCCTGGTAAAGGATGCCCAGCATGGTATTAAATAATCTTACTGCTTTCTGTGTATCAGGGGTGGTGCGATACAGATCTGTCTCTGACTGCCCACTGAGTGTAACATGATACTTAAATGTGAAATGCTGCTAAAGCAACTGTGAGCCCATTGAAAATAAACCAGTTTATTTTAAGAACAAAAGGAAATTCTGTTCTATATCACAGCAAAACCATTACAGATGAGCAAGGCTGTCCATGGAAGTAAATAATGTAGAAGCAAAGAATAAATATATTATAGATTATGCTGGCTGCAGACCAAGAAGTACATTTCAGTATAATTGGTCTGTTGAAAGAATCGATCTGTGAGTACAATCTCTCTATGCCAAACCAAAGTAAGTATTATAAATCAGTGAGGCTATATCATTTGAATATCTGTAAGAAGAATGAAGTCATTCTAAGCAAACGTTTATGCACAATTTTTTTTTTTTTTTTAAACTGCAGTGTTTGCCTTGCGAAAAAAGAACTTGTGAGCCACTGAAAGGAATCTGGGCATCTCATGCAAGTTAACGAGCTGAGCGTCTCACCAGGGCAGATAGTAATGTCCTTGTTACTCAGACTGAGCTCTGGCTGACTGGGCTTCACCCCCTGCTTATACTGTATATTCCATGGGCAGACACTCACTTGTCACTTGGTCAGAGATCCTATCTCGTAGCATTTAAATACTAGTTGCGTGAGATTTAATCACGAGACTGTTTAGGCTGTCTCTGTGTTTGTGGCTACCTCATGAATCATAGCAGTAACTGTAAACTGAGAAGCAAACAGGTCCATCTTTTCACAGAGGTCCAACAAAATGAAAAATATATTCCTTTACTCTTAAAATAGCCCTTATCAAGTCATGAAATAAAAAGTTCAGAAATATGCAATACTCAGTATAAACACGTATGCAAATCATGCAACTACTTTTGCAGAGGATCTTCTTTTTAATACCTTTTTAATACCTTTTTAATACTTTTTAATATTGTAGCTATACAATGGAATCTGAGGGAATCTAGAATCATAGAATCACTCAGGTTGGAAAAGACTTTAAAGATCATCGAGTCCAACCATAATATAACCATAATCCCCTAACTAATAACCCTCCACTAAATCATGTCCCTGAGCACCACATCCAATTGGTTTTTAAACACATTCAGGGGTGGTGACTTAACCATCTCTCTGGGGAGCCTATTCCAGTGCTTAACCACCCTTTCTGTAAAGAAGTTTTTCCTGATGTCCAATCTAAATTTACCCTGGTGCAACTTAAGGCCATTTCCCCTCATCCTGTCACCTGTCACCAGTGAGAAGAGACCAACCCCACTCTCGCTGTAATCACCTTTCAGATATTGGAAGAGAGCAATAAGGCCTCGTTTTTCCCAGACTGAACAGCCCCAGTTATTTCAGTCACTCCTCATAGGGCATATTCTCCAAGCCCTTCACAAGCATTGTTGCCATTCTTTGGACCTGCTCCAGCACCTCAATGTCTTTTCTGTACTGAGGTGCCCAAAACTGAACACAGTACTTGAGGTGAGGCCTCACGAATGCTGAGTACAGGGGCAGGATTACTTCCCTAGTCCTGCATGGCATGGAGCTGCAACAGAAGAGTTTCAGCTTTGATATCAGGAAAAGGTTATTTGTCAGAGAGTGGTCAGGCACTGGTCATCAGGCTAGTGATCACAGCCCTGAACTTGCAGGAGTTCAAGAAGCATCTGGCCTGATTTTTGATGGTCTTGAGTGGAGCCAGGAATTGTGCTCAATGATCCACATGGGTTCCTTCCAACTCAGGATATTCTACAGTTCTATGATATGCGTAACACAGGGAGCTTTACTCCTTTCAGCTCTTGTTCAGTGCCCCTTGGTCTGATCCTCTGGCTCACAAGATAATGAGAAAGATGTATACTGTCCTACCTTGGCCATTGCAACAAGCATGCTTTCCTGAACAGCAAACACGTCATAGCTGAAGTGACATCCAGAGCACCTCTCTAAATGAATCAAAGCTTTTATATCATCCTAAAGGTAATATAACAGTAACCGATACACATTCAGACTCCTGTTGTTAATTATTTATTGTCATAAATTCTAGTAGCAGTAAAGCAGAACATGTATGTTGGTTTCACTCTTTTTACTTTAAAATGAACCATAAAAAATAAAGTAAGGGTAGCTTTTATTACCTGAGTATGGAAAAGTGCTTTACTGGTAATAGTGTTTTGTATGAAGTACATTTTTCCATTCATTTCTAACATACACAATTAACTTGCCTTCTAGTCCTGGTAACCTGTCTCCTCCCAAGGACTGGTGATCCTACATGCTCCCTTTCTCTTCTCTGGCTGAGAAGGAGATTGCTGCCCAACACTCATCCTCAGCACTTTGATCCCTATTCAGAAAGGCAGTTTGTCTCCTGCAGTTCATTCAAGATCGCTTTAAAGCCAATTATCTTTGCCTTGCATGGCGATACATGATAATTAATGGGCTTGGGTAGAGATGGTTAAGAGCTCTTTATAGCGATGGTACCCGGAATATATTGTATTATAAAGCTTTGTTATAAAGCTACAGTAGGTATGAAGCTTTTATCCAATGTTCCTGCGTTTTGTGTTACACCATTACATTTTAAGCTCATTGCACTTAATGAAAGTAGTATATCCTATCTTATTAATCAAAAGACAGCAAAGATGTCCAAAAGCCTCAGTCATTAGACATTCAGGATGAACTGAAGGACACTCATATACTTTGTGTATATGAGATGATAAAATCTTGTAACAGGATCTAAAGTATTGATTTGTCTTCTTGTATTCTCCTCCCACTCCAGTATTTTAATTTTTCTTAATCTTTTTGCTTGTCTTCAATGTCTTACTTCTAATCCCTAGAAGTGGAACTATGTCAGCTGATGTTTCATGTATGGTTAAACTGGTAAAAACAAACAAGCAAACGCATAATAGTTTGGGCTCAAAGATACTACAATAATCTTCTGAGTTTCAAATATAATTAATAGAATAACTTCACCTCAAGAAAATGAAATGGGGGAAGTTTGTAATCCTCATAATTTGTCTAATACGTACCTCAGAAAGACCAAGGTTTCTGTCTTTGTTATCCTGTACTATTTGTCATCAGTTAAAATGCAGTGTTAACCATGTAATGTCTGATAATTGTTACAGTGATAAAATTAAATTTCTCTATTGATATGTATTGAAATACATTTTTACGCTTTGAATGCACCTAATTCAAAGAGTAACCACAATTTATTAAAACACGATGCTTTGCTGAACATTCTGTATAAATTTATGAATGACCTCTGTCAAAGTGGAGAGTGCCTATTAATAATTTTGTCCTTTAAAACAAAGCAAACAAATAAAATATTTAAAGAACATTACAACTATCCTCAGGCAAGCTGTTGTAAGTTCAGGCAGTTCAGATACACTTAAAACATATAAAATGCATTAAATTAATAAATCAAAAAGCTGAAGAATCTAAATAATTTTCATTCTATTCTGGTATGAATGGACAATAACCATATATTTAAAGATGCACGTGTATATGTAATTTTTTTTTCTTTGTTTTGCTACATACAATGCTTTTCCTTGTTAAATCTTGCATGATGTGTTTTATCTCTGAGAGCAATTTCTTTTTTCAGAAAGGGCAGAAAAGGAAATGTAAAGTTATGGCACATCACATTTTTTCCATGTTGCTACCTGTGAAATGCTTCTAACTTCTAAGGTTCATCATCTCTTAAAAAAGATTAATTTTACTGGGTTCCTTTTTTTTCTTTTTTTTTGTCAGGTAGATGTATATGGTTCTTTTTTATTTTCTTTGTATGCACTGGGAGCTGTGAAAGGCAGTTTCTGGAGGAATTATGGAAATATGAAATAGGATGATCTTGTGTTGCCTTTGGAAGGTAGGCAACTGAGGAGCTAATTAGATGCTCATTACAGTAGGAATATAAACTGAATCAGTGGATGTCTCAGCAAAATAATCTGAGAGGAATCGCATCTCTCACAGCATATGTTGTTAAGTACATAAATGAATCTATGTAATGCTATGCCATGCCTAGCAGAAGAATATTTTACCCTAATTGGTCTTGATTCTGCTCTCATGTAAGAAACTGACAAAGATCTTACCAACTCCAATGTGTTATTGGCAACGTAAGGAAAAATTTTAATTCGTGGGACCATCATGGGTAAAAAGTTAGATAGTGTGCTAGGCTTGTCTCTACCTTTATGTTGTGTTCAGAAATGAACTACTCTCATGGGCTTCAACTACACTCCAAAAGGGCATTTATATTTGATTTCTTTGTGCTCTATATGATAGCATTGTATAAAATAAGTCTGTTCTTGCATTTGAAATACATTTCCTGTCTCCTATACCCTATGAGCAACATCAGTGCATCCTCAGTGCAGGCAGCTATCTGCTTTTTTATTATAATATATTAGGATTGCTATATTTTTAAAGATTTTTCAATCTAATAAAATCAGAATCAATCAATTTTTTTAATGTAGAGGTCTAAAACTGAGAACTGTTTCCTAAGAAATATTTTCAAGCTAAGATGCCTTCTGGAGTATGTAATAGACTCTACATGATTGGCCTAATTCTGCTCTCTTTACAGTTTTGTGTGCATATTGATGTTTTTGCAGTGCTCAGGCTATGAAAAATTGTGCATCCTTCTCTGTAGTTTAGAGAAAAATAAGTCATGACTGCTAATGATTTTATGCTATCTATTTATTAGAAATAAATGAGCATGGATGGTCGGTGATGCTTCATTTTGTAATGGTCTGCTAGTGTTTGTAAATGGGGTAATAATTTTTCTAGTACTTCCCATTTCACTCACTTGAAACTTGTTGCTGTCAAAGCCAAGAAAGGCAAGTCAAGCTGATAAGCTAGGAAGTGCCATGAAAAGTACTGAAGCAACACAAGAGCCTGTCAAATCAAGTGGCTCCTCCTTTCAATCACAAGAGGTTCCAGGTCTGAAAAATAAGAGCAGAATGATTTCTGAGAGTTAATTGGAAACTTCCTTTTTTCTGCTGACCGTTGTCCTTGAGGACCTGCCAGGCTGGAATGGATTTTAGGAAGATGCCCAGTCCATCTCCATGCTGTGGTTGCTATCAGCTGTAACTGTGTTATTCCTGGCAGTTGTCTATTTATCTTGTTCTTAAAATTCACTAGAGAGAGAGAAGCCTTCCAGGCTATTTATTTCAGTCTAACACTATTTGTATTGTTGTGTTTCTTTTGTATAAGCCAAATCTTTTTTTGCTATGACCTAAGTTCAGCTGTTTATCTATTTACCATGACACAAACACAATGTTCTTTTTATGCCTTCTAAAACTTCTTATTTTTATACCAGCCATTCTGAGTCATTTTTGAAATACAATTCATCTGTTTTAGGTCTCAGGCCACATTAGCTGTTCTTTTCATTCACCTCATTTGATTTATGGTGTTCTTCAAAGTGTGCTTTCCAAAACTGTTCCTTGCATTCCCATTGGACTTCTAAGAAGGTGTAATTCATCTGATTATTGATTATATTCATCTTTCTAGTATTATGAAATTGGAAGGCCATGCTGCAGTTTGTAGTCCCAGGGTGATAATCAGCTTTGGTTTACCAAGTAAAATGAGAGTAAAACCTAAAAAAGGGTGTCTACAGTACCTGATGTCAACAACCTTAAGGCTACCTTTCTTTAGCTTGCTTCCATGAGTGTTATAAGAGATTGAATTTCTGTAAACTTTCTGTCAGATTTTAAAATGAATGTAAGGATTTGCAATATCAAAACCATTCTATTTTAAGTAGAGTGAGATTTTGGTTTCTTTTCAACAAACTGCTTCTAGAATTAATTAAGATTTCTTCAAGAAGAATCTCAGTCTTTGGAGGGGTGATGATAGAAATGAAATGACACCTGAACATGTGTGTTTCTCCTTAGGTATGTTTTATCTTCATTGAAATAGATATAAGACTTTTAAGAGGGAGTCTATAAATCAATTAGTTGTTTTTTTTTTTTTTTCCAGAGAATCCTTTCATGTGACAATATCTCATCCTCCGAAATTATGATCTTTCTCTTTTCAAAAAAGCCAACAAAAAACCACAGCATTTTTGATAGAAAATATTTCAAGTCCCAGTTAGTAAATGATTTCAGGGATCAAAGTTTGATTATTAAAGCAAATCCTAGAATGCAAGCTTTGAAAGCTTTTTGCTTCCATATAAATAAATTAAGAAGAATCTAAATAACTGTTGGGAAAAAAACCAAAAACACAAAAACGTTCAAATAGATTAAGGACCTAAGTTATTAGAATCATTTTATAGTACCTTGCAATCCTGATCACAGATTCAAATCCTTTTCAGCAGTGATGCAAGTTGAAAAGATAGTACTCGCCTGAAAATTAATGGTATTTGTCTTGAGGAACCAAATAACAAAGTTATTCAGATAATAGCAGGATGCTTGCTAATAGAGGATAGCATATAAATCTACACAGATAAATGACAAAGCAAAAGAAAACAATCGCTTTGTTAGAATTGTTATAATTGATACACTGTTCAAGGCTGAGGCAGGTCAGGAAAATAGAAAAATAAAAGTAATTAAAATAAGGCCCTGTGGGAACCTGCCTTTTTATGTATGAGGGAAGGAATAGGGATAATTCTACAATTATCATTTAAAGAAAAAATGAAGTGGAAGACTAATTATTATAAAGTTTCATGTAATTTAGGTACAATTCATAGCAGATTATCTCTACGTACAACGGTGTTAATGATAAAATTTATACCTTTAAGTCTTGCTAGGCTTTGATTCCTCTTCTCACTACTGAAATACATTGTATTAAAGTCAATTAGAATCCACAGTAAGCCTCTGAGCACCTCACCTTTGTACTTGGATCAAAGTGAGGTATGCCTTTGAGGTTAGGGGTGAATTCAAATCAAAAGCTCATAGAGTGGGAAGAAAAGAGTGTTCTCCAATACGGACAAGGCAGTTCTTTCCAAAAAGCTTTTTGCTATTGTTAGGAGCTATGGTAATATTTTCAAAAGTTGCTGCTTTGTAGAACAGTGTGTGTATATTGCTTTGAAGTTAAATTTTCAGAATGTTGCAGCTAAAACCAGACAAAACTTTTGTAGCCCAGTAAAAGGCCCGAGTAATCTTATTTGGACACAGTATTCACTGTGTCATAATTGAAGTTCAGCTTCAATCAACGGGCTGGTTCTCCTGGAGGTTCAGGCGACCTCTTCTATTTGAAACGAAGCAAACTTGACATACAGTGAAGTAGCATTCCAGCCTGCAATGGGAATTCTTCCTCACAGTGCATCTCAACCCCTCTTCTTTAATGCAATTTATTATTTTTTCCTCATTTTCAATAATGCCAATACCTGTTTCTTGCACTAAGTTTCCTAGAGGTTTGTTTTCACATCTTGTGTTTTGTGAAGTAAAGGAGACAGCGTTTCCTTCTTTCATTCCAGCAAGCAGAATAAGTGAATTGAAAATTGAAACCTATTGCCTTTTTCACCTGGCTTGGCAAAAATAGGAGCTAGCAATATTTTTCTATTGTGGCTGCTATTACTTCCAAGTGGCCTATAACTCAATCTGGAGTTAAAATCTGCAAATCTGCAGTTCTGCAATCTGCCCAGAAAATAGTCTCATAATGTGTAACACTGTAAGGTAACAAAGTATAATGTGGGAGATAATAAGCAGATGATCATATAAAGCAATAGTGCATACAGAAGAAAGTGAACATTTGTACTAATTTGTACTATTTGTACTGATGTTGTCCTGTTGCAAGACTGTTATCAGGAACTGGAGAGCTTCCCTTTTTCTCTCTCTCAAGGATTACGTGGCTTTCCATTAAGTTTTAAAATTGAAAAAGATTATATTGACTATTTTTATAGGAGAAATTTTGATCTGGGACCTTATGTGTGGGAGTGTAAGCAAGAGCATAACCCTGTAGAGGAGCTGCAATTTGGACTGGCGCAGCCCACCCTGCAGCTGTCCATCAGCTGGTTCTCTTGTCAATCCAGTATCACTGGGTTGGAAGGAAACAGAAAAGACAGAGCTTTCCAGTGGAGCAAAAATCAAGTCTGTCTCATTCGTTTGCTAACCTCCATGGGGAGAGAAGAAAATGCTTTCCTTAAAAGGACAATAGCATCACTAAGAGATCACACCTTCTTTAATGAAAAATTGAGTGGAATTACAACATTTATTCATGGTTGCTAATGTAATAAAATTAAAGTCTAACTGTTGAAAAGGAGATGCTGAACAACATGATAATATACTATTTTTATCTTCATTCTGCTGACATGTCCCATGCAATTAGCTCTTATTTAATAAGAAGTGATAAACTTTAAAAATGGAAGGAATTTCTTTGAGAATGAGATATACCTTGTGGATGACCTGTACAGAACTACACTAACATACAGATAAAACTGTAAGTATCAGTAAGTGAGGGAAAAAAATCACAAAGCTTGAATAAAGTTTCATGCTTATGCTGGTAAGTTTCATAATTCTACTAACTTTTTCTCTTTTAACAGATTTCTTTAAAACCTTTCAAATATGCCAAAATGGGAGCTTTTCTGGAAATATATTCAACTCTGGCAAGAGCAGTTTCATAGGTGTCTTTGGTTTAGGGTGTAGAAAGAGGGCTTACTGACTTTCTTGCTCTTCCTGACTTGCATTTTAGATTGTGTGTTTTCTGATGAACCTTCATGCAATATAGTGTTTTATCGAACCCTTACTTACACTTATATTGATTAGTCATTTCTGCATAAGGCTTTGATTTATGAAACATGTTATTGGTCTGAAAGGTGTGCTTTGAATTAAGAGCTTGGTTTTGTAAGTGGAATGACGTCTTGAAAATGACATCTTGCAAAATCACGTTCTGCAGTTGCACTAGATGACCTTCACAGCTCCCTTCCAACTATTCTATTCTATTCTATTCTATTCTATTCTATTCTATTCTATTCTATTCTATTCTATTCTATTCTATTCTGTTCTGTTCTGTTCTGTTCTACCCGACCCTGTCCTGTCCTGTCCTGTCCTGTCCTGTCCTGTCCTGTCCTGTCCTGTCCTGTCCTCTCCTCTCCTCTCCTCTCCTCTCCTCTCCTCTCCTCTCCTCTCCTCTCCTCTCCTCTCCTCTCTCTCTCCTCTCCTCTCCTAAAATTGACCCTAAAAATCAAATCTTATTTTAACTTCTCACCATCCCTTTCATTTTAATTGGAAATAAATAAAATTATTTTTCTCCTAGTGGAGTCTGTTTTAATTTTGTAGCAACTGGCAATTTATATCCCTGTTTTAAGGCTCTGATACAGAAATTACTGGAGTGATCCATTTTAAATATACATGTAAGAATATGCAGCAGAAAGACAATCCAGTCCTTCCCATTCACTTTCATGATTATGAAATAGATTTCCATTTTACATAACAGACAAAGTAAAATTTGGAGAGCCATGTAAATAACTTGCTTAGTTATTTTAGTAGGTTATTTTCAATTAGAGTCATTCTCTTTTTTTGTGGGAATATGCCTGGAACTATAGAAAATGTTGTTCAAAATACCAAGGAGACAGAGACCTGTTCATACACTGATTTTGGGATAAGTTACAACTGTTTTTATTTCTATTTTTTATTTCGTAGGAGAGCAATGGTAACAGAGGGAAGTTTTTAATTCAGTACTTCCAACCAGCTACCATTCTATCTCTGGAAAGTTTGTAGGTTTTTTTTTTTTAATGGTGGTCTTGTGGAGGAATTATATGAACCCATAAAATCAGTGCTATTTCTTTTGCAAATAACTTTGTTCAGAATATATTTTAAATAGCATATTTGAATATGGGCAGAGGAGATTGCACATATGGCATTTGTGAATTACAACTTGAAGCAATTAGTTTTAGAAGGAAAATATTATATGTACAGGCTGAGCTTTAGTCATGGCAAATCGTAAACATGGTTGCCATTTGACTGCAATATTGCTAGTCTATTGATTAGGCTCGTAAAGTATATTACTGAAGTTCTCAGCATTTTTTGAGTGTGAAAAAGGAAGTCATTGTTGCTGGTGTCAGTTTGTTATTTTGATGTACACTCTAGGTGTGCTCGACCATGCTGCTCTTTGCAGTTTTTATTTCCGCATTCTCTTTCATTGCTCTGGCAATATTCTCCATTTGCCATGTGTCATAGTCTCCGTCTCCAATAGCACTGTGGTAAACTTAATTGACTCCAAGCCCCATCATTATACTGAGAGAGGTTATATAATGTTTCATTTTAACATAAAAAATTCTTCACCCCAAGGAAAAGCATTCTGTGTATGACATATGGAGACATATAAAGTGCTGTTGGTGTAAAGATTCAGAGATCGCTCATTCTGTACTTCACATGTTTTATGACATTGTCATATTCCCTCCTGTCACTTGATGTTCTCCCCATGGTTACAAGCTTTTAAAGCATCAATCCAGCCAATCAGGGATTCCCTTGAATTTTGAATTAAACATATATCTAGTAAACACTTTATTCTTGAATTGACGTAAATAAACTAAAACTAAAACAAGGTGTTTATTTTTTTCACATATGTAGTAGTTTAACAGTTATATATCTTCTAATTGTGGATATCTTACATCATTGAACTTTCACTCTCAATGGTACTGTATGTCCCAATCATTATTATAGACACAAAAAAGGGATGTTTTAAAAAAGTCTTTGCAAAATGACTCTTTCACAGCCTATATGTCCCACTTACAGGTGCCGAAAAATTAACCCCTTCATTTGAGAGACACCAGTACATTACTCAAAAATAGAAGTCACAAGATGGATCAAACACAAGACATATAAGCTTCCCTGCTCTCTTAAAAGTCTGATAGTAGATCTGAGCTGTAGGAGGAGTGTGAAATTGCATAGCAAAGTACAGGAGTACAGAATGAATCTGCTTGGGGAGCAGGAAGTTATTTGATGGTGTCTGCCTATTTTATTCTTACAGAACTGGAGAAGGCAGGAGCAAAGTGAAAGTAATTCCTATCTTGAAAAAAAAACAAACAGACAGCTATTTTCACTTCATTATGTGTTTCATTGTGCTTATTTGCTTCCTGGGTGAGTGAAATCAGGAGGAGGGGATTATTTTGAAATTTAACACTGCTATACTATTTCATGAATGCTCACCTATTTGAAGATATATTTCGAATACCAGAATAGACTGATTGAAACACAAATTTTTAGTAACAGACAAGGAGTTTACTTTCAAAGTGCTAATTTGAAAAACGAACCTCAATCCTCACTCTGTGAGATATATACTACTCAAGCCCCCAAATGTCTTCAAAGCTTTATGAGTGGGTTGCTTTGGCTAAGTCTCATCTCCCCATGCTAATATTGAGGAGAAGAGCATGTGACATAAAAATTATTACAGCAGATCAGAACTACAAGCAAACGCTTCTAAAACTATTATCCTCATTTTGGATTGCTGGCACCATCTTTAACCAATGCCTTTCTGCTATCTGGTGCTATGTCTTCAAAAAAAAATCGCACAAATTCTTGCTGTACTGTATGTGATCAGAAAGGTGTTGCACTGCATGAGTCATAATGGAGAGAAAAGATTTTTGCAAGAAAACTATGCTTGCAGATTTAGAGGAAGTAAAACAGAAATCATATTAAGTGATATTTTCCCGAACCAGTACTGTAGAGACCTTAAGCTTTTCACAACATCAGTCATTATTTCCAGTAGAGATCTGAGGGACAGGAGAGTGCACTTGGGTGGGACTGTCTGCAGATTCAATAGGATTGGTTGCAAGTACTTAAAATGAAACTTCAGAATGATATTGACAACTTAGAGAGGTGGTCTCAGATAAGTGAAATGTAGTCTGACACTGACAAATATGCAGTCTTAGCTAAATGTTTTTCAGAATCAAGATAGATTAGCTGGTGACAGTTCTATGGAGGAAGATCTTGAGATTACAACAAATAACTCAATATCAAACTTGTGAAAGAAGTAGTGTAAAACTAAATTTGTAAATATATGAAAGTCCTGAGAAACAGGTATTTGCCGTCCCAGGCACAGGGGAGCCTGCAGGGCTGAGAGAGTTTTGGGAAAAGATGTTAAGGGATAAAGTGGCTAAAATAGACAGGGTCATAAGAGGATCAACAAATGACTGAGGATGTAAAAATCCTCACACTCTCTGAACTTATGGTGAATTACAAAGAAAGAACAGGATAACATAAGGGAGAATGGGTGGGGAACACAAATGCTACAATAGGGCAGGTGAGCACCAGGGAATGCTGCTCAATAGAGTTTAAAAGAAAAGGTGCAACATGAGACATGGGAGAAGATGCATGAAAATAGATGTTCAGAAATAATTGGGGATAAAGCAGAGGAGAAGAAATGGAAGAAACACATGGGATAGAACACTGCTAGGGATATAACTGTAGATGAACTCTTGGAAGAGGGTGTTCAATGCAAAAGGAGGTACATCTGATGGTCTGCAGCCCATCTGGGGTAAGGACACTACTGGGGAACTGTGGCCCTTGAGCAGTTCCCACAAGTAGGCACATCCTGAGTAACTGTCATCTATACAGGACTCGTTCCAGAGTACAAGCACCTCACAGAAGACTGTTATCCACTGATGACCCATGCTAGGGAAGGACACTCTTCAGGGACTGCAGCCTCTATAGGGCCCAGCAGGAGCAGAGAGGCAGAAGTAAATGTGGAGCCATGGAGGAAAATGAGAAAGAAGAAAGGATTGGCAGAAACAAAACATTACACACTGGCTTCATTAAAGGGATTGAGTGTGTAACTGAATGTAACATGGCATCAACAGGAAATGAAAGTAGGAAGTGGGAAGAAGAGTTGTACTGAAGCTAAAGTCAGGGTAAAGAGTTGAGGAAAGTGTTTCTATATGGACAGGCTTATTTGTTTGCATTCTTGTTTTCTGAATATCTGAATCAGTAGCAAAGTTTGTTTTGATCAGTAACAAAAAATTAAATAAAATGATATGAGTTGAAGCCTCTTTGTCCACAACGTGATGAGTATTGGACTTGGGTTAGATATTGTGACAAACTTTCTAATGGGCTAGATTCTATCATGGCAGGTTTGAATGTTGCTGTGATACACATGCTAAGTAGGGATCACCTAATCACAGGACTGATTTCTTTTATCTCTTCAGATACATTTAGAGAGCAGTGCCTTTCTCTGTTTCACTGCTAAAACTCTACCTTACAACTCTTTATTGTAAAGTCTTATTCTCTTAACTTACAAGTCTTAGAAGCCTTTACCTTTCAGTTTCCTGCTCCCTTATACATTACTTTAAATATTTGCTCCTTGGTTCCTTACTGTCCCTGGTCTTGATAATACACAGAAGCATTCCACTCAATATCAGCAGACATGACTCTCATTTCTCCATATCCCTCCAGTTTTTCATCTCCCATTGCAGCTACAACAAAGGGGTTTAGTATTAGCTCATAGTTATTGACAATTACAGAAAATTCCAAAGTGAGGCTTAACTAATGAGATACCAGGCTACTTGCTAATATCATTGCTTTGATTGCTAGCATGAGAATTAGATTTGGGAGTCCAGTAAATAATTGGGTAAATCCTTTAGAATATGTCTATTCCTAAAAGTGTGTAATTAATGCCATCCAATTAGAATTCAGAATTCCACACAGTTGGGACCGAATGGAGCAAATAATTATGCTGGAGGTGTGTACAAATTAATCTGCATTTACAAATGCCAAACTCAATTAAAGACTTTGACTTTTCAAAGATCACATGAATATTGCCTTTTGAGATAGCAAATTGACTACCTCAAAGATTTCCTGTGGGTATATTTCATACTAAACTTTCATTTTTTATGAAGGACTGCATGACTGTAATTCTTCTTTGTGTCTCAGATTTCCCACTGGTAACACACAAAATATTTCTCACTCAGATCCTTTCTTGCAGCTTAAAACATTTCAGTGCAAATAATATTTTTTTAAAATGTAAATTTGATAACTCTACCAGATACAGCAGCAAGCAGAATCCATTCTGAAATTCAGCAGAACTATGGCTGAAGGTTTCTATCCAGAATTAAATAACATAAGTGGTTCTGCAAGGGGGTAGAAAAGAATACTGGGTTGTCTTTGAACCTGTATGTGTCTTCCCTATTTAAGACTCATCACAATTTTTTTTGAACTAAATGGCTTTTTTTTTTTTTTTTTTTTTGGTTAAGAGTCATATTTCTTATCATAGAGCACAGAATATGTTTAGTGTTAGTAGGTACTTTTAGACCAGTGGTGCCATGGTGTGGGCACTCAGTTCTGACCAGAGATGTTTGTGCTACCGTTTTCAGCCACTGTCTTGGGAGCAAAGGCTATTAAGTCTTGGGACAACTCAGCACGGAAGGTTTTCACAGTGGGCCCTGATTAGAAAACAAGCTCTCTGCAATTAATTGTGTTTGTACCATTTGCTTTCTATGCTTACATTACAATAGAGTTTCTATAATTTCATTTTAGGTAGTTTTGTTCACTGGGATTTCATCACAAGATGCGGTATAAAAACTGGGAAATCTTACTGTGTAATGGTCTGTGATGTTACAATAATGGCCAAATAATCTGGCATTATTGCTTACATTCTGCAGTCAAATGATAAAAGTCATCTCCATCTTAAGGTGTATAACCAAAAACTTAAACAAAGGAAATTTCTCTTAAAACTATAATCCTATATTTTTCAGGTTTTTTTTTTAATCTTTTGATCTCCATTTTATCTTCATTGAGCACTACTTTCCTTCGCACCATTACAGTTTTTCTTCATTACATGAAGTAGTTGAATCATTTAAGATTTTACTAGATATGAAGATTGGTTATTTTACTTACACCTTATCTGCTCTGGATTCATTGTTAATGGAAAAACACACTTAGCACACTTGCCATGCTTCTATAAAACACCTGCTGATCTGAGTTTTCTGGTATTCCTTTTGCTTGAATTGAGGTGTTACAATTCCTTCTCATGCTAGTAAGCTAGTTTTTCTAACCAGCTTTCAATTGTGATCCCTCTCAAAATATTAGCTCTTCAGTTCATGTACCTTTGGCTGGAATAGGATGTCACTATGGCAACAAGTTTAGTACGGTAGCCATATTGTTCCATCTTTCTACAATCTGTCTTATTATCAGCTCCAGATCACTTTTTTTTTTTCTTTTTTCTTTTTTTTTTTTCCTTAAATATCTTCATTTCCAAGGAAAAGAGCTTGAGAATAGCCGATTCACCCTGCTCTGATATTTCCACAGGATTCCTAGCATCAAGTGCTGCTCTTTCTGTCAAACTAATTGTTCCAATTTATGTTGGTTTAGATTCACAGACAGTGTCTGAAAATTCTGTGCTGTAGGCATAGGCATTTAGACAATGTCACTCACTAATGTTAAAACAACTTCTTGGTTAAACCTTGATGGCAAGTCTAACTTTGTCCTTTTATTAGTTCTAAATCAAGAGGATAGAGTTCTACTTTTTCTTTTTTTCTTTCTTTTGGTATATACTATGTACTTCTGAAATATTTTAGAACACTTGGAAAATGGGAACTGACAGAGATAATGCTGAAGACCTTTAAAAGAGAAATAACAGTTCATCTAAATATATAGTTGAAAAACAATGAAGTTTGGATTAATTTCAGCACTTTTAATTCAAACACTTAAAGGAGGGAGAAAAAAAATATCATAAACTCATCACGTGCATATACATGTAGACAGATTATAACACACATAAGGATGTGTATAAATGCATATAGACAATTCATGTACAATATATAAATATGCAAATAATCCATCCTTTTTAAAAAGCATTTCCTATACCCGTTTTCCACTAAGACTGGAAATGAACATTAAATCCCAGCAAAACTATATTTTCCTTTTTCGTGTCTCTGGCTACAGCACTGGGAACTTTCAGAAAACATTCATTCAAGAAAAAATTACAGTAGAATGGTCAGAAAGAACAACATGGTCTCCTTCATACAAATCCCTTACAAAATGAGAACTTGACTGCGGGGGATGGATGACGTGTGGAGAAGTATTGCAATATGTTCTGCACAATGCAGTTTTATTATCTGCCCGTGTGCTGCTGATCTCAGCACAAATGCCCAGTGGCTCTGATTATTCTCAGGCTCATCTAGCCGACAGGAGCGGAGCTCGAGTCTCCCTGACTGCAATGTGCAGGGCAAGTGCTCAGCAACAAAGCAGCAACAGTAGGCCATTCATGGGCTGACTAAGACAAAGATTAGGAAACAATAGTTTAAAGATAGAGGCAAAGACCATTCTCAAAATCCATTTTTATTATTGTTTGGATTTTCTGATTGCTTCTTAAAATATTTTTTAAAAAAATCATTAATTTACAATACTGTCTTTTTCAAACATAGCTTTCTCTTTGAAATATGTAGATCTAATATTTAGGTTCTCAGTGTTAAGGGTGGTATAAATAATCCTAGTTGTAGATCAGTTTGAAAACAACTTTTTACATCTCAAGGAGAATCCTTTCTTATTTTTCTTGTTTATACTTCCTATTTAATTGTTTTTCTTTTTTGTAAAAAAGATAACACAGATGAGAGCTCCATAGGAGATCTGCAGTCTGATACATCTCTCTTTTTTTCCACCTTTCTAAATTAGTAATGGATTTATTAACAATAAAGTATATATAGTGCTAAGTAGAAAGGCAAACTGTCTCTGGCATAGGGCACTGATAAGATTTCAACAGCAGATCTTAAATCAGTGCTCTGGACTGAAGAAGAAACTATATACATATAATTAAATAAACCCTCTCAAACTTATCCTAATTTGAAGATTATAGTGAAAAGAAATTGCAATACGCTATCTAGCTATTAAAACATGTTAGCAAACAGAGCAGAAAAAATAGCAGCTGGTAAACCAGCTATTATGGAAGGCAAAAGAGTTTCATCAATTTTTCTTTCTGTCTAAGAGTTTAACAAATTCAGTTGCTTTTGTTGAAATAATGTTGGGTTTCAGAGCACAATCCTTTTAGACAGTATAATGAAGATATTGCATTTACAGTCAGAGTCTCAAGCTTATTAGTCAAAAAGATGGGATTAACAATATACAGTGTCTGTTTCAAAGCATTTCAGTGTCTTGTATTTCATGTGCAACATAGGATACTAACAGAAGCAGAGAAAGAAGAGTTGATGATGCAGTTCAACGTGGATACTTGGGATATTTCTGCGAGAAATACAAAAAAGATAATTCTATGCAACTGATAAATATATATCCATAGTTAGTGTATACTGATGAATATTCACCCACTATACCCAAATAACTATCATGCTCTGGTAAATAGGTAAATAGTCATTTTCTTATCAGACAGAAAATAAAAACATCTGCATTCTCATTTTTTTTTTCCCCCAGTCTCTTCTTTGCTGTAAGTTTTTGAGAATTCCAGTACCATCAACAAATATATTCCATACCCCTTTCAGCAGTGGGAAGTTTAACACAAAGAAAAACAGAGCAACACCTAAATTGAAGATTATTTTAGCAACACTGAAATTTTGTATATGTGAATCACCAAGAGGAATTTGAAACACTTTGAATGGCTGTTTTGGGGATTTTTTTTTCCCCTAAAGTCTCATTTGCATCCATCTCTGCATGAAATTGGAGAGGCTTGAGGGAGGCATAGATGTAGAGAAATGAGTAGATTATTTAATATATATCTGTGTACAAATCAACTGAGACCCAGTATGCAAGTATGCTTAGTTTATTTCACCAAGTACAAAGCTAAGCAGGAGAGACTTGTAGTACTGTGGGTTTCTAGGGTACTGCTGAAGAGAAAACTATATCTGCACTATGTAGCTTATTAGGTCATGGCAAACATGTTTATGACCTGAATGTTATTTTCAAGATGCCTATAGAATTTCATAGATTACTTTGAAGTAATCTCAATCCTTCATCTTCTCATTCCTGTATTTTTGCACTCCTGTTCTAATGCAGTAAGAAAATACTTAAAGCCTTGCATTGATCTCCAGAGGCCCCTTTCAACACCTACAATTCTGTGATTCTGTGATCTGATCTTTCTTCCTCCAAAATTTGTAAATACATGCAATAGGAAGGACTCTGTCTCTATGAACCCAAACACATCAGGAAAGTAGCTAAGTGCTTTAAAATTCATAACTTTAAATTTAGTGTTTTCCTAGGATAATAAAGTGGAGTGCTTTATTATCCTAGGACCTTAATACAAAGGAAGCCTAGGGAAGATTTCCACACATCTGGAAGTCCAAGGAGTCTCCTTAGGGCATCTTACAGAAGAGAGCAGCATTGTTCTATGTATTCTGTTCACAGGTATGTTAGGCTAATGTGTGCAAGAAGTCAGATACAGACTAATCAGAGGAACCTTTGATGAACTTCTTTTCTCTCCTCTGTAGATTTGCACCAACATGTTCTTGAATAAACAAAGAAAAATAGCTGGAGGGAAAGGGAAGGAATGAAAGACTAACATATAATGGAGTAATTAGACTGTTTTGATTCTGTCAGTATCAGGCTTTTGGGAAAGAGAAAGCACCTCATAGAGCTTGGTATCTACTAAAGAGATGCATAAATAAGAGTTGCTATTTCTAAATGAGTATGTCAGACACAGTAGTGTGGTTTTTTGTTTTTTTTTTTTTGGAAAGTCTTCTGGTTTTGTTCTTACCTGTGATATTTTTTCAGTTACTATTAAAAAGTTTTAAATAGCATGGGAAAATATATATTTCTATTAAAGTCATCCAGTGAATGTATTACTTTTAGTCTTTTAATCCTAGAACCAGTTTTGTTATGAATTATGCAAGACGACAATATAAATATTGAAATGATGTCTGAAAACATAGCCAGGAAGCCTCAGTGCATGTTTTCCTCTGTCATTGCTAGAGGAGTCAACATAGAATATAGATAAATACCTCATGGACCTAATGCCAACCCGAGGGCCAGTTCTATCAGTTCTGTCTGTTGTAAGAAGCTGAACGGGAAGCTCTGAGTACCAACCATCCTGAATTTAAAGCAATTCTCCATAGAATTAATTCATGCTTTTTTTTTTCCGTATTACAAAACCATATTAAAAAATAAAATCAGTGAAAATATCGGATGGGGCTTTGAGCATCCTTGGGGGGGAGGGCACAGGTGTTGGAACTCTGTGATCATTAAGGGTCCCTTCCTATCCAAAATGTTCTAAGATTCAACCATTCAGTGACTGTGATTCTGTGATTCTATGTTTGTATGCTACAATAAACAATCTGTTCTGTAAAGACAAAGTGCCCTTTATATCTAAATGATACTCTTATGGTATCCTATGTCACTGATACATAGAATATTTTCCAAAGATAATGTGCTTTTTGTACCAATGCCAACATGTAAGTCCTGTCATTGAAACCTTATACCTAGGACTGTGAAGACAAAATACCAGATTTGTGAGGAGAGGTATTCACATCAGTGCCAGGGAAGACTGTGCAAAGAGGAAGGACGAGCAGAGAGGAGCTGTTATGAGCTGACCACATCTCCCTTTTCCTGTTCTCCTAAGCCATTCAGTGCTGGAGGAGGTAGAGAAGTTAGGGTTGAAGTTCAGCCTGAGAAAAGGAAAAGGAGAGCTATTTTAGTGTTTGCCCTTGTGTCTTAGTACTCAAACCTATTTTAACTGGCAATAAATTAATTTTCTCCAACTGAAGTCTGTTTTGCCCATGACAATAACTGGTCAGTGATCTCCCTGTATTTGTCTTGACTTACAATGTTTTTCATCTAATTTTCTCTCCCTGTTCTGTTGAGTAGGGTGGAAGTTAGCCCATCACATTTTACAATCACTGGACAGTAAAAAAGGCTAAAGTCAGCAAAAGCATTCAGCATAGTTTTGGATCATGCCTGAGACGTTGCAATTTATCATCACTTCTGTGTGTTGATTTCACTGTTCTTTTTTTTTTCTTTTTTCTTTTTTTTCCTTTTTTTTTTTTTTTTTTCCTTCATCAGACTGAACTGGTTGACTGAAAAAGCTTTCTACATGCTTTTCAAGCTCTCACAACACTGGCCTGAGGCATGTAGAAAATGAATGTTTCAAGTGGAGTCTTCAAGGTCTCTTAGAGAAGCTTGGGTTGTAGCCAGCATGGGCTCTCATGAAACTTCATTTCTTTGAAAATGGCTTGCTTTCATTTCCTTCGATAGTTGGACACTTTACTAATGTCAGGTAAAAAAGTTGAAATCTCTGGTAAAGACTGCATTATAACCTGCCTGGCAAGAATATTTGGAATGACTATTTTTGTAGTTTGCTTCTTCATATCACTTTTGTGGAGCTGCACTGCCACTCCAAATGCTTTCTTTAGAGTTTATGAGCATTATTCATTTTTTAATGGATACATCCAAGACTTGATGGAGTCTTCTTTTGATTTATAATAAGATACTATCATTGCAGCACAGCTACAGCAGAATTCCTCTGAAACTTTCTTTTTAATACCTACTAGGACTAATTAACATTATTGGATAATTCATCACATGACTGAATTGTTCATTGTCTTTTCTCATTGTAATACTCTTAGTATGTGTATTAACTCTGTTGTAATTACACCATAATTAGTGTCACAGCAATACAACCAGGGAATTAGTGGTAACTGGTAGTAACAAAAACTGTTACTACTCTATAATTGCATCTGTAATTACCAAATAACTGTTGTAACTATGTAATTTAAAGGGACGCCAAAAAACAAACCCTTCCACCTCTATATGAAAAAGATATTGTACAGACATGTACAATACATTAATTTTTTTTTTTTAATTGGAGAGAAATAAAGCTCAAAGTTTTGTCTCAGTGAAGATATATCTGGAATATATTCCCCCTCACACAAGACTGCCCCCCACCTCCTTATGTATTTATCTGCTATTTGCATATAATAAATCATTTCTATTTTGAATTTTGGAATGCTATAATAATTTATATATTCTCCAGAACTCCAACATTTGCTACGTTTCTTTGTAGAATACCCCTGTTTTTAGACACTTGATCTGCTTAAATTTTGGCCTGCTGTTTTCAGGTGGCATTTCCAACTCAGGTTAGTTTATTTTCCATGTAGATGTCACACAAATGCTGTTGCTGTGAATGAAAACGCCAAAAGTAACATATACACAAATTTGCCTCAGAACTGCAAGCCATATATGTGATTCCAAGTGATACCATAGCCTAGGTAACTAGGAAAAAGCTAACATACCGTATTACATTACTGTGAGCATATTGCTTCTGGGACATTTGTTAAAATGCCCTCTATGTGACAATCACACTGGCCTCTGGAAATGTGCTACTTCTCTAGGAGCTGATCTGACATCCATTTAGTAGTGATGTAAATGAGCCCAAATGAGCCCTTCTTCCTACAGTCTGACACATAGTGGAAGGTATGGAAGGTTTAATTATGTCTCCATGAGGCCCAATTGTGAGATAGAAACTCAGGGATTTTAGTTCCTGGCTTTGCTGATGATCCTGAGTAGAGTTTTAATTTATCATCTTCCCTAAGACATTTTGAAACCACTAATGGGTGGTATTCACCCATAGGTTGATTTTATTTCTGAAATTCCATGAGCTATACATGAAAGATGAACATAGATCAGATCACTCCACACCACCTTCTGTCTCTTTTCCAGATGCTTCCCCAGAACCATGATAACACGGAGTCTCAGAAAACCGGGTTTGGCCTCACGAGCAGGAGAAACTACATGGAAGCCAAAGAAGAATCAGATCAGCCTCTCTCGCAGATTAAGTTTCACAATTTGTTTTGCTCTGGATGAGAGTGTGCTGCTATAAACCGATTGCAAGAGTAGTATTTTGCTCTGCTTCCTCCGGTGTCTGAAATACTCTGATAGTGCGAGTGGTATTAAACATTGTGATGTCCTAAGAATTAATGCATGGGAAAGTAAACTTCATGTGGCTTTCTAAACTAGCATTTAGGTTGAGTCTGTGGGTTAGGGGTTAATCTGGTACAGAAAACAATGTTTCCTTTACTGATTGGAAACTACTTTTCATTCTTCAGACATATGTCTATTGAGTCTGGTCAGTACGCATTTTGAAAAATACGATAGAAAATATAGAACGATGATGCATAATCTGACTTCCTAAAGATACTTAGTAAAATTTCTGCAACACCAACAGAGTTAGAGGAAAGAGAAAAGAGACTAAAAATGTGTTTTGATTTCATTTAAGATATAGTGAACTAAATAGTTGGCGAATTTTGCAAAGGCACAAATCACTTTGCTGTAAAAGACAGACAAACAAAATTTTAATAGTATTTTTTTGCAAATTTAGACCTCGCCTTTAGTCAGCAGAGGAACTTCACTAACTTTTACATATATTAACTTTTCATTTTAGTTGCTGCCATTTCTATTTAAAATAATATATGCATTTTTTAAACCAGAATACTGAACGTTTGAAGGAAGGCCAAGTTTTCATGGATAAAAGTGTCTACATTCTGCTAAAATGGAATGATGATATACAGAGTGTTTTATTGATAGACTTATATTTACATACTTTTCGTTGCATTTTAATATCTTGGGGGTGTATTTTCTTTTACTTCTGCAAGTACAAATTTGGATTTTCCACACATTAATGCTTTTTATTATATCTCTGAAAACACCTCTTTTTTTCAATTAAAAATACAATAACTGGATACGGATAGTGCAGGATAAGACTTTAAACATTTCTTTTTGTAAAACCAAGCAGTAATGTAAGGGGTTTAAAACAAAATTTGCCCTGTAACAGAGAGTTGAGGTGAGGTCTTCTGACTTTGTTCGCAATTTAGCGTATCTTTGAACAGAATGTAAAGTTAACAGTCTTCCACTTGGTATGAATATGTTACTGAGCATGAAAACTATCCAAAGATATTACCAGATTGTTCTGAGCCACAAAATTCACTCGTTGTAAGGGTAATCTAGCACATTATAAGGACGGGCTCTAAGTACTCAGAATAAAGTACTATATAAAATATGAAAAATGATCATCATTCATCATCTAAAGTTCTCTAAAAATACTGTGAGCTACTTAAATGTACAGAAGAGTTAGTTAAATATTTAATTTCTGAGCATTATTTGCCCAAAACACTGTGTGGCGTGTATCATTTGTTTTCTGACAAACTCAAACTAAAATTATATGTTAGCATTTCAGCAAGCAAACAAAATTTCTGTGGCTAGGGCTGGCATATAAAACAAACACGCAGAGGAAATCCCACCACTGCAGGCTACATGCCAGTCAGTGAAATGCAGTGGCAGTGGCATTTTTCTGAGGTAGTTTTTGTGAACCATGTTAGGCAAGCACTGTGAAAAAAATTCAGTTTTTTGAATGATACAGCTCAGAACATTGAAACTAATTCTTCTCTTGCCACAGGATGGATACTGAAATTGAAATGTACTGATAACACATGCTTGGAGGACACTAAATGATACGGATAGAAATAGATGCATGTGACATGGCTATAGTCTTATAATAAGGATTAATAGTAAGAATTTCTATACAAACTGGGTGCTCATTGAAAAATGAAGGATGAGGCTTTATTTCACCCATTACAAGTTAACTCTAAGTCACCAGTGGGATGAGACACAGCAAAAACAAACAAACAAACAAAAAACCCAAAAAAACTAACAAAAACAAACAAACAAAAAACCAACAACAAAAACCAACACTGGAAAGAGGCAAGAGCAGTAAAGAAAGACTAATGCAAAATCTGGAACTGGGAAAATTGTAATTCCATGTACCAAGGTGCTGCTAGATTCATCTTGAATCTGTGGGGGCAATTCTGTATATCTATGTTCAAGAAAAATTTTCTCTAACTACTAATAGAAATGACAGGGACAAGCATGATTTGGGAAACATAGATCCTGTTCGGTATGAGGACACTAAGTGAGTCTAGCAAAATTAAAGCTGAAAGGAGATATGCTTTTAAAGGTACATGAAAGCAAGTAAAGATTGCTAAAGGAAAAGCTATCTAAACTAAAGGTCAGTGAATGCGTGAAAACTGGCCATGATTAAAACTCACATTTGGAGTTAGATGAAGGTTTATAACTCTCAGAGGAATTTTGTTTTGAAATAGCATTTCTGTCTTGGGAGAATGCTGGATTAGACTTAGCACCTTTGTACCTGATGCATTTATGGATGGAACTGCAATAGTGTGACCTCTATAATGTCATAAGACCAGACCAAGTAAGTGGCTTGGGAAATTGTCTTCAGCTCTAAATCCTGCCAAAACAAGCAGTGCTAATTAATTCTTAGCTTCAACTCTCCTGTCTGTCCTGACACACACAACCAGATGCCAAACCATGGTGTGTTTGTTTGCTTGTTTTTGATGCTTTGATAAATGTGCTGTCTGTCTAGTAGCTCAGCATCTCATAGAAATTTCTGGTGAGTATCTGATTGCGAGAGTGACTGCTGCAAAATCTACAATACTGAGAATGCCAAATGTATATTAATATAATTTTGATAGATTTCCCAAGGTTAACCAGAAATGGTTTTGAGGTTTGACTCATATTAATGACAAAAGGTAGTAATACAATTCTGCCAAGCAATTTTCAGGCCAGGCACGGTGCACAAAATCCCAGCAGAAGATTTGACAGCAGGTGATGAGTTTACATTACAAACTTCAGGTTGAAGCTTAATATTTCAGGCATAGGTTGGAGATTAGTAATCAAAAACAAGCACAGCCTTGCACTACTGAAAACTTCCACATTTTGAAAATCTCAAAGTAGGTGAAGACATGGATAAACAGGGAATTGCTAACTGAGATCAAAAATAAAATGAAAGTACACAAAAGGTAGAAGAAAGGATGCTTCAGTATGTTAGAATATACTTAAGAAAGTCAAAGTTCAGCTGATGTTGAAATCAGTGTAGGATATGAAGGGCAACAAGATGTTCTACTGTAAGAACAAAGGATGATGAGAGTACCCTCAGTGCTTTTTTTGCTTGCTGTCAAGGCCTGTCCTCTTGTCTCCCAATTCTGAGTACCTAGACAGAACCTACAGGAATGTAGCACTATACGTTACAGAAGAAGAAAGATTTATGGAGACATAAGACACTATACTGGGTGTAGCTGACAAGATTTTATTAGTGGACAGATGCAGGGGTGGTATCTATGTAGAGAGGCTGAGCCTGCCATTTGCCAGACACAGCGAGTTGCAGGTGGCTCCAAATGCCCCTTCCCCTTGCCAAAGCAGCCATCGCGGGGAACATCTTGGGCAAAGAAAGGGCAGAAAACACCTATCAGAGATAAGAGGGAACAAAAAAGAGTAAGGAACACCTTGGGAAGTGCAAGATCAGAGGAAAAGGGGGAAGTACTCTGGGGTGCATGAGCAGATATTTGCTGTGACCTATGGAGGACCCATGAGAAGGAAGGAGGAGCAGAGAGAAATGGCTCTGTACTGACTGTAGCCCTTACCCTACTATCTCCAGACCATTGCCTGTTGATGAAGGGGAAGGAATGGAGTCTGCTTGTAGGTGGACAGTGGAGAGTTGAGAAATGGTGGGCACGGGCTAGAGTGTGGCAGAGCCTGGCTTGTTTAGGGGACAAAATTGTCAGTTTGTCACTGTGATTGGTGTAGCAACCTGCCTCTACAGCTCATGTCATACATCAGATCAGATAGTACTTTGCTATTGCATACACCGTGGCCACCATTTTGTTTTAACAACTATTTTATGTCAGGGAGTCACCACTTTTGACAATGTCATGAGTCATATGTTTTCATAGTGCTCTTTGATTGGCTTCTGAGACATCACACCTCTTGTTTACCAGGATGTATGTCCAAAGAGTGAGCTTGTTCTATACATGAAGAGAACTGTTTTTGGCAATGCCAAAACAGTGTTTTTGTACTCTGCTCCATGATTTTCTGGTTGCCATGTTTTGGAATTGTCATGCCCTTCTGAGCTCAGAGCTAACCCTCTGGTTAGTAGCCTGTTTCTTTTGGACCATATATAGAAATGTAAACAATTCACAGAATCACAGAATCACAGACTCAGAGAATGGCCTGGGTTGGAGGGGACCTCAAGGATCATGAATCTTCAACACCCCTGTCACATGCAGGCCCACCAACCTCTACATTTAATACTAGACCAGGCTGCCCAGGGCCCCATCCAATCTGGCCTTGAACACCTGCAGGGATGGGGCATCCACAACCTCTATGGGCAGCCTGTTCCAGCACCTTACCATTCTCTCCGTAAAGAACTTCCCTCTGACATCAAATTAAATCTTCCCTTCCTCAACTTAAAACCATTTCCAATTGTCCTGCAGTGATCAACCCTTTCAAAGAGTTGATTCCTCTCCTCTTTGTAGGCTCCCTTTAGGTATTGGAATGCTGCAATGAGGTCACCCCGCAGCCTTCTTTTCTCCAGACTGAACAAGCCCAGCTCCCTCAGCCTGTCTTCACAGGGGAGGTGCTCCAGTCCCTGATCACCTTCGTGGTCCTCCTCTGGACCCTCTCCAACTGCTCCCTGTCTTTCTTGTACTGATGTTTCCAGACCTGGACGCAGTACTCCAGATAGGCCTCACAAGAGCAGAGTAGAGGGGGACAATCACCTCCATGTCCCTGCTGGCCACCCCTCTTTTGATGGAGCCCAGGATACCATTTGCCTTCCAGGCTGCAAGGGCACACTGCTGGCTTTTCATCTATCAAGACCCCCAGGTCCTTCTCGGCAGGGCTGCTCTCAAGGACTGCTCCTTCATGTCTGTATGGATGCCTGAGATTCCTCTGGCCCAAGTACAAAACTCTGCACTTTGCCGTGCTGAACCTCATCAGGTTCACCCGGGCCCACTTTTCTAGCCTCTCGAGGTCCCCCTGAATGGCATCCCTTCCTTCTACTGTGTCAACCGCACCACTCAGCTTGGTATCGTAAGCAAATTTGCTGAGGGTGCACTCAATTCCATCATCGATGTCATTGATAAGGATGTTAAAGGGCACAATTTTCCTTTTTATAAAGTTGCCTTGTTCATGAACTGCCTTTGAAATGATGTTAAGGCAGAGCACACTTTACAGCAAGCACAATCACAGTACAAGTAACAGCATGTGTTATAAAAAAGGTACATATTAGTCATTCTTTAGGGTAATTCTAGCTGCAGTAATGTAAAAAGTGAAGCAACTCCAAGGTTAGCTAGTTAGTTCCTCTGTAAAAGTACACTTTGCTAATACTCTTCAGACTTTCATAAGGCAACACAGAATCACACTTGAGCTTTGCTTTGTTTGATATCATTTGCTTTCTGAGCTGCAAGAGCACACTGCTGGCTCATGTTAAGTTTTTCATCTATCAAGAACCACAGGTCCTTCTCCACAGGGCTGCTCTCAAGGATTGCTCCTTCCAATCTGTATGGATATCTGGGATTCCTCCGGCCCAAGTGCAAAACTCTGCACTTTACTGTGTTGAACCTCATCAGGTTCACCCAGGCCCACTTTTCTAGCCTCTCAAGGTCCCTCTGAATGGCATCCCTTCCTTCCACCATGTCGACTGCACCACTCAGCTTGGTGTCGTCAGCAAACTTGCTGAAGGTGCGCTCGATTCTGTCATCGATGTCATTGATAAGGATGTTAAAGAGCACCAGTCCCAAGACAGACCCCTGGGGGATGCCACTTTTTACCGGACTCCACCTGGACATAGAGCCATTGATGACCACCCTCTGTCTGTGGCCTTCTAACCAGTTTCTTATCCATCGAGTGGTCCACCCGTCAAATCCACATCCCTCCAATTTGGAGATAAGGATGTGGTTGGAGACCATGTCAAAGGCCTTGCTTAAATCCAGGTAAATGACATCGGTGGCCTTTCCCTTGTCCACCAATGCCATCACTCCAGCATAGAAGGCCACCAGTTTGGTCAAGCATGACCTTCCCCTGGTGAAGCCGTGCTGGCTGTCTCGGATCACACACTCATTCCTTATGTGATCAAGCATGTCGTTCAGGAGGATCTGTTCCATGATCTTCCCAAGTACAGAGGTAAGACTCACCGGCCTGTAGTTTCTGGGGTCCTCCTTGCTCCCTTTCTTGCAAATGGGAATGACGTGACCCTTCCTCCAGTCATCCGGGACCTCACCTGACAGCCATGAAAACAATTACACATACGTTGCATATATGTACAAGTATATGTGCATATGTACTAGTACATATATGCACACGTGTAAATATATAAACACATAAAATACACATGTGTATATAATATAAATTATATATGAAGCAGTCTAATATATGTATAAAACTATATACATAAACAGACATTATATATGTTTATTTATGGGTGTATACAGTATATACATACATATATATTCATGATAGTGTGAGCATGTATAAAATATTCTGCAATATGGACAAATGAAATGGACAGTTAAAGTATAAACAAATGAATATGACAAAGCCTGGTTTCCTGTATAAGGCTGCTAAACAGGCCCTGAGATTTTTGAGGTTGGAAGGAAAGTCATTGTCCTGCAAGCAAGCATGAACTCATTGGAGTATGATCCGTGGCTATGGAGCTGCCCATGTCCGTGCTGCTGTTGTGATGGCCACATCAGAGTGAGCAGAAGGTCTGCAGTGGCAGTGTTATACTGAGGTCTCTGCCTATGTCACACTGGGGTCTATGATGTAGCTGACGTGTATAAAGGGGGATGTGGAGATTGAGATGCAGCACTTCTGAACTGGTGAGAGCAGGGGAAGACAAGGGGCAGTAAGGTTTGGGAAGGGGCGTACCACTGCCCCATGGAGGGCTGTGCCTATGCGCACGCAGCCAACCCTGCCAAGCTCAAAGGTCTCTAGTCCTCACTGTTGCTGGCCCTGCTCCTCTCCAAGCCATGAAAGAGACATGGGGACAGGCAGTCCTTGGATAGGGAGCATGGAATTTTCCTGAAGCTGCTGAGGGAGGACTGGGTTCTGACTTCTCAGGGTCTGGATCTGCACTGGAAGCTCACACTGACCTGTTCTCCCTCAGGGTTGAAGAGGAGAGTCTGGAGGAGCAGCCCCTGTGCTGGTGCACACTCACCATTTACCTGCTGGCATATTTCAGCCACAAAGCAGGAGGACCCCTGAGTCAGCAAGGAGAGAGATAAATGACTGTGCAGCTCCCAAGACTGTATGAAGGGGATGCTGTGAAGGGCCTTCTGTGTGCAGCCATGTAGAGGGGAAGGCAGGAGGCCCTCAGATGCCTGGTGCAGGTCTTGTCTGCTCCTCAGAAAGTGTCTTGGTGTGAGGGGAGAAATGGTGCTGTCTAGGGATGGCTGGGAGCAAGAGAGCCCAAGGTGAGGTGGTAAAGGGGTGAAGGAGAAGAAAAGGGAGGAGTGAACACCAGTGAGGCTGGGGAAGGGGTCAATGTGGGCTGTTTGGGGCAGTGAGCTGAGATTTTAGCAGAAGCAGAACATGTGGAACTGACAGTGAAGGCAGTCCCTCAATCCTAGAGAGCTCTACATAGCATGTCTGCATAGAGTTAAGCTGCAGTATGCTAGGACATGGACAACCTTCTCTGGATACATCGTGCTTTCCATCTCACATGCTGTGCACTTATTGTGAAATGCGATGTACAGTGAGGTGATGGCAATGTTTCTGGAGTAAAGCAAGATCAACACCATCTGGTGAGTGTTTACTTGTGCTACACTGAACAGGGTGGCTCTCCCATGCTCAGAGCTTTTCAGTATTGACTTTGTTCCAGGAAAAAAAGTGTCCTTCTCTTGAAACACATGACTAAACTTTTTGATTTCATTGAGGTTCAACCTACTCCAACAAACTATGTGTGGTTACAAACATAATGATGAAGAACACAGCACATTGCACATCCTTTGATATTTGCAATTTGTTCAATAATAGAAGAGAGATATCACTTTAACAATCTGACTTGTGAAGAGTATGATATTTTGGGGGTTAGAACTGGATGGCACATAAGAAAGATGTTCATTTATGGGTCTGCTAGTATGTTCTTACTTCTTTACCCATTCCACATATTCTTTTCTTAATTTTAGTGAGATCCTAATTCAGAGCTTTTCTGGTGCCAGAGTTTCAATCTGTTTGTTCTGAGCAGAAATATAGTACAAGCTTAATTAAAAAGTTACTGTTTTGAACAAGATTAAGAAAAGACTTTTAGAACTTCATCAGTGGACAAGGGAAGAGCCACGGGAAGCCAAGGGAAGAGACAAGGGAAGATGATGGTGTCATCATTCTGGACTTCAGTAAGGCTTTTGACATGGTCTACCATGACATCCTTCTTTCCAAATTGGAAAGATATGGATTTGATGGGTGGACTGTTCAATGAATGAGAAACTAGCTATGAAATTGTACCCAATGAGTAGTGATCAGTGGCTCAGTGTCTGGATATCAATAGATATCAGTGATGTTTAGTGTGCCTCAGGGGTCGGTACTGGGACTGGTGCCCTTTAATACCTTAATCAATGACAGTAGCAGTGAGTGCACACTCAGCAAATTTGCAGATGATACCAAGCTGTGTGGTGCAATTGACAGGCTCAGGGGATGGGATGCCATCCAGGGGGACCTAGACAGTCTCAAGCAGTGGGCCCAGGAGAACATCATGAGGTTCAACAAAGCCAAGTGCAAGGTCTTACATCTGGGTCGTGGCAATCTCCACTATCAGTACAAGCTGGGGGATGTAAGGATGGAGCACAGGCCTGCCAAAAATGACCTGGAACTACTGGCAGATGGCAAGCTGAACATGAGTCAGCAATTTGTCCTCACATCCCAGAAAGCCAACTGTATCCTGGGCTGCACCAGAAGAAATGTGTCCAGCAGGTTGAGGGAGGTGATCCTGCTGCTCTACTTTGCACTGATGAGACCTCACCTGGAGTACTGCATCTAGATCTGGAGTCCTCAGTACAGGAGACACAGACCTGTTGGAGAGTGTCCAGAGGAGGGCCACAAAAATGATCTAAGGGATGGAACACTTCTCCTGTGAGGACAGAGTGAGAGAGCTGGGGCTGTTCAGCCTGGAGAAGAGAAGGCCTGAGAATGGCCTTTCAGTATCTAAATGGGGTCTATGAAAAGGAAGGGGACAGACTCTTTAGCTGGGTCTGTTGTGATAGGACAAGAGGAAGTGGTTTCAAACTAAAGAGATATAGAGTTTAAAAAGAGATATAGAGAAACATAGTTTCTCTCTCTATGTTTCTCTATATCTCTTTTCAAACTAAAATCTCCCGATTTACAGTTGATACAAGAAAAATGTTTTTTATTATAAGGGTGGTGAGGCACTGGAAAAGATTTCCCAGAGAGGTGGTGGATGCTCCATCCTTGGAGACTCGAAGTCAGGCTGGATGGTGCTCTGAGCAACCTGATCTAACTGTAAGCTGTCCCTGTTCATTGCAGGGAAATTGGGCCAGATGGCCTTTAAAGGTCCCTTCTGACTCAAACAATTCTATGATTCTATGAAAACACAACTAGTATTTTTGCATGAGTTCTGTACTTTGGCCTTTCTGTGAAAATTATACATTCACATTCATTAGTTCCATTCATTTGTCATGTTGAAAAATGTCAAATGTTTTTAGTGGAAAATAGGTCATTGTGGTGTTGAAAATTTTAATGGATGTATTAATGGAGATTTTTTCCTTTTTTGGCTGCATTAAAAATGTTGTGTTTTCCATCAGTGGGCAAAAGTGGTGTTCTGTTACTTTGCAGTGTCCTACTGTTCATTATTCTTTATTTTTTTATTTTTTTATTTTTTGCCTCTGTTGGAGGAGGATGATTTAGAAAAAGGAAAGTAGGCTTCCTCCAAACAACCGACAAAAAAGGTTGTTTTTGGAAGAAGAGGAAAAGAACTGAAAAATAAAAGGCTCTTAGAAGTCTGAGTGAAATAATTTTGAAAATAAACAAACTTAAAAACTATGTTTTTCTATATCTGTTTTTAAATAACTCCTACTTCTGACCAGTGCTGATCTGCCTAAATTCTACTGAAATTCAGTGGAAATTAAGGAAGGCAGTGTTCCTTTTTAGAGCTGTATATCACCAAACTGCAACAACAGCAACACTTTTTTCCTCTTGACCATTTTAGAGGAAGATAAGCAAAACCTTTTTTTTTTTTTTTTTTTAACAGCTGAATAAACAAACAAACAGATTTTGACCATTCCAGTCTGCCTGTTGGATGAAGGAACTATTTTACCTCTCTGTAGCACAAAATGGTATATAATGATCTCTCTTTTCCACACAACAGCTAAGGTAGCAGCTTTCTTTGACTCTGCAGATTGTTACTGTCTACACTGCAGCATTTTTGTAACAATTATCTGGAAGGATCTGTTCAGAAGACTTACTTTGGGTTATGTTTTTTTTTGAACTGTAACAGAACATTTGGAACTTTAACTATTGCATAACCCTTCTGATTTTTATTATCTTTGAAATACTTGTAAATTAAGACGTAACATTCTATGATTTCTTTGTTAGTTTTCTGAGTTAATCAGTCTCTATTAAAGCTGTAATTACATGACAGTTATTAATCTTTCCTGTTTTAGAAAAAGTTAGTTATTGGTGTAAGCAGTTGTTAGCTACAAATTGAGTAAACAACCATCACTATAATCTCCTCTAACTCCCCTTTTCTTCTCACCTTGTTACAACTCTTGTATCTGCACAACTTTTCAGCTGGCATTCTCCTGAAATCAGGTTAGATTATTTTGCATTTTTATCCATTTAAAATCCTTATGTTATCAGCTTTCACCTTTTCTCTAATATAATTTTATATTGTATTTCTTTGTTGATTTGGAAAAGAAAAAAAAAAGCATTTCTATTTAATTTATTGCAAAACAAATAATGAAGAACTGTGGATTGGTGTTAGAAATTCATTGGATACATTCTCACAGACAATTTAGTATCCACTTCTCATGAGATCTCGTGCAATTTTGAGTGTGGAAAAGCCTTGTAGCTCAAACAGCAATGGTAACAATTATATATCCAGCAGTTATTGTGGATAGTATCAGAAGCCCGTTAATTATTAGTGAGAGCATTCTTACTTCCCTTGGTGTCATTTCTGTGACTCTCCAGCCATCGTGGAATACTAATGTCAGGTACTACATTTCTAAAGCCAAGTATAAGATTAACAAAAGATTAAAGAACCCCAACAAACAACAATAAAACAGAAAGAAGACTCAAAAGTGGAACTCCTCCTCTCCTTTCCCAAAGCCCAAGTGTCTTTTTCTTTTGCAGGTCACATTTAAAATAGCTCAGTGGGATATTATTAAAATGTGCAGCAATTGCATCAGATTTTATTTCACATAGAATATTTGAGCCTGTTTGCATTGCGTTTGATTTCCTTTTCTTTGTTACTTAGCATTCCTTTCTTTGAATGAAAAGAAAAGCTAAGTTAGGAAGCTGATGAAGGAAGACATGCAGTGTTTCAAAGACTGCACTGTAAATGAAAGCAGCACATGCTGATTTTGCTATGTTAAAGGTTTAAGTAATTTCTTTTCCAGTTCATTGTCTGATGTTTTAAAGAGAATCAGTCTTAAAAATTAGCGCAAGTAATTGGTCCATAGGCAAGTCCTTTGGTCAAATTGATCAATATACTTTATTTTTAATTTTATTATCTTAGTTATGTCACGGCAAAAAATCACAGCTGCTACATGACAACAGACTCCTTTTCTGCTTTTTGGAAGCTTTTTAATTCTGATTTTCTGCTGTGGTTTTATCTCTTTCTCTCTCTCCCGTTGGTATTCTAGGTTTTAATCACATCCTTAATGTTACTTCAGTGCAATTTGTAGTTAATAGATTTGGGCTTCAGTTAAATACTTCTCAGTTATCAGGACTTAGTGATTTGGAGAAGTGTAGTAGTAGAACTTTTGATACAGAAGGTTTAGTGAAAGCTCCAGGGCTCAACAGCTATGAAATGGTGCTGCTCAACGTGGGAAATGGCAGTTTGCTTTCCATTAGCAGAAAAATACCTCCCCAGTCTTAAAGCAATTGTGTTTCATGTAAGATAACACTCAGAAAAGGTCAGATCATTACTTTGACTCAAGTGCTCATTTGAACAAGGTAATTCCAAAAGACATTAGGAAGACATTTGTGTCTGGGGTGGGATAGAAGGAACTAAGAAATAATCTCTTTCTTTTGAAGACCTGTGTCCTTTTCCATCTCATAATTAATAGCCGTGTCCAGCTACTGCATCTTTGATAGACAAGTGGTTTGATCCAAGCCTTATGAAATGATGAGAATTTCTGCTATCTCTTTGGGTAACATATTTTTGTGAGACATGTAGTCTTAATATTCTCTGAGAGTGTTGGATACTCTGTATTGTTTTCAATGTACTTGAAGTACAGGAGTAGAAGCATGAGTAAGTTCTTGTGCATTTACCACCAATAGTAGCAAACACCTGGATATACAGTTCACCCTGTCTGCCTTATAATAGCTTTTTACTGGGCTCCTGACCCAGAGTCTCAGTCAGATTCAATGGTGTGGAAGTCTTGGGCCAGCAACAGATGAGCCCAAAGTTTGCAAGGAGCTTGTCAGCAGAAAAGCTGAAAACAAAAGAAGTGAGAGGGAATATAAGAGCTAAATTGAGTGTAAAATAGAAGGTGCAGTGGAGACTCTGTCTCGATAATTAGCACACATTCAGAGCTTGGTTGATAGTGCTGCCAAAAGACTTAGGTTGCCAGACAGATTTCATTATAACTCCTTATTTTCTTCTGCTTTACTTTGCCTATCCATGTATACATTCTTTCATATTGAGTATTCAATTAGGCTGAATATTTTGAGACAATTTCAGCAAAAATGGCTCAAGAATTTCAGAAGAATGAAATTAGGGGAAAAACACATTGCTTGTCACCATTTTTATAGCACTTCAATTGTGATGTCCTAGCAGACATTTGGGCTAATGCAAAGATGCAACATTTGGCTTTAGGTTGGTTTTAAGACAAAGCTGTAATTTTTTTCTACTTTAGGAAAAAAAAAATCAACGACCAAACAAACTTGTCCTAATCTAGGTAAAGTTCAAAGCTTTGGAAAAAAAGTTTATCCATGTTCTCTAGAGACAAGTCTACACATGGCAGTGGAAATGCGCTGGAATTCATATGTGAAGATCTTTCTCTGTACCAGGCACGCTGGGTCAGAAAAGTTCCCTGGAGAGTTGTTTTTCCTTATTCCACAATTGCAGTGTGACTGAACATAGAAATAGAAAACACGGAGTTTTCTTTTTTTTCTTTTCTTTTTTTTTCCCCCATTCTTTCCGTGCATATGAACGTAGAAGATGTAGACCTCATAGAGGTACTGGGAGACTTACAGTGATATTTTAGAGTATAATATATAAGAGGGAAAAGCAGGAGGCATTTTGTGCAGGCTTCATTTGGAAAAGTGTGGTAATTGGGTGAACAAAACAAATCAGATGAGTTTGTTGTGCTGTGAGAGTGAAGGGCTGAAGGATCCTGTAGTGGTACAGGAAGAGTAAGTTTGAATGAAAATTTGAGGGCAGCAGAACAGTGGCGCTAGTTTAAGCCTTTTGAGAAAAGTTAAGAATTGGCAATTTTTGAAGGAATGCTAGGATCTACATGTCAAAAGACTGAAGATAAAAGAAGGGCCTGGGTGGGTAGAGAGAACGCTGGCTCCACTCTTGTAGGAACAAGCTTGGATTTTGAAGCACTCAGCCAGCCTTCTGAATATGATGTGTTTTTTCTTAGTCCTGTGCAGTAGTAAGGTCTTGTACTAGAATTTTTCCAACATGGAAATAGAGGTAATATAGCCTCTGATTTAGTGAAGCATTATGAAATTTATACATTTATTATTCATTGAGCTGGTTTCCACAGTTCTGTGAAAAACACAATGCTATTCCCTTCTTCTCCAGTGATGGATGTACATGGTTATTACTTACTTCCGTGGGACTCAGCAAACAATAGCAAATCTAGGAAACCAGCTTCTTGGCTTTTGGTTTCTTCTGTGGGCAAAAAGAAGAATAGAAGTAAAGACCATTTATCTAACCTACCGTTAATACTGAAAATGTGTTCAGAACACTTTTTATTTTAAATGTGCTGTCCTATTTTCTGGAAAAAGGGAAGAAAATCTATTGGAAGTACGAATTTAAAGGGTTAGTCAAACTCATAAATCTCTAGGTCCACAGCACTATCTTGAAAGAAATTTGCTTAAATTATTCTCAGTGGTGGGGAAATATACTCTCCTGACTTGCTATTATCTCCGATTTTGAAAGAAGCAGCCTGATTTCCTGCAATTGTAATTTAAAGCCAGGTGGGAAATTTCTCCCATTGCTCCTTCTTCCTGTTTAAAACTTATTCCCAAATTGCAACATTTTTACATCATAAGAAAAGAATCTACTGGTGAAGACTTTTTTTTTACACACCCTTTAAGAGTATTTATGGGGCTATTCCCTCTTAGGTGTGCATTTAACTCCCATTAACTTTAATGCGTTTTTAGGTGCATACATGAAGGGATGAATATAGTGTTACCGTGTTTGAAGGAAAAAGGACCAAACCCTTACTCAGTTGAGATTTCATTAGAATTTCAGATGCCAGTTTTTAAGAGCGGGGTGGTGCTCAGGGAACCTACGTTTCATAAAGTGCCTAGGGCAAAATAAGTACTTAATTTGTCTGATGCTATTTCTTATTGTTGATGGCGATCAAAATTGAAGTTGTGCTTTTACTACCAGTGCATTGAATATGTCTTTTTTACTTTCTGGTAACTGCGAAAAAAACCTATTTCATTCTTGGCTTTTTTGTCTGCTAAAGTCATTATAAAATGTAAATGAATACATTGTAAGCCAAATCTGAATTACAAATACTCTGTCTAGAGGTTTTTTTTTTTGCGAATACTATGCAAATTTTGTTCATCTTTAACAGCTATGGGTATGGATAGGATTTTATAATAAGGTGTCTGCTAAAGTTTCCTGGTTTTATTAAACTAGAAAACTTCCAAATTTCAAATTCAAAAAAGTTGTATGTGTATGTATATACATACACACACATCCATGTATATATGCCTATACAAACATAAATTCACTCTATATACACATTCTTTTATTCCAAAATCGTCTGAGCATGATCACTAAATGTATACATTTGTGAGGATGAAGCTTTTTCAAGATATTAGATCATTAGGGAATTGTAGGGCACCCAAATCTAGGCTTACCAAGAGTCTAGCTAGACCTCAAATGAGTTTTCTTTAGTGGTTCCTTACTAAGTGTATAGTAGATCATTAGTTTGTGTGTATGTATACACAGACATTCCTTCTGGGGAAGGCACCCTAAATCACTAGTTGACAAATTTTATGTTCCCTAAATTGTGACTGTGAAAAGTACTAGATGAGTCTGTTCTATTTTCCAACAGAATAGAGGGCAGCAGGAATAGAGCTCTTCCTATACTTCGCAGATTAGCACCAAGTTCAGTTTTGTGAGCCAGTAAGAGGCTACTTTATTGCCTAGATACTAATCACGTTCTACTCAAAGAGTTTAAAACCAAGCATATGTATTTTGTTAGTCCCAGTCTTTCATTTATTCACTGTTCAGCTTGATCCTGAACAGGAAAAGAATCACACAAAACTCAAAATTTTAGCTTTAAATGCAGAACGGTGATTTAGTTTCAGCTCTGTAGTATCTTAGAAAGCAGGAAACATATCTGTCAGTCATTATCTAGTACTCTTGTGCTCCCTTTTGAGATACACATTCCTAAGATGATTGTGTAACAAGTGCACTTAGCAACTGTGGAATTAAAAATCAACCTGGTTAATTCAGCACTGAGCAGTTAGAATAAATGTCTTGATAATTTAGCCCATGAATCTGTGGTGATTGGAGGTGGTTTTTCAAATATATTTAAAATCCACTTAGTATTGTGACTATATTCATCGATGCTTATGCAGCCTCCTAATTGCAGACTGCTTTGGTAGTAGAAACAATACTCAAAAATAATTTATACTGTATTGATAGCTGCTTACAGAAACCTAGCTGTTTGTTGTACCCACTGCAGTCCTGGCCTGGTGGTTGAGCATCAGGCAGACAGTTCCCAGGAATTTAAAATCTTGCCTCAGTTACCCTCTTCTACTTGATCTGCACTAATCTTCTAACCACTTTGTATTATTCAATAAATTCAGCTGTAGCTCCTATAAACAGAAGAGTTTCTCCCAGGTTCCTTACCAATGAAGCTGCAGTCTGATCATGGTTGCAAATTAACTTTGTACTATGTGCAGGCTTTCTGTGTTTTTGGCAAGGGCAACTGAGTTTTTCAGTTGTTGCATAATTTAAGTATCTTTTATGTTAACACAGGGCAAAACATAAACATTGGTTTTACAATTTCAACACAGTGTAGGTCATATTGTGTTATTACTTTTTCTTTCCTGTGGTTTTCATATCATTAGAGTAATGACAGGAGAAAACAATGCAGTCATTTTGTCTTCTGGCTTACTTGTACTTAAATTTTTACAAATTTTAATTTTAGTGAGAAATCTAAAAAAAAACAGAAGCTTTTAAAACCTGTATTTTGAGAAATAATACTACCTTTCAAAGGGCTTTCTGAAAACCAAATAAAATCTGGCACTCTTTTGTCACGGTACAGATAAAATATCAAAACAGGAACTGTTTAACCTATAGTGATTGGATAAGTAGAAATTATTGTTTCCAAATTAAGTAATAAGGCCACAAGTTCTTCCAGTCTTTACGTTACTGATCCTGTTTTGCTCAGAAAGCAGTATAAAAGCTGACATTGGCATTTGACTGTTCCAGGGGAGCTTTAGGTTAGATATCAGGAAAAACTTCTTTACAGAAAGGGTTGTTAAGCACTGGAATAGGCTCCCCAGGGAGGTGGTTGAGTCACCATCCCTGGATGTGTTTAAAAACTGTTTGGATGTGGTGCTCAGGGACATGATTTTGCAGATTCGTTAGTTAGGGTAGTATGGTTAGGTTGAGGTTGGACTTGATCTCAAAGGTCTTTTCCAACCTGAGCAATTCTATGATTCTATGCTATACTGCTTATCTTCAGCACATTCTAATATCTTTTGTGTATCAATTAAAACTCACCAGTTTGGAGGAAATAAAATGGAAATGACATTCTGCCTTTAGTTTGGAATAAAAAGAAATGTGGTCAAGGAAAAAGATAAAGAGAAATGAGTTATATTAGAATACGTTGAGAGTAATACATTTTACATATACATGAAGTTGTCTGGCACTGCTCCAAGTAAATGAAGTAAAAGTAAATGAACAAGTAGGTAGAAGAATTTTCCAAAATAAAGGAGTAAGAGAAGAATACTAAGATAATATGTACAAAATCTAATCACCCAGATAGGGCCATGAATTTACTTTAGAAATGGGAAACTGAAAAATATATTCTTTAAAATACAGAGTGAAATAAGTGGGCAAGTTACTGGCATTTTTGAGTGAAAAGTATTGCTGGGCCAGAGTTGCTGCCTTTGAAGATGAAACCCCTGATTCTGTATTTGCACTTAAAATATCATCAAATGTATGCTTCTCAGTGGTTTTCTTGGGGTCTTGGGTCTAGTGACTATAAGCATATTGCAGTTAAAAATAGATTTAAAATTGTCAAGATAAGTGGTTAGTGTATGAACAATTGATGATGAAATAGGAGTAATTTTTCATACTTCCTTGTATCCATTTTTCTTTAGAATACCTAATAGATGGAAATACTCGTGTATATACTGTTTTATTTTCCTTAAAAATCAAAAGCCTTTAGAAATAGTAGATGAATGTGAAGTGTATTTTCAGAGGTTTCTCCAGAATGCGAAGTAGTTAACTTTATTATGGCTAGGGAAAAAAAAAAAAAGAAATCAATTTATCTGATAAAAACCCATCTATGTTTGCAATATATTTTTTTCCGAACAGAGGATGTATGTCTCTTGAAGGATGTTTAATATAGAAAGGGATTGACTTGAGGGAAGAACTTGAATGATATTATGTATGCATGTGGAAAAAGAGAAAAATGAAGTGGGAAAGTCAAAGGAAAGCATAATGGATAACTTTCAATCAGTAAAGAATGATTGAAAATCAGTGACCTTTGGACATGAGGACAAATAAGTTTTGTTCAGTACTCGGTTCTGGGAAAGCTGATATTAAATTCCTGATATTTGACATGGATCACTTCAGTTTCCTCACTATCAAACTGTGATATAGCAAAGTCTTGAGAGTGCATGTGTTTCTGGTTTTGATTTTTGTCACAAGCTTCTTTTTCTGTCATCTATCTATAAAGAATCATATGATATTAAGGTACTCCAAACTTACAGCTTTGACCCTCAGGGCTTTCATTTGAGTTCTGATTCAAATTACAGAACAGTCCTTTCTCTAGAGACTCTAAGGATTATTTTAATTTCATTCAGGCTAGCAAAATTTGAAACACAAAAATTCTCCAAAAATGTAACTATTGTTGTCTCTGTCATTATAGATGGCTGTGATGTGAGCACAGTAATAGGAATATTCCTGCTTGCATGATACAAGTACAACAGAGAGAATACTAGAGTATACCTTCTATACTCACCGCACAATGAGACCTGTTACTTCTATAAAATTCCCTAATTTCAGCTAGACTGTGTAGTCTATGAGAGCAGATCCTAACGGCAGAAGCTGCACTAGCATACCCCCTAATTAGTATGACATCATTTTATGAAAGTTTGTAAAAGGTCTTAGAGTGAAAGCTTTTAAGGTGTGTCAGTATGTGTGTATATCTGTGTGTGGGTTGGTCTGCATATGCATGTTTAGTAGCCTTTAAAACCAAATAATCTCTTAAGGAGATAGATTCAAATCTAAAACTTACACGAGCATATACCCTATACATCTATCTAAAAAATGTCAGTGAAACTGTTGCCTTGATGTAAGAGGGATGCAATCTCTTTTCTTCCTACTAGCAATCCTCTTGAAGCACAGTTTCCTCTGCAAAGATAAAATCTGTGAGACAGCCTGTTCAGCACACCTTAGTATATTGTCTTTATCCTGATGATGTTGAAATAACTGTTAACAAAATAAATACTAAAGGTGATTTCAAATGATCCTACTACAAGAGGAATTGTGATTCCATGTGATAATGTCATCTGACTTCCTAATTGCTGCACATTAAATAGCCTGCAAAATGCCTGCCTATGCAATATAGACATTGCTTTCACCATACTTGGCTTGTAGATAAAGCTCTGCAATGTTATTGTTATCTCTAATTGTCTCTTTTCCTTCCCTGCAAAAAATATAGTAGTTCATTGTAACGTAAAATAACTTTCAAAGAGTGTAGTTTTGTTAAAAACAATAATTGTTCAAAAATAAATGCTGCTATTTTAATATATTATCTAGAAGTATTAGGGCCTCAGGTTACAAATCTAAACTCTTTTTTGAACAAAACTCAGCTTCACTCTTTTATTTTCTTCCTTAAACTGAGCTGGTTGAGCAGACTGGTTTGAAGAAATGGGATGGTGGGATGTGGAGAGAATGAGGAAGATTTCCTTGGGAGAGCTAGATCAGAAAAGGGGCCATTTGCTCTGACCAGAGCCTGCAGAGCAGAACAGAATGGCAAGGCCACCCAAGTAGGAAGATCTCTCAAGGAGGTCACTAATCCAACGTACTGTAAAAGCAGGCCAGCCCTAGGATCAGATTAAGCTGCTCAAGGCAGTATCCAGAAGAGTTGAAAACCTCCAAATATGGAGATTACACAATTTTGCTAAACAACTTATTCTTCTCAGGAAAAAGTTTTTCTTTATACCCAGTCTGATCCTCTCTTTTAATTTTTTTAGGCCCATTACTCTTGTTCTACCTTGAAGATACCATCTTCAGTGTCTATGACCTTCCTAGAGTCCTCCCCACAACCACTACTCCAGATTAGGTAAGTCCTGGTTTCTCAGGCTCTCCTTGCAGGGCAGCAGTATCAGTCTCTGCTGAGGTTTGTGGCATCTGGAGGCTTCTAATACCAGGGGAAGCTGATGGCTCATACTCAGCTTGCTGTCAGTCCAGCTTCCCAAGGTCTTTTTTGCATAGCTGCTTCTCACACAGTCAGTTCCTATCCTGTACTACTGCCTGTTTTTTTTTTTTTTCTGCCCAGAGTCAGGGCTTCCATTTATCCTTATTTAATTTCATAAAGTTCTTGTTGGCCAGCTCCTCCAAGCCACTCAGAATGGTAGCCTTCTCACAAATGTATCAACTCTCCAGTTAAGCATCATCTACAAACTTACATTGTGTTGCACCTTATCAATAGTCTGGATGAGGTAAAGTTTTTAAACAGGACAGGTTCCATGGTAGACCCTGTAGTACTTCACTGTAATTAAGTGCTGCAACAAAAAGCGATGACTGATGAACTCTGACAGGTGAGTGAGAGGTGAGGGCTATAATTTGTTAGTAGCAAAAATTGTTAAGAATTTCTCTCTATCTATTCTTTCCCATATTATTTTTTCTCAATATGTTCATAGCATTTCATAAGTCCTAATTGTGAACTTTGCACCTTTAGTTTATTTAGCTTTATTTTTTTTATTATTTAGCTTATGCTAGGTGCTCTTGCATCCACAGTCATGGATTTTTTCATACCACCTAGCACTGATGCAGAGTACTGAATTATCAGCTCTTTAACTGCTCCTGACAAATCTCAGCCCCCACAGAAAAAAAAAAAAAAAAAAAAGGCAGTGAAATATATGTAAACATATAAGCATACATAAATATATTTGTAAACAAATAAAGGATAGAAGTTCCTAAGTAACTGTTTTATTTCTGTTTTGGATCACTTTTGCTGCATGTATAGACACTGCAAGTGTGATAACACTTCTTAAAAGCATAACACAATTTACTGGCACAGACATAGTAAATAATCAAAATCAATGAGCTAATCTGTCAAGCCTGATTAAGCACCTGACAAGTCCCAGCTGACCACGCAGTTTTTAGGTAGGGAGGCATGGCCTTCTGCTCGCTATAGTGAGCTGATCCTCAAGGTTACTGAACTATTGTCAGTTCCCTGTTTCCTCTTTAGGATTATATACCTCTCATGTTGGCTTCTTTCCTCTTGAATCCTCAAGTTACTGCTTTTCTCCATCTCAGCAGCCTTACCTCTGCAATTTTAGCTTTCTTATCTTGCATGGCTGTGCTTTACATATTTTCTTACAGCTTAGGCAATTTCATCAGAAGTTTGGGCCAAGATCTCACAGCTGGGCTGTGTCAGAGCTGGATTCTTGCTCATAGGCAGCTGACCCTCTGAGCTAGTGTTACAAAGTGAACCTGCCCTTCCCTCCAACTTTCTTTTTTATCATCAACTTTAAGATCAGCTAAGCAAAGGTCAGTCTCAGTGTTGATGTTCAGAGAGAATAACTTGATCTGCTCTTAGGATGAGGAACAAACAGTCTGAAACATGCGGAAAGAGGTTTTCAAGGTGCATATCTGTTGTAACTCATCTTGTCTTTTACAGTCCAGTGTTGGAATAGAAGATGTGAAAGATTTAGTGCTGAGTTACAGCAAGTATGAAAAATTTTAATACTTTAAGCTAGAGTTTAGATTCAGGTTTATGTGTAAATTTAATATGAATGAGCTGCTTGGGTCGTTTATTCCTAACACTATCATTAGTCTTAAACCAAAGTGGATTATATTGTTTATATTGAAACTGAACAGAACCTCATATTTTACTGGCTTATTTCCATAGCCAGGTATGTAAACTTTGACTTTGGAGGAGACAAGTAGTTGTTAATAGTAAGAGAAAATACAGAAGAGAAACTGGATTAGTGCAGCAGAGGAAATTAAAAACTTGAGAACTGTGAGGAAAATTACATACATGAAATAATGTATGTTGAGAAAGAGAAGAGTGAATGTAGAGTTACAAATGTGGTTGAAAAAGGAGTATTTTATAATCAGCGACTAGGTTTTTTGTATGAAGGAGCTAAATAGTGAGGTTAAATAGAAAAGATCTAACTGTTGCTAATATACCACCCATCCCAGTTCCCCAAATACTACTAGTATATGACTACTAGTGGGAACAGCAGTACAAACTCATGTTATTACCAATGCAGAATGACGCTATGTTTATATAAGATATCTGATCCCCAAGTCTTTAAGAATGCCATTACTGAATGGCCATTTTCAATGTGTTACCCTATAATCTGGCATAAACCTAATGCAGGAAAAGACAGCTGTAACAATATTTTGGTCTGTTTAAACAATTTTTACTAAAATCTCATTTTCTTCTAGGGCGAGTGTTACCATTCTGGTTTTTCAGTATACTTTTTATGCTAATAAGGACATGACACATTCCTCTGGAAACTGATAGATAATTAAAGGATGAAGTGTGTTGTAAATTGGCCAGGGCATGGAATGTAACATCTGTACTGTTACAAAAACAACACACATTTATTATGTCTCTGGTTGTGCGATCGTAAGTGCTATAATGAAGATCATTTAAAAACACTGGAATTTAATTTTGTTGTTTGTTTGTTTTATTCCAAAAATACAGGCTCCTACCTATAAATGAGTTGAATATTTTCTGAGTGGTAAGATCAGTGGCAGCACTACAGTGTCACTGTCCTGAGTCCCCTTTTCCCCTTCAGGGGGAGTTATGTTTTGCGTTGGTAGAGTCAAGATTTTTTCTGACTTAAGGGGCTATTGTCGTTTATTGTGTCCTTTGAGGGAGAAAAGAGTTTGCTTTGGCAAGGGAATAGTGGCTTCTACATATTCATAGAAAAACTGGCTATTGCTAGAATAAATCCACTTTGTACTTTCTCAAATGTTTTTGGTGATACAAATTAAGACGATACCATATTTAAAATACTCAATTTGCTTTGTTCACTCTACTTATGCTGGTCATTGAATGAAAGTCTTTTAGCAGAATGGACAAATTTTTCACTATGCTGTTCCATTTTGCCTCCTGTTTTTCTGGCAAAAGTTTGGAGCAGAATATCTCTATTAAACAGAAGGTCTAGTGTTCAAAGAACTTGTCTGTAGTTTTGCCATTTCATTGCCTCACCAACACAATCCCATAAGTCAGAGGTCAAAAGAGAGGAGCTGTTTTGCAAGGGCTTACTGACTAGCAGGGCTGTTTAAAGTGGATGTGTATAAGGCATAAAACCTTTTCTAGCAATTTTTAACTAGCTTTCCACCACTGTAAAATGAATTTTGTTCCAGTGGATACATTGGAATCTTCCTGTAGAAAAGGCTATATTTATTTCTCTTGGTGAGACTTACTGAAAAGCAGTTCCAAAACTTCCTTAATTTTACTGTAAATTGATAGGAACCTCCTTACAGTATTCCTTCCCATTTCCTACCTTAGGAAGACCTTGATACCTCAATTTCCTTTTAATCTTAACAAAAGAAAAAATATGAAGTTCAATATGAAGTTCATAATTTTTTTTTTTTCCTGAAAGATTCTAAGGGGAAACCTAAACAGTTTTCTGTGGAGCAGAGCTGAGTTGTTGAACTATTTCACAGAGAGCTATTGTCTCACAGTTTTTCATGCTTTTGAACTAAGTAGCTTTTTGAAAAGCATAGTTTTGAGCTACTTTTTCTCCCTTGTCAAAGGTCATATTATAATTCTGCTGTGTATGTTTCAGTCTTTTGGCAATCTGCCTTTCCAAGACCTGGATGCCAATTCAGTATACATATGCTTAAGTGGTCTGGGCCCAGGCTACTTTTGAGAACTTTTGTAATTACACAAGTTATTGCACCCCATGTCCACCAATCCTCATCACATCCTCTAGCATACGCTATGTGACAATGTGCTTTTTCCTGCACATGTGGAACAACTCCTAAGAGGACTCTGTGGAGAGCTCACTACTTTAGCAATGCCACACTAGAAATAGGTTCCTCCTTTTCCCTTGCAGGAAAAGGACTGTACAAAACTACCCCTGAAGGCAAATGAGGACTGCAGTGAGAAGCTGATTCACCCCATGGTGAAAAGGAGAAATCTGCTACGGTATCTGCAAGGCTCTGGCTTAATTCTTTTTACAGAAAGGCTAGTTGCCCACCTAGTATACTTGTTCTGATGCTCCTGGCTGTACTCCAAGACCTGGGTTGATAGATGTCCTGAATCTGCATAGTAGCCATCTGTTGAGAGCCTGGGAGGCCGTCACTAGTCACAGAGAGTGTGGTGCAGACCTAATACACACAGCAGATGCTGTGTTGTCCTTCAGTAGCTGCTGTGCACATTAAGTATAGATTTTGTCAGCTAGACCACCCTTTTGCCAACACAAATCATATCTTTCCAAGCAATCTCTAGTGCTGACCGCAGCCAAGGTATGTGAGCACACATACAGAAAAAGGAGCAGTGACAAAATTATGTCTAATGAAGACCAGTCTCTACATAGCACTGACTTTCCTATCTTTTCCTTGGCAGCTTTGTCTTCATGTGGCAATATAAAAATAAAGCAATACTTGGCTGACATCATTTACAAAAACTGCTTTACATTTCTAAAAGAATGACTCCCAGGAATGGGATGCAGTCAGGAGAGAATTGTTCTTGGTCTACTCAAGGCACTCTTGAAAATGTGGAATTTCTGAAATTCAGATTGTCTAATTGTTTCTGAACAAACAAACATTTCTTTGTTGTGTTTAGCATGAATTTTCATATGAGAGACTACTGTCTTTGTAGAAAGAGACCGCAGCCCTGGGAGACCTTGTGCAGTTCTGGTTCTGGATGCCTGTGGTGCCAGCCCTGAGGTTTCTAGAGGAGATAGGACCAGGCTCCTCTGAAGCCACTTCATGTAGTTCAGTTTATCTCAACATGGCCTGGTGAGAATGGTGGCAATGGACCAACATTGGACTTGATGCTTTTAGTGGTCTTTTCCGACCTTGATTCTAAGATAGCTGTGCAGTGGATCAAGGGGAGCTGTTCTGGATAACGTATAACACTATGCAGAGCTCTCACAGCCTTTAAATAAATTTGTTTGTAGCATACTACAAGAGCAGAATCTGACAAGATCCAGTGGAGGAAAACTTATGTGATTCTTAGGAAATATATATAGTAACTTTCATCTGCCTAAGTACAAGATAAGATTAAAAAAAAGATATGGGTATTTCTTTTCTACTAAAGTTGTGTTTTTTTATAGAAAATTATCTCCTGTTTGATGGGAGATACATGTGAAAATATGAATTAAATAGCTGACTGCAAAATAAAAAGAAAATATAAATACTTATGTACGTACAGTTAGGGATTTATGTACTTATCTGTCTATTTTTGTCACAGAGCCTGTAGAAAATATACTTAAATAGAGAAGAGGCAAATAAATTACTTTCAAAAGTAAAAAGGTGTGTACTTTCCCATTTCTTTTTATTTTTTTTCCTTCTGGTTGTTTTGTAGGGCTAGGGAAATTTGGGACTAATATTAAAGGGAATTGTTGAACTATGATTGGAAAAGTGGTAGCATTTTGAACTTGTTTTCTTTCCCTATAACAGAAGAAGAACCTTTGAAAAGTTAATACAAATCATTACTGTTTTTCTCATAGCACTCCAATGCCATGCCATGCCATGCCATCCCATCCCATCCCATTACATTTACTTGTAATACAAGTTTTGCTGGTAATGCTGCACAATTAAGGAGAACTCTACTGTGTCCTGTTCAGCTGTTAAAAAACTTACAGCTTATTTGCAGGCAGGGAAGGTTCTGCCTTCCAGAGAACTTGCAACTGATATGATTTTCATCCTTTAGGTTTAGATCTTGACAATATCATAAATCAATAATAAATATGCCAGTCTTTTGGATACTTTCAGCAGAAGGCAATCTTTTCTGCTTTGCTAAAGCTTGGGAATGTTATGTCATGTGAAACTTATACACTCTCGTGTTCTTATGTAAAGCCGAGGCCAGCTGCATCCCTCTTAAAATGAAATACTATTGGATTTGGATTCTAATTTAATGTACCTTTTAACTTTATTCCATATTTTTCCATTTCAGACAGTCTAGGGTTTCTTTGCTTTCTTCTTCAGAATTTTCTTCTGTATTGTGGAGATTATGTTGCTATTTATCTTGGTAAAAATTATTCTAAAGATGAAATCCTAGGCTTAATTAAGTAAGGTAAGAATACCAGGGGAAATAGTTTAAAAAACTTACATCTGACCCACTGAAGGGTCAAATAAAGCCATCTCTCTAATGGCATTAAACTGCTCTATTCCTTCAATTTCTTCAGGCATGTCACTTTCTCCATGTTAGTACTTCCAATTAAGTGAAAAGAGGCCAATTGTGCGCTTGCAAGATCAGGCTTGGGTATCTTTATACAAATTCCATTATCTTATTTATCCTCTGTTTTTCTTGGCAGTGAAGGAAATGAGGCATATTAAATTGCTATCTCTATGTCTGCTTTCTCTTTCCCTCAGTAACTTCTAAATCTATTGCCAATTTGAAAGGGGGTGGGAGAAGGCATTGAGGATAATTACTTTTCTACCTGCTTGATGAAAATGAGCATCTGAATAGATGAGAGACCCAGATTAGTGTCCTTGTTGAGGGGAGAGCAATGAAATGGCCGAGCTGTGATGTATGCTTTGGCTATAGCAGTCTCGTTGCTCATGCCCAGAGTTACATGCAATTGCAACATCTGTTTTCTTTTGGTAAGCTTCTTAGGGAAAATGACCGTGTTCTGAGCTTACAGGCAGGGAGACAGAAAGCTTCATGGAGAAGGAGCATAAAGCTAGGAAATGCAAAGAGCACAAAGCTAGCAATTAATGGAACCATTTACTTGATGCTTGCATGGAGATGTTTCATTGCTAATGTGTTGACAACAGTAATTTATTATATTAAAAACATCAGAGTATAAAGGCTTGAAAATCAATGGTATTTGAGTATAAAAGACTTGTTGGTAAATCATAACTTTAATATTCTTCTGAAATGATTAGCGATTTTAACACTGTACATTATTTGGATGCTTATCTCTAGCTTTCAGAGGACAGATGCTGTACATCACTGTAACCTAACTGTATTTCATTTCCACCCACCAGTTACAAATATGTAATGTTTAGGGCTAGAATGTTACTGACACATACAGAATTGTTTTTGTAAAAAAAGTTATTTTTGAGTTTCACCAGACTGACTTTCTGTAGTATTGCCCACTGGTGCAAACTGCTGCATTCACAGCTTTTCCATTCATGCACAGAATACAAATGATGCATGTTCAGTGTGGCTGGCTTGCAACAATATCAATAATGTTGTCAGCACTTGTGCAAGCAAAAAAAAAAAAACAACAACCCTCCCCTCCCCCCCAAAACCAGGCACTTCTTGAGGAATTTCATGTCTGTATTTTGTTGAGTTGAAGGAAAATGCCTTGTAGATAGATACTGGTCTATGCAGGGCTTAGTTCAGACCAGGTAGCTCCTAAGTTTAATCAGTTTAATCAGGGGATACTTCACCTGATGTGGTTTTCTATCCATACTCCAGCATCCATCTATCTCTTTGGCCCAAAAAGGTGTTAGCCTGTGTCTTTAAAAATGAGGTGAATGAGACTGGAGAGCTCAGCAGTCCATGATTATGAACTGGTGCTTTAACTGATGTTGTTTGTGTTTCCTGGGCAATAATGACTGCCTCTAAAGATAACATAAAAAACCTGATTCCATGTAGTTCAACATGGAATGGTGGTTGCAATAAGCAACTTTTCAAATTTTGCTTGTCTGAGAACTATCTAGGATATATAGAGAATCATTGTATATATATATATAATAACTGTCATATCAGTAGGATATAATGAAATTAAAAATATGCAAAAAAGCTTTAAGAAAGAATTCTCAGTTTGGAGAATGATAGAAATTATATGATATCACCTATACTTGTGGTAAAATGTTGCCTAACTGAATGCAATTTTTCATAATACTCATTTTAGTGTGATTTGTGGTAAAAATGTTCAAAAAAATAGAAATTTGAAAGCTTAACTTAGGAAAATCAACAAAAGGATTTTTAGGTGGGAAGCAATAAAATTAACATTCAGATATAAGAAAAGCTTATATTTTCCTATGTCGTTAACAAATGACAAGTAATTTCTAAAGAACTGTGACTTGTCTCCAATAATGAGATAATGTGGAATTATATATGGTGTGTAGCCTTTTTAGCTCAGGATATCTCCAGAAGATTTACAGAACACCCCACTGTAGTTGTGGAGAGGACTCTTTCAGCCAGGAACGTGGATTGGAAGAAGAAAAAGCATGCATATTTTTGATTTTTGTGACTAAAAGTATTGATTAATAGCATAATATGCTGCTAGCCACATTATATCCATCACTAGAACAAATAGAAGAATGCAGTTATCCTTGATTAAATCTCAACTCAGAAGTAGTGATGCTCCGAGATTTTTGAGATGATAGTCTCTGCATCCATAAGTGTGATAGGCAGAAGATTTAAACATCTAACAGGACTGTAAAATGTGCAGTCACAACAGAAAAGTGGTTCTTCAGGAAATTCTTGTGTGAGTAGAGGAGGATGAAAAAATCAACTTTTTTTGGCTGATTTTCCCAGTTTTAAAATCTTTTATTAAAATATTTGAAGCTAGAAATGAACAGGCAACTGCATTATTAGAAACGGTGTCAGCTTTAAAACAAGTATGCTACAGAATAACATTATATTTTACATAATGCTGCTTTTTTTTTTCTAGAAATTTCCCCACTTCATCAATAAAATTGCAATATTCCAATATGCCATGGATACGGCGCTCCTGTTGAATTCATGGTACCTTGAAAGAAACGTCTCTTTTATTGCTAGTGTGTTGATTGGAGATACATCAGTGTATGTTAACTTTTACCTGTCTACTTTTATTAGCAAACAGTATTTTTCTTTGAAAACATGACATTCAATGTATCATCTGTGTATTTGTTAATGATTTTTTTTCCAAAGAGTATCAATATAAAATAAGCCAAATTGATACGTTTTCCAAAATTTTCAATTTCTTTTTAATACTGTTTGTTTGAGAACTGTAGAAAAGCCTTCACTGGTTACTGCCAGAAATTATTTTATTATAATACTACTAGTTTTTTTCCTGAAACCACATAGTAGATAACCACCAAGACTTCAGATTTGTGAAGTGTTGTCAACATAATTGTAAGTGAAGCAGTGTGTTGTATGGACATATTACCTAGAAATTTTTCAAGTTTTGTAGAGCACAAGCTTTTATTAAAAAGGAGGCAGGAGGAGATCTATAACTTGTCTGCAGACAAAAGCTTGCTTTAAAAAAATGAACTGCCATCAGCAAATCTGTGGACTGGATGAAATAGTAGCTTGAAGAGGTACGAAATGCTACCTTTAGCTAAGAGGATATTAATTCTGAAATATAGTTTCTGAAAGTTTAGGTGTAAAACATATTTTTCTTCATTATAAGCTATTTTATTAGAAAAAAATGAGCATACTGGAATGAACCAGAGAAAAGTTGAGGAGTGTACCACCTGCATTTCTTTCTAATGTGACCTCTAGAAAGGATGTAATTCACTACTATGAAAATCTCTGCAAGAGTACTGCGTTTTCTTGTAGAAGGAGTACTAAAAAGTACTTTTTTAGAATAAATGTTCACAATTATTCAATGTTAAGTGCTGAACTGTGTTCAGTGATATTCACAATTATTTTATATTCACTTCCACAAATGAATATAAATTCATTCAGGTGAAATTCAGTCCCTGAAGTAGCAGTGAGATGCAAAAATCTCTTAAGTCTCCTTGCAGTTCATGTGACTATTAATGCAGAAATAATCTGCATAGATACTTTAATCATTCTTGCTAGTTATTTAGGAAGAAGAAACAATTGACTCATAAGTCAGAATGCTCAAATGAAGTGAAATACATAAATGGATTAAGGGTGCTATCTCTGATGAGCAGCTTGCAACTTCCAGATCCAGTTCTGCAACCAGAGTGCTTGTGTAGACTAATAAAATTACAAAATCTGATCTCAGTGAAGTATTTCGGCTCTCCCTCTACTGGGTATGTTATCAACTCTTGCTAATGAGTTCCTGTGCTGAAGTTTATGGGATGAAATAGTCATCTCTATTGAAGTTGTTTCAGAATTGACTCTTTTTGGGAGAAGGACAATTGTGCAGACTGGAGTTATGAATGTCCCAATTATGCAGTGGATGAAATGATCTCCTGAGCTCATCAATTTCCATTTTGGCGTTTAAAGACAATATGTTTTGAAGAATAAAAAATGGGGTACTGCTAGGTGTTTCTGCAATAAATATTGAAAAGATTTCCAGCTTAAACTAGTAATAGGCAAGAGAAACACTGCTGGCTTAGCTTCTCTCACAAATATTTCAAAAGTGTATGTTTCTCTTGCTGGTGGTAGCAGTTTCTTGAGGCACATGTTCATTCTCTGCATGCTAGGCTTAGTCAGGAGTCTTTCCTTCAGAAAATGTCCCTTTCAGAAAGTGTGCAGAATTAAATTATCACCATTGCTGCAGAGTTTAGAAAAAAAGTTGTATAATCCGATAAAGGTAGACCTCAAAAGCAATTCTGTGATGTTTTGCAAGACACAGCTTTTCATCCTTGGGTGAATATTAAAAGAAAATGTGGAGTCCTACTTCTGCTAGTTGTTGCTTTTAAAATAAAACTACTGGATCTAATTCTATTGTATATTCTACCATTTTTACATCTGTATTGTGGTATTAAATTCAGTCAAGCATCTCCAGCATAAGACATCGGAACATAGCATCTTTTCTGATTTTGACTCATTTTTTTTATCTTACTGTCAGGCTTAGAATCATGGAGCTGTTTGAGTTGGAAGAGACCCTTAAAGATCATCTAGTTTGACTCCACTGCAATGAACAGGGACAGCTACATTAAATTACGTTGCTCAGAACCTTGTCCAGCCTGATCTTGAATGTCTCCAGGGCTGGGTTGTCCATCACATCTCTGGATTATCTGTTCTGGTGCTTCATTACCTTTACTGTAAAAACCCTTTTTCTTATATCCTCTCTAAATCTCCACTCCTTTGACTGAAACCATTTGAGTTTCCCTTTGTCCTATCACAATAGATCCTGTTAAAGAGTCTGTCCCCTTTTTTCTTACAGCCCCTTTCAGGTCTCCCTGGAGCCTTCTCTCCTCCAGGCTGAACAGCCCTAGCTCTCTCAGCCTGTCCTCATAGGAGAGGAGTTCCAGCCCTTAGGCCATTTTTGTGGCCTTCTTCTGATGCACTTTGGCAGGTCCATGTCTCTTCTATATTTAGGACTCCACATCTGGACGCAGTACTTTGGGTGAGGTCTCACCAGCTCAGAGTAGAGGGGCAAGATTACCTCTTTTGATCTGCCAGCCACAATTCTTTTGATGTGGCTCAGGCTTTCTGGGCTGTGAGACACATTGCTGACTCATGTCCAGCTTGCCGTCCACGTCATGAGGTTCACTTGGGCTTGCTGCTCGAGCCTGTCTGAGTCTTTCTGGATGACATCTTGTCCCTCAAGTGTGTTGACTGCACCACATAGCTTGGTGTCATCTGCAATTTGGCTGAGAATGCACTCAGTCTCACTGTAAATGTTGATAAATACATTAAAAATCATTGGTCCCAGTACTGAACTCTGAGGGACTCCACTCATCTCAGATATCCATCTAGATATTAAGCCATTGACCACTACTCTCTGGGTATGATCTTGCAACCAGCTCCTCATCCACTGAGCAAGCCACATGTCAAATCTTTCCAGTTTGGAGAGAAGAATGGGGAATCATGTCAAAAGCCCTTCTGAAGTCCTGACTGTTGACACCAGTGACTGTTCCCTTGACTTGGGGAGCATTTTTGGTGACTGTTATAAAACATTAACAATTGCTTGAGGAAACAAAAAAATTTTGTTTAGTATTGAATGTTTTAATACTAAGAAAATAATTGATATGTGAGAGACAGAAGTTCCCTCTATTTGCAGGAAGCTTTATTCTGTATACTCTTGGATCTACAATACCAAATCATCTTTAATGATATTAAACAGAATGAATATTTAAGGCATTTCAGCTGAAGGTTAAGCACTACTGAGTGTTGTTGATCAGTAGGGTCTAACATACAGCCTGGTTGCTGTTTGCAATAAAAAAGAACAACAGTGTTTAATGGCAGAAATAAGAGCTCCAAAGGATCTTGGAGAAAAGTGTCTTAGTATATTGTCTTTTTTTAGTGAGATTATAATGGCAAAACCGAAGGTGTTATTGCTGCTTATTCTTAGAAACCAAATACATATCTGGCTTTCTGGCATTTTATGAACAGTTATCTGGGTATTAAATTGAGATAAGCTAGCAATTTTAACAGTAAAGCCTATGTATTATTTAAATGAAAACTGCCACTGTATCACCAGTTTCTTTCAGTGCTTCACTTGAGTGGCAAATGTATTTATCTTTTACTGTCACTATAAAATGCCTTCCAACACAAAGCTGCAAACATCACAAGGGAACTATCTCTTTTCTTGTAACAATGCATTTATTATTTTTGCTTTAGCTGTCACAGTGTATTAGAAGGAGGGTTTATTATAAGGGACCTCATATTTAGAAAAATTATTTTCACTTATATATATTATGAGAATTATAACATTTGTTTATTGTTACTAGTAAAAGCAAATGATCTGTTCAGCTGCATTTAATCAACTAAAATTAGTTCATTTGCCAATGCACACTGCTGAGATTTTACTTTCAACAGATTACGGAGGGGTTTTACTCTGTATTTTCTCCTGTTTCCAAAAGAATATAGGTGGACTCTCTCACAATAAATTCTGATTCATATAAAAAATAAATAATTAAAAAAAATTCATTTCTGTCTTGCAGGCTCATGGTATTGATTAGAACTATGTTTATGAAGATTCACATGATGTCTATATGACATATATATGTGTGGAACATACATATATATATATGTTTGATGGGTTAAAGTTATATTCGGAAAGTTGCCTATGAAGCAGCTTCTTCTTTCAGCAATAACCTTTCTTTCCTCAAAAGCAGCAGAATTAAGGACATTCTGAGATTTAACTGATGTTTCAAAAAATACATTTTTTGTCCATGAGCATGATGCACTATGAACATAAAGAATGTTACATTTGAAATAGGCTGGAGGGAATGACTATTACAGCAAACTCGGTTCACGTTGGTCTCAATTTTTCAGATATGGTCATGTTGAAAAAATGCCAAACTGATGTGTATTACCTGTTACACATCAGTATTCGGATTAGAAAGAGAGGTATACTTGCTGCTGTGGGAATTGATGGTCTTCAAGTATCACTTTCAAAGATGTGTACCAAATTATACCAGCTAGGAGGGCATAAGTCATCATACACCAAATATAAGTTAAGGCTGTAAATTAATTAAGGCACTTATTTTAGTTTAAGAAAACAAAAAGAAGCCTGCTCTATTGTCAAGATCATAGAAGAAATGGTTTTAAGTTAAGGGAGGGAAGATTTAGGTTGGATGTCAGGGGGACGTTCTTTACAGAGAGAGTGGTGAGGTGCTGGAACAGGCTGCCCAGAGAGGTTGTGGATGCCCCATCCCTGGAGGTGTTCAAGGTCAGATTGGATGGGGCCCTGGGCAGCCTGGTCTAGTATGAAATGTGGAGGTTGGTGGCCCTGCATGTGGCCGGGGGTTGGAGATTCATGATCCTTGAGGTCCTTCCCAACCCTGGCCATTCTGTGATTTTGTGATTCTGTGAAGACTTTTCTTAGTATATTGTCAGTTTAATATGAGTATTACAAATAGTTGTGCATCCAATGTTGCAGTTTGTTTCCATGGGGTCTTTGGCCCACTATTCTGAAAAGATAATTCTGCAGTTCTAAACTAATGGTCGCTTTCATTTCCCTCTATAAAATTTCATTTAGACAGATAGAGAAAGGAAGGAGGAAGGAGAGTAGGAAAGATTTGTTTTGGGGCCATCATTATTATTCTGTCACTTTCTTCATGAAACTTCATTTCAGAAAATTTCCTCACCCATTTTGAGATCCTTTATAGCCTTCCCTTATAACTGAGATTGTTAAGTGAAATTAAGTATAGGATGATCAGCTAGAAACTGAATAGACCTGAGGAAAATAAAGAACAGTGGACCCATTCCCAAAGTAAGGATGTCTTGTGAATGAAAGTTGAAAAGAAAACTGTGTCTGGTGCTTCCATTACAATTAAATGATCACAGGCAGGCCAATTTGATTTCCAGTAAATTTACTGATGCTGATAATAAATTTCTATTGCTACTACTAGTCAATTACTTTCATCTGAATGCCGGAAAAGCATGTGTATATTTAGAAGTTTAGGTCAAGACTATCAGAAATGATATTTATCTTGGAAGTAGAATTCAAAATGTTCTTAGATATTTCGATGATATGCCTTTCATGAAGGCAAATATGCAAGACTTCTTCAAAATCACTCCTTTTAAAGAGACTTAAACTGAAGAGTTGAGGAATAACATTTACAGAAGCACTACTTTTTAGTTATTCTGGAGCATTTGTGTAGTCTTGGGTACATTCTTTAGCAGAGTAGGTGCTAATAAAATCCTGTAAGAAATTGCTTCTTTTGCTTTGAATTTCCCAAAGAATCATGGATGTGTTTCATATATTTACCGCAGTGATAATAACAACTGATTTTTATTTTCCTATTTGTGAGGGAGAAACTGCTATAAAAATCTTCAGTTTCTCTGAAAAGTCAGGCAAAGTAGTTCATCCTGAGTCTGGCATACATTTAGTGCTTCATATCTTGTGGATTATCCAGATTTACTCCTAGAATAGTGAAAAATTATTTTCCTAACAGCTTTGGGAAATAGTGATTTGATAAATTCCTAGACTTCTTCAATTTGCCCGTATTTGCACTCATTTGCACTCATTCATATGAGAATGAGTCTCTAAAAACATAATAAAGTCACATTTTCTATTAAAAACGTACTTCTATTGCATTTTCTGTCTTTTCACTGGTTCATAGTATTGATCTGACTTTTTTCAAGCTCGTCATCCAGATATTCTAATAAGCCTGAGTATTGTTTAGTCTACAGGATGACAAGTGGTGTTTGAATCTGAATCTTCGTATCTAGGTCAAAACTTGATGTTGCTTGGAATGTTGTTTAATCAGTCATCAGCTCAAATGCTCTGAAGGACTAAATGAGATCTCAGTTTTATGTCTGTTTCCACATGCACTCACTTTAAATTGACATTACTGAAGTCCTCATAATGATGCTCTTGTTTCTGAATTGTGTTAATGGAAATGTCCTTTACACATCACACTCTCTAAACCCACAGGTAGCCTAAAATGACAAATATTTTCTAAGACAGTATTTGAAGAGGCTGCAGCAAATATACCAGTGGAAGATTCAGTTGAGGATTTTTCTTGGTTTGCTTCCAGGCATTGTGAATATCTTTTTCTTCCACCAAGGCAAACAAAATTAGGCTGCCAAAGGGAGCGGAAATTCTTCATGTATTAAAAACGTGCTCATTTTCTAAAGCTCAATCTATTTATTCCTGATATGCTTATTCACAACTAAATTTTATTATTTTTTATATATAATCCCTGAAACAGGAAATATTTAACAGAGGACTAAGCCATAAGTTTATACAAATCAGTGGTGTCATACAGCTTTCCTCTTGTGTCTCTATTTATGGTGTGTTGAAGCTGAGTCACAAGAAAATCAAGGGTTTATGAAGCTTCTTTCATAAACCAGAAAATATAAAGTTTTATTGCTCTTTAGGCACAGATTATTAATACTGTAATGACATTAAAGGGTATTAAATGCAAATTTTCAAAGCTCCAAAGAGCTTTATTAGGATAAGCAACATTTTTATTGAGTCACTGTTTTAATGAAAATCTGGCAAAGTATATCTAAGCGAAGGCCACCACAGATGTTCTGCTACGCTTCATCAAGGAGTAAGCTGCTGAGTGCTTGGGGGGAGAGGAGAAAGCTTGAATGCACCCACTCTTTATGGACATTAACACCAGTTGATTTATAGCTTGTGATGCATATAAAACACAAGGGAGCATTCAGTAGTGAAATAGGAAAAGATCAGAAACTGTATAATACTGTAATGAACATGCCAGTTAAAGCCAGTGAAAGAGATTCTAGCCTGCCAAGTGCTTTAAATGAGTATGGTGAATTTCTAAGATGAGATAAGAAATGACAGTCTTGATTCTGTAGGTAACACACAAGTGACATTCTATCACTGTGATGTTTTCTTCCCTCCAAAAATCTCTACTTGCAAATTAATTCTACTTATTCTGATCATACTATGATAGCAATACGATTATATTGTTCAATAAAAATTGCAGGCTTGTACAAGTGAACTTTACCTACTTTTATGACTTTTGCTTAGATGATAGTCTAGAACTATCTCACACTTGACACACTATGGTATCTTTGAAGTATAATATCCTACTTTGGATGTGTGACAGAAGCTATTTAGAATCACTTCAGAAGGCTAGTTATAATGAGAAATCTTTTCTGTATAATTATTGAAGTATATAATGTGCATAAAATTTTGAATTGATTTATAAGGACAGAGGTTGTATATTTCAGGAAACTATTTCCTAACTCTGTCATACAGCTCTAGTACTTTTATATAGTCCAGATTTCCATAGAAAATTTCTGGAATTACTCAATCCTGTTTTATAATAAGCGAGACAGAGGATCACAAGAAGCATTTCTAATGCTGTTGGGACCATGTGTGCTACTATAGCCCACACTATCACAGCTTTCATATCTATAAACCCTTTGTCTTAGGTTTTCTTAACGTGTCCAGGAAATAAGCTTCTTTCTAAAATCTGAGAGCTGAGCCATTGTACCTTTTTGTACTTAAGCAAGGAGTGCTTGTCCATCTTAATGATGTTGAAAAACTCAGGTAAAGTTCTTTGAGATCAAATTTGGCAGCTGACTCCAGAATCCCTAAGTTCACTAACTAAATACTTTTGTACCATAAGAACAGTTCACTTGTGGCTGTACAAAAAACAAAAAACAAAAAACAAAACAATCCATAGATCACTTCTGAGAACGTAGAGTATCATCAGATCTCTTACATCTTTTTATCAGGGGATCAGTTTAGTCCTTCAATGGATGTTTCTAATCAGACAGTTGATCAGAGATCCTGTTTAATGTCATCCTATTTTTTGAGAAGTGACTTGAAGCTAAATAATCCATGTTATGGACTAGGATGGAAAATAAAGTATCAGGCCATTTCTTCAGTCTATTACCTTCCTGCGATCAAAACAATTCTAGAGGAACACTGCATTAGAAGCCATTTAGATTTGTGCTTTGAAGTAACCAAACTGGCTTTTAAATGCTAAGCAAAATCTTTAGAATAAAGTAAACCATCTAACCAGTCAAATAAAGATTCCATATAAGAGTCAGGTATAATTTGATTGATAATAACATAATGGTTAGAATTATCTAATAGATTTACAATTTCTAAATGCAATATATAACTAATGTCAGAAAATATCTATAGCATTTCAACCATTCTGTTAATTTTAGCTGTGGAATAATCATGCTGTTCCTGTTATTTATATTTACACTGCATTGTATCAAAGGTTCTTCTGTTTAGGGCAAAATTATGCCACTGACCTTTAAAAAGTTCTCTTATTCCTTAGAGTTCAGCAAAACACGATGGGTTATGCACAGCTCTCTCAGACTCAGGATGTTAGGGTCTTGCTTTGCAAAACATTTTTCCCATATTAATTTTTAATATAGTACTTAAATTTATGTCCTACTGTTATGTCTTACAAAGTAGAAATGGTGCAGCTTTATTTCCAGTCTTTAAAAGTTTGAATTTTAACTCAGTAATCACTTTGAGTTAGAAAACATCCAAACTGGATCTGTTTTCATATCCTTGCTGTGAGAAAAACATGAAGGCCCTGCAGTGTGTCCAGAGAAGGGCAACAGAGCTATGAAGGGTCAGGAGCACAAGTCTTATGGGGAGTGGCTGAGGGAACTGGGATTGTTCAGTCAGGGGAGACCTTATTGTTCTCTACAATGACCTGAACAGAGGTTGTGGCGAGGTGGCAGTTGGCCTCTTCTCCTAGGTAGCAGTGATAGGACAAGAGGTAAGGACCTTAAGTTGTGCCAGGAGAGGTGCAGGTTGGATACTAGGAAAAATTTCTTCTCAGCAAGAGCAGTGAGGCAGTGGCACAGGCTGCCCAGGGAGGAGGTAGAGTCACCATCACAGGAGGTGTTCAAGAGCTGTGTGGATGTGGCACTGAGGGATGTTGTTAGTGGATGTGTGGAAGTGGGCTGATGGTTATACAAGATGATAGAGGTCTTATCCAGCCTTAATGATTCTATATTTTTATGAATGCAACTGGTCTCAAATTCATGTAATACATATTGTCACAAGAACAGCCTCTTCAGAACACAAAACTGCAAATTCCTGATTGAAATTAGGGCTCTCTTGACTTGCTCCTGGATCTTGAAAAAGCATGAGCTGCTTTATGATGGTCTTTATACACTTTAGTAATTGTTTTATATATATAATTTATGTCAATAAAAAAAAAGGGCCTTGGAACCAGATGCCTATCAAAGTGCAGATGCCTTTACGAGAATCTGGGACCCAAATATTTATGAAATGTTCGGAATCTTGTCAAAAAGAGACATGACAAATCAGCAGAGGAGAGGAAAGAAAATCCATGCCACAAAAGAACTGATAACAATAGCTGAGTTATGGCTGAGAAAATTGTCATTAATGCTTGCTAGAAGAATTGTTAGTACAAAAGGTAATTGTAAACATTAACTATTTTAGGATCCATTGTAGCATACTCTGATGTACTCTTGCTTTATTTCAAAAAGTGATGGACTCGAATCTGGTTGCCACAAAGCACATTCACATTGACTAACTTGAGATATATAATTAAGACTTTGCATTAGGAAACTGAGCTGTCTGTAAGGAGAATACATAAAATCAGTTGGAAATACAAAGTCTTGTCAGAATGCCTAAAATCTATGCTCGAGAGCTTTAACTCTCTCTTTGCTCTGTGGGAAACATTAGCCCCAAACTCATAAAGTAGATTATCCAGATCTGTGAATGACAATTTTTCTGTTCTGATATTCAAAATTATGTACATTATCAAAAAGCAAACAAAAAGCCCCCACTCCCCCCCCCCGAAAATAAATAAATAAATAAATATATATATATGTGTGTGTGTATATATATGTGTGTGTGTGTGTGTGTGTGTATTATATATATATATATACATTAGGGGAAAATTCCTTACAGAGAGAGTGGTGAGGTGCTGGAACAGGCTGCCCAGAGAGGTTGTGGATGCCCCATCCCTGAAGGTGTTCCAGACCAGATTGGATGGGACCCTGGGCAGCCTGGTCTAGTATTAAATGTGGAGGTTGATGGCTCTGCATGTGGCAGGGGGTTTGGAGATTCATGATCCTTGAGGTCCCTTCCAACCCGGGCCATTCTGTGATTCTGTGATTCTGTGATATTCCTAGAATTCAAAGTGCTTTTAAAAATTATTATTTTTTCCTTTGAAGCTCCATATCCTTCAAATATGAACTGTTTTCCTTCCTTCTTTGTTTTCCTTCAAAAGCAACACTATTTAAATTACAATTAGTAATTTGTCAAGGTACTCCTCCATATGGATGAAGTACTGCTAAAGAAGGAAGAGAGTATTATTTAGATCCCTAATGCATTAGCACACATCACACTTGTTGAGTGCATCAACTCTGTCTGTGAAATAACAGTTAAAGAAATTGAATGGAGCTGCATAGTTGAATGTTTGTCTTCAGTGTTATTTGCACTTCATGTAAGAAGTGATAAGTTGCATAACGTCACAGGGTAATGATGGATGTTTTTAAAGGGCACCATAGGCGAAAGGATAATAGCAGTTAGAGAGAAAATATGCTGAGAACCATGATTTTATTTTAAAAAGAAATGCTTATTTTTTAACACATAATTCACGCATTTTAACTAACTGTTTACAATGACTGTGAAGACAAGTGGATACTGAGCTTAGCCAGTCGGATTTTCTCTGTCTTTCATTCCTTGCCTAAACAGCTTAATGTAGTCTAAAACTATCACTGCTTTCCTGGCTCCGAACATCTGCTAATACTTATATTTCTATCCTCTACGTCATAGTTTAAAGAAAACCAACAAACAATTGAGAAAATACCAGTGGGTTCCATTAAGTGTCAGTGCTACATAATTACATTCTCTAAATGAACTGGAATTGTTAGAGTTCTGTGAAGGTGGAGGTCTATTTACAAGAGTAAGATGTATGTAAACCCTTTAAAAATAAACAGAAAAAAATAGTCTGCAGAACTTATTTCTGAAATATAAGTCACCTAACCAGCTACACATGCAAACTAGATAGCCTAAAATTTTGTCCAAGAGGCAGCTGCCTTGAAAAAATGTGAACTGTAAGAAAGCAGGTTGAAGCACTCTGAAGATGTCTTATTCTTCAGGTGATCATTTCTAAGTTCAAGATAGAAAACTGGGGCAAATACTGAATTTTTATTATTCACAGTTGGTTAACAGCTTATTTACCCCTTGAAAGTCTGTGTCAGTTTTTATGCATTTGGATGGAAAAGAGCGTTAGTTTGCAGCAGGGGACTCCGTTTAGGTATTATTTTGCTGTACTTTCTACAATCTTTTAATCTGCATGAACTGTGACATTGAATGAATCTGGATGCAGCCAAGAGCTTTCAGGACTGGAGCTCAGTAATGTTGATATGTCAAAATATTTTTTCCACTCTGTCTTTTCTTGTTCCTCCTCCTTCCCTCTCCTTGACACTTATCTTTACTACTGATACGTATTCTCTTTGTTATCAGTTAATGTAAAAATAAACATAGAGTGTTATATTTTAAATATAAAGACAATCCTTGTATCATTTGATCTATACTTGTTTAGCCTCATCAGTGAAGCAGCAGAGCTTGTAAGGTAATGGCACATGGTTTGAGAAGTTCTGCTGCTATCCAAGATGCCTGTCACTACACTGCGGAGCAAAACGCTTTAGTGGGGTTGACCATTAACAGATGAGAGTTTGCATTTACTTCTGGATCAAGCAAGGGTAAAAAAAACAACACATAAGTGTTTGCGGCTGTACTGTTCTAGTCCAGTCCCTTGTTTTATGGCTAACAGAGATGTGACAATAAGCATCAAAGAGCAAAATATTTTGCACTGTTGAGTAAATGAAAGTCTGTGATAGCAAGGAAGAATGACATAATTATAATTTGAATTCCTGGGGATCAGCCACTGTCCATACTATCCTATTACATGTCATCCCTAAGTAGAGGGTGATGTCTTCCAAATAATTTCCTGCAATATCATCTCCTAGAGCATCCCCTGCAAATCACTGGCTACACCTGGTCTGAGCAACTTCACAGTATCTCCTGGAGCTTTGGGACCTGTGTGGTAGATGAACACCCTCAGGACTGGCACTCTCTTGGGAACAGATTAAATATTTTAAATATTTGCCAGACATCACAGTAAAGTAAACATGAATTTATTACATATTCATTTCTACACTAAATGTAATATGTAAGGAAGTAATTGCATTCAGAAGGAGATATGTGACATCTATCCCCTATTGTGACATCTATCCCTACTAAAGACTTTTAATTTCGTCTACCACCAGATAACTTTTTGTCTGTTTGACTCAATTGAAAAGCTGTCAGGATGTTTACAGAAGTGTGTTGGCTGAACTAGTCCTTTCATAAATACTGCCCTCAGGCTTCCATTCTCTGAAGTAGATACTCATGAAGGGCAAGGTCCTGACTCATTGGCTTACCAGAAGGAAGGGTTCTGGGAAAATACCCGCAGAAAGCTGGTGGACCCCCTGTCCTGTCACAGTCGGACAAACCTGACTGATGAGGAGGATTCTCTGATATAACTTCCCTGATATATGTTAGAAATATGATACAGCACAGAGGAGTCAGTCCAGGAGGTTGCTAGACTGCGTGGAAGATAGCTTCCTTATGCAACTGGTAGGAGAGCCTACCAGGGGGGGTGCCCTGTTAGGCCTGGTCTTCGCTAACAGATAAGGACTGGTGGGAGAAGTGAAGGTTGGGGACCGTCTTGGGCAAAGCAACCATGGAACTGTAGAATTCTCTATTCTTGGAGAAGTCAAAAGAGTGACCAGCAAAACTATTCTTGAACTTCCAGAGGATGGACTTTGATCTGTTCAGGACGCTTATAGCACGGATCACTCGGGAGTCGCTTCTCAAGGGTAAAGGGGTTCAGGATGCCTGGACACTCCTCAAGATGGAAATCTTAAAGGCGTGAGAACAGGCTGTCCCTGAGTGCCATAAGGGACGGTGTGGATGAGCCGAGAACTAATGTTGAGACTCCAAAAGAAAAAGAGAGTCTATGTGTCTCGCTCTGATTTATAGGAGGGAGATGAGGTTCTTTTAATATTACATACCCGGTGTGAGATTAAGAAACAACGGTTCAAATGTTGGCCCGGCCAGTTTATTATAAATCTTAATTAGGGAGATGGGGACATTATTATGAATTAGGGTAATGGGGAAGGGAAGGAGGGTGATAGAAAAGATAGAAAAGAAGAAGCAAGGAGTATGTAAGCAGCAAGAGGGAGATAGTCACCACCATGGTCCAGCGTGGTTCGTAGTTCAATCACTGATCTTCAGTAGTGGTGGGTCGTCGGGCAGTGTAGTTCTGTTGACAACGACGGCAACGACGACGCCAGCAACGGCGACCATGGCGATGATGGCCTCTTTTCAATGCTTTCAAAGTGGTCGAGTCAGCTATCTTTGGAGTGGCAGCTTCTGGCTCTGGGATCTCCGCAGGGGACTCCTTTGCTCCTATCTTCCTGGCCTTGCCAGCAGATAAGAGGGAGCAGGGAGATGCCCACTTCACAGGATACAATGGTATTATTCCCCAGTCTCCCATAGCAAACAGGAGTCATTTGGTCACAGGTTAGATCTTCTGCCAGTAAACTGTCCTTAGCACCCTCTTCCCGAGGCAAGCAGCTCTGGAGGAAGGGGCTTTCAAATGTTCCCAAAGTGATGTCTATTGTCACACGGTAACACCCATCATTTGGCTCCCAACAAATCAATCAGAGCCTTATCACAAGAAATACTTCAGGAAGCAAGCTTTGAGCCAAAAAACAAAGAAGGATTCTCACACTATGTCCTCTGGAAGAAGGGATAAGCTACTTGGGGAGATTACAGGGAAGTAGCTAAGTTAGGAAGGCAAAAGCCCAACTTGAACTCAGATTGACTACTGCAGTAAAAGAGAATAAAAAATCCTTTTATAAATATATCAATGGCAAAAGAAGAACCAAGGAGAATTTTCATCCTATACTTGATGCAGCAAGGAATGTGGCCGCTGAGGATAAGGAGAAGGCTGAGGTTCTCAACGCCTTCTTTACATCTGCCTTTAATAGCCAGACCAGTTATCCTCTGGGCATTTTATGCTGTGATCTGGAAGTCTAGGATGCTACTCAGAATATATCCCCAGCGATTCGCGTGGAGACAGTTAGAGAGCTCCTCCTCTGTCTGGACTGTCACAAGTCCATGGGACCGGATGGACTACACCCTCAAGTGCTGAGGGAGCTGGCGTAGGTGATTGCCGAGTCCCTCTCAGCCATCTATCAGCACTCCTGGTTAACTGGAGAGGTCCCAGAGGATTGGAGACTTGCTGATGTGACTCCCATCTTCAAGAAGGGCCGTAAGGAGGATCCAGGGAACTACAAGCCTGTCAGCCTGACCTTGGTACCAGGGAAAGTTATGGAGCAAATAATCTTGGGTGAGATCACACGGCACGTGCGTGGTGTCTAGGGGATCAGGCCCAGCCAGCACGAGTTCATGAAAGGCAGGTTGTGCTTGACCAACCTCATCTCCTTCTATGACTGGGTGACCAGTCTGGTAGATGAGGGAAGGGCTGTTGGTGTAGTCTACCTAGACTTCAGCAAAGCCTTTGACATGGTCTCTCACAGGATTCTCCTGTGGAAACTGGCTGCCTGTGGCCTGGACAGGTATACACTTCTTTGGATAAGGATCTGGCTAGCGGGCTGTGCCTAACAGATAGTGGTTAATGGAGTTAAGTTCAGCTGGTGACCCATTTCATGTGGTGTCCCCCAGGGACAGATGAGCACACCTCATGATGAGCACCTCACACTGGCACACCTCGAGTATTGCGTTCAGTTTTGGGCCTCTCATTACAAGAAAGACATTGAGGCCCTGGAGCGTGTCCAGAGAAGGGCAATTAAATGGTGAGGGGTCTGGAGCACAAATCTTAAGAGGAGCGGCTGAGGGAGCTGGGATTGTTTAGTCTGGAGAAGGGGAGGCTCAGAGGAGATCTCATTGCACTCAACAACTTCCTGAAGGGAGGTTGTGGTGAAGAGGGGTTTGGCCTCTTCTCCCAGGCAACAAACAGGACCTGAGGAAATGGCTGCAAGTTATACCAGAGGAGGTTTAGGTTAGACATGAGGAAGAACTTTTTCTCTCAGAGTGGTCAGGCACTGGAATGGCTGCCCAGGGAGGTGGTGGAGTTGCCATCCCTGGCAGTGTTCAAGAGGCGTCTAGATGAGGAGTTACGAGATATGGTTTAGTTTGTGGTAGCAGTGTAATGAGAAGACGGTTGGACTAGATGATCTTACAGGTCATTTCCATCCTTGTGATTCTATGATTCTATGATTCTATGATTCTTGTTAAATAATCATTTTCCACTTGTTCAGACTGGGATTTTAAAAACTTTTCCCAGAGTACAGTTGATTTGCTGATTACTCTTCAACATAGTATCACCAAGTTTAGAAAAGATCTCTGAGATTGTCTAGTCCAGCTGTCCACCTGCCACCAATATTACCTGTTACCCATGTCCTTATGTACCATATCTACACGTTTCTTGAGCACCTCCAGGGATGGTGACTCCACCATGTTCCTGTGTAGTCTTTTCCAGTACCTCATGACCGTTTCTGAGAAATTGCTCCTAATATCCAACCTGAACCTTCCCTGGTGCCACTTAAGGCCATTACATCTTGTGCTATTGCTAGTTAAGCAGGAGAAGATGCTGACCCTCATCTCACTACAACCTCCATTCAGGTAGTTGTAGAGAGTGATAAGGTCTTCCCTGAGCCTCCTCTTCTCCAGACTGAACAATCCCAGCTCAGCCACTCATCACAAGGCCTGTGCTCCAGACCCCTCACCAGCTTCTTGCCCTTCTCTGGACATGTTCCAAAGGACTTCAATGTCTTTCTTGCAGAGAGGGGCCCAAAGCTGAACCCAATATTCAAGGTGTGGCCTCAGTGCTGTGCTTGATGCATTACTGGGTAGGGTTGACTTTCCTGGCCACCTGGGCATGGTCAATTCATGGTTGTGGGGCACCTTGTGTCTCTTGGAGTTATCACTTGGCCAAGTAACGTAAAAACTCCAACCCACTCATAAAAGATGAATATTTAACACTGGCTTTGGTACTTGACATGACAATAAAAAATTGTTCACATCCTTAAAAAATTGTTCACATCCTCTTCTCCCTGTAAAATGATATGATAGAGTTCAAGCTTAATGTGCTTACCCTTTACAGCGTACGTATTGAAAAGCTATTTTTTTATGGTGAGAGTAAGCAATGGAGCTAATTTTTATTTCAGATGAATATGATAGAATATAAGTTCTCAAACTTGCAATGATAGTGTCATACAACTGCTGGTTTTGAAGTAGATTGACATTCTGGTTTGGTTGAACTGCAGACACTGTTCCTTTTGATAAATTCAAACTGCTGCCTGTATAGGCTTTAGGAAAATGTTTATTATTGGGTTATTTTTAATCTAATCAGGATTTAAAACTACCAAAACCATAGTTATTTTTTACTAGTTGAGACTAGGAATGCTAAACTGGGGGAAACATAATCTATTGTATGTTGTGTTTGTGAAGATACTTAAATGAGCCGATAGGACCATTTATTTTTAGAATACTGCATGGCATGAATATTGGCTGCCTTGAGCAAATTTAAAGTCATTGCAGATGGCTTCCAGCAGATGAGTGCTCTGTGAAGTTCTATCTGAACATGAAGAAAACCTTCTTCATGTCTCAAAGTCTCCTTCTGTGGAGATATTCAAGACCTGTCTAGATGCCTACTTGTGTAACTGGTTGTAGGGAACTGGCTTTAGCTGTGGGGTTGGACCAGATGATCTATTGAGGTCCCTTCCAAGCCCTACAATTCTGTAATCCTGTGGTTCTGTGAAAATAGTTTATTTTTTGCTTTCGAATGAACTTCTTCTGTCTTGTAGATACTGGCTAAAATGAATCATTTGTGAAAATGCTATGAAAATTTATAACAAGACATAATAATGAAACAAATTGGGGCAAAGTTGTTAGGAGAAGCAAAATTTAATACTGCAACTACAGAAACGTACAATATACAATATACAGATTCTGCTTCTCATTGTATTATTGCACATTAACTGTGAAATGAGTAGACTCAACATAATTTTGTAGTGGTGGAAACTACAAAGGTATCTAGCCTAACAAGCAATGTGAAAAAGTAGCAATACTAATAATCCTTCCAACCTCTTGAAATTAATAATTTGACTGTGACTGTGGTGATTGTGACTGCCCCTAAATACTATTTTTTTGTTCTGTAGTTGTAGAGCATCTGGAATGAAGAGCTGATTGCACATAAATAAGGCTTAGGAAAACTACAAATAAATATTGAGTCAACCTCTGTGATTCACGTCTCTGAAATGAAAACAAAAATGTATGTTAATGTCCTGTGAACATTAACATACAACATTAACATGCAAGAAATATTAACAAAATAACAATTTTAATTTTGATAGGATATTTTGTGCGTCTTTTTAGCATAGTTCCTTAAGTATTTATTATATATAATCCTCAGTATAAAATCTCGTGTTCTCATATATATTAATTTATAATAGATTTTATTGTATATAAAAGTGATTTGAAATTATACTGCTGCTATTGAAACAATAACAAATATGAAATTCTAAAACATAGTGAAAATAAGTTTCCCAGTCTTCAAAACAAAAAAGAAAAGAAAAAAAATTTATTATGATAAATTTGAAATTCACAGTTCAGTAAGTATTTAATCATGTCATTAAGTTTAAGCATGTTTGTGTACTTATGTGTTTAAAGATTAGTCCGTAAGTGCCTTGGTGGCTAGGAACCATACAGCTCTGCAAACTGTCAACTTCTGACTTCCCTCATATTAATCTTCATTCTTGATTCGCTTCCTGCTTTTAGCTGATATTGTTAACAAGAATGAACATTAATGCTTCTACTAATGGCAATCAGTGAAGCTCTGAGAGACCGTAACTTTACACCATTCAGAGTGGATCAAATTTGCAAGGAAGAGCGATGTCTATATGAGTAAGGCTGATTGTAAAGCTGTACCTGCCCTAGTAAAAAACAAGACATTCTTTTTTAAATAGTTACTAAGAGTCATTTTCTATTTGTTCTGCACTGCTCATCAGAGTTTTTCTCATGAAATGATTTTAGATTTGAATAAAGTATTTTATCACGATATTGTATAATGCCATGGTACAATGGTATTAAAATGCTACACTCTGCTATGCTGAGTAGTATATATTGAAAAGATTTAGTGAAAGTTTTTCTGGATTCAGGATTTACACATAAGATCACCTTTGTGATCTAATTGAAATCACCCTTGTAACCTAATTGAAATTGTATTTTTTAACAGAGGAAGTAATATTTAATACTTCTTGATCCTTACATAAAATAAAATGTTTTATGTAGATCAAATATGTTACTTTAAAATTTATTGGATATTTTAGAGTAAAAGTGCTAAACTATCGAATGGCTACTACTTTCTTGCATAGTTGAAAGCATCCATTGCATCGTGTCCTTTTCTGCTTTTCTTTTTACTCATAAAATGCACAAGCTCAGGATCAGACAGAATTTTCCATGTGAATCATAATGCATGCAGTAGAGAAGATGTCTGAAGATGCAGAATTGTCAAAGATTACAGTACAAAATAAACTTATGGATATCTAGGAAAACAAACTCATCACTCTTTTACTGTAGTAAAAGTGGGTGGGGTTGTAAAACTGAATTTTTGAACCATTGAGTCAAATTTTCTGCAATGACAATCACATCATGATTCAGAACTGTATCAAATTTCACCTGAAACTCTCATTAGATAATTTTTCTGCTACACTAACTTACCAGAAAGAATTTTTTTGTTCCAGAGACTTATGATAATAATAGCTAGAAGCCTTACTATAATTTTCATCGTTTATCTAACACGGACAGTTCATGTATTTGCTTTTGTATTCTAACATTTTCCTCATATATAAAAGGCTTAGACCTTCTCAAAATGGGCCAAATTAACTATATCATCAAAACCACCAGTGCTAGAATGTAGGTGAGAATGGCAGTGTGGCAGAGTCAGCCAAATAAAGACCCCCAAAAGAAATTTATGATTTTTCATTGTGTATTGGAATGCCTGTTAAACTGCCTATATAAACAACTTGACAATATTATAAAGTTCATACATGAATAGAGAGGAAAATACATCATCTTGAGGAAAACAAAGTGTAGTTGTTCTAATTCCTAGAACAAGAAAAAGGTAAAATAGCATGAAGAGACAGTTTCATTATGTGGACATCCAAGTACATCACATAGACATAAAGTAAAATATTTCTGTATTTGTTAGTGCAGATTTTTCTCTGGAATACTGTAGAACTAGTAAATAGGCTTGGTATAGTCATGCTGCTAAAAAAAAATAACTGAACTTTAATACTTTAATCTTTTAAATTTTGTTTCAGTGCTCATTCATGTAGGCCTAAAGCCACCAAGAATTTAGCTGTTCAACAATGCCTCTTGATTATATTCTATCTTTCTGCCCTCAAAATACATTATTTTAAGCTACATTATGTTCAGCCAAGGGCTAGACTGAAAAAAAGTAGAACTTTTTTAGAGTGTGAGGAGCAAGAGTAAGTTTCTGCAAGTTTACAGGGATAGATAAATTCAGGTTGGATATTTGAAACACACAGAATGCTTTGCATAAGTACAAAATTGTTGTAGGCAGTGTACCAAGGAGGAAGAAATATTCTAAGGGCATAAATTCCTGTCTTGGCAAATTACATCTGGAAATGTAGTCAGTTTCTTTTCTTTGCCTTTTAAAAATGTATTGAAAGACCTATATTTGCCTACCCACAGGAGCTCATCAAATCTGACAGTAAAGAATCTTGATAAAAGTCCTGCACAATCGGAAAAGAAAAAGTGAGCTAAAATATGGCATATTTTCTGTTAAACAGAAAATACTGCCTGCATTAAGCAGTACAATATCCGTAAAAATCAGGGAGATGAATACTTCGGATTTTCTAGACCACGAGTTTTAGGCAGTACACGTGGAAAAGTGAAACAGTGAATTAGAACTATACAGCTTTTCACTTTTGAAAGATATTAAATTTACTGTTACATTAATCATTAGGGTTATACCCACACACTGATTTTTCTTTGTATCAGTCTAAGCTTGTATCTTCTATTTATTAGGCTCATTACTGTTACAAACTTCTAAAAAAGAGATTAAATTAGTGAAGTTTGAAAACTGATCTCTTTAAGATCATGGGACGAAATTTGCTCCCACTGAAAGTAGGAGGAGTTTTGCCCCTGTGTCCAGTAGGATCCACAGCTGGTATCAATGTGGTACAGTTACCGACAGAATTCACCTACATATTTCTTGCAAGAGAGTTAATTCATGACAGCATTGTTTACAAGATCAATATTTATGGCTGTTACAATTGTCAAATGAGCCCCAATATCAATAATGTATGCAGAATACCTGACAAGGGCTTGGTAATTTTTATATCTGTCAATTATCTGAAAACATTTCCAGCATCTCATACATGCTTCTCCATATTTATAATTCCCATCTAATATCTCAAAGTATTTAAGTGCTCCTGGAAAGCTATACAAAACTTCAACACTGAGGACCTTCAATTACTTCAGCATTTTAAATGGAAATGTAATATGTATTACTGTACTAAGATTTTGTTGAAATATGACTTACTAATAAATATTGAAGTTTATTAGCCATGCTACTTCTAAACTATATGTGAGTTAAAAATGATTAAATTATGAAACAAAAGCTTTTTATTTTTCCTGGTGTAATTTCCTCGTTTCTACTTTCTCATTTGTGCCTCTTTTCTTCCCATCCTTTCTCAAAGAAAAGAATCCCACTAGAAACCAAGACAAAAAGGAAAAAAAAGAAAAAGCAGAATCCTGCTCTGAACTGAGGTTTATTGCAAATCATTCCTTACCATGAGATATAACTATTGGAGATGTAGAGTTAGGCATATGAGTTAATTGTGCTACAAACTGTGGCAACTTTCAAGACACTGTATCGTGTTTTGAAAAATACTTGTTTCAACAAGAGAGATTAAAATTATTTATTAATGAAAATGCTAAGCATAGGGTTGAGACAACAAAGAGTATCTATGTCATTTGTATCACTGGCACATCCTCCTGACTATCACGTAGAGAATGTGGCACTCAGGATAAAACTCTACAGAATTGTGCTCACTTGGAAGTCAGTTTTGTTTTTCAGATTAACATGAGCAGAATTCTTCATGGTGCTACTTGCCCTGAAGCAGCATCTCCTTTGGGGATGCTAAATAGTTATTATATGCTTTATAGGAAACTAAATCTAGTTCAGAGGGGCTCAGAAAGAAAAACAATATGAGCTGTGCCACATTTTGCTCGATAGTAAAACAGTCTTTAAATACTTAAATTTGCACAAAACGCTAATCAGGCAGAGGAAAAAATGCTTGAATTATTTAAGCTAATTTATCTAACAGAAAAAAATAACTCCACTGCAGGACTTCCATCTGTCTGCAATGGTAAACAGCTACCACCTGCTTCCTGTAAATGGCGGTATAAGATTATTACTCAGTAAATGTCGCAATTTCCATTTCAAAACCCCTTTTCAGCTGTCTGTTTCTGCAGCAACAAAATAATAAATCACCTGCTACCATGGTCAGAATAATTCTGCTATCTCTGTAATAATGACTGCCAAGAATGAGTGCCAAGGAATGTTCTTTTTTTGCATTTTTCTTTCAGTTACATAGAATTCCACCTAGGTGGTGATATAAGGGAGATATATTTTACTACACACATTAGCAAATAGGACATTTTTAGCCTTAATGCTTAACAGAAAAGGGCAACCTTCAGTAGTTTGTATATGCAATGGCATTCATCAGTGACCTCTAAATCCATGCAAATGCATTCTAAAATATTGCTCTAACTACAAGGAAGAAAAATATGCTTTAGGAAGAAACATTTATTTTCTAGAATTGTCTTTCTTTTGTTACATGGCTCCTGAGGTCCAGATGATATTCTAGCTGCAGTAACTGTAAAGTTATATTATCTCCATGAGTTATTTTGTGGGGTTGTAAGTTAACAGCCAAACTCAAGTGGATGTGAGCAGAGGAATATTTTAGTGCCTGGGTAGCCAGGGTCTGTAATTTCAAGTCAATGATCTGGCAGTGATCAGCAATCAAACAAAGCAAATTCCTGTAGGATATTACATGCTTCAATGACATTTTGGTTTCTGACCAAAAAGCAGTGAGCTTTCAGTAATAAAAGAATCATTCTGTGGATTGTGGTCATACTCTCACTTTTGCAGCTATTGGCACAGGTTAACACCTCTTAATATATGTGTAATAATACAAGACATAACTCTCTGTAATTTTTGCACTGTAATTAAAATAGTGTAATTCAAGCACACTTACAGGGAACTTCCCCCCCATATTTTTAAAAGTCTCCATGATTTGTTTATGACTCAGGCATATCTAAGGGATCGCAAGGGATCCTGCTTGAGGAAAGTGACTTTTAATGTGACAGAGCTTTTCTTCTTCAAATTCCAGTCTTGAGTGTATCTCTTTGTGTTTTCTCCTTCCTTTTTCCTCTCCAATTCAGAATCTCCTTAGGGAATTTTCTGGCTCATATCTGTGCCTTTTTTTTTTTCCCCGATCTTGTCTCTAACAAGCCCATTTCACTTGCTTACAGCAACTTTGGTTTTTGTGTAGTTCCATGAAGATATCATATTTTAACACTGCAGAATACAGGCAAGAGGTTTGCTTTGTATGGCTCTAAAGGCCTAGTTAATAAGTAAATCATGAATAAGAAGCAACAGAAGTTTATTTTCTTAGAAAATGTTCTTTTATTAGGTAGCTCGCATATTTTGAAATGGTGCCTAACTTCAGACATTCTCACTATATTTCCCTTCTGAATTAAAGATAGGAGTTTCTGGTGTGAGCCAGATATTGATGGATGGATCCCATCTAGAGATGACTTGTCTTGTCTACTGACTATAGTCAGATGTTAGAGAAACTTTCCTTTTAGTTTGGGTGCCTCTGATCCCTAAATTGAAAGATGATGAAGCAGGGCCCTTTTCTGATAGTTCTTTGCTTCTTTGCTATTTAGGAAAAAGGATATTTCATCTTAGGAACAAAATGAACATTTTATGCATAACACAGTTTCTAAAGAGTATTATTACAAAAAAAAAAAAAAACATATCAGGGAACAAAAATATGGTTTAGGTTTGTGTATCTGTCAATGGATCTTTTCTAATGTTGCAAACATAATGGTGGGAAATGATCGCAAGTTAAAACTTCATATTAATTCTCTGTCAAATGATCTGTTACAAGTAAGCAGTTAAAACTCTTTTTTTTGTGCGTGTGCCTGCCCAGTACAAAGGGGAGGATGAAGGAATTAAAGCACAGGGAAGGATAGCCATGATATTTAGATGTATGACTGAGGCATACATCATATGAGGAAAGGCTGAGGGAACTGGATTTGTTCAGCCAAGATTAAAGAATGCAATAAGGAAATGTGAAAAAGAAGATGGTGTCTGGCTTTTCTCAGAGTTGCACGTTGAAAGGATGAGAAGAGAAAATCATAGGTTGCCACAAGGAAAATTTGAAAGAGACCTGAAAAAAATAAAATACATTCATAATGAGAATGGTTAATTCAATAGAAGAGGTTGCACTAGCAGACTCCTATAAACAGCCTCTTAGGACAAAGCCCTGGGAAGTCAGATCTAACAAAAGTTAACTCTGCTTTGACCAGAGGTTGTGTTAGGTGATCTCTACAAATCCCTTCCAACATAATTTTTTCTATGATTCTATCTGCTTTTTTTCCCATAAATTTCAAGAATAACTTTTTAGTATGAACTCGTGGCATGCTTGCCTTTGCTGTGGGGAATCCAGTGTCCTATGTAATTGCATAGTATAGGCTGATTTGTCCCATTAGCATCCAAGCCAATAACTTGATTATTGCCCATGATTACTTTGTTTTTGTGAATGTGTTATTGGATAATGTGAATGTGTAGACGGCTGGAGGTGTTTGAAATGGTTCGCTTTTGTGAAATAAAAGGTTCTTTTGTTTTCTCCTTTCTCGTCAAGTGTTACTGCAGTGACTAGCAATGTGGGTGGCCTTTTATTCTGACTAACCAAGAACACAGAGAACACTGGCTGGGCTGATACTTCTGCATAAGCTTCATGCAGGTAGAGGTAACAAGTTTATTTAAAAAACAAAAGCAAAATGAATGTAACAGCAGTTGGGATATGGTTCTTTTCTAAATTCTGATAGTTGATTCTAAATTACCAATGGAAGTTAGGAGTACACCTGTGAATATCTACTGGAAATGCCTGCAAAGTACCTAGGTTTCGTATTTCCTAAAATTCAGAAAGATGTAAAGTTCATTTGCCAATGCCACTAATACAATTTATCTTTCGATGACTATAACATTTTTCTAAATGTAGAGGCATCAACTAAGAAAATGAGCAATCAATATCGTTTTTCAGAATTCTCTTTCAAATAGATGTACTTGAGCGTATTTTACTGCATGTATATGTGTTTAAAATATGATGATAAATTTCTCTGATAAAAGAAGCATACTTTAAGAAGTGACTAAAGCTTTCTTTTGCCCTTTATAGGAAAAAAAGCCACCTATGTATATCTTGAAATTATACGTAGTACGATTGTTTCTGCATCACATCTTATTTTTGGTTTACTGTTTATTAATAAGAAATTGTTGTGGTTGTTTTAGTTCTTGTGTTTGATTCTTGCATTTGATGCAGTGTTTTAACTTTCTGTAGCACTCAGTCATAATTAAAATGAACCCTAGTGGTAGCATAATTACATGATGGAAGAAAATCATTTAATCTATTTCTAAAAGTGGCTTTATCAAGTATGTTGGATCATTTGAATTTCATAAGGATAAATCATGAATTTTAATAATTGAAGTAACCAAATTAACTAAACGATACAATGTAATTAGGGATGCAATACATGTTGTTATATTACAATTTGATTAAATACATCTCAGAAGACTCTTTTCTAAAAAACTAACTTCTTGTAATATCATTGCCCACAGATTAACTACTTCTCCAATAGTTTCACTGTGGGTCATTTGAATTTCTTTAAAATAAATATGCGAGAAGTTTGTGTTGTAAAACTTAGTAAATTTTTGGAAAAAATGAAAGAAGCAATATTAAAGTGCAGACTAATGATATTACAGTAGAATTATTTAGAATGATTACACAGTACAGAATCTGCATTTTTGGGAAATGGTAGAAAAAAGAAACAAAGCATGGGCCTGTGTGGACCATCAAAAGCCATCTGTAGGGTAGTGGTGATCCTAGCTTCCTTGAAAAGCTCTCTTGCAGCTAAAGTTGTTAATGCTAAAATCCTGTGTCCCAAATTAAAATTTTTATTGTTGCAATTCTTTTTCAAATATCTTATAAACACTATCCTTTTGCTTCATTACCAATTTTCTTCTTTTTTATTTTTTTTAAGCTAAAAGAAATATTCTTTTGCAATCCTTTCTCTCCACTGTATATTGGAATACAAATATTTCACAGTAAAAGATTTATTGAGATAGAAGAATCTTCTGTCAGTCTGCTACCATCATTCACATTTCAGAGTACAGCGTCATGAAGCAAGATAAGACATCCTAGCCATGCAGAAGGGCTTAGTTAGGGAGCTCTATAGTGGCTCTTTGAACTGCTCTGTGGAGTGAGTTCATCCATAAATTATCATAGTGGCACTAAAGCAAATGGTTCTTCATGGTGTTACAGCAGCTGATATTCAACATTAAATTTTTTTTTTTAAATGCTTTTCTTGTTAGGAACTGTCCTGATCACTAATCTAGAACATGCTGTAGTGTGTGTGACTTAGTACCTTCTTCTCTGTGACAGTGTAGGGACAGGGTTCTGCTCTGTGGAGATAACTCAGCAACCAGGTTAGGAAGGTATGGTTTGTTATTTTTTCTGTTTTTCTCTCAGACTAATATACCATGAAATGTAAGTATCAAGAAGAGATCTTGGAGTCACATCCCAGTGACTGATATTGTGGCAATGGCACTCTGAGAGGGTGGGAAATATGGATACTGATTCTTTCAGCAAGCAAAGAGAAGCAAAAATAAATTCATATGTGAATTCATGAGTGATTTACTAATAGCTCGTCTTCAACCACAAAGAATTTTACTGGCTTTTGTTGTGATAGTAGCTCCATTTTTTAAAGTAGAAATTAATAAAACTTTGTGGAATTAGTAAATGAGTTTGATGTAAACTACTATCTGTTTCTCAAAAAGTCCTGATTGAAAACCACTGTGGAGTAGTGGTTACTTCTATATATGTTACTGGTAAGTATATGCAGTTACTCACTCAAAGAACAGACTCTTCTGTTGAGAATGATATGAAGGAGCTGGATGAAAATAACAACTTATGCTGTTTGGACATAGAGTAATTTTTTCAGTTTGTTTTACTTTATATTCTGTGCTGTACCAGGCATCATTATACAAAAGATGACATGCTCACTGTTCACAGCAGCTGCAATACATTAGCCTAATGGATTGGAATTATGGGTTGCCCTAAGAATTGTCTATTTTGTGCAAAATCCAAATGTAAATCCTACTGTGGAAAGTCTTGATACTATTAAATGTGATAAAATGCAACATCTTTGGAAAGAAAAGAAAAGCAATCTAGACTAAGGGTAGACAAAAAAAAAAAAATAAATTAGGCAAAAAGTTCAAAAACTGTAGCGGATCAAAGAAAGAATGTTATTGGATAAAAATAATAGTTACATTTTATTAATGGTTTGACATTTCTTACAAGACTTTTGACCTCATGACTTAATATTCAGGATACAGGAATACTGAAAGTACTAACTGCATGCTGGGAAAACTCCATATGTTTAAGTGGCAATGTTTAGAATCAGTTCAAAGCCCCTTGAACTATCTTTTACAATCTTAGATGTTAGCAAAACATGCTAGAGTGCTGCAGGCCGATACTTACCTGAAAGTAGTAGGGCATGTTAAGAACTTAACTGATATTGACAAAGTGATTCTATTTGCTCAGAAACTTTCCGGATGCCAGTGTGGAGAACTGTCTGTACTGCTTTGCATTACATAGTATGGGTATGGTGGAAACAAAACTAGAAACAAAGAGGTTGCCAACTTTCTTACAAAACGGCTATGCTGTACTTTGGGAGATAAGATATAACCACAATTAATTTGCATATATATGCTAAGCAAATGTCTGGCTCTGAGGTGTTGATGAAGAAGAATGACCAGTTGTATATACCACTGTCATAATTTGGAGAGTTAAAAGGCAATTCAGTGTTCTCATTCGCACCTTACTTTCCAATAGAAGTAATTAAAATATTCAAAATATCACATATACTCTTGCTTTCATAAGCTGTTGGGTTTCAAAGAAAAAAAAGAATGCTAAAATGACTCAATTTGATCTTAATCTGTATCTCTACTCAGTGATTCGTACATCTTGCATTCTTACAAACAAAATTTCCTATCTAACCTGATAGACAAGAAATATTTAAAATGAAAGAGAATTCATTCTGTGCCTGAGTAGGTAGTAGTTAGTGGTTTTATTAAGAACAAAAAATCAAACCATTTCCACAATGAATTTTGCTAGCTTTGATTTCCAGCTGCTGGAATCTATGACAATTGTTGTTCTACAGATAAGAGAACTTTTGCATCTGCTATTGTTCACTATTAATATATCAAGAAATCTTGTCTCCTCTGCTACCAGTAGGAATTTTATCTTTCACTTCAGCAAAACAAGGAAGAATGACATGTACTGACTAGGATTGTACTGATTTGAAAGTGTTGTCTCGACTCTCTGTTCTGTTTAAATTACATCCTTATGGCTGCTGCGCTGGTGGCTGTATGGACTCATGAGCATTTCTCTGAAGAAAGGGAGAACTGCATGTTTCCAAGTGATGCTTTGTTGTATGTGAGAGGCAGCTCTCTCCTTTGGTTCCCATTATAACTTGTCTTTTGCACATTATGATTCTGTATGAAGCTTTTGTTCTGAGGCTGGTCTTATAATTAATGTTTTCTGAATCTTCCTGACCGCAAATTTTCATTGTTCATTCATATTCCAAATATTTCTGTTGATCTTGAAGACATTATTTTATTTCTTATTTTATGAGACTCTATGTATTTATTTTTAAAGTATTCTGCTTGGGATTTATGTGTTTCAGAAATATCTCCAAACTTAAAAGTTACTCATATATTTCCAGTTTCAGTGGTTATAAGTTAAAATGTTATCTGAGAAAAGTTTAATAATTTGGAAATTAAATTTTAGACTTAAAAATAACTCTTTTTTTTTAATGTCAAGTTTGTTGTTTGGTTCATTCTTGTATTCTTTTACAGCAATGGAATTGCAGAAGTTTTGATTGTTTTTCTGGTTTAGTAATTTTATTGATGAATTCCTCATCACAAGCTTTTGACATACGCCAAATTTAGTTTTCATTTGCAGTTTTCCCATTTTGAAATGTTTGTTCTCTCACCTCTTTTTACTTATGTTGTAATAAATTACAATATCTGCCTGTTTACTGTACTGTTTCTGGAAATTATCAGCTGTAGTTGGTTGATTTTTGCAGGTAACAGCAATGATGAAACAGCAAGACTTCAGCCTTGGAATAATGCAAAACAATTTTCTGTATATTTAGCTATGGTGATCTCATTGAACACCATCTGTTATGACTGAATTGCAGACATATTTGTTGCCTTTCAAAACTTGTGTAGATAGGTGACTTATAAAATGCAACGGATAAATATATGGGCTTACAGACTTAGCTTAACTCAGGTTCCCAGGAAAATCTGGTATTTTTGTATGATAATAGCTGAGAATGTTATTTATACAAATAACACTTAATGCAATCTTTGAACAGCAAATCCCATAAAAACAAGTAAGTCTTCTTTGTGACAGCTTGAGGATGGAAGAAATGTTGTGGAGGTCTTGAGCTCAGAAATGTCTTGAGCTTTGACATGTTTAAAAGCAATTTATGAAAGCAGGGCATTTCTGAAAATGCTACATCAAAACCAGTAGTAAAATCACACCTGGAAGGCAATGAACATGGCCTACCATAAAAAGGAGGGAAATACTGACTGTCCTGGACCAGGTAACATTCATTGTTTTCATGAAAAAGAGATGATTGTTAAATGCAGCAATGACAGTGAAAAATGTAAATGCGTTGTATCAGGATGAGAATTCAGTAAAATCTTAAATCAAGATGAAGGAATACAATGCTTTCTAAAAAACAAATACCCATTATTCCTATTTAGAAAAGACTGATCTGAAAGGATTGAGGAGCTGGTTCTAAAACAAATTAAATATTATGTGTTGTAGGAAACCATAATTGAGACAGCACTCATCAGCTCTATAAACTACTTCAGGAAAGGCAGACAACTCAAAAATAGATTATAAAAAAAAAAAAAGAAGAAGAAAAAAGAGCATAAAGAGCATAATGGGCAAGATTAAAATAATCTTTCTGTTTCACTCAAACTCAGATGGAATATTTTGTCCAGATTCAGCTATTAGGTGGATCTGTTGGAATGCGTGTAAGAACAGGAGATGTCTACAGAGCATAATCCGTGAACAACTTGGACAAAATGAGACTTTTTTTTTTTCTTCAGAAAAGACAAACAAGGATAGTTTTTTTTTTTTTGCAGTCTTTTACAACAAACTTACAATATTAAAACTCATTGCAAACAAGGAAGAAAATTCTATTTATGTATGTAAAAACAGGTTTTAGCTGCAGCCAAGAAGACTGAGAATAGAAATGATCTTTCTACTATTAAAGTTAGACAAGAATAGGTAGTCTGTGGAGTTATTACTGTACTATGTATTGATAGTGATTAACAGCTGTCTAGAAAAATGCCTGCAATGGCATGGATTTGTTTATGTCTTTGTGACATGGACTAGATGAAGCCTGTGACAAACTGATTTCTAATTCTGAATATTTAATAAAATTTATTTGCCAAAATCAAGAGCCACGCTATTGCTCCATTTTCCCATCTTGAGCAGTAGCATAAAGGATACAGAGATGTTGATCTTTTCCTTTAAAAAAAAATAGGACAAAAGAAAGAAGCACTATAATACTTGTTTTAGTACTCCTGGTAACTAGAGAGTGAAAATTGCTAAAACAAACATGTATGAACAATCTGCAGCAATTTGATATCTATTTTTCCTTTTAATAGAAAAGCTTAGGAATTCCATTTAATTGCTAAAATATATTATATTAATTTTAAAAGGTCTTGAATAAATAGTGTATTTCTCTCTTTTTTATTTTTTAATCTAAAAAAAAGTATTAAATCCTGCCAAAATACTATATATATAGAAAACAAACATTTTATTTTTATCATACATCCCACTTTGGAAAAAAATTCCAGGGGTATGTAAGACACAGTTTTAGAAACTCTTTCCTTGCAATGAATTTCTCATTCATTATTTGAAATACAAAATACTATGATTGTAGCTGTTTAATACATTAAAAAAAATGTGATTTATGATCCATTGCTTATTTTTCTTTTGAGATCACTTAGGAAACTTTTTTAACTGTCGTGAATCAGATATAGCTAATTGATTCTTTGAATTTATGAATCTAGTTAGGTGTACAAATAGCTTTCTACTGCTTTGGTTCATTTAGGGCATGTTGCTATGCTTCATAAATGAATGATGACATTTCAATATTGCAGCACTTTGCCAGAACATTATCGGGTTAACAGTAAAAATAAACAAATTATCTTAAAAAAACTGCTGTGTAAGCTTCAATGTGTGATTTGAAGTGGTTTGTTCTTCACAGTAGTGGTTTGCAATGGCTTGTAGAAAGGTGCTTTTCTAGCATAATGATAGTCAGCATAGTTGATTACAGGCGGAAGCAAAAAACTGGCTACCATTGTCCAGAACAAATGATAGAAAATCATGCCTCTTGAAAGACAATTATCAAAACAGGGGGCAAAATCATCTGAAAAATAAAAATTTGGCTGTTGAAAAGGAAGGCAGAACAGAACCACTGAACTGCACAATTATTGGAACCAAATTTAATTCAATTTAATCTGTCTTCTTCTTGAATTCATTTTCCTTTGCCACATCCTTCACAGCTCTTCCATTAACTGCAACACTGCTGGCCCTGAATACTGGTGGCAGCTCTTTATATACAGGAGAAAGTATATCTTTCTTGTCTTTAAAGCTGAACCTAAGTCACAAGAGTTTCTTGAGATGTACTGCTATCTGTAATTCCCAAAGAACACACACTTTTCCAGTTGTACATAGGAAATAAGGCAGCTGCAGAAGTATAGAACACCTGTGTTAGCCGTACATACCTTCTCATCTCCATTTTCAACCTCTTTTGTATTATTTGATCTTTTGTTTTTATTCTTTACTTCACAGGTAAGCACACAAGAAATTTATTCACCATATATTATTCAGCCCATGGATGTGCATTGTGGACCATGACTCTAGCAGAATTTGAGACATCAGATATTACCTATAAATTCTGAGGGATGCAAAAGAGGTTGATGTTTCTTATTTAAAACTACATAGCTTAAAAATTAGACTGTTTCAAGTTGAAACTGCAGCTGACAAATACTAACAAGTAAGCAGATTAAAATATCAAGTAAAAGTGAGAAGAAGAGTAAGACAGGAGAGTATGGGCAAAATAGAAGCAGCAAAAGGAACCAAATGAAACTTAAGATGAAATATGGCACAGAGGAAGGTAATGAAAATAGAAATGCTGATGGGCAACATCAGATCACTAGTTTGGAACAGATCTGGAGAAAGTGATGAGATGACTTTAGCAGTCAGTGGTCTGGAAAGAAAAGGTAGATACACAGAAGACACCACAGCATATATGATTGCAGCCAAAGTCACGCAGGCAAATTGGTAGAGGAACAGATAAAAATTAGTGGCATTGCAGTGTTATGCCCTTGTGTCTGCCATCCATAGCACAAAGGTCATGTTCAGTGGAGTACAACTTAGTCAAAGAAGATAGTGATTTCTGTTGAGAGATTAATGAAGAGGATATTTGACGATCTCATGGTATTTTCTGACTTGAGAGAAAATTGCTCGTCTTCCTTTAGAACAAATATTCTTGAACTACTCAGGTCAGATTTTAGGAGAGAGATGAGTAAATAATATTGCTTATGCTTATGCTTATGCTTAATGCACACTTCGTGTAAACAGAGAGAAAATTGTGTTGGGAGAATATCATAAAGAAATCTCTTGTACTTTAATTCTTAATTAGAGTGTAAATATCCATAAATCCTGAAAAGCAGAGTAAGTGCAATGTTTTTTCCAAGAAAGATGAAGAGAATCATCAAGATCTGGAAAGGTTAACTTCTGTCCATCCAACCTTGCCCTTCTTCTCACCCACCCAGCACTTCCTATCAAAGCAAAAGCAAAATGACAAATTGAAATATAAAAAATAAGAAGTTACAGCGGGAAACAAATTTGCAAAAAAAAAAGTTTTTGAATAATGGAGTCTGAAAAAACATATGAATATCGAATGTATTTTCTAAGGAATGAATCTGAGCTGGTCATAATCTTATTTTCGAATCTCTCTCCCATGCAAAGACTTGTTAATTTTCCATTAAAGACTATGAAAGCTTGTAGAAATTGTGCCCTTATCTTCTGGATATATGCAATATACATTACAAGTGCATTTTCTAGCAGGCAATGAAGCTTGACTTGCAGGCAAATTTTCATGGCCTATTTTAAGTCTTGTTTTATAGTCCCTGTATACCATTTTTCAAGGCAATATAAGCTCTATGTTATACAATCAATAAAACTAACAAGCATTTACATGGTAGGACAAATTGGAAGATGGTTAATTTTAATCTAGTTTACAGTTATGGTTGAAAAGTTGTAAAAGATTAGAGAAATGAGAAATATATAAATATCTTCAATATGGAATGTTCCACAAGATGAATAGAAAGTGAATATATCAGTTTGAGTGCAACAGAAAGTAACTGGCCAGTCTGCAAGATTATAAATAACCACTTTCCCTCCTGCTGCCTCTCAACCACTCTATATCCTCCCCTGGAAAACTAAAGATTCAAATTTCTCAGTACTGCTTGATGTGCTTTAAAATGTAACTCTGATTTTGAAATACAATGACAGCATAAACCTGTCAGTTCCTCTTCTCATTTTTATGGAAAAACATCTAGTCTTGGAAGGGTAAGTGTTTTCTAGACCAAGGAAGACCTGTCACAAAGACATTAGAGAGGTTTGCTTTATGAAGGAAGAAGTATTAAAAATATGAGTCAGAGGGGTTGAAATGAGACATGAGAAAGGAAAGATAAAATCTTTAAGAGTAAAAGGTCTCAAATCTTCAGAGATGATCTGGTTTCTTTAAAGTACCAGATGGATTCCAATTAAGTAATCATCAAGTTTTCTGAAATACTTTCCTCCTAGTGGGTAATAACTAGTTTTCCTCACTGACCTTTTTGAATGAAGCTGCAGATGAATATCCTAAAAAGTAACGAACATGATCATTTCTTTTTTTATGTGTTTTGAAAGAAGAAAAATTCAAGAGTCAGGCTACACACCAATAGAATATTTTTTTTTTATTTGGTATTAAACTGAAAAAATGAAATGTGCTAGCACTGAAGAAATAATAATTAAATTAGAAAAAAATAGAGTAGCATTTTACAAAGAGGTACAATCTTCGATGTATTCTTGTTGCCATGCAAAAATGATGGTTGTGAAGAATTAAGCCTTGAGTGTATGGATGAAGCGTGTCCTTAACATAGTGTCATACTGATACAAGCAGCAGAAGATGCAGGCTTACTTATGCTCATAAGTTTCAATGTACACAAAAACAGAGAAAAGAAATTTGCAAATAAAGTGGGAAATACTTCTGCTAATGTTCATATAGATAGGATAGACAAGTTTCTTACTAAGATTTAAAAATAATCTGGGCTTTTTTTTTCTGCTCCATGGGCTTCAGGCAGTGCCTGAAGAAAATTATAATGCCAGTTGGTCAATGAACAAAACTCTGTTTTTGCTACTGAGAGACTACATTGGATGTCCTCTTGAGAAGAGTTTAATCAGTCTGTCAGGCACCTGGGCAAACAAAGAAATTTAAAAATCCCAAGCAAATAGCATTTTCAGTGGATAACAGATTGTGATTTTCACTGATAGTGAAAACTAGATAGAGAGAAAATGAGGCCTTCTCCCTGAAGGGCTATGAATCCATCTGAAATACACAGATGGACTAAGCTAATAAATAGGTAGATTTTTGTTGCCTTACTCTTCGCCTCTATACCTTTTGATATTTTAACAATGATAAGGTGCTCCTGCCTTGAAAATACTGAAACAAATATCTCCTTTTCCAGCTTCTCAGGAGCTTCTGAAGAAAATTCCTGATCAGTTAGTACTATTAAATGCCAGGCCCCCGAGTGCTCCAGTTAACCATTTCCCAGTACTGAAAAATATTTTAGTGATCAGAACACACGGCAACTTCTGATACTTTTTTTAAACTGATGTGATTTACAGTTCTTAAAATCAAAGCCAAATCTCTTAGGAAATATAACTACAGCGAAACTACCATCATCATCATCATAAAAAAAAAACAACTTCCTTTTCCTTGCCAAGAACTATGTGAAAGAGCCACAGTTCCTACTCTGTTGACTCCAAGCTACCAGCTGAGTTCACTAGAAATACAGATCTTAAAGCTCAGTTAAAACAGCTTCCTACTTCTGCTGAGTGATCTGTGGAATGACTACTCACAAATGCTGAGGTAAATGATATTAATTGATATGATGTTTTACCAAATTATGGCTCTCTAACCTCTGAAGGCAGACTTTAATGGAAGTGAGGAATATTTTCTTGCTTACTGCTTTTGTTCATACAAGACTAATTACCACTCCATACATATCAAAGGCAAGTAAATATTAAACTATTTCTTCAATAGAGGCAGAATTGGGATGTGAAATGGAGAAAAATATAGTCCAAATTTAGGCAGTGGATGAAGAGGAGTTGGAATAGAACTGGGATCGGGAAGAAGGCATAATTTCAGTGACAGCTGAAATAACTTGCTGTTCTTTGAAAATCCTTCCACAATGAGTGAAAAATCCTACAGAATTTGACTAATTCTGAAAAGAAGCATATGTAAGTGAAGATATTCATTGTACCAGGTATTTATCACTTCTATTCATATCCTTTTCTACTTACCTATTAATCAAACACTTCTGAAATGATTTTCATATGAGATGTGAATATATCTGTAAATAACATAACACTCAGAACATGCTATTATTTCTTGTAAAACATCTGTCTGGCCTATGCATGTCATAAGGGAATTAAAGTAAATATTCGGTGTAGCCTACGAGCTTTAGAAATTTCATACTCTTAAAATAGTGTTACTGTGACAGCCTAACAGAAAAAAGCTATGAAATGTTAGCCTGCGGCTCAGAGATTGGAGGTTCATTTAAGTACTCTTTTTACTCTTACTGCTCTGCTTTGGTCTTAAATGTCTGCACTCAGTAAAGCAGAATAACCCTTTCAGGATACCGCTTCTGCACTCATCAACTGCCATGACAACACCACACAGAGAAGTTTTATTGCTAGGAAAAAAGTGCTACATATCAAAAATGTGAAGTTTAATTATTGTGTCAGTTTACACCACACTTTATCTCTGAAAATTGAAGCTTTTATTTTCCTCGGTGCTTACTTAGAAATTAAATGGCTCAAGTGTGCTGAATATGATGGCAAAACAGGAATTGCATCCATTCCATACTGTAATTTCAGTCTTGGGTAGAGTGGTGTTACCTAGTGAATTATTCCACAAAGTCAAATGTTTCTGCACTTCTGAACATGAATTTACAAAAAAGAAGTAATCCTCAGTACAGGGTAAACAAACAAACAAACAAAAATAATAATAATAAAAAAAAACAATCCCTCAGACTTTTAATGGAACTTAATTATTCTTATACATAAATAGAAATCTAATTTGTTATAGTGCTTAGTGCAGTCAACTGTTTTGTTATTAATTATAGAGCTATTACTAATGCCAAGGAATGACATTTTAATGAAGTTTAATCTTTTCCTACATTCTAGTGCTTTGTCCCTTGCTATGTCTTTTTATTCTTTAATTGGAAACTAAGTTGAGCTCTATTTCCAGTAAGTTAAGTGTTTACGATCTGATGAGTTCTTCTGTAGATTGGTACTGAGTAGAAGTTAAGCTAGTTAATAAAACCACAAAAAAACACAAACAAACAAACAAAAACAAGAATTTAACTTCGGATCAACTCTGGAACCTTTCCAATACACTGTTTCATTATCAGTTTGACATGAGATCACTTCGGATTAACTTTGGAAGCTTTCTAATACGCTGTTTCATTGTTAGTTTGACATGAGATCATTCTTATAGCCTGAGCTCCTGATGGCCTTTGTCTCATGTATAAAGAAGCTTTAAAGGCAGGAGGAAGGAAGTTGCTATGCTGTAATACCTATATTTACTAGACCTGAATGTATTAGAAGAATGTACATCCTAAGCACAGACCAAAGCCTTAGTTCAATATTAACTAATATTGATATTTCTAATATCAATATTAACTAATATTGATATTTCTAATATCAATATTAGAAATTAGCAAAATATTAATTAAAATATTTGTAACTGTTAAAACACTGTAGTTTTACTACTTCAGCATATTGTGGCAGTACACTGCTGATGGGTCAGTACAAGCAAGAAAAGGGATCTTGAGTCAGAGATGGAAAGTTACTTCCCAAGCTTTCTCTGTACTTGAAATAATTGGTATCTTGTTTACTATGAGTGACTAAGTCTTAAGCTGGCATAGATTTGCAGGCTGGGGCAGTGAGATAGCAATGTAATTCCATGGCAAAGCTAGTGACATCTTTCCAAAAGCTGTTTTCTGTATTAAAGGTATGGGAAGCAAGGGAATACTTTATGCCTTCCTAGGTCCATGCTAATACACACATTAAAATGGCCTTTGCATGGATTATGCCTAGATTTATGGATTTTCTGGTATAAATATTTCATGCTTTTATTTCAAGCCATGCCATTTATTGAAATCTTTCCTTTTAAATATCCAGTCAAAAGGAAGATGTAGTCACAGATTTCTTGCAGTTATCTGCTAATCCCCCATCAGCACATCAGAAAAAGGGAAGGGAAGAAAAGTAATTGCCTTCTTTTGTCTTAAATCCTATGTGTCATTTAGGTAGCAAAAGTATCCCAGGAGAACTGTGGTAGAGCTTAACCCACTCAAGATTTATCTGTTAATAATTCTCATAATGAAATCTAAAATTTAGGGTCCTGTGAACAGCCTTTTCAATATTGCTTTCAAAGTGTTATGTCTTTCTTGGTTTCCTTAGAAGCTGCCGCTGGAACCAGACTAAAAAACAGCAGCTATTCCAACTTCTGCAAAAGGGAAGAACAAGTGTGCGCTTGTACTGCCAAAAAAATATTGTAAGGAACTGAACCCAGTGTCTTCCTGTTTGCTGCTTGCCAGGTGTGGCCACTGGGAGAACAAGAAAGTAAGGAAAGCAGCTGCTGACCCCAGTTCTCTCTTGCCCATGGATCACTGAAAAGTGGGCTTCAGCCTTTCCCTGTGCAAGTGTTTCTGGTAGCAGCTGCTGCAAGGGGACAATATTGGGAACTGATCATGCTGCCACTTGCCAAATACTAATAATCTCTCATACATATACAGGCAGCAGATATTAGTAATTTTATTTTTGGCATTACATTATTCTATCTGCAAATGCCTGAAATTTTTTTTTGTCATGATCATCTCATGAGCTGCTCTGTAGAATGATTTTCTCATCTCCACTCTTGTCAAATTAATAGGAAAAAAAAAAAAAGTAAGGTAAAAGATCTGGGGAAATTCGGAAATTCGTATTTCCCATTCAGAGAACAGGAGCTTGGAATTGCAAATGCAGAGGAGTAACACGTGTTGTAAACAGGAGGGGCTGACAGCTGTTGGCTGCTGTGTGAGCAGTAGAGGAGCCGAAGATTGTTTTTAGTGGACAGAATGTCATACTTCAAAAATGACTGTTGCCCCCAAATAGCTGACGTGTTGGTAGTCTAGTAGAATAGACAAGGAATGCTTATGTAGATAGGTGATCCACTCAGATCATAAATGCTTTTATAAATGTAGAATTGGCTGTGTTGAACAGCAAGGTGCAGGAGTACTTTGATAACAGAGCACACAGACTTGACACCACCACTGATGTTGTATGGCTTCCATTATGTAGAGAGTAATGACTTAATTATTTGCTACTACTAAATACAAGAAGAAAAGTGAAAATCACATACATCACAGCAACTAACACCAGTGAAAATCAGACTTCATAAAATCCATTTGGAAAAATCAAGGAATTGTCCATATCCCTCTGTGGGATATAATAATTTTAAGGTGAGAGTAACAGCAAGTAACTTGTATCTCTAAGAATGGTAATTTTATTATTAAACGTCTCTAACCAATCATTGGTTATAGGTTTTTATTCTCAATACCCTTACTCCCTTGGTAGAAATTTATCTTTGATGACAAGAAAACCTCCATAAATAAATTCAGTCATATGAGAATAAGTGGAATGTAATTCAAATTTCCAAGAATACAACGCAAGTTAAGTTCTGCACTTCAGGAAAAGTTATAATAGTGTGTATGGATTTTTATACTAGGAAAGGCAATTCTCTTTGATCATTCCATGTGTGTTTTGTATATTAAGTTATTTGTAATTCAAATTCCCAGCTAATAGCTTGATGATATTCTCATTTTCTGAAAGAGATCTAGTCATCTAGCTGTGGAAATAATGGTAGCTGGAAAATACAATGGAAATTTTTTGTTTTCAGTTTATCCTTCTTAGACTAGTGTGTAACATCAGTGCATAGAACATATTTAAATTACTATGAGATATGATGAAGACATGAACAGCAACAAAGTATTCAAATTAGTTTTTTTTTTTTTCCCCACCTTAATAAACTTGGCAAGGCTCCATCAGATTGTGAGGAAGTTATAAACAAGACATATTTAAGGAGCATGGCATAGGAATTCTCCTCCTTCACAGTTCAAGAAACTGAGCAATGATTTCCTGCCTACTCAAAGTCGTTTGGAACCCTTTTCACTTTTGGCATTTTAATTACTCTTAGACGTTGCTTTGCAGCAACTAACGTTAAGTGTTTATAGATTGGTTTTATGTGGAATACTGGCATTTTTCCATTTCTTTAACTGATGCACAAATATGCGAGTTTTCTTTATTTTGGATGGTATTTACTTTTTGATCTCAAATCAAATTCACCTTAGTGACAAGGCTAATGATGTAAACACGTGCTTTTAAAAGGCAAAATATTTTCTTTACTCTTTATTAAGACTTTGCTATTTTATGCTTTCTTTAGACACAGTTACTGCTGCAGACTTGTGGTCCCTCTGTCAGAGTTTAGGCAGCAGTGGTAGTTGCTGTCAACAGAGCAGCTAGTTTTGCTACCAGTCAGCGTGAGAAAAGTCCTTCTTGCACTCTCTTAGCTTTAACTCCAATTATCCAGAATCACACATACATAATGGGTTTTCCGTCCTTAAGGACAGCTGAAGGTGGGCAAGGAAATTGTACACAATGAGGGAGAGTCATTGTCTTTCTGAGGATGTATATAGTCTCCAGAAAATAAATGAATATGCATGGTGAGAAAACAGAGTGATGCCATTGATGCCTCACATACTGTTAAGTCAAAAATTTGGTCTTGAGCAAAGTTTCTGTTTCCAGTATTTATAAGATCACCAGTTTGTGAGCACTTGCAGTTGCTACCATGAAAAGGCCATGCTTTGCCATCTTTAATTGCATAAGCCCTTAAAGTATCCTCTAAGTATAGATGGTAACCATGTTGTTGCTTAGCAATGTGATTGTACAGGAATTTCTCAAATTTTCTGTCTGCTACTATGTCCAGAGACAGTCTGTAAGTTTCCTTGTTGATCAGAAGACTAAATTACTTTTTGGCAGAAAAACTGAATGTGCATTTAATGTTCCTGTAGCAGCTCTCTTGACACTGTCAGTTCTTGTAAACCACACTAAAATGTCAAACATAATCCAGCTGTCAACGAGCAAGTTCCTGTTGCTTGATAACAAATTATGTTTCCCTTTGAAATAGTTTCACTGAAGCTCAAGGCTGTTTTCATTATCTAAATACACTTGGGTGTTAGTGGGGAAAAAAAAAAGAGGATAATTTCACAAAGTAATACCAGTGATGTTGACTTGAAAAAGTATGAGCTTTTTAAAGTCTGTAGATATTTTAAATAAACAAAAACTTTGTTAATCCTATCTGCATAAACTCCAATTATTCAATATTTTAATTGTTTCTTAATCACATCTTACCAAAACAACTACTGGTTATGAAACTAAGTTTTTTTTTAGAGAAGGATTTTAGACTTATTCAAATACAAATGGGGAAGTTAAAAAAAAAAAAAAAAAAAAAAAAAAAAAAAAGATTACCAAAGCTTGTCTGTCTGTTGAAACCATGTGATTGGTTTAGAATGTAGGTCTGACTTCTGTTATTTGTTGTTGTTGATGCAGAAAGTGTGAACATTTGAAGACATTCTGAAGGAAATAATGTATGCTTCACTTCTTGGAGTCTTCCAGTAAAGACCATTTGCCTTTCAGATGAGTAGTAGTAGTCTTGGACATTGTTTGATGGTCACAGGTTATCTGTTTCAGTTAGCAAATGTAATGAACTGCCATTTTCAGGCAACCATGATTTAATTGCTTGTGTCAAGTTTAAAATTCTATAAATATGAATTAAAAAAAAAAAAAGTGGCAGAGAATTCACTATCTAAAACTGCCCATATGAGGGGTGATCTATAAGGCAACAGTTGAAACTTTCAGCTTGCATCTTTCTTGAGAAATGTTCTGCAGTTAGCTGTATAAAAATACCTACGCTTCCTCTTGCCTGAAGTAGAAATTAATTTTAGAGCTGCTTTTTTTTTTTTCCCTGTATAATACAAAGCTTGATCATCTTTAACTATGAAGGTTAATAAAAACTGAACAAATAATTTTCATTATATAGTTGACATTCAAAATGTCCATTGGATTTTTTCATTAAGCAATCAAAAGAAATTAAATTAAATTATGCATTATATGTACACATGGTGATGATTGAATTACTGAAAGCAGGGTTGTAAATGAGCCTGACAAATTGTGCATTAAATATGCAGTTTAAGCTCTTTCATAAAAATTTACTCTTAATGGAAGTATTTTTATGTTCATAACATAGTACGACAATGAAAGTCATATGTAGCAATGAAATTGCAACACCAAAGTCTTGATGGGATTGAACTGTTGGGATATTTATGAGACTAGGATGTATAACTGTTTAGCACTGGTTATTAACTTTTAATACAGACTTCCCTGATGGGTGAGAATAGCATTTTTTTTCTGAGAGCAGGTTTGTGGTAATAGAGTGTGCTACACAGCTTGTGTAGGATGCTGATTCAGTCCATCGGGACATCAACTCTGCCTTCAAAAAGGGGAAAAATTCAAAGTAAAGGAAAAGGTGGATCTGGTTAGGTATCTTTTCAAAGTCCTAGAAGAGGAGATCATGGTCTTAACATAATTCTCCATAAGAATTTAAAGCACCACCTTCGTTTGTGGATATGACCAGGCTGAAAATCTTGCCCTGATATGAGAATGTGTCTTTACAGGTTTGTAGTAAAGAGATCCTAACAAAAAAGCCCCAAAGCTTACTGAAAATGATTATTGAAAGTGATTATTTGGTGTGTTTCATTTTAAGAGGAGAATTAATGAGATTAAATAAAAGCACTATTTTTTTTTCCTTGCTATTTTTTCAAAATGCAAGTCAATGATACAATATCTGTCACTATTAGAACATCACTAATTCTGCTATGACTTGTGTAAATCTATGGAGGGAACATATATATTATACTATTTTTACATATTAACATCCTCTTAGCTTTTCCTATCAATTTTAGCTTAAAAACTGTGAAAACAATACAGTTTCCTTATTTTTTGGAGTTGGAAAACAAGCTGTGTTTCTGCTCTATTTGTCTATGTTAAAAACTTTTGGGATCTGCAACAGTGTTGCACTTGGGAAGCTATCACTTACCTGCTTTTACATAATGAGCAGAGGAAGAACATACTCTGATGCAGGTGTCAGCTATTAAGGTTCATATAGAACTGTCTTATGGCAATCTCTGCAGACAGTTAGTGTATTGGTGCCTCTGATGTTTCTATAGAAAATTGCTGGAAAAAATAATTTGATTGTGGCAGTATTATGTTATCATTTAAAAAAAAAAACCAAATTCTTTTTATAATAGAATTCTGAAGCAGGATTTTTCTTTTTACCCTGATTCATGTGATGGAGACTTGAGTTCATAACAAACAGCACAAGATTTGGAAGAGGGAATTTCATTGAAGCTTAAATTTCAGATTCCATCAGGGAGTTTTACTCATAGGTCAGAGAGAGAGTAAAGCCAAAATTAAAGGTCATCAAGGCACTGCTAAATGCTAAGCCTGCTGTTAATGAAGTTACCAGTCACAAAGGTAAATAGGATCACTGGTTCAAAAAATGAACTTTTTTCTACTGCAGATTTTGATATCTATTAGAGAGTAATGGTTTAGCATTTAGGTTCTGAAGCTATTATTGACTGTAAGAAACTGATAAAGAGATTTCACTTAAAAAATAAAGCCTCAAATATTTTGCAGAGGTCACTAGTTAGCATGTATATGACAGTAGCTTTTAAAGGCATTTTATTTTCAGAAAGCTGATGTACAAGTACCACAGGTTCTCAAGTCAGTAGTCATTGCATATGGATATAAGAGTTTGAGGTCCAGAGACTTTAAGGGAAATAGATAGTATATGAGTTCCTTAAACCATGAACCCCATCAAAGAATGAAATACTATAAAATTCTCATTCCTGCTGATTTCCTGTCACCAATTTGTTTTAAACATTGCATACAACTTGCATTTGCAAATTTTTCATGCTTGTACAAATCTTCTAGTATTGCAACAAATATATGAGAAATGAACATACACCAAAAGATTTTACCAATATTGTCTTATAAAGAAATTGTACCTGCTCCATTAATGATCAATAAACATCTTTAACTATCTTGTGTACTGGAATTGTTCTGAAGTGCAGTAAGAGTTAAATTGATTCAGCAGCTGCAGTCTTTAACTAATAACAAATTATATGTCATTAATTTGGTCAGAATTAGGGGAGTTAGTGAATACGATGATCATGTGAACTATCAGGGGGAGATGTAACAGTTACAAAGCACAGCACCAATTAAATGGGAAACAGTTCAGTGGGAATCTAAAATAGGTAACAACGAAATGGGTAATTTGATGTGTCAGAATAAAAAAAATGGAGTCTTTATTGTCTTTATTTAAGTAGAAGTACAGAGATGGAAAATAGCATAAAACAAGAAAGAGACATTCAAGCGTGCATTTCAAATACACAATTATTCACAAGGATATTCCAGTAGTAATACAAACGTATACATTTTGCTATGTTTTTTTGTTACTTTACATGATGTCCCTGTACTCGGTATACAGAAATTTCCAAACCCTGGAGCTTTTTCTCTTCAAGTGAAAAAAAATTGTTTTCTTAAAATAACTATGCATGACCATATGATAACATATGATAAGCATGCAATAATATTCAAAAGACAAAAATAAACAACAAAAGAAAAAAATAGAGGGAGAGGGAGAGAGAGTAGTGTATGTAGATCCTGTGGTCTGAGACTTGCCTTTGGAGCTGTGCTCTCTTTTCCTTTCACTGTCCAAGCAGACAGCCTTGGCTATCTTTCCATCGGTCTCTTTAAAACCTGGGCTCTCTAAAAATCCATCCAGTTTATTCAAAACACTACCTTTATTGGACATCTCCTTGATTCTTTCTGACTTTCACCCATAGCACTTTCAAAAGCGCTACTGCAACAAGAGACAAGACACATTAGTTTTCTCTGTATATTTTATAGTCATTCTGAATGCCCAGATCAGTAGTTTTATTATTATAAAGTGCCTCAAGTTTTCTTTAAAGGATAGTCATAGCCTGTATTGACAATGATAGGAGCATTCTTGAGAGGTCCCTCTTTTTTCAAGACAGAAAGTAGACTGAACCTATATGTTGAATACATCTATATTTGAGGCATATGTGAGGATGGAATATCTTTGGTTTTAATAATATGGTACGTAGCTTTTCTAGATAAAAGAATTATTTGTTCAAAATTAATTAAAAAAAACACCTTTTGAGACAGGAGGTGGTTGATCTATATGAGGTTTAAAACCCTATTTAAACTACTGCAACTGGCTAGTCATATTGTAAGGATTTTATCTCTGAGATGTAACACAGTGACATTGTTGCCTCTTCCTGATATAACAGCTAAACAATTTTTTTTTACAGCAAGCAAGAACACTGATTTCACCTATGTTCTACCCAACTGAAAGAGAAGGGGCTGCACTTGTTAAAATCTTGTGCAGTGACCTTGCTTTACTGTAAATAGAAAAAATGCAGGCTAGAGATTGACAGATTTCATTGTCTGAGTTCTTCAAAAATCCCTGGTTGCTTCTATCAGAAGACTTGAAGAATATAAAATTAGACAATCTTTCTGTTAAACTTGGGAGTAGTTTGATTTTTTTTCATAAAAAGACAATATACAGTGCACTCTTGGTACAGAATAATCATAACTTGGACCATTTATTATCAGATGCAATTATGCAACAATGATTTTATCTCTCTGCATCTAAATAGAGATCATATAATGACCAAATTCATTAATTGAAGGCTTAACTGCATTATCCACCTAATGTTTATAAGAGCTCTTACTCTGACATAGTGGCTTCTCTGGAAACACTTGTCATGGTTTTATCTTCCATATATCTAGACATGAGAAAATTTAAGGAGGGCTTTTGTAAAGGTTAGTTAATTACAGATAATAAATTTTGTTTTGCTGGTGTAGACTCCCAAATGATTTAATTTTCCAACAAAGTGTGTTGAGCCCGTAAATTAAAGCTTACCTTTTGTTTGCAGTGTTAGATTTCCAATCAAATTAAAGGTGACAATGAGAAGGAGGCCCTTCATGATTCCTACTGTGCTTTGTCTTACAAGACAAATTACATAGTAAAGGTGTTATTGATTTCTCATAACTTACACAGCACAATCATTTGAATAGCAATAACAATCTTAGGGGAATAAACTTACCTTGATTATACATGGTATTAATATCAGGATAATCTAGTATCTGTTTGCATCTTGACTATAGTCTGCTTTCAGGCCTTGGGCTTGTTGCTTTACATTGTGAGAACTCTGGTTTTTAACAGGTGAAGTTGAGATAATGAAATATTGGGAAATGCTGCAAGACCTAAGGAAGAATACAGTCACTATATAAATGAATAATTTCAGTTAGGAAGTATCTTGTTTCTACTTAATTAATTGCATCTCTGTGGTTGGCACAGAAGAATTAGTCCTGCCAAGAATGGAGTGTTACTGTAGAGATGTTACATTTGGGTGACTTTCCTAAAATCAATCAGAGGTTTTGAATCATCAGGTTATTGGAAAAGTTTTTTAAGATTTATAAATATTTCTTCAAGCTACTTTGGGAAGTTCCAAGTGCACACAGAGTTATTTCACCTGGAGAAATGAATGTTATTTTCTATTTATTCTCTGTAAACATGTCCTAGACTCATTTAATGGCTTGCTCAATCTGTGACATGGTTCTTTTCCCCTTACCTGAGGCACTGCAGATGATGCCTACTGCTTTCTGCTGCCCATGAAAGGGGCCTATAGCCATTGGTTTCTAGCTGAGGCACTGCAGGTCACTGGATGGGAGAAGCTGGGAACAAATCTCACTCTTGACTCCCTGACTTGACTACTTAGTTTTCTTGCTGCCTGCACTGTTCGGAAATATGACTTAGTGAACCTTGCTGACCAAGTGGGGCTGACAATGCAGCATTCCAACACCGGAGCTGCTGCCTTTTTGACTGCTGCATGGAAGAAGGACATGCAAGGACAATGGCACTCCACAGCATCCCATAGGGGTGGGAATGAGAGCTGGTTTCTCTGTGGCCTTCACCGAATCACAGAATTGTATGGGTTGGTAGGGACATCTGGAGATCATTGAGTCTAACAACTTGCTAAAGCAGGTTCCCTACAGTAGGCTGCATATGAAAGTGTCCAGAAGGCCTACCTTGTAATTTTGGGTATCTTAATCATAGCTGCATCATTCCAGCCTTTAGCAATGAGCTTTGATTCCACCACAACTAATTTGTGACAATAATCATCATATTAAATACTATAAAAATTTCATCATGAACAACGAGAAATAATTTGATGACAGACTTTTCTATTTCTCACTATTGTCTTCAATTAGAACAAAATGATGTCTACAAATGCTATAATGTCTACACAGGAAAAATAATAGTAGTTGGAAATGTTTTTACAAATGCATTTTATTAGGCTGAATGAAAAACATTCTAGGCACGTACTGTCTTTATAGCATTTCTTCTTGCATCTGACATACCAAATTTATATGGTGTCGTGGCCTCAATTTTCTGTCTTCAAACATTTTTCTTTATTGGGGGTAGGCAAAGAGATTGGGCAATAAAGAGAATGTGTCATGGTTAACAAGAAAATATAGAATTTATTAAAAGCTTAATTAGATTTAAATGACACAATCTTTTGCCTGTAATTCTCATCTTTTTAACAGTGTCTGCAAAGTAAGTGTGACAGATTCCCATAATATCAGGATGAAAAGTACCATTCAGTGTTTTGTTACAGTTGGTGCTGTTTTTTTTATTTTCCCGAATACCTCAATAAGAATTGAGATGCTCCCTTTATTAATACTTAAAGACAATTCTCATAGCAAAAGAGTGGAAGTCACCCAAACTGATGATGCGAGTGGTTCTGGCTGTACCCACTCTGACATTCTGTGCTCTCAGCTTTCCTTCTGCTCCCTTCTCAAGGTTTAAAAGCATAAGAAACATGGCAGGGAAGCCTGTTGGTGCTTATGCTGCCTCATTGTAAAGAAGCAGTGTTTGCTTCACATATGAGTGAAGGATGGAGGCTGCTACAGGTAATCAGACCTAGAAAAAATCATGTCATTGTTCTGAGAGTCTTAGAGAGGCAGAGGTGATGCATACAGAAGTTCCTGTGGGCCATGGTAGGGTTACAGCTGCCCTCTACTGAGGGCTGGCTCTGGGGATGTGGTAATAGGTATCTTGTGAACTCCCAGAGAATAGATTTTAGTGTTGTGGCTGTTACCACCTTTGCATGTGGAAGCATTACTTTCCTTTGACAGCAGTGGGGAGGTGATGCAGTGACTCAGCTGCAGTTTGTGCTACTGATGTTGTGACAAGCAGAGCCTGCGAGTCAAGCTGAATGGTGGAGGGCCTTTTGTTGTGAGAACAAGCCAGGCTCGGAATGGAATTATAAACTGCTCTTGTGCTTGAGCCCAAAATAGGATTTCAGTGTGTGTTTTCAGAACTGAAAACAGTGCTTCCACTGCAACAGCTCAGAAAAACAAACAAAGAAGGGTGCTTGTATGTGCTAGTAAAACTGTCAAATATAAAAAAAAAGTAAATGAATTCAGAGATAGAATAGATTTGCATCTTCTTAAAAAGATAGGAACTTTTGTTATTGAAATAAAAAAGAATCTTATTTCCAATGAGAATCTTATACTTCTTTAAGATATAGGACCCCTACTTAATCTCTATAACCAGATCTACCACAGGAAGCTATGACTAGGAACTGATAAATGCTAAAATTATAAATTTAGTGCATAGTGTTTTCTGGAGACCATTTGTTTCATCAGTGTTGGTTGTGTGTTTAATAGTTTTGATATAATCTCACACTTAAAAAGAAAAGCATGTGGTGCCATTTTTAAGAATTTAAAGAAATAAATGGGAGCCCTGATTTGAACGTGGAGTCTTGCCTTTAAGCTGGTTTTGGCATTAGGGTAGTGAAGACCAATCAGTACTTCTTTTAATTTTTTTTAGTTTTTTTATTTTTTTAAATTTAATTCTGGAGTGTTGGTATATTCAGTTCAGCTTTCATCTTAGCAGTCTCTTATGTACTCAGATTCATGTGCAGTTTTTGGGTATGTGTATACCTGTTGTCTCTGCTGTATAAATCCTCAGGTAACAAAGCTTATCATGACCTTACTATGGGTTTCACATGATCATTACTTCTCCTTTTATATTTTTACCCAGAATATTGTAATGCATTACTTCTCTCTCTCTCTCTCTCTCTCTGCCTGTTAACTTTTTATCCACTCATATATTATTTCTTTTGTTGACCTTTCCTGCTTTTCTCATATGCTTTGAATCTTGTAGGAATAGAATACAGCTGAAAAAAGGTTTGCCTTCCTGAGGAATTGCTTCTTTTTTTTTTTCTTTTTCCCCAGCTATGTCAGAGTATATTCGTAGAATAAAATATTACTTCTCCCTATAAACTGTATCAGTTTTCAAACTCCCAAGGCTATAATCACTCATTGCTACAAGTGCATTAACCAGCAGTTAGATCAACGGAATAGTTTATAAACAGTTTACAGTCTTGTCATTCCCTTAATCCTTAAAAGGTTGGCATATATGTTTGTTATTTGCCATCAGATTGTAATCTTTTCTTTGTAACTACTACTTGGGATGATAAGATATATTCTTTAAACAGTAAGTACTAAAGAGATATGAAGTGCGCCTAAAGGCAGCTTATCATAATGCCTGAAAAAAATGAACAGATAAGCAGCGTTTTTATCTGAAACTTCTGTTTTCAGAACAGTGATTTTTCTACAACATTGAAAGAAAAGGAAGTCCCTAGGTCCGGCTCAGGGCAGGGGCGGTGGGAGGATTTAGCTTCTGGGCTCAGGCATAAACCTTCATTTAGAGGAACATAACTAAAATTGCAGAATAACCCTACCTTGTCCTAGGGTTATACACAGAAGACTAAGTGTGTAAGTCATTGTTTTTTGGGTGCTGTAGGAATGAAATTAACCTGGGCTTTGGAAATTCATTTTGTCTGAGTATTGGTATTTTATTCATAAACAGCGCATGAGAGTGTGAATAGCTGCTCTTGTTCACAGACTTGCAAAAACAATGAGAAAGGATAGCGTGGTATTTCAAACTCTGCAGGATGTCCTTTTTTAAGCTGCAGCTTATCTGAAGAAAAATATTCTGTCCTCAACAGATGCTGCATAGATATAAGAGAGAGATGTGATTGTTGATACCAGTCTTGCATTTTCATCACTGCGGCTTGCAGAACACTGCAAGAATTAGGACACTTTAGCCTTTTCCTTTCCCTAAGGCACAGCTTAAACTTGTATTAATAAGACAAAAATGACCTCTAACTTGCAGTAAGAGTAGAGACTATTAATTTGTAGGCTTCTGCAGCTCCCCAAACAAGAAATATGAGTTGATAATGCCATCAATGTACTTTGCCCCTCTAGACTTTGTGAAATACTGAGGCTTTGCCTTTCCTATTGTATGTAACCCCTAAGGTGGCCCCAACACTACCTAAAAGATAATGAGATGCTGGGATCTGCTAGCATCAGCTGGAAACTCTACCATCTGGTATTTGCCAGATACTGCTGATGCTTTCTTGTTCTTCTTTTTCCTCATGCTAGCTTGAAACCTTCCCTGGAGAAGGAATGAGAAGATCTTGCTGTGCCAAATAAAAGCATTTCACACTGGAACTGCTTAAGGCTAAGTGAGAGTGATTCCCAGGAAAATTCTAACTTCCTGCCATCTGCCAGGCTGAGTAGGTTGGTGGATGCCTATTAAGTTGATTTCTATCTTAAAATAACATTCAAAAACATTTTTTTTTTTTCTGGAGAGTATATGGCACAGGGCCTTTTTACCCTTCCACTCAGACCTGTGCTCTGCCATTGGTCAAGCATGGTGCAGTGTTTGGATTGGTTTCCTTGCTTACTGAAGACTATTTCCCTATGTGAGTGAAATAGTGCATGTGGGGAAGGTCCTCAGGGAGTCAGCTGCTGTGAAAGCAGCTCCTCAAGCTTAGAACCTGAGCAAGCTGCCAGGTGAGTAGGTACTGCCAGTAGAGGCTGCAGCACTTTCTGAAAAGGGCCCTGGAGTGGAAGGCAGAGGGTTTTCAGGTATTATTGCTTGAGTTCCTCCTGCCCAGGCCTGGCACTGTGATTGGAGTGGCTTGCCTTGTAGGCAAAACTTTTCTAGATGAATATCAATTTTCTGAAGATGCTCCCAGCCTTTCATCTTAAATCAGCTATGCAGGTGGATGGTGCAGATTTTTAAGTTGCTGGCGCAGCTGCAGCCTGCACTGAGGAGAGCTGAGTAGGCTGCAGGGCAAGCAAATGCTGCTTCGTGGGCTGCCATCTTCAGGGATCCAAAATGGGAGCTTGCAGGATTGTGGCACAGAGGAAGGGGTTGATGAAATTGTCTACTTGCGTCCTTACCAAAATACTCTCTGCCAGACCAACGCAGTGGTAAGGTGCTGGAGGTGGATCTGCTGAACATCTGCTAGCAATACTGATGACAAATAGCTCAATACAGCAGTCAGAGGTGGGAACCTTCTCATATCAAGTTTGAAGTTGGCTTCTCCACTATTTGTGCCAGAAGTAACTGAAAAAGCAACAGAGTAGACAGAGGGTACCTGAGAATACTGCAGCTGAAATCATTGTGGGAGGGCTGGCAGGGAAGCCCCACAGTCTGGAAAGATGTGCCCTCTGAAAGAGGCTTGTCTTTTTAATTTTAATTAAATGTTAAGGAAGAGAGTGAAGAGTCTCATCTTACAGGTTTTGAAAGTCTAAATGAGAGGCTGGCAATTTTTACTGCTGAAGCATTGATTCATTTTATGGAGAGCTAAATTCTTGTGTAAACATCAGAACCAAGGTATCATTTGTGAGACTGCTGCACTATGTACCCCAAAGTGAAGGGTTACAAGTCAGGTTGTGACTTGGTTTGGGTAAGGAGAAATGGAAATCAGCCTGAATATCTGTAGTTATTTTTAAAACTCTTTAGAACCTAAAAGCTGTAGTAGGTAGAGTCCCATTTGGCATGCTTATTTTTGGCAGTTATTTCCTACATGCAATGTAATGGTAGGGTTAGGAATAATAGGGACTGCAGAGACTACAGGGCTTTCACTGCAGAATTTTTTGGTAATTCTTTGTTGCCATAAAAATGAACTTGTTTGAAAGGTTCAGTGCCTCAAGAGATGCAGTTTTCTGAGACATATTTTTGCTTTACAGGACCTATAGGTCTCTGAATTCTTCAAAAAGAGACAAAAATATTGCATATACCTAAACTGTCTTTCTATGTAAAAAACTTGTGTTCTTTTGAGTAGTCATGTTAAGAGAAGATCTAAAAAGATCCATGTCAAACCTTTCACTGTCTATGGTACTGTTCAAGTTCTAACATTTATTGAAACTGGGTATCACTGTGATTTAGAATATCCCAAAGATTAGACATGGTTGGTGAAAGGAAACAGAAAGACCTTGAAAGTTATGAACTGGGCTGTAGAGAACAGAGAACAATGGAAAGTTTTTCGACTTAGTTGTTCAGCAGGAGACTGGGTAGGAAAACTGGCAAAATTCAAGACACTTGTCTAGATATGCCTGTGCATCTGAAGTATTTAAGAGTTTTCCAAACCCCAGTGATGTCTGCAAAACACAATTATTTTGATAAATCAGAAAATTTGAATTAAAAATTTTAGTTTGTTTCTGTTATTTTTTTTTTAATCCCAAAATTTAAATAGGATTACCAGATCTATAGGCATCCAGGGATTCAGCCTTGAGTCTCGGGATTTTTTTGACACATAAATTTGGTCATATTTCTCTATTAGCAGTTATATTAGTCTTGTAAGAAAAACCCTTTTAATAATGACCCTGATAAACAGCATAACTATTTCCTAATAGGATGCTGCAAATTGTTTCTAGTAATTTACTAATGGGAGATTGAGACTGAGACCTGATCAATAAGACAGAATCATTACATGCTTTATCATTGGAAAGCTAAATTTCTGAGTGATGAGGATTATAGATTTTTTTTTTTTTTTTTTGTAAGCAGGAATAAATTTGTTATAGAAGAGAAGGTATAGAGCAATGATTATTTGATACTAGAATTTAATGAATTTGGAAATCAATGTAATCATATGATGTGTTAGAATCACATGTAAAAATGTATTGCAATTGCAGTATGCAATACTTCAAATGTTGCTTTTTTTTAATATGAGAATACAATAAGCTTTAAAAAAAATATATTACTACCAGCCAGGATTAAGGATAGTAATTTTATCTGCATTTAGTGATTCAGAATGAGAATTCTTGCCAATTTATCTAATGATATTTGCCTCTTGAGGCTAAATTAAATCATGACCAAGTAAAGATTTTACTTTCTGTAAGAAAAAAATGCTTATGAACATCACAGGAGAGAAAGAATTTATTTGCTCTGAAAGGTGAAGTAAAACAATAACAGCAAATAAAAACAAAATGCAGATTTAATGTGGTTGTTTACTCATGTGTAAGCTGTAATTGTATTTTTTTTATTAACACTAATAATAAAAGCACTAATAATTTTGTCCTGCATTAAATAGATTTGAAACAGAACAGCAATTGTCAGAATGCCTGTGTTATGCAACATAAACAAATGCAACTGAAACAGGAGACTTACTGCACATAAAACTTATTGAGTAATGGAATGACAGACGTAGATATTTACTTTGTTCTCTAGATCCATTTGACATTCAGAATTTCTGTAATTCTGAACTCAAGGACAAGATGTAGTTTACTGAATGGTATTTTTGTGAAGCAAAACTTTCATGTTTAACTTGGACTTGCTAGTTTCTGTGATATAAGGAGTAGAAAAGGAGAGAAAGTTCTGTGGAACTTTTGATTTCTGTAGCTATATAATAAATAAGATTTGGAAACAAAACTTCATGCATATGTGCTGATCATTAAAGAAGTCAGTACAATTAATTAATCATCACTATTTTATGTAATATTTCCAATCTGTTTATTTTGGTGGATTTTATAAAAGTGATCCATGTCATATAGAGAGGGAGACCGAATGCTGTAGACTGCTTCATAGGATTAGTGAGCCTATGAAGCTTCATAGTAGCATACGTTGTCAAATTTTTGACCTGGCTGTCAATTTGATGTCAGCATGCAGTTCTTCAAACCACATGTCTGAAGAAGGAGTATTTCATACAGAGAATGAGACCTGCTGGAAAGATATACACCAAAGCCATCATTGTGTTTACATATAGATAAGATATTCTGTTCATATATGTTATGTAAAACAAAGTTTTGCATAAGTTGCAATGTTTTTGACAGAAATGTAATAGGCCCTCTCTTACCATCCAAACTTTTGGGTATATTTGAGCTGTACTTAACCCAAATTAGAGTAAAATTTTTGTCAAGTTCTGCCTAAACTATGGACAAAGTGGGTAGAATCTCTAAAATCCTACCTAAATAAATGCAGTAAAATATTGCAAACCTTGATTCTCATGGGTATTACTAACTTTTCTAAGTAGCAGGATAACTTGCTATAAGAAAAGCTGTAAGGGATGTTACTAGGAAGTGTTGAGGTACTTATTACAGATACTGTGTGGGCTGATGAGTTGATGCTCAGATGGATCTTGCAATCACTAATATAACTGTTTGTTTGGGACTGTGGTAATCAATGGCAGCCTTGATGGTGGCTACGAAATAGAGGAGCTGCAGACCTTGAGGTGAGTAAAGTAGAATAGTACTGAGCACAGGCTTCTGCAGAGTAGGCTATGTTGTTCAGAGACTTGATGTGCAGGGATCCTATGGCAGGAGGCAGCACTGAAGGGCTTGCAGGTTTTTAAGAACAACCTGTTACAATTACAAGAAAGCTCCATCTTGATTCTTAGGAAATCTGGCAGAATAATCAGGGGAACACAACTGATTTGTTACTGTAGACTGTAATCTATTTCTGATAATGCTTTAAAAGCAGCTGCTAAAATCAACTGAAAGTTGTTTGTAAATCCACTATTTGTCAGTTAATGACCAAGCCTTTGTTTTATTTTTACTTCATGTAAGATTGCCTTTACTTCCTTTTCTGAGCTTGGAACGATTTCTACAAGGTAAGCATTTAAAAACTTACTGGTGATAAGCATTATATTTGTATTTAAAAGATAAAAACAAAGAAGCAAACAAACTAAAAACCCCAAAACAACAACAAAAAAAGGCAGCACCATATGTTAACTTATTTGCTGCAGATGTATACATCAATATAACAAATACAGGAAATGAAAGGATACAAACATAAGGGGAACAATTAAAGCTACTTTAAGAATTAGTGTCATGTTTCATCTCGCTACATAGTAAGACAGAAGAACTTTTATGAAACCTTGCAATTTAAATCTCGTTAATTAAAATTTCAGTGAAAAAAATTAGGCATTTTAATGGTCAGCTTCAAAAATACCTTTTGCAATTGCTGCATATTATAGTATATTTGCCATGACGTGGTATTTGACTTTCTAAATGTTAATGATTTTCATGATTGTCAAAGAGGTTTGTGAAAGTTATTGTTAACTACAGAAATTTAGAAGTCTTGCTTTATGAGGCTGCCTTTTAATGTGACAGAAATTTAAGTGGTTTTTCCCATCAACATTTTTTTCTAATACAAATAACTTCAAAACAATGATTGTAATTTGATTGTTGCATCTGGACCTTAACACATTTTGCAAATTGAGTTGGTCATAATTTCACATAACTATGTTTTCTTCCCTTTAAGAATTCAATCTGCTCAGCTATTTGGGAAATGCCTGTAAAATATTTATATTGCCATCTTCAATATTTCTTTGATTTTTATTTTTATTTCTATTTTTTTTACCCTTTGAGATTCTGATAGCTGTTAAGCAGTTTAAAAATTACTGTAAAAACTGGAGGAATCCCAGGCATCTATACAGACTGGAAGGAGCAGTCCTTGAGAGCAACCCTGCGAAGAAGGACCTGGGAGTCTTGATAGATGAAAAACTTAACATGAGCCAGCAGTGTGCTCTTACAGCTCAGAAGGAAAATGGTATCCTGGATTCCATCAGCAAAGGGCTTAAGGGGGTTAAAATGTTAAAAGGGTTAAAAATATCTGTTACATTTGCCAAGTGGCTTGGACAAAGATTCTACATCTTGTTCTTCATGGCTTAAAAACTTTTTTTTTTTTTTCCCCCCACTTTTCAGGCCTGACTCCAAGGCAGTTCACAGAACCAGAAAAAGATATAAACTGATCCATGAATTTCCCATTATAAAGTGTCCCAGGTTTAAAAATGTCACAACCATTGCTTTCTGTGGTTGATCCTGCAGGCAATTGTTTTGGTTGTCATCACTTACAGAAGTACTTTTTGTTATCTAATGGACCGTGGCAGGAACAATTTGACCCATTTTACTACTTGAAACCATAACAGATTTATTTCAGGTTTTACAAAGTACTGAAGTCTAAAGATAATGTAGATGTCTTATGTATTTCTATTGCTGAGGTTGTATTCTTTGAAACTAAAAAAGAGATCACTGGAGTGAATCTGAGCTAGTGACTTGATTCTGCAATTAACTACAGATAGATATAACAGTTTATAACTAGTGAAGATCTCCTTCTGTGTGATTCTTTCTATACTGTTGGGCAACTGCTCAAAAATCTTTACCTCAGTGTCGCAGAATCACAGAATGGCCTGGATTGGAAGGAATCTCAAGGATCATGAATCTCCAAACCCCTTCCACAGGCATCTAGTGGTCCACCTGTTAAATCCACATCCTTCCAATTTGGAGACAAGGATGTGGTTGGGGACCATGTCAAAGGCCTTGCTCAGGTCCAGGTAAATGACATCGGTGGCCTTTCCCTTCTCCACCAATGCTGTCACTCCATCATAGAAGGCCACCAGATTGGTCAAGCATGACCTTCCCCTGGTGAAGCCTTACTGGCTGTCTCAGATCACACGCTCATTCTTCATGTGATCAAGCATGTAGTCCAGAGGGATCTGTTTGATGATCTTCCCAGGCACAGAGGTGAGACTCACTAGCCTGCAGTTCCCTGGATCCTCTTTGCTCCCTTTCTTATATATGAGAGTGATATGACCCTTCCTCCAGTCATCCGGGACCTCACCTGACTTTTCAAATATGATGAAGACTTCAATGCTTTGATAAAACTCCATCTCTGAATAGGAAGAAAGATCTTTAATTATTCTTCATGACAATCATATCAGCCCAACAAAGACTTCCAACTCCATCAGAAAATCTGAAACAACAATTCTCGGATGCAGAAAACCACTTACTCTTTTAACTCAATCTTTTCAAAGAAGAGGTTATTGTAGGGAGAAGAGAGATCCTATAGACAGGAAGACAAATGCTGAAGGCTGGAGTCATGCTCAGACACATGAAGCATGGTGGAAACAATTGCATGCAATGCAACACTAATAGCAGAGAGCCTGTCACTGAAACCAACCACCTTCCATAAATTAAGTAAATCTGGAGTAAGAATTTCTTCTGTAATAATAACATAAGTTGTATGGATAACTCGATGATTCAGTTATCCATAAAAAATCTTCGTTTCTAAAAAAAAATCCAGACTCCATTTTATCTTTTTTTTCTTACTACAGGATACCTGCGAGTCTACTTTCACACAACAATCTTGACTTCTTTTTCTTTTTAATTGGGAGGAAGAATATCTTTGCCTACCTTCTTATTTTAACTAGAAAGAAGAGAAACAGAAGTCAGTGGCTTGCTCTGCACAGCAACACGGAACCAAGAAAGCAAATCTCTTGGAAGGTGAGAGAACTAAATTCAAACTCACTGAGCTGTATGAGATGATTTGATGTCTCTCAGAGGAATAGTAAAGCCAGTGTGGCAGCGTACCACCATCTGCATATCCCAATAACTAGGATATTCTCATGGGAAGTGAGAAAGATGGTTTGCCTAAGGGCAGGCAGAGCTTGCCAAAGTATGTGATTTTTCTGGGAAGAGCAGCAGAGGTTCATGTCTCAAACAGAAAAGGAGGAACGTAAAAGTTTTTCATGTCACACGTTTAATAGTAAGATGATCATCATCTCTTCAGTCACTTCTCTTTTAGAAATACAACTCATTGATATTCTTTATGTAAAAATACTTGATGACTTTGAAATGTGAGGTGTTTCAGATTATCCCTACACAAAACATTATCCCAAAAAATTTAATTTGCCTAGAGCTAAACTTTGTCAATTTATATTATGCTGAAAGCAACCATATCAGTTCTGTGCCTTTGACTTCTAGTAGAACATCCTCAATCATGAAGTTTTCTCAAACCTGTAGCTATTGCATCACAGCAAAACCTCTACCCCTGCATACAGAACATTTGTACTTATAGCAGCATGTAGCCTATATCCCGTAAATGTAGAACAGCTGAAGAATTAGTCCAGTGTTGAAGAAGAGCAAGAGAGCTGGTAAGGAAGTTCTTATTTGAAAATTTAGTGGTCATGTTTGGTGGTGACCAAACACAGAACAGATACTGAAAAGAGACTTAAAAATACAACAACAACAACAACAACAACAGCAACAATCCCCGCTAAGCGTGCAAGATGTCTGACATCGTTCATTTACCTGTAGATATTTAGTGAGATACAACAAATGAAAACATGAGAGGAAAATTAGAATAAGTGTGTTTAATAAAACTAGTTGTTCTAAATTATATGCCTAAGATACTGACATTTTCTCACAGATACATGGAAGGCATTTGCGAAGGAATTTGAAATGAAAAGGTGGGCCATAACTTCAGTCCTTTCTTTTCCTTATCTTTAGCTGTTAGAAGCTGTTGGCTTGTATTTGTACTTTTTCAATATGTCAGGCAGAATAGCTGTCTTTTTAGAACAAAAAAAGAAATGGATATTATCTTCTTAAGAATAGTAAGAAGCAATGAATGGTATATGAGGATTTGGTAAAATGCTTTCAGTTCCTGACATTTGATTTATGTCTTTTACTTCTGTTAATTTTATAATCAGAGATAGCTCTCTAACAGAAAGAGCTTCTGAACTGATCATCTGTAACACTAATTGAGAGTTATACTCATTCCTTATTTCTGGTTTAAGAGTAAGTACATAATTCAGATGAAATTTTAAAATGCTAATATAGTGATATCTCAAAGCAATATACTGAATGACATTTGATATTTTTAAGTTCATCGTTAAACAAAATAATTTAAGTAACAATGTACTACAACATTTTGAAATTTGCGACAAAACAGTGCATAAGACTCATCAGTAAATTACCTCCAAGATGTTGTGAAATACTATAAATAATGAGTGGAGAATATTGTGAGAGCAATACCTCAGTTGATGTGATTTGTGACTATAATTTATACTATAATTTATCCACATATGACTTCAAAAGAAAATACCAAGCCACAAATAACCCAAAGATTAGTTTTCTCCTAGCTGTTTTAATTTGGCAGGCTTGTAGATGCTGAAAGAAATGCTAAAACTGAAGAACGATCCACCATTAAATCAAATTTAGGAACAAGTGCCTGATATTTTTTTATCAACTTGATTGAATGTATTTTCACACTTATCATTTATTTTTAACGTATACACACTGCATATATGTGAATTTCAGTTTTATAGTTCATCTGAGCCATCTTAAACTTTATTAAAAAGTAAAAGATGTACGCAGTTCATGGTTATTTCAGCAACTTACTCTCACTCAAAAGATCCTTATGCCATCTATATCTATGGTATGCCTATTATTTTTTACTCAACTAGGGAGTCTATGCAGCGGATCGATTTGTGCTTCAAATCCATCCATAAAAAAGTCTGTGATACTTAAAAAATACATTATAGAATACAGTAATCAAGGAAAAAAAAAAGTGTTTTATCATGTAATATATTAAAAGAAATTTAGTAACAAAAGTGCCTTATCAGTGAGATAAGGAGGTCATGACTGAGGACTTAACACTTCCAAATCTGATTGGTCCCATTGAAGACTGACAAGGAGACCATCAGTAGTAGGAAGCTGAATCAGAAGCATTTAAAGCTAAATATTTCCTGGTTCATTACAGAATGTACAATCCACTCAAGATTCATTCTCTTCTGCATAAAAATCACAAAAATTCATCAAGTATCCAGTCCTATCAACTTCTGGTTTTGTGTTGAACAGTTTGCACCAATAATTTCCATTTCTGTCAACACTATTTTCACCTAGAGAAGCCATTTGCAAAGTCATAACCTCAATCACGGTGTGTTTTACCATATTACAAAGCCTTCTGGGGCTCCTGGAAAATAGTCTGAATATTTTTTATGTGGTATGAATACTGTTTCCTTTAATAGTGCCCATAAGATTATCAACCTTGAGAAACAGAACTAAATCAATGTTAATATTAAAAAAAGGATTATGCTAACAAGTCAGCTTCATTACTTTTAGAGTATGCTTATTCTTTATTATAAAATAAAATTTAAATGGATGTGAGTAAATTCTATTTTTGTGCCATTCTCCAAAAGTATTTACTTCTGAAAATATATTTGTTGTCCTTCAGTTCAAAGTTTGCTTCAGTTAGCACTTGGTCTACATTGACAGAGTAATAGCAGTTGACCATACGTCTCTGATTATACCAGTCATCTCTTTTTAATGCTATTATTTTTTAAATATTGAGTCACTTGATGAAATCACCCTAGCCCTGTTTCTTCAGCTGTATTTTTTTGTAACAGAGATAAGTATAAATGGAGTTAGCAGTTCTCAAAAAATTCTTACAACTGTCACACCACTTTCCAATAAAGTTACTGAATAGCCATTCCCATTTGACAATAAACATGCTCCATAGAAACCTACTAACATTCTCATAATATTCACATTTGAATGCACTGTGAATAGATGTCAAATAACAGCCTGCTCCGTAGCCTGGATATGGATAATCTTTTCAAAGAGATCAGTGGTTTCAATACAAAATGCTCAAAAATATAATACATTTTATGGGAGAAGAACTTGTAATCATAGGATCATCTCTAAAAATATATATTAAATAAAAGCCAGGAAGTTATCTTCATTGCTTTAAAAAATATATCCTTTATTGTTTTTTACAGTATACATAGTTGTAAAAATATTACAGCGTAAATATTTGGAATGCATTTATATTGTTATATTTCTCAAAATTAAATAGAGCTTTCAAAACCATAAATTGTCACTTTCTGGCATTAACCGAAATAACTTCTGAAAAAAGGACACAATCTAACTACCACAATCTAACTACTACAGGAAGAGCTGCAGACAGTGCTTGAGGAGAGATGGAGTGAGGAGGTTCAGTCTCTATTCCCAGCTCTGGCATTAGCCAGCTGACTGAACTTGACAGTGTTACTCCCCTCTCTGAGCTTTATTTCCCTCTGTAAAATAGGGATAAATTGCGTGAGTGCATTATGTTTGACTGACCTCTCCTTGCCTATTCCCAGAATGGCAAATGGAGATATAATCACAGTGCTTTTATCTCTAAAATATATCAGCCTGGAAAAGTGCATGTTTTTCCCCACACCAGCAGTCAGAATAATGCCTGTGTTCTGGGCACAAGGAGTAAACTGGAAATCTTCACCACCACCTGTCTTCTCTGCTTCTTTTTGGGCTGCCTTTAAGTACACACTGGAAAGTTGCTTATGTACTTTTGAAAACGCTATTGAAAGGGATATTTTTCACTTCATAAAGCTTTGATTGAACATGTCTGCACATTTATTCAGCTAGTCATTTGCACTAAATTCCTCTTCTTTCTCCACACCACAGACTACAGTTTCACAAAAGAAAGTGAATTTCGCAGTCAAATTCCCATTGAAAATCTGAATAAGGACTATAAGAGCAATTTCAAAATGACAGAAGTGAGTTCAGAAAACTACTCCACATGCAGTAATTTGGCTTCCTGACATGTGACTTAAAGGAAATAATACTTAAAAAACTAGGGATCAAATTGGTGGCCATCAATGTGACCAAAGTTTAAAGTTCTGTATTTGTATTCTCCTACCTGTGATGAATTAAGGTTATTAGGTTTTATAACTTTAAATGTAGTGAGAAAAAAACAATGATATGTAGGTATTTTCTAGATAAATAATGTCACCAAACTGACACGCCAAAAGAATATGAAAAACATTTCTTAATTCTTAAGAAGCTGAGATTTCTGTTTTAAATAGCATTGTATCAGAAAATGGTTATAGCATTGCAACTGTCAGTCGATAGCTGCATCAGTTCCCATTGCTCTTCTCTTTTCCCTCCAGAAACCTTCACAATTCATTCCTGTGAGTGAAAGCATCTTGTCAGATGGAGTATTTTGAACACAATACTTTAAATGTGCACAAATTCAACGTATTTTAAACTCATCAATACTTCTATTATTTTTTTGTAGTACTATTCAATCTCTCAAAGCTAACTGTTTGCTAAAATGACAATACCTATGCTATTTTTGAAAGCTTGAAAATGAACTTAGTTTTGATATTTACAAACCACCTTAGAATAACTGAAAACCCGGCTATTATTTATCTCACTAGAATTATCAAGTTCAAATAAGCACTTCTTTGTATACAGGCAGGTCAGCAGTATAGATCATTCTGTCACCAGTATACAGCACACAATCATGTAGGATGGATGTTAAGACAAAGTAGCCAAACTAAGCGATTCCAATTGAACACAATGTATTTTGATGCTCAAACTTTCCTTTTTCAATACTGTATAACCTCATTTACACTCTCTCTCAGGTTTAAAGGGGATTAATAGGCAAATATTACTGCTGAACACCATCAGAGGAGGGGTGGCAAGCAGGAACAGGGAGGCAATTGTCCCTCTCTACTCTGCCCCTATGAGGCCCCATCTTCAGTGCTGTGTCCAGGTCTGGAGCCCCCAGTACAGGAAAGACAGGGAGCTGTTGGAGAGGGTCCAGAGGAGAGATGATCAGGGGGCTGGAGCACCTCCCCTACAAAGAATGGCTGAGTGAGCTGGGCTTGTTGAGCCTGGAGAAAAGAAGTCTGCGGGTTGACCTCATTGCAGCCTTTCAGTACCTAAAGGGAGCCTACAAACAGGAGGGGAGTCAACTCTTTGAAAGGGTTGATAACAGCAAGACAAGGGGAAATGGTTTTAAGTTGAAGAAGGGGAGATTTAGGTTGGATGTCAGGATGTCTTTACAGAGAGAGTGGTGAGGTGCTGGAACAGGCTGCCCAGAGAGGTTGTGGTTTGCCTGCCCCTGGAGGTGTTCAAGGCCAGGTTGGATGGGGCCCTGGGCAGCCTGGTCTAGTATTAAATGTGGAGGTTGGTGGCCCCGCCTGTGGAAGGGGTTTGGAGATTCGTGATCCTTGAGATTCCTTCCATTCCAGGCCATTCTGTGATATGTGATTGTGAAATAGATTATTCAGGATTAAATACTATTTTCTTTGACTTCTTTTTCCTATGATTTTGGTACATTTAATTTTCTTTTGGATTTGGCAGTCTTGCACATTGCAGCTCATAAAATAAAGCAGAGCTCATACATTAAGAAATTTAAAATCTTTACTGATTACTCATTCTCTGATGATGCCTCCCAGTAACTGAATGGGCCCATTTTCTTATCCAGTAACAGAAATTACCTCATTCTTTGTACAGCTACAGCATCGGAGAGAAGTAGAACAATATTGTTAAAAGAATTATGTTCTTAATAGCAGATTTCCTTCTATGGGCTAGAACATAAAAAAACAAAGCTTATTTTTTTTTATATATTTAGTAATCCTTTGTATTGTCATTCCTCATTCCTCTCAGCAGGCAAGGTAAATTAGGAGTTGTAAAAGGCTTCTTGTATCTTCTTTACTCAGATATTCATTACACTGTAGCCATCTTACAATGGGGTGGCATTCTTTAAAGCAATCCTCACAGTAATGTTGTTGTAGATTGTCTGAATCAGTACTTCCCATTTTTCCTCTCAATTCTTTCTTCTGGTAGCCAAAGCAAATACAGAGATTCCCCTTTCACATGTAGCACTTTGTTTTCCCCAGAAGAATGTCTCTGCGTTGTTACAAGAGACAAAGTGCAAATGCACGTCTATATGAGTGCACTGTAAGAAACTGAAGGTTTCCACTGCAAATGGAGGAAAGACCTTGTTTGAATAATAAATTCCCACTGGTGGGTTCCCTTACATGTCTGAAACAGAACAGGTCTAAATGTTTCTGTCCAAACTGCTATTTATGAAGATGAAATGGAACATCATGTGTATGAAAAGTATCTAATAAGACTATAATATCATAGGATATTTTGGATATGGGCAAAGTCAAAAATGTTTGAGAAAACATTATTTTTAGACAAAAAAATTCTTAAAGTATAGACTGAAAATGCATTTGTGGTACTTCTAGGAAGTACCAGGTCCTTTATCTCTACCTGGTTCTTTTTCTCTAGCTAGGTAATATAACCAGCGATGTCTGTGGCCAGAATCTTCAACTTGACAAGGGAAAAGATGTTGTGCACCATAGGAGAAATTAGCGAACAAAGATAGCTGAACTTAAAAAGGTAATATGATTGTACAACACCAGGAGGAAATTTCTGAATTACCAAGTTAAATGACATATATTTTGACCTCTTACTTTCATTCAACAAAAATCCATCGCTTTCCATATGAGGTAAATATTTTCAAACACAGTATTCTCAATATTCAAAAGCAACTTTTCAGCAGAAAATTGAAATTGCTCTTAACACCAGGTTAATTACAAATTATTTGTTCTGTAATTACAAGCAATAGAAATTCAAAGAATTTGAGGTGGATTTTCACACTAATTCTATGTAATCAGAGGCTTACTCCATTGATGGTTTATTAAAAGTCTCATAACTTATTAGAGGAATAGTTTAGATTTTTAAGCATGATAGCCCTTTATATAAACCTTCCATTCACTGTGTTTTAATTACTTTGATTCAAAAAGCAATATTGTAATCAAAGCAACAAAGAAATAATCATGCTGTATTTTTCAACATTTGTAATAAATAGAGCCAAGTGATTATGTGATTGGTAAATGCAGTGGAAAAAAATGATGAAAGCAATACACATAAATCATTTTCTGTTTCTGTGATACTCAGACTTTCTTTGTCAATCTTACCTACCTACTAGATTCTTTAGTCCTCCTACACTTTACTCTGATGTGTAGACACAAAAATTGTAACTATGAAGGAGGAAAATGGCTACAAAGTATTTTTAGGTTTGCAATCTTCTTCAGTTTCCATTGAATTAAATTTCTTTAGCGTAAAAAGAGGTGTATTTTTCTATGAGGCTGGAAGAATTGGCATTGTTGACTTCTTACGTCAGTAATGATGAGCATTTCATTTTGTTAATTTCAGTAGCATTTTAAAAAAAAAAGGTCATCTGTGTTTCTGGTGCACTGCTCTTTAAATTTCAGGTAAGAAGTTCAGATCGTGGCTCAAGTCATGTTTTAGTGACAGTAAAGTATTCATTAAGAAAAATGGCGAACAGTTTACAACTAGTAAGTATGCTGGCAGGCTATTGCCTCTAGCTTAGTAACACTACTGTTGTGATCTGATAGTTGTGTTATTGCCTGCAGTATAACAGAACTTTGTTAACAAAATCGAGTCAGATGTTGCTAAAAGCCTAAACAATATGACATGAATTAAAAACTGTAGACTGAACTTCACATAGTCATATAATGACTGTTTACAACCTAAGGCCAATGTGAAGATTTTCTTTGTGTTAGTTTTGGGACTCTCAGGGGGTGAGGCTTTTGTAGTAATGCTTGTCTTTGGTCACTGGAGTGGCAAGAGTTACAAAAACTGCTCCTGGATTAGTTCATAAATATCGATAGACCCAGTTTTCTGTGAAACCCTGTGGCAAGCAGTATCAGTTTAAAAACCAGAGTGTCTTCTCTGGGCAAAAATGGATAAAGAAATTGTCCTGCAAGTTGGATGTGTGCTGTGAGGTGCCAGCTGGGCTCCTCCTCTAAAAAAAATGGATTTAAAATAGTTTGCATATTTGCAACCCAAGGCAAAAAAATCTATTTACATTCCAAAGCAAACTCCTCCAACTCTGAAGGCTGATACTTCCTCATTTCTATAGGGAGTATGCTGAGCTAAATCATTTGCTCTTGCTGGCAGGAATGTTTTTAAATTCCCAAGTGGAAACCTAAGAAAAAGCAGATGTCATTTGAAAATTTATTTCATGAGATATTAAAAACAAAACAGAAAAGCAACACCACAGGATGCATCTCCCCATGCAGAAAGTAAAATGCAGTACAAAAAAGACTAGTACCCAATTCGGTCTAACCCATTTAAATTATAGTTATATCCAGGTGCTGTCATAGGGCGAGCCCACAACACATTCTCTGGGCCCTGAGGATACCACCAGCCCTAAGTGTCCCTGCCCACCCTCCTGGGTCTCCCAGGTTCTTGCCTGCCCAGGCCCAGGCCCAAACATGAGCTCCTGAGCTGTCAGCCTGTCAATCCCATGCCCAACAAGGTCATGGCAGGGCCAGGCTCCAGCTTCTTACAGCCCAGCCAGGGGCCCGTATATACTTATGATGGTCATCTATCAATCTTGAGCATGCCCTTAGCTCTTCTAACAGGACTGGTTTGACTGTCACTGCAGACATGTCTGAACAGATCTGAATTTCACCCTGTTTGATGAGTACTTTTTTTATACGCTGAGTGAAGGGTCATGGAGGTATAATTATAGAAATGAAAATCAGCTTGATATATTTGTTCTCTGCAGTTATTTCTGAAATCATCCAGAAGATCATAAAGATAATTTGTAAAACATGTGCCAGGTTGTAAAAATATTTTGGAGTGTGGAAGACCTATTAGTTCTACCCCTAGCTTATTTATATCCTTTCTGGGCAAAAGATGGGTAAGTAACTCCGAGTATAAGTCTCTGGCCAAGAGTCATATCCTTAAAATGTTGAAAAATAGGAAATTATTGTTTATGAGGGATATATGTTTCAGTTTTCTCACTGTTTTATTCCCTTACAAATCATGTTATAGGGAAAAGCAAGTATTTTGAAACGTAATTAATAACTTTTTAGAGCTAATGGATTCAAAGCTGAGCTACAGCAGTATTGGTTGCACTGAGACATTTATGTTTTGTAAAGCTGCCCTGTTTTTCCATTACTACCCCTTGGTAATGTACAAGTCAATTTATCTTTCAAATGTTCTTTAATACGCTCAGAGCTTTTCCTCCCTCTTCAGGCACAGTATGAGTGTCCTTTACATTGAAATGGAAAAGGCTACAGCAGCATGTGCTGCATGATGCCTATCTATAGTTTCCTCTGTGAAGCTTCAAGGGTGACCATTCAGTGAAAGTATGAGTCTCTTCCTACTGAATGATGAAGAAGTAATTACTAGTGCTGCTGCTTCTTTTCACTTTCTGTTTCCACGGGGCATTAAATGTTAATCATAAGGTATGTAGGTGATTTAAAATAGGAGCCCACAAGCCTCATGTCACAGATACAGGAATGCACATCCGACTTGAAGGCCATGACTGGCTCTTGCTGCGGCCAATGTGCTGTGAAGCTCCAGCATCAGTTTAAGCTGGAAGCAACAATGTAAAGATTGTCCCCACTACCTTGCCACATGAAGTCTGAGATTTACCTTTGTATACATTCTCCTTTATTCTCTGAATCAATTTGATTAAGATAGTTAGTCACAGCATTATGGGATTTTTTATCATGAAGTTTTTTTTCCATAGACTTCTTAGGGTTCTCAGTCATACTGGAGAAAGGTAAATGAGGCTGGTGAAGAAATAAGCCATAGTTATGAGGAGCCTGACCTTGCACACTATTTGTTCTCTCTTACTACCTTGCAGTCTAGCTTCCTGTTCCTGACCAAGGGAATGGGAACCAAAAGGTTCAGCCAATGCTGTGTTATGCATATGAGTTTCTGCTTCTCTTATACTAACTCTGTTAATGTGAAACATATAACTGATATTTTAGGTGTTGTTTTCCTTCTTCTGAAGATCTGCTAAACTGAAAACAGTTTATTCAAAGCAAAATAGTGTTTGGGTGCCAAAGGAGCAGCTAGGAAAATGGTTAAAATAACCCTCTGATCTCCTTCCCCTTCTCCACTCCCATAAAACTAAAGCTATTCTTTGCCTCAAACAGTCTTTCTGTCCACACCTTTGTTACATTGCTGTCTATAGTGGAAGAGCTGTATTGCTTGCTCCGGTCCCTGACAGTGTATCAAAACAGGAGCCAGGAACTCTGGCACTAAATGGCCCTCAGGCCTTGTCACTGGTGCAGTTCAGAGCAGTTCCTGGTGTGGTTTTAGTCCAGGACTACTGCTTATTCCACTCATTTTATGAATTTAACAGTATGAATGTAGGCCTTTGTGCCAGACAGCCTCAGAGCCAGGAAATGGTCTCAGGCACATTCCAATTCACAGTATAGAAGTAACATTCAGGTCAAAATGTGTTTTTACACCTCTATCAGCTTTCTGAAAAGCACCAGTTAGAATTTCTTCTTCTAAGACTGTTATTTTAGACTACTAAATTGCACAGGCTTCTGGATTTTAAAGCTAAGATCAACTTAAGAAGTTTTTTCTTAACCTGAAAGAAGCAGTTCAAGTGTGGCATGAAAATAGGGTCATGAAATGAAGAAGAAAAATGATAGAGCAAGTCATATATATATATATAGTGTTTAAAAAAAACCCTTTTTTTTTTTGCCAAAAAACAAATTATTTAATATTCTTTGAACTATTTTGCTCATTTATTGAAACCGTAGTGAATATCCTGTTCACCATAACGCCCTCTCTTCCCTCCCCACTAAAATTCCAGAAAAAAAGATAGTTTCACTCCTATTTAAGTCTATGTTTCTTTCTCAAAAAAATAATTATTCTTGTGTGCCTCTTGATAGGCAACAAGCTCATTGTGAATGGATAGCCACTGTTATCTTAACTCTTCTGAATATTTCTTGTCTACTGCCCTTCCCTTCCCTTCCCTTCCCTTCCCTTCCCTTCCCTTCCCTTCCCTTCCCTTCCCTTCCCTTCCCTTCCCTTCCCTTCCCTTCCCTTCCCTTCCCTTCCCTTCCCTTCCCTTCCCTTCTTCCCTTCCCTTCCCTTCCCTTCCCTTCCCTTCCCTTCCCTTCCCTTCCCTTCCCTTCCCTCCTTCCCTTCCCTCCCCTTCCCTTCCCTCCCCTCCCCTCCCCTCCCCTCCCTCCCCTCCCCTCCCCTCCCCTCCCCTCCCCTCCCTCCCCTCCTCCTCCCTCTCCTCTCCTCTCCTCTCCTCTCCTCTCCTCTCCTCTCCTCTCCTCTCCTCTCCTCTCCTCTCCTCTCCTCTCCTCTCCTCTCCTCTCCTCTCCTCTCCTCTCCTCTCCTCTCCTCTCCTCTCCTCTCCTCTCCTCTCCTCTCCTCTCCTCTCCTCTCCTCTCCTCTCCTCTCCTCTCCTCTCCTCTTTTCCTCCACACAAAAGTTTGGTTTAAATTTTAGAAGTCTAGTAATTAGTATCACATAGATAACTTGACTGGCATATGACAATTATAAAAATAGGTCCTCATGACATTAGACAGTCAGCATCACTGGCTAGAACCTATCTATTACTGACTTTATTTTACGTGGAAACACTCTATCAATCTCAATTTCAAGTATTCAACATCAGCAAAATGAACTGAGAAAGATCCCAAGCCAAGCTTGCAAGTTTTTCTATAGGTGACAGTATCAGAGTAACTAAGTAGCTTATAAAAGGTCAGTGAACCTGATTTCTTGAGAGTGTGCAAAGCAATGAGGTCCTGATAGTGTAAAATATCCATCAATCAGTAAAGAATCAAGCTCAGTTGGTTTAAAATAAAGCACAATAATGAAAGAGTGCTCAGTAAAATACATTATGGAGCTGTTAGACCTACTGAGCTTTGCTCAGAGGTCTCATTTCATGTTTCTTATTTTTGTTGTTAAGCCATGAAATCAGTGCAACGCTTCCAAAATCAGTTTTTAGACAGAAAGCAGGCATTACTCCAGGGAATTAATTTTTTTTTTTCAAGAACAGAGGAAACTACAAGAAATAAATAGCAACACAAATTTCTTTTGCCCTGGGCATCATCATGATGATTTCTTTTTAAGAATATGCTTCAGAGGCAATGACTAATGGTCTGAATACTTACATAAATTAAACATATGCTTACATATTTTACACTATGGGAGATGATGATATGAAAATAACTGATGACATGAAAATAACTGGAACTATGTTGACTGTCTTGCTGTTTTGATGACAATTAATACCTCAATGAAGCATACATGCTGTTAATGAACAGGAACCATCTTTCTATTCTGACCTAAAATTTCTTTTCAAGACATTGCCATGACAGAAGGGATCAATAATAACTGTTTGAGTCAAATATGTAGGACTTAACTAACTGTACCAAGAGAAAAAATGTAGACTACCCTATATAGAAGAATGCAAATGTCTAAAAGGGCAAGCCATTGTAACAGCATCTAGTATTAAGATTTTTTTTCTTCTTTATGTGCATGTTTAGAAAAAGAAACTAATACATTCATTTCAGTAGTGTCACAAAAAGAAGAGAGTCAGGCTCCTTTGTCATCACCATAAGCCATCTTGTTGAAAACTATGGGTTTGCCAATACCACCTCTTCATTCCTCAGTGAGTAAATCTGTGTGCATTGAATAGCATTACACATTCCTATTATTGAGAACAGTGCTCATTCCTCTTTGCAGTAAATAATCTAACATGGAAAGAGTGTTCTTCTACCAGCATTTCTCCATAGTGTAGTCTTAAATTGGTAATACTCAGTGGGAAAGATTTACCTGCCATGTGGAAACTGAAGATTCTGTTTCTTGTTCTTCCATCTTCCTGGAGAATTAATTAATCCTTAGTGGGTCCTTCAGGACTTTTTCTCTCTCTTTTAGTCATTGCTGGCACTGGTTCTGGTGTCAGGAGGTAACTTCCTTTATGTGAAATGTCAGAAAAAAACTTAATGCGAGTTTACATTTACTGTAGCTACTGTCAGTTTGATTAAAGATAAGCTGGTTTTCCCCCTTAGAAATGCCTCAGCTACAGGGTGTTGGACACTGAGATAGTACGAAAGAGGAAGGATAACTCTGTGCATGCCATGTTTCTTATATTCTTTCCCTACGTAACTGATATCAGTATCTTTGGAGACAACACACTGTAACTATAGTATGAGCCAATAGAGCTTGTTTTTGTGTAACTGGCTTTGTGCTGACTGTCTCCTGTGGCTCCTTTTAAGCCTCTCAAGTATTAGGAGCTTCATGTCTTCAAAGCTGGCTGCAGCATTTTTCTGTTCTTTTAAACTGCCTCTTCCATTGTGCCTTACAATTCTGAGAAACAAATTAGTCCTTTGGCTGACTTGAAAATCCTGTACTGATATTTTACTGGTAGATCTACTGGAAAAATGGTGACAATTTTGGAAGGAATTTCCATGGGTATGACAGTCCATGGCACAAATTCATAAAAATTTAGCTTCAGCTCTCATTGTATCATAATTACTTGTAAATATACAAGAATATACTTATTCCATAATATCTTTTCTCAACAAGAAATAGAACTGCTATTTAAATTTTATACACACAGTATGCTTGCAGTTATTCCCACTGTTTAATTATGTCAATAGTATCAAGCAGGAATTAGAGATTAAATCAAGAGTAAATTTTCTTCCTGACTAGTTTGACAATAAATTGAATTCATTTTCTGTTGTGTCTGATTTTTACATATTGAATAATAATTATTATTTAATGGAATTAATACTCATAGAGAAAATTGGCATTCAATGAAATAAAAACATTTCAAATCTTCAAAATACTCTGCATTCTTTACAGAGGAGATTGAAAACAAGATCTACAAATCTGGATTTTTAAGAAAAAGTACAAATCCACCTAATAAATCACTTATTTTGATGGAAGATTTAAAATATAATCAGCCTCGATATTAATTCCGTATTTCAGCACCAACTAAAATATGTTGAGATTTTTCAAGATACCTACAAATTTAAAGGAAATCAATAAGCAGTTATAACTGAAAAAAAGGAACCTTTGAAACTAGATCACCAAGCACAGATATGAATATCAACTATTAAATATCTTTGTCTTTGGTCAAATTAACTACAGAATTTTTTTTGGAAACTGAAATCAATGCATGGAATCAGACGACTTTACTTGATTATAGGGACACCTTAGTAAACAGATCTTTCTCTTCTTCGTCTTAAATAAAATGAAATTGCTATTTTTGAAAGCTGAAAACTGAATACGCTTACACATGAAGCATTTAAATGGTTACCTAAGAACAATTAATTATGATATGAAGGGTGGCTGGAAAGTTTTGGTCTAACAGCTTTCCCCTGGAAAATTCAGTTTTCTTAAAATAGTTTGTTTCACAGAAGATAATGAGTTTGATGATACGTCTGTTATGAGCAGATCTTAGTGAATAGTTTTTTTTTTTTTTTTCTCCATAGCAAAACATTGTTCTGACTGATTTAGTTTTAATTTAGGTTTAAAATATTAAGGTATTTTCTAATTTGGAATAACATATTTATAGTGCACACTTTGATTTTTTTTTTTTTAAATATTTTTCAGAAGAAGATTAAGATTCTGTACACTTAAAATAAGGAAGAAATACTCACTTTGGTGTAATTTCTGGGTGTCCAATCCTTTGGCTTCCCTGGACCACACTGAGTAAATAGGAATTATCTTGGGCCAGGTACACAAAAGTTGCCCTGAAAGTAGTGCCTCCTGTTTATTTCCATGGAAACTACAACAAAAAGCGCAATAACACTGTTTGATAGAGCAAACTTGCAGCTACAAAAAAATGTTTTTCAACATAGTTACCATCATTAGCTTTGTATTTTTGACAGTGATGAAAAAGAGCCTGCATATCATTCTTGATTAAATCTGCAACAGCGGAGGTGACCCAAAGTCACTGTAACTACTGCAGAAATGCAAGACTTACGGCCTCAGTGTTCTCAAATCCACTGTCTGGTCTCCAGAAACTATCAGCAAGCATTAATGAATATCAGTGGATGCCCCTTTTTTCTGCATGGAGGAATTCAATTACCTTTGCTTCATAGTCACTTCCATGCCAGATGCCATTTTGTCAGATTGCCACTCTGCTGTCATCTGTTGCACAGCAACAAAATTTAATAGAATATTGGTGGGAAGGTTCAACCTCTACTGCCATAGTACTGACATCCACCACTGATGTCACTTGTCAACAGAAGAAAATAGGAGGCATTACTTTTGGAGCACGCCTCAGGAAATATATATTTCATGTATGTAAGTAACAAAAATTATTTTAATATTTAATCTTTTTATTTTAAAAGAAAAAGATAAAAATGAGAGCAATAAAAACATAGAACTAGCAGGATATTTGAATTTGTTTTTGTGAAACGAATGCCCCTTAGAATGGCTTGATGACAGTGGTTGCAATACTTTGTGAGCTCTCAAGGTAAAGATTTTTGATGAAATTTTACTTCTCCTTCCTATTCTTGAAATCACAAATGTGAATGCTGCCAAAAAGCAATGCTGTGAATAAGGTGTGATTATGAGGTGAGGAATGTTTTTCTCTGGTAAGCTAGAGCTTACAAAAGTAAAGCAACATGGTCAGGTTTTCGAGTTGCAAATTCACCAAATAATGATGATTGTTTTGGAGATCTTGAAACCTGTTCTCAAATTCCTTTATCAAAAGGAAAAGCATGGCTGTACGTTTTTTGCTGTTCACAGCATTGTGTTTAGCCAGAGTCAAAATGTATACAATTATTTGCTTCAACTCCTAGCACTGCACTGTGCCCTCCCTGTGTCTTGGTTGCAGCTCAGTGTTAGTAGTGCACAAATGTTTGGTTGATGCTGAGCAGTGGGTGCACTCTGGGGCTGGGCAGAGCTGCAGTGTGGAGCAGATTGTGCATAGCAGGGGCCAGGCTGCACTGCCAACTGCACCAGGCCACACGTGGCCCATGGGTTGAACATGCCTGGTCAAATCCCCTTTGGTCTAAATGCCTGTGGTCTGAAGGGAAAACAAAATATCAAAATACCAGATTTTCTCAAGAATGGCAATGTCATTTTCCAGCTATCTTTATCAGTAGATGTGCAAAAGCACACACTTAAATTCCCGAAAGATTGCTGCTGCTGATGAGATGAGATCAGCAGTTTTTCTTCTTTCTACCTTGCCATTAATCTGAGACAATCCTATGTCAAAAGTGAACATTGGAATACTTACAGTTTTGAACTTACCCTGAAATAGCACTGTATCACTAATGCCAATACTTTACTCATTTCATCCCTTTTGAAATGCACCTGTAAAAATAATGCTTAATTCCCAAGTATGTGTGTTTAGAATACACGTTATTCCAAAGAAGCAGCTGTTAAGAACTTATCTCTACTTCCTTACCTTAGTGTTTTTAATGTATTGGGTTTGCTCTCAGGCTTCTTTGTCCAGAAAGATAGGTACAAAGGAAACCTCTATATTGTACTTTATCTTATATAGGACCAATATGGGATCCAGTTACATTTTAAAATTTACCCGCTGTGAAAATAAATCCCTTTTCTGATGTAGGTTTTGTAGGCAGAGATTACTTCCACTTCATTGAAAGCTATGTCTTGTTTCTGAAATCTGCTTTCCTTCTCTAGTGGCTATAAATAGTGAGTTGACAAGAGCTCTTATTTCACTTTATTTATTTCATTTTGTCTTATTTTAGCAATTAAGGCAATGTCCAAATGCTCATTGTAATTATTTTTAAATACTGAGTTGTATTATTTTTGCACCATTTCTGATGTTATATTTAATGTGAAATTTTTTTATGGATGTCCCTGGTGAAAAGTTTAGAAGAAATATCTTTAGTATTCTTCACTTTTCTAGCTAGAAACCATAGTGACAAGCCATAAATGCTTTAATCTCTGTTGGGGATTTATTAACACTGTGAAGGAATCTGGCAGTCTTGTTAGGAGCTATACATACCTCTGAAAAAAACCTGCTCCTTAGAAATGAAAGTTTTGCTTGTTTCCCTTAAGGCAGCTTGAAGTTTGTAAGGTTTCTACAAATCTTTCTGCTGTTGTTTTGTTTTATTTTTTTAATGGGAAAGAACAGCTGCTATTTTTCAAGAGTTTCAAGATCTTTGTGCGCACAATTAAACATGCAAAGTGGAACCAAATTCTTTGTTAAGTAAAATGTGTGTATTTCACATTAAGCATTCAAATAAACATGGAAATAAAGCTAGCATCTTTTCTGCAGAAAAAACCCAAGTCACGCTAGAAAGCATTTTAGGTTTATTGAAACTCAAGGTAATGAAATCATGTGTATTAATGCTATTCCAAGGTAAGAGTGAATAAGATTGTATGAAGAAGAGACTCATTATAATATAACAGGATTTCTTCTTTTCTTTTTACCACAGGATCTGTTAGGATCATGATAATGACCATGACTGGAGGAAGGGCACATGGCTAGGAATGACTTGTGACTCTGATTGGATAAGTGCCTGCATGCATGGTTAAGGAGTGTTTATGGCATGTTTTGTTGACATTTAAAGGGAGGTGGGAAAATTACTAGAGAAAACTTGTGAATATATGTAAGCAATGTTAAAACATGCAATAAATGATTTGAATCATTCACGTCTGAGTCTGTGCCTCAAACACTGCAAATTACCACCTTTGCACATTGCTTGAGACTTGAGTTTCCCAGTTATACTGAGAGGCTGTATTCCCTGGAGATCAGTACAGCTCCCCTGCCTTTCTTTTTATGTTGTTTCTTAGCAGAAACACAATGAAGCTGTCCAAATGATCATACAAACAAGTATGATGACAATTCTTTTGGAAAGCTCTCAAAAATACAGGTCTTCTTTCATATTGTGTTAGCAATTAAAAGATTCTCCTAAGTTTTGATTTCTCTGAAAACAGTGAATGCAATTGGAATTCCCAGTCAGAATCTTGACAGTTAGATTGCCAGATGCTGTCTTCCTCTAATCTGGCATCTTTCTGATTTCTCTCTCTGATACCCGGTTGAATGGATCTTGCCTATTGTATGGCAAAATGCTGAATTCTTAGAGGAACATTTAACATTTAGAAGTGGATCTTTCTTTTGGCTTTTACTGAAGAAAAATTGAAATTTCTCCTGTGCATCATGAATTTTTCAAGTAAAACTGATTTTTTTTTATTCTAATGTAAATACATACTGATTGGAAAGCTCAGTTATCTCTATGTACGTATTTACTGAATGAAAGAAATCTCTCTACCAAAATAGACAACAAAAAACATTTGTTTTTATAAAGATAGAACATAAAGATTTTGTCTCTTATTACATACAGTGATACACATTTGGTAACCTTGAAAAATGAATATATTGTTCTAGAGCTACTGCTAATACGTTTAGATGCTTGCAGCAATTAGAGATGTGTTTGCTGTACAAATGGCAAGGGCTTGTGTAAGTTTGTTTTGCAATGTGTTGCTATCTTTCACTAACATGTATGTAATACAAAGGAATTCTAGGTGGGAATTCTATCTGTACAGAGATTGCACAGCATCATTTTATTTGCATCAATTTATGTTTTTCTCTTTTGAAGAAACACTATGTTCCAATCTTCAAATAGAGGTAGAGGTTTGCTTAGTTGCCTGATTTCTTGTTCAATTTCTTCAAGAAGAAATAGCTGACTTTGGATCGGGTCATCTTTTCAAAAAGAGAACAAAGTATGAATTAAGAATACTATGCAAAGTAATGCAAACCTTCAAGGTTAAAAGTAAGAAAGGAAGGAAGGAAGGAAGGAAGGAAGGAAGGAAGGAAGGAAGGAAGGAAGGAAGGAAGGAAGGAAGGAAGAAAGGAAGGAAGGAAGGAAGGAAAGAAAGGAAGAAAGAAAGAAAGAAAGAAAGAAAGGAAGAAAGGAAGGAAGAAAGGAAGAAAGAAAGAAAGGAAGAAAGGAAGAAAGGAAGAAAGGAAGAAAGGAAGAAAATATACAACTTCTTGCCTTGCAAGAGGGAGCCATCATTTTAGAATTCTTTAAATCATGTCATCATTTCCTATAATATCCCATAATGACCAGCTGGCACACTGAAATAATGAAATGTTGACTTCACTGAATATTAAAAGAGAGTTATTCTTATTATGAAGGCTATTTTTAGGGCATAGCTCTTCAAGATGCAAATCTTTGTTATTTTCAACAGACTGATTTAGAAAAAAGAAATTCAAAGGAACGTAGGACAGCTTTGTTGTTACAATACTGTAATATGTATTTTTTGTTACACCAAAAGATTCTGAGATGGTCAAAGACTAAAGACATGATTGAATTATATCTTTATCTTAATGAGACACATATATCTAGGCCACTTTATTATATGAAACATAAATCTTGTATACATAGAGCAGAAGATTGTTGATTGAGAAGTCAAAAGTAGCAGACGGTTGGGAACCAATATTTTTCTCCTTTTTACTTAAATATAGCTAATATCAAATGTTACTAAATACTTCTAATAAGAAACACTGTAAAGTGATTATTAGAATAAAATGACATCATTCATTTTTTATAATGCATTATATGATATCATGTTCTATTAAGGCTGGAAATAATTCAAAGCTCAGCTTATTTTACTTTTAGAGTCAAAGAGTACATCCTTCTCTCTCCAATCTTTCCACGCTATGGGGATCAAAGGAAATCATACAGGTATTTCATAGCTCTTAATATTTAAATCCCAGTTCATGCACACAGTTATTGTGAATCTATGGATTTATCCATATTCATGAAATTAAACAAACACTTTAGGCTTTGTTGAAAGGGAATGCATAAATTTTTACTATCGAAAATGGAAATTGATTGAAGTTTCAAGGGCAAAACACTTTTTTGTTTATTTTTGACTAAACTATCTGTTGGTCCTATGAATGTTTCTCACTAATAATTTGGATATCACATAACAAAAATACTAAAACTTTTTTTTTTTTTTTTTAAAAAAAGCACAAATAAATCTGCAAGTCACATCTCAGCTACGGAAGTATTGCATGTGTTTCTTTCTTTCTTACTTAATGAACACCTCAGGGCAAATTTATGCAAATTTCTTGATATGTTGTTTTTAAGAGCAAGAAAATGAAGTTGAAATTCTCCTGTAATTATTGCCCTCAGCTGACAGGGGTTAAAGTGGGACTAATGCCCGAACAATAACTTGTTATTTTTTGTGTGCTCTATTCCAGCCACTGCCTGACATTCAGACAATTGCTTTGCAGCAGAAAGAATGACAAGTTAGAAAGATAAGCAAAGAAGGTAGAGGGAGAGAGATATTAGGGTAGAGCTGGCAGAGAAGCTAGAAAGAGTAGATGGAGAGCAGAGGAGACTTGCTGGGAGGAGTTGGTGGGAATCCAGGTCACTGGAGGATTTAGGGAATATAAACAAATCTAGAGGACCAAGAATGTATTCTGTATATGTCTCTGGGACTGAATGAACAAGAAAATGATTGGAATTAGGAAAAAGTGGCTTGATAATATGGCTGGGACTGGCAGGGTGGATAGAACCAGCATGAACAAAGCCAAAAACAGAGCTGAAATTTTGTGTGTGGAGACTGCGCATTTACTTGGAAATCCAGATCCATAAATCTTAATAGCCTTGTGTTGAGCAGTCCTGATGCTGTGATGGTTTCCAACAAGAGCAAAGCTAAAGGAGCCCAATTTTTTACAGCCTTACAGAGAGAATAGACAGTTTTCTGTAGCTATAACAAAGGTTTTATTTCTAGAGAAAACTACTAAGAAGAAGGAAATGGTATATCATTCTGAAAGGAAACTGTAAAATGTATATTATATTGTTATTGAATATTGCCGTAGCAGCCTTAATTTTTTTATTTAATAACTTCTTTTAACATACACTTTTGGAGTAATTTCTTTTAAAACTTTGTGTTTGAAAATATTGAATGTAGTTGTGCCCGGTTTTCTCTCCTTAGTTTCCTCATCCCCTTCTCAAGGTAAAAGTAAAGCAAACTCTGTGACTCTGTGCTATGCTGAAAGCTACATGAACAATTAATGACTATATTCTGATCCAGACGTCTAATTGACTGAATTTTTTTTTTTTTGCTGAGGATCACACAGGATGTATTCAGCAGAATTTGCTAGTTGCTATGCCAATTTAGCTTTTTCTCTGAAGTCCTGCTTCTATGGCTATTTTATTCCATCGGCAAATTCTATTCTCGACAATTATTCCTCTTGAGACAGTGGAAAGTGAGCCTCAATAGATGGTGAACCCAAGGTGTTTGGAAATTATTAATTTCTTCACTTCAGTTCAAAACCACTCGAAGGAATTTCTGAGAAGGGCTAATAACTATTTATTTTACTAGAACCTGAAAACTTGCAGCACAGTTCTACTGCTAAAATGGCTAGTAGCCATTAAAATGAGCGTATGGTCTACTGAGTTCAGTAGGCACTTCTTTCATTAGGTTAATAGAAAAATATTTCATAAATGTGTAGTGTTCTATAGTTGATGGAGTCTTCACAAAACCGATGGTAGTTTTAATGCAGATTGCTACAAGATTCCATTAACTAACTGGTGATGATCTGATTTTTTTACAATGTAAACATGTCTTTCTTCTACTTTCTGCTTGGTATGAAAAAAAATGAATGTATGCAGAAACTACTTTTATATCTGAAATTAGCAGAATACCATGCTTTCTCTCTCTCCATTATCATTTTGAATGATCACAACTTTCTAGCTTCAAGAGCAAGTATGGATTAATTTGTAAAAGCAAGGACTCAATCTCAGAAATTTTTTAGGTGTTCCTGCTTCTTTGTTCATGGCACAGAATTTTGATTGAGGCTTAGTAACAAATTGTGACTAATCTATTGGCTGTTTCTACAAAGGAAAAAACCAACATTAAGATGCATTAAAAATATGTAACTCTTAGAAGGTCATTTATAATGTTTAATGCAATCTTAAGTAGTTGACAATGATTGTATGCTTCCTCCTCTGAAAGAAAAAGATAATTACATCTTTCAGGCAATTAATTCCAAGGTAACAACTTAAATATATGACGGTTTGAAAAAGCTTTCAGTACCTCTAAGTATCCCAAGAACATAGCATGTTATAATGTGTGTGCAAAATATTCACAGTGATTTGATATCTAACTTTGCAACCTGAATCTCAGAGCTTAGTCTTGTAATTTCAGTTTCTACCACCCTGTTCTCCTGCAGTGACATGGACAGAAGATGGCACTGTTTATTCATTGTTCTGAAAATGAAAATATATTTTCTGTTCTTTGAAGGAAAAATAAATGCTAGTATACAAGAAAAACAGAAAAGAAAATGGAGGTGATCATGCTTTTAGAGAAACAGATACTTTCTGCTGAGTCAGGCATGTGTTTATAAAAGCCGCAGTCAGGGCTCAGAAGAGCTACCTTTTGGTGTGACAGCTGTACAAAGTTCAAAGCTTCCGTGAAATGTGGGGCCTGAAATACAACATATGGAGATCAAACACCAGAGGAAGAGAGGCTATGTGTTAAAGTTGTTTTTTGTATACTGAAAAAAAGTGCTATGAGAGCATAATCATACAAAAAATGCATTTGATAATGGGCTTGTTAATGCAGGTATAATCCAACACAGAGAGTTTTCTGTGGAGATGCATGACTGTTTTCACCAAAGGAAGCCTTGGAATTAACAAAGGAGCTTCTGAGTTCCTGATCTTATAAGCATCCACATACATGTTTTCAAGTCCTTCAGTTTATGAAGAAAATTAAAAAGCCCAGAAAGTCATTTTTGCAAAATCAGAGTCTTGATCTGAAAATCATCTGATTCTTGGAAAAGAATAAAAAGAACTTATTAAGACAGGGGCTGTATTAATAATACACTGCAAATGTGTGTTAATATATTACTACTCTATTTCAGTTAATGAAAATTATTGCTATCTAATTTGAAAGTTTATTTTGAGAAAGCAGTAGATACTTTATAGATAAGCCTACACTCTTACATTTAGTTTATCAGCTGTAGTTGGAGGTAAACTGAGTCTAACAGCTTCTAACTTGTGCAAAGGTGGGTGCAAAGGTTGTTATCTTCCGATTAGCTCCAGTACTCCCTTTGTAGGTGGCTGATGGCAAAGATAAGAAGACTGTCCACAGGAAAGCAGGAATTTTAGTTGCCATTTTGGAAGTTTTACTGCTAATTTTTCTTTTGCATTTTTATTTGTTTCTTGATATAAATCCTAACTCTTGAGGACTGGCCCTTTTGAATACTGCTGTGATTTTCTGCTCAGTTGTTTCACTTATCAAATAGCTTTTCTTTGTGACTAGAGCTATTGATCCGAATAAAGTAAAGCAGGATTTGGCCTAGCATGAAAATAATCTTCAGGATGTGAATAATACCAGCAAGCAGGATTTTAATTTGGAGAAGACTATAAACTATTTTTATTTTCAAGCAAACATAGCCAGCACAATTCTAGAAAAGAAACGCTATTAAATGTTTGCCAAAATAAATGGGGTCATGTGATCTTGGTAATTGCTTGTGGTATTGAATAAGATATCCTGTTTTTCTTTGGAGGGTTCTCAATTGCTTGTTAAAAGAGCAGCACAGAGAGTTAGTGATAGTCTATGAAAATGTTTGTAATTCACACCCTTTCCAGACTGAGATAAATCTGAAATACACTGTTAGTGAAGAGCTGATTGAAGCTGAGCATACTTACCTTTTTTTTGGTTACTACTGAAAGAATAACTGGATTTTATAGAGCAAATGTGTTTTCAGAATTGAAGTGTGGGCTTTGGTATACTGTGTGTCTCAAGGAACTCTAAATGGTATTGTCAACTATCTTCACCTGCCCTTTTGCAGTTCTTCATTTATTCTTAGTAGGGTTTTTCCTATCCACAATAACGTTGTTACTTATAAGAAGGTGTTATGCAAAGAAAATAACTTGTGAGAAACCAAACAAGCAAAAACTTAATTTGTTAGTGCAAGCTGAGAAAGATACTAGTGCTAGGAATATTTCCCGTAGGTCTGTATGATAGAAAAGGACTTTAACCTTATAACAAATTAAAGTTTATACTTGAAAGTCTCCCTGTTTTGTGTTTAATTATAACCTTAGATCTGTATTTTAGATTTCTAAATTTTTTGAGGCAGGCCAGCTTTATTTTTATTGCTAATTACACATTATACAATATTATATAGACATCAAATTTTTTAATTTGAAATCAGTATTGAGAGAGGAGGATTTTGAAGGAACACTTGACACACAGACATAAGTTTCTTTTGAAATCCCAGCAACCAGCCCTGAAAGGTAATGTTCTACCTGTCCTAATTTACGTCATATCCTACTGGAATAAGTGAATTGCCTTCCATTTTCTTCTTTGTAATCATTAGAAAATTGAACTTTGAATGTTACGACCTATTTTAATGGAGCTGATTGCTTGGCACAGAACTCTAGTACAGTCTATTGTGTACTTGTGAGATATGCTCTTTGCGAAAGGAATACATATGTGAATCAATGTACTTTATGGATTTCCTGTCTAATTTCAGAATGTATTATAATATTCTCCTTGTAACAAAAGGCTAATAGTCTAAATGAAATTGCTCAAGTTAGTCCAGCCAGCATGCTGTGCACCAACACCTTTGCTCTACAGAAAACATTAGAGAAGTTCATCCATTTGCCTATGCCTCACTGTTAATACATTATGGCTATTACCTAAGGTATTTATATAGGAACTTCCAGAACCTGTTTTATATTGAGTACACAATGAGTTTGTTAGATTTTTTTAAAAAACACTTTTAGGATCCTCTCATTTTCGAATTCAGACCACCTTTATCCTTGCAAGACACGCATGTTTATGGGTTACATTTACATTTGCATGGGTGGGCTGAGATGTGACTTGGTATTACCTAGCTGCAAAATCTTGAGTTACAAAATAAGGCTATATGCAGGTCCTAATGTTACTGTTTCTTTTAAAGATAAATGCTTATTTTCCATTCTTTGCATAGGAAAATGCATGGTCAAACTGGACGCTCACAATATAGTTACTGTGACAGAATTTATCTTTCTGATGTTCTCCATAAGCTTTTTTTTCTTTGTCCTTTTAGAAGAACTCTGAAATATGGCAAAAAAAAACAAATAAAAAAATCCACACAAAACAAACAAACAAACAAAAAACTCCAAACCAAACCAACCAACCAAACAAAACCAGCAAACTTTCCAGCAGCTTCTGTAGGGATTTATCAGCTTTTAGAACCAGCTGTTAGCTCCTCTCCACTCTTAGTTCACCTGGCACTTAGAAGAACTATGGTATCTTGGATGGGTTTTTTTGGTCCAAGCTGTGTAAAAATCAAGCATCTTGTATCCAGGACACTTGAATTTATTTGCTCTTATTTTTAAAAGAAAGAAAAATGCATAAATGAAACCTAAGGATACATTTTATTTAAAACAAAGTAACTAAAATCATGGCAATAATCTTGTTGCATCCAGAGTGAACTTCAAAACCTTCCTGTATTATCATTTGCCCTATGTAATTGCAATGTTTGTTTTTACTGCACTTTTCTACTCTGATGCACAACAAAATTAATTTCACAATGACAAAGGAAATCTTGGCCCTGGGCTTGCTTTAAGCCATCATGAGTCTGAATCCTGCAGGAGTTTCTGCCAGAGGGACTGAGAGCTGCAATGAATGGACTACTTAACCTGTGAACTAGCACAAAATAATGTTGACCTCCAGCTCTCCAAGCAATATATTTACTAAATAAATAAATTGGAAGTAATGCCCTTTTATTCCAGGATCGGGTCAGTGTGCAATTTTAGGTGAAAAATAAAGCTATTTAGGGTTTTCTTCACGGAAGTAAATCCAAATTTACTATGTAGCTACATGGAATTCAGTAATTGTATCAAAGATTGTAATTAATGATTATTTCATGAATTTCTTTCTCTGGTATAATTGTTTTTTATTTTATTTTATTTTATTTTATTTTATTTTATTTCTAAACATAAATGAACAGCAGATGCTGTGTTAAAATGTTGGAAAATATTCAGGCTTATACAATACAATCAAAGAATGGTTTGAGTTGGAAAGATCCTTAAAGACCACCTAGTTCCAACCCCTCTGCCATGTGCAGGGATGCTTCCCACTAGACTAGATTGCTGAAAACCCTGTCCAGCCTGACTTAGAACACTTCCAGGGATGGGACCATCCACGAGATCTTTGGGCAGCCTGTGCCCATGTCTCACCATCTTCTGAGTAAGTAATTTCCTCCTGCTATCTAATCTAAATCTACTCTATTTTGGTTTAAAGCTGTTTCTCTTGTCCTATCACTCTCTGCCTCCATAAAATTCAGTTTTCATCTTTTTTTTATAAGCTCCCTTTATGTACTGAAAGGCTGTAATGAGTTCTCCCCAGAATCTTCTCTTCACACTGAACAAACCCAACTGTTTCAGCCTTTCTTTGTATGAGAGTTCAGGTAGATGATTTCAGTTATTCTTTCATTATCCTCTAATGTTGTTACTGTGTCATAGAAAGCTACCAAATTTTTTAGACACAACTTGCACTTTGCTGCCACCAATCACTTCCTTATTTTCCATGTGATCTAGCAAAGCTTACAGGAGGATCTACTCCACGGTCTTGCTGATCACAGAAGTGACACTAAGTGGCCTGTAGTTACCTGAACCTTCCTTTCTCCCTTTTTAAAAATGGATGTTATGTTTTATCTTTTTCCAGACAGTGAGAACTTCACTGAACTGACACAGCTTCTCAAATATTATAGATAGTGGCTTAGTAACTTCATCCACAAGTTCCTTTTGGTCCTGTGGCTTCATCTCATCAGGTCTCAAGAACTTGTGAACCTTCAAATACCTTAAGTGGCCTTGAACTTAATCTCCTAAAGTGAGTGATTCTCTATTCTCCTAGTCTGTGTCTTTGCCTTCTGTGACTTGAGCAGTGTGGCTAGAGCACTTCCTACTGAAGAATGTAGAAAAAAGTCATTGAGTATCTTTGCCATTATCATATTCCAGATAACTAGATCTCCTCTTTCCTTCTGAAGATGACCTATCTTTTTCCTAGTTTTAGTTTTATCGCTGACATACCTACAGAAACTGTTCCTGTTGACCTCAATGTCCCTGGCTCCTCTTCCCTTCAGGGCTTTATCCCATGGTATTCTGTCAAGTAGCCCCCTGAGGAAGCTAAACTCTGCTGTCCTGAAACCCAGATTTGTGAACTTGCTGTGCGCTATCCTTTGCTGCCCTCAGGATCTTGAACTCCATCATTTCATGGTTACTGCAGTCAAGGCTGATCTTGAGCTTCACATTCCTGTACAGTACCTTCTTGTTGGTGAGAACGGGGTTCAGCATAACACTTCACCTCACCGGCTCCTCTCTCAGCTGGAGAAGGAAGTTGTCATCGTCAATATATTCCAGGAACATTCTGGATTGCTTATGTTCCAGCTGACTTGTCCATTGAACAGATATCAGGATGGCTGAAGTCACCCACAAGGATCAAGATTTGTGAATGTGAGGCTGTTCCATATGTCTATGGAGACATCTGCTCTGTCATCCTGATTGGGTGGCCTGTAGCAGGTGCCTGACTATAAAGTTATCTGTCCCTGCCTTCCCCTTAATCCTGACCCATAAGCTTTCAATTTGTCAAATGAAGTATTCTGGGAGCTGTAGTTCATCTCTTCTGAGACCAAGAGACCAAAAATATTGACCATCCATGGAATTGCAGCATTAACTCTTTAACTCCCAGTGCACTGCATGATGTTATGACCTGGAATACCTATGGAAAACCATACAAACATGACACTGATTTACTAGTTGGAGTGGCTGGAAATCCTTCAGGTGCTCTCCTGCTGACCTGTGATATTTCTCTGGACTCTGAGAGTCTATTGCTGGCACTATCATCAAAATAGTATGAATGGAAATTGAGGTTCCCCTCCCCTGGCAACTTCAGTTTAAAAACCTCTTCACCAGCTTGGAAAGATGTTCTTCCCCTTCTCTAACAGGTGGACCTCGTTAGTCAGTAGGCCAAGATTCTCGAAGTGAGTCCTATGTCCTAAGTAGCTGAACCCCTGGCAGTAGCACCGACCCTGTAAGAATTTGTTGATTTGCTAGAGTTGATTGGCTCTTTAAAACCCTCTTCCCCTTGATTAGAAGGGTTAATGAAAAAACTACCTGCACTCCAAAGTTCCTTACCATCACTTTTTCTTAGTTTCACTGATTGTTAAAAAGGGAGCAGATCAGGCTGGCTTGCTCATATCCAGCATTTTTCCTGATGTGATGAGTCTTTCCTCTTCAGTCTGCAGAGCAACAGCAGGCTTTGGAGGCAGTTTCTCTCTAGTTTGCCATGGTTATTTAGAATTACAGGCACACATCTGGGATTCTTTCTGCCACCTCTGGCAAGTCTGGTAATATCATTCAGATAAGGGATTGGAATATGGATCTGTGTTTGCACCTGTCTTGGCATTATGCTTTAGTGTTCCTAGTAACTACTACAAACTTATTTGAACTTCCTTCCTAAACAAGTTTTTAGCTAGGCAGAACCCCCTGCCAACTCCCCTGCATTCTACTGCCCATTCCTTGATACATACAGGCTTCAGCATAACACTTACAGAAAAAAAATCTCTGCCAACCCTGACCGCAAATTCACATTACATTAAAAGCAGAATAGAAGATTAAGGTACTAAAAAAACTTACAAGCTAAACAAACCTTTATAGTAAATAGGTTTTCAAAGAAATCTATCTTTTTCTTGTTAAGTTGCTTCAAAGATGAAAGTTCCTGTTTTAGGATTCTGGAAATATTATCTTTATATAAAATAAATAAATAAATAAACATGGAACTGACTTTGTATGAAAAAGTAAAACAGTAGCCAAATAGTTCAAGTAGAAGGAATAGTATGAATGATTTCAAGTTTTACGTGCCATACAATAGGTTTGTATACATTGGATAGAGTCCTGTAAAGTAGCAAGACTTGATTAAGGGGCTAAATATACAACAACTTTCTGAAGACAGCTTCTAATCGTACGGCTTCTAATCATACTCTTAACAACAGCTTTTCTAGCAGCGGGTGCCACCTTTTTACAGAGCTGATCAATAACAAAATAAAATATCCTACATTTTCTTCTAAAAAGAAGTAACACATTAGTTTACTGTCTCGTGGTTCTTTATATTGGCAAAAATGTATGAGAAATTATATAGGGTCCATTGTTTGGAAAATCCCCTGGGAAAATGGTAGCAAAGATGAAATTATAATGAATAAAGTTACAATATCTAAAATTGAGAGACAGAAATTTTTGTTCTGTTGTCAAGAGAATTAGTGCCTTCTATGAAAACAGAGTCTGGGTATGTTTAGTGTTGCTGTGTGAAACAAAACTTTAGGATGTAAATTTTTCCTCTCTCTTTATTCCAAAGTAAAACCAGGATTTCTTGTTGTCTGTGACATTTTTAACTTCTACTGTCAGATTGAGTAGAGTTCTCCCAGGTTTTGAGTTTTCATTTTCCTCATGTGTCTGTATCAAGGAGCCAGGATGTTCATGCCATTAAGACAAGAGACTAAGTGATGATCAACAGCAAAATCCATGATCAGAGCTCTCTATAAGGAGGAAAGACCTTAGCTGTGCATGACTTCCAAGTTCATGACAAAACATAATCAAAGTGGCAGCAAAAGCAAAACTCCTTTGAACAGTCTTAGAGCAGAAAGAGGATGCTACTAGTTTCAGCACAATTTGGTGTCATTACTCATCTCTCTTTCTGTGGGAATGTCTGGTCTGCCCACAGCTGTGCTATAAATCATAATTAGTATCATGAATATTTTTCCTTCACAGTAGTTAATGAACTAAATATCAGAAGTTTATTACTTTATTAGAGAACTGTTACGACCTTTGAACACAATATAGTGTTTAAAGCAAAAATGATGATGATGAATATTCACTAGGATACTTTTTTTTTTTTTTTTTTTTCCTTTCTATACACAAGATGTAGCCATTTTTATCTGTCTGAAGGTGACAAAAGAAGGAAACATTACACAGGTCAGTGGACTTAATGTGGGATTGAACTGTATGGAGAACTGATTTGTAATGTGGCCCTGAGTCTGTCTTTTCACTGTTCTTGTGCTGGTATCACTACTGATTCAGAGTTGTTTTGCATTGGTATTATTCAGGCAGGTAGCACCTCCACATGGAAATTACTCTGGGATCCTGGTGGATGTCAGTTTGAATGCGAACAGTAGAGAACTCTTCTGGTTAGAAAGACCTGCAGCATACTAACTTGCATTAGAGCAGTGCAGGCTGCAGATCAAGGGAAATAATTGCTCCCCTTTAAACACTGTGATGCTGCATCTGAATATGTTCCACTGTGGTCTCCACTGCACAAGAAAGGCAGTGAGAAACTGCAGACAGCCCAGGGAAGGGTTATTAAGTTAGCAGGAGGTTAGTGGTGTACTTCCATGGGGAGAGGCTGAGAGAACTTGATTTGTTTAGCTTGCAAAGGAGAAGGAAAATTCTAATTGCTATTGCTAACAGTTTAATGGGGCTATAGTGGAGATAGATAGCATCAGATTCTTAGAAGTAAAATGCAAGATGACAGAAGGCAGTGGTCATAGGTAGCAACAGGGGAAATTCTGAGCGGAAACAAGGAAGAAAATCTTCACAATAAAAATATCTGAGCACTGGTACTACTTGTGCAGGGAGGATGAGGAATTTCTATTCTTGACAAAACTCAGAACTTTTATGAACCCAGATCTGAGACTCCTGGTCAAACTTTGAAGTTTGCCCTGCTTTGAGCAGGCGATTTAACTGGGTGACCTACAGAGAATGCCTCCCAACTGAAGCGTTCTAGGATTCTTTGATCCTGCACATACTAGTCATTGGCTGGAGAAAAAAATAAGGTATTTTCTGTCATATGCATACCAAAGCTTTAATCAGCTCAGTTGTGCTGTGACTGTTTGCTAGGCAAATTTGGTCATAGCTGTCATGCTCTAATTTATAGGAGGGAGAGGAGGTTCTTTTAATATCTGTATAACCAGAGTGAGATTAAGAAACAACAGTTCAAATGTTGGTCCAACCAGTTTATTACAAATAATATCCCATCTCCTTAGCAAGCTAGGGAGATGGGAAAGGGGAGGACAGACACCATTATGAATTAGGGTAATGGGGAAGGGAAGGAGGGTGATAGAAAAGACAGATAAGAAGAAGCAAGGAGTCTTTATAGAAAGCAAGAGGGAGATAGTCACCACCATGGATCCAGCGTGGTTTGTAGTTCAGTCATTGATCTTCAGTAGCAGTGGGTCATCGGGCGTTGTTGTTCCACTGAGGATGATGGTGACCATAGAAATGATGGCAACTTTTCAGTGGAAGTACCAACTTATTTATAAGTCCAAAGTGGTTGAGTCAGCTTTCTTCAGAGTGACAGCTCAAACCCAAAGTGGTTGAGTCAGCTCTTCTTGGAGTGGCAGCCTCTGGCTCTGGGATCTCAGCAGAAACTCCTTTGTTCCTATCTTCCTAGCCTTGCCAGCAGATAAGAGGGAGCAGAGAGGCGCCAACTTGTATCTTGCCTTCACAGGATACAATGGCATCATCCCCTAGTCTCCCATACCAAGCTAGATCTTCCGCCAGTGAAAGTCCTGAGCACTATCTTCTGAAGGTAAACAGCTCCAAAGAAATGCTTTCAAATGTAAAATTGTCCACACAGTGACATTGATTACCACACAGCAACACCCACCTCTCATCTCCTAGAATCTTATCACAAGAAATAGAAAGCAAGCTTTGAGCCAGAAAGCAAGGAAGGATTCATACAATTGCCTACTAAACCAATCTCAGTGTCTGATAGTATCTCTAAATAACTTCTGGTCCGTGGCAGAGAGCATATTTTTAAGTTTCTACAACAAATAAAGAACAGGGTGTTTTTTAATCATGAAGAAGGAACTATGGTCTACTGTGTATTAAAGGGGACGTCATTTTGTGAAAAGTCCTTCCAACTTGACATAAGCATTTCTGTTGTTTCTTCACTATTTGTTATATGTGATCACAACTCTAGAATTTTGTCTTAATGTGGTATGGACAACTCCACATCTCAGCTGTTGATACTGATTAAGACATACATTCAGCAGTGCTTGATGAAGATTGCTTCCTGCTAATAAATAAATATCCACTGTCCAAATGAATATTGTTGAAGTAACAATCCACTTTAAAGTAGACTAAGCAAATCTGAGATTATATTGAATTGTCTCTAGATTCCATTAAAGAGATAATACATGGTATCATTTTCACTCGGAGAGCCATTGAGAAATGAAGCAATCTGCTGAGCTCTCATTTCTCACTTTTTAGCAACTGTGTTTATGTGGATTTTTTTTTTTGCAACTAATGGGAACTAAGAAACAAGGCTTTCATTCTCAGCATGTGATCTTGAGTAAGTGGTTTTTTTTTAATCTCCAATTCACTCTAAAGAGAAGGTGTATTTTTATTTTATTATATTTTTAATCTATGAATTGAGAAGAATACAGTGTGTGAGTTAGATCTTATAAAGATGACATTAGAATTGACATTGAAAATGCAGCCATTTATGAATTCAGTATTTAGTCAATACTGCATATGGAATTTAACAGCAACTATATCTAGCCAGATGCGATTTCCTGTCATTTTATATTGCAGGGGAGAGGGAAATGTATGCAACTGAAATCAAACCCTGTAAACAGCAACAGCAGCAACAACAAACTAATCTGTGGAAAGATAATTGAACCATTCCAAGCACTTTAGGATGTGAAAATCTTTAAAGCTGAAAAATAGGCATTCCCCTCAAATAGTATCTCTCCTGCTGGTATTAAACACCTTGATGTAGAGCAGTAGGATTTATTTGTGCCACAGGGCATGTCTGTTACTTCATGTGTGCTGCTGAACAATGTGTTAGTATTTAAATATTAGCACAAAAGAACATTATATTTCCTGCTCTAACAAGAACATTTTCAATAAAATAGAGTTTATGCATTCTTTTCTATCTATATCTTGCAGCATCATTTTGCACTTCTCTTAGAGACCACGCCACAGCAATGTGATCTGTGGTAGCTCTGTGAGCTCCAGGACCCTTAGTCACTTCCTTGCTGAATCCAGTGGCAGCCTTGACCAGCAATCTTGTTAGCATTTGCCTAAAATTAAATTGAAAGGAAAGTAGATAAGCATGCTATTATCTTTCTAAGACTTTTTAAATTTCTTTCTAAAGAGAAACTATAAATAAAGGCCTTTGTGATGCTAGCCAGCAGACAATTCCTTAGGCCTACAAGTGGATATAAACTAGTTATTTATGAAAGGATAGAAAAGATTAAGTTAATTACCACCTGACATCATGAGAATCTTTAATCACATTCAGAATATCAATGAAGCCTATGATTTTGATTGTCAGCGCAATAATTTTGAGGGCTTGGTCCTTGGAGATATCATAGTGAAGTCCTCTTCAGAAAAAATCTCATTTCATTTTAATGGAAAAATTCAATATTTAAGTTGAGGTTCAGATTAAAGTCCAAGCTGAATGTGAAATCTAATTCAAAAAGCACTTTAAAAGCCATCATTTAATTGGAAATTTGGATGAGGAACCTAGAGACTAACTCAAGAATCAACTTAGCTGTTTCTTTCAGCTCAACAAAAGCCAGTGACTTCTAAATAACAATCAAACAGGTAAAATTAATAATTGAGTCAGATCCAAACCTCAGTTCTGACAGCTTAATTTGAGTAAAAGCTTTATGTGAACTTTTTGATCTAAATGAAAATGTGATTTATTTTAAGACTCAGATCTAAACTTCTACAGTTCAAAAAAAAAAAAAAAAAAAAGGGAAAAAAATGTAATTTATCTCACCATGTAAAAGCTACCTGTTGCTACTTTGTATTATTCTTATGATAACTTGAATTTTTTGTTAGCTGCTGTCTGTGTCTGAGGTTATGTTCTAAGAAGCTTTGCAAATGCTTACTGTCTATTTACAGGATGAGTGTAGCAGAAAATAATGCAAATGTCAAAGCAGTTCAAAACAAACACTGTTTTTTTTCTGCCATACATACCCATTACAGCGCTTACCAGTCCATCTGTGGGGCTTTGTTCATGATATTTGTTAATCAGTCCATGCTTCCAAACTCAAAAGCAGTGAATTTAAATCTTTTTAGAGCTGTGTTTTCTTGGAATTTTTATCTGCACCCCCTTAAAAACAAAACAAAACCACAAAAATCTGTGATTCTTGGTGCAGAGGATTTTAGCTACTGAGCAAATGTTGGTTGGCTTATCTAAGGTACTTTCTGTGGAAAGACTTGATATGGTCCATTTAGAGACCATCAATTGAGTAGGTCAGTATTCTCAAACTAAAATAATTGTTGGAAAAAAATAATAATTGAGGAAGACTCCTAGCATGTTAGTGTGCCTAAACTGAACAACACTTTTATATGGTTTGAGGGTAGACATTTTGCTTTCTATTTGTAAACATCAAGCACCACACTGTCTGCTTCCTCTGAAAGACGCAAGCACTGTAGGTGTTTAATGATTGTAAAGGAAAACAGGAAAATATCATCAGGGGAGCTGCTGACTTCTGTCGTATATGCTGAAGATATAAAGTCAAATAAAATACTGAGTTATTTTTGCGATTGTTTTGGGTAGTTTGGAAGCCAAAGGTGATACAAGAATTGTTATGAATAAATTTTAATTATTTTGTAGCAAGCAGTATGCTCAACTTATTATTGAAGATTTCATATAATGTAAACTTTTCACAAGAATGAATAAAATAGAGTTTTATTTATTTCCAGTAATATAACCCCATTGCCAGTGAACTTGTGATATCCATCAGGAGGTAGGATAGCTGGGTGTTTTGATATTAACAGACATGAATAGGTTTATAAATTACATGTGGTGAACAGATCTTCTCAGTACTGAGCTTGCACAGGCTATCTCCTTTGATCCTACATACTAGTCTGTTCAGTTCTAAGTTTAAGAGCTCAGAAGATTCAAACTGTTGAGGAGGAGGTATTGGGTTCACATATTTATTAGATGCCCAAGTGGGCTTGTGGAGAAAACTGCAGGTTCAAAGTAAACTGTGTACACTTTATCTGTGTAGTATTAAGGTTACCCACACATGAAAAAAATAGTAATAGTGGGAATATTTGTATAGAACCAGAAGACAAATGGAACACAGTGTTGTTAGAGATTGTCTTTAGGTGTAATGTAAACCAAAGGATTAGTAAAATAGAATAATGACTCCTGTCTGTGCATATATCAAGTAAATACCTAGAAGACAAATTGTTCTGTAAGCTGAATGTCTTAGGCACGCAACTCTGTGAGGTTCTATCCTGTGTGATTAGGTTCTGGGATGTGGAAAGTAAAGTTAGAAACATAAAGGTGAGCTCATATAAAGAATAATGAACTTACAGCACTGTGTAGGCTTGACCTTTGGCAATGATTGGCTGTTTGAAATACACGAGGGATAGTGATAATCAAGAACAGTCCTTAGCCCATCACCTAATCCCCTGCGATATCTTTCACAGTGGCCCATACAGATATGCATCTGTATAATTTGGATAAAGCAATAAACTCTTATTTTTTTTTCTCTCCCTGAGAATTTGATGTTTGCAATGAATGAGTCTGCAGTTCAAGAGACAGAGTAGGGTGCTTTAATGAGAACACATGCTTGCTTACAATAAATAAATGAGAAAATGCAATCTCACACACGTAAGGATGTATTATGATCTTAGAACTGAACATCTTGAAAAGCAATTGTTTTTTGTAAATAGCACATTTGTCTACGAGCAGAACAGCCTTTGATAGAGAGCAGTAAAAAACCAAAGCAAAAATACTTTGTTCCTTGTTACAAATTGCTACCTATTGCTAAACTGGAGGCCCATTAAAGCTACCTATGTAGATAATCACAGTTTCTGAAAAAAAATGTAGGTCTTTCCTTAGCTCATAGATTTATGACCTTGGATTTATACCCTGCAGCACAAGGAGCATCAACTGAATTTGATAGAAAAATGAACCTGTAATATCACAAAGTTTCAACATATTCCTGACCTTTGTTTTTTAAAGCAAATACACTTTCTGCAGCTCATGGATGCGTGATGTATTATTAAAAAAATTAAAAAAATGTAGTGAGGGAATGATTAATCTGCATTTTTTTGGTCTTTGCAATTAGCAGCTGTTAATCATCAAGTCTAACCTGACTCATTTGCAAACAGAGGTGAGAGAACTATGGAGGGTTAAAATTCTCATGATACTCTAAGAATTCAGAAGTCCATGAAGCATAATTAGTGCTAAAAAATGGTAGACATAATTAGTATAAAGCCACCTGACAAAGAGAATGTTGATCCATAACTTTTTCTGAAGACATACCTTCTGTGTCTGTGACTAAGTACTTTGATTATATACAGCAACAGAAATTTCTGTAGATTCACTTTTCACAGGGATATAAATAAAAGTAATACTCAGCTATACAAGTTCAGAAAACTTCTTGTTTGCTGGTTTATTAAATCAGTGTGACCTGTTTGGTGTTAGACAAGGTAGTTCTAAGTATAGTAAAAACAATCAGGGCTTACTTTATACTCAAGATTAAATATAGTTTGTGCCACCAGGTAAAAGAGTAACAGTAGCTCTCTTTAAAGCCGCCCAGAGGGTGTAATCATGACTTCATCATGAACAAGAATTGGTGTGCAGAATTATCCTGTCTTCAGCTGTTGCTTAGGCAGTGAGTACTGCCTACTCTTACTGCTGAGCTAAAATATGGCTCTGCTGTGGTTTTGGACCAATTACTAGATGGTGGAGATTGTTCAGCAGCAATTATGATAAGATTACACAGGCTTTTGCTTAGGATGATCCCACAAATCTAGAATAAAAAATATTAGCACAATGACATATACCTGTATGAACTTTCTGTGAGATTTCAGATTATATAAGTTCAAATTTCATGAAAGATTTAGGTGTCCTGTCAAGAGAGTTTTATCCAACGACTGTTGAAAGCTTGTAAACAGCTTTAATACCAGAGACCATTCTTTCCCTAGTAGGAATGCCTTACTAACTAATGTTAAGAATCATGGCATTTCTGGTCATGTGATTGTAGGGTTTCCTTCTCGTACAATCAGTAGGTGTACAAAGGTTAGGCTTAGTAAGATTAGTGCATTGGAAAGATAATCAAAATAAATGGAAATGCTCACCTGTGGCATTGGCTCACAGCAAATTCCACAAGCCAGGCTCCACCTCTTCTGGTGGCATAGGTGAATTGCCTTCATCTGTGCTCGTGTGGCTGACTCATTGCTTGCCTCAGGTGGTTAATCAGAAGTTCAGGCCATGATCAGCAATTACCATACACTTCTCCATCTAACTCATTGGTTGGAAGATGTCCAATACAGTTATTGCTGGATAGCTTGACAATAAAGACATTCTCTCTTGCAGTGAGTGTATGTACCATTGATTCTGAGTCTTGCCATTTCTAAGCACTTGCTCATATCACTGGATTATTTATGATACTTACCCTGAAGTCAACATTCTTGTTTTCCTCATCCAACGGGAATCCAGCTGTCACTATAACTTCTTCTGTAATTAAAAATGTGTATAGATGTGGGGTGGCAAACTACATTCTCTTTAAAAAGTAAACTGCTCAAATTACTTCACACTTCTTACAGCACAAACTTGTACACTAGCAGTTGGTGCTTCTCTAAGTGACTTATGTTCATCTGAGTGCCTTATAAAATTCGTAGGTGGATCAAATTGAGACTTGCTCAGATGTTATTTTACAGAATTCAATTTACGGCATTATTATGCATGTGAATTCCCTTGCCTTATTAGAACTAATAGATGAAAAATTAGTTTCTGCTGCTTTTAATCCTTTTTTGCCCCCAACCATCCTGAAAGACATCTGCCATCTTAGTTATATTATGGCTTCCTCAGTCAGCTAAGTATAAATGATCATGACTGTGAGATCACTAAGGATCACCATTGCTAATTTTATTACTAATTAAATTACATTGACTTTTCTGAAATTTAGACATTTGGAAGTAACACTGATTAATGTGGTAAGAGTGTATTGAAGGAGGGGAGTGGATGGAAATAACTGCAATGATCTTGCTGTCAACTCACTAGAGAAGCTCTCTATTTAGTGAGAGTACTCCTCTTTAAAAATATGCAGCTTTTGTAGAAAATGAATCCTTAGAATTGTTTGTATAGTTACACAAACAAGTTCAATTATTGCTAATGAAAGCTGAACTCCCACATGCTGACCTGAAAGATTACCTATTGTATGTGGAGTCTATCTGAAAAGACACTTTGAGGGAGATGAAGTAGAAGTCAAACACTACAGTAAACTTAATTATGGTACAATAAAGTCCAGTATTTACTTTCTCTGATTGAAAGAGGTGAAATTATTTAAATATATTTAATTAGCTGTGAAAGGTCAGGGTCCTTACAGGATAATTTGAGACTTATCTTCTTTTTTCTAGTCAGGGAACTTGGAAATATTGCTCAACATAAGCTATATATTTATGTAATGTAGTTGTTGAACTACAGAATATTTATAATTGGCAGCAAGTTTAAAAGGAGAATACGTTTAATTTGCCATCCTAAAAGAACTTTCAATTAGTTATTAATTTGTATTTCGTCTTTGTGTATGTGAACAAAATATGATAATTTCTTCCCAACAGTTTTGGTTTGTTTTCAGTATTTTGTAAATGCAAAATTGCAAGAACCATTTCTTCATCTTGTGGACTTAGTATATAATAACTACATTGTTTGAAGGAGGTGTTGGATGTGTATTTTGAGGGAGTGCTGTTTGGTGGGTTGTTTTTTTTTCCTTTCAGTTTACATCAGCTAATAATCTGTTTCTTGATTCAAACCTTCTAACAAATTCAGCTGGTAGAAATTTGCTTCAAATCATGCTTCTATTTACATTTGGAGACACTGACTTGGTGTTCAAACCATTTTTGCTTCCTTAGTCTCCAGTCCTTCAGAAACAGGAAAACAAATGCACTTTCTTCAGAGTAATAGAAATTGTTTTTAATGGAAGTAGCATGATGTAGCATGTAGAACAAATGGCATATTATGTATTTTACGTCCTTCATTTAATAGTAGGCAAGTGAATAACTGATAAGTTATAAAGTTATCTATATTGCATTTTAAGGCTTATTTTTCTCCCCCGAGATTCTTCATTCCGAATGTGCAGTGTCCAGTGTCTTGAAGCTTGCTGGCTCATCAGCCACATACAGTATGCAACATGTCTTTTTATTAAACAACAAAACAAAATTCAGCATTATAAAAGATACAATAAAAATAACAAACTTATATGGAAAAGATTGTTAGTAAAGTTTAGTAAATTGTTCTGCAATAGGTTGTAAGGATGAAATGGCTCAAGCCATGACTAATTGCAATATTATTGAAATGTTCTGAATAGTTAGAATACTTTGCTACCTTCAAGTACTTTCATCGCATAAGTTTTTTAAAAAGCCTCTGATAACCTACAAAATTCTGAGACACTTCTGATAGTCCAGGAGCTTGATAACACTCTTATTCAAATACTTTTTAGAAAAGATACTAATATAAGCTATATGTTAATAAATTAGAAAGCCTATGCAGAGGTCAACAACAATGGTGTTAAGGCAAAAAGACTGACAAAGGAGAATGTCTGAATTACTCAATTCCAACAGTAAGTTGCATGTGACAGAACTTGTCAAAGATATACTTCATGCTATTCTGCTTTTGATCTGAAAGGTATTTGTGTCTTTAATTCTAGGATGATTATTCTTGAAAATGAAAAGTGATACAAAAGACTTTCTCTGTCTTAGTTATGTAATCAGGCTGGTACTGTAACCTGGATATATGAGGCAAGACAAGAGAGTGCATGAGAGTACACTGAAAAAAACGAATAATCCTTTCTTAATCAGGGGAAACTCTTGGACAGGTATTAAGAGGAAATCTAGACCCTTTAATTCGAATCTCAGCTGTATTTCTTCTTCATGTAAGCTTTTTCCAGGTGTCTACAATACCTGAAGAGGATTACTGGAGTGAATAGATAAAGTACTTGAGGTAGAAGGGTGATGGTTAAAAGCCAATTCTATTTTAGCTGGGTCTTGACATGTTGGAGGAGGTAATCATTATTCACTAAGAAGGAATGATCGAAGGAGCATGAACTGGGGAAGAAATGTTTACTCTTTTTCTTGAAATTTTAACAGCTGTTTGGAAGAATTTTGTTCCATTTTAATGAAAGAAAGATGTGTCTAACTTACTGGTTATTTCAAAAATTTTGCCCTTCACTTTTGCTCTTTTTCCAAAGTGTCATTGATCAGCTATCCTTACATCACAGGATATTGTTTTAATCAGTGAGAACACTCTTGAGAACCTGTAATATTGCTGGGCAATGATTTCCATTCCAAAGCTATCTAGTTAGTGAGACTACATTTAAGGACGATCATAAGACAAGATTTAAATGGGAACATCTTCCAAGGTCACGCAAAAATGAATCTCTATCTCTCTTGTATTGAAAACATGTAAAAACTGGTTCTAGCTGCAATATACATATTGATGACTGCACAAAAAGCATGCCAGCTATGCAATTTGAAATAATTTCTCTATTTATGTTTTATAACATACTGTAAATGACTTAGATTGTCTCTGGAGAATGTCTTTCCTAATAAATAATGTACAATAATATTATCAATCTTAGTTAGTTGGTTCTTTCTCTTTTTCCCTTGTTTCCTTCTCTTTGAACTGAACTTCTGAACTTGTTTGACATTTTCAACTACAATGGCAGTGGCAGAAATTTTGAGACCTGTTTTTTACAATGTTATCAAAATAAGCATTGAGGTACAAGATATGAGTCACTATGAGATACTGAAAAAATCACTGTGCTGTAAACTTAGCGTGTGGGAGCAGTAGAGATTATGAATGTATGTGAAACATCAACTGAAGCTTTTATGGCACTCAAAGCATCTCATCTTGTGTGAGTTCTTTGATGTTTGCTAGTGGGTGAGTTCACACTAAGGTCTTGCTATGATTCTTTTAAAATTGAACACAAATCTGACAGAAAACTGCTCTTTGTTCACACTGCTTATAGAAGTACTTGTTTAACAGTATGCTTCCCTTCATGATTAGTTGACTTAATAATCTCACAGAACCTTTATACTGTATGTCTGTTCTGGAAGCTGAAGGACTTAAACCTCCTATTCCATTCTGGAGGCTACAATCAAGTACAGATTTTCTAAGGATTCAGCTGGGACTGAGCTCTCATGCATACTTTTTTGTCAGTACAGTTGTAATTGTGCAAATGTGGAGCACTGCTTTTAGTCTTCTTTCTTGCTTTCTGACTTGCTCTGAAAACTTTTATCCAAATTGCATTTACAGTTCCTATACAGTTACTGCACTGATCCCATGGGAAGTTCTGTGAATAGCATGAGTGCAAAGGAGAATTTTATCCATTAACAGGACAACTGTAATTGAAGTAATGTAAATTCTTCCAATACATAGCTCTTCTATGGGCAACTGTAGATTTTTTATGTTCAAGCTTATTGGTACATCTTTTCCTTTCTTCAGTTTATGAAAAGGCTTTTAGCTATTCCTTCTGCCACGTTCTTATTGCAGAATTTCAAAGAAAAGAGAAAATATTAAAAGTGCTTTTGATCAGTAAATTATAGTCAAAGATCTAGGAAAGAGGCCTGGAGGAGATCTTGTGAATTGGAAAACAGTCATTTATTGCATAGTGGTAATTATGTCATACAACATGTGAGTAAACTTGTCTTTCAAAATAATTTTGGTTTGTTGCTGCCATCAATCAATAGGAACTTAGAAACAAGTCTCCTGAGGTTTGAAAAGCTTTAAAAAAAACTTCAGAATGTCCTTATCAGTAGACTAATTTATTCAGGTTCTGCAGTTCAGTCCTGTAAGTCTGCAGGTTTACTGATAATAAACCTGTTTAATTTCCTTGGGAAAAGCAAACTGGATTTTTGAGAAACAAACTCTTCATAGTATACCTTCTCACCCTCTAATTGTCTTTCTAGCCTGTTCTTCCCAATTTTATACTTTGGGTAAGAGATAGTTAATTTTCCTAAACCTTTTGTAGTATTCACAAGAAAAAGTGGTGTTTGATGGCTAAGAATTAGTAGATCTACGTTACAAGGATCTCATCTCTCAACATGGAAGAATGACAGGCTTCAGTTCTGCCAAGATGCAACTATCCTTACATTTTTTGCAAATCAAAAGAATTGATATGCTATTCATGACAAAATATTTTCTAATTAAGTAATGTTAAAAAAGCCTGCCATGAGCCAGCAGTGTGCTCTTGCAGCTCAGAAAGCAAATGGTATCCTGGGCTCCATCGGAAGAGAGGTGGCCAGCAGGGACAGGGAGGTGATTGTCCCCCACTACTCTGCTCTTGTGAGGCCCCATCTGGAGTACTGTATCCAGGTCTGGAACCCCCAGTACAAGAAAGACAGCTGTTGGAAAGGGTCCAGAGGAGAGATGATCAGGGTGCTGGAGCATCTCTCCTCCAAAGAAAGTCTGAGGGAGCTGGGCTAGTTCAGCATGGAGAAAAGAAGGCTGCGGGTTGACTTAATTGAAGCCTTTTGATACCTAAAGGGAGCCTACAAACAGGAGGGGAATCAACTCTTTAAAAGGGTTGATAACTGCAGGACAAGGGGAAATGGCTTTAAGTTGAGGGAGGAAAGACTTAGGTTGGATGTCAGGGGGAAGTTCTTTACAGAGAGAGTGGTGAGGTTCTGGAACAGGCTGCTCAGAGACGTTGTGGTTTGCCTGCCCCTGGAGATGTTCAAGGCCAGATTGGATGGGGCCCTGGGCAGCCTGGTCTAGTATTGAATGTGGAGGTTGGTGGCCCTGCCTATGGCAGGGGGGTTTGGAGATTCATGATCCTTGAGGTCCTTTCCAACCCTGGCCATTCTGTGATTCTGTGATTGTGTGATATTCCTGGGACTACTATGTGTGCTGGCTTGTGCTCTTAAATGTTACTTGTCTCTCTGTTAGTATAATATGAGGGTGTTGCAAATTTCCTACAATGCTTTATCAGAAAGATATAATAAAACTTACTTAAAAAAACGAACAATAGAATAAAACTGCATTTTATGTGCATAAATGCAAAGCAGTGAAAAAGGAAAATCAGAGAAATCCTGGACTGTTAGATTCTACTACTTAAAGAGAAGTCAAACAAGTTAAATGTTGTTGGTTACAGCTTTTTCTTTTGCAATTTGGTAATTACTGCTTTTTTTTCCTGCTTCACTTTGTGTCTTCCTTCATACACTGTCTCGCTTCAATTTATAGGAGGGGGAGGAGGTTCTTTTAATATCTGTATAACCAGAGTGAGATTAAGAAACAACAGTTCAAATGTTTGTCCAACCAGTTTATTACAGATCTTAATTGGGGAGATGGGGAAGGGTAGGATGGACGCTATTATGAATTAGGGTAATGGGGAAGGGAAGGAGGGTGATAGAAAGGATAGGAAATAGGAAGCAAGGAATCTTTATAGGAAGCAAGAGGGAGATAGTCACCACCATGGATCCAGTGTGGTTCGTAGTTTTGTCATTGATCTTCAGTAGTGGTCGGTCATCGGGCGTTGTTGTTCTGTTGACGATGATGATGGCAATGGTGACCATGGTGGTGATGGCCCCTTTTCAATGCTTTCAAAGTGGTTCAGTCAGCTCTCTTTGGAGTGACAGCTCAAATCCAAAGTGGTTGAGTCAACTCTCCTTGGAATGGCAGCTTCTGGCTCTGGCATCTCAGCAGAAACTCCTTTGTTCCCATCTTCCGGGCCTTGCCAGCAGATAAGAGGGAGCAGGGATTTTCACAGCACACAATGGTATCATTCCCCAGTTTTCCCATACCTAGCTGGAGCTATTTAGTCACAGGCCAGATCTTCCACCACAAAACACTTCTGAGCACTCTCTTCCGGAGGCAAGCAGCTCTGGAGGAAGGTGCTTTCAAATGTCCACAGAGTGATGTCAATTGTCACATGGTAGCACCCATCATTTGCCTTCTTAACAAATCAGTCAGAATCTTATTACAAGAAATACCTCAGGAAGCAAGCTTTGAGCCAAAAAACAAAGAAGGATTCTCACGTACACACAGGAGCAAGATGGCAATGAGTTTCCCACTACGAAGAGGAATTTTGATGCATCTACCTCAAAGATCCTATATGGTACAGACGAACACTGAGTGAAAAATGAAAGTGAAAGATTTCAGAGAAGTTCTTAGAGAATAGCTGTGAAGTCCTGAATTAAGATAGAGAATAAGCACTTTTAAAGTTCAGTACACACTGTAGCTTTGTTATTAGGGTGTTGTACTTCCATATACCTTCTGTGGCTTTCTCTGAATCCACAACGAATGCTTCATAATCAGTAATGTGTATAATAAGGAGCTTTCAAGGTGGACCTATGTGGTAGGTGGAGGATTCTTGTTGAATCACTTGAAAGGAAATCTGCCAGAGATTACCACACTTGTAACAGGACCAGTGAAGTGGAACATGTACAGCTATTTGCAGTGAAGTAAAAGCCTATTAGCTGATGCTGTAGGCTTGGTTGTAACCTTTGGACTCCTGCCATCATCAGAATATAAACTCATCACACCCCTGACTACATTACAGCTTCTGGATACACATAGACAGCCTTGTTTTATTACAGAGCTGAAAAAACTATCCTTAGCAGCCTAGTTTACAATCCTTTGGAAGTCTGCTTGTTTTAATGAATAAGTATATTTCTAACATCAGGAGTGGTTTTGTTTAAGTAAATAGATATAGAGCCATTCTTCTTTATTTATTTACTTATTTAATAGCTGGGATTTTTCTTTGCACTTCAGTTTCTTGTTACTGCCTAAAGACTTCTTGAGACCAAGGCCTTTTTATTCCTTGCTGTTTGCTGAGAAATTTTCACAGTAGTTTTAAGCATTTAGAAACTCCAGAGATATAAGTATATGGAGCTAAATTTGTGCAGACTCTGAGTACGTCATGAATAGCTTCTTGATATAAATTCCCTAAAGTGTGAGGGTAAAGGTTACATAAAATTTTACTGAGGCAAACCTTCTTTGTTCAGGGAACCATGAAATCTTACTTGCTATTCTTATGTTGTGAGCATGCTTCTATACCCTGTGGTTTTCTAGTTTGCTTGGGTAGGCTCTAAAGCAAGAAATCTATTAAAATATTAAAAATTATAAATTATGAATTGATGTTCGTTTCAGTAAGATAAAAGAACTTTCTGCTCTTTATCTACATTAAGATGCAATCAAAGCTTAAAACTTTTCAATGCTTTGGTGTCACATAACCCTGAAATAAGTCCCATTTGACAAAGAAGTCACAATGTCCATGACTTTTGGGAAATGTAATATTTTGCCATGATCACTAATCTTTGGCAGCTTATAGCTCTCTCTGGCAAAAGTATTCCAGTATCCTTTCTGTATAACAAACAGCACAAAGCCTTCACGCTGAAATGCCAATCAGCTCATTGCTCTTGGGCCTGGATAAGTTTGAATGGCAAGTAGATGTATTGCTTTATTTTTTGTATTTAAAACTTTAATGTGAACTGAAATAATAAAAAATATTTGGTATGTTTAATGTGATGAACAAATCTTTCAAATTATTTCTAAATCTAGCAAATACTATAGCAGATTTTTTTTTACCTTTATCCAGAGGAGTTGGTTTATTTTTTACAGAACTAGTTTTATTTGCTCATTCCTGCTCTTGCATAGAATTGCAGTCACTTTTTCGTGCACTTACTTACATACTAGTTTTTTCATCCTTACACTGAACATGCTGTTTTTCTGATAGTCTGGGCAGGATGAACTGGGAGAAAGCAGAGGACAAGGGTCACCAACTATGGAGGGTCTCATAATGTCTCTTTCTTCAGTAATTTTAATTTAGTTTGGTTTTCTTTATTTTCTTATGTGTCTTTTGTATCTTCAGACAGATGGCAGTGATCGTGATATTTTTATTCTTTCATTCTATCCCTCTTCTTTGAATGTCATTATGGAAGTTTGTTCATTTTCTTAAAGGACTTTCCATGCTGGGATGGAGTTTTTCTGTTATTTTCCTGCTTAGAGTGTCTTGAATTTATATGTAGATGTGTGCTATGATGTCTGATAATCTGATGATCTAGGGGCCGTTGACACCTACCATTTCTTCATTTCTTATTCATGCTATTTCTTCTATTATTGTCATTCACACATCTCCAGTTATACATAATTTATACCTTTCTTAATTTTTTCTCCTCACAGATATCTACAGACAAATGCATTTTTTATGATTAGAAAATCTAGATATGAAAAATATTGACTTGATTGATCTCAGTATAGCTGTTCTTATGCTAAGCAACCTGGACTTTTTAACTGTGAAATTTTCTGTGCCACTTGGTTATACATTTTGAGACTGGTACTCCATGAGATATATAAGAAAATAAAGATCAATGAATCTCAATCTTTTCTCTGTGATAGCTGGGAATGCAAAAGGATGCCTCTCAAAACCTTCCTTGTTTACTTAATTTCACATGGTGGTATCAAATATGGCTGTCCATGGACTTAAAAATCATTATGGTAATAACTTGCAATAGGATTGCTTTTTCTTTCTAAATTGTAGACTCTATCAAAAGCTGCTGTGCAAGTATTTGAAGACTGACTAGGGTATAACAGTTCATTCTGTATGAAATCTTTAGTGGCAGTATTTCATTTTACAATTGTGAGTAGTAGCTCAAAAGGTTATGTTATTTTGTCAACCAAACTTGATAGAAGATCACTTATTTTTATGAAAACAGATTTTAAATTATCATTGTTAAAAAGCGTCTGCTCATTGACGGGATTCAAAACCATTTCAATACTGACAAAGAATTTGGCATAGAGCTAGAACTAAATGCCCATTAGTGGTGGTAGCACACTGAAAGTGTTCCTTGGTAGGTCCTCTTGGGTAGAAGAGGATAGAGAGAACAAATCTATTGTGCTTTTCATCCCAAAGTCTGGATAAAATTAGTCAGCTTAGAAGTTCATCCAGATGCATTTATGTACTCTGCACAAAGAAATGTGATCACAATGCCATTGTGGCTGTCTATCCTCAAAATAATTAAGATCAAATGTTCAGTTTTGGCGCACAAGAGAGCTGTGGAGTTCACAGAGCCTTTTAATACTTTCCAAACTGGTGGAAAGTACAAGAAAACATGCTAAAATAATCATCAGAGATGCCCAAAAGTATAGATGACTGATTACAAATTGGTCACAGTCACCATCTCTTTCGACTTTCAAATGGTAAAGAGGAAGCAAGAGAATGCCAAGATAAAGAAAGTAGAAAGTACTCAAGAAGAAACATTGTCCAAGACCAAGTGGTCTATAATAATAACAACTTAACTCACAGACTGCGTAATGCTTTACATTTTGCATTAATAGGTGTTTATCTGCTTACCTATTAATCACATCTATCAAGTCTGACTATCTTTGTTCTGGAATTGTCATTTGTGTTAATGGGGAATCAAAACGCCTACTGTCTGGAAGCATACAAAGATAACACTAATATTAAGGTTGGGTGGATGAGTTTCAGGCTTTGTGCAAAGACCTTTTCATGTAGATATATTTGCAGGCTCAATTTGTCTAAACACAAAGGTCATTTATATTTTCTTTTAAAGCTCTTACCATTCCACTGGCTAAACATTTCATACTCAATCTTGTAATGGAACTTTTAAGCTACCTTTAATCTCTGTGAAGGAAGTATGTACAACCATGATCTTCTTTATCACCACGTCTATTAGTGCAGCCAGACTAGCATCTTAAGTTGCAAAGTATGCAACAGATGTGAGAGTTTACTGCTAGGGACTTTTGTCCCTTTTCCTTTAAGTGGTGGACAGAACTAGTTATTTTTTCTCAGAGATAAAAGGGATTCTTCCTAACTTACGAGGGCACTATGGTAATAACTGCTTCAGAACCCATTCCTAATCTCCTCAGTATGTGCAGAAGAATCAATTCCAATTCCTCTGCTTGCAATATCTAATGCAAATATGAAATTCAAAAAGACAAGTTCTGGGGTCTGACTAGCCAGGTGAATAGCTTTATGCAAAAAGTCACTGGGCTCTGGGATGCCTAGAAGGAACCTGCAGTGTGTGCTGGCCACAATAAAGACCAGGAGCATCCAATTTCAGACTAGGTACAAGAGAATCCAACCCATGAGTCGATTGAACAGAGTATCTGTCCTTGTAGGATTTCAGGACTAAAGGTTGGGAAACTGGGTTTGAGCTCAGAACTGTCTTTGGTCCGAAGGTTGGACTAGAGACCTGTGGTCTTTTCAAATCTGAATTACACTGCGATCCTTCCAATTCAATAAAACATTTCATGAATAAATAACTCTCTTTCTCTTTCAGTTCTGGTGAGTTGTATGCAGTTTTTTTTTGTAATTATTTCAAATTCTGTCATTTTAACTTAAATGTCTAGCTATTTGAATGTTTCAATGTGGATAAATATTTCTTGTTCTGCCAGATTTAATGATAATCCTTCTTTGGAATAGCAAAAGTGAAGGGAATTTAGACAAGTTACATCACAGTCTTGGCATTATGTAAATAGGATTGGATCTGTAGAGTGGAGCAGGTATTGTTAAGAATCTGACATCACTCAAGACTAATTTCAGGAGTTCTAATTTGGCCAGCTTTGGTGTGATCCTATGGATCAAATGTCTTTCAGTGCTTTTGGCACGTTAGATGAGGTTTTGGTTCAGTTTCATCTGAAAGGAATCCAGTCCAAGTGCTTAGCAATTACACTGCAATGTGGACAGAAATGTGAGGACAATGAACGAGTTCCTTTCAAAGATATCCTCCTGATCAGAGTTACAGTGTTAATGTGTAATTAGTCATAGTTCTTTACCACCTGCACAGGAGATAAATGTGCAATATGTTTTGATCACTCAATTCAGCAGATAGTAAAATAGACTGATTCTGTTTCAGGAATACCTTGTGAGAAGCCAGCATTTCAAGTAAAAACCAATTAAGTAATGTTATATGGTACTAGGAATGTTAATATGCAATAGTTGACATGTCCTAGAAGATTACATTAGTTCTTAAGAGGTATAGTAGACTTAAGAGATACAGTAAGCTTCTTAAAGGAATGCAATTCAATAGTTAGTATGAAAAATGAATAGATTTGTTGCATCTCTGTTCTGGAATTCCAGCATAAACCACAAATCAGAGCTCATAGGATTTACACTGGCTTCTGCCAGTGTAAGCCTTGGTGCCAACTATGATATAAATCTGGTGAAAAGGATCTCCTCAGTGGATTGCCTTTACTACTTGAAGTTAAATTCCTTCAGAGAATAAGGAATTACATTGGTAACTAGCATTTATTCAGCTAAATAGTGCACGTCCATCGTTCCTATTGGTGCAATGTAGATAGCAGTTAAGGTCAAATAGCAAATATTTCTGGTACAAAAAAGGAGATAAAATCTTCAATGGAGTGAATGCCACATAATTCCACACAAGATTTAGAAGATCTTATCAGATTAAAATATTTAAAAGGAATCCTCTTTCCACAATGAAGTAGCCATTAATTCAGTCAGTGTAATAATTTTCTAAGAAACCCAAATGAAAAGCCATTCCCAGTCACTGTAGAAAAATTACACCTTAGTTTTGAATGATCAGTGCAAATTTCTTCATGTTGCCATTTAGTTTTAATCAGAGCATAGTCATATCAAAAACCTTAATTAGAATGTAGATTTCTATGCAAACTTACTTAGAAGGAAAAATGCATCAATAAAAATAGTGGCGTGGATAAATGAACAGGTTGATGAAAAAAACCATTATCGTTTATTTAAATGATGAGTATTTCTGTTCTGAAAGCATCTTTGCTGAAGGCAAAACATTTAATGTATTTAAATTTACCTTCCAGGCCCAGAAGAAAACCGTACTCTGGAGAAAGTGAAGATGTCTGAAATATATTTAGGTGTGATGAAATAAACATGTTGGACTTATTGCAGTGTGTAAGGGTTTCTGATGACGTACGTCTAATCTGAGATACTTTACTATGGTGTAGTGAAAGTATTCATGAAGGGAAGTGGCACAGGCTTCTGACTTCAGTGGATTTATATCACATAAGTATCTGACCCAGATGCTAGCATGCTTTGAATATCTTTAAGAAACATGATACTTGAAGCAGGTAAGAAATCATCAGTCTAGGAAACTACTTCATTTACATGATGATCACTGTTTGTATGGGAACTGTTGAATCATGGCCTGAACCTCTGATTGACCACCTGAGGCAAGCAATGAAGGTAATTCTCCTGTGCTACCAGAAGTGATGGAGCCTGGCTCCACCTCTCCTAGATCCCATTTAAGTGCTGACTACCACTAAGGAAGGATCTCTTCCTAGAGATTGCTCTTTGTGGAGATTGTTATGAGCCTACAACATTGGTAAGCATTTTCTATTTATTATCTTCTTGTTACGATAGTCTTACTTAGTCTAATTTTCCTGGATATTTCTTAATTATAAATCTGTATATTCATTGATTATACACTGTTCTTACACTGTGAATCTGTGTCTTTATCTTGTACCTGGCTGACATGCAAGCTTAAAGGTGGTGCTTCCTCAGTTTCTTGCTTGTGCATCCCTTCGGCACAACTGTTGTGCTGACACAATTTCTTGTGCTATGAATCAGATTAGGGGACAGGTCCTGATAGAAATACAGGAGGAAACAGTGGGCCTTTTTTTCCTTTATTTTCTACTTAGTTGGATCAGTTCTGACAATGGATCTGTTTGTGGTCTTCAGTGTTCTGCACCAGTGGGATAGTGTGCTGTGACCCAGAAGTTGTGGGAGGAAGAGATTTGGAATATGGTAGTGTCTCAGATGTGTAACATACTGATGTTAAACATCACTTTGAGAATAAACTGTGTTTCTTTTCCCTCACCTATATTTTATGAATAAACTTTATGAATATTTCTTCTATTACTGTCACTATCGTTTACTAGAACACTTAAAACATAAGTTACTTTGGTTAAACAACTAAGTAGTACCAGATACATAAGCACTTTTACCTGGTATAAAGAATCTTTGAGGTATTCTACTTGAATAAGAATGGTTATGTCCCACCAATCATATTCATCAGATATGTGTCAGTCATAAACTAAGGAAGTTTATATTCATGAAGCTGGTAACACTGTGGGGTGTTTTTATTTTTGGCTAGCTTCTTCCATTCTTGTATCATATGACTATTTATATCCATTCAGTACTTCAGAATATTTTTGTTACTGTCATCTGATAAATAAAATTTTTTTTCAAGGGGTGCTATGAGCAGTACAGATGAGTACTTGAAAGAAGGAGTATGAGTGTATTGTTAGTTACTTTTATCATGATATCTCTCAAAGGGAGAACTCCCTTGTGTTTTTTCTTGGCCTCTTGTGGCTCATCGTTTTGGAGTTTCTAAATAATACAGAGTTGCATGCTGAAACTACTTCTGCATTAAAGCACTGGGGCAAAAAACATAATTGATTTTAATCTTGATACATTTCTGAACAGAGCTACGTGACTTGGTTGCCTGCTGTAGCATGAGATTGGGTCTGAATACTGGAGAAATTTTTTGTTTACAGAACTGGAAAAAGGAAGCCTTGCAAAGTATTTGATGGAAGAGAGACAGGGATACGGGCTCTGTAGACAAAAGTCACCTCTTACGTACACAGTGATGGCAGATAAAGGCATTAAGTATCTTAATTTTAATAAAATTATTGTTTCTGAGAATATCAGTTTCTGGCATCAGGAAAAAAATACTTTTTAATTCTGGGATGTTTATATAATATATTGGTTTCTGGATAAATTCTGATGTAATTACCTTTGAACTCTGTCATGGCAATATTTTACTGTAGTTGAGTTTCTGTTCCCAGACTGATATATCAAAGATTAATTACAACTTTATTCAAAATCAAGGAATCATTTACAGAGGAGTTAAGATGTAGATGATGTGTCAGAGAATGGTTTTCTCTTTCACATCTAAGAAAGAAAACTATAGCCTTAAGTGCTCATAAAAAATAGGTGAGCTACATTCTGATGATCTGTGAGTTCTCTGCTCAGAGGTTCATGGTACTTATCTGCGTAATCGTGAGTGCTCAAGTCAGTGCAAATGCCCATGATGCTTTTGGAAACATCAAGTGAAAGAGCTATTATCTGCAAGAAGTGCTGGTGATGACATGACTAGGTAAGCTGTTGTGCTTATCAGCCAGATCATTCAGATTAGAATTTCACAAATGCTTGCAGAGAATAGTTAACAGATTATACATGTTTTTGCAGATTCCAGAAGCTTTTATAAATCGTTCCTTTTAATGACATTATTAGTATGTGAACTTGTTTTCTTCAATGAATTATGATTGTTTGGGGAATGCAAGTGTGTAATAATGCTACTTAGGTCTTTCCTTAGACTTAGGTAACAATAGTGACAGTGAAATTTTTTGAGTAAGAAAGTTATAGACTCCTCGAATCACCAAGGTTGGAAAAAGCCCACAAGATTGCCTAGTCTGACTGTCCACCAGTCAGTAATATTTCCCCACTAAACCATGTCTCAGTACAACTTCTAGACAGTTCTTGAACACTTTTAGGGATAGTGACTTCACCAGTTCCCTAGGAAGACTGTTCCAATGCCTGACCATGCTGTCAGATAAGAAATTTTTCCTAACATCCAACTTGAACCTCTCCTAGCACAACTTGAGACTATTCCCTCTAGTACTATCGCTAGTTAAGCAGGAGAATTGTCCCCACCTTGCCGCAATCTCCTTTCTTGCAGTTGTAGAGAACATAAAAGTCTCCTCTGAGCCTCCACATCTCCAGACTAAATAACTTCAGCTTCCTTGTAAGACTTGTGCTCCAGACCCCTCACTAGTTCCATTGTAATTCTCTGGACATGCTCCTGGGCCTTGATGTTTTTCTTGTAGTGAGGAGCCCAAAACTGAACACAGTGCTTGAGATGTGGCCTCACCAGAGCTGAGTACAGGAGGATGATCACCTCCCTATCCCTGCTGGCTGCACAGTTTCTGATGCAAACCAGGATGCCGTTGGCCTTCTTGGGCACACTGCTGGCTCATGTTCAGCAAAGCATCAACTGACACCATTAAGTCAATTTCTTCCACACAGTTTTCCAGCTGTTCTACCCAAATCCTGTAGTGTTGCCTGGGGTTATCATGGCAGAAGTGCAAAATCTGGCACTTGATCTTACTGAACTTCATTCCATTAAAAGGACCTGGCCAATTTATTAAGAATAGTTGGTTCAGAGGTTCAGAGGATAGCAAATACAGACTGACTCACTCTTTTGCTCTTGAGCATCTCATAGCTGTAGAAGGTCAAGACAATCACTTGTGATGTGTGTAGACCATTTAATATTAATTGCTCAAGTGGCTTTTCCCTGGGGGTAGTGTTATTTGGTTTGAAAATAAATTTCTCCAAATGTCATGATACACTATTAAATGGGAAGAACAAAGCATGTGCAGTTACAGGGAGAGGGAAAACTTGGCTTCTCATCATTTTGAGGATGGATACAATGTATGTAATTTTGTTCAGTATGGTAATTGCATAACAAAAACATTCTAGGAAAAAAAAAAAAAACACAACAGATTGCCGTATTTAGGTACCATACCTGGTTCCTGTCAAACTGAAATTCATTGAGTCCAGTTCTTCTCATTCAAGTTTCTGAAATTCACATCTTTTTTTCAAACAGAATTGATTCAGATGTGAAGAAAATAATACACACCAGAATCTTTTTTGCAGTTCTGGCAAAACTGGAAAAAATTCTTTTAAAGCCTAATGATGTTTTGCTAGAATAGTGTGTCATCTCTGTGCTCAAAATTATGTCAACAACAAAACATGCTTAAAGAATTAAATTTTACCAGAATCTTATTATTTCATACTTTGTAACATGGGTTATTAAACCATACAATGTATCAGACACTTCACACTATTAATCATTTGCATTGCCTTGATAAGAAAGAGTTCATGACTATGAATAAAAATTGCCTCAAAATTATTGTGGTCTCATAAGTTAGTCTACAAAGATAATGAAACAAGTAGTGGAGAGGTTTTCTATGAAAGTAGTTAAACACAGAGGTATTGAATGTGGCTTGGATGGCTCTTTTCTTTCCATCAATATCTTTCAGGGAAATTTTCATGGAATTGTATTGTATCTTTATGCTGCAGTAAGACCAGCTGCTAATTTCATCCAGACACTGGAAAGCTAATTCAGTGCTTAAAAAAACATTTCTATTGTTGTGGCTTGCATCATTTAATTATTTGAAAACTTGTTAATTACACTGAAAAGACAAATAACTTCTGTTTTCACACTAATCACCTAATCTTGTGGTGATTTTAGTCTAGAGGTGGTGTATAATGCAACATGCTTTAAGACTTCCTCAGGTGGATTAGGCTAAAAAAAAGCGGTAACAACTTCTGCTTAACAGGCATTTAGAGTGATGGAGGGAGAAGGGTAGAGGTGGCTTGAGAGTCTTTGCAGTATAGTAAACAAGGAGCCCAATAAAATGGATGGATTTTAAACGAGGTGCTTTATTGAAATTGTACAGAATTCCTTCATATTTATAGATCTGCAGCGCTATGGGAAGCTTATGATCTTCATCATTTGAGTCAGTGTGATTTTTAAAATGGGGATCTTGCATACATGTGGCATATTATCAAGTCAGGCAACATCTTTTTGTGGAAGAAATCATTGCTGACGTCTTACTGCTGCACTCCTCTCCTCCCAGGAAAACAATTCTTAGGTGAGGAAGGATGGGCTAGTAAGGTCAAGGTAACTGTATGGGAGTATGTTTTGATATGAGACTTTTGTACACATTCCTCTATAACATTTCAGCTGGTTCAGCTGTTCTATCTTCATACCTTTATCTAGTTTTATAGGCTCTTTCACACATCTCACAGGATAGAAAATAAAAATGGAGTAAGCTGCATCCAAGGGCTTCAACTCACTTCACATTTTGCTGCACACTTGTGATGTATGTATCAGTGTGTTATCTAAGCAGATATTTAGACAGGATTATCCAGCCAGAATTTTTGGTAATCCAGTTAGCATGACATCTAGACTTAAATTCTGTCTCAATAAATTTGTATTGTGGCTTATTCAGTTAATGACTCATTTTTAAGGCTTCTTGAAGTCTAAATCAGTGTATCAGTAACAAATATATTGCTGACCCCATTACATTAGCAGTTACACGGAAGGCAGAACAGTCTACATCCAGAATGTTGCTAAAATCACACGATAGATATTTATACAAATACTGAAGCAGTTTAGGTACAAAGATCTCTGAGTACTCAATTTCTCTGGGAGGATACATAAATTTCCATTGTAGTGAAATAATTATGAGGTTTAATGTTCTTAATGTGCATTTTTATTAATATAATGGGATATGTAGGGACAGGTGTCATGATTTCTTTTATGAGAGAATCATTTGGTTGAGCTGTTACGTATTGCTTACTTATTGTGAAACTGGAATAGGATGTATTATGCATTAAAGGCAAAACAAAATCAAAGAATAGCTGAATTGAGCATATGATATGCCTTGTGAAATAAGGGTGGTTTATGCTGATTGTAACTTACATTTTGACAGGTGCAGATACAGAATTCAAGTACTTAATAAGAGTTATGCTTCTCTAGAAGCATATGCTGTTCTAGATTTCCCTGTGAATGTGTATGTACACAGAGCAAATATGCAGAATGTGCATGCTTTTTTTATCTTCATATTAGAAGGACCTCCATAAATCAAGCTATATTTGAAGTATTTTCAGCTTCTGCCATAGACTTTTGAGAAACAAAGAAATAATTTAGATGCACAAATAATTATAAAAAAGTTAGATTTTTTTCCGAATGTTGAAGAAAGAATGAAAAAATGCAACATCCAAGTGTATGGGAATTGTTGAATCACAGCCTGAACCTCTGGTTGATCATCTGAGGCAAGCAATGAGCCAGCCTCAGGAGCACAAGTGAAGGCAATTCACCTGTGTGACTGGAAGGGGTGAAGCCTGGCTCCACCTCTCCTATACCCCATTTAAGGGCTGACTGCTGTTGAAGAAGGTTCTCTTCCTGGAGATTGCTCCCTTTGGAGTTTTCCTGCAAGCCCAGGAAAAGCCCAAGTGAGCGTTTTCATTTATTTTTGATTATCCCTTTCCACCATGATAATCTTTCTAGCTATATGATCTGTAGATACCAGCCTAACCACACCACTCTGTGCATTTGTTGATTATACATTGAGTTACAGCCTTTCCCTAGGACTTTACACTTCTTGGGTTAAAACTGACTGAATAACATCTGACTAAAAAGCACTTGTCTAGTAGTAATACCAGTGATATAAAAAGTGAATTTCAATAGAGAAGGCATTGTCTTATTGAATTAACAAGTATCTTAGTGTTCACACTGTTGTACAGGTTTCACTTTACCTATTTTCTATGAAAAATTGAGTGACACATCAAAATAAAAGACAAAGGAAATCTTTATTCCCACTCTTTTAAAGCAAACTACAGATTGTACCAATATTAAGAGGAGGAGAGGGCTCTAAGATCATATAGTCAAAAATGAAATTAAACAAGGAACAAGATGGGGAGATGCTACGGTGAGTTTGGCGTGAGAATTTGTACCACTTTCTGTTGAAAGTCTTGAAACTCATTCATCCACTGAAATAGTATTAAAATGCTCTTTTCTGCTACTGTTTTAAAGCTGGAAATTTCTGGATATGACTCTTAAAATAATGCAGTAACAATTCTGCATTCCAATTTTTGTCTTAAATTGCTGTTTCTCTCCACATTCCAGCTACGCTCTGGGAAGAAAATGTCACAAGCCAAAGTGTTTCTTTTGGATTTTGTACAAGTACACTTGGGATATCTGTATTTAGTTACTCTATTAGTTCTAAAACTACTTGCTCCTGGGTGCCCTTAGGATGCATCTTGTGATTTGGTGAGAATTCCCTTGCTGCTTTCTTTGGATTTAGTAATATCTGCTTCAGGCAAATGTAAAATTGAAGGATCTGAATCTTTTTCTTTCAACTGAATATCACATCTGTATGATTGGTACTAGCTCAAATGTCTGTGAACTAGATGCTTGTAAAGGAATATCTTTGAAGAAAAGTTTATTAAGTGCTCAACAGAAGCTGACTCGATGTTAGCAAGCAAACTGGTACTGGGTGATGTTTTGTCTATATGGCTGTTTCTTCAAGGCACTTATTCAATGATAAATGAGATGTCTCTTTATCAAGATGTGTTCATTACTTTGATCTACATGAGATTTTTACAGGTGCTGTCAGCAAGCCCCAATTTCTGGACTGTACCGTGAGCATGAGTGAAGGAAGATCTGCTTGTCCTTGACCAGGTTGAGCTTGGGGTGTCATAAACTGCCAGTTTTGTAAATTACTGCATTTGATGCTTTGAACAGTTGAGAAAATGAGTAAGAGCACAAAAGCACAGGAAGAATATGATCTGTCTCCCTTCTAGGCTTTTACAATCTGGGTGCTTGGAGATAAGTTCATCTCATGTTTTGTCTCAAGAAGATAGTAAAAGTTTCGGTAACATAGGAAACTCTTCACCAGTTCCTCCCTGTGCCTTTCAGTCATGACTGTTTCAAAGTTGATCCCTAATGTTCCCAGTGTGCTCAAATGTTTAAGCTGCTCTCTGAGACTGTGTGATAATTTAGGGAAAGTTAGTTAAATTCCAGTGGTCTCCAGAATGTCAGATAGTGTCTTTTACATAGCTAACCAAGCAAACAAGCAAGATAGAAACAGCTGTTTCTATTCACTCAATTATGAAAAGCATGTGAATATTATTTCAAATTCTTCATTATTTTTTTTCAGAATTTATTTTCTTTTGAAAAGTCTCTAGAAAAGTTTGCTTTCACTTTTTTCATTTTTCACAAATTTGTCTACCAGGCAATGTCTGAGTATGTATTATGCATTTCAGTGTTGTCTGAAAATACTAAAGCTATTTCTGAAGAAATATAACCAAGAGGAGGATTGCTCATTTGCATAATGCATACTCATTAGGACCGTGCATTTCTCCTTCTGAGCAGATGATAATACTGGAATTAAACTAGAAGTATGCAAAACTCATTACAGGCTTGTTCACACATCTCTTCTGTTGCATTGAAGTGTAAGAAGTTCATGTGCCAGTATCCCAATTACGTATATAAACATATTTTTGCAGAAGATATAAATTTTTCAGAGTTCCAGTTAGCATGCGCAACTAAGGTTTATTCTGTGGAGAGAATTAAATTACCTCCTGTGAGGACAATTTCATTTTTTTTCCTCTTTCTCTTTTTCTCGCTCCTTTTTTCTCTCTTTTTTTTTTTTTTTAAACTAGAAAGTATATCAGAACCTTAGTAGTGCTACTCTTGATTTTATGTTTTCTGCAGTTTAGATGAAAAATGACATAAGGTACACAGATGTGATTTAGTCTTCTCTTTACTCTTGGCACAAGGGCTGCTGTTGATGTGCCAGCAGTGTCAGGTCTGTCCAACTGGCTATGATTTAGTATTCTATCCACTTTTTATGAAAATGTAAGATGCTCAAATGCAGAAATCGATAGACTTTGGGCACCTAGATCTCCCTTTCTAAAAAGGTATGACCATCTTAATGAATATCCTAAAAGAATGAGAAAATCCTTAGCAGCGTTAGCCTCTGAAGCTTTTTAACAGCTGCATAAAATACCAGAACATTTCTATAACTAATGACTAAAAGAAAGATAAAAACAATTCAGACAACACTTAAAGTCTCATGGGTTCCATATCTATAGCTTGCCCAAGGTTATTTGCTCTGAAATTTATATTTATAGCTATGATGAGTCCCATGTTGGCAAATCTGTTTGCTAGAACTTTTAATTCTGTAGCACAAGCAAATTTATATCTTTTTTTCTCTCTGGGACAGAAGCTGTTGACAAAGACTTTTTTGTGTGTGTGTCCAAAGTGCATATGGGGGGAAAAAAGAAACAGTAACTTTTCATCACTGAGATGCCAAAGTAGGAGAAGGAATTAATTTGGTTTTGTGGTGGTGTTTTATTTTATTTTTTATATTAAAAAAAAAAAAAAAAAGGAATTAAAGGAGTAATAAAGAGTGATAAAGAAACATTCAGAATTCCATGGGAAAACAACTGGAAAACCTGTCTTGCCCCTCATCCCAAATGAGTTTTATTTTGGGGCATTTAAGGATTGTTGAGTTGTCTATCTGCCTCTTCCTCCTACACTCCCACTTCAAGTTTTCTGAATACTTTCTTTCTTTTAATAAGGGAAATAGACAAATAAGAAGAAAGACCAAGTATCTGTAGGCACATTAAAAAGTACTTTTCTTGAGAGAGCAGATCATAGAGTCATAGAATTGCTCAGATTGAAAAAGATCATTAAGTCCAACTGCAACCTAACCCTACTACCCTAACAACCCTCTGCTAAATCATGTCCCTGAGCACTACATCCAAACCCTTTTTAAATGCATCCAATGGATGGTGACTCAATCACCTCCCTGGGGAGCCTATTCCAGTGCTTAACAATGCTTTCTGTAAAGAAGTTTTTCCTGATATCCAAACTAAACTTAGCCTGATGCAACTAAAGGCCTTTTCTCCTCGTCCTGTCACCTGTAACCAGTGAGAAGTGACCAACCCATCTCTTGCTTTCCAATGGACAAATAAATTGCATTACACTGTCGAGGCAATTTCTTGGAACTACAAAAGTAGGTACTTTAAAAACAAGTTGCGAAGGTTCTCTTGACTCACGCAGTTCTGTATTCTCACATCGTAATTAAATTTGTGCTCTATAAATTTCAGTGACAAGGGAGTTCCAGCTAGTTCTATTGGAAGGCCCAACACAGTTTGAGTGCTGAAATATAACTTACCATTGAAGTCAGTGTTTTCCTTCCGATCTTCTGCTTCAACTTGAACAACTTCTTTCCAGATCTTTCCTCCCTTGTACATCATGGAATATCTTGCATCTATTCCAGGACTAGACTTTGTTAGATTAAACAAGACAAGGTCTTTTGGTCTCCTCTTTGAACAGACTATGATGACACTTTGGTATTTGTGAGACAATTTTCCTATTTAAATAACTCAGGGAATGCAGTTTATAAACTGTTTTTCTTTTTAGGAAAGAAAGCGTAATTAAAAAAAAAATAATACATTGCACATTCCGTGACTCAACATGGAATCAACAGATTTACTTGCAAATGTGCAAATTCAATTTTGGAGATAAGAGCATTGTTTTTTACATCAAAGCACTAAGAATAGCGTTGATGACTTAGCACTAAGAATAGTGGTGATGACTTAGCTTACTAAGTTAATACTTGTAAGGCTGCTATTTCTAAAGGTTTTTTGCTGAAACTTGGCAGAAGAGAATCAAAATTGATACTTGAGAATGTCATTCTGTGTCCCAAAGCATTAGATTTAATTTTTCTTGATCTCTTCATATTACATGTCAATAATGAGAAGTGATATAGCTGAATTACATGATTAAATTATTTCCTTTGAGAAGAATTGATTTGATACACTTTTGCAATATAATGGGGGTTCTCTCTGTATATACTCCCTCTACTTTGGTCTTACTGTCCCTTTTTTCTTTATAAAGAAGGTGATGTAATTTTGGGAGAAGTTAATGAACAGTTTCTAAAAATTGCAATTTTTGGTCTGCTTTGTTGGCTGGATTTTCCACTTTCTAATATTGCAACTGTGCATAGTTTGTCTCCTTGCTGAAATCTGAGGTTTCCTTGACAGCCCTGAGGATCTTTAAACCTGTCATTTTTTAATGTATTGCTGTCTATTTCAGCTCTGCATCTGGCAGATTGTCAGAGCAGACGGGGTCACATTTTGAAGTGAAAAATCTTAGAAGGCTCAGCATTGTAACTCAAACCTTTATTTCAAAACTAAAGTAACTAAGACTACAGCAGCTCCTTTTTCTCAATATGTTATTCCCAGTAGTCAACCCTATTTTCAAGGCAGACTCATCCTTTTGAAAGATGCTGTGAGGAGGATCCTGGGCTGAGGGCAGTGAAGTCCCAAAAAGGCATTTGGAAGCAAATAGCTCACTCAGAGTTACAGTTGCACTCTAAAAAGTATTCTGGCACTACAGAATTATAAAACTGTGCTTGTGTGAAAGACAGGAGGAAATATGAATTTCCCTTACTACCTCTCCCTGATTCCCAAGTCACAGAGTAGGAGAGTGAGGACAACAATAACTGGCAGTTCTTCTTATGTATCTATTTTATTTTGTTTTTCTGCTCCAAATAGTGTGAAACCTAGTAAAACCTGTTATTCTGTTTATGAAAGCAGAGCAATCGTACAGCTGCAGAGCATCACTAAACATTGTATCATAATGTCCTGCCACATTATTACTCAAAGAAGCATGTAGTGATAAAGTAAAGCAAACAAAGGAAAATAAACACAGGTTCTGCTTTCTTTCCTCAAATCCTGAGTTGCTGATGAATACAGTTTTCATAACTTCTTCCATGCCTGACTGCACAAAAGAGAGGAAATGTGTGAACATTTGATTTCTTCCTTCATCTTTTCATTAGTTGCTTTGCAACGATTAGTTCCAAAACATATTTAAGAAAAAAAAATCAGAAATGGATCCCAACAGTTCCTGTGATATTGTTTACTTTCTCCTCTGGTGGTGCCTTTTTCTCTCATCTGCACAGCATGAGGAGAGTGCCAACAAGACATCTGAAAGCCACGTCTAGACAGCTGATCTGAGACAAGTCTGAACGCTCACTGTTGATAACTTCAAAATGTGAAGCTTAAAATGCTTGATATGCTCAAATGATCAGATTAAAATAGAAGAAAACTAGATTTCGATCTCTTTCCTTATGTGTTCATTACCTCCTGAAACCTCCTGTCTCAGAACAGCAATATTGCCATTACTTTGTGTTCGAGTTTCTCCAGTTTATTCTGTCTCTTCCCACTTGTAGGTCATTATCTGTGGTTGTTCAACACTGCAATTTCAGATTCTTGAAAAAATTAATGCAGTCACTATTCATTACAAAATTTGTCCATCTTTGAATCCAGCAAATTATTATGCTTTGTTCATATATCACACCACTTTTCTCAGTCCAAGTTTGTGTGCCCTTCGACTAATCTTTTCTGCTCTCCAGGTCCCTAAGAGAGGTGACACTCAGAAGTGCCTATGCACTTTACTCAATGCTTTTTGAGTACAAAAGAAGGAGAAAAGAGAAGACTCTCTTTATTTTTTATTTTTATTTTTTTTTCCCCCCAAACAAGGAAGAAGAGCAGAGCTCAGAAGATATTTGTGCATGGAATGTCTAAGGAAGCAGAGATAGGCTAATATAGCAGCAATTTTTGTAAGCAGCATGGAGATTATATCCTGACCCGAAAATATGTTATATTGAAAGCATTCCCATTTTATGCATCTCTGCTCTCTGTGTGATTGTGATTGATCCTGAGCTTAAGATAAGACTAGAAGACTGTGATATGAATGAATAAAAATGATATTCTTCCCCCTGAGAGAACTCTGTGGAATACTTCAGTGCAGTGCTAAAGAAAAACAGGATATCAGTCTTCAAAGATCTTTTTTTTTTCCCCGAAACAACAGAGATGCTTTTGTATGGACAATCACTATTTTTTTGGAAATATGATTTCACATATGCCAGTATTACATTTTTCCTTTGTGAACAGATGAGCCTTCTGTGAGTGGAAAAAAATATAGTTGATGAAGTAACAGTGGTGTTTTCTTTTTTATTTATTTATTTTTTTTTCCAAGACTGGAAATTACTTGTAAAGCAGTATATTCATTTTTTTTTTTCTTTTATTGCAAAAATGTGGTTTCTGGAAAGGCTTATGAGGCTTAATACTTCTTTCAGCACATTAATAGACATTTTTAAATAAGATGACAGTCTAATTCAAAAATATGATAAGTAGTTAGCATGTAAAAGTCAAATTTTGAATTTTCAGTCTATTTACAGTGTTTGGGATGTAGCTCAATATACTTCATCCCATGCATTTTTGAATAGCTCAGAGTCCAATTATCAATCTTAACTAAGCAGAACAACTGCTTTAGTGACTTTGCATGTGGCAATTTATGTTAATTTATAGATACACATGCTGTAAGACTAAACCTTTACACGGGAGGTATTGTAACTCATAATGATGCGTGCAATACAGGGCATGCATTCTAGTCCCAAGGAAAAAGAGTAACAGATTGCTGTGTTAGCAATGAAGAGGAAGTGAGCTTAGTTTTATAAACAAATTAGCTCACCCATGCCTTCATGCCATTAAAATCTCCCATTAGTTAAAATTACAGGTTATGTTTCTATCTCACTCACTTAGAGGAGGGAAATACTCTGGCATGGATAACAGCCTTTGCTGTTTGGAATGCTAATTACTCTGCATAAATAGATAAAACAAATGCTTATCAGCTAGAGTGCTGAGGCCCCTATCCTTTTACTTGTTTATTAGCAGATGTGTTGGGTGTATATTTCTTACACCTGTGGTTAGAAGGGTATCAGCATAGAACTTCCTCCTTGAGCAGAGGGAAGAGGTAGGAGCACTGGTTACTTAGGAATGTGCCTGTCTACATAATCTAGTTCACCTTGAAGGCAAGTATGCTGAAAGAAATATCACTGCCATTATTTTACAAGTGTACTACCTCAGGAAAGCCATATTCCTTTTTATTCAGGAGGACAGTACATCAATCATCTTTTGTTTTACCTGTCAGTGCTAAATGGTGTTTCAGCCCTTCGCAAACTGGAATCTAAAAGCAGTGTAAAAATTTCCACTAAGAATTAGTAACCTAGAGAAAGATTTACAGACTAGAAAAAGGAGAGGCAGCAAGATCACTGCATGCTTCTGTGTATCACTTTCTTATTCAATAATGGAAAAAAAGTCCACCAAAAAGAACCAAACCACCACTAGTGGTGGTTTTAAATAAAACAAATGTTTTATTTAATCTAGAGGCAGCGCTGAATAGTATTAAAGAACACACTTTTGTTGCTATTTACTATTTCTTTTACCCAAGGGTACAATATCTCTGCTATTCACATATCTTTCCCTGCCAGAAACCAGACACGTCATCTCCTTCTCTGTTGGGAAAGGATGGCGCTTTCATTATTATTATTATTATTATTATTTTTTTTTTACAGTTCATAAAGAAGAGAGCAAGAGGAAATAAGGTGGGACTGGATGAGAGGGGGACACTCCCTTGCAGGAATATAGTGCCCATGGTATTTGTTGCTGCTCTGGGCTAGCAAAGACGTTCCTCCTCTGGCACAGCCACTTCTGGCAGAGCTGCTGCTCTCAATGTCTTCCTCGTTCCCCTTGGTGTCTGCCACACTCTCTGCCTTCTGGCATCCTAGCAAATTTACTCCCTTCTCTCATAGTGCCAGAGAAATACATTTAAGAACACTCATTAATTTGATGCTTTTGGTAAAACACTTGTTTTGTAGAATCAGTCTTATATCTGAAAAAATCTGACCAAAAATGTTTGCTGATGAGACTTAGTTAACTTAGTAGAATTTTAACAAGAACAGAATTTGTCTTCAACAACATTACCAATTTAACTTTGACCAGAGGTTCTTTAATGTAAAGCAAAGACTGCAGGAGATTCCTGAATTCTGCTCCTTGCGTGTTCTTGTTATCTCACCTGAAGTAGGTTGAACTCACTTTACTTCACAGATGTGTGAGGCTTTTCATATTCTGGACTGGACAAAGATATGATCTAATTGGATTATAATTGAGTGGGACAACTACATGATCTCTAGAGGTCTTTTCTGGCCTGCATGATTCTGTGGTTGACCACCACTTTGTATCAAATGGTGCAGATAATACTGCATGTTGCACAGTTTTCTAGAGGTTTTTTTTTTTTTTTTTTTTTTTTTGAGGGAAAGTAAGAATTAGATGCTTAATACATAGCCAGAGAACATGTCTGGACTGTCACAAGTCCATGGGACCGGATGGGCTACACCCTCGGGTGCTGAGGGAGCTGGCATAGGTGATTGCCAAGCCCCTCTTGGCCATCTATCAGTGCTCCTGGTTAACTGGAGAGGTCCCAGAGGATTGGAGGCTTGCTGATGTGATCTTCAAGAAGGGCCGTAAGGAGGATCCGCGGAACTATAGGCCTGTTAGCCTGACCTTGATACTGGGGAAAGTAATAGAGCAAATCATCTTGAGTGATGTGCGTAGTGTCCAGGGGATCAGGCCCAGCCAGCACGGGTTCATGAAGGGCAGGTAGTGCTTGACCAACCTCATTTCCTTGTATGACTGGGTGTCCAGTCTGGTAGATGAGGGAAAGGCTGTTGATGTAGTCTACCTAGACTTCAGCAAAGCCTTTTTACATGGTCTCTCACAGGCTTCTGGGGAACTGGCTGCCCGTGGTCTGGATAGGTGTGTACTTCTTTGGGTAAGAAACTGGCTAGAGGGCTGTGCCCAACGGGTAGTGGTGTAGATCTGCCTGAGGGTAGGGAGGCCCTTCAGAGGGATCTAAATAGCTGGACTGCTGGGCTGAGATAAATGGGATGAGGTTCAACAAGGCCAAGTGTCGGGTTCTGCACTTTGGCTGCAATAACCCCAAGCATTGTTATAGGCTTGGGGATGAGTGGCTGGATGATTGTGAAGAAGAAAGAGACCTGGGGGTGTTGGTTGATGCTCAGCTGAACATGAGCCGACAGTGTGCCCAAGTGGCCAAGAGGGCAGACGGCATCCTGACCTGCATTAGAAATAGTGTGTCCAGCAGGAGCAGGGAGGTGGTCATCCCCCTCTACTCAGCACTGGTGAGGCCGCACCTCGAGTATTGTGTTCAGTTTTGGGCCCCTCATTACAGAAAAGATATTGAGGCCCTGGAGTGTGTCCAGAGAAGGGCAACAAAACTGGAGTGTCTGGAGCACAAATCTTATGAGGAGTGGCTGAGGGAGCTGGGATTTCCTAGTCTGAAGAAGAAGAGGCTCAGGGGAGACCTCATTGCATTCTACAACTTCCTGAAGGGAGGTTAGGGTGAAGAGGGGTTTGGCCTCTTCTTGCAGGCAACAAACAGGACCCGGGGAAATGGCCTCAAGTTGTATCAGAGGAGGTTTAGGTTAGACATGAGGAAGAACTTTTTCTCTCAGAGAGTGGTCAGGCACTGGAATGGCTGCCCAGGGAGGTGGTGGAGTCGCCATCCCTGGCAGTGTTCAAGAGGCGTCTAGATGAGGAGCTGTGAGATATGGTTTAGTAGATTGTGGTAATGAGAAGATGGTTGGGCTGGATGACCTTATAGGTCATTTCCAACCTTGTGATTATAGGATTCTATGATTTTATGTCTTTTATTCAGTAGGATTTTCCAGTTAAAACTGTGAATGGTATTTCAAGGAATAGTTAAGAGAAAGATGAAAATGTGCTGAGAAGTACAACAGTAGTTTGTCTATCAAATTTCCTTAAGACTAGACTTTGGGAGGATACAGCTTTGTTCTAAAGCATTCATTAAGGAAAAAAGAGTTCATTATTAAATGTGTTTAGCTTGATTTCCTTTCAAGTATCATATTAGCTAACATGCTAACATTTTGGATGGTTTTTTTGGTTATTTTGTTTGTTTTTAGTTCAGATTATATGGAAATTTAACTTGAAAAATTGCATGGAACAGCACAGCATCCTGAAACCTGGCATACAGGATCTCTCTTTGTGAAGTCCAATAACAAAAAAATGAGCTACTGTCATTTAATTTAATTAAAGATTCCTTACTGCGTCATCTTAAAAGCAAAGTTTGATTACATAAGCACTGAATAGGTGCTTTCTATCTTTAGAAGGAATCCAGCAGAAAATTCAGGAAAAACTGATGATTGACAAGATTGTATGCTAACTAATAATTGGTAATTCTTGCTTGAGGACCTTGGGTTTGATACTTGCTAAATACATAAAATATTATAGGAGGTGATTGTTAGAGGAGAACAGAATTTTTCCATACTGAAATTATTGTTACTTTTATCAAAATCTATGTTTAGTTGATAAATGGATTTTTCACATCTAGTTAGAACATCAGAATTAGGATTTTAGTAGAAGTTGGTAAGAAAATTTTTTATTAGTCAACAGAAATATCCTGCCACTTAGTAGGTTATAGAATATTTATTAATAAGTGTATTTTGTTAACTCTTTTCCTCATGTTGACTTGTTCTTTTTCTTCAGGCTTTCATCAGGTAAGAGGCAGGTAACTACATTACAGAGACCAAACCACTGTTTATGTATGATGAATTATTTATTGGCTGACATCAGTCATACGTCCACTGAACTCAATAAAAATGTAACTTCTGAAGGAAGATATTGCTGTTGGGAAGGGAAGGTTATACCTAAAAGAAAATTATAAGAATTTGATAATTCCTCATACCTTAGAAGATATAGAAGTCGGCTTTTTTTTTTTGTTGTTTTATGGCTATATCAATTTCTTTTCCACTTCAAAATATTTTGGATTAGATGTTTGTTTAATTTTTGATGTATATAGAATTTTAAACACTGGGAAGACTTGGCTTTAGCTGAGAATTTCCCACAAGATTAGCATATATATTTGAGTAGGAAAGGACTTCGTATCCACGCTTAACATACAAGAATCTTAAAAAATGCTCACTTTATTATAATAAAGTATCTTGTTGCTCATTCAAATGAGTAAATAAATGTAATATATGTATACATATTTGTATTTTTATAATACATCTCATCCAGGCATTTTAGCAAAGGTGCATGTTTTTCAAATCTCAATATTGCTAAAAAGAGAGATGAACTTGTCCTCATTCTGCTGTATTTGTTGAAAGAACTAATTAAAATTAATCATGTCTTGATCTTCTGAACTGTGCTGTTAAAAAACATAAATTCTTCTTTGACTTACTATTTGAATTCTTTACTTATATCTTCCTTTATGATGTTTCATTTTCCTTTTATGTCTTGTTGCACTGGAATATGATGTGAATAATTTAAAGCAAAACGGTGTGTCGTAAAGTGAGAATTTTTATCTGAAAATTATTTTGGAAACTCATGCTTTCAATTAGACAATTGTGGAGATTTTGTTCCATAACATATATCAAAAATACTCATCTTAGTGTAGGTATCCTACTGAGATCTACTTTCTATCCTCAGAAATAACAATTCTTAGGCCTAGGAAGGCAATAAAACAAACTTGGATAGACTGGAAAGTTCAAAATCGTTACCTTAAAACGTGCCTTCAGGGGCAACACTTGTGATAACAAAAGCCCTAATCAGAAGTTATTAATGAAGAGAAAGAAAATTAGTGATCATGTGAATGACTGTAGATTGATCTTGTAAATGAAGAATAACTCAACAGAAAATTGACTCTTGCTTTCATAGTGGAATAGCATCTGAATGGCTTAGTTTGGAACTCCAGAGTGGGCATTCTCAGAGACTTCCATAGAGCAGCAGGCTAAAATCCTGTTTTAGCAATTTCTGGAGTGCTTCCCACTTCCAAGTCATGTTTGAGAGACAGACAAATACAGCCTGAATGCACAGGTGAGAAAAATGTATAGAGATGTGTAAATTGTATGGAATGAGAACAACATATGGAATAGTGGAAAACTGCCACAAAAGCATATGTTGCATCCTACCAGCATTACACATAATGCATGTGCTGTTACTCTCTTATAGCAACTTATTTTCAACACTTGTTGACATATATGAATGTTTCTAGATATATAGTATTAGATTATAGCATTAGAAAATGTTCTAAAATCTAAGGAATTTCAATGCATGTTTTTCAAATAGTTTCCTGAGTAGGTCTGTCAGTTACAGTACTCTCCAGGCAGAATAAATTACGGATTTCTTGAAATGCTTAACTGCATAGCAATTACTTTATATGTTATTGACAGTATAGACCACCTTTCTGAAAAGATATCAATTTCAAAATCAACTAAATAATATTTAATTGAGTCTGAACACTTTTTTCAATAATTGCTTTTGTTATAAATATATCAATTTCAGCTTAAAAGTTCTATATTTTAATGTTTCAGTCTTGAAAATATCTTGATTTCATGGAGATTGAAGGAAAATATTAGCAGATTATCAGATACTGTATACCATCAGTAGTCTCTGATAAGATACACTATAAATTGTACTGGAGGGCTTCATAAGCACTTCTATGTATAGCATGTTTTTTGGCCTCATAGTCTGAAAAAAAAAAACGCACCATCATGAGTGGTCGATTAATGTTGTTAATGCTTAAAGGGAAGAGATTAAGAAAAAATACATTTAAAACAAACTGGAAATATCTTCACAGGACACATTATTTGTTCTGGGCACCCCTGGCAAAGGGTATCTCATAAGAAACTTTATATGGGTTTGAAAATTAGACATTTTCCCTTACATCTGATTTAAATATTACTTTCTAAAAATTAAGCTTTTATGTTTTTGCTGTGCATAATTAAACGTAGGCCTTAAAAATATTTTTAAATAGAAGACTATTCCTTCTTAGCTCCATATTTGTTTCTCTCTTTATAAGTTTTCTTTTTACTAAATAAAACACACGTATTCAGTGTTTTCTTATAAGCTGAGTGTCTCTCTCTCTTTTGGCATTTAAACCATTATGCTATACATCTTCAGTATCTTCATTAGCATAGAATTGATAGTAGTTCTCTTGTACTTCTTAGACATGTTGTTCTTGATAATACATAACACAATTTCTTTGGCATTTTGCAGCTTGTACTTATGATCCACAATTCTCCTTGGTCCTTCTTCTGACAAGTTTCTGCTTAGCCAATTTTCTTTGCCTATTTTATTTTCCCTTCTGAAATCCATGATTTCCACTTGAATTTTCATATTGCTTTTCATTCAATTTCCAGTTTGTCAAGGTCATTCTGAACGTTTTCATCAAAATATTTGCAGTCTTGTCTACGCTGTTATTGTGTGTCAATTTCACGATATGCATTTTCTGTTTTCTCATATGGTTATCCCATTATTCAAAGCCAACAGATTCCAGAGTGGACATCTGTTGCAAACCACCTTTAATGCCCTGATAATGCAACAATTTTATAAGCTCATCTGTTTTGCTTTGAAATTTTTTGATTTGATTTTTTTTAAATCCATTCTTTACCTTTTTTTTTTTTTTTTTTTGTCCCTTTTAGCAGAAGAGAAGGTAAAGTATGTTTTTTATTCTCCTTTATTCTGTTCAAGATCACAATTAATTCCCTAGAAATGAGGAGGGAATAGATTGAATGATATTTAGACAAATAAAAACATTCCCATACATTTGTGAAAAGTGATAGGAGAATCATCAGCTTATTTTTCCATACTATTTAAGTAGTATACTTTTACTTACTTCTGCTATTGCCTTTGAGCATGTGTCAAATGTTTTCTTTTTGTTTTATATCCCTTGACAATTATAATTGGTTTTGTGTGTTTACCTTATTGATTTCATTCTGTGTTTGTGCCATCTCTTTAATCTGATGTTAAATCATGTCCCTATTGTTGATTTTGCTGCTTATGATCTTTCAAGTTATTTAGCACCTTTTGTGCAGTCCATCTGGTCTCTTACTATTTTATACTTTTCATCCATGTTGGAGTAGCTTTTCATTTAGTACCATGTTTTCCAGTCACCACCAATTCTTTTGCATTTTTTCATCTTTTAGATATTCTTCTCAAGGATTCTGAATATATTGAGGCTTGGGGCTTTTTTGAAGTCCATTATCCTTATTAAGTTATACATAGGCTTTGGAGTAGTCCTTTGCACAGAAATATCCATATTCTAGGATTGTGGTATGACAAATGTGACTTTTTACAGTTTAGCAAATGTAAAAAATATCTTTATTTATTTTTTCCTGGGAAAAGCATGTTACAGCGAAGAAATATTAGAATTTTAGTCTGAAAACTAAAATCATTCCAGAAAAAGAGAAGTCATAAGATAACATACTGTGGTCATAATCAGTCTTTTATTTCCTCGTATAAATGTTTTGTTGAAATAGTAAGTGCTTAGAAAGTTAGGAAAATGCTCATCGTACACCCTTTTATCGATACAGAAAAAATGTCCTTACTGAGATACACTGTTTTTATTCCTGCTCTCTGCCTATCCCTAGGCACAGGGATACTTTGAAATTTTTTTCAAAAATGTATTTCAAAGGGTATTTGTAAGAATGCATTATGAAATGACTGACCAAAGGAAGGAAGCACAGTGATTCCTGCTGAGAGGTGGGAAGCTATAGGCAAATCTGGCAGCATTAAAAAAAAAAAATAAAAAAAATTGAGTGAGGTGTAAAGACTCCTTTGCCGGAATCATCTTGTTAGTCACTGAAATAAAAAGTCTAAAAATTGTCTAGCTGCAAGTTATGTATCATTAAGTTTGTATCATTATGGAATGATACAAAATCTTTATTTAATAGTTCAGATTTGAACTAAGCTAATTTACATTGGTCACTCTGGAAGTAATGCCTCCTATTTATTTCTATGGAAACTACAACAGATACAGAGAGCACAATAGCACTGCTTGATAGACCAGCTTCTCAGCTACAAAACAGTTTTTCAACACAGTCACTACCATTAGCTGTGCATTTTCACCAGTGATAAACAAAAGCCTACATGTTATGCTCATAAAAAATCTATCAGTCACTCAAATCCTGTCCACTGCTCCATACTGCAGGTAAGTTCTTTAACCTTAATTACACATACCCAATAACAATTGCAAATGCACTTTTTCTGACATAATAGCCTTTACTTTTTACACTAATTACAAAATCAAACAAACCCCCAAAACAAAACAAAAAAAAACCCAAAACAACCCACAACTGTATTGAAAGTACTAGGGAACATTTTATTTGCATTTTAGTAAAATACCAGTTTTAAATTTAAATTTAAATTTTCAAATTTGTTCCCAAGAGCATCTCTGACAATAAGACTCAATTACAAAAACAAATAACGATAAAAAATTTATGAGGAGGTACCGTTCTAATGCGTCTGTTTTAAACTGATAATTAAATACAGAATGTTAAATTAGCTTTTCGTATAGATGGAAGATACAATTTCTCTTCTACATAAGTAGAGTTTTCTGTACATTTCTTTATAGCAGTAATTACTATGGGGAGTGAATTATGAATACACTACAGATTTGGGAGGAATGTGTTCTTGATTCTGAAGGAATTAGTAACACGATTTTTAAGATACATGGTTCACCTAAAATAATCTGTTCTACATTTTAAGGACATTTGTACAGTGTAAATCTGTTGAACTCAATAGTAGTTTTGCGTTTGTTTTAAATTAGAACAAATGACACATTCAGAATGTGATAGTAGGAAATAACACTCAAGTCCCTTTTGTCAACTTTTTTTTTTTTGTTATTATTAAACTCCTCAGCAGTGCTTATCTTCAGTTACATAAACACTTAAGTATATACTGTGTGGTGAGAGAATAGAGTGAGTTCAAAGGTAGAAATAAGCTGGCCCTTCTGGGAAAATAGGATTCACTGCCATAGCACATACTACAAAATATAGTCTTAAGAAAATTTCAGATTTACTCATAGATTGCAACTTTCTTCTCTTTTTAAGTACACAATCTGTTTTCATGGAAATGGCAAGCTACAGCAATGAGAAATGAGAGTTTTGTGAAACTGTATTTATAATCTGGTGTAAAATATAATACAACCATCTACTTTCTGTGCTACATAACTGAATCGTATCATATTGTCTAGAAATGTCCCTGAATGTTTCTTAGTAGAATAGGGAGATATTTACTCAAGTGAAAAAAAAGCACTGCTGAATTATTTCAAGTTCCTTTATGGATTTGGTTTTCTTTATTTTCAAATAAAGTACTCTTTTCTACACTTTAATTAAAAAAATAAATAAAATTAAAAATCACTGCTTTACTTTGCTTTATTTTATTAACAATATCTTCTCACTATTGCATTCAATGAGCAGTATTCAAGTAGAGCTTTGGACTGCTAATGTTTCCTTGAATTTCCTTGTGCAAAGAAGTATGAATAGTTTTAGCAAAACTTTTGGGCTTCAGTTTGGACATGAAGTTAATAGAATCAAGAATCATAGAAAAGCTTGGGTTGTAAGGAATTATCTTTCTAACCTGCTGCTTTGGGCAGGGATGCCCCCCACCAGCTCAGGCTGCCCAGGTGGGCCAACCTGGCCTGAGTGCCTGCAGGGATGGGCCACCACAGCTTTTCTGGGCAGTTGTGCTAGCACCTCACTGTCCTCTGAGGAAACAATGCCCTCTTAACATCATTCCTATATCTCCCTTCTTTTAGTTTAAAACTCCTCCTATCAATATCAGACTGTAAAATATTGATTTATTTGTATCAGTTACCTTTATGTTCTGATGATGTAAATTGATATGGATTTGTCTTACAAAAAGGCTGGGCAAAACTGTTCTTTAAGAATTCCAGGAACAGCAAGTCTCTGTACAAATTGTCACCAATTGTGGACAGTGGGGAAAATAGGTCAGGCTTCCGTTTACTTTTAAATCCCTTATAAACATGGCAATTTTTTTGTGTATATCTCCCAAAGAGGAGATAGACTTTTCCATGCCGTTTGAGTCGCATAATCTTCTATTATCTCTCTACCTTGCCTTGTAATTTTAATTTTTATACAGAAACATAGATTCTTGTCTTGTGTATAATTTTATTCCTTTTTTTTATTCTTCTTCATTTCCTTTAAAATGAATCTTCTGATGATAATCCATACTAAGGTTCGTAATGGTAGACTCCTAATGAAAATAAAAGAATTCCTATGAGATTTTGTCACTCTAAGGGAATTCATGTTACAGATTTTTTGTATTTTAAATATATTTTTTTAAACACTGCTGTTCAGTGCCAATCTTAATAGAAGTTGTAACTGGTAAAAGTAGAGGGAAAATGTAATTATTACATGACAGTTCAGTTTTTCACAAAACACTGAGCCACGTGATAGGTGTTAAAAGTAATGGATTTATTTTTACAGTGGTTCTTTGAATCATTGGTGCTTTTTGATGTAATAATTATTTAGAAGGAAACGTCAAGCAATAACATGTGTTGAGTGGAGAATTTGCTTGTATGATATTCATTTACTTGTTTTAAAGCAATCTTTCCTGATTATGATTTTTGAATGATGAAGGACAATTTTTTTTCCTGTTGATGTTTCTGCCTATAAGTCATTAAAGTTACCATTGAATTCAAGGGTTGGGAGTGAGGCTTTAACTTGCTGAAGTCAGTGATAAGCATCAGATTATGTCAGTGACATGAGAACTCTGATCCATAGTTCTATACTGCTTTATTAATACAATAAATATGTTGTTCAACCAAGTATGAATGCAAAAACCAGTTTTTATTTTCTGTTCGTTTGCTTCAGTATGTTCCTAAATACTATACACTTGCGTTATTGTAGACAATTTACCACAATCCTTCAAGGACAAAATTGATATCACTTACCAAAAAAATGGTGCTGATTATGTCATACAAGCAAGCTCCTCAGAATATTAATATTAACTGAATCTTGAAATATCACAGTTGTGAATTGAATTGTTTTTGACTTTGAGTCCAGATTTTCCTTTATGTGTATCTGACAACCTCTGAAGAATTTCAGTTAATGCCAGATTTACAGCTAAGAGCAAGTATAGTCAGTACAGCTGGAAAAAATAGAATTACTACTGCTGCATATAAAAATTACATACTTTGAATGGTTTCTAGAGCATTAGTCTTGAAACTCAGAAAATAATTATCACTTTTAATTAATGTCTATTTTTATTAAGTACTTAGGAAGAGTGCTTAATGAAGTACTATGTATTTTTTTAAAAATGTTTAAGATACATTTATCCGAAAAGATGCTGGATTACCAGATATGGAACCCTTTATATGGACACCCTTCCCCCTCTTCTTTTTTTTTTTGAGGGAGGAGGGTGATTCAGTAGTGTAGTTGATCAAGGCAGTGAATACGCAAATGCACTCATCTGACTTTATTATATGAAGCAAGACTAAAGCTGAGATTAGCAAAACACGGAATTTGGCTCATAGGAAATTCATATTGATTCAGGATGAATATAAGGATGTTTTATAATTGCACACTTTCACACATTTTGCAGTGTTGAAATCAGCTAAAACTCCTGGTTAATTTTTGTCTCCCAATAATAATTTACAGTTCAAGAAGTTGTGCCTGCTACTCATGATTCTGTAGGGCATGTTTGTTAATGAGACAACATCAGCAAAGATGAGTTGGGCCCACAGTGTATTACTGTATTACACGCAGAGGAACTTACTGTTAGAGATGAAGGGATAATTTTATTTTAAAATGGAACAAAGTACTCCACAAAATTGAAATTCTTAGTATACCAAACTTTATAAAGAATTAGAACAAGATTCTTTTGATTTTGGTTTTATTATGAGGAGGAGGAGGAGGAGAGAGGGAATCTCAGGCAAGAATGAGATGATTATGAACAGCATAGTAAAAATAGTAAAAATTGCTGTGTTAGTACTGTCTAGTAATCAGCATAACACAGAATCATTTAAAGAAATACTCAGTGTGGTTATATTTATAAGGATCATCTTCCATCCAATTAGTTTCAAAGAGTAAAATTAAAAATCATAGAATAGCTTCAACAAACAAAAAAACTTCAGCATTTCTAAAATGATCCTCATTTTGTTGTAAAGGAACAGAGAGAGATTCAAAGAAAAGTGACAGAATAAGTTCTGTACGTAAAGATGGACAATGACACAAGATGAAGCACATGATCTCTAAGTCCCAGCTTCTTTAGTTTCATTGAAGTAGTAATGTTGGGAGAAAAAACTGTATGGCATTGTCAAGTGTCTTAGATGTTAACTAGCAAACAAAATTGAAGTTTTACCTGTCAATGCTATTATTATTGGATTGTCCTGTCTTTTGCTGGTTTCTAGGACTCAGATGTCATCTTGAAATAGTTACTAAGAAGTTATTTGTTGCAAGAATGTGGTTGTACAGTGAAGAGTAATCCTATTGTACAGGGAGTAAAAGGAGCCTAACAAACCAATATGATCAAAAGTTTAGATTTGTCTGTGGTCTTTCAGTAAGATAAAGCAAGCTATTTGTTTACTCTGTTGTTTGTAGTTCGTTTTCCACTCCCCCCCCTCACCCTCAGTTTGTACTTATATGCACATTAAGGTAAAAAAAAAAAAAAGAAAAAAATATATTCATTCACTGCAGTTAAGAATGTCTTGGATGTGAATGCTTCACTGCCTCAGATAAGAAATGGTGATTTTTTTACTTTTTTCCTTTGCTTCCTGTGTCTTGCTGCATCTTAGCCTTCCTAATGTCAATGAAATTTTCCTTCTTTGTGCCCATCTATGTTCTTCATGTCACTGTTATTCCTTTCTTTCGCTGTTATTCTGATGTCACTGCTAGTGCTCCTTGTATTGCTGATCCACAGCTAGCAGAGGTCACTAGTGTTAGATCTCTATACATAGAGATTTGTGCTGTGGAAGCTTTGAGTTTTCTGAATGCTTCTCCTTCCTTTCCATTTAAAATGATGAAAAAAAAGAAATGGAAAGGTGAAGAGTAATGTTCATTACCCTTCCCCACTCCCAGAATATCTAGTAGGCTTTGTTATCAAGGCACTCAGTACTGACATCAGGGACCTATGTGAGACCTATAGATCCATAGTTTGCTTTAGATTTCTTCTACCTAAACTGTAACAGGGGATTTGAAACACTATGTGTCACCTTCTAAATTCACACTCTAAGTAAACAGCCATTCTAGAATGAATGGCTCTTATTTTACTGAGGGCTATTCTACATCATAAAACAATCATTTATGGAATGAAAAAAGTGGAAAAAAAAGTATAAATCTGATTTTGGACTTTTTCATACCCATTTTGTGGGGAAAATCTTAGTGTCTCTCCTATATATTTGGCTAGTATCTTATCAGTAGTGTGAAGGGGATGCTACCTGCAGCTGCACATTGTGAATTTCTGCACCATGCAACATGCACTATGCCTTTTTTCTCACCTAGTCTGTTTGTACCAGTACTTATGTCTACCACTGATATCTGATTTTAATAAGAACAATGTATCTTTCTGAAATTAGATTGTACATCCTTAGAAATTCTATGTGAATGAATTAGCATTTCCTAATAAAAGACTTAATCAGCACGGTTCATCAGCTGAAATTCTTAGCACGTAGGAACACATGGCTATCTGTTTACTTCACTGTGCTTTTAATCTTACATTATAAATCTATGAGAAAGCATACATCAGGATGCCAGACTCTAACTTAAGTTAACCTTTAAAAATGATCTTATAGCCTGCCCTAGTGTTATTTATGGAGGTTGGTGGCCCTGCCTGCAGCAGGGGGGTGGAACTTGATGATCCTTTAGGTCCCTTTCAACTCAAGCCATTCTGTGATTCCATGATGATTCTATGAATGTCCCTTGCAGTGCTTGATATTCTTGTACATTATCATTAAAATTGAGACAAGTGAGAAACATTTCAGGGAAAGGTCTTTTTCAGCCAGATTGAGCAACTGACAGATTTACTGAACCTGCCATATTAACAAGGCATAAATGTTCATCAAACAGTATTTCCAGGAAGCCCGAACTCTGATATATCTTAAATATCCAAGTTCCTCTAGTGATTGTCAAGACACCATTCCTTTTCACACAAATTGTCCCAAACCCACAAGACAGAAGTATTGCTTTACCAGTTTTGTTGTAGCATTCAGCAGTGGTTCAGTGTGTTTATAATATGACAATAAATTCAAATGATTCGAAGAGGCAAAAACGGAATGGCCCAAATTTATGTGAAATTTATAATTTGACCAATTGACATTCACAGAATTACAGAATCACAGAATGGCCAGAATTGGAAGGGACCTCAAGGATCATAAATCTCCAAACCCCCCTGCCATAGGCAGGGCCACCAACCTCCACATTCAATACTAGATCAGGCTGCCCAGGGCCCCATCCAATCTGGCCTTGAACACCTCCAGAGATGGGGCATCCGCAACCTCTCTGGGCAGCCTGTTCCAGCACCTCACCACTCTCTCTGTAAAGAACCTCCCCCTGGCATCCAACCTAAATCTTCCATCCCTCAACTTAAAACCATTTCCTCTTGTCCTGCAGTTGATAATTGCATAAGTTGATAATTGCATAATTATCAACCCTTTTAAAGAGTTGATTCCCCTCCTCTTTGTAGGCTCCCTTTAGGTATCAAAAGGCTTCAATTAAGTCACCCCACAGCCTTCTTTTCTCCATGCTGAACTAGCCCAGCTCACTCAGACTTTCTTTGGAGGAGAGATGCTCCAGCACCCTGATCATCTCTCCTCTGGACCCTCTCCAACAGCTCTCTGTCTTTCTTGTACTGGGCACTCCAGGCCTGGATGCAGTACTCCAGATGGGACCTCATAAGAGCAGAGTAGAGGGGGACAATCACTTTCCTGTCCCTGCTGGTCACTCTCTTCTGATGGAGCCCAGGATACCATTTGCTTTCTGAGCCGCAAGGGCACACTGCTGGCTCATGTTTTTCATCATTACTTAATTAGAAAATATTTTGTCAAACTTTTTCGGAAAATGTAGACTTGCTTGCATTGTATATATATGAAAATACTTGGGATGGCCAATGCTATTTTTATCTAAGTAGGGTATTCATTTAAATCTTGTTTATCAACACCAAGATCTCTGATAATGTGGAAACCTGTTATATCAGATGCCAGAAGAATATTAAGATCTCTCAAGTTTGAGATCACAATACTGCTGATTTTTGACTAAATAATATTTATTTGGGCTTTTTGCTAGTTATCTGAAGTTTCAAATTTCTTAGGGTAACCAACAATGATAATTATGAACTGAAACAGAAAAAATTTTCAGAGAATTCTAAATTCTCTATTTGGGTCTGCTCAGGCTACTCTTCCATACATATTAGAGTAGTGTTTGAAATTTAAAAAAAATCAACAGAAAGTTTTTGAACCACGTGCAACCTAACTGCTGGTGAATTACAAAACCTTTGCTTTTTTAATAGAAATCAGCAAAGTATGTTATCAGACTAGGAAAGATATCTTGTGGTGAAGTTGCTGCCATAATACATTGCAGTTCTTCTTGACTAGATGGGTTAACATATTTCATAATGAACAAAATATTTATTTTCAGATTGATACATCTCTTTTCTTCACAAAGAAATAAAAAACATAAAGATATGTAGTTTTAAATATTTAATGTGGTGTTGGAAAAAATGTCTCCAGTGACACCTCATTACATTAGTAGAAGGGGAAAGGCTTATTCTTTAATACTTACTAAGATAAGTCCACTATAACACGCTTCACCCTTAAGATGTTAACTTGGGCATCTTTATCTACTGCAGTTGCAGCAGAAGATGGCAGTCTTTATTCAGCATAAAACACCTACACTAAATATTTTTATTTTAAGGAGCAGTAAGTATTCTCATTTACTAAGGAAACCTGTATGCAAATAGTACTATAGTAAATCTTTAGTAAGCATGTCATTTCTGAATTAACAGCTATGTAATAAAATAGAAACCATGTTTTGCATTATGAAAGCACAAATGAATGAGATTATGCAGCACTGATGACTGCATCACTGAATTAGGTTATCTTATGTTTTGTTCTATATACGTATACATATGTATTTGTTAACAAAAAAATGTTTAGCAGGTAAAAAGGTTACTGATTGCTCTTCCAGTTCAGAAATGTGGACAACTCCTGATGGCATGGTATTTTTTGCATGTGTACAGCTAGATGATTAAAATATCAAATTAGGACATTTCCTTTCTAAGCAGAGAATAAATGAACATTAACAGCTCCAGATGTTTGTTCCATACAATTCAAATATATCTAAAAGTGGAAGACTAACTCATTCTTAAATTTGGACAAAATACTTGGAGGAATAGTGTTTGTAGTCTTTTCCTCTATTCTTCTAGACCTAATGATGGACACTTATCAAACACAAATTCCTTCAATCTGTCTTCTAATATTTGAACTGTATTAGTCATAACCCTAATTGAAGTAATTTTCTACCATTAGTGCAGCTACAGGAAGCAAATATGTTTCACTGGATAAATTATTTTGCCTCCTAACATTCTAATTCCCTTATTTTTAAAATAGTTTTGAGTATGACAAGAAAGAACAATCTATATTTAATTCCTTTGCATAAACAGAGACTATGGTAGATTAGGGTTAAAATTAATATAGATACAAGATCCATCACTTGCCTAAAGTACTCCCATCTTGGTCTGTCCTGAGAAAGTTACTTCATAGTTTTGGTGCTAGCCAAAAGTCATAAATGATTACGCACTTATTTTCAACTACTGAAATTGGTAAGGTTCACTGAAGTCCAATTTTGAAGTTTGGTCAGCTCCTGAGTGCCCACAGAGGTCATTTAACTTTCATTTTTTATATGCAATATGTATATTCCCCAAGTCTTCTGTGATGATTTTTTTCCTGAAAATTTTTATCACATCCCTGTTGTCAGATCTGCTATTCTGTATTCTATATTCTGTAAATATATATATAAGTATATATATTTACAAAAGGAGGAATTATGTGATAGGCTTTTGGGATATCTAAGTGGGAAAGTGTTAGCTTATGTAGATAGATTTCCAAAACAAAATTCCGAGTCTAGAAGATGCCATTAAAGTTTGAGATAGGTGGAATTTGATGAAACGATAATGCCAAATTGAAATAATTCTAAATATCCTGAGGATTGATTTTTTTATCCCTGATGATCAGATTTTAATCAGGTTTTTTTTTTTTTTTTTTTTTTTTTTTTTTAGGAGAGTAAATACAGTATTTTTACTGAGAGTTAAACTGGAAAATTCAGTTCATTTCTTGGCTGTCTTTTTTTCTCTTTTATCTATAGATCTTCCCTTTTATTTCATTAAAAATGGAGAGAAGAGAGTTTCAGTAATACAGAGGAGGAGCTGGGGAGAGATCTTTTCCCATCCAGGCAATGGTGTTTCCTCACCAATACTTTGTGTTCCTTCTTTTCTTTGTTGCATGTTTCTTCAGGAGTGTTTTTTAAAAAATGCCAATATGATTAAATGTAGCTATAGAGCTGTATCAAAATAGATAATCCTGCATTCCTTATGAGGAATTCTGGTGGTGATTTTTCCTTTCCCCCCCCACCCCCCCAGCCTAGTCTTTTTTTTTTTTTTTTTTTTTTTTCCTTCAGTTTACAGTGTGAACTCTTCAATATGTTACACTTTCTTCCTATTGAGCTTTCAGAGAAAAGCTCTGGTTGAAGCTCTGTTGCTTTACATGGTTGCACTCAGCTCAACAAATAATTGTTTTTAAACTCCCCTCAACAGGATTATGTAGCACACAGGAAATGAAAGGTCAGCTTCAAATCTGATGTGGATAGTTCCACAGAAAGAAAAGTTAATGAAAATATTTTTTTTATTAGAACTACATTGCAGAATTTGATTATCAGCTCAGATTTTAGAAAGGGCCCAGATTGCATTAGATTTATAGCTTCTCAGCAGATCTGTACTGTCAATGCCGAAGGAGTTGGAAACCCCACTGTTTCCTAGTCCTTGCAGAAAACTTCAGGACAGAGGCTGTTGTAATTACTTACTTTGGCAAGTAGGACTACCGAGACTTAGAAGGTCAAAATCCAGAAATTTAGGAAATGTATTGAAATGATAATTTCTCCATTCCCAGAAAACACCTTCTCATTTCATGGTGAGTCTTGCATTTTGTTCCAGTATCCTTTACTATAGCTTTACACTGCAAATGCTAATACTCTAAGAGAGCACTACATAGATGACCACAGAACAGAAAATGTTGTGTGAAGAAACTCAGACTGACTCAAAGAAAGCATGAAACTAGAAACAGAACAGCTGTGTTTGCATTGTTCCATGCTTAAGAGCTGTGTACTACTTAAACTTATGAGTTAAGTAGTATTAGTCTGACAATTCTTGAAGCTCAGTATGCATGAGTACTATAAAGATATCACTGCAAAACTAATTGGCTCTACTGTGAGAAAACTATACAGGTAGAGCATGATCAGTCAAGTAAGAGATATGCTTGACTGATCATTCATGAAGGCTGTAATTTTATTTTGATGGATGTGTCATTTTCTCTGAGATATCAGAAATCTACTTGCCAAGTTCATAATCAGTGTTATGATGGACAGAGTTACATGAAGCAGTAAAAGGAATTGCAGTGTCTGGCAACCTTGTTTGAGCTGAGAAACATTTTGATGCCTAAACTCAACTCCATAATCTGCAGGAATAATTAGCAGTTTTCAGTGTAATTCAGTAGCTTCTAGTCATTTATGTTCTGCTGTACTTCCAGACAAATAAAGAAAATGTATGACATTCTGGATATCTGGAAGATATCCATAAAACAGCATAAATATATAAAAACAGTGATGGTACTGTAGATAAGTTGCTTAAGTATGATCAAATGATAAACTAAATGCATAATCTTCTGCTTGTCCTGGCTCATCACATCACCCATGGACACATCACCCACTCATGGACGATTCTTATTTGTAACACTATAGGATTAGATCATCTGCTGCTTCAAATCAAAATATTTTACCAGCATCCCTAGACTTTTTCCTATTTATGCCAGAAATCTGAGTGGCCATAATATCTGAGAAAAAGTGGTGGTAGGAAGAACTTTTATTTTCTGTAGTAGATAATAATTAGTAATTCTGCTGATACTGGCTCCTGGCAGGTAGAAGATAAATAATCATAGAATCCTTAGAGTTGGAAGTGACCTCTGAAGGCCATCTAGTCTGACTCCCCTACAATGAACAGGGACACTACAGGTTCTTTACATCCATTACTGGTACCCTGACTGAGAGTTAAAGGATGCCATTGTGCCATTCATTCAGAACACAGCACGGATCATTTCCCCCTGCTGGACTTGACTGTGTAACATTTTACTGTCTTTCAGCCCTCCCAGTACCACATCTCAGCTACTTCCCTTTGTGTGCAAGACATAATTTACCCATTTTTCTTCAGTTTCTGGACTGCTTATTTTTAAGAGACTCCATTGTCCCTTTTTTAATTTTCAGACAAACGCTTCTTTATTATCCTCTTGCCTGTTCCTTTTCTCCCTGATGTTTGAAGATGGTCTATGAAACCACAACTATAATTGTCTTTGAGCTTAATCTTTGGGTCTTTTGTGTCTTTAACTCATTACACACAAATCCTTCCTAACTGCATGACCAACACTGTATTACCGTTTACTTTATTGCTTTCTGTCATCTCTATCAGTCTGTCTCTTATTTTATGCTTTGGAAAAACAGACTGCCTTCTCATTTTATTCTTGTATCATCTCTGAACCTTCTGTTGGTAGACATTTCTCTATGGTGTTGTCTCCAATTTTATTGTTGTATATTGTAAGCATTTTAGAATAATTAGTGGGTTTACAACAACAGCTTCAGATAAAATGGTGTGGGAGGTAGTTCATTTCACCAATTAATTTTCTGATAAATATATGCAGGTGTCAATATCAAATGAAGGTCAGGGTTCTAAAACTTTGGAATATTAATGCTTTGCAAGATTTTATTTCCTTCTTGTATTTTAGCAATATATTTTATTTGGAAAAAATAACATTTCCAGATGATGTCAAAATTGTAATTTAATGAAATGGGAAATAGATGAAAAGAAGAAAACAGTCAAAGTTATTATTACTTCAGACAAAACTTAGCTCCAAATACTTTTTATTCTTTCTGTTGACGATTTCATTCACAGCAGTTCACTGCTGAGGAATTGTAGATTTTGATGAAAAAAGACTTGTTTGTAAGAAAACTAAACTTTTAAATCTGTAAGCTAAAGAAACTGAGTTGCGTCACAATTAGCTAATAGAAATGAATGACAGTATACTTAATCTTTCTTATACTTTTTATATTCAGTTTGGCAGAGGTCTTATTACATTCATTTCACACAGCAGGACTGGTTTTCTATCTTGTACTGCCAAGTATCAGTGATGCTTAACCGTTGTTGACATTTGTGAAGCTCCCTTGAATGACTGTTGACAAAAAACCTTTGCAGTACACGTTAAAAGAATACTCAGGGGAACTAGAATGTTGTAAATCCCACTTCAAGCCTAATCAAAATGTTCTGTATATTTGATGTTTTAGGCACTTACATTATACAGTGACTTATGGTTGCTCAATGTAGCGTCTTGTTTTCTTCTAATTTCACCATAAAAAAAAAACAAACATTTTTTCCTGTTAGCTTTATATCTTGTCATTTTGCCATTAATGTCTCTTTTAAGATGCCACTGTTTACTTATTAGTTGGAGAGAATAGCTGTAGACAAATAACATTTTACAGTCTGCAAAGCCTTTGAGCTTTTCTAAGTAGGTGCCTGATTCAATGGATGGATACCATCAGATTGATTTATTGTCTTGTCCAAATTTCTGTTGGCGAACATTGAAGTTGCAAGAAAATCCTTGGCACTAAGCATTCTTGCATGAACAATATATCTTTGTAGAAAGGCTATTCTCCACTTCATGGAGATGAGTATTTAAGATCCCACCCCTTATTTACGTCTAAAAGTGGGACACAGACTGCTGTATAGATTGAAAAAATATATCAGAAATTGAGAAAAAGCTTTCATTCTAAAGAAATAATGTATCACTGCAACTTTTTTTGTAGGCAGGCAAAACATCTTCAACAAGTAGGTATAATTCAGGGATTTGACAGATTTTATCCAAGAGTATTTTATTCAGTGTGTGGTGTAGGGCACAAACACAATTCCCTCCAACAAAGACTGACCAAGTTTCACAGGGGCAGCTCAAAGTCTTTTCTGCACAAGATAAATTCCCACAAAGAGCAACAGTTCAAATGCCAGTGTTTAGCCCCAGAATTATAGATGCCAGGAGGAATGCTGCCAGCATGTGGTAAAAACATAAAATTCTAGGATATTTTTCAGCTCTTCTCAGTCAGGGAATTCTCATTAAATTTTTTAGTTGTTTCTTTGTCCCTGCTCTGTTCCTAGAAGTTAGTAATATTGATGAAGACTGTCTCCGTCAGACAAAAACATAAGAAAGTCTTTATGCATAAAAAATGCACAGAAAAAAGTGAAGATCATGCACTGACTGAAACAAGCAGGGATGTTGCCATTATTTCAATAAAACATGAAATTTACAGAATAAATACCAACTTCAGGATGAAGACTTATATGACATTAAGCTGTGCCCTAAAAATTTACTTGGTAGCAAAGCTGTGAATTAAATGCTGATATTACACATAAAATGTTGGACTATTAAAAGACATTTTGTGTTAATGATGATTTTGAAAGACCTCTTGCAGAGAAATGTTTTTGGTTAAATGAATCACCTTGACCACATCTGCACTAGACAAAATTCAAGTAGTTGGAAAATTGACTATATTGGTTTACAACATGGGAAAGAAATATATGAAGTGATTTTGAATTTTTTTACAGTCTATTATCTCTGATATATTTTTATATCTTTCCTGTTGAGTTACAATTAATATCCAGCACTTCATTTTCAAGTTTAGCTTACCATTTAATTCCTTATATTGGTTCAAGGGCAGTGTGAATTGTCTGTTTAAAATGCAACCCTCTATACAAATAATCTATTTTAATTTATTCTTGAGATAAGAAAGAAGAAGCCTTGAGCCCTTAATGTGACCAGTTTAGAGCATTTATACATCATTCTAAAAGGAAAATTATAATTCTGTTTGTTTGAAGGAGATTATGAAAGAAAGTTGAGATCAGCCCTGCGATCAGGGTATTAGCTGGCACTTAATCTACTCTTAATTGATGATTTTTGATAGCTATAAAAGAGAAACTGATATTATTTTCTTTGTCTAAATGAGCAGTGGTTCTACCTAATAATAAAATATAAGCCCAGAAGGCCAGCTATGTCCTGGGCTACATTATAAGAGGGATGACCAGAAGGAAGATGGAGGGAATTGTCCTCCCCTCTAGTCTACACTCATGAGGCCTCATCTGGAGTCCAGGACTGGGGCCCCCAGCTCAAGAAAGTTGTGGAGCTGTTGACGATGGTCCAGAGGAGGCCATGCAGATGATGAGAGGACTAGAGTACCACTTCTATGAAGATAGGCTAAGAGAACTGTGCTTGTTCAACTTGGAGAAAGGAAAACTCTAGGGAGACTTCACTGCGGCCTTTCAATTCCTAAAGAGAGCTTATCAGCCAGAGGGAGACTGACTTTTTCCTTAGTCTAATAGTGATAAGAAAAGGAAGAAAGACTTTAAAATTAAAGAAGGGAGATTTAAATTAAATTTTAAGAGGAAATTCTTTACTCAGGGGGTGGGTGGCATTGGCACAGAGAAGCTGTGGTGCCCCATCCCTGGAGGTGCTCAAGGCCTGGCTGGATGGGGCCCTGGGCAGCTCTGCCCATGGCAGCGGGTTGGGTCTCAGTGGGCTTTCTGCTCCCTTTCAACCTAAGGCATTCTGTGAATCTATGATCCTTATTGCTAAATCAGTCAATTAGGTAACTGCACATCAGTCAGTTGTTTGTGTTTGTTTACTAGTATATCTGCAGAATTTCACATCTGCTTATGAGCTTTTAAGAACTGTACTTTTATTTTCAGCAACCTTCAAACTGTGGCAGGTATGCACTTGCGAAGGAATAGATCCTGACCTTGGAGTTGACTAAGGTCAGAATTAAAAAACATGTTTTTTGTTTGTTTGTTTGGCTTGGTTTTTGTACAGGTCAGCATGATTCATAAACTGCATGAAAAAAAGTCTATTCAAGAGGGAATTAAATGATGATGTGTAGAGCCTTGTATTTTGTCTTAGACTTGCTTGGACAGTCATGTTATGGTATAGCTAAACTGAATCAGGCAGTTGTGGGAATATCCCTGGTGAGAAGGGGGATAAGTGAGGAAATACAGCACTGTAGTTGACCTTCAGTGAAGATTTAAATAGCAGTGGAGATTAGATAGATGTGTTCAGTGTGGTCATGAAAGAGGTCTCCTAGGAGGAAGCTGGAAGAAGCCATGTCATTGTCAGCAAATGCTAAGACATTCACCTTCATGATGGTAAAATGCTGTGAGTGAAAATGTAAGTATACATGTGTGAATCTCAGGAGAAATTATGGCATGAAGGAATTATATTATGAGGAATTTATGTGAATGCAAGAGCTGACTGTGGAGATGGGCATAAAAATGTAATTTCTCTGAATCCGATAAATGCTTTGTTTTGGTTAAGAACTGAGATGGAGTAATAAGTAAGCAGCAGATAGTAGTCTGGACTGGATTGTTTATACCCTAGGAAGTTATTCTAAACACTTGCAAACAGATATTAACAGGTTCAAACATGGTTGCACCAAGCACTTATGGAAAAAAAACTGAACAAACATTTCTAAATAACAAAATCCATATAAACATACACTTAATTAGAGGATTGGGAGGGAGAAAACATCTCTAGTTTGAGGAGGCATCCTCAAAGACTCAATTAAGATCATTTTGACCTTTACACACCATTTTTTTCAGTAGCTATTTTCAAAACACTCAAAATTCCATTCTGATACACATTTATTGTCTCAGATGTTTCCTTTGGCTTATGTGCTACTGAAATCCTTTCTTCTTCTGAGGTGAAAATACCTGGGGCTTTATTACTCAAAGGAAGGGACCCTAAATGTTTCAAGTCTCAGTCTGTATCAATATGTGTCTTTATGAGGTTATTGTGCAGAAAAAATAATCTATGATACATGTAGATATTTCATTAACTTGGAGGAAACCTGAAAGGCAGATGATGTTATGTATTAAAACTTGTAAGCAAGCTCATGAATTTTAATTCATTGAAGCTAAAGGTATGAGGAGTTAAGACAGAAGTAAAGGAAAAAATCATAGTACCCCATTTGTTTTTATTAGGAGAGCCCCACATATTCAGCACTAAAAAAGTCTGCTACAGCAAATGCTGTCCATGCGGTCTTTTAATACTGAGGAGCATAGTCTTTTGTACACGTATGTTCTCCAGGAGAAGAATGTAGGCTGGGTGTTTGGAATATGGTTAACAGAGCTTGAAACACAAAGGTCACTGACTTCCCTGACTGCTTGCCCGAGTCAACTTCGCATTTAGGCCGTGACAGACAAGTGAGAGGAAGATAAAGTGAACTGCTTTCTTCAGAGGATGATTGAATCTAGATACCTTCCTCATTTCTTGCTTGTCTGAACTAAGACTGTGAACTTATGTTTTCAGAAAGACTCATTACAATAACAACAGAAAAGGTATTTAAATCTCAATCTGGAAATACAGGATTTGGAAAATATATACACAGATGTGTAGTTCTGATCCTAGTGTCAAATGGAGAAAAATGAAGAAGAATAAGTGAATTTGAACATGAAAGAGAGATCTTCTTTACTTACAGAAATTTTGAAAATGGATATTAAATGATTATCAATGTCAGTACCTGACTTTTTACCAAAACTTTCCATACTTTACATTTTTCAAGTCTGTACTCTGTTGTTTCTTAGCTGGGCGGTTCCCATTTTTCCTTTGACTTCTGTTGCTTTATGAATTTATTTTTTCCATTTTTCAACTATTAATAATCTGAACATCCAGAAAAAAAAAAGGAAAAAAAAGAGTAAATTATTAAAGCATTTAAGTCACACACAATAACATTTCATGATATAGAGAGAGTCTTTGCACTCAATGGTCGCCTTACACAGTGGCATAAAACTAAAACAAAGTGTTAGCCAATTAAGAATAGCTTTGATTCCTCCTACAAAGAGGGAAAAAGGATAAAAAAATCACTGTGATGAGTACATCAATAAATTGGATTAACATCTGTATGAATCATGAGTGTCAGTCACAATTGTTTTAATGTTATTAATATCCTGTGGGTCAGTTTTTCTGTCAGGGCTGCAGTAAAAAAAATGAAAAGCATCAAACAATCTTTCTCCTTTCAATACACATCATTTCCATAGAATCTGTCCATTACTAAGACAATAACTCCATAAATATAATATGAAGAAGAATTAATGGAGGAATATAATTATTTTAATGGTAACATGCACAATAAATATACTTCCTGAATTTTGTTGTGATTTTTCTACCTTTTTTCTCAACTTTGGTGAACTCTCTCAGAATGGACTAATGGTTCATCAAAACTTCAGTGTCTTCAGTTTCCATCACATATACTTCAGTTTAAGGCATTATTGATTCTTTCCATAGGGGTTTATTTTTTAGATAATAATTATAAAGCCAAATTCTGACCTTATGTTTGTTGTTCAGAGGAACCCCTTGAAGACACTGAAAATGACTCACTAATGTCATGATAATGAAGAGCAGAGTTTGATCCACAAAGAATGGTCTACCAGAGATATAATCATACTGATTGAAATAATTTCCAAAGCTATCACGGATATAGCTTAAGGGATGTTTTGTTGTCCTCAGTATCAGTCAGCATATGTAACTCCTAAAATAATGAGTTACAGTATTCCAAGATAGTACGTGTAATGAGAAGTCAAGGCATGAGATTGAATTGTTTGGACCAAGTGCCATTTCTTTTTTTTAATAGTGCACTACAGTCTTAATCCAGGCCTGAAGCTGTCAAATGCTGTCACAGCACAAAAATAATGAATAGCCACTTAGCACTTAACTTACTGGCTCAGCCTTGAACATATTAGATTAAACCACAAATTGGAACATCTGCCTCTGTCTAATATTAAAATTGTAGGACAAATAGGGCTCTGCAATACTTCACAGACCATTTTTTGGGGGAAAGGTTTTGAGGTTTGCTAATGGGTATTTATTTTAATTTGTGAAATTTAAAGTTAAAGATCTTCTCCTCTATGCCACACAACCTTTAAATCTCTGAACTTTGTGCTAGGAGTGGTTAGGAATGTGAATCATCTTGATGATTAGCTGATTATTTTATACTAGGACTTGGACTCTGTTAAAGGTATATGAAAATACCTCAGCATTTATTATTTCCTTCAAAATTTAGTAATGACAGTAGTCACATAGTTCGGAGTACTTAGCTATGAATTATCACCCACTATTGCAGTTAATGATATTTTATTATAATGGCTTGCCTTGTTGCATTAATTGCTTAAAAACAATAAGTATTCTTTACATTGTAACTGTCAGTGTATTTTTCCTGACCATCATGTTTTATGTTGTTGTTCTCAAGAAATGAATTTCTGAAAAGAGAAAAGCATGTGTCAAATTAGTTGATGTATCATAAGAGAACCATTGTCCTCATGCAATGTTAGAATACATACACAAATGCAGTAGCTTGAGAACTGTATAGGTTATTAGGAAATCCAATAAAACAATCCAAGAATCCCATTCGGTGTTTGTTAATGTCTCAGCTCAGTGTGGCTTTTAAGAACATACTGAAACATCTCTCTCATCGGGAAAGAACTAAAGAACATGCTTAAATTCATGTTTGTATGGACAGCTGGAACAGAGACTAAGCATTTATGTCATAACAAACCAAGGTGCATGGAATGAATGTCACTGATTTCAATTGGCTTTGTGTTAGGTCCTAAATACGTAAGGGATTTTTATTTATTCATTTATTTATTTATTTATTTATTTATTTATTTTTGTTGTTGTTGTTAAATGAGCCCTGTTCCTAATGACAGGCAGCTTATTGCAATCATGAAGTTTGCAAGAATTAAATGAATTCAACTTTTTGAAAGAATCTGGCTAGAGTAGTTGGAGAGTTGTTTTTACGGCTTTTCCTACACCAACACTTCTCTAGCCATTTGTGGTGTTTCTTCACTCCAATCTGGTGTTGAAAATAGAAAACAAGGCTGGATGTAAGCAAGTGCTTTTCTTCAGTCTGCAGTGGTGTTCAGGCTCCCATGTCTGCCAGGACCCTGAACCTGTAGGTGTGGGTGAGAGGAGCAGTTTCTGTCCCACTGTAACAGTGGAAGAAGGCTGAGACTTCCTCCTGAAACTGAATGTATACAAACCTATGGGGATGGAGATGGATCCAACAGTCCCAGGGTTCTGAAAGAGATGGCTGACGTGGTAGCCAAGCCGCTCTCAATGATATTTGAAAAATGGTGGCTGTCTGGTGAAAGCAATGGTGACTGGAAAAAGGGAAAGATTGCTCACATTTTTAAGAAAGGGAGAAAGGACGACCCAGGGAATTACAGACCGGTGAGCCTCCTCTGTGCCTGGGAAGATCATGGAGCAGATCCTCCTGGTTACCATGTTAAGGCATATACAAGATGAAGAGGTGGTCTGAGACAGCCAGCATGACTTCACCAAGAGCAGATTTTGCCTGACCAATCTGGTGGCCTTCTATGATGGAGTGGTGACATTGGTGGACAGGGGAAATATATCTATCACAATTGTCTTGTTACAGAAATGGTTGTTTTAAGAACTTCTCGTTGAATTCAAGATGTATCTATCGGTCATGCTCATAGACTTATTTTATCTATCTACCCTTAGTCAATCACGTTTTAAATACATACTCTTTGTCTAGGCTGTGTCTTAACAACTACTGGAGGAACATAAGTAATTCCAAAGAATAGGTTTTTTGAAATTAAGTCTCTGAACTCGTTATGCCTGCAAAAGTAGTCATTTCAATTGGTAACAAGATATGTACATGGCGTTATACATATCAATAACAACATATCAACAGATTTTTAGTGTATTATTGGAAGTGAGCATTTCCCAGTTACTTTAGTCTAGTTAGTATGAGTAACAATTACAGAGAAGTTAAAGTGGTTGTGACTTCATTCTGAGCACTGTAAATCCATAAGACAATATTTGGATTATAAAGGCATGCATCCATTTAAGAGAATTTTATTACTATTCATTCAAGAAGAAATTACCTTATAAGCACAATTGCTCTTTATTACTCTGGATTCAGCCTTTGGCCTTGTTAAAAATGTTGGTGAGGAATGTTTATTAACAGTGGCAGTATTTCTTTCCTAACACAGAAAGAAAAAAAATAGTGTCTTAGTTATTTTCTTGTAGCAGTGTGCTAAAACATATGTAATCAGGAGCTTATTCAGTTTTTCAGTTTTATACATTTCTCTGGAGAAAAAAAAAGTACAATTTCCACCACATCTCATTTACATAATGTATGTAAAACACCAATTTTCAGTGCAGAAAAAAAGAACAAAACAAGTGTTTCAAAATCTAGTTTACATAATACATGCAAATGTAGTAGTTCTGCTGTTAAACTGGTTCAGCAAAATATTGTGGTATATCAACATTTGAAATCGATAATTCCCAAATCTTAGGAAGAAAGCTTGTAGATTTGTAATGTTCATTGTCACTATTTTTATTTCTTTGTCTAAACGTCTTCATCGTCAGGTTAAACAGTCCATTCTTCTTGGCTTGTTTATGAAAGATGAATGCCATTTCAAATAAAAACTAATCAGTGAGCTACGAGATATTTATTCTCCATGTTTAACTCAAATTGGAAGATACTTTCGTTACAATACAGTGTAAAATCCCTATTGCCACGAGTCAATAACCAGGTCAAACCTAGAGGAAAAGTTCCTTTCCTTCTACCTCTTTGTGAGATCTCAGTCCAACATTAAGCATGCCTGATCATCAGTCAGCAGTACTGCATGATATCTGCACAATGAGCTGAGAGGATCATTGACATGAGCTTTCACATCTTCGAAGAAAGAATTGTTTTGATAGAGGTGTCTGTCCCATCCATCTTATGTACCAAGTGTAGCAACAAGTTCCAGCTTTTTCTATCCATTATGGAAAACAAGAAATCCTTCCTACTTTTATATTTTTCATCTAGAATTCAAACAGAATGAAGCAGGATTATAAATGTTCATCTGTGTTCCAGCAATGAGAGTGGCTAACAGCACATGGGTCATTCTGTAAGACAGTGACACATTTTGATGTGCATCTACATCTATGCCCATACATAGATGCTGTTACGCATGCTTTTTTTGTTCCTTTGGCTATAGAAAGTATTTAATTCTATTTTATAAAATTATATGTGGGTAAAAAATTAACCTTTTCAGAATTGTATTTTAAAACAATACTGTTTTTAGTAAACATTTTGTAATGACATACATCTTTGATTATATGACCATTACTTGAACGTGCAGTTGGTCTGAAGTATTTTTGATGGTAAATTTTTAAATTATTCATTTTTATACTTTCAAGTAAAAAGTATCATTACTCTTCCTTAAAAAAAATCCTCCCTATTGCATTCAAGTGGAAAAAATTCCGGTAGAAAAGTGAAAAAAAATGCTGCCTAGCATGATTGTATATGTTTGATGCCTTCCATGTCTCAGGGCCTATTTAACAGCCACATGATCCACATTACATGGTACAGATTCAATTTAATGTTGTACAAAGCTGCTACTGTGGATTTAACTATCAAAGACCATTACTAGCTGTATCTTCTAAGTGAGTCTCCTAGGCATTACAGTGACTTTATAATTGTAGAATAAACTCAGAAATGATGAGTTCACCTATTTTATGATCACTTTCCTGAGAACATTAGCTTAGTGGAGACTGAGAAGGCAGGAATGCAGTTTTCCAGCCACTTTGTAAGGGATTCTTTTCTTGAGGTTTAAAGTAAGGTGATATTAAGCTGTACATCCACAGGCTAGTTCAGCATCTGTGCTTCCCTGTTATACACCATATAAATGCATTTGTTCATCACTTCTCAAAATTACCATAATGGGAAATAAATAAAATAATGGGAAAAGGTTGTTGGAATTTAGGTCTATTGTGATATAAGTAAATTATATGTTGGGTAAATTGTCCTTTTACGGTTATTTTTTTTCTGCAACCTTCAGCCACTCAAACATCAGATGTAAGTCAATGAAGACCAAATGCCAGTACTAAAATGAAGGCATTTACTGTGAATAATAAAAAAAACAAGTCAATCAGATAAGAAAGCTGATTCAAGCTGATAATTCAAAAAGACTGCCTTTGAAAATAGTCTTGCCCTGGCGAAATGATGCAAGCTTATTTTTAAGAATTTGGACAGTGTTGGCAGCCAGAGTAGCAGAATCTCTTGTATCAATGAGATGATAACTGTGCAGATTCTGTCATCTAGTGTTCATGTGCCTTGTTTCCAACTTTAAGTTTTGTGAAAGCTTTAGTACAACTCCACTAGAGATAGATAAGACTTTTTGTGGGCCATGTATTTGAAGAACCAGGAACCTACAACACTATGTTGGCAGATAAGTAAGAATATTCTTATTATATAACTACTGTAGTTCTTCAGATCACCTGTTGCACTGAAGCTATTTTTGTTTGCTTGGTTAAAGTATGCTGAAAAATATCCTATTTTGAATATGTGATTTCACTGAAAGAAGGAAAATTTTGTATTACTATTGGTCTTAGAAAAGACTTTTCCTCCTGTACTTGTATGTGAATCATCAGACTCCTCCTAAAATTCCATAGCTTGGAACAGAAAATAGTGTTATGGTTTAAGACCTGCTTATTCGGTAATCAATCACTTATTTTTACCTTGAGGAATTTCTTTGAAAAAACAGTTTAATTTAATAAGTTGGTTGCAGTACTCCCAAAGACCTTTGATTTATTAAGAAAAGTAAGAGGGAATTTGCATGGATAGAATAATAACATTCTAAAATTGCAGTATCAGAACTGTAGGTGTGTACTTTATTGAGAGATACTCCAGTGCAAAATCATTATGTCTTTTTCAGGATCTCCTTTTATTAGGTTAGTGTGGGTCATCTCTGATTTAGAAAGTTCTCAAGAGAGGGCTTACTTTTTTACATACTTTCATGCTGCAGAAATGCCATAAAAAAAAAGGAAAATGTATACATCACTTCTAGTTATCACAAATCAAATGGCAATGTTCAAATATAGACTATGTGCAAAAACTACTGATTTTTTAAAAAAAATATTGTATTTATTAATGATTTCTTTACAATATTTAAGAAGTAAGAATTTTCAGAAATAATTTTCAGAGCTGAGAAAGAGAGAAGAATGGAATAGAAGTTTGATGATTTACGTAGGCAAAATTATTTCTTAACTCAAAATTTCACTAAGTTTTAATTTTAAAACATGGAAGACCAAAATTCACTGATTGCTATGGTCTTATTCTTCTCTAATAAACCCAGTAATTGGATAACTTATCTAAATTTTATTTTGATTTCTTATTTTTAAGCAATGAAGCCTAAGGTTTACATAAGGCAGTGCACACACTGGCCAAAGACAGGTTGTTCCATATGTAAACTTCACAATAAAAATCAGTTTTATTAATGGTACAACTCAATCCCCATTTCCCTTTCTCATCCTGCAGGGTTTCTGTTGAAATAAAACCATGGACATTGAATTTTTGTAGAATGCGACGGTGTCTTTCTTCATTAGGTGAGTTAGCTAAGGGCAGAACATCAGCAACTGGTTTTGAAGCTTCAGAAATAAACAGTAATTAATATTAGTGTTAAATCAGATGGCAGCTTTATAAATACAAAGTATTTTGAAAACAGACCATACTTTATCCTCCAGATCTGTCTTCACCTGGGGGGTTTGTTTTCAGCACAGGATAATAATTTTTTTTATGAATTGGTTGGGTTGGTTGGATGAGTCCTTTTTTTTTTTTTTTTTTCCTTTTAGCAGTGGAATGGCTCAGTATAGCGGCAAATAACTAAAACTTGTGAGGTTTTAAGATCTTATTATTAGAGATTAAATATATGTAGATTATGATAAAAAAAAAAAAAAAAAGCATTAGCTGAACTCCAATAACTTCCTAAAAAATATAGGAAAGATAAATTTTTATCCAGAGGAAAAGATGACAACTGAAGACTGAAAAGGGAAAGCTGTCTGTATGATTTTATTTTACAACTTTACTGTATTCCAACTTGAGTATCTTAAGTCAGATTACTTAATAAAAGTGTCCTAATTGTTAGCTCAAGCTGGCACACTTACATGCTTTATCAAGTAGTAATGTTTTTCTGTATCAATCCAACTTATCATATTGATAGCTTACTGGAGTAATGCAAACAATATCGAGCTCAACTTAGGATGAAAGTGAAGAATAGTGCACTGTATATGTTGTGTTAATGAGCAAATGTAATAAAACAGAGCAGAAGGAAAGAATTTTGAATTTGATTGTACTAAATTATGATTTATCACTGAATCATTTTTCCCCCAATTTATTCCTCCCCCTCTATTCCCATAACTAGTGGATATTTTATCAGTGCAATTGATGTTCATCAACTTTTGAGAAAAGTTTTCTGAAAAATTGAAAATCACATCAAATTCAGTCCAAATAAAATATCTGAATTTTCCCTCAGTGACTTGTTTTGAAAAGCTGCTGCTTTTTTTTGTTTTGTCTTGTTTTTTTTTGTAATACAAAATATAAAGAAAGAAGAATGTTTTTTTTTTTCAATGCATATACTTTTTTTTTTTGTTAAATCTTGTCCATTTTTTTTTCTATTGATTTGGTTTAAAATGGAGATTTTTACATAGTTTTTAAATTTTCTTCTTTCATTATTTCTAGTCTATGAATTATTAAAACAAACAAACAGCTTTTCTCATCTTTCTGAAGTAATTTGGTTTATTTGAGATGCAGAATACCATCAACAGTCATCTGAGAATAACTAAAATATCTTGCTTTAGCAGAAATTCTATTATGCTAAATGTCACAGGGTTACCTGCTAGATATTGTTTGCTTGTCTCAGAGTAAATCTTCTCTTCAACAGTAATTCTCCTTCTGATATTGGTTTTGAACAAAGTAAGCTTTGCTGCAAAGGAGGATTTAGCAGATGGGGGCTGTTAGAGATTTTGTTCTTTTCTTTGGTATCAATTTATGCTATAGATTTTTTTTTCTAATGAGCATCTGTTTGACTAACTTTTCTATAAATAAGGATTACATATAAACTATTATTTTAGATGTGTATAGGGAAACTAAAAAACAAACAATGGTCTGATTCTGTATGTTGGATACACAGGGTTTCTTTCAGGTTCAGTCTACCAGGCTACAAATTTCATTATGAGGGACTCAGTGCTATCGTCAGTAGAGGACAATAACATAGGGAAACAATATATATATTATTTTAATTCAAAACTTTAGTTTTAAAACTTGAATTTCATAATTGGGGAAGTTCTACTGTCTGTGTGTGCGCAGTTACATTGAACCAGATGTGTATTTAGGGATACTGCGCAGGCATATACAAGATAACAATTCCAAGTAAGAAAGAGGATTTGGCTACATGTGGGGTGATGTTTACAAGGCCAAAGCTCAGCCAGGGATAGCGTTCTGCTGTTCTTCTTTCCTCACCTGGACATTGTTGGGGTGGTTTTGGTTTTTTTTTTTTTTTTTTTTTTTTAATATTAGGGACCATGTAACAGAGAACTCTAAATATGTTCTGCCATCACAGGGTCTCTGTGGGGTACTAACCCTTGGTACGGGTAACTGTTTGGGGTGATTGTGAAATTAGTGCAGAGGAGAACAGAAGGGGCAGGTGTGATTTAAGGCAGGTTCTGAAGAAGAAAGAAAACTACTTGAGATATAAGTCAGGGTTGCATCGTGTAAGGACAAAGATTTAAATTGGTTTCCCCACATTTCATTGTGCACTTTGAGTATTTCTTCTTTGTTTGAAGGGTAGCAGAGGATGATAGTAATTATGAAAGTGAAGGACGTGCTGGAAAACCTTTTTTTTTTTTTAATACAATGAATCTGTGCAAACAGAAGTCTTTTTTGTGTGTTAACTTTAAAATATTGTAATGGATTGATACAGGAAAAATCAGTTTGCATACTGAGGTTTCCAGAGTACATGTTATTACATTTGCATAAGGCTTCTGATTTCATTACTGCTTATAGCAGTAGGAGTCGGACACACAATAAACATAGTTTGTCACAGTTCTCCATCTCTCACTGAGCTTTTGTTCTGCTTCATGAATTTTAAACCTGCCAGAATCTTTAAAAAATTTCAACAGCAAGAAAAAAGTTATCTGCTATATTAAAAAATATTATCTTTATGAGGTAGTAAAAAATATATAACTTTGACTCTTCCTCAGCTGTGCTGTTTCATCTCTCTTCTGTTTTGTATATATTGAGGTAGAAAAATACTATATGACTTAATTGATGATAACTGCTATTTTTCTATCCTCTTTTCCTACTTTGCAATGTTTTCACTTTTTTTTTTTCTTGTTATTTAATATACAAAGATTTTATAAGTAAAGTTAGTTGTATTGAATTAGAAAGAAAAGATAGGAAAGATTAATAAAATAAAATTTTAGGAATCACACTTTCTCTGGAAGTAGCATATATAAAATTCCAGCTCTATGTTCACATTCTTATTTGTATATACCTTTCTATATTTACACATTTTTATTTATTTTTTAACTGAAGTTGTTCTAACATGTCGGTAATGTTTCATAGGGCCTACAGCATTGTCAGCATTGTATATCTTTTCGAAATGTTGTAAATCTAGGCAATCAATACATTCTTGGCTTATGAAATCGACATCTAGTAACAAGAAGAAAGACCTTGCCACTGAAATCAATAAACACACACTGAAAAGCTTTTCCTGTGAAAAGTTTGTGCTGATCTTATGGCATAGATGAGACCTTGTTGATCACAGGTTCATCTAAAACTTTTTTTTTCTGAAGCAAATACTGCATGATGCCTCTCCTGTGATCTCACTCCCAGACAGTCCTGTTAGACACAAAGCCTTTCTGATGAAATGCCTACAAAGAGAACATCACAAGGATTCAGCACATGTAAGCTCTCAGATGTACGAGGTTATGGAGAACTAATTTGTTCTGTCGTTTATATAAGGCGTAGTTCACAGAAGACTAATTACTGTTGCTTTCTTTTTTTTTTACTGCCAAGGTTTTTGTTAGATTTCAAAGTTTCAGTGTATTAGAAAGGTGCGTCCTTGGCTGTAAAACATGGAACAGAATTAATCACAGGGTCCACCCTCAGGTATAGTAATGTTTGGCAGGACTGATTTGCAAAAGTGTTTGACCTGGGACAAAGCTCTGTAGCTCTCAGATGGGGACGAAGGTGATGATCAGTGCCTGCTCCGCAGAAGAGGCTGAGTGGGTAGTGCTAAGACAGAATGTGTCCCCATCGGTTAGCAGAGAATTGTTGTGCGGGACAAATCACCTTTCCAGCAAACAGGCTGCTGTTGCTGAATCACTGAGCTGAGATGGACAGAAAGATGACAGAGAAATGGCACAGTTTATAGAAAAAGAGCTCCGTGGGTTTCTTAAAATGAAGAAAAATGTGAAAAGCTTGCAGTGGAAAAGAAGTTATTCCAAGCCTTATGGAATTGCTGAAAAATGTTTTTAGGGACAATGTTGTGTATGTTGAAGGAAATTATGAGATATGTCTTACATATCCTTTGTAATGCTTTTCATATTTCCTCTCAGTGTTCACTGCACATCACTATTTCACTATTCCAGTTTGTCTTTGAAATGTATTCTATCGTGTATAGAATGTATAGGATAGTATAGGACAAGGTTTGTTAATTGAAGACAAAATCTTGATATGCATTTGGATAGTGACACGTGAGCATATGCAATGCAAATTTAAGTTCCTTCTGATCATGTAAATGAGCTACAGAGTTTGTATGATATAGGTGAATATTTATGAGGCGCAAAAGCAATCTCTTCGTACTTCCTCTTCTGTGTGAGTTCTCAACAGAAGAATTTTGATGGTGCAAATAAAGCTATGTTGTAGCATTTCTTTTCCAAATTTGAAAAATATTTGTCTCAGATGTGATAACTCTTGATAATACTGGGTCCTATAAGGTTTTGACTAACTTTTCTTTCTAAAACCCTCCTACATGTAACTATTTCATAACTAGGAATAGGCTGGAGAAATTAATTGTCCCAGATCAGAATCAGAATTAATTCAGTAATATTTTTCTATCAGTTTGGCAGAATATGTGAGGCATCAAAGGGTCTGGGCAGCAGATTTTTTAGTGGTGTATGTTTTATTTATTTATTTATTTATTTTGAGGTTGCTCTGTGCAATAAAAAAAGATTTAGTTCTTTGAATGGCAGGAACTGTAGTATCAGCATGTTAGGTGAATGGCAACTTCACAATAGTTGGAAAGTGTTTGACAAATGGTTTTCAGTAAATAATTTTTTTTCCAATGTCATTTGGAATTTGTCCAGAGTCTAGTGTAAAAGCAATGTATATATGCATATTTGTTTTAATTATTTTTAGAAGAGATTATTCTAAGGGGTGACTGCACAACACTGAAATACGATTTTGTTGTTTGAGCTTTTCTCACAAGAAGAATTTATATCTGAAGCTACTATCTGTAAGTTATACCTACCTGAGGAAAACACAGTCTTGTTAAGAATGTACTTCAGGTCATATCTTGTCACTGAAACACAACTGAAGCTAATATTTATCTGTCAGTGTCAAGGGAAGGAAAACCCTGTTGTTTACTGATCTTCAAAAAGAGATTTATTTTAAAGCCAAAACAGAGTGAAAACTTAAGAGATGGCAAAAATATGCACCTTTCAGTTTATCTGTAGATATTAATATATTTTTAAGCCTGAACATTTTTTGAGGGCACCTGAAATTATATATTTATAATTTTGAAAGTGTTCAAGACATTTAACTACAAAATGAAAAGACTTAGCGAAAACAATTATTCCTATTATCACAAAAAACATTTGCTTGTTTTGTTTTCCAAAGTTTTGTCGTCTGTAGAAGTGATTATGCACATTATGTTTGCCATTATCATTTTGAAGCATGAATAAATGTCACGTTACACTACTAGACCAAGGACAAGCTATGCCCTTAATATGTAACATGTGTTCTTGTTCATGCTTTGCAGTTTGTCTTATATGTCTTATCATCCCACTGCTAGAGAATAGTGTTGAGTTATTGCTGGCATCTATATTATATTTAAGAATTAGACTTGCACAGATTCATTTCTTTTTCATGACATTTTATCTTCCAGACTTGTGCAAATAAATCATGGAACATTTTTTCCCAGCATAAGGTCACTGCAAGTGATTTTTATCTTGTTTTTTAAATATTAAACAGCGGTAGTCTTCATCTCTTCTGATTTCTTGACACGGCATAGTGAAACATCTGTTGCTTAAAGCTTTGAAGAGTAGTTGATAAGTGCTTGTTTGTTGAAATACATTATTTACCAACTGAGGACTTATCCTGCTTGGGAAATACTCTGACCCAACACTTATAAAAATATCATAAACTTTGGATAAGGACATTAATTCACTCCATTAAATTCCTGATTTTGCTTTGTCTGATACTACAGATTAAATTTTTTTTTTCATGTGAACCCACAGAATTATCTATTCATTCATCCTTTCCCGGCTATTCATCCTTTCTGCCTCTTGGTTGATTCAGCTGTTGAGCAGCTGAGTGGAGGAAAGTTATTGTGAGAGATGCCACAGCCCTTCAGCCTGAGAATTTTTCCATTGATGCTCCCAAACTAGTCCTTTCCCATGATGACTTAGTCTTAATATTCTAAGGATAGTAAACATAGCTGCACAGTGTACTTGGGATTATATAACATGTCTAGGAGGTTGTTATTTTTTTCTGACCGCTGTTTTTTTCTGTTCTTTTTTTCTTTATTTTTAATATGACTGCTCTGTCTTTTGTCTCAGCAAAAAGAGAGACTATGATCTTTGATGATGCGTTTTTTAAAGTACAGAGTACTTTCATCACTTTCCATATGACTGTTTGCCTTTCAGTTCAGGAATAAAGAAAACTCAACACTGTCAACTGCTCAGGCAATGGAAAAGAATTGAGATCCCTGAAACAACAAAAAGAGATGCTCAGCAGAAATAAGTGACCTAATGCTACTAAAAATTTGCTGATATCATTCTTTTGATTACTAGCAAGCTTCATGTACAATTAAACAAGGACTTTTTAAATTCTTCTGTAGAATTACTTTTCCTTACTATATTGCATATGTATTCTAGTTAAATTCCACTTTTAAATTTAATTATAGCTATTATGACATAAGGTTCTCTTTCGTTTGCATGTTTCAATTGTGCTAGCCTTATGTGCAGTTTCAGATTAGTTATGATACATGCCTAGATTCCATCTCTAAAATGTTTATGTTCAGCAGATTCCTTCTGCACTTTTCCCTCACAGACTCCTATTCATTTCTTCCCACAAAGAGAAGAAATTCCACATTCTGCATTCCTATTCATTTCTTCTGCATTATGCTACATCAGCTTTTTGTAACTAGTAACACTTGAAATTCTGCAAAATAATCTGTACTCATTTGAGGTCAACTATAAATCATTGTTTAAAAATAATATATATATATATTTTCCTTTTGTGGTTCCAAGTGCAATATCAACTTTGAGACAATATTTTCAATAGAAACATCTCTAAATATATTAAAGATGGCTCATTTAGAAGTCGTTGCTTATGACTTCTTGCTCTTTTTGGTGGAGTTTTCTATTATCTTTATAATATACTCAAAGTATATTATTTTATAGCAGATAATTCAGATTTTTCTACCTAAAATGTATTGTGCAGGAATGGGATGGCAATATTATTATATCAAAAGGTCATTAGAAAGCAATGAACATGCAAATCTAATTCCTTTTCATCTTGAATTCATCTGACCTGGGGCAGGGAGAGAGGCATAACCATCCTTTGGTACTGACTAAATCAAAGACATTTCCATATACAAGTGAGGTTCCCAATATACAAAGAATTTCTTTAATGCTGGCTTGTCATTAACATAGGAATGAAGATTATTTACAATCACATTTCCTTTATTTCTCTCATCTGTCTCTGTGCAAGTCTATTCACTGGCACTGTTAAAGCCTGCTGGGGGTTGATTGTGGCTTAATGTTACCAAATACTTGACAGAAACAATAGGCTAAGGTAAACTCATCTTTCTCCTGCTAACTTAATTTCTACTTATCTGCTATTGTTTTGTTAATTTTACTCCTACTGCAAGACTGTTGAGCCACCCTGCACTCAAGGTTTCCATTTCCCATTTGGAGCACTCTGTCTCTAACTGACTTTTTGCTTCCCTCTCCATTGTAGAATAAAGGTCTAAGGATGAACTGCACATTAAAAAGTGATTTCTAAAGGATCTCATCCCCATACAATTTTTGAAGGCAACCTTAAAAGCCTAGTAAGAGCAACCAGCACATTTTTTTCATTGGACACTAAAATATTTCCTGTGTCCTTTAATTACTTGCTAATAGGGTATTTACAAAGGGTCAAATGATTTACATATAAATTAAAGCAGAAGATATTTCTTCTGATGGGAGAGGTAAAAACAATTTTAGAAACTCAGGGAAAATCAAGGCTGGTACTGAGAAATCTGTAGCCTTGGGCTAATAGACATCTTTTGAATTTAAACAATTATTGATTTATTTCAGCCATCAATGGAAGCACAGCAGTAGACAACAGTTTTGATTCACTTGTGATCTGTGACACAGATAATTGTCATATCAAGTTTCTGTCAGGTTCATAGAATATAACTGAATTCTCTGTTTGAAAGATATTCAGTTTGAAGATTAGAGGGAATGCCTGTTTGCATAACCACATCCATGTAAGGGAATCAGCCCTGAGGTTCTGTCACAGAGTAGGAATAACAGCATCTTCATGAAACTATTTTGAAGCAATAGAGAAACTTCCTGAAGTGCATTTTTGCTAGACAAAGATAAAGTAAAATGTTAATGTTCAAAACGCTAATTTGTTATCTTGACTTTCTTGGCTAGAAACTCCTTCTCTATACATGATTTACTACAAATTGGTTATTGTATCATTTGTTTAAAAATCCTGAAATAGAAAATAATAGAAATTGCAAGTAGTAGATTTATAAGTAAAGAATTAACTGTATATCACATAATTCCTGCAGAGCATCTGTCGAGTTAATTTGGCATAGCACTAGGTAACAGTCTAAGTAAACTAACTGTCACCAGTTCAGACTTCTACAAAATGATCCCTTTGCCTCTTTCTGGATAAAGCTTTATGTGACGACCCTTGCCCCAGCCAACCCAGGTACTATTTTTTCCCCCACTTCATGATAATTTCAGAATTTGGGAAGTTTAATTTAACACTAAATCTTTTTGTTTGTAAACCTTTTATTTAAAAAAAAATTACATTGGTTTTGAAAATCTGTTTTACGTGTCATTCTTAAAAATCATGTCTGATTATCATATCATATTGTAATTAGAATTATAATAAAAGTACTGTGTGTTACTGGTAGGATTACTTATGGGCAGTTTTGACTGTGAAAAATTAACACATAGAGATTGTACTTTCACTAGTTTGCTTTAGAGAAAAATTTTCTTTTTTTTTTTTAAATCTCTTTTTGTGAGGAAAGATATATATACACGTATATTTGGCCCCTTGTTTTCATAATCCATGAAGCAACCATACATGAATCCATAAAAGAGAAGGAAAACACTTTAAGAGTGGGCTTCTTAGTGTCCTATCAGAAATGAAGGGACACACATAGAAGCTAGATAAGATAAAAGATCTGAAACAAAATACTGAGTCAATAAAGTCTGAGATTATGCCATCCTACCACATTTTTGAGAAGCAGATATGAATCACTGCAGGTTCAGACCCCCCAAAAACTTCATCACAATCTGTGCTTGATGCAGAGCACGTATTCTACTGACTTCAGTTGGGTAACATTAACTACACCTACAGTCATTTCTCATTTATATTTGGTAAATCTTGAGAAAACTATAGATGAGTTATATCAAGCAAACTTTTGCTTGTAAGAAAAATAAATTCTGTTCCTGTGGAAAAATGCAGAGGAAATTTCCACAGCAGACATCCTTTATATTCCTTTCTCCCACTCTGAATTTTTTTTTCACTTATGGGAAACCATGTGGTTTGGAGTATATAGACCTCAAAGAATAAAGGCCTGAGTACCACTTGAGGTTCATGAAAGAGGTTATATAGGACTCTAAGGCATTTAAGATAAATGAATATTATGAAAATTATGTAATACGTGCACTTTTCAGTTTACCCATGTTAGGAAATCTTGTTGTAAACCAAAAATAAATAGCTTCTAAGGAAAATGAAGAGTGAAAAGACTCTGTGTCTCCATCAGGAGAGTTTAAAGACTTACTGAAATTATTCTTTAATGTTAAAAAAGAACACTCAGGAGACAAGCAGGTCTTCACTCTTTTTAATACTTCACTAATCATTGTGCAACTGGCATTTGGGATTGATCTCCTCTTAAAGTAAATGAATAGCCTAATATCTAATTGGATAGAGCTGTACACTATTTAGGTTTATTTTTAGAATCCAAGTGAATAACAAGAAATTTCAGATACATTGGAACCCTTAACAGGACGACATGAACTCACTAAAATCATCTCAAAAATTGTGAATTACATGGTACATTGAATAGCAAATTACCTCTATAACTCATCTTTCATTCAACTTCACTGATGTCAGTGAATCTGAAGTGCTCACAGAAGATAGTGCAGTTTAACCCCTTTGCAATAATATGTTTAAAACTCGGGGGTTTTCTTTGAGTCTAAAGAATCCTTAAGCAGGCTACTGATCCTCTACATCAGATAATGTGGTGGTTGACCTTGAAGATTTTTGAGGCATGGGACAGGAAAGCAAGAAATCTCATTAAATTATCACTGTTTTATTTCCTCCTCTATGAGCTTCTCCCTTACACAATCTGAAGGCCTGCACTGTCTAATCTGTATCTTTCTACAGCAGTTCCTAGGACTGCACCATCACTTTGGTTCCCCTTTCTTTAGAATAATGTATGAATTGATCTCTTTCACACACTGTTCTTTACTGATTTTATATTTCACTACATCAGTATTTTAGTCTTCACTTATTTTCAAGAGAGTGTCTATCAGCTGAAATGGATGTGAGGTCAAGAATTTAAGTGTTTTGGTTTTTTTTTAAGCTGTCAGAAATGAAAATCATACATGACGGTATGTGGAGTTAACTCTGACATTTTATCACAGATAAGATAATGAGATGATGGGCTATTTACAGCAGTATGATTGGTCTGTCAGTATTTCAATAAAATCTTTCCTATAAAAATGCTGACTGATGATACTAGCTCTCTTTGTTCTTGTCACAAACTGCAGAATCAGCTGACAGCATCATATTAGTTCTTCATGAAACTGTTTAAGGAGAAGGATACAAAAACTTGCTAATTCAGGATAATAATAAAAAAAAATACAGTTCAAGTTGTTCATAAAAGTCCTAGTTAAAAAAATATGATCATAGCCTCAGGCAAACCAAAACTTCCTGACTGTGGTAGTGCCTGGAAATTCCTTCTAGCAGCCTGAGAGGGCTGGGCTCTCCTGCAGAAGCCTGAAAAAAGAGACCATTTTACAGTTCACCCAGACCTTTCAGACTATTTTTTGAATGTTTTAAACAACAACAACAAAATTGTTTCTGTTTTAGTGCTGCAAAAATCATAGAAAGGGGGCTTTCTAGTCAAGAAGGCAAAATGACACTTGATAGCATACATGGTCTAGTAGGGAGATTTGCTTGTTAACTTTCAGGTTTTTGTTTAGGAACACAGAGTAAAACAAAGCACTGAAAGAATGGCTCGATTTCCAGGTGGAAACTCATAATGAGAGATATCTCTCACTCTTCAGTACTAGGACTGGCATCATTTATCATTTTTGTCAGTGACATGGACAGTGGGATTGAATGCACCCTCAACAAGTTTGTGGATGACATCAAAATGTGTGCACAGTAGAGAAAGGAATGCCATCCAGAGAGACCATGACAGGCTTGAGATTGGTCCATGTAAACCTCATGAAGTTCAATAATGACAAGAGCAAGGACCTGCAGCTGAGTTAGGTGAATCCCAAACATGATTACAGGCTATGTGATGAGTGGATAGAAAGCAGCTATTTGGAGACGCGGCTACTGGTGACAAAAGCCTGAATCTGAACCAGCAATGTGTGTTTGCAGAATAGAAAGCCAACTGTATCCTGGGCGATATTAAAAGAATAGTGAAGCAGCTTCTTTTGTTCTGCTCTCCCTCTCCTTTTGTGAGAGCTGTGGGGCCACCAGCAAAAGAGAGACATGCACCTGTCATAGTGGGTCCTGATGAGACCTACAGAAATGATGGGGAGGGACTCTTATCAGAGAATGTAGTGTCAGGTTTTAAATGAAAAGAGGATAGTTCTAGTTCGGATGTTAGCAGGAAATTCTTTACTACACATGTGGTGAGACGCGGGAACCTGTTGCTCAGAGAAGTTGTGGATGCCCTATCCCCGGAAATGTTCAAGGCAAGACTCGAGGCTTTTGGGAACTTGATCTAGTGGGAGGTGTTGATGTCCACAGTGGGAGGGAGGGGAGGGGTGAGGGGGAACTTGAGGATCTTTAAGGTCCCTTCCAATCCAAACTATACTTTGATTCTATAAAAATATGAAAATGATTTCAAGCCTTTCAGAGGTCTACTAATTCTCTAACCAGCATAATCAAGTTTCAGTATAGGAATTAAAGAAAGGCAGGATTCTAAACAGCATGAGGAATCTGAGTATTTCCTTATTCAATGATTGTTCTTCTTTTAAAAGGGAATATACATTTGAAGAAGACCTGCCAACCCACAGTTAAAAGGAACTAAAATGAACTTTATGCACTAAAATAAAGTTTTTAACTGACTCCTTTCTAAAATGCAGAGGACAAAAGTATGTTTCCACTGCTCAATAGGTATAAATAGTAGCTTATCTCTGTGATTTATCTGTTCTGGAGGAGAAAATAAATAACTCTTGTGTCAACATTACCCAGGAGTTATTCTGTTTGTTTTTTTTTTGCTCAGAGGTGAAGATAAATGTCATCACAGAGATCATTAACCACATAAAGTACAAAGGAAATCAAATAGTATGGATGTGGATAGATGTTATTTTATTGAGTTACTGATGACCTTTAAGTGGGGATGTTAGTATTGTGGGAATCATATTTTCTTCATCAACTTCTCGTTTGCTTGTTTGTTAAGTAGCATTTGGGCTTTCTGACAATTATTTTAGTATTACTTACTATAAAGCATATTTTTCCTCAGAGACCCTAAAAAAGTCACCAAATATTTATCAAGAATTTAACTGCATAGCATCAGGATTTTCAGTATTCATGTTATCTCAGCTGAAGAAATTGTTTCCATTTAAGAAAGGTCATTTAAGCACAAGCATACTGGAGCCCACTGTACATGATTGAAGTGCTATTTGGATCTGGATTTATTGTAAGAATAAATAATGGCAAATTATTTTTCTCTCTGCCTCTCCTTCAAAATGATTTGGTCTTGTCCACGATACTTGAACGTCAAAAATCATTTGCAAGTCATGGTCTTTCCACCGTAATATGTAAATAAACTATAATAAAATTTGTATTTCCTTGCTATTATGCTTGAATAACACTAAAACTTAATTACTTCTTTCCAGTAAATTTTCATAAATTGCATTTAAGGGAAGTACAGCACATCTGAAATTCAAGATGATAAACCACTGCAAAGTCATTATAAAATATTATGAATTTGTGATAGTGAATAGAAATTGGTTAAGCTGTCAGTCACAATTAATGGAGTTCCCTTCAAAGCAGTTTAAGTTTGTTTAGCTTAAAATGTTAGCAGTCTAAGTTTATTTTAGCTTCTTAGGCACAACGAAAGTAGATCTGAATGAAGTCTGTTTTCACTTATGTTGTAAGAGTTACAGATAATAATAGAATAAAGTTATTCAGAACAAAGAATATTTATCAAATATTGGAATTCTCTAAACTGAAACTAAGAAAGTACTACTTATGTTGTGAGTGGGGAGGAAATAGGAACTGTGCTATATAACAGAACATCTATTCTGAGAAAAAAAAAACAACTGCAGAATTTAAAGAGCTCATCATGTGACTGTGAAAGACCCTTATGTTTGAAATGTGGGAGATACTGACTTTGAGAGTTGAATCTAAGTTTAAACAAGAACAAGCAGTTTTTTCTAGTGTTATACGAACATAGATTTTGCTCTCTGCTTAATTTAAAACCGTGAAAAGGATTAAAAGCTATAAAATCCCAGTATAGTCAAAGAAGAAAGGAAAACAAGCTCAATTATAGAGATGATTAATTATGTAGACCCAAGAGTTCCTCAAAAAAATGACAGCAAGAATGTAATCAAAATTATTTTAGTGCAGAACAAGGAGAGAATGTGAATTAAGTGAATAAGAAATCAATTTAAATAGACCAAGAGCTCTATATTGAGTTCAGATGTAAGAAAATATTAGAAAACATAAATCAGGTCAGATGACAAAGAATGAATGTAAAGAATAAAAGAAATAAAAAAGTAGAAACAAAATCTGAAAGCTCAAACTGAAATGTAACTAATAAAAGATATCAGGCAAGCCAAGAAATGTTTATGTTAACACCAAGATGAGGATTAAGGAGCTGCTTTGCTGCTTAGCCATAAGTGAAAGCTGACACTGGAAGCTCTAAAATGTCTCATATCTTTTGGATCAGTTCTTCTATAAATAGAACCCACTGAATTATTGCAGAAAAGAGTCAGAATCTTACCCTGAAATAGAAGAATATCAGGTGAGAGGTTTACAGGAATGAAATGTTTTTGGATTGGCTGGGTCTAGAAAACTTCATCCTAAAGTACTTAAGGAATAGATTGAAGAGATCTGGAACAGCTATTAACATGACACCCTGGACAAATGAGAGAGAGCAGAAAAAAAAGAAAAACGGAGAATGTAATTTATGTCTTTAAAAAGGGAGTGGATGATATTTAGTTTGCCTTTCAGTTACTGGGAAAATTCTATCCCCCCTCAAAATTCTTGGGAATGAAGTAATTGTATGTACTTGAAAGGTGATGAGAAGATTTTTAACAAGCACATAGGAGGCTATTGATAAATTCAATTTTCCTTTCTGACAGGATAAGGACTGGTCTATTTAAGAGAAAAACAGCAGCTGATGAGTATATTTGCAGTAGTGAGTATTTAGTTTTTACTATTTGAAATTATACCTTCATAATAGAGGAAGGAAATAGATGAAACTATCGTGGTAAAACGAGTAAGAAAATCTTACTTCAGAGAGAAGTTATCAATAACTCATTCCAGAAGAAAGTACTCTGTAAAATTTCTCAGAAACATATCCTTGGTCTGATTTTGCTCAGTATTTTCAGTAGCCACTTACCAGTTCTGTAAATGACTCAAAGTCAAGAGGGATTGCAAATACTCTAGAAGACACAAAGTTTGAAATAACAATGATAAATTACAGACAGGAAAAAAACATGGAAAAATGCAATGTTGTAGAAAATAATACATTTAATGAGTTAACTGTTAATGTTCAAAAAAAGACTGTCTTCTGGGACATGTGAAAAGGAGTGTTGTCTGTGTACATGCAAAATATGTATGCAAATTTTTCCATCCAGAATACTGATTTTGAGTTCCTAACTTAAAGAAAGATACATGGACAAATTGAAGAACCTCTGGAGAAGAAAAGCCAGAGTGAGCAAAGTTACAGAAAATATGGCAAATTAAGGATAGGAAGTTTTGAAGAGAAAGGAGACAGCTGTTCTATCACAGCCATCTTCAAATACCTAAAAGACTACTGTAAAAAAATGAGAAAAAAATGGTATGTTTTCTCTGCTAATGGATGATGGTAAAAGAAGTAGTTGCTTTGAAAAGCAACAAGAAAGACCTAAAGAGAGCTTCAAGAAGAGCTTTCTAAGCAGATAATTAAATTCTGAAATAGAAAGAAGTTGCACACACGTTTTAAAGACAGATATGCCAGATAAACCTTTCAGGATTAATAAAAATTGTTATGACTTCTGTATACTTCTGCTGAATCACGGCCTGAACCTCTGATTAATCACCTGAGGTGAGCAATGAGTCAGCCACGGGAGCACAGGTGAAGGCAATTCACCTGTGCTGCAGGAAGGGGTGGAGCCTGGCTCCACCTCTCCTAGACCCATTTAAGAGCTGACTGCTAGTGGGGAAGGATCTCTTCTGGAGATCCATTCCACTGGAGTTTCCTATGTGAACCCTGGATAGGGCAAGTGTCCTTTTCTGCTCTAGTATAATAATTACATAAGCTAAGCTCTCGAATATACTATATCATTTGTATATTCATTGATTGTACAACTTCTCTTTAGCACAAGGATGGATGACACTTATAGGTTAATTCTATCCTCATTTTTTTGTTACTTTCCATATCCTGGAAAGACGAGAGAAAAATCAACAGCTTGTGTCAATTGTGTTTAGTGAGACAAAAAAGCAATAGAACACTCCTCAAATATCATCCAGATAGTGTTGAAATGAATATTTTTCCATGTCTGGATTTTTGTTTATGGTATGGAATTGCATAGATCAAATGAAGATGAATCCAAAAGTTATTTTGTAGACTGTATTTACTACTGTTATTTTCCATTGTAACATATAGAAATACAATAAAAATATTTTCTACATTGCTAATATTGTTTTAAGCATAGACGTTAGTTCCTCATCTAAACCTTAATGTATCAGTGGTTAAAATGAGGTCTGTGATCTTCAGCCAAAACAAAACATAAATGATTATTAATCATCTAACATAATAAACATAGAATCATAGAATCATTACAGTAGGAAAACACACTAAGATCATCTAGTCCAATCACCACTATTCCACTAACCCATGTCACTCAATACAGAATCATGGAATCAAACAATATAAATTTGGTCTTCATTACTCCTTTCTGGTTTCTCCTTAAACTGAAATAATAAAGGTTTTGTTCAACTTGTTCACCTGATAGATATTACCAATGCTCTGTATCAACATTGTTCCTCAGATTTCATTAGGACTAACAATTTACAGTAGTATGAGTCGTATAAAAAATCAGGCCTTGTGGTGCTCAGTATCGTTTATCTTTTGCAAAGGCAAATGAGCGCTTTTCTGAGCCACTACCAAATATTAGTCAAGGTATACGCTTTAGTTATTCAAAGAGTGATTAAGCATATTTGTTTATCATTTGAAATTTGGCAAGTACTAGTGCTTTTGCTAATGACGTTTTCCAGGTTTAGCAATATTGTCACGTTCTTTTCATTTATTTATATTGAGGCTCGTCTTTGTATGTTTGCATTTCTGGTTTTAAAAGTGTAACAACATTTTGGCCCTGAAAATTTTCTTCTAGAATGTTCAGTAAGCTTGATCCCAATTTAATGTTTCTGTGTGTAAATCCTATATTTATTAAATTCATATGTAAACCATATGCAAATACAGTCTTATCAAGCTAGTCATATGGAAAATTTCAAAAGAGTTTCTAGTATTAAAGTTCAGAATCGTAAAAGAGGATTAGCACATTTGATTGTTAACTGCACATCCATAAAACACAGTGTAATCTCCTTATTTTTAATACTTACATCTTTATTTCCTATATTTTAACTATATTTTCCTTTTCCTGTTTTTAACAGTATAGCGTTCTTTTTTTTATGACGCTGTTTACAATCTGGAAAACAGTGGAAAGACAATAAACACATTGAAAGGAAGAGTTAATAAAAGAAATAAAATTTGGAAGAAAAACAAAGGCTGCTGTGATTTGGAAACCTTTGACAATTATATCTAACCATCAGAATCATAGGTAGAGATATGAATGAGGTGGTGAATAAGAAATTATGTATATTTTTTTTCCTCTGAATTTTAAAATAAACTGAATACTTGGCCACAGAAATACTAGAAATCAAGCAATTTTTCTCAATATTTCAGAGGTCAGGGGAAACTTCATTGCAATTTTTTATGATAAAATGACTGACTTATCTATTTACTCATCTCCTCCATCTGCCAGAATTTTCCTTTTCGTACTTTACATACTAAGAACATAAGCTATGTTCAATAGTCAGTTAAGTATAAATAAATGCACTGAGTAGGAATGGCAGCCAAACTATCCTTTTATTGTGTAAATTTAAGTGTTTCACTCAGTGTCAGTAGTTGATTATATGTTTTGAAAACACATCATATTTAGTAATATTTAATTTCATGTTGTACCAAAGATCCAATACTGAGCAACTTCAAAATAAATTTGATATAAAGCTTATGTACAGTTCTTGGAATTCTTCCAGACTTCAGAATGCAGAATGCCAGACATATGTTAAACCACCCTCATCCATGCTCACATTCTTTCCCCCTTGGGTACTCTTCCCCCTAAAAAAATCCAACTAAGCAACCAACCAACCAAACAAAAACCCCAAACAAACAAAACAAACCCAAAGCAATCCTATATTTCTCAATGTACATCTGTCCATGACTTGATTCGGAATAGAGTGGGTGGAATTTGATAGCTTTTGTGGAATAAACTACAGGAGTGTCTCAAAAGGTTTTTGGATGTCAGCTGAAGGAATTTCTATGCACATCACTTTGCATTGCAGCAGATGATGTTACTAGTAGCATCAAACAATCGTGATGTGGTCCTCTATTGTCATGGTACTTGCACTGCCACATGGCACCAGACCAAGACCGGACCATTGATGAGATTCAAGTGTATGTTTGGAACAGATATCACTGTGCAACACCGGGAATGATGTGATAACCACTATATAAAGGAAGGAGGAACACAAGCACACAACACATATATAAATAAGTAGAGACTGAATTACAGAAAGTTTTTACAGTCAAGGAACCAGAATATTTTTAATCAATCACTTACTATCAGATCTGAATATGCCTCTTTTATATCCCTATGAAAGAATGTTGGAGATTAGTGTTAGCACATGTTTTTTTTTCCTCCCCTTCCATCCTGCTTTCTTGTCAACTCCTTTTTTTTCCGATCTGAACAAGAATAAAAATAATTTTTTTCTAGTAAGTTGATCTCAGCAATAGCCATGTATATTGATATACTATCACTGGGGATGAATTAGATGGGAAAGTACTACACATATTATGTGCTTACTGCATATCTTATTAACATACTCTACTGCTTTCAGTATGGTAAGTGTTAGTGGGTCTAACATTTACCTGCATCTCATCTGTTGTTTGATTTGTTTTCATAACAACGTCATTGGAAAAACGTTCCGTGCATGAATATTTCTCTAGGGGTTCTGATTTCTCTTTTTAACATGTTTTATTTACATACACCACTACCTATATTTTCATAACTTAAATAGCAATATTTATATCTTTGTACACTTTATTTTTGTGACAGTTGGTAAGTGAATGTGACTGTATCAGTATGATCCCCCTTTCTTTACTTAAAGCATATAATGTGTTCCAGAAATTCTTCTCTTCATTACACTGCATATCACACGGAAATGTGTGAAGAAATGTGCCTGTGAATATTGATGAAGTCATTCTAGAGTTAACAGCTTCAAAAAAAATAAATGCAGTAAAAATACTCATACCTTTTAAAGCATTCTATTAATGTTTTGAAGATGTTTTTTCCGTGATCCCGTTTCAGCAGAAAATACACCTCATCATCTCATATTAAAGAATTCTTTCCTAATGTCTAGTGTCTTAAATTTATCATCTTTTCATTTAAAACTGTTATCCTTTGCTTTATCACCATACTACTTGATAAAGTGTCTCCCCCTACATTTCTTACAGACCTCCTTTATGTTTTGGAAGGCTGCTATAAGGTCTCCTCAGAGCTTTCTCTTTTCTAGGCTAAACAACACCAACTCTCTTAGAATGCCTTCATAGGAGCACCTTCATAGAGGAGGTGCTTAGGCCCTCTGATCATCCTCATGGCCCTCCCCTGGACCCACTTTAATGAGTGAATGTCTCTCTTGTGCTGGTGGCCCCACAGCTGAACACAGTACTCCAGGTGAGGTATCTGTCTACGGTTTACGGGCTGGTTCAGTCCGGTTCCGTGACTGGAAGGGCGGAGGGATCCGCGGATCTGCGCCCCCAGAAAAGGAAAATAGGGGACCCCGAAATAATTGAAAACAGCGGCAACAATCTGAGGTGAAACAAACTAATTTACTAAATATAGTATCAGCAGAATATAAGGAGAGAGAGAGAGTGTGTGAAATTGAAGGTGGATCAGCCTCACCACAACGCTGAGATGAGAAGTGCAGTTCAGTTGAGCCGATGAAGAAGCACAGGCAGAGAAACGCAGACGGAGAAGTGCAGGCAGAGAAGCGCAAGCGAAGAAGCGCAGGCAAAGAAGAGAACATCAGGTGACCTTGCTGGGAGTTATATCTCCTCGCTGACCGCAAAGTCTCCTGGGGAAATGTAGCTCTTCTTCTCCTCCGGACAGGCACCCGGAACTTGAGCATTAGCAGTCAAACCCCCAGTGCATTACATGATGTTATAATGTGGAATACTGATAACCAAAAATCATGAAACCATGACAGTATCTCATATGAATAGAGAGGGAGAATCACCTTTCCTAAGCAGCTGTTCATGCTTTTTTTTCATACAGCCAATGATACAGTTGACTTTCTGGGCTGCAAGTACACATTGCTGGTCATGTTGATTTTCTCATCAACCAAAACCCCAAATCTTTCTCTCTCAGAGCTGCCCTCAAAGTATTCTCTTCCCAGCCTGCATTTGTCCTTGGGATTGCTCCAACCCATGTGCAGGACACTGCACTTGGCCTTGTGGAACTTTAGGAGGTTCATACAGGTCCAACAACGTTGCCACACTGTTTTACAAGTCCATCAATTTTTTTAGGCGTGTTTTGAGCTGTTCCTTACTTTCTGTCTCACTGAAAAGCTAGAAATAGATGTTTGGGAATCACAGTGTTCTGCTTTTGAATTGACAAAAGATGAATATTCTCTAAACTAAGTTCTATGTTGCATTTTATGGAGATGACATACACAGGCCATATGAGTATTGTTATTTGTCAGTAGCTCCGTGTATGTATTTTAAAGAATTTGAACAGCATTCAAAAATAGTTTAGACTTTTCAGGTATAGGTACTTTAAAAAAAATAAGTCTTATCCTATTCCATTATTTTAATAAAAACTTACTGAAAATCCAACTCTTCTTTTTATAGTATAAAATTTTGTGATGAAGTGTTTATTATTGTAATAATTCTTCTAGTAAGGACTTGATTCTCTGTTGCATACAATTCAGCATGCTAACATACAGACCTGAAAACAGAATTATATTTTAGTGCCTGTTCATTGAAATGCCCTAAATAGATCTTGAAAGCAATGGCATTTGAGAATGGAGTTGGCTGTCAGGCTCCAAAGGAAAATAATATAGTACTTTTGATTTCAGCAGAGTTCTCCTGTTTTTATTCTCTCCGAGGGTACAGTACCAGTTTCTTGTGTAGTAGGTACTAAGTTCTTCTATTGAATCTTCGTTTCATTTTTAAAAAGCCAGAAAGTCATGTATATCATTTAAAGTTTCTAAAATTGTCTCCTAAAAAAGCAATGCTTTTGGCAGCCCAGAATTAGTTTCTGGGTATAGTTTAATTAAGTCTAGGTTGCCTAGCTTAGTCTTTAATATATCTGAATGTAGTTTATGGCATTTTGCTTAAAAACCTGAAAAATACTGTTTTTTTATTTTTACTTACTAATCACTATTTTTGAAGTAATCGAAAGAAAACATCATTTCTTCCAGCAGTCATTGTATAAAGACTTATCAGGTTTCAGAAATTCCTCATTTGTTTCAGAATTCCTCACAGAATCACAGAATCACCAAGGTTGGAAAAGACCTTCAAGATCATCCAGTCCAACCATCCACCTATCACCAATAGTTCTCACTAAACCATGTCCCTCAACGCAAAATCCAAACGTTCCTTGAACACCTCCATGGTCAGTGACTCCACCACCTCCATGGGCAGCCCATTCCAGTGCCTGACCACTCTTTCAGAAAAGTAGTATTTCCTAACGTCCAGCCTAAATCTCCCCTGGTGAAACTTGAAGCCATTCCCTCTAGTTCCATCACCAGTTACACAAGAGAAGAGGCTGACCCCCATCTCACTACAACCTCCCTTCAGGTAGTTATAGAGAGCAATGAGATCTCCTCTGAGCCTCCTCTACTCCAGACTGAACAATACCAGCTCCTTCAGCCGCTCCTCATAAGGCCTGAGCTCCAGATCCCTCACCAGCTTTGTTGCCCTTCTTTGAACCTGCTCCAGGGCCTCAATGTCTTTCTCCATAACTTATTTCTAACCTAAGCAGTAATGAAAATTGTTCTTCAACGAGTGTAAAATACTGTCCTACTATCATATGATCACTGCAGTGCTTCACTGTACAGATGACAAAAAAAGAATTCAGCTAATTTTTCTTAAAAGGTAATAATCTTTTTTCATCAAGTAGTAAAAAGGATGTTTGAAATGATTAAAAGCATGTTGAGGTACAATTAATGAGCACATAATAAAGCCTTTTACTGTCCAGAACTATATTTTTGTTACATATAATATTTTAGTGCTGTATCTCTATTACTTTATTTTAGTATTATTTTATTCCCTTCTGCAAAATATATAGTATGAATGCAGTTTACGTTGTCCATGTATACAATACATATATATTGCATATATATCATATATATGATACAAATACACAGTAGTTATATATCTCTCTACATATGTACAATCTTTTTCAGTTTTCTTAAGAAAATGTAACAATTGCTGATATAGAAGTGTCATTCATACATGACCATCTCTTCTGTTAGTGAAAACAATTTCTTATTTTGAATGGTGTGCAGGGGAGATTTTATCCTGTGATACTGACAGTGATAACTAAACAGTTCAGGATAACTGACTGTAGTAATGTTAAGCTCCCTACTGCAGGTTGGGAATGTGACTTATCCCTTCAGAGAGTCATGACTAAATCTGATTGAAAAGCAGCTTTTTTTTTTTTTTTTTTTTTTTTTTTTTTAAATTTTCCCTGGCAGAGGGATCTAACAACATGGGAAAGGCTCCAAAATGCTCCTTTCAGATTATAATAGGAAAAAGTTATTTTCCAAGAAAGTGGCTGGGCACTGGAACAAGCTCCCCAGGGCAGTGATCATGGTCCTTAGGAAGGGTCATGGAGTTGAAGAAACATGTGAACAAAGCTCTCAGAATTTGGAGTGGCCACGTGTTGAGCCAGGAGTTGGAGTCAACGATCTTTGTGGGTCCCTTCCAGCTTGACATATTCTGTGATTCTATGATTGTCAATACTTTCTAGTGCAAATGCTAAGGGAAAGGTTTGTTTTATCATTAGTGTGACTGTAAAATCTTCTTATCCTCTGATTTCAATCCTCTTCTCTGAGCATCTGGGTCAGTATCTACAGTACTGATAGCTTCAGTATGACTCAAATCCACATTTCCTTGAGCTATCTCTACCATATCTTATATGTTATAGTAGGGAAGAGAGAGCTTCTAAATGGATGTTGAAAGATAAAGATGGATATCTGGGGAAATTGATGGAGAACATGAACCTGAAAAGCTGCTTAAATAGTATTTAGAAATGTAGCTGCCCTGCATAAGTCTGTGAGGATAATACTGAGCCTGTAAGAGCTTCTAATATGAACTATTTTCTAAGGCTTTTCAGAATTTTCTATGTCTAATCAATTTCTACTTGATTTGTTTCTTAAATTATAAATTTCTTGCATTCATTTCTTTCTTTAACATTGTCACATTGTAAGTTATAGGTCATGTTTAATAGCTGAAAAAATATGCCCTAGTGAGACTTATTAGTAGGAAATCTTAAACAAAATACATGAAAATAGAAAAAATAAACAGCAGATTGTCTTTTTCCTCATGCAAAATTATACAAAACAGACAAACAAGCCAGTCCGTCACAAAAATTGCAAATATAAATATTATAATAATTACATGTAAGAGAAAGAAATGAAAGCTAACAAGGTGACTGTAAGGAGAAAGGCATCAGCAAAATCATGGAGAAGAAATTCTAAAATATAAATGACAATAACTTGCCTCCTTAGCTTGCTTCAGTGAATTATGAACTCTTATTTTTGTATAAATTAACAGTACTTTTAAAAACTGCAAATGAAAATGACTAATACTGAAATGGAATTAAACAATAAAGAAGAAAATTCAAGTAGAGATTAATTTAAAAGAATCATAACATTCAATTAAACATTAGATATTTTCTGTCACATCTTATACAATACATTTCAAGCAGGCAATAATTTAAATTTTGCATTCAACACATTAAAATGCAAAGAAACAAAAGCAGTGCAATTCTTCAATGCGTTTGGAAATGTGCTGATGTTGTCTGCAGCAAATGGCAACGATTGTACATGGGATCGAAGCTCTTACTTCTAGGCTTTGACAGAAACACGTTTAAAATGCCTCCTCAGATTTCATACTAATGCTGCAATGAAACTGGAGGAATAAACTATAGACTTTTAAATTCTTTCTGGCCTAAATCCTAAAAAACTTGCAGACATTTGTTTTCAAAGCTTTTTTTTTTTTTTTCCTGAGAGAGAAATAGTTAATTCACTTGACTTTGCTTGAGTCAGGTGAATGCAATTTTTTTTTTTTTTTTTTTTAAATTTCTGCATAGGAAAAGAGAGAAACAAATCTGTTTGAACATTTTCTCAAAAATGTTTTCTTATTTAAAAATACACAAATGCTTTGTATAGAATTTGCAATTTAAATTGTTAGAGATCTGACAGAATTAACCCTGTAAGGGAAGCTTAAAAACTCTCCCTTTTCTCCCACCAGCTTTCTGCTTGGCTCTCTATCATAACTCATACTTACGGTATCAATATTTAGGCCCTCAAGTACAAGGCTTATGAGAAGACCTGTCATAAAAAGGGTATGGTATATGCACACTGATTCCATTTGGATTTCGTAGATAACAAAATAGTTTAAATGGAAAAAGATATTATCAGGAAACAGCAAGTCTAATTCCACAGCATTTCACAGTCACAGCATCAGAATGGCTAAAATTGGAAGAGATCTCAGGAGTTTACTTGGTCCGTCTTTCTGTTCAAGCAAGGCCAGCCAGAGTTACACATCGAAAATCATGTCCGGGTGACTTTTGAATATCATCAAGGATAGACTCTGACAGTTTTCTGGGCATCCCGTTCCAGTGCTCAGTTGCCCACAGAGCAGAGAAGTGTTTTCTGGTGTTCAGATAGAACTTAATTTGTTCCAGTTTGTACCTATTGCCTCTAGTCCTGGCACAAGGCACCACTGAAAAGAGCCCAGTTACATCTTTGCACCTTCTCCCGTCAAGTATTTATATACATTAAAAGGATTCCCCCTGTGTAGTCTTTCCACTGGACCAAGCAGTCTTAGCTCTCTCAGTCTCTTCTCATAGGAGAGTTGCTCCAGTCCCTTCAACACCTTTGTGACCCTTTGTGGAACTCTCTCCAATAGTTTCATGTCCCTCCTGCACTGGGGACCCCAGAGATGGACACAGTGCTTTCTGTTAACATGGAATTTCTGCTAACCTAGAAAGTACTTCCCAATGGATGGAACACCTTCCCCACGAGGACAGACTGAGTGAGCTGAGGCTGCTTTGTCTGGAAGGCTACAGGGAGACCAGATAGTGGTCTTTTAGTATCTAAAGGGGGGCTATAAGAAGGAAGGGAACAATTTCTTTAGAAAGGTGTGATGTGATAGGACAAGGGGAAATGATTTTGAACTAGAAGAGGGGAGATCTAAATTGGACATAAAGAAAAAGTTTTTTACAATAAGGGTGGTACTCCTCATCCTTTGAAACATTTAAAATTAGTCTGGACCAAGTTCTGAGCAACATAATCTAGCTGAAGGTGTCTCTCTTCATTGCAGGATAGTTGAACTAGATGACCTTTAAGGGTCACTTCTAACTCAAATAATTCCTATGGTTATATGTTTCTGTAGTTTGTTTCCTTACGTTTTTCTTTTTAACTTGGATTTTAGACAAGAATATAAACACATATATGAGGGATGCTCCAAAAGTAATGCTTCCTGTTTTATTGTGTTGGCCTATGATGTCACAAGTGAGTGCTGGTGGTATGGTAGTAGAGGTTGAACCTTCCAGACAATATTCAGTCCTGCTGTTTGACAGATGGCAGCAGATACACAGCTAATGGTGGTGACTATGTTGAAAAATAGTGTTTTCTAGCTGAGAATGTGCTCTATCAAATAGTATTAGAGACTTACTATTCCAAGTGAACTGTCACAAGTCCATGGGTCTGGATGAGATTCACCCAAGAGTGCTGAAGGAACTGGTGGAGGTGATAGCTGAGTTGATTTCCATCATCTATTGTTGACTGATGAGGTCCCAGAAGACTGGAGGCTTGCCAATGTGACTCCCATCTACAAGAAGGGTTGTAAGGAGGATCTGGGGAACTACAGGCCTATTAGCCTGACCTCAGTGCCAGGGAAGGTTATGGAGCAGGTGAGGCCACACTGCCTGTGTGTACTGTGTCCAGTTTTGGGCCCCTCACCGCAAGAAAGACATTGAGGCCCTGGAGCGGGTTCAAAGAAGAGCAACAAACCTGGTCTGGAGCACAGGCCTTATGAGGAGAGGCTGAAGGAGCTGGGATTGTTCAGTCTGGAGGAGAGGAAGCTCAGGGGAGACCTCATTGCTCTATAACTACCTGAATGGACGTTGTAGTGAGCTGGGAGTTGGCCTCTTGTGTAACTGGTGATAGAACTAGAGGGAATGGCTTCAAGCTGCGCCAGGGGAGATTTAGGCTGGATGTTAGGAAATACTACTTTTCTGAAAGAGTGGTCAGGCACTGGAACGGGCTGTCCAGGGAGGTGGTGGAGTCACTGACTCTGGAGGTGTTCAAGGAACATTTGAACGTTGTGTTGGTTGTGTTGAGGGACATGGTTTAGTGAGGTGGATGGTTGGACTGGATGATCTTGAAGGTCTTTTCCAACCTTGGTGATTCTGTGATTCTTTGATTCTGTTTATTGTGCTCCTTGTTGTAGTTTCCACTGAAAGAAAGAGGAAACATTATTTTCAAAGTAAATTATGTATATAAACAACTAAAGCATGACATTGTGGCCTTAAAAATTTCTTTCACAATACTGTTTTGCTGTTTGTCATATAAATCTGCTTTATGTTCACAATCGCTTTTTCCTAACACGTTATAAACTCACACTGGGATCACCTCCCATACTAGCCCCATACTGAGTTTCTGAAACTAAATTAGTTTTGGCTAAGCTTTGTGTTAACCTGTCTAGAAAGACAAGTGCTCCTTTTTTTGTTGTTTGTCACATTTCATATTAATATTTGGTAAAGTCTTGTAAAGTATTGCCTGGTTCTACGAGCAATAAATCAGTTACTGCCAAGATATCTCCAAGTGGGTGGTTTAATTACAGCAATAGTATAAATGCACTGGAGGAACGTGCATGTTGAGAATTTGTACAGAAGATATTGTCACAAAGTTCAACAATGGAAACATCTTTCATTTTTCCCCCCTTTTGGTCTATAATAAGTGTCCCTTTAGACAAAATGTTTTTCAAAGGTCTTAAATAATATAAATATGGATTAGTATGCTCATTGAGCACTGAGAGCCATTACTCGTACCAGGAGAATTAGGGCTCTCACAACATGAAATCATATAGAAACAGTGAAGCTGTACTGGTGTTTCTGATAACATCTCCTGCATAAATGTAATGATAGCAGATCATAATATTCATCTTCTGTAAATTCAAAACATGCTGCTGGAAAAATCTTGCAGAAAGATTTACCCATTGACCAGAAATATTAATCGCTCAGTTGAGACCATGGACCATTTCTGTAAGGATGACATAGTACTGAGAACAGAGTACTGGCACTACAGTAAGTTTGACAGCATTTGGAGATTTCTATGTGTCTCAATCCAAATTATATGAGGGAGAAAAGGCTCTTTGATACCTGTATACCTGACATGAAATTAAGAAACAATGGTTCAAATGTTGGTCCAACCAGTTTATTACAAATCTTAATCAGGGAGATGGGGAAGGGGAGAACGGACACTATTATGAATTAGAGTGATGGGGAAGGGAAGGAGGGCGATAGAAAAGACAGGAAAGAAGAAGCAAGGAGTCTTTATAGAAAGCAAGAGGGAGATAGTCACCACCATGGATCCAGCGCGATTTGTAGTTCAGTAATTGATCTTCAGTAGTGGTGGGTCGTCAGGCATTGCTGTTCCGTTGATGATGGTGATGACTTTTCGATGTTTTCAAAGTGGTAATTCAACTTATTTATAAACCCAAAGTGGTTGAGTCAGCTCTCCTTGGAGTGGCAGCTTCTGGCTCTGGCATCTCAGCAGAAACTCCTTTGTTCCCATCTTCCAGACCTTGCCAGCAGATAAGAGGGAACAGGGATGCCCATCTGCATCCTGTTTTTCACAGGACACAATGGTATCATTCCCCAATTTTCCCATACCAAGCTGGAGCTGTTTAGTCACAGGCCAGATCTTCCGCCAGAAAACACTCCTGAGCACTCTCTTCCGGAGGCAAGCAGCTCTGTAGGAAGGTGCTTTCAAATGTCCACAAAGTGATGTTGATTGTCATATGGTAGCATCCATCACTTGCCTCCTCAATAAATCAATCAGAGTCTTATCACAAGAAAATACCTCAGGAAGCAAGCTTTGAGCCAGAAAACAAAGGATTATCACACTATATCCACGTGGAAAATTCTGAAATAGGTGATCATGCTTCACTTTAGAGCTATTTTATGTTACAAGAGTGCTAAGGAGCCTCAGAAGATATAAAGATTTTACCCTTTTCATGCAGATTTTAAAATGATTTCAAGAATTTCTACAGCTGTGAAAAGAGTGTTTTTGGCTGTGAAGCTTAGTGTGCAACTTTCAGTTACTTGCAATCTTTTTTATCCTCCAGTTTGACTCTTGAGTTGGTAAGGGAAGGAAGACATTCTCTAACCTCATGACCTTCATCACAGACTAATTTCCACAAATACCTTCCACAGAAAAGAGATTCTTATCAAAGGGTTTTTTGTCTGAACCTCCTCTCCAGGCTTGTTCAGTTCTTTGTTCACATGTATGTTGGAGAATAAAAGAATATAGTACAGATGTACACATGCATGTTTCCTTCTTTTTTTTTTTTTCTTCTTTTTTTTTTTTTTCCTGACATTACTCATGAACAACATGGGGCAAAGATTAATCAGACTTTGAAATCCCCAACCTTCCCTTGTAGTTTGTGTAGAATTATCACTGTTTTCAGCAGAAACTGATTTTCCTGTTCAGTGATGAATTCACCCACTCTTCAAAAAATAAATCAAGCAATTATTCTACCTGTGAAATTAAGAAGCTTTCTGAAAAAAAAAAAAAAAAAGGAAAACTGACTATTTAAGATGAAATAAAATGTTACTGAGCCTCAGAAAACTTGTCCTTGGCTTTAAAGTTGTAAGTCAAAATGTCAAGCTCCCAAATCAGTAATTTTTCTGCTTCCCTATTTAGATTGTTAAGTATTACATTGGAGCAGAAAAACGACAATGTTATTCGTAGTAATCACCTCCATGTTACAACCACTCTAAATATCATGAAATAGTGTAGAGATTTATGAGAATATATTACTGACAATTTCACTAGATATCACAAACACTACAGACTGTCTTTGTTATTTTGAATCTGCCAGTGATGCAAAACGTCCTACTGCAAGATATGAAAAGATTTGAAGCAAAATAAGTCAGTGATACACACTAAATGAAAGTTTTTAATGAGATGACTATTCACTTATGCTCCGTATTGTACCCCTGATATTCAGCAGAAGTCCACACAGAAACAGAATTAAAATCAGTAACGCAATGTGACTTTGATATTTAAATTACAATAGCACGTGAATATGTGTGAGAGCTTTAAAAAAGATTTTTCAATGTAGTTGTCATTTGAAATGCTACAGAATAAAGGAAAAGAGTGAAAACTAGAATATGGGTGCTGAATTAAGAAAAAATAGCAATTTGCTATCTTAGAAATGAATAATAAAAATCCATGTTATTATTAAGAATTACACAAAAAAATTCTAAATTTGACATTAAATTACTAAAAATCATACTGAAGTATTTTCATAATTTGTTGGATTAAGATCTGGAGGAAAAGTGTTGTATCTTCAGTGCTGTACATTTCTCTCAAAATTAGTAATACTCAGAAGAATGCTTTTTGTGCTGAAAGATAAAATGGATTTTTTTTTTTTTTTTAAATGCATTTACCTATTGATATTTGAATTTCTGCATTGGTAGGATATCCAAATTGACTATCATGCATGGCCTACTTTGTCCATCTGAAATACATTGCAATGGAATGTGGAAAATTAGAAGCCTGAGCTTCTTATTCAGCCAAGAGGTAAGTAATTCATTGAACTAAAGTTAGGCTTCTCAAATGTCAATTTGATGATCAAAAACTGCACCATAATAGTTAGAGAAATGCTAGAAGGTGTCTTTATTATGAAATAACTGAAAGGTTATAAAAATGCCAGGTCCTGACAAGAGAAGAAACAGACACAGGTAAAAAGAATTAATATATACATAGCTAAAAGATGACAGCTGACTGACAAAGTGAGAAGGTATCTGAATCACTACTGGGACTCCTGAAGGTAGTCATTTAAGAATGATACTATATATATGTATGCATATATATATAAATTTCTCCACAAGAGAAGTCCTTAAAGAGCTGCCTATTCTCTTTCACTCTTATGTGCCTTAGGATAGTTTTCCAAGAATCTCATTCAGTAATTCATTAACCAGATAGCAGTTCACTCTCCTGAAGTTCAGGGTCCTGATTCTTCTCTTTTCCAGGCCCATACTCCTAAAGATCATGAACTCAGTCATGACATGCTTTCTTCATCCCAGTCTGCCTCCAATCTTTAACTCTTCCATGATTTCCTCTGCACTGGTGAGAATCAGGTTCAGTAACTACCTCTGGTTGGTATGATAAATACCTGGGCTAGAAATTTATCCTCAACAGACTCCAGAACTCTCGGATTGCTTGCAGCTTACTGTGCTGTTTTCCCAGCAGATATCTGCATGGTTGAAATCCCCCATCAGGAAGAGCCTGTGAGTGCAACACGTCTTGTAGCTGAAACAAAAAGGCTCCTCTTGATCAGGCAGCCTGTAGAAGACCCCAGCCATCACATGTCCTTTACTGATCTTGTTCCTGATCTTAAACCACTAGCTTTCAACCTGATCTTGTCTGTTTCTCAGAGGCAGCTCTTTATAATCTACTCACTTCTTAACATAGAGGGCAACTTCTTCACCTCTCCTGCATTTCCTACCCCTTCTAAAAAGCTCATCATCCTCAATCACAGTATTCCAGTTGTGCAATTCTACTCACTGTTTTTCTGTGATAGTAATTAGGTTGTAGTTTTCTAATTGCATAATGGTTTCTATATCCTCCACCTTAATTCCCATACTGTGTGCATTGATACAGGCACTTCAGAAGGGCTGTCGGCCATTATCATCTTGGAGGACTCGTCCCAAATTCCTCTGGGACAAATCTGATGCTTTCCCTCACTGCTTCCTAAAGTGACAGTGCTCCCCGACTCTCCGTCACATAGAAGTACATCCTTTTCCCTCATCAATTCTAGTTTAGAGTTCTGCTGATCAGCCCAACCAGTCTGCTGTCCAATATATTCTTGCCCTTCTTGATCAGCTGATGATCCAGCTTGAAAGACAACGAATGGAGAGTAGTCCTCTGGCTTTACTGTACCTGGTAGCCTCTTCCTAATGTCCTGAATGAGGGTCCCTGGCAGGTAGCAAACCTCTCAAGAGAGATTATCCAGGTGCCAAATGGCTGCCTAAGTGCTCCTCAGTGAGGAGTCCTCAGTAACAAAGATTCTTTGCATTTTTTTTTTTGGCAACACTGGTTCTGACTCAGATCCTTGGTTGGGCCATGATAACATAATTGCCCCTTTCTGGATTTGAACCATTATCTCCACCATCTCCTTTTCCAATCCCCAGAGATTTGTACCTGTTGCTTAGGAGGACTTCAGGGGAAAGGGGAGAGACTCCTTCCCTTTCTCTGAGCAGAGATGAGAGTGCAGTCTCCCTCATCTTGCATGTGTTTGCAGTCTGTCTCTTCATGGCTGAAAGTTTGCTTAGCTTCTCTCCCTTGCAGGAAGGGTGGGAAGCAAGTCTCCCTTGCTTAAGTCAAGGCTGTCAGTCTGCTCGTGTCACACATCAATCTCTCTCATTGCCAGAGGCTTTCAACCTTGTGATTTCCTCTTGTAACTTGGCCACCTGCTCAGAAAATTTGTCAGCTAGGCACATTTGCAACCTTGACACCTCAATCTTTCCTCCAATCTCTGGGGAACTTCCAGATTCTGAAGTTCCCCATAACTGAAGGTCTGGGCAGCTCTTCGTGAGGTCTGTCTGGATCCATGCATCAACCCAGAAAAACTGTGACTCTTCTGTCTGCGTTTCTGCTTCAGATCAATCACTGAGGCAGGAGGTCACCACATTTTTTCATTGGAGTTTTGCTCCCTCCTGCATGAATTGCAGTGCCATGCTCTTACTGCCTGTCCTACTTGCCATATTCCTGGTCACTGCACACTTTGTATATCTAGGGATGTTCTGCTGCTGCTCTTGGCCCTGCCCCCATCATGTCATCTGCTCTTGTGAAGACTGGAGGCTCCAGGCAGCTCTCAGCAGCCCTGGATTGCTTTCTCCTTGCTCTGGGATCTCCCCATTTTCAGGACCCACCACTCACAGTCACAGTTTCCCACTCTGATGTAGAACATACCTGTAGTGGTGCTGATTGCCTCAGAAAATAAAAAGTCCTTATGCTTGCAAAACTCAGGTGTTCTACTAATGTTTACTGATGTTTTCCAACTTCTATACTGGTTCTTAATGGAATCAAGAAGTCTTGTGATGCAGATCCAGACTTTAAAGAGAAGCACTAGTGTAGCTGGGTCCATGAGAACTCTGAAGGGCATTGCTATTTTCTTATACTAATGAAAAAATTTAGGAAGAATTTTAAAGAATGGCCATGACAAGGAGATCATATGAAGCATTTGCAGTTTCTTTACTTTGATTCAGACTGTAGTTCCTCCAGGGAAAGCTGTGGTTAGGTTAGGTTAGGTTAGTTAATGGATGAAAACTGTGCACTGCAGGAAACTTTTAGATGTTATTTTTTGGAGTGAGTCTACCCAAACCACTTTGACATTTGGAAATATAACAAGTATTTGTTTCCTTTATGTCACAAGAGCTTAAAAAAGACCTATCCTTGATTTTAGAAACAAAACTAAACTTATGCTTTAGAATTTTTCTTATTTGTGTGCCTTATTAATAATATAATCTAACCAGAAGGGCAAGTTGCTTTAGGTGTTTTTTTTATGGACAGCATGGAATAGTATCTATCAGTAGACTGTATAATGTGTTGTTACTCTTCAGAATGTTTTAATTCACGTGATACAGATCACACTCCTGAATTGCATTTACAGATTTGTTTACTTGCTCTGAAAGTAGATAGCAGATGACATAGTGAAGTATTAAAAACTTCAATTTGTTCAGTGAATGAAATCAAGCAACAATAGTTTGATATTTTTTTTTTCCTCGGGAATAAAAGGAAGTATGGAAATATCCTCAAAACATAAAAATTGCTTAAACCTCCAGCAGTTGTTGCATTTTTATTCTTCTTCTTTCTTCTCTTTTTTTTTTCTCTCTTTTTTTTTATTTTTCTTTTCCCCCCCCCCCTTATTCAATCAATCTATTTCAAAATTTCTTTCATCTTGAAATCTCTAGATGTGTCCTGCTGCAGTACCTGTCCTTTTCTGCCCTTATTTAGTAATCTGTACTCAACTGGAATTCAAGGCTGGTGGCATGTCATTGCAGAACAATATCATGGAATTAATCTAGGTTTCGATCAACATAATGGCTGTGACATGGCCAAATGTCATCCACATTTGCTTATCTTGTAAACTCATTCAGTCTGGCTTTATGTTCTTTTCCACGGGAATAAGTATGGCTAGGAGAAAATGATGTTTGAAAACAAATGAGCATATATATTGTTTTATAGTCTAGAGTTATATAGTCTGCTACCAACATAAAGAATTAGTATTATTTCCATCTGCCTACTGAGATATAAAAAACCCTACAGGATGATGCAGTTGGAAGAGTGAAAAGGGGCAAGGGGGGGGGAATATTTTGTTGGAAAGGAAACTATATGAACTCTTATTTCAGGGGATTGTAAGGGAGTATGTTTAAGTATGTCATAAGAATGAAAATGTTATCATATTTCAGGAGATCCTTCTACTTAATGACATGAAGATTATGCTTCCTAAATGTAGGGACAGATTTTTTACTTCACCTGATATCTGTTGAGTGCAGTAGAGCAAGACTGCAGAGGTGTTAGTTATGGCTCACAGATTATAAGGCCAGTGTTAGGGTGACCTTGGGGCTTGGCAGAATTTAAAGTAGCATATGAAGTATATGAGCTAGAGCCATCTCCTAGAAAAGGAATGGCAACACTTTGCCAATACATTTAGCTGTCCCAAGCCCAACCCCCTGTTAAAGTGCCCAGAGAGAGCTAGTACTCCAGCAGATGGCTTTTAAGTCTCCTCACCGGGTGGTAAACCCCTGGGCCATGAGGGGTGAGAGGGTCAGCCTTCCAGCCATTTGCTGTCAGAGCAGTGTGAGATCTTTGACTTCCACGAGACCTTAAACACCCTGTCTAATGCCATTCCTTTTTGTCCAGCAGTGGGCTGTGGGGGAGGGAAATTATTATCTATAATGATCTTTCATTTCATTTTAGAGAAAGGGAAAAAGTTAGTTGGATTGAAAATAGGCTTTCGTCAACAGCACAGATTACCAGTCACATCTTTCATTCAATTTTATATTTTATGTCATTCTCTTTAATTTCTTTCCAGTGCTTTCTCTGCAGATTTTCCGTTCCAGTGGGTTGTGATATAGTTATATATGTGTTTCTGATTTTACATTATATCATACTGACAGTTCATAAAGTACAAAATACCAGTGAGACATTTTGGTAGGACATTTTAGCTTTGTTCTGACTTTGAGTAGAATGAAATATGTTCTGTGAAAAAGAGAATTTATAGAGGTAATCATCTGAAGTGATCTCTTTCAACAGAACTCTTAATTCCACACTTTGTTTATATATGAAATAAACCTTTACTAGAGATATGGGTTTGACAAGGAACTGGAACCTTTTCCACCACAGCATAGAAACTGCCATAGTATACAAATATGTAGAATACAGCATTAGACTATAAAAATGTAAAATCTTGTCAGTTTGGTTCACAGATGTCAATGACTGAGCTATGAAATGGAACAAGTTCAATGAATATATATCTGTCTTTTTCATGATCATGTTTCCAAGTTGTAAATTTTTCTCTGTATGCATTTTTGTAGAATGAGATGTCTCCTGGTGTGTGCATTTATGCTCATTCAAATTTTCTCTTCTGTATTTCCCTTGCATATAGGAAGAAGATACATTATCTGTATAGATATGTGTGCCAAAAAAGAGTAGACAGACACGTACTATTTTTACTCTTCTTTATGGAGAGTTAGGGGGCTGTGGGGCAGCAGCATGAGACAAGGCTGGTGCTGCCCCATTGTATAAGACAGATGGTTCCAGCTGGCTCCATGGGTCAGCTTAGGGCTGGGCCCAGCAGCCACCATGGGGGCTGGGGAAAGCCTGGGGAGGGAAGGGCAGAAACTACTGCACAGAGAAAGGAAAAGAAAGGACAAAAACAGGGGAGTACAATAAATGGAACACTATGATCAGAGAGAAACAGGAGGGGACGAGCACCAGAGTGAATGGAGGACACATACCAGAGCAGATGAATAAGCCTGAATAAGCCCTGAAGGAGCTGTGGGATGTGGGGAGCTATCTTGCTCCAATTTATAGGAGGGAGAGGAGGTTCTTTGATATACGTATACTCAGCGTGAGATTAAGAAACAATGGTTCAAATGTTGGTCCGACCAGTTTATTACAAATCTTAATCAAGGAGATGGGGAAGGGGAGGACGGTGATAGAAAAGATAGGAAATAAGCAAGAATTGCGTAACTTAAGTCAGTTTTGTCTGTAGTTGACACAAAATCTGCCTCACCTTGCCGGGCAGAGAGGAACCTGATGTGGTTCAACAAGGGCAAGTGCGAAGTCCTACACATGGGGAGGAATAACCCCATGCGTCAGTACAGATTAGGGGCTGACCTGCTGAAGAGGAGCTCTTCAGAGAAGGACTTTGATGTTCTGGTGGACAACATGTTGGCCATGAGCCAGCAGTTTTCTGCTCCTTCAGAGGAGAAAATTTTCCTAATATCCAACCTAAACCTCCTCTGCTGCAAACCTGTCATCCTATCTCTAGTTATGCAGGAGAAGAGGCCAACCTCCACCTCCCCACAGTATCTCCTTTCATGTAACTATAGAGAGCAGTAAGGTCTCCTCTAAGTCTCCTGTTCTCCAGATCAAATAATCCCAATTCCCTCAACTGCTCCTCATAAGACTTGTGCTCCAGACCCCTCACCAGCTTTGTTGCCTTTCTCTGGACGTACTCCAGGGTCTCAATGTCTTTTTTGTAGTGACGGGCCCAAAACAGAATGCTGTACTCAAGATGCAACTTTGCAGTGCTAAGTACAGAGGGATGATAACTTCCTTGCTCCTGCTGGCTACTCTATTTCTGATAAAAGCCAGGATGCCATTGGCTTTCTTGGCCACATGGGCATACTACTGGCTCATGTTCAGCCAACAGTTGACCAACATCCCCAAGTCCATTTCCTCTACACAGTCTTCCAGTCACTCTGACCCAAGCCTGTAACATTGCCTGGGGTTGCTGTGGCCAAAGTGCAGGACCTGACACTTGGTCATGTTGGACTTCATCCCAATGACCTCAGTCCAGCTATGATATTCAGTCTGTCCAGATTCCTCTGAAGGGCATTCCTATGCTCAGGCAGGTTAACATTTCCTTCCAGTTTTGTGCCATCTGCAACTGAGGGTTCACTCAATCCCCTTTTCCAGGTCATCAGTACATATATTGCATAGGACAGACCCCACTACCAAACTCTGGAGAGCACCACTCATGATTGGCCATCAGCTGTATCTAACTCTGCTCATCACTGCTCTCTGGGGCCAGCCCTCCAGACAGTTCTTTACTCAGCAAAGGATGTACCTGTCCAAGCCACAGGCTGCCACCTTCTCCAGTAGAAGGAAAATATGGAATGCTTCACAAATTTGCATGTCATCCTTGTACACTAATCTTCCCTGTATTGTTCCGATTTTAGTATATGTGCTGCCGAAGCAAAAACAGTCTGGAGCATCTCAGTTAAGAGGAAAGACTGAGGGACTGTTCCATCAGAAGAGGAAACGCCTGAGAGGTGATCTCATAGCTTCGTAAATACCTAAGGTGTGGGAGTCAAGTTTATGTGTTGGACTGTTTTCTGTGGTGTGCAGCGATAGAACAAGGGGCAGTGGTAAGAAACTGGAACACAGGAAGTTCCACACTATCACAAGAAAAACTTTATTGTGAGACTGATGATACTTTGGAGTAGGCTGTCCAGAGAGGTTGTGGAGTGCCCTTCTCTGAAGATATTCAAGACTGATCTGTACGCCTTCATGTGTGATGTGCTGTAGGAAACCTGCTTTAGCAGGTAGTTGGACTCTGTTCTCACAGAGTTGGACTCTGTTCTCTAGAGATCCCTTTCAACCTCTAGAATTCTGTGATTCTGTGATCCAGGCACATTCTCAATCTTGTTTTTCTGACTTTCTGCCTTGTAATTCAACTAAGCCCTTCAATGCATCTTTAACTTTTTATACTAAAGCAGTCTTAATGACATGGTGGGTTTTAATTCAGACACTAAAGCATGCAAGAAACTATAGAATATGTTATAATTTCCATAATTAAACTTGCTTTCATGAATATTCTTAGAAATACTCTTATGCCAAGTAACCTACTGTAGAAGCAAAAAAGCCTAATTATGTCATCTGTGGATCATAATAATTTGGCCTCATGCATACAGAATGTTCTGTCCATATGAAACTGATAACAGGATTTCTAGGTTGATATACAATGCTAAACATTAATGTTAAATCTAAACCATTTGATATTATTTTCTCTGTAATCACATTCGATTTCTGTATTTTTCTTTCTTAGTATTTTCCTGTAGAAAACACTTTTTATTAAACCCTAAGTATATCTTAAATTAAAGTGAACTTCAGGTGTGTCACTTTCGCTTTGAATTACAATTACAATTGACTTTACTAAAACAAACAAAATTATTACATTTTTTTAGTATAATATAAATAATTTCTCCAATGCTTTTCTCTGTTTATAGCACAGACCATATTGCTATTATATTCATCTTGTATACTTAAGATATTTTGACTTATCAAACTCAGACAAACATTTGGAAATACAAGTGTTTTTTTTCCCCTGTTGTTTATTTCTTTATGTTTGTCTTTGATTCTGCTATTAATTACCGTAAGAGAGCAAAGGAAACTAGATTGCTCTATCTATGGCTATCAAACAAGTAGCTTATTGTCCCCATGCACCGTGTATTAGAGATTTCAAAATAAAAAGATGAGAAAAAGCAGAGTTTAGTTAGCAAATGGTATATAGAATCATAGAATCATTGAGGTTGGAAAAGACCTCTGAAATCATCTAGTTTGACTATCAGCTCATCACCACCATGCCCACTTGCCAGGTCCCTAAGTGCCATATCTACACATTTCTACAACACCTCCAGGGACAGTAATTCTACAACTTGCCTTGGCAGCCTGTTCCAAAACGGGACTACTCTTTTGGATAATAAATTTTTCCTAATATCCAACCTGGACAAATACTACTTTTGTGAGACTCATCACAGACTGCACTACAATATATTTTTCCAAATAAAGTACTCTCTTGCTTTCCAGCTGACTCTGCAATTTTACTGCTGAGCACAGTACCATATGATATGGGTTATCACTTTGGTCAGTTTCAATTAGTTGTTCTTCCAGCTCCTTGTGCACCCCTAGCTCCAAGTCAGCCTGAGAAGATGAAAAGGCCTTGACTTATGTAAGCACTGCTCAACAACAACTAAACCATCCGTGTGATATCAACATTACTTTTTTCTTGTAAATCCAAAACATGGTATCATACCAGCCACTATGAAAAAAATTATCTCAGTCAAACCCAGAACAATATCCATTCCCTTATTCCGTACCATGTACATCATGCTCAGGCCCCACACTTTCCAATAGATACCGATTAATTACCACCTTTCCTATCTTTCAATACAAAAACACAGGAATCATTTCCTCTTTGGGCTATCCCTGTAAAATATCAGTTAAATTTGTTTAGTCCATAACTCTGGTCTTCATCTGTCATAGCAGTCCTTCAAGACAGGAAAGAGGCTGCATTATAATGGATTGTTGCATGCTAAATCCAGTTCTGATTCCATTCTGATTCCATCACCGCTGCGCTGTGCTTTCTTCCATCAGAATTCATTCTTCATTCATCTGGGTAAATCTAACTGTAAGCCCATCAATATGACATGTAGAAACCATACTAATGATGATGTAGCAACTAACTTCATACAGTTCAAATAATTGTTTATTCTCACCCAATTTCAAATTGCCTTGAGGTACATATTGAACTTATCCATTCTTCTACATTGCCCACTAAGTGCATCCAGGTCCTTGAAAAAAAGCAATCCACTGATAGGCTTGCCTTTTTCTGAGTCTCTGCAACTTGTCGAGTAGGACTATATACATCAGCCTGTCATCTTTGACTCCCACAGTCTGACAGGACCCGTCAGTGAACAAGGCATCTTGCTTCTCATTCTCTGGCAGTTTATTATACAGTGGGGACTCTTCAGCATGCATCACTTCTTCATCTGGCAGTATTCCAAGATCTTTGCCTTCGGACCATTCCATAATCACTTCTGAGATTCCTGGATGATTGGGATTTCCTGCTCCAGCTTGTTGTGTGATCAGTGTGATCCATTTAATCCACTTACTCCACACAGTATCAGTTTCATGACATGTGGAGGGACCGTATCTTTAAACATCCAGCCCAGCATAGGTAGATGGGAGCTGTGCTTTAGTAAACTTCTGAAGCAGCTCAGACCTCTTTGCATGCTGCCAATCTCTCTTTTTCATTTGAAGTATAGCAGTCATCTTCTGTATCCTCATCTTCAAAATCCTAGGGGTCAACCTCAAGTTTCTTCTAGAATTTCTGCCAGAGACTCCAAATGGGACCATTTTCCCTTTTATTTTTGTTCTGCTTGGACTGGTCCAAGGTCTACTTTGTCAATATTTAGACTAAAATATCTCCTTCAAGGTGAGAATGCAATGTGTAATTTCAATTGCTGATTTTTAAATTATTCTTTTTAAAATTTTTAATGCACCTTACCCCTTAAAAAAAAAAAAAAAAAAAAAAAGGATAATTCACGGGGGTTACTGAAAATGAAAGAATTTTACTTTTGTCTTACCTTTTTTTTTTTTTTTTAAAGTCCTTTTAAAAAGGGATAATTCTATTATTAGTTGTACAGAAAGCCAACCAAACAAGTGAATTGTATGGATCATCTTCTCACGCCAATCCAGACCAACATGAAAAAGCATGATAATGGTATGAAGTTACAGTTCTTATTTTTCCTCCTTTTTACACACACATCATTTGAAGTTAGTGGGGTACTTTTGTGAATTTTGTGTGGGTATATTTTCACAAAGAAAGAGTGCACTGACCATATGGAGCAGAAATATTTTGTGACATTTGGAGACGCTGCACTAGGCGAGCTTATTTCCGCTGGCCACTGACTCATAGAGGCCACATAATCATTTATTGTTAGCATGGTGCTACAGGGGAAGCCTTTGCTATAGTGCTTGATGTCTTGTCACTGGAGCAAGGGGCCTGCCTGCTCATCTCTGACAGATCTCCTCCTACAGCTAGCTGCAAGCTGTATAGCACACAGGCAATGGGCTCTGTCTGTTTGGCGGTAAACATCCTGGCCCTGGGAGATCTCCAATTCTGGAACAATGGGGCTGCATTCCTTGGCCTTTCTGTGTAGGAGACTGGTTAATTCACTGCTTCAAATGATGTATAATAAAGTTTTATGTCCAAACTCTGGATAACAACCTTAAATGCTCTCAGTAGCAGCATATTTTGGCTGTTCTCTATTTGAAGCCGGCTTTGCCTCCAGTAGGAAGATTAAAAAAAAAAAAAAAAGGAAAAAAAAAAAAGGAAAAAAAAACTTTATGTTCTATTATAATATGAATTCCGGAATTTGTGCCTCGTATTGTAAATTCTTTGGAAGAGGAATCTTAGTCCTAGTGCTTTGAAAAGTATATTTTCATTATTCATCAAAATATAAAGAACAGTGCAGAAATAAATGTTTTCACTAGCCCCAGAAAGTCACAGGTGTTTACTGTACAGCAAACAGACACATCCTGGGATTATGCTGACAGAGCAGAGATTGTTTTAGAAATAAATTTTATTCTCAGATTTCTGGTCGAACAGGCAGGGAAGAAATGATTGTAAAAAAGTGTAGCTTTTTGATAGAACACCCATGCAAAATTTTTTTCAATCTCCCTGGAAATTGAGGAAGATCACTTAAATTTGAAAAGACTTAAGTAATACAGATTTAGGCAAGAAATACATATTTCAGGACCATTACAAAAAATAAGTGTTTTGTAAAAGAACATATCAGTATGTTCATAGCCAATGCTATACCAATCTACAGCAATGGTGGAAGAGAAGACCCACGAAACCACAGATCTGTTAGTTTAAACACAATCTCAGGACAAGTTATGGAGAAGATTGGGAACATTGAAATGCAATAAAAGAACAACGCTGTGATCAGGCATGGTCAGCATGGGTTCATCAAAGTGAAGTCTTGCCTAAGTAGTTTGATCTCCCAGAATAAGATCATTCGCTTTGTGGGTGAAGGGAAGGTGGTGGATATAATCTTCCTATATTTTAGAAAGATCTTTGATAAACATCTCTCACAGCATCTTTCTGGACAAATTGTCCAACAAACAGGTGAGACAATCAGGTTCATGCTATGCTAGGCAATGAACTGATTTGATGATAGGATTCAAAAAGTTGTAGCAAATGGAGCTATATTAGTCTGGTGGCCAGTCACTACCAGTGTTTCTCAGTTCTCAATCCTTGGGCCAATCCTGTTAAATATTATTATCAATGATCTGGATTCAGGAGTGGAATGAATTCGCAGATTTGCTAATCATACTAACCTATGAGATGCTGTTGGCTTCTGAAAGGATGAGAGGCTTTGAAGAGAGATATAGATAGGTTTTAGCACTGGGCAATTGTCAGCAGCGTGAAGTTCAGCAAAAGAAAGTGCTGGGTTCTGCAACTGAGATGGAGTAATACCAGACAGAGATACAGACTGGGAGATGCGTGGCTGGAAAGTAGTGCAGCAGAAAGCCATATGGGAGTGCAGGTGGCAGCAGGCTCAGTGCGAGCCGGCAGTGTGCCCAGTCAGCCAAGAGGCAAATCATGTGCTGGAGTGCACGGAACAGAGTACAGCTGATCAAAAGAGGTGATTTCCCCGTTGATACAGCCTTACCTTGAATATGGTGTGCGGTTCTGCTTTCCACAGTATAAAAAGGATGGCAAGCTACTTTAATGCACACAGTGGGCAACAGAACTGGTAAAAGGAAGGCAAATTCTATGAGGAAAGTCTGAAGAAACTTGATTTGTCTAGGCTGGAGAAAAGGAGCCCAAGAGGTGATCTCATTGCTCTCTACAAATTCCTGAAGAGGAGAAGTGTACAGGAGGGGCTTAGCTCCTTTCCCTGGTAATAATGACAGGACGTATTAAAACTACTGCACCAGGAAAGGTTCAGAGAGGGCATTAGGCCGAATTTCTTTACTTTGAGGGTGCTCAGAAATTGGAACAGGCTTCTTAATGAAGTGGTTGATGTCTCATGCTTGTCAGCATTCAAGAAGCATTTGAATAATGCCCTTAATAATCTGCTTTAACTATTCATTAGCCCTGAAGTGGTCAGGCAATTGAACTCAATAATCTTTCAAGACCCTTTCTAAATTTTTCTGGTCTTTTTTTTTTTTTTTTTTTTTTTCCAGTTCTGTTCCATTCCATTCTATTGTAGTTTTCAACAACTCAGTGGAAATTCCTTTAAAAATTATCAGATAATCAGAAGTAAATATCTTTGGAAAAATTTATTAAAATGTTAAATATAGTAAATGCTATTCTTGAAACCTCCCTGTCAACATCCTAGAAAACCATATTCTGAGAAACATTTATTTGAACTTATAAAATTAAAAGAGCATGATAGTGTCCTGGGCAACCTGATCTGGTGTGTGGCAACCCTGCTCATGGCAAGGAGGTTGGAACTGGATGATCTTTAAGGTCTCTTCCAACTCAAGCCATTCAGTGCTTCTCTGAAATTTCTAAAATACCAGAAAAATAGGTTTCCTAGACTATTAAAACTGATACTGTCTTACCAAAGTTAACAAACATCTACCCATGGTGCACTTTCCTTACATTTATACATCCTGATATTATGTCAAAAGTATTTATTAGATAAATGAAGAGCTTAAATGAGAGAGCACTTTTGAGAAGGTGGGATAATCACTATTTCTTTCAAAATATAGACTAGCAGTTAAACCCCTAAGGTGAGATTTAGAGCAGCCATATTTCCTACATTTAATTATCTCATAGCATATCTCCATTTTTAGGAGTTACTAAGTCAGTTGTTTTAAAGGAAGCACTGATGCAGGCTACAAGTCTGCAAATCTGTTCTTGAAGGTGTAACTGCTGTGCTGGGAATAAAAAATAAAGCTACAGATAGTACTATACTACTGATTTCTTCTAAGATCTGAACTGACAATCAAGAGTTGCAGAGGCTGGCTCTTCTTCATCCCTAATTGTGCCTCTAACAGGAGTCCAGCATATTTCCACTGCCCAACATGCCCTTCAGGGAGCAGGTCATCTTTGCTGCTGGGAGTAGTGTAATTGGGGAACTGTCAGTATCACAGGAGAAAAAAAGAGAAAAAAAGGTAGCAAGACTATCAGCTGTTTCAGGTGTTTTGTGTTTTAATCAGAAAAAGCAAAAGGCATTTTATTGCTTTGTTGGGGGTGAGTGGTGTGTGTATGTGTTTAACATTTTTTTTTGGTAGGTTTTTTTTGGGGGGAGGGCTAGATTAAGTACAGCCTGTTCCCTTTCTTCATAGAATTGTCAGAAATGTCACTACTGCATTTGTCATTTTCTTACAGTATGTCTGCAATATTCTGTTCTTCCTGGAGGAGTGCATGCTACTAGAAGGGCTAGTACAAGATGAAGATTGCTATCCATTCCCATTTCTTCTCCATTAGTAACATTATGATTATTTTATGTTAATGCATATATATTTATTAGCATTTTATTATAATAAGAAGGCTCTTAAGTGTAGCAGGAGGACAGCATCCCGTACTTCAGGAATTGAAAGATAAAAGACATAACAATTACATGAAAACAATACAGTGCAGGAGTTAAACTCGTAAAGATGAAAGCAGGGAAGAGCCTGGCAACCGAAAGTAACATTTTATTTTTTTTTAATATCAAAACTAAAACATCCATTAAGATGGCCTTATAGGGACAAGACAAAAGAGAGGTGACCTTTTAGCCTCTGAAGCACCAATCTACCTCTATATTTTCAAAATTAACCATGGTTGCCTCAAATTTTTATTCTTGTAATTCAGGTTGTCAGTTACCTTATGTTTGGTATATCTTTGGGAGGATAATATGTTGTGTTTAGGTGTTTTCTGGCTCTAGTGCACTAGGTAAGATGCACTTCATCTCAGGAAGGCTGCAGAAGAATATTTATATGTGATTGAGTGCCAAACTATGTGTTCCAGAAGAGTAAAGATTGTTTACCATATGATTTTGTGGCACAGCAAAGAAGTCTGAATCCTTTTGGTTTACTCTCCCAGTAAACTGCAAAGAAAGTTCAAAGGGACTGATAGGATCTGTAGTGCAAATGCTTAGTATATTTTGGAGTGAAATAGCTAGTAACAAATTATATCATATTTACTTTTTTTTTTTTCTTCATACCACGAGAAAAATGACTAAGAACAGTTTGAAAAAAAGCAGATAAACTGGGATTTGGAGAAATGAAACTTAGGAGCTCGTTATTCACATACGGTTTTAAAAAAATAAATAAGAGAAAAAAAAGTTTTGATACCTAATGCTGATCAATATGCATTAAACATGTTTACCTTTCACAGAACGGTACTGCTCATAATGGTATTATAAAGTGGTTGTTGAGGATACAGCTCAAAAACACTTTGCTTATAATGCAGTAACCCTGGATTCTTCATAACAGGCTTCAAATTATTCATATCAATCAACAAAAAACTACAGTGAGATTTTTTTTTTTTCTTAAATTACTTGGGAAGCTATATTCTTTTGACTTGCAGGAACTGGCAGTATAAATTATTCTAGTCACCATTAAAACTTATAGAACAAACCTCTGTACTAACAATATATGTGAGTTTAGAAATATTATCAATCTGTTTCAGATACACATTGCCATACTCTGTTAACTGGGATACTCATTAGAAAGAATATAGCATAAAAGCTTCCTTTTAAAATCTGGAATCAAATAAGTAACTGTTTTAGAGTGATTGTAATTTCAAAAATACTTAGTGTTTCTGTGTAATGCTTTTTAACTACACATTTTCCAGTTGCATTTCTTTAATGGTTCTTGATTTTTTGCTTTGTTAAAGGCAATATATTTTTTATAATTTTTCCAGTTAAAATTAAATATTCTCCTTTAAGTAAAATAATGATTGATCAAATAAATCAATATAAAAAGGTTTCTTTGTCACGAATACACAAATTTATCATATAATTTGGTCAGAACTGAACAAAACTAGGTCAGGTGGTGGTTATTACTTTCAGATGAGTGCACACAAAGCTGAGGAACAAAAATTAGGTTTTAATGAAAAAGAAGTAATTCCACAAGAAGATTTCAGTCTTTATATGTTCAAATTGTATTATAGTGATAAATCTTCTTTTATCTCAAAATAAATGTGGAACACTCAGAAGAATGAAATCTGTAGTTTACAAAATAATTGATGCTAGAAGTTGTCAGTGAAGAGGTGACTGACCTCCTCTGTGCTTTGCCTTGCTTAGCAACATTGCTTAGCAACAACAGATTATTAGCACATATCATTAAATGGGAGAGAATCATAGGCAACCGAATGCTAATCATTTTTGCATCGAATGAGAGGTGCATGATCCTTAAAGACTTTTTTTTTCTTTTCATTTTTATCAAGTCACAACTCATCTAGAGTTGTCTTTTATGTTGAATATTTAGCTATTTTTTAAAAATGCAAATTTCTGTTTTTGGTTCCTCGTGTTTAAACATTATATCTATAAATAATATCTAAACTGTTCTGTAGGCTTTTTTTGTGACCATTCCTTCTGTGGCCCTCTACAATTATTACCTCATGTACACGGTTAAGTCATTCTGATTTCATTTCAGACTTCAGAACGTCTGAATAAAAAAAAATAAAAATAAAAATAAAAATCAATTATATACTTTATTTACTTCATTTTTTATCTGTTCTTGCAAATTTAATGCTAAACATCTCCATACATGCAGGAGGTGCAGAGCTTGTAACAGTTTTCTGCAATAAAAAAAGGAAATGTTGCAGTTGTGAAAAGAAAATCTGGTTTTAATGCAACTTGAAGACATCATGAAATTCCTTTTGCTCATAGTTTACCAGGTAAAAACAGCAGACAAAAAATGTATAGGATTTTCCTGAGTGGCCATGAACTGCTGATATGAAATAGTGTTCTGAGTGCAAGTAGAGCTGTGTCACTCAGCTCTGTCAGGGTCCATGACAGGCTAGAATGTACTCAGTCCAGAGAGAGGCAATCAGCTAACCTTGAAAGTGTTCACTCTGCTCCCCACTGCACAGTCTAACAGGATTTCTCTTCTACCATATATAGCTTTTCTGAAGAGTAGTGGCACTCTTTAACTATTTTGGAAAAATTGTATCTATCCACCATCTGTCTTTTTGCTTTGTTTCTGTAATAAAATGCATTTTTTTGAAACCGAGTACAGTGAATTCACTGCTACATGTAATCACAGCTAGTTGCTTTCCAATGTGCAGAAATCAGTAAATACTAATTCTTCTGCTTTATTCCCAGGGCTCTTTTTCAGTATACTTATTACAGGAAATGGACACACAAGTCATACTGGTATAGTTTGCAGTGTGCTAAAATAATTTAAAAATCTCTAATTTTTGGAGAAAGTGGAGAAATTGAATGATCTATTGTGTTTCTCTAGCACATACAAAAAAAAAAATTCTCTATTAGTTTCCAAAAACACATTTTATTTTCAGGAATAATGTTTATGTTATATATGTATTCAGATATGATGAGTACAATTGAATATAGATACGATCAACTAAATGATTTTCTGTACTACAAGCAAGAGAAAAAGAAGAATTTTTAATGCATAGTGGCTCTAATATTAAACAGTGGGACAAGTACTAACAAGGTTTGTCTGCTAGAAAACTGTCTGTCTATTACAATTGCTCTGTTGCAGTTAGTATGTTTTCTAAGTGGTAGTGTTATTGTCCAATAACACAAGAGCATGAGTTTCCCAAGACCTGGCTGGGACAGAAAATTGGCAGCCGTCTAGAGGTCAGGTTATGAATGCTGCTGCTCAACTGAAAGAAGACCTTTCTGTTCAAAGAGCCAAGGACTAATGCTCAGCTCATTAACTTTTTCATCTAAATTAGACTGCCCAGTTTCACTTTGTGGACACTGTGGTTTTCTATCATCAGTCAGAGATGTTTGATAGCCATAGCAAATGACTTCACAGACCTTGTAGAATAAAACTTCAAAATCATCATTCTGCTGTTCAGTCGGAACAAAGTAGATAGAGGTTAAATAAAACAAAAGAGAAAGGGGGAAAAAGAAAAAAAATAAAAAAAGCAACCTATATCACTGCTTGAACTTTTTCATACCTTGTGAGAAATTTGGTGGTTTCAGATGGGATCTTCTCAACACCTCAGTGAACAGGACTTCTCCATGAAGTTTTCCCTCACCATCTCTCTTGCACAGTCTCTGTCCTATTTGCTGTTACATAAATCCATATGCCATATTGCATCCATAAGAGAGTAGTTGTACATAGAACTTTAAATTAAATTTGAACACTTTACGTTATTATTTGGCACGGGTAAGATAATTTTTAAATGATATTACATTATAACACTTATGTGTTAATGTAGTACTCATTTTCATTTTGACAGTTCAACTCAGAAAGAAGTAAAAACATTAGATAACTACTTGTGTGGTCCAGGATTCTGGAAGGAAAGTTGCCACATTACACTTTATATCTTTATATCAGGTGGTCCAAATTACTTTATTTTTTTACCCTCCCATTACTCTTCTCATTGATAATAAAGTCAAATTATTTTTTTTTTCTATTTTCTCTTTATGATACTTAAACAGAGAACATGAAAAGACCCAAGTTGAAGAACACAAATAAGGCTCATGAAGGCATTGCTCTTGTAATATATACTTAAATTTCCTTTATTTGAAACAACAGTGTGCCCTTGCTTCAAAGAAAGCTAATGGTGTCCTGGGCTCCATTAGGAGAAATGTTGTCAGCAGGTTGAAGGAGGTGATCCTTCCCCTCTACTCAGCACTGATGAGTTCACACTTGGAGCATTACATCCAGCTCTGCAGTCCCCAGTGCAAGAGAGACATGGAGCTACTGGAGAGTCCAGGGAATGGCCAGAAAAATGATGAAGAGACTGTAGCATCTCTCCTCTGAGGAGAGCCTGAGGGACCTGGCTGGGACTAAGCCCAGCAGAAAGAAGGCTCAGAAAGGATCTTATTAATGGTATACATTCTTGATGGGAGAAGGTGCAAAGATGTAGCCAGGCTCTTCCAGTTGTGCCCAGTGCCAGGAAAAGAGGCAATAAGCACAAACTGGAACACTAGAGATTCCATCTGAATGTTTGGAAGCATTTACTTACTGTGTGGGTGACTGAGAACTGGTACAAAGAAGTTCCCCAAAGAAATGGTGATATCTGTCCTTGAAAATACTGAAAAACCACCTGAACATGGTCCTGGGCAAGCATCTCTAGATGGTCTTTCTTCAGCAGAAAGTTGAACCAGGTGAACACTAGAGGACCTTCCAACCTCAGCAATTCTGACTCTGTGATTCTGTGAAACTGCAAATCACATAATTAATTGCCAGAGACAGAGGCAAATCGGACCTTACTTCATATTGTCTGCAAGGTTTCTGATTCCTGCCTTACTTTTTTTGGAGTGCTATATATGGCTGTTTTGAGTTGCCCTCTGTGATGTTAGTGGAGATTGTTACAGTGTCTTTAATGCTCTAAAATTCCCTGTTCCTCCAGAAGAACTGGAAATAAATGTTTTCTAGAATGAGATTAATCATTTTACACAGAGACAGTATGTTTCTTAGATAGGAAATGGTCTTAAAATGATACTTGCTGAAGCTCAGCTGCTGACATTTTATAATTAGCAGCTTGCTATTTAATTACCATATTTCAATGCATTTTATTAGTGAATTACTGATGAGTAAACATATGAATGGTTTATATTGTTTTGTTGATAACACACACTTTGTGCATAGCTAAGCTAACTTCATAAAATGTCTCCAGGGTTCTGATACTGGAATTCTGTGCCTATCCGTTTCAGCCCACGATGACTAAAGTTGTATTGCACAAAATGCTCTTAGCTGGTTAGAGACTCTCAGCACTAAGAATGGTGTTTGGAATAAGAAAGGATGTGTATATAAGGAAGTGAAGAGCATGCTGGGTCATTGCCAGGATATCTGCCCTGGGTGAACAGGCAAGCGTCGTACTTATTTACCTTTCTTTCATGTAATATCTACATCTGCCACAAAATATGTTTGATAGGGATGATCTTGTACCTTGCAATGTTTGTCTCAGCAAGATGAAATCCTTGTAACCGCTGAAAAAGTGGCCAAATCTAATGATGGGAACTCGGGAAAGATCAGCAGCCCGTAATGACAATTGAGTTGCAGTTTTTAGTGCCTTCAGCTCCAACAAAAAAGCCACTACTACTTAGCTGTAGAAAATGTACCGAAATATAGGTTATAGGTCAGCACCTGCATCTTTCTGGTGAAGCTTACTCTTGAAACTTCTGGTAAGTAATGAGTATTTTGTCTAATAAATGAGCTTTTATCTTCTATAAGAATTGAGTATTTCATGCAACTTCTTATTTTAGAGATTCACTTTTATTTTTTGAACGAGAGAAAACTTAAAATAGGCAAGTTAAATAGAACACAGACATGATGGGTTTAATTAAAACATCCTAGGTACACTCAACATTCTCTCCTGAGATATGAAGAAGTAACAGCTTAATTTTAGGGTTATGAGAATGTGACTAGTTAAGTTGTTCAGCATTCAGAGTAAGGTAAAAGTGTGTATTCATTAGAGATGTTAAGTATAACTTGGGTCAATGAAAAGCTGACATACCTGTTGGTCCTGGTAATTCCAGGGGCAGTCTTGCCAGCCTCAACAAAGTTCAGCAAAGAATTTAATCATGTTTCACTTCAAGGACCTTGGTTTTCTCATTGCCTTCAACAGGTTTTCAGCTATACTGAAACAGACATAAGTGTTCTCATAGCACTTTAAGTTTGTTTAAAATCTGTAAAATTTATCCAGTTTCCTCATTTTACACAAAATTCAGGACTAATACATCAGATTATAGTGTCTCTGTTCTGGTGTTAAGTCTAAAGTGTATTTGATTGCTATTCACGCTATGCTATATTCACTGGGGATATTTTTGTTTTGTTTTGTTTTGTTTTGTTTTTCTTCTATGACTAGCAAATAGATGAGCTTGTAGTGGAAATATTTTCAGTAGCTTCATTGGAGCTCAAGTTTATTCAGAGATATTAAAGCACTCCACTTTAAAAAAATCAATTGAATTACATGAAGTGCCATATAATCGTTTTGCTAAGCATCTTCCCTAGATGTATTTTATACTAGTAATCTCCAGCTGAGATATCTTCAGTCATCCATGGACTATACTAGAACTGGCAGTCCAAAGATCTAAGATATATTAAAGCTTCTTCTTTACAGAACAATAACTCAGACTCTGGTATACCAGTTATATCCTCAGTGTGTAAGAACATCCCATAAATACCCTAATACTGTAATATAGTGCTTCCTAAGAAAACAGGCTTGGGAATCTGTGCTTTCTAAATCTCCAGAGACAGTGTTCATGTTCAGTGTGATAGTGATGAAAATCCAGTGAGAAGACACATCCCAGACACAAAGCTTCCAAGCTTCCAGGATCCTGCAAGACAGCCATCTTGATGTGCTGTCTTTTCACGTGTCTGGAAAGCTGTGCTAAATTGGAAAGAGAAATAAATAATATCTTGGATTTGCCTGCCTTGTCTGTACAGAGGTAGAGGAGATCATACGTTTGAAAACAATTGGCTTCAAATTTTCATCCTGCATACCAGCTCTTTGTTTAAAGAAGATAGAAATACCTCATTCTAAGGAATTTTTTTTTTAGTTCCTGCACATATACATATTGAAAGATCAGTCTTTCTCGGTGTTCCGATTTTTTTAACCTTAGCTCTTATTTAATGCTGAGTTTAATTTAAATAAATCCTTCAGTAGTTTTTGTAGTCAGATTAGACATCCAGTCCCACTTTGTAAATAATAACCTACTCTTGCATAACTACCTGGTTTGGTCCAGTGTTTATGTTATAGCAGAGAGGACATTACCGTGTCACATCATGCAATCCTGTTGGTATTATCTCTTTACAGGAGCAAATACCTGTGTAAATAGCTTTGCAGAAATTTTTTTTTGATGCATGTGCATGCTACCTCTGAGCATTAGGTTTAAACTACTATAAAGACTTTTCCCACTCCTGTTCTTGCTGAATTTGAATGGAAGTTGTGAAAGTGTATGGCTACTTTTATTCTTTGCCATTGTATCTACAAAATAATTTTCTGGGACATTCCACAGCCCTCAAAATGTGCAAAATATTGAAAGAGTAGTAAATATAAATTAACCATCTAGATAAATGTAGCCTTTACTGGAGAACGATGACAAGAGGCAGACAATAGGAGGCAAGACAATTGAATTGACTGTATCTATCACATCTCTTTAGCTCCAAGAATACCACTGAGAGATACAGTCCTTGTCAATCACACCTTTGTCTCAGTTTGACTAAAACCTTCCACCTACATTAAAAATCCATTAGCCTTGCTGCTTTTATGACAGTTTTGTTACTCCACAAAAGGAGGGAGTTTCCCCTCCTTTTTATCAAATTGTTCTTAGACTCCATTTCTCTATTTACTCATGGCAGCCTGAGACCACTGCGCTGCCTGTGTGCAATGATTTAAGGCAGCTCAAATAAGACCAAGCAAAATAGATGGTCACCATGAACAATCCATGACATTTCTTCAGTTTTGTCATCAGACATCTGTGAGGTCAGACTACTGATGGAAGGAAATGTTTTTGGTTATGGGGGTATCATGAAGAATTGAAATTCTAGTAAATAAAAGGAAATAAACTTAGAGCTTGACAGATAAATTGAAATGGTTAAGTTACTGCAAAATAATTATGTCCCTGAATAGAGAACGATGCATTGTCTCAAACTAGTATTTGAAAGAAAGAATTTTGTACTAATTGGTGACTGTGGGCATCTTATCTTGGAAATTTTAAAATAAGATTTTCAGAGAACTTTTCACTTTTGGAAAATTAGGTTTCCTGGCGATTTCAAGCATAGTATTATAGGCTATTTTTGAATAAAGTTTGTCCTGCTTTTGTTTTATTTTCTAATGATAAGTGACTGAAGAATTATGTTTTGAGTTATTTTAGAATAAAAGCTTAATTAAAAAAATGTCCTTAAGCACTTTTCAAAACTATGTCCTCTGTTTGTTTCACAAGAAATACAATAAAATTAGGTCTGGAATTAAGAGAATGTTTGAAAGAGCAGAAAGATTCCCTCAGAGGGAAAAACTTTTTTTTACTCAGTTGTGATTTTCTCCTTTTTGTATACATACATGGTAATCCAACTAACAGAACTATTAGAAGTTGGGTTTTTTTTTTTTGTTTGTTTGTTTTGCATAAATGATAGCTTGTTTTTAGTAGATTTTGAGTAATATTCAAAGAAGATAAATTTACATTCCAAATATGATTTGATGCATTAAATTTTTTTTACGTGCATTGATAATCAACTCAGAGAAGTAGTAGTATGTGTTTTCTGCAATGAATAAAAAACTAGCAGTATGCTTAGGAAGAATGAATCATAGAATCTCAGAATCACAGAATGATCCCGGTTGGAAGGAACCTCAAGGATCATCAAGCTTCCATTCCCCCCCGCTAACCTCTACATTTAATACTAGACCTGGCTGCCTAGGGCCTCATCCATCCTGGCCTTGAACACCTCCAGGGACAATCTCTCTAGGCAGCCTGTTTCAGCACCTTATCACTCTCTCATAGTAAAGAAATTTCCCCTGATATCTAACGTAAATCTTCCCTCCTTCAACTTCCAACCATTTCCCCTTGTCTGCTATTATCCATAATTTCAAAGAGTTGACTCCCTTGTTTATAGGTTCCCTTTAGGTATTGAAAGGCTGCAATGAGGTCACCCCGCAGCCTTCTTTTCTCCAGGCTGAACGAGCCCAGCTCCCTCAGCCTGCCTTCGTAGGGGAGGTGCTCCAGCCCTGTGATCATTTTTGTGACCCTCTTCTGGATCCTCTCCAACAGCTCCCTGTATTTCTTGTACTGGTTGCCCCAGATCTGAACACAATACTCTCGGTGGGGCCACACAAGGACAGAGTAGAGAGGGAAAACCACCTCCCTGTCTCTGCTGGCCACCCCTTTTCTGATGGAGCCCAGGATATAATTTGCTTTCTAAGCAGCAAGAGCACACTGCTGCCTCATGTTTAGTTTTTCATCCACTGGGACCCCCAGGTCCTTCTCTGCAGGGCTATGATTCTATGATTCTATGATTTTATGATTCTGTGATTCTATGAATGAGTACTATTGACTAATTACTAGCATACTAATATTAAATGTATAACCCTGAGATAACTCTGAATTTCATAAATAATTTGCCTTAAAAATTTCAGAGATGCAGAAGGCAGATGCAGAGATGCACAACATGCAAAAGATCTGTCGATGACATCTTAGGTTACGTTGTTAAATTAGCACATGTCCATATCCCATTGCCTAGTGCCTGTCTATATAGTAGACTCCGAGAGTAGTTCAGTGGAAGGGATTATGTTAGCTCACACCTAGTAGTGTGCTAAGGTGGTTATAGTGATTATGAACCTGAGGTGTCCTATCTGTTTAGAGTACTCTATGGCATATGGATTTACCAGATTGGCCAGGCTGACTCAGTCATTTCCATGATGCACTTTTATTGTCCTTTAGGGATGTGTCCCAGATGTTTGCTTGCCATTTGTCAGCTGATGTTTTGCAATGAAACTACAAGCCTTTCCCTCAAAAATATTTATCACTGATAATGAACCATGGTAGTTTCATTATTTATGAGACTGAAACAAGATAAAGGGAAAGATAATCTATTCATCAAAAACAAAGCATTAACAAACCAAAAATTATTTGCGTCACTGTTTTAAAAGTTTCAAATTTTAATAGATCCAAATAAAGGATGTATCACTTGCAGTGAACTTACTATGTTGAATTTGCCATTTTCTAGCTTATAGTTTCTGAAAAGTCAGAACATGTTTCAAAGTGATGTTTTTGTTGAAATTCACATATACTTTAAATAATATTAGTGGTGAAGTTTTATAAAAAAAGACTAGATGATCATAAATAAATGAACTCTTGCTTTGGGTAGGTAAGTAATTTTTCAAGCCTGATACAAGAAGGATTGTTCCTGTGGGGGGGAACTGTTACACCTCTGCTATTTGCTGGAGAAGAATATACCTTGACTGCTTCCTCCTATGCTATGAGGACATGGTCTTGTCCCTGTCTTCTGAACAACTTGCTCACTCAACCTCTTCTGGTTCCTGGTGTAGAAACCAGCCTCTCATGTCCAGATGCTGCTAAGTTTGAGGAGCTGCAAAATTGGCTTATGAGAAGCTTGACTGTAGAAGAGATCTCTGTTGATACTGGAAAATGTATTCTCACACAAAGCTGTGTTTATGGGACTTACAGCTGACAGAAGATGACAACCTGCTGCCAGAGAGAAGAAGGGGGGGGGATGAAGAAACAGGAAAGAGAAGGAAGGCCCTCTGCCACAGCTCACTGCAAAGAGATGCAACATCCTCCTTGGGATGGTCTCTCCAGTGCAGCAGCTGGCGGTGTTGTAACCAGCTTAGTCATCACCCTGTTTTCTCTTCCCATGGACTGGCACAACCTGGGTAGCCATTTCACATAGGACCTGATATTCCCTCTCACAGCTGTCACTGCACATGGACCAAGCATGTGGCACTGCTGTTGGGCCTCGGTCTGCTTGATGAGGGCAGAGTGGAGAACCTGCCTTTCTCATGCACTCACTGAGTGCTGATGCCTCAGAACTGAGCATCCTGGACATGGAGCAGACACTGCTCAGTAGATGGTTGGTATTGCTCCCACGTTTTCTCTGCAACCAAACCACATTTTGAGGAGTCGAATCCTATGCAACTAAAGATAATGTTGCATGGAGGCTTGCAGTAGAGAGAGTTGTAATATCCAGGCAGTGACCATCCATTATCTCTGGAAGCTCCAACCTGTGCACTGCTGCCAATAAATTTCTTCTATGAACAAACGCTCTATCAGTGAATGTCTGTGAAGATCTTTGAGGGATAATGTAGCCATAGGGTGCTGAGTATGCCAATGTCACACAGCTAGTAAACATTGGCAGAAAGACAGAACCACAGATTGACTGACATCAAAATGGACCTCTGTGGGCTATGGGGGGCCTATAAGAAAGAAGGGGACAGGTTCTTCAGCAGAGTCTGCTGTGACAGGACAAGGGGAAATGATTTCAAATTAAAAGAGGGGGAGACATAACTAGATATAAAGTTTTTTATGAGAAGTCTGGTGAGGCACTAGATGGAACAATTTGCCTAGGGAGGTGATGGAAGCCCCATCCTTAGAGACATTCAAGGTTAGACTGGACAGAGCTCTGAGAACCTGATCTAGTTTTAGATGTTGCTATTCATTGCAGGGAAATTGGACTAGATGAGTTTCAAAAGTCTCTTCCAACTCCAATGATTCCATGATTCTATGATTCTATGATCTGACCACTTCCCTTTTTTTCTTCCAGCATAAACACTAATTTACACTATTTCATACTAACACTGCAAGGGTTTTTTTTTGTTTTTGTTTTTGTTATTGTTTTTCCTGAATGTGGCCTTTTGTCTTTGTGCGTGTGTTAGCTCTCATGATTGAAAAAATGTACTGCTTCTAGCTCAGAATTTTCTGCCTATAATTTTGGTTTGGATTTCTCTTCAATGATTTCAGTGCAGTTGCTCCTGAGTTACATATGAAGAATAGAAAGGAGAGTTCTAGAAACCCATAAAAAAGAAAGATTTTCCTACTGTTTTCACAATTCATTCAAACAAATTTATTTATCTGTAAGATAGATTAAAAAATGTGAGGCTTAATGTTAAGCTGAAAGATGTTGTGTAGAATGTTTGTGCTTTTTTTTTCTGTGAGCATGTTGAATATTGTATTTAATGAAAAGATATTTTTAAAGGCTTTTTTGATCAAGAAGTGAAATCAAATGGACTCCCCAAACCCTCAAAGAACTGTTATTATTTCATGTTATTTATTTTCTAATTGATGAACTTGTGATCATGTTTTAGAGATAGTAGTGATTTCTGCGAGAATGTTTTCTTTTTCCTGTGGACCAATGTTCAGAATTAGATTCAAGTAGGAATTTTTTAGAAAACATATCTTTATCCCTGGCATGGATTTATATGGGAATGACTTCAGTCTTTTGAGTAATCTTTCTAACATGACCTGAGTTTCCTCCCAAACCATATAATCTAAAGGAAGATAAAAACATAATTAAAGTTGTTAAAATACATCAGAAGTCTTTTAAGTGCTTGTATCTTCAATACAGATGTTTACCAGAATCTTGTAGCCCAGTCCAAGAAATCTGTTTTATATGATTATTCACACATATGCTCCCAAAAATTATTCTGTGAGGCACAAATGATTTGTATATTTTGACATCTATTAATGTGTGATGTTTTGCTCTGGTGATGCAGATAATACTAATTACTTCAAGGTTATGCAAAGTATTTTTATTGTTATTTTTGTTTATAATAAAAGAAATCAGATACTCTAAAAATACAGTAAAGTAAAAGAATTTTTAAGCTGATTGTATCTACTTTGCACTTCACACTGTGATTGAGTTAAATCTGGAATATTTCTGCCCTTGGCTTAGCACTTTCTTCCACCTAGCACAGTGAAAGTAATATATTTAATAATTTACATTTCAGTGATTCCTGAGGACTTCTTTATTTGATTTTAATTTTTCTACATACATAGTATATTTAGTGTAAATTCAGAAGAGATACAACATGTGAGTGATATGAAGAAAAGATGATGGACAATACTTCTATCAAAAATGGAAATTGTTATTTCCGTCAGGCTTATTCATACAACTTTTGCATGATAAAAATTGCATGCTCATCTAAGTAGCCCGTATGAACTCAGTGAAATATGATTTTCCTTTTATATAGGGATAAATATTCCTTTGCTTTTCTTTCTGAATATTTTTCTCTTCTATAGACATTGAACATGTATCTAATCAGCTAGTGTTTCAGAAGGGTAGTTTTCATACTGTAATCTTCAGAACTTCAGCATCAGTGGATAGGATCATTATAAGATGTTCCCATTCTTGACTGATGGAAAAACTCTTGAGTCTTATTTTTGAAGTTGTTAATATGTATGTAGGCAAATTGAGTGAAGAAAGAAAAATGTCTCATAAATTTACTTATATTCAGGGCTTATTTTCTGCTTGTTTCTCAGAAATATGGGAGAAGGAGAATAAACTATCATTTCGCCTCTTGTTTAGAAAACATTATTCTTATTTCTGTCCTGCTTGCAATATCAACAAAAATGCCTACACTGAAAATAAAGGCAAAATCTCTCTCTCTCTTTTTTTTTTTTTTTCCTTCAGCAGCTCCGAAAAATTCTGACTTCTTGTTTCTGATTGCTTGCTTCAGAACACACATAGCTTGGCTAATTTCAGTTGGCATTCTTAGACTTTACATTTCAAAGGAAGATGAAGTTTCTCAAAGCTATATGAAACAAATGTAAAAATTCAGCCTTTGAAACATGATAGCTTCTCACTAACATGATTTGAAGTACTATCTATCACTAAAACAGTGTTTAACAGTAGCATTAAAAATATGAAGCTTTCCTCTCACATGTGGAAAAATGTTTTGTCCATTATAGGTCATTCAATGGAAGATTTGTTTCCCCTTTTCAGAGGGTACTTATAATTGTGTGGTTCCATAAATAATTTAGAAATATATGAGCTTTGAAATGTGTGTTGTTGTTTCATACAATATATATCAAAATTTATTAAATAAGCTAAATAACATCAAGAAAATATATCCTCACAATTGAGTTGCGGTTGATATTTAAATGAAGAATAAGCCAGTATCGTGAGAACATCATCAAGCTAGTAATAAATGCTGGCCAATCATTAAATCATCAAATTCCTCATAAATATAACCAAACTTCATCTGCCTAAAGAGGTTTCTAAAATACCGTCTGTCTATTTCATTATAAATTCTAGCTCAATAATGTTCCTGAAGTTAATTAATTTAATAGCTTGGGGCTTGTTACATATTTTAACAATGAAATTTAATTATTCTCTGATGTATGAACCTCAATCCTGGGGCCAATTGTAAAACTTCCTTTCAACAAGTCTATTCTTGTATGATAGTTAAAAACTTACCTCTTTCATTCCTCCGCTAGAATTAATAAAATATATGCTACAGGTCCTCAGACTCAGAAAGTAGATTAAATGACCCACATTTAAAAAAATGTACAACTAGTTTATGTCCTATCAGGATTTTTAAACTTGAAAGAGAGTAACAAAGCTTTGATAAGGAATAGTTTTATGGAATCCAGTTGCTATTTATATAATACGTGCTTTCCATCTGGAGCCATACGAGGATGAACTTGTCTCTCTGTTACCGCATAGGAGTCTGCATGCACATGTAACTCTGCTTCCTAGCATGTGAATGTGAAAAAGCTGTAGTGCCCACTAGAGTAGTAAGAGCAGTGTAAATAACGTTAAAAAAAAAGTTAAGGAAAATTCTAAAGGTAATGGGAGAAGGGATGTTGGTGCAGGATGCAGTCAAAGTCTAATATGAAATGTCAACAACTGCAGTTAAATGGATAAGTTCAAATAAAGAAACATCTGGAAACTGTATTAATTTGGAACTGAGTGTAAAGTTTCAAACAAGCACAAAAATTATGTACTGTCAAAATTTTTCTCTGCTGCAAGTTACCTATTTTGAAAGAAGCTTCAAAAAACTTGACATGAGGGGGCAAAGCATTCTGTCAGTTGGGACTTGCTTGAGGAAGTTGAGCACTTGTCTATGCACCTTGTGTACTCATTAAACAGTGATTATGCTCTGTCTGTCTAAAAATTCTGAAAACATTCAGTATTGTTTCTGATACTTATACTTCTTTTTAGCACACATTTTATACAATTTACAGGAAGTTTTTAAGGAAAGTTGTAATCCCTGCTTTAATGTTCAGTATCAGTTCATAGCAGGGAGGCCAAAATTTTACAGTTTATTTTTTTCGTTTCAAGTTCTGCTCCAGAATCTTTGACATGTACTTCCAAAGAGGTAAGTGAATGCATGGTTACATTTATGCAGTTGAGGGTCTAGCCCTATAAGAAAGGAGAAACTTCAACTTTGTCTTTTCATGCAAAATTACAGGTATTGTACTGAAGTCATCCTGAAGCATACAATCAGATAGATGACATATTTTGTAATGATGAAATTTGGTAAAAGTTTATATATACTTAGAACTGTAGAATCACCAAGGTTGGAAAACACCTCCAAGAGCATCTAGTCCAACTGCCCACCTATCACCAGTATTTCCCACTAAACTATGTCCCTCAGTACAACATCTAAACATTTCTTGAACACCTCCAGGGACAGTGACTCTACCACCTGCCTAAGAAAGCCATTTCAGTACCTGACTCCTCTTTTTGTAAATAAATATTTCCTAACAACTAACCTGAATCTCCCCTGGAGCAACTTGAAGTCATTGCCTCAAGTCCTATCTCTAATTACAGAGGAGAAGAAGCAGACCCACACTTCACCACAGCCTTCTTTGAGGTAGTTTTTGAGAGTGCTAAGCCTCCCCTGAGCCTTCTCTTTCCAGACTAAATAATCCCAATTCCCTCAACTGCTCCTCATAAGACTTGTGCTCCAGACCCCTCACCAGCTTTGTTGCCCTTCTCTGAACATGCTCCAGGGCCTCAATGTCTTTTTTGTAGTGAGGGGCCCAAAACTGAATGCTGTACTCAAGGTGCAGCTTTGCCAGTGCTGAATACAGAGGGATGATAACTTCCTTGCTCCTGCTGGCTACTCTATTTCTGATAAAAGCCATGATGCCATTGGCTTTCTTGGCCACATGGGCACACTGCTGGCTCATGTTCAGCCAACAGTTGACCAATACCCCCAGGTCTGTTTCTGCTACACAGTCTTTCAGTCATTCTGCCCCAAGCCTGTAACATTGCCTGGGGTTGCTGTGGCCAAAGTGCAGGACCTGACACTTGGTCATGTTGGACTTCATCCCATTGGCCTCAGCCCAGCTATCCAGCCTGTCCAGATTCCTCTGAAGGGCCTTCCTACCCCCAGGCAGGTTGACATTTCCTCTCAGCTTGGTGCAAACGTACTGAGGGTGCACTCAATCCCCTTTTCCAGGTCATCAACAAATATATTGTATAGTACAGACCTCAGTACTGACTTCTGGGGAGCACCACTCATGACTGGTTGCCAGTTGGATTAAACTGCACTCACCACTACTCTCTGGGACCTGCCGTCCATCCAGTTCAGGTTAGCAGGACCTACCTTTCCTGAATACATGCAGGCTAGTCCTGATCCCCCAGTTCTCCCTCATATGCTGTGAGAAATGTTTTTAACATTTTAACATTAACATGTGAGAATAATCTTTTTAACCCCAATGGACAAGTTGAGTTCAAGCTGGGCTTTTGCTATTCCAATTTTCTCCCTGACCACCCTAAGAACTTCTTTGTACTCTTCCCCAAATTTTCTGTCCCTTCTTCCATAGGAGGTAGATTCTCTTTTTCTCCTGGCACCTCCGGAAAAGTTTCCTGTTCTTTCACACAGGTTTTCTTCCCCACCAGCCTTCTTTCCCACCAGCCCATTTTGTGGCATGGGGGGAATAGACTGCTCCTGTGCCTTTAAGACATCCTTCCTGAGGAGTGACCAGCCTTCCTGTACTCCTTTACCCTTCAGGGCTGAATCCCAAGGTACTCTCCCTACCAGCATCCTGAGCAGTTCAAAGTCTGCTCTCTGGATCTCCAAGGTAGCAGTTTTGCTGCCTCCCATCCTAACCACCAAAAATCAAGAACTCTACCATTTCATGGTCACTCTGTCCAAGACAGCTCCCAACCTTCACATCTCCCCCCAGTCCTTCTCTGTTTGTGAACAGCAAGTCTATTAGGGCACCTCCCCTGTTAGACTCTTACCAGCTGCCATATTCAACAATCTATAATGGTCTGGATAAATAAAATCCAAACTAGAGTGTTTTAGAGACTAATTCACAACATGTTTTATAAATTTTGAGGTACAAGAACATCATGACTTGAATTCTGCTTACAAGTTTTCCACACTATAAGTAGTCTCCTACAATATTCTGTCAGCGGCTGATGTATATACCTTCAGTATATTTTCTCTCTGCAAGGAAGTGGCTATGCCCTCCTTGATCAGCTTTTTGGGAAAGAAGTAATCAGTGATACCATGTCCCTACTTACACTTAGTGAACATTAAGTGAAACTAAAGTGATGACCAAGCACATGCAGGATAATGGCATTGTTATTCCTATCCCTAAGAGGAAGATCTGTCTCTATTTGTTGACCAATACAAAATAAAACTCCCCTATTTGCTGCCTCGTGTATTCAGAATGCTGCAAAGACAAAAATAAGTATCCACTGAGCATCCACATCTCCAAGATGCACCTGTGATCTTATGCTATACAGATTTGGCAGAATCTGTGTCATGAGGCAAGCCAGTGATTGTAAGACCAAATGCTGCTGACATTTTCAAGAGAGAAGCTATTATATAATCTTTACTGTGATTCTCTCATCTAGTGTTTGGTAGAAGTTTTCTTTAAAGACAGGATCAGATAGGTATTAAGGATTTAATGCCCACATCAGCTTTTAAAGGAGTGGAATATGCTGGAATATTCCAGCATCAGACCATTAAAAAAATTAGTGTGCACAGTGACGAATGATCAACAGCAAGACTTTATGTGAGATTATCACATCACAGTGTTTAAGATACCATGTAATAGTATTTGTATAACTTCAGATCACAGAGCATACAAAGGTGTGAAGAGCAGGTTAAACACCAGACATTTTGACACTCCTATCCAGTCTCCAAAGGACTTAAGAATTGGTTTATTTTATTATGCTGATCTGATAAATTTGTAAGTTCAGGAAAGGATTCATGAGCTGAGATCTCTCTCCTTCATTGTAGCAAAATCTCTATTATGAAGAGGATGGACATCATTAGGTACAGTAACAGTTTAGCTGCCTGGCAGACCCAACATGACATCAAAGAACTGCAGTTATGTTTTGTAGTAGCTATTGATAATTACAGACAGAAATCAGTAATAAATGGTAACTTTCATGTTTCCTTCAACTAATGCAACAAGGAAACCCATACAACATTTATGTGTGATGATTACAGGTAATAATCTATTTTTGTGGGAAGTCAAATAATGGATTAATTTATGAACAATAGACTTCAAAATCCAGTTTCATGAGAAATTAGATATTCCAGAAGCCTGAAAAGCCTTATGGAGTGAGTCTCACATGTAGAGTATTTCTTTATAAGAGAGATATAGAGGTTTATATTGAGAGGCTTAAGTTAGCTCTTTCTATACATATGCTTAACCAATATAGTTTATGTGTATGTAGGGTAAGAAAATAAGAAAAAATAAATGATAGACTATAAAGAACAAGATAACTGCACATGTTAAAGACTGAATGGAGCTACTGAAATATATACCTTTCATTCTTGAGTTGGCTGCTTTAAAAAAAAATCTCATCTGTAGTACCTTGTCTTTATTGGCCTGGGATTTTTATTAAGCTTTTATGAAGCTTTGTGAGCAGCATAAGTAAGCAAATGGTAGTGAAGTCACAGTATAGAATGACACCTCCGTATTTCTCAAGTAGTAGTTTCTGACTGTCACCAGACAATGAAAACTGTGGCTTTGAGATGGAATATGCATACCTTGCAATAAGAAGCCACAGATATAGCGCCATTTTAGTGCACTGAAATTGTGGGAGTTTAACAATATAGATTATGATTGCATGACTAGAGAGAGAATGCGATGGTAGGAAACAAAGAAAACTAGGTATAAATATGTATGGGAAATATGTCATAGAATCATAATATCATTAAAGTTAGGAAAGACCTCTGAGATCATCAAGTCTAACCATCAACCCATCACCACCATCAATAACCTGTTTTAAAACTTTAAATGTTACACCTTTTAATTACATCAATCAAGTACTTTATCTGCAGTTTTTCTATATATAGTCTACTTATTTAAAAAATATATATTTTTCACAAGTTCCTTCTGTGACAGCTCTCCACAGACTACGGTTTCTTCAGGCTATATACATTTGTAGTATGGAGTCCTTCATGGGCTGCACTGGGGAAATCTTCTCCAGTGTGGTTTTCCATGGTTTGCAGGAAAATTTCTGCTTGAAAATAAAATCCCAACTAACTCTGCACTTGCACAGGATTTTCTGATGTAGCTGAATGTACTTAAGGTCATGGGGCCTGATGGAATTCATCCACTGGACTGAAAGAGCTGGCTAATGTTATTACAAGACCTCTATGTATTATTTTCCAATGACCTTGGGAATCTGGAGAGTTCCTACTAAATTGGGAGCTGGGAAATTTCCCAGTTTTCAAGAATAGTAAGAAAGAAGACTCTAGTAATTACAGGCCTGTCAGTGTTGTTTCAGTGCCTAGCAAAATTATGGAGAAGATTATTTTGAGAGTTACTGAAAAACATTGAAAGGCAATGTACTCACTGGTCACAGGCAATGTGGGGCATCGTGCAGAGAAGATCCTCATGTGGAGTCCATGGAGAGCCCTAGCAGAAGTATGCCCTGTGCCAGAGCTGCAGCCTGTGGAGAGTTGCCTGTAGTGGGACAGAGGAACACAGCAGTCACAACATCAAGCTGCTAGAGTTCTGTGGTAGTCCTGCGTGGAGCTAGACACTGGATTCAATGAATCCTTACAACTTTGGGATATTCTGTGATCTTGTGATTCACTTTGAATCTCTTGGTCTGCTCTCTATGAGAACAACTGCTCCCCCTCTTCTTTTCTGATTTTAGGGCTTGCAGGGTTGTTTCTTAAACTTTTTCTCACTGTGTTAATGCTATGAGTATTTTCTGCTTTCTTAAATACGCATTCCATGAGGGAGGAACAGATTGGCTGAGTGGCATAGCTGCATCCACTAGTAATCCATTGTAGCCAGCTGGAACCAGCTGGAGCGCCAGCAGTCCTTTCCCCTTCTGTGAGTAGCCTCAACATCTGCGTCCAGTGCAACGTCTTACAGAAGAAAGATCTATTTATCAAAACTTCTTGCTTTTCTTTATTGTGTGGAGTGAGTATTTCCTAGGGGCCCCATTGAGATGGAAAAGCTATTGTTAGTTACAGAAAACTGAGAATCTCATGTTACCTATAAGTATCATTGTAGCTGATGGCATACTGCAAAGCCGATTACTACGGCTCACAGGGCTAGGTGGATTCCAGCTGAATATATATGACTATTGCTTGTAGCAAAATAACTAGTATGAAACAAAGATAGGTCCAGGAAGGAAATGAAAGGAAAGACATGCTTTGATATTTTCTGTGAATAAATAAAATTTTGGACTGGGTAACCTTTGGATTAGATGTTAATCAGCTGATAAACTGGTAAATGTGTTGATAAGACTGTGAGAGCCAGGTCAGTTAAATTAAAAATCTAGTGATGTGTGGTAGAGGTTAAATTATTAAATTATTAAATTATTTAGCAAAATGTAAGATGAAAAAGCCTTCTAACTCCTGTTGCTTCTATGTCTCTCCAGAGCTTTTCTAAATACCACTTTGTAGATAAAATGGTAGCATAGAATTACTACCAACAATTCAAACATCATGTCTATCTTCTGCTATCAATTTCATTTTAATTCCAAGCTTTTATCTGTGGCCTGCCATTTCATATCAGTAGCAGCTGACTGATTAGCAGTTAGCATTTAGTAATAGCAGCATAGTAGATAATTGTTAAATGACAGCAACAGAAGTCAGACACAAGCATATGCTTAATACTTAAATTATTAATATCTTTTTCACACTTATGTTTTTTTTTTCCTCCTAAGGGCATCACAGATTGTAGAACTGAATATAGTTTTCAATGTCCTATCTCTAATATGATGTCATGTACTAACATACCATTTTGTCCCTGCCATATACTTCTTTGTTTAGCTGGGAATTCTCATGAGGAGAAAATGGTTGGGTATGAGAATTTTTTTTTTCCTCAGGTAGCAAGTGAGACCTGAAAAAAGTGTTTTTAAATGTTCTTCTCCTAGAAATACATTTTTGTAACAGTCACTGCAGACTCATTAACTGTATCACATGACAGTGACTTCAGTTGAATTATGGATAGGCACAGAAGAGCAGCTTTCACCATAGATGGCAAAGTTTTATTTTGATTAGGTATAGAAAAGGAGAAAGTAAGTCTGTGAGAATCAGTGCACTTTAAGCACCATAACTGTTTCAGTGAATCACTCTTTCTCTTCACTTTTTTTTTTTTCTTTCCTTAATCCCTGTGAGTTTAGTGACAAAGTTAAAAAAAGCAGTTTCCCTGCTATTTTTTGTTTGTTTGTTTGTTTGTTTTGGTGTTGATGGTTATTTACTTGTTTGTTTTCAAATCAGTTTGGTGAGAAGAACATTCTTGCTTCCACCAACCACAAAACAAACAAACAAACAAACAAATAAATAAATGGAAAAAAAGTAAAGCAAAACCAATATTAACTAACCAACTGCATTTTAGGAGATTAAAACCCTCATTTTCATCATATAAGTAATATTATTTTTAGCAGATCTGTTTAGTGGTTCTTGCCAAATGTTCTAATCAACAGAAAAAGCATCAATAGTATTGTTTCTACAGCATTTTAATTAGTCCAGCGTTTTTTCAACCACCAAATTACCTTCTGGAGTAAACTGATATTCACTTCAGTGCTCTCCTGTTGTCACTTTTTCTTATAGTGAATACCAACTCAATTTCTTAATATAGTTTTCAAATAATGAAGACTGGGTCTCAGCTGCTATTAAGGCATTTCTGTTAATCAGAAGTTGAATTTTTAATGTAACTACAACTGGAAATGTGAAAATCTAAAAATGATTTTGAATAATATGTGTTCTGCCAGTGCCCTGGTTTGCATGTGGAGGAAATGGATTTCTGCATTTGTTATGTCTGTATTGTCATTCAACTGTATTTTTTTAGTTTCTTTTAAGGAGCATATAGAAGCAATATATTTTTTAATGCATATATATATATATATATAAAAGCATATTTGTCTCCAATGTCACAGAGAAAACATACTATTTTCAGAATGACAGCACACATCAAAAATGTCTTGAATAGTTTATCAGCTTCTATGACAGAATTCAGATTAAGATGAAGAGAAAATGTAAAATGATATAGACTTGTGATGAACTGATGAATGAACAATGCATTTCTACCTAAATAGTGATTTATGCTTATTTTGTGCTAATCCAATTAAGTGCACAGTGGAGAAGTTCTAGTACAAATAATTCAATTACTCTGAACAGCTCTATAACCCGATGACTAGTAAAATCAACATCTTAATAAAGACTTAATCAGATACTGCTGTTACTCTGAACAAATCAAGGTAATGCTGAAGACCAATCTGAACTGACAAAATAATCACTAATGTAGGTTACAAGAGATCTTAAATCCTATTCTACAGTGATTAAAGGCACCTTTATGGGTCCTAATTTCAGCAATTACTTTTTATCTAAGCTTTTTCTCCTAGAATAGAAATAATTTAACATAAGCTTAGCTCTATGATCTCTTTAAACACTAAAAATAAACAAACAAAACCACATAAACCAGAAATCAGTCCTCTATACTCATGAAAGCTTTCCTTGGCCATAGTAATTAACTGGTCAAGATGCTTGTATAAATCGTGTAAATTATATCTAGAGAAAAACAAACAAAGAAATAAAAAAAATCCACAGTACTATTGGGAACATGAGGGGAAAAAAAAAAAAAAGACACACACACACAAAAAAAAAAACCCACAAAAGAGTACCCAAACTCAAATTAGAAATTGAGCTTATGCTTCGTATTTCCAAGTGACTGCTACTTGTCTCTGGACTACTTCTTTTCTGAATGAGAAACTGCAGCATTCAGAAATGCTTTATGCTCATATTTTTTAAGTGTTGGTTGTAGGTCCTGTGCATTGATGGTAATAGAGACAATATCCTTTAAATTTCCTAGTAAGTTAATGTCTGTGATATTATTTTGTGTTCCCTAATTTAACTTGCATAACCAGTGCACATGTTGTACTGACTGTCTTCAGGATAACATAGCTTTTATTAAATGATCAGGCAATACAATCACATTAGTTGCTATGATTTTGTTCTCTGATCTGTTTTGAATTTTTAAGTCTCCAATTAAGTTTAATATTGGTGATTGACTGGGCAATTATTCTATGATATTTTATTTATTATAAATTAAACTACAGAACTATCAGTTTTTCCTCAACAGGGTGTATCTGAGAAATGACTACCAAACCACTGCAAGACAAAATTCTGCCTGCTTTTCTATTTCACCCTAAGCTGTTTCTGGGGCAGGCTAGCAGAAATCTGACATTTAAGTATTTTCAGAATATGAATATTTTCTGTTTTAAGGGGAAATGTTCTTCTGAGGAGGCTAGATGGAGGTGAATGTGAGAATGAAAATAGTATCTTAGCAATTAAGTCCACATAGCAGAAGCAAAATTGAAAAGTCAAAACTATTTTAAATTAGTGTATTTCTAGAAGTTTGAGTAGTATCTCTCTCTGGTAGATTTTTGGAAGAACTTATTAATAAATGTTTCTCAATAATATTTTAGAAATGAAGCAGTAGACCTATGACATGAATTCTTGAAGATGCAATTTGAGGACTGTTTTATCTACAGCAAGCCCCAAGGCTCTTTCTTCACTTCTGTGTACCACAGCTAGGTTAGAGAGCTCCTACCTAAATTACACCTAGTAGAGGGAATAGGCAGAAGATGGGTAAACTGTTACTTCAGAAAGAGCAATGTTCCTAAGGTCGGATGTAATATATTGTTTTTATCACTTTCCTTGCTATTTGAAAATTAAGAAGATTATAGGAATAGCAGAATTTATTTAAACCTCCAGCAGTTGTATGGGAACTGTTGATCACAGCCTGAACCTCTGATTGACCACTTGAGGCAAGCAATAAGTCAGCCATAGGAGCACAGATAAAGGCAATTCACCTGTCCTACTGGAAGGGGTGAAGCCTGACTTCACATTTCCTAGATCCCATTTAAGTGCTGACTGCCACTGAGGAAGGATCTCTTTCTGGAGACTGCTGCTTGTGGAGTTTATTGTGAGCCTATAACGTTGGTGAGCATTTTCCATTTATTATCTTTCCACTGTGGTAATCCTACTTAGCCTAACCTCTGTACCCCTATTGATCGTACAAGCATTGGAGGACAGGAAAAAACAAAACAAAACAAAACAACCTCTGCATTTTCATGTGGTTTCCTGGACACTCACTTGATTTAGTCTGTATCTAGAGCATGAATATAGTGCTAGTCCTGAATATAAATAATTGCAGAAATGCAACTTACATGCTTAGTGTTTTTATTTTAAAAGTGATTTTTCAAAATCTGATTTGCATAAAGTTTGATATATTCTCCTTAAAAAGCTGAGTTTGAAGATTTGTATAAAACTGAAAATTGGTTTTGATTCAGATCTTCTTAAGTTGAAATATTACATGGAAAATCTGTTAGAGCATATTAGTATTACACATCAGTAAAGAACTCAGTAGGTCTTCTCAGCACTTACTTTTTCCTATCAAATTGTCTGAATTGACAACAATGGGTAACCTAAAAGAAATATCTGCACTGAGTCGGACCTGTATTCAGTCCAGTACTATGCTGACATTAATGTTAACAGAACAGGAAACTACAGAGAGAGATAATAGGAGCATTTAATTAAATTAGAATTTATTTTATTGACATTTTTTTTTAATGGAAAACTCAGTGCTTTGTTTATTTCTTTGTAAATTTTGTACTCAGTTGAACACCTTTTACTAAAGTCAATAAACTCTGCACATGAAATTTATTGTTGCTAACAGATATTTTTAATATTAAAGGTTTTATAAAGTATGGGCGTATTTCTTCTGTATTGTTTGCATACAAATTAACTTAAAGTGTTTAAAGTCCTGTTGTGGAAATAAGACAAAAAAAAAATCTACTGGGCAGAAGATTAAAGTTGACAATATATTTCTTTAAGTGATGTAACCCACTTAGGACACAAAAGGATATGTGTCAGTAACATCCCATGTAGGGAAGTATGGATATCGTAAAATCTAAAAATGAAGGAAAACTAGTACATGTTAAGACCGCAGTGAGTCAATCCCTTTTACTTAATTGATATAATTTCTCACATCTAATGTATGTATCAGTTTACTTGCAAACAATAGACAATTACGTGTTCAAGCTTTCATCAAAATGCTGAATGTATATTTTGACCAATCTGACACTTCCTTATTAACAAGAAAAATGAGATACAGGCTATCTTTCAGTGTTCTTTTTAAAAAAAATGAAATAAAGTAAAATCTAGTAACAAGACCCAAGGCAAGGATTTACTTCTGTGTACCTATCTATAAGCAAGCTATGATACTGGTCAAGCATCGTCATGGTGATTTATTTCCAGCCCACACATTTGAACTAGACTTTTTCAGTAAAGTGGTTAAGTGGAAAATATAATGAACTGAGTCAGAAAGTACAGTGGGACTTTAGGAAGCAAAATTGTTCCCAAATAGTTTTGTATGTCTTCAATTTTATATTACCTCCTAAATCCTTCCACTGTAACACTATTCTTCCTGCCATGATTCATGTACCTAAATAATCCCTAATTGCCATTGTAACAATTGTGCAGCCTTGCCCTGAAAAGCTAATGGATCACATCTGTTATCTACTTCTGACCAAAGGACTTAATTCCTCTAATTTTCTTTCGCACAAACCACAGAAAATATATTCAAATATACTTTAAGAGGATGAAGTAAAAGGACCAAGTAAATGTATTTAATCCAATTTAAAGTATTCCAATATTGATAAAGTACAAACATTACCACAGTAGCTGTTCCCTCCATAGTGGGATAATAAATGCAAATTTAGCACCTGAATTCAGTAAATTATTTAAGCATATGAGATAAGTGCATTCCTATTGGTAGTATTGCTGTTGTGTTGTTATTGTGCATGAGTGACCAAACATTACCAGACAGATGAGTGAACCCAGACACTTTTCAAACCTGAAAGTCCTTAACCACTTCTATGATTCTCTCTGGAAGTTCTTAAATTGCACACTTTGAGCTCACTAGGGTCAATAGAAAAACCTGTGAGAAATTTTACATCAAGAATATCTGATTTTTTTTTTTTTATACTTGAGAGTCAGTGCTTCTGGTGGCAGCTTGTTTAGGCGAAAGGACAGTTATTAATAACTTTCCTTCATTTCAGTTATGATGTATGAAGTCTTTCACACTTGTGAGATTTCAATAGCATTTAAAGCTTTTACTTTCCTCCTGCTAATTTAAAGTCTGTTACAAATAGCTTTCTTCTGGAAAGACCACCTGTGTTCATTTAGCTGCTCATGGTCACTCCAAAATTCATTACTGTACTGCTGAATTTTGTTTGCTTTCTTCTGGAAAAAGCTACCATTAGATACTTTTCAATTACTGTGCCCTTCAACTCAATATGTTGGGTTTGTTATGAATCTCTTCTTTTAGAAGTTAATCATGTGCTTAATAGGGGAACATCAGCTATTGCTCATGGTTGAAATTGAGAGAGGTCAAAAAAAATGGTGAATTCAGAGCTTAAAAGTGCACTATGTAAAGGAATATAAAAAAGATATGTTAGAGGGTTTCATAATGACCCAGCTTATGATGGTTTACCTTCCTTGTAATATATCATTTTCCTCTTATCCTTCACTTTTGAAGACTTCAATTTTTTGAAGCCAACATTGCTTTATTTCTTTTTCACAAAGCCACAGTTATCAGGATTTCACCAATGTTGTTCATGTCTGTGCATTATGGGAACAAGGCATTCAGATTTCAAAGTGAAACTCATGTGTTTACCAAAATAAATGGAGTAGGAGGTGCTTAGGTAAAATATATGTATGTTTTGTGGCAGAATCTTGTACAAAACATTAGTTTTTTCCTTATCAAATTTTCTGTTTTATTATATTTTTAATGTCAGTTTAATGATTTTTCTTTAAATGAAAAGCAATAGGGAAAGCACCCTGTATATACTCTGACAAATTAAAATTCATGAGAAAAATGTGTAAAAAAAAAAAAAAAAAAGTATGCAGTATCATCAGATCATGATCACTGATTTTTCTCGGAAAGCTTGAAATATGTCTTGAAGAACAAGGTTATATAGGGAAAGTTTTTTGTCACAAAGAAAACTTTTATGAATAGATATGGCAATGCTGATAGAATACTGAGACATAGAAGTTTTGGTTTCCCTTCTCTTCCAGAAGAAACCAACTTCTGAATATCTTAAGCAAATTTATTTATTATTTTTATCCTAGATAAAAGATGATAATACTAAAAATGTGTTTTGCTCATAAAACAGTGCGTTCTTCAGCTGCATAAGTAAAAAATCTGGATTTTTGTCTTAGAATACTAGAATTACATACTTTTATTAAAAGACTTGAAGGGCCATATGATTTTTACTCTTAAAGATTTCAATTTGAATCAAATTGGGACCTGATGGGGTGCATCCACGTGTGCTGAGGGAGCTGGCGGAGGTCATTGCCGAACCGCTCTCCATCATTTTTGAGAGGTCTTGGACAACAGGGGAGGTCCCTGAAGACTGGAGGATAGCCAATGTCACTCCGGTCTTCAAAAAGGGCAAGAAGGAAGATCCGGGTAATTATAGGCCTGTCAGCCTCACCTCCGTCCCTGGAAAGGTGATGGAACAGCTTGTGCTGGATACCATCTCCAGACAACTGGGAGAAAAGGAGGTTATCAGGAGTAGTCAGCATGGGTTCACCAAGGGGAGGTCGTGCTCGACCAACTTGGTGGCCTTCTATGATGCTGTCACATGCTGGGTGGATGGGGGAAGAGCGGTAGATGTAATCTACCTTGATTTTAGAAAGGCGTTTGATACTGTCTCCCACGACATCCTTATAACAAAGCTGAGGAAGTGTGGGATAGACGAGTGGACAGTGAGGTGGGTTGAGAACTGGCTGACTGGCAGAGCGCAGAGGGTCGTCGTTGGTGGTGCAGAGTCTGGCTGGAGACCTGTAACCAGTGGTGTCCCCCAGGGGTCTGTGCTGGGTCCGGTCTTGTTCAACATCTTCATCAATGACCTTGATGAGGGGATAGTGGCCACCCTCAGCAAGTTTGCTGATGATACGAAGTTGGGAGGATTGGCTGACACGCCTGAAGGCTGTGCTGCCATTCAGCGAGACCTGGACAGGCTGGAGAGCTGGGCAGTAAGAAACCGGATGAGGTTCAACACAAGCAAGTGTAGGGTCTTACACCTAGGGAGGAAGAATTGCATGCACCAATACAGGCTGGGGGATGAGCTGCTGGAGAGGAGCTCTGCAGAGAGGGACCTGGGCGTCCTGGTGGACGACAGATTGGCCATGAGCCAGCAGTGTGCCCTCGTGGCCAAAAAGGCCAATGGCATTCTGGGGTGCATTAAAAAGAGCGTGTCCAGCAGGTCGAGGGAGGTGATCCTCCCCCTCTACTCTGCCCTGGTAAGGCCTCATCTGGAGTACTGTGTCCAGTTCTGGGCTCCCCAGTACAAAAAAGACAGGGATCTCTTGGAAAGAGTCCAGCGGAGGGCCACAAAGATGGTGAAGGGCCTGGAGCATCTCCCCTATGAAGAAAGGCTAAGTAAACTGGGTCTGTTTAGCCTTGAGAAAAGAAGACTGAGAGGGGACCTGATCCAGGTTTATAAATATCTGAGGTGTGGCGGCCATAGTGGTGAGGCCAGTCTCTTTTCAGTGGTACGTGGAGACAGGACGAGGGGAAACGGACATAAGCTGCAGCATAGGAAGTTTCGCACGAATGTGCGTAAGAACTTCTTCACGGTGAGGGTGACGGAGCACTGGAACAGGCTGCCCAGGGAGGTTGTGGAGTCTCCTTCTCTGGAGATATTCAAGTCTCGCCTGGACGCCTACCTGTGCGACCTGGTGTAGGGAACCTGCTTTGGCAGGGGGGTTGGTCTCGATGATCTCTAGAGGTCCCTTCCAACCCCTACAATTCTGTGATTCTGTGATTCTGTGAAATTGACCTAAGAAGGATTTGTAAGATAAGAACTGAATGCATTACTTTCTTAAAGAAACAAAATAATTTTATCATGATTTTAATAAAAAGACTCTGCAGGGTATAATTAATGCCTCTATAATTGATAATTTTGTTTAGATTTGAGCGACTTTCTCACATTCTGTCCATAGAAAACCACTTTAGTGTCCAAGGTCTCCAATGTGATAACTGAGTTTGTTCTGCAGAATCAGAAATGCAAACTGTCTTCCTGCATCTTCTTAACATACTTTGTTTTGTTCCTCTTATACACTTGCAGTATTTTAAGAAAATGTTGATATAGCAACAATTAAAATTTGCAAGCATTTGTCCCATGAAATTCTGAATAAAAGATGAAGAAAATAAAGGTCAGAGAGACTAAGAAAAGTCTTTAATAATGTGTCAAAATTGAAATATTTTGCTTAGCTTAAATCAACAGAGTAGATATATGTAATTATACAAAGTGTTGCCAATTAACTGTAGCTGCTTTGATGCCTCCCATAAAGTTAATCAGATTGTGTTAAAATTCCTTTCCTAGAGCTAATTCATATGATTTACCAAATTGATTTTTGTTTACTCCACAATACAAACGCACAAAAATAATGACTGAATAAATTAATAGGTGTATTTCTGAATCAAATGCCTTCTGAAGATACACAAGTAGGAATTTCTTAACAATATTAAAATAGTAAGGAATGATTAACATTTGAGTTGGCTGACTGATTTTGTAGAACAGTTTCTGTCATCGGATCCAGTCTAGATCAAATGCCAATCATGAAAGATTTTCAAGATCTGGTATGAAGTTACTAACATGACTCTGACCTATTATTAGAGATAAGAAGACACAGATTTTTTTTGATGCTTAAATCATTTCATTTCTCTTAAACAGGAATGAATTTCTTGTTCTTCTCAGTTGGCCAGAGTTGGCTTTTTTTCAATAGGAAATGAAGAGTTTTTAGGAGAAACGTTTACTTAGATAACCTTTTATACCCATCTTCTGGGTAAAGAGAGAGAAATATATGCATAGCATGAATACATCAGTGTGGGGCTATATAATACAATTTTTCTTCTTATGAAATCCCTTGGAAACTATTACAAGCCAATGCAGCTCCAGTTACTTCATCTTTTACCTTGCCTGGAAAAAATACTTGAGTTTTTCACAAGCAAAGTTCAAAAATTCAGACCATGTATTTGACATAAAATCATTCACTTGGTACTCCCATATTTCACAGAAGATGAGATTATTCACATCCATTTCCAGGCAATCATGCATCCAGCTGTCAAAAGGACAGGGGAAGGGAAGGTGCTCTACCTGAAGTCCCTGTCCTTAGCCAGCTGCCTGACTGAGCAGGAAACACATATCAGGTGCATGAATTCAGCTGAGAGTAGGCTTTTCTGCAGATAGTGAACAAGTTGGACAGGGGACTGGACATTTTCTACTCAGAGCCAGAGAATCTTAGAATAGCTTGGATTGGAAAGGACCTTAAGATCCATTTAGTTCTAACCTCCTGGCTAGGGGCAGCGGTGCCACTCACCAGATCTGCCCAGGGCCCCATCTTACTTTGTTCTGAATGCCTCCAGGCATGGGGCACCCACAGCTTCTCTGGGCAGCCTGTTACAGTGCCTTACCACTCTCTGATTAAAAAATTTCTTCCTAGTATCTGATCTAAATCTTCCTTCTTTTAGTTTAAAACCATTCCTCCTTGTCCTATCATTATCAGCCCATGTAATAATAGTAAGTTCCGTCAGTTTACTCATCCTTCTGCTATTTTGAAATCACGTATATGCTATTTGTGTTAGTGTTGCACATTCAGTTACTACAGCTGAAGTTTTAAGTCTAATTCAAACCCATAGTATGCAATTAGATCAATATTCATTGTGTTCCTTGAAACATAACAGTCAACAGCAATTGAAAAATGTCTCTTTGAAAATATATCTTTAATAACATGGTATACTAACCATAATAAAATTTGTCTTTAATGCTCCTTACCTCCTTCAGTGGTTAGTATAACATTAATTCAGGTTCAACTATAAGTAAAATCCTGAAGCATTAACCACCATATACTTTGTGCTATTTTAAAAAAGAATTATTCTTAGCTGCAAAATATGCTATAATTATGTGAATTTTCTCTTGAATTTTTGCTGAACCTGAAAGGGAATGAGTTGCCATAGGAAACAAGATTTGACCAGTAAGAAGCCAAGTTAAACAAAGCAATGTCAAACTTAACCATGCATCTTCTAAATTTCACTGGATGCAAATGCAACGTTTTGTACTTTTGGTATCACTAAGAAATATCTTTTTCTTAAAAATTCTTGAATAATCCATTTCATTGAGAAAAATCTAGGCACATCTGCTTCTTTTCTGTAGCCTAGGAGCTTTTAGTTTCATTCATATTGAAATTAAACATATATACCATTGTCCCCTGGAAAAAAACCTTGTCAGCTTATCAACAGTGTTAATCTGAAGATTTTATGATCAAAAATATTGTCTGAATATTGACACTATAATAATATACTAATATACAGTTTTTATTTTAAAAATTGACTGTGACTTTGAAACATAAATTGCACCTGAGAAGTGATGGCAGCCCCTACTCCTCACTGTATTGGCCTGAAATTGCATTCTAAATATTGATTTTGACTCTAGACTAAAAAAAGGTGTACTCTAATGAACAAAAGTCCCTTAGTAAATTTGGTGCAACATCCGAAAAACTTAATTGTTCTAAAATTAATTAAGGTTTGTGTGAAAATCATGTCCTACTGTTATGTGAAACTTTCTGTCCTTTGCAAAATCACTTAAAATATCACAGTACATATCTAATGTTTCCTTGGGGAGGAAATAGTGGGATTGAAACTGCTATCTATTGGCTTATGAGCAGAACCAGTGTCCAGTCTTATAGTCCAGCACAACGTGAGTCTGGCACAACTGCCCAGAGAAGCTGTGGTGCCCCATCCCTGTAGGTGCTCAAGGCCAGGTTGGATGGGACCCTGGGCAGTCTGAGCTGGTGGGAGGCAGCACTGCCCACATCAGGGGGTGGGACTGGGTGGGCTTTGAGCTCCCTTCCAACCCAAGACATACTGTCATTCTATAATTCTATGATTCCATGATTCTATGACAGGAATATTACTACAAAATAATACATATACTGGTTGTATATATATCTACCATCATATATCTATTGAAACTTCAAAGTTTCTAGACAATACTGCTGTTCTAATATTTTCCATCTTCAACTGCCTTCCAGGACTATCCTGAAAATGTCCACTGATCCAGAAGTCTGATCGTTGCACATAAACTATACTTTCTGCTCCACTAGAACAGCTTAAAATCATGGTGTTTTTTTCTTTAGTACTTTGCTGACAAAACCACAACACAGCTACGTGGAAAGCTAACACCAAAAACAAAATTTGAACAAAAATTTTATATTTGAAAGTAACAATTTCAGCTAAACCCGTAGATCCCACAGATCACATGCTAATTGGTCTTACATTTTTGACATGGTAGGTTAGGAGCAAAGTCAAATATTTAAAAATATTTTGAAAGCTTAGAAAAGCTTATCCTTTCTAATAATTGGAGAGAAATCTTGTCTATAGTGAACAGTTCAGGGTGATAAAAAAAAGCAAATTCATAATCTTTATAGTGAACTTCTTATATTCCACTAATCATGAAAATAGGACTTGAAATGGCTTAACTTTAACTCAGACATGATAAGTAGCTCTTAGAGTAATTAAATTTCATGGCTTTTCTAAATAAAGAAAACTGGTATTTTTTCTCATCTCGGCCATGAAAAAAATGATCTTTCACATTTCCATTAGCTTTGCTAACAAGCAACAGATGACATTATTATTAAAAATTCACATTTAAATTTCAGTCACTGTGTGCATTTTACTGTTAGAGATTCACAAACTAAATCTTCTGGCAATTCCCATCTAACTATAAAACCATAACATAATAACTTGTATGCATATCTTAAATGATAGGCTATAAAAAAATGCATTTCTATTATGAACATCTTTCAAGAACCCTTATGCTATTTTGTATACTTCATACTGTTGAAGTTTCCACAATTACTGCTGTCTTATAAATAGGACAACTATCTGTTCTACAGTGCCAAAGATGGCTTGATCTTCTGACATGAGATTTTAGTGTGCTTTTAAGCAGCTTTTACTGCCTAGCTATCAATTTCAGAAGAGGACAGATATTTAACATCTCTCCTTTTAAAAATACACAAGTCACATCGTTACAGGTTATTAAAATAATACCTTCACTGCTTATTCTTACCTCTACAAAACCATGAAACAGGCTCCTAATTTCTGTCCTCACTCTTACTTTTACATTCCTTCAGGAGTTTCTATCTAAAGGATGTTCATCCACTTTCTTCCTCTGTAATCAATTGGATGCACTCCTCCGCTATCAGGGATGTATTCTTGTCTGAATTCACTTTTTCCTGATCTTAGATAAAGTCTTTGGATCAGATATTTTACCTCATTCAGCAATTATCCAGAAATATTTTGTTGATCCTTACATAACTAGAAATATAATTCAATTTCTTTCATATATGAATATATTCACATGGTTATTTATACATATACCAAGATGATTACAAGATCTTTCCAAAATTAATGCCTTCTATTTTATTATGTTAGCCCATGATGTCAGAGGCAGATATTGGTGATACGGCAGGAGAGGTTGAATCCTCACACCAACATTTAATTTTTTTTCTTTTTTCCATTCTACAGACAGCAGCAGAGGAATACTGATAAAATGGTGCCTGACAAGAAGCAAAAGTGTGTTATTATTTTCTCCGTGTGGAAAAAAAGTTGCACACACATACAGTGATGCTTGCTGAATGTTTATGGAGACTGAACAGTAGATGTGAGCACTGTGAGGTGGTGAGTGGTGCATTTCAGCAATGGTGACAATGATGTGAAAGACAAGCCATATTCTGGACATCCTTGTACAGCTGTCACACCGTGAAATGGAGAGCATCTTGATCAGCTTATCCTTGTAAGTCATTTAATGGTAGTGAAAAATAATACTTTGTAGCTGTACTCTTTGTATCTGTTGTAGTTTCAAAGGAAATAAATAGGAGGCATTACTTCCAGAGTGACCCAAGTAATATGCAGTCTGAAGATTTTAAGGAAATCTGTTTTCATTGAAATTTCTGAGAAGTGTTTGATTTTTTTGTTGTTCTGTTCTATTACTTTACTAATTTTTAAAACTGATGTTTCATTTTAGAGTTTTGTTAAGTTGTTGTATGGGCTCTTATATTTTAACAATTTTCCTCTGAAAAAAATCACTGCAATGAAAAGCTACGTAAGAGTTATAGTTCAAAAGATATATAAACTGATGGTATGAACATTAAGTCAATCCCTTGAGAATTACTGTATAAAAGTAGTCTTGCTGAAATCCTCTGAAATCATTAGGACTACTGATCATGAATTAGGTTAAGCAAGTGATACTGCTTTATGTTGCCACAGCCATGCCTTATGGACAATGAGAGTAAAGTTGTGCTGCGGTTGTGGTTTAGATGGTAAGCTTGAGACAGAATGAAGAGTTGTGTAAAGTCGTATTGACAGAAACTTTGGAAAACAAACAATTTTATCACGGCAACATGTCTCCTGTGAGGCTTATATCTAACTCATTTCTTACACTGTGTTGCTGATAGCAGCAGCCAATTTATAGACCCAGTTAGAACGTTTTCTGTCACAGCAGCAGCCTCATCAGACACTCACCCTGAGACATTTGATTTCTACTGAGATGTTCAAGTAAGGAAGATATGTGACACATCTCTGTGTTCTTTATTTCTAGGTGGTTTACTTCAGATGTGTGAGGTGTTGATTTTATTTATGCAAATGGAAGATGTTATAACTGGGAAACTGAAAGCTCAGTGAGATAAAGAAAATAATTCTGAGTCTATTGCTCATAGGCTTGATCTTCATCATTTGGTATAAACGAATGTCAAGAGATGCAGAATTCTCAACTCTGAACTATTGATCCTCTGTAGCTATCTGTTCAGGTTCTAAATCCCATCTGGCTGAAAATGCATCTTAGGTTTTCTAGAAGCCATAAATTATAAATGTTATGCTTGTGGTCTCTGGAATACTCTCAGACTTGATATACTCAAGGAATTTCTTGTTAGGTCTTGAGACTAGCAATTATCCAAAAAGTGTAGTAGTTATCTTTACATGTTTATGAATATTATCCAGAAACATACATCATCAAAATATTTATGCCAGCATGAACGAATGCCTATTCTTCATTGTTACACTACTCTCATCTAAAATTCTTTCTTCACAATGCAAAATCATTAAGAGAAGAAACTGAGCAAAATTCAGTAAGAGTTTTACTCAGAGGCATTTATATACTACGAATGGTAATATTTACTCAACAGTGAGTATTCCATTCAAAAGACTGTATTAAACTTAATGGTCCAAATCCTTAGATCATAGCTTTGCTGACATCCACTCAAGTTAAAGCTAACTGAAAGTTTTAATTCAGATGAAGATCTGTCAGAAAGTTTTATGTAGTTCAACAACATCTTAGTTTGTTAGCACTTAAATTTATCTTCAGGGAAAGCCTTATAGAGCCCTATTTCCACAAAGCAATATATTCCAAATCAAAAGCTCCGATTTCACTGAAGAACAAAAAGGAAAAGAATAAGTTAATTTGTTTCCTTAGAATCAAGACTGTACCACTGTCTTAGAAACCTTTTAAAAACCTATTTCTATTGGGGTGGCTCTTGTCTTTGCTATTTGGGTAAACACAGACACAGGGCATGAAGGGTAGATGAAGAGAAATCTTGCGAGACAGACCTGATTGCTTTTCTTCTAAGGTAAAGGTTGAATGTCAAGAAAAGATTCTCAGCAGTTTATAAGGAAGTGAATTACTATCTTAAGAGAATAGATGAAATATCTTTCTCTCTGGACATAGTAAAATTAAAGTGAACAAAACTCTTGAAACTAGGCTTTGAGACAAAATGTTTATTAGAAGGAAAACTGAATAGAAGATACTGATTTATTCCACCTTACATTCTATGACACTTTTTCTATGTTCTGTCGTCATTCTTCTGCAACACTGCGTGTTATTTATAGAGCTGTTGGAAATTTTGGCCCACTGAATTAGTCTCTAATACTTTTACAGTACAGGAAGAAGTGGCAGAAACCTGTTTTGCTTTTAAACAGCTTCCTAAATGTAAGTTGCCTGTCTCTTTCAATTTATTTTAAGGTTTTAATGCCAAAAACATCAGCATGCTGAGTTGTAGCCAGGAAGCCTAGGTCTTTATCACTTGATTAAAATTGAATTTTGTTTAGCAGCTGTGTTCTTTGGTACCTTTGCTACTTTAAATTTACTTCCCATGCTTTATTGTCTTAAAGTACAGGTTATGTTTACACTATAAAGAAACATATGTATAGATTACTTTTTCTATTAAATTTCTTCACTTAATAGGATTGTCTTGTATCGTTTTATTCCTTCTGATTTGTTCATGTTGACCTTTTCTACATTTGAGATTAACTGAATTTAGAAATGACTTTTTTTAAGAGCCTAAGCCTTCCTGTGCTAGATAATTATATTTAAAATTGATCTGTAATAGCAAAACTTTGACAAACTGTTGTAAGAAAGCAGCAGTAATGGGTGGACTGCTGAGTCCATCTATTACTGCATCGCCCAACAGGAACGTATACTTGGTCTTGCAACAGAGAAGATCTTAACCACTGCTAGCAATTTAAGACTATCAGAAAAGCAGGGAATCTTCTATCTTGCTGTGTAATAACATGCTATTGTGCAAGTACTCTGTGACGATAGTATATAGATCTGTGTGACCAGAGCACAGTGCTGTAAGATTCAGGTTTCAAGATGACTTTGCATCTGGAGGTGGAGTCCCCCCTGCTCTGCACCAGAGAGAAGATCCGAGCACTGTTGTTCTGTGGCTGTTTTCAAGGCAAAGTGTGGTCAGCACTGAGAGGTGTAGGAGTGAAGGCATCCACCGCCACTGTCCCTTTGTCTCTCCCCATGCGAGGTACTGCCATGGCTTCAGAAGGTACGCTAGCACCTCCAAGCTTCAGTCCCAGGTGAGGCATTGTTGAGCTATTGGCTATGATTCCCCCTCTTCCTTTATGTCCTCACTGTGAGCTGATAGGATTTTTGTTGTTGTCCAGAGTATGTACCCTGTTCATTCTAAATTAATTCAATTAAAACTAATTTCCATGGAAACGGGGTTAGTACGGGTGTGTTTGGAAGTAAGGCACATCAGAGCCATTTTCTGTGCTTTCTTAGTACATTTTTATTACTATTTTTAGGGAAAGAATAGAGTTAGATTTTGCAGGAAGATGTGATCTTTGCCTGCAAGTGGTTCCATCTGAACTTTGAGATGAAGCAGTAATGACAGTGTCTAAAAGTAGAACACAAGTAGAGGCAGAAGTGAGGATGAGAGGGGCAGTGATCTATTAATCCTTTTCTGCCAGTGTGCAACAAATTTTAGGCTTAGAGATTTAGAATGAGTTGAAAGAAGGGGTAAGTATTGTACTCTGCAACCATTCAATTTTAAACTGGAAGGTCAAGAATTTCCATAACCACTATCTGTTGCTTGGTAGGTTAAAACACATAGAAGAAGTGTTAACCATGCAATAAAAATACTGAGCCCAAAAGAATTAGTGAATCTCATTTTAAAAAACTGCATTAATGCATGTACTTATTAGATAAGTGCTCCCTGTAAGTACCATAAAAAGCACTGGATAACTTCTATCCTCATAAGATTTAGAGCATAATGTAAGAATTCTGTTAAAAGTGTTAAGTGGTTTGTTTAACTAGAGAAGTTATACAGGGAATTATACAATGCAAACTCAAAGGGAGTATTTCTTTTATAAGAGCACTGGGTAGCAGAGCTTCTATTGTCTGACTATACACATGACTTACAGACGTATTTTAAGGAATGCATATTGTGTAACTTCTTAAAGTTACTGAATACTCACTAGCTTTTAACATTTCTGAGATGTTCTTTATAGTATACATTTTGCAAGACACCTAAAACCTGTGTGATAACATAAAGAGCATGTGTCTTTGTAAGCGTGTGATCCTTGTCACTGGGACTACTGAATGTTATCGACATGTTTCTGCCACATCATTGAAATGTTGTTAACGTGGTTTTTTTGCCACATTATAGATATGAAGTAGAAGAGAGGAAAAACAGGGAAGAAGGAACCAAACAAACCATTTCACCAAAATGATTCTGAGAATTCATTATTAACTAAGAATCTGGGAGGTTCTGAAATAATAAATATACATCTGAATGAGTGACAGAACACACTTTAAGAAAGTCTGGCAATAGAAGTAGCACATTAATACATTACGAGAATTCTATGCATGCCTCTTTGTGTGATTTTTGTTCTGACCTAATCTGTATCAACTTAAAAATAATTGTTCTATGCCATTCACAATGGACTTTTGATAAAAGTAAGCCTTGTTATAAGAGAGAATGGTATATTTCTTCCACTAGTACAGTGAGCTCCACAAATCCAAAAAAAGAAATGGAAATAAAATCCCATAATCTTCCAAGCTTGTTATGGAGATGTGGTCTCAGTGCCAACTGCTTCTCACTCTCCCAAAGCTGGGCTTTGTCTAAGTGCTCTCTGAAACAGAGAGTTTCTTCTATTAATATTTATCTATATGAACACTATTAATATTATTCTAAAAAATAAGAAATCTTTTTTAGATGTATAGAATTATCTTCATACAGGTTGTATTTAGAAAATACATTTGTGTTATTATAACATCAACTATATTGTATATTACTCGCTATTCTGGTAATGATCAAAGTAGAGGTTTTCCTCATTTTCCGTTATTCTTCTTATGCTGTCTAATCCTATTTTATTGTTACTATTTTTCCCTTCTACATAGCATAGAGTTTGTGCAGAATGCACAATGTTGCCCTAATGAACACAACCACGTGACTTTTGGCTTAACATCCTTTACTGCCACAGTGGCCAAACTGATTTTCCTCATGCATTTTACTTTGCTGCTCACCATATTCACAGATGAATGGTTCAGAAACAGTAACGTCTGTGTTCTGACTAAACTGTGATAAAAGACTCTGCTTTTATCTTTCTAATACAGATGAGGACTGAGAGTCACAGTTATTGTCTAAAGAGCTATTACTTTTAAGTAGTTTAGCTTGAAGCACTTGGGATTTGTCTTGTCTTTCTGTAATGCACAGTATTCACATATTTGGTGTAGTTTGCAGTGACTTCATGTGCAGCCATGAGTTTATAGCAGCTCTGCATCTTAAGCTGCAGATGTCCAAAATCAGACACCCAGAAAATAAGGAATGTACAATTTGACTGATCATCTCTCACAGTGTTCAGTAGGTTTACTGCTTCCTCCTATGAATGAAACCAGAGACAAGAACCTCTTCCATTGCTGTCATTTCTACATCATATTTCATTCTTCTACCTGAGCCATTTTTTATGACCACGTCATGATTTTGTGCTTTTTGGTTTTCAGTATTCCACATCAAAACATCATGTAGTACACTGGGAGTTAAAGTGTTAATGCTCTAATTCCAGGTACTATTCCCCTATACATTTACAGAAGCCATGGGATCTGGCCCTTCATGGTGGGGTGGTCTCTTACTGCCTGGCAGTGGGTGCTGGAGGGTGCTTTCCTAGCCGTACCAAGCTTTTCAGGTTTGATTCAGTCTCAGGAACTCTCTCTCTCCTATCTTATTTGATTTATTAGTCTCAATTTCAATTAGATTGTATTATATTGTGTTATCTTGCATTCCAATATCATAGTTAGTAAAATAAGTTTTCCTCTATAGATCGTTGCCACTGTTTTTTTTTTTTTTTTTCCTTCCTTGAGTCCAGCTCTCATCTCCCTGTCCCTTTCCTCTTCCCATTTTGTGGGGCCAGGGAGGGAGCACAGGGACCTACTGCCCCCTGTCACGGGCATAGATTGATCTAGTTAACTTCATGACAGACCAGTTATATTCCTGGAACTCTGAGAGGAAAAAAAATAATAAAAAATCAGCCAAACATGTGATCATAATGTTGGAAAGGGTTGAATTAAATTTACAAATGTACTTTTGATTCTGACCCTTCTCTTTTTTTTTTTTTTTTTTTTTTTAGTACTGAATCTTACTGACAACAATGTGCATCATCAACGCTGTTGAGACTTTTGATCCAGCACATAAATTTCTGTCATCTGAACTAACAAAGCAGCTGATAAAGCAATAAGTCATTATTCTCTCTGTGGCCTTTCATGAAAGGATGAAACTGTCAGAAAATAAAATAGAGAAAAAGGGTCTCAATTATGTTACTAGCTTAGGAGCAAGCATGTACTGGGGAATGAACTTCTAAACCTGCTCTTGTGCACAATCATTTCTCTCTCCCCTGATTCTTTGGGTGACTCTCCTCACATCAGTGATTTCTTTCCTCTCCACAGGGGCCTAATAATAACTCCTGTTTCCTTACCCAGACATACACTTTTATCCTTTCAGCTTCTAATTACTCATTTTTTCCATCTTCTCTTCTTAACCCTTTTCCAACTTGTTTATCAAGTTTACCCACAGCTTTATCTAAGCCTCTTCTTATCTCTTGTACAGCTTTGGCTAGCATATACCATTGAATTTAACCTCCCATTTCAGTCATGGCAATGTGTAGCTGCTCCACTCCTCTTTTTTCAACCACAAATTTATGTTTGTCCTTTACATACATGGAGCAGTCAACTTCTTGTTCCACTCCTATGATTCCTACCTACCCACAGTCTCATTAGGACTGCAGCATTGTGGCCTTCAAGGGGTTTAGCAAGAACTATAACCAGTTTCTACCAAGTGTGTGCACTGCTTTTACCCAAGGCAGATTCTGCCTCAAAAGAGCAGAAGGAATGTCTATTACTTTGAGTTAGTTCCCTGTTAAATTTCAAGTTTCATCAGAGTGCAAGGGTGGCAGACACATGCAAAAAAAAAAAAATTCCATAACTTTTCACTAAGGCATTATCAGTGTATTTTCCCTTGTCTTGTTCTTTAAAATTACTAAAAATCTTCACAAAAAGTAATTAAAAAAAGATATAATAATAAATATAGCCCATATGGAAATTCTTACCTTGGAAGCTTAAATTTAATGAAGTTAAAAGTGACTGGCAGATGGGTCTGAGACTGAAAAATGTTGGTGTGCTTTAATAACAAGAAAGGTTTCCAATTTTGTTGGATAATGCTAGTAATTGTTAATTAGATAAAATGAGCTATTGAGCTAACATATTCTATGTGGGTCTCTTTCATTAAGGAATGTTACAAGTATGGAAAAGAGTACAATCATCTAATTCTTTCTAGAAGAAAAATATCTAATCTCTCATCTGTGATAGGCAAATAGCAGTGTTTGGTGAAGAGGTATTTACTTTCCCAGGGAAGCTGTCTGGGAGACAACAGTAACAAAGTGTTCAGCAATTGTCCCAAAATTTTTAGAAAAGAAAGCAAACTATGAAATAATAACATGTATAATCTAATGGGAAGTTAATTCTACAAGAAAACTGACAACAATACACAACATTTTGGCTATCAAATTCAGTTTACCATCAGTATATGCTAAAAACCAATGATTCCTTTTGCCTGCCAAAAATCATATCTGAAAAAGGAGAAAGATTGTGAATGGATTTTAATACGAAATTACTATGCACTGAATACATAAAACAGTCTTCTAAATAAGAATGTGCCAGTCTACCTAGCTGCATTGCAGAGAAGAACTTAACTAATTAAAGTTCCAGTTGTAAAAATTTTCAGAGTTGATATGAAAATAGAAAATATTATGTCCAATAGCTGGTAACAACAGCAGCCAGAATATATGCTGCAATCATTTATCTTTCTCTCACATTTCAAAGTGATACTTTACTATTGATCAGAGGCAGTAATTTGATATTTTAAAAACAAATTTATTATCTATAGCCAGTCAATTGGTATATACAATCTTTTTTTCCATGTAATAATAACAAAGTAGCTCAATCTGTCTTTTAACGGGGTAGTATGTGTGAGGTTCTATCAAAAAATGGTGTTTTACAAGCTAATAAGATTGCTCCAACGAAAAATAGCTCCATTCAAGTTACCAAATACAAATCTAAAGAAATATAAGGAAAAAAAATATTGTCCAATCTGCTGTCATTAAAGGAACTCAGTTATCGCTTGGACCAAAGGAGTTTTGAATTGGAGTAATTATATTTGAGACTTGTGACATGGCTGTGATTTCAGTGAGATCCTCCTACATTTCCCTTTTGCTGATTTATTCAGTTGGATGAGTGTAGAATTGCTGCTAAAATGCTAAATTATTTTCTAACTGAGATTTTCTTGGATGATTTTACGGTGCTTTCATGGTAACAGATCATATTCAACCTTTCTATTAGAAATCTCTCTTGGAATTTTCTTTAGCACATAGAAATAGAAAACATCACAACTTTTTTTATTTTTTCCCTCTCCTTAGAGTCTGATATCTAAATAGTGAGAAAAAAGAGAGAGAAGGGGAGGGGGGGAGAGAGAAAAAGAGACTAGAATATGAAAGATTATTTATCTCTGCTTCTGAAACTGTGATCTTGCTTATGGAAATGTTTCTAGGTTTCTATTGCATCAGATTTGTGTAGAAAACAATGCTATTTACCTGAAATTCACAAAACAGGGCTCTGAAGGGAGTAGAAAAGTGTGTTATGCATATCACACCATCTCCAAACTGTTCTCAGATGCAAAGAAGTAGAAGGCATAACAGATACCTTAAGAAAATATTTCCTAGTCACACTGTCCATTGAGCAGCCTATGTAGCGATCTATGGAGAAATCCATGGAAAGCACTCCCAAGTGATGGCAGCTATGCCCCTGTTCCAGCAAGCAGGCAGGATGGGCTCCAGGTGCCTCAGCTCCGAATCATTTGGTGACTGTAAGAGAGTTGAAACTGCCACTAATTTTTCGTCATCCTCCTGCAAACCTCTTGGTGATAAAATCTGTCAACTCCTACTGTTTGCAGATGCATAATACAGCAAATTCCTCAACAAATTCTTCACTGCCATATGCCTACAAATTTGAAAGAAGTGGTAGTAGCACAAAGCATCTGGAAGGACATATTGCCATGGTTTCATGATTTTTGCTTATCAGTATTCTACATCATAACATCATGTAATGCACTGGGGGTTTGACTGCTAATGCTCAAGTTCCGGGTGCCTGTCCAGAGAAGAAGAGCTACATTTCCCCAGGGGGCTTTGCGGTCAGTGAGGAGATAGAACTCCCAGCAAGGTCACCTGATGTTCTCTTCTTCGCTTGCGCTTCTCCATCTGCGCTTCTCCATCTGCGTTTCTCTGCCTGCGCTTCTTCATCGGCTCAACTGGACTGCACTTCTCATCTCAGCGTTGTGGTGAGGCCGATCCACCTTCCAGACACACACTCTCTCTCTCTCCTTATATTCTGCTGATACTATATTTAGTAAATTAGTTTGTTTCACCTCAGATTGTTGCCGCTGTTTTCAATTATTTCGGGGTCCCCTATTTTCCTTTTTTGGGGGCGCGGATCCGCAGATCCCTCTGCCCTTCTAGTCATGGAACTGGACTGAACCAGCCCATAAACTGCTGACACATATTTTTCGTAAAGGTACCAGTGGACTCAAGAGGGCTGAACAAACAGAAAGAAAAAAAAAAAAAAAGAAAAGATTTGGTGATCTTTTTCTTGTCATATTTGGTCAGTTTCTGCTTTCAGGTTCATTAATTAGCTGTAGTAACTGAGACAAATTCAGTGGAGTTCATACAGCTTCACCGATCTCTCTGTTTATTATAAAATTGTAGAGCATAGATATGATAAATACCTCACAGTATCATGATGATATTTTCACCCCAAATCAGTATCTCATCTCAATTTCCTTTTCTCCATTTCAGCTGGTGACTCATGGCCCTTCCCCAGAATGACAAGGAAAAGAGTTAGTTTTCTCCTTTGTATTTCTCCTTTGTAACTAGTATATAGACATTTGCACAAAAATCTCTCCCACTGCATTTTTGATGTGTCTCTATCAGTCAGATATTCCAGACCTTTGCTGTTTTTCAGTGTTCATCTCTGGACTCTCTACAGTTGGTCCATGTCTTCCTGAATCATAGAATCCAAAACCAAAATGCTTTCAGAAGCAACAGATATCAAAAAGATCTGAAGAATTACTTAATTAGTGTCTTACAAGCAAGACTGCTTATGCAAATGTGAAACAGTTGACTTCTGTGCAGCTTTATAATGCTTAGATCCTTTTTTTTTTTTTTTTTTTTTTTTTTAGTAGCTGTGTGGTTGGAACTAGATAACCTTGAAGGATCCTTCCAATCCAAAGCATTCTAAGATTCTATGATCTTTGTTTCAAACCATTATTTTACCACCTATTCTCTGTCCTCACCTTGAATTCATAGGTGTTCAGGGTATTTTGAATTGCATCTGACATTCTCCAAGGTGCAGCTCCAGTTAAAACAGTTATCCTAAGCTCCAGTGTGTATGCATCTCCTCCAATTTAGGGACAATTTATATAAATCTCTGGTTTTCAGTAGTAAATGAAAATCTACCTGAATCTTACCACGCACTTGATAGGTAATTGTGCAATATGTGTCTTGTGTTTAATCCTAAATATTCTAATAATTTGAAAATGAAAATAAAAATGTTTTTAAATACTTCCAATAAGCAATTAACAATTAATTTATCAAAACTTATAATTCTGCAATTCTATGATAAATTTCTTCCTAACTGTGTAGCTCTACAATCAAGGTTACATCAATAGACTTACTAGATGTGAATCATAACAGCAATTTATGTGATGCCAAATATATTTTCATAACATATATTTTTTTATTCTTTCATAATAACAGTTTGTCTTCACGTATTGCTTTTCATCTCTGGTTCAACTACCATATAAAACAATTTAATCATGTCTCTTTGCAGATGAGAAATCTGAAACACCCAAGAGATTTGCTTGAGCTCATAACTGGAAGAAGTATATAAGCCCCATCTCCTGAAATGAAGTCTGTGCATAATGAATATAGTAGGAATTTTTGGGTGAGATTTTTCCTAGTAATGTCATTTCTGCCGATATAAATGATTTGAAGTCTTGTTAATGTATCTTTCAAAGTTTTTCAATTTTGTCATCACCAAGGAAAAAAACAAAACAAAGCAAATCCCCAAACACTACCTATAGATGCCTTTTTTTTTTTTTTTTTTTTTTTTTTTTAATAAAAAGCAAGCAGTTTTCAAGGACTTAGGGGACCTCAAGTATTCTGGTTAATTTTTTATAGTTCTCTGATTCATGTTATATGTATACTTATACGTATATTTTGTATTTAATCTCTGATTATATTATTTGGTCATTAAGCCAAAGAACATACATTACATATGCTTTGTTATATCTGTCTTCATTTCCTCTTTGTGGTCTGCACTAGAGACATATATTTACTCTCTACTAGTGCTTATGTTTACTTTTTCACATTCAGTATGAATATTCTGATGAGCCATGTAAGCCTAGTCATACATTTGTTATTGTGATTCTTTATCTTTTTATGCTTTGAAAAGTTTGCATGCTACATATGTCAATGAAGCTATTAAGACTGAAAATAAGCAAAGAAAATATTCAGTAACATGGCATATTGCACTAGCTGACTGAATATGTTTTCTTAGTCTGGCAGATAGTGGCATTTGTTAGGGTATATTTTCACATTATCCTAAGTGGAAGGCAAGACAGTGTGGAAATAGCACATTTTCACCCTCAAGAGAGTTCCAACACAATTTTCTTCTTCCATCTTTGTGCACTTGAGCTATTTCCCTGGAGGCCTGCCTTTATTGAAACATGATGCTAACATAGTCTTCTCCTCTTGGCCTGTGCACAAAACAAAACCTTTACTCCCCGCTGTGTTCTTGTTAACAGCACACTGATATTTTTGCCATATCGCTCTGGGTGCTATTGCAGCCTTTTTGTCCTTGAAAATTGGAGAATGTTTCCCTCATATGAAATTAGCAATTGCAAATGTGAATTGAGGAGAAGAAGGAACACAGCTTTTGTTCAAAATCAAACTTACAAGGTGAAACAACCAAATGTTTGATCTCCATTTTGTTTCTCACTTTAATTGTGTGGAATACTTGTGTAGGCATTGAGCAGTCATATAGACATCAGAGGTTCTGTTAAAGGAGAGCAGGAATATAGAACTCATAAAATACAAGTTAGGAATGTTTACAGAATAAGTAAACTGCTTTCTGTTGAATTTGTATGGGTGATGTATAAACTGTGTATCCTGCTTGATTTCTCAGACTAAATATGGATTTAATACATTGGTTTGCATTAGACCTGAAGAAATTCAGTTTTCATTTAAATAAAAAAATATTCAAAGTAAATTTTCCTGATTCTTAGACAAATATAAATCAAATGCACTTTATCTTCTCACCATTCAGTTTCTGAGTAATCTGGATGTAAAAGTTGAGCATCTGTTGAAAACCGTAAATAAAGAGTTCTCCATCCAGAATGGCCAGGCTCTTAAGATTTAAAATTTGATGTTACGAGTATTCCACACATATAGCAAGGGACAATTTTAATGCTGGAAATTTCACCTCAGAATCTTACCATGATCCTAATCTTTACCTGCATACCAAGGCATTTAATTCAGAATTTTTTTTGTCTCGGTGTTTTCATTATTATAAACAGGAATAGGAGAGAAAAGCTTTTAAGTGAAAAGATGGAATAGAACCTGTGTTGGATTCTGGAAGACAGTTTGAAAACTTAACTAACTTACCTTAAAATAATATTGTTATTCCATTATAGTTTTCACTCTCTCCCTTACAAGCTCTTAAGCTCTCTGCTGTTCATAGAAAGCAAATTAATAGAAGCATGGGATTCATTAGCTTTGTCTAATTGCAGTAGTAAGTTCCAAGAGATTCTGAGCACTTTGGAAGCAGTTAAAAAATCAGATGCTTAACATTTCTCCCGATTTGAAGCTTTGATAGAATACAAAACAATCCCAACATTTCCAGCTGTTCTTAATACAGGACAAAAATATCACATATTTTGCTTTTCTCTCCTTTTAACATCCTTTATTGTTTACAATATCTGTACTCTCCTATGCCTGGAGAGAGCATTTGTATTTAGTTTATATATGAAGAAATTTTAAAGTACAATAACTTCACTTTGCCTTTGGAATACCCTAGGCAAACTGCATATTGCTTTTCTTAGCATGTTTCTCCATTTTTATTTATTTATTTATTTAAATAGCTAGAGCTAAAACTCTGATTGTAGTCATACCTCTGGGCAAAGCTCACTGCTGCTTCCTGAATGGGAATCTGCCTCAGCAGACACCAATGTTTTCCCAGTTCCTGTTTTCACAGAGTGAATAGGTACCAGGCATTTGTGAGCCCTTTATGCTCTCTTCGCAAGCATCCTCTGTGCCAAGGTCTTTGATGCGCTGCTGCTGTAAGAGGACATGGAGGAGCTGCAGTGTATTGCAGGGCAGCCCAGCTTGTGTATGATGAGCCTGGGCTTACCCCAGCATAGCTTTGCTGCTTGAGCCATTGCCTGTCATGACATAACATAAAGCTTATCTGCAATCCACGTCTGGCATGAACAGCAATAAAGGAGTCAAGGTCTTGGCAAGAAGTTGGACAGACCTAGTATATTATGTTCAGTGCAAAATTTTCATTAGTCCTGTCATTATTCTCTTGATTCTTTTTAATACTACCCATTGTATTTCTTTGTGGATGACAGTTTACAGGTGTTTATTCTTCTTTAAGTAGTAATTCTCAAGTTTTCATAGACTGGTCCTTGAAATTTTTCTTAAAATTTCCATCATCTGTAAATGAGGAAATTATAAATTTGTATTAGTCCAATTCTCACAAGAATTTCTCTTGCTGATGACAAATCTACATTATGAATCTAAAATCTCTTGTGAATCAGGTACTGATCTGAAGCTCTGAAAAGCCATTTCTGTTACCCAACACAGTTAAACTTCCTCTGTGAACCTGGGTTTTACATTTACACTTTGTCGTCTCTCTGAAATCGAAACTGCTTCCTTTCCCCAAAATGGTATTGAGAGGTTGTATATTTATGTTTACATGTATGGAGAAAACATGACAAAAAGGGAGAGAAGAAAGAATAATGATGAAGAACAGAAAGGACCTGTTCGTGCTCTACAGTACTCTATTATAGCATCTTTCTATATATACAGAATAGAAGCAATTTTTGAACAAATCTGCTTCCTGCCCATTGTGGTGCATGGTTGTGTCATTTTTACATAATAAAGGACAAAGAATTGTTTCTTTCTTCCTAAAAATTGTTGAAAGATTTTCAAAACAATTGTCTATATTTTCCATGCTATTTAATCTCTACAGTCACTTGAGCTGTGAACGTTTGTGATTGGTTAACCTTGGTTGGCTGACACACACTAACTCAGCCAAAGCAAGATGAGAGAAAATGGAACAAAAAAAAACATGGGTAGAGAAAAGGACAAGGAGATTACTTGCCAATTACCATCAAATGTTAAATAGGCTTGACCTGGGGAAGATTAATTTAATTTACTGCCAATTAACAAGTAGGAGAGTAAGAACTAAAAACAATCTAAAATAACCTTCCTCACAACCGCCCTTCTTCCCAGATTCAGCTTCACTCTACATTCTTCTACCTTCTCTCCTACCCTGAAGAGTACAAAGGATGAGGTATGGGGACTGTGATCGGTTCATTACATTTTGTCTCTGCCACTCCTTCCTCCTCACACTCCTCCACTCTAGTGCAAGGTTCCTCCCAGGGACTCAAATTCCCAGGAATACCATCCTTCTCAAACCGCTCTAAGATGGGTCCTTTCTAAGGGCTGCAGTTCTTCAAGAAATACTCCAGCATGTCCTTTCCATATGATACTGTTCTTCAGGAACAGACAGATTCTGACTGGACTCCTTCATAGGATGCAATTCCTGTCAGGAACCTGCTTCTTTGTAGGCTTTTCAAGGACTGCAGCTTCCTTCAGAACTTGGAGTCCTTGATAGGTGGCAGTGAAAACTGTTTATTCCTTCATGGGATTAGGGGGATAGCTCCAGAGCTTGGAACACCTCCTGTCCTCCTTCTTCACAGACCTTGGTGGCTTCAGGGGTGGTTATCATGTTTTTCTCACTCCTCTCTCTCTGGCACCAGCTATGTCTGTCATGCCCACGATCTTTTCTCACATAGGCCACTTCTGCAGCACACTCGTTACCAAAACTTTAGCATGTAAAACCAATTGAATGAGGCAAGCACTAGAAAGTGTCAGCCATATATATTATCTCAATTAGGTTCTGTTTTCTCATAAGCAATAAAGTAATGTCTTGGTTTATTACACTTATACTATCAGAGTGGTCATTTTGTAGGGAAAAGCTTTCAGGCACATATATATGGCAGAGGAGTTCAAAATTTGAATAATTAATTTCAAATCATTGTGTATGCTTATATTCTGCAAATTTTGTATTTGTAGTCTCAAAGATATGTTGTGCTTTGCTGTACAACACATGCTTGAGCATTCATGGGCTTTCTTCCAGGAGTACATCACAGTACCTGCAGCTGGTGAAAAGGTTTAGCAAAAGGTCAAGATTTAGCTCTGCAAGTGTCCTCTAAATCTTGTAAATGTTCATACTTTTCCCAGTGCGAAGCATGGGTGAATAAAATACATCAAGCCATAAATATTCTAATACATTTTAGCCGTCCTGACAGAATGAATTTTTCAGATGTTCCCCTTAAGTATCCACAGTCGGATCAGATTGGCTTATCTTTGTGTAAATTCTATACAGTCTTTCATGGAATGAGAATGAGCATTCATGCAAGGGCTGTAATATCCCATTCTCTCTCTGTATTTCTCAAAATGCAGAAATCCCAAGTCTACTCCTTCTGGCAAGGCTCCAACCAAAGCCAAATGATGTGCTATTCCCAGTGTATTCCCTCCAGCATTTGCGGTGCAGCCAATGCAGACAAGGACATCTGGGGCACTCAAGGGAGCACAAGAACATGAATACAGATAGGAATCTTCCTCGTGTAATGGTTATGTACTTCTAAAATGTTAAAAGTCACCACCTTTGCAGTATGAATACTTCTGGAGACCATTTTCTATTACAAAGGAAATAGAATGAAGGTTACTGTATTGTCTGCCTTATTAATTGAAGCTTTCACAAATCCAAAGATAGCAGTATATAATGGCAAGGCTAGAAAGATGGGGAATGCAGAATTGTTCAGGACTACTACTACTTTTATTTTTATTATTATAGTGTTTATAACCCATTGAGATGGGATGAATGGATATTAAATCTGTGGGTGAGCACACACACTTCTACTTATAGACAGGGGACATTAAAAGAGCATTTTGCTCCTGCTGCTGTTTGCTTCTTACATGCTGAAGTGAATAGTTGCTGCTAGAATCAATATGAATTACCTATTAAAACAATTTTTGCTTCTACTCGGAGGATTTTAGCAGTAAAACTGGAGTGTTCTATGGACAGAGTAACTTGCAGCAGACCAGAAGACTCTGTCTAGGGTTTGTTTGAATCATCTTGATTTCAGGTGATGAAACTTTGCAGAGTGGGAACACTGATGGTTGGAGGGCAAATCTTGTGTTTGTTTAGAAGGATTTTCTAAAGCTTACCCCTGCTAGGTTGAAAATGCTAATTTATATTCCTGTTTATCCCTTTTAAATTAAATTACATAAGTTAAAAATCCTATAAAGCACATACAGTTACACCATTTTTTTTGTCCACTTAGGTGAAAAGGATAGACTATAGTCGTGCTTATTCACCTTGATAATCTATGAGAGCTGCCCTGGAATCATGCTCACTGACTCTCCAAGTTTGTAGGCTGAGTGACAGAATCATAGGAAACAGGTCAGGAAGGCAATCCACAAATCTAATGCATTCACCTTGCCAAATTGTTGCTGGTTTCCAATGTTTTGAGAGTTACCTCTTGCATCTCCACTTTTTCTGAGATGTCTTTGTGGCAAATGTAAATCCCCTTACGGTAGTTTTGCTTGACTTTATTACTCTTTTCACCTCTGTAGAAATAACCTTGAATTCTTCATGTTAAGCTAAAGAGTTTGAGGGCTTAGACTTGAGAATCAGCCTGCAGTTATACTTTCTATGAAATTGTTTGCATGCTTTTTGGCACATTTGGTGTATGACAATTAGTAGACTCTGAAATGCTTTCTAGATCATAGGACTCCAGCACTTCGTGTGGATTAGGGATCATCACAACACTCAGTTCTGACACTGGGAAGAAAAGAGACTTCAGCTGTATGAATGTGAGATATGCCATGCCATGATGTCTCAGGAATAGAGAATGATCCCTCATACATTATAACAATAGTATATATATAGGCTTGAAATTGGAACAGGGAGAGAAAGATTGGGTCTATGAATCCACACTGTCCATGTCAGCAGTTAATAAATTGAAAGCAAGCAAAAATTAAATTCGAGGGAACCAGAAAGAAAATAATGGACATGAAAAGCATATAAACATCTTCATTTACTTAGAAGAATAAAGAGGAAGTATAGATCCAAATAATATTAAATTGACCTGCCATGTAAACAATATAAAAAGAAATGCAGCAGCTGTTGGTCCCATGTGTTCACTACACAACTGAGCCAAAGTTTAACTGATTATTTGGTTATTAGACCAAATTATTTGTTACTAAGCATAGCCTCAAAACAAAAAGATATTTGAACGGCTTTTGTAGAACTGACTTATATGTTGATTTTCAAACAATTTTTTTACAGTTATTTTGAGATCCAGAAATTAAAACATCTCTCATCTCTACAAATTATCTATTTCCATGATATACATCTTACTAGCCAACTGTGATAAAACTTCTTGGCTCACTGGTACTGAAAGAGCAGTTTCTGCCAGAGTCAAAACCAAATTAAGCCTCTTGGCCAGAGTACTACGACTCTTCAGCATAGGGCTGTCACAATGATATGCTGATTTACAGCTATTTGAAGATCACCCTTTTCTCGTGTCTGAACATTTCTGCTTGTAATCTGGACTGTATTCAAAGATAAACTACTTCAATCTTTCAGAAACTTTCAAATTTTGTAAGAAATTGTTATTTTTTTATTTTTCTGTTAGCCAACTTCTTTCAGCTTTGAATAATGTGAATCTCCTTTGCACTGATTTATTGTTAGCATTTTCAATCCTGTTAAAAACATTTATTTCAGGGAGTAAGTGACTCATTTTGGTTACCTACTCTGTAATGCAAGACATTTTTTTCCCAAGGAGTTCTGAAAGATGGACTACACTGCAGGGGCAGTGGTATTCTGAGCTGGAAGTTTTTTTCACCAAGAGCCTTAAACGATTTGAATTACTGCATAAAAAAACAACATAGAGGACAAGTCTCCTCAACAATGACAGCACCTAGTGAATAAACTTCCAAAAACATTTGCTTTAAACATTCCTTTGAATTGCAATATATAATCTTTTGGTCGTATGGCTGTTGTCACTTAATTTAAATCATCCTTCAAGCTTTCAGAGCTGGAGTCTGTCTTTATTTCTTGTGCATGTCTAAGCATGTTAAAATCTTCAAATGGAAAGAAGTGATTCTACAGAGTAAGGAAAAATCATAGACAATAAATTACCTGAAGATCTCCTGGGTCTTGTAAAGGTAGAAGCAAAATGTGCTCTAGTACAACTTCCCTGCATCTTCTAGCTTCTCAGAAGATATATTAGCATCTTAGATGATATGGGCATATTGTTCACCCAAGGTCTCAGCTGTTTTTAGTAATTTGTATCAGGAGACAAAGTAGCAACTTATGGAATACATTTCTAACGAGGTACATACAAGCACTTAGACTTGCAGTTTACATTAATAGTTAGAGATGATGTATGTTCTTTTTCCCATGTGCTCAACTGAATATTTTTGCAATGTCAATAGAATAAATAATTACTGTAAAACTGCTTAGTAGTTAAGAAGTGATTGCAAGGACTTTTATATTTTTTTTCTATGAAAAAAATGCGTATTTTGTGACAGCATGTTTATGAATGAGGTAAGAGGAAAAATTACCAGACTCATCTTCAGTGATAGAGCAGTGTTTATGCAGAAGTTATTTATGTCTTCATTTGTAGAAAAATGAATACTAAAATTAAGAATTGCATTGATTCTTAATTTTAAGTCAGTGCTGAAGTTTGTATTACAGATACAGTATAGATTTCCTACTTGTTTCATTTGAGCTGCTCTGGAGGGTATTCTGCATCTCCAAAAAAAAAAAAAAAAAGCAATCCATGTTTCTGTGGCACAGCTTCTGTGTAATCAGTTTTTTAGACAAATAACCCTTGCAAGTCCTAATGGATTTGTAAATCTTTTAAATTCCTGCAGGATGGGAGTATCTTTTAACATAAATTTGAGTTCCTAGAAGCAGATTTGCTTTACTTTGCTAGCTTCTAGGTACCTGTACAATCAGTAGGTATGCAGAGGTTAGGTTTAGTACGATTATCATGGTGGAAAGATAATCAAAATAAATGGAGATGCTCACTGGTGTCATAGGCTCACAGTAAACTCCACAAGGAGCGATCTCCAGAAAGAAATCCTTCCTCAGTGGCAGTCAGCACTTAAATGGGATCTAGGAGAGGTGCAGCCAGGCTCCACCTTCACCTGTGCTCCTGTGGCTGATTTATTGCTTGCCTCAGGAGGTCAATCAGAGGTTCAGGCTGTGATCAACAGTTTCCATACAGTACCACATGAGGTAAGTAGTTACAGTTTTTCCAGAGACATGTGAACATACACTTAAAAAGCATTTTAGCAGAGATAAAAAAGGATCAGAGAGACACGAGTCATGGTTTAGGGAGGAAATATTGGTGGTAGGTGAATGGCTGGACTGGATGATCTTGAAGGTGTTTTCCAAACTTGGTGATTTTATCATTCAGTGATTTCCAGTGTCTATGTGGTAAAGATTGTAATTGTTCTTTGTTCTCTATTGTTTGGTTACTGTATGTTTGGTAAAGAGATTGTGGCTGGAAAGCAGGAGTGAAGAGTACTGTAGGCTGTGGAGGTGTAATCCATCTACATGTGTTGTGCTATCCTGCCTTCCACATGAAGGGCTAAATGAAATCCTTTGGAAAGGTGGTCAGATTGCTCGTGTTTCCTCAGGGAAACGTTGAGCTGAGACAGCAGGCCAATCAGGGAAGAGCACTTGGAAATGCATAGCCTGAGCAAAGAGGCAGCTGAGAGATACAAGGGGCAGGCAATCAGGCCTCTGAGGAAGTGGAAAGACGATAGGCTTCCATGTGTACATATGGAACTAAAAACATTGCATTTATTCTTACTGTAACTCTGGAAACAATTGCTTTCGAAGGATTGAATGTAAGATTAGGGGAGACAACATGACCTCTACTGACACAGTTAAAACAGGGGAGATTTATTTTCAACATCTTTTATTTCAGCCTATATATCTCTGCTAATCTGAGTGGTTTCTGTTACAAAGGTGAGTTGTTCAGTCTTTATTGAAAAAAAGTTAATTAAAGCATGTGATTGGTGTGTTATGGGTCTTCCTGATCCAACTAAAAGACAACTCAGAGTCTAACAATAGTTCACATTTTACTTTTTCAAAATGAAACAGATTTTATTTTATTATTATTATTATTTTTTAGAAACAAATTAACTTTAAATATAAAAAAAATCTTTTTCTCTCTATATTTAATCCAATCCTATGAGCTTATAGGAGAATCTTGCCTTTATGTTCTCTTTTTCTGGTACTGGAAAACAATTACTCAAGAGAGCAAACCTAGACTAAACTAGTTTCTAGTGGGCCTGTGGCCAGATATCTCATCATAAGATCTTTAAATTTTAAGTAGTCATATTTATGTGCAGTTAATTTTTATACAAGAATTGTTATATTGTACAACAGAGAAAGTGGTCAAAATTGTGTTTACATCACGCATCTTCATAACATACTGTAGCTTGAATCTGGCACTCTTCTGCAAATAGTAAATGTCTATAGGAATTGTCTAAAGCAATTTTAAGCCTTAATATTTGGGCTGGATTCAGTCTTTACATGTAAAACACCACAGAGGATTTAGAATGAAACTGCACACCCACAGACATCTATTTACTTGTAGGAAACAGCACATCTTTGTCTCAAAATCCCCTGATAGCTTTGTTTATTGTTCTGTTAGGTCACTTGACAGAAACAATCACTCCTCCAATTTCTCTTAGCCAGGGTAAATAATCAGTACTAGATATCTTTAAGCTGTGGGCAAGGAGAATAAATAAATCAGCTGCCCCCTCATTTCTTGTAAGAATCTTCAAGTCAAAGAATTTGTGCTATACTTAACGGGCTTTGGTTTGCATTTGTATCAAAATACATACGTATATTGCAGGAGCATTTTTTTCTATTATAACTGTTGGGTCTCCACATTAGAAAATTATTTACTAGGTACATTGCTGTCATCTCTAGTGACCTTATTTTTTTTCAATTCCTGATCTCTCTGCAATTTACAATGCATATGTAAACATTCTTGAGTTTGAGATGTGTTTCACTGTCATCTTGGAACAAGAAACAAAGATGGAAAGTAAAGTAGTATCTGTATTTCTGACCTGAACAGTATGTCTCTAAGTGTCCTGCATGTTAGACATAAGGCAATTTAGTGATAAAGGATACTTTAAATTTAGAAGCAGGGAACATCACTGCTTTGAAAGGAAATAAAAAATGTTTCCACTCCTAACGAAAGGCTTAAAAATAGCATAAAAGACAGATTCTACTTTGAAGAATATAATAGATTAATGTAAATGAGAACCAGGTGCTTATGTAAGATAGTCAGAATGTGGCAATTAAAGCGTACAAAATTACTTTATTAGTTTTGCATAGTATATGTGATTTTTTTTTTTTTTTTTTTCCTGCTTCAATATGTACAACAAAATTAAGTTTAAGGAGTTCGTCTAATATTGTGGAAAGAGAATCTTGTATAATATCTCCTATCACTGGCAGCATCAGCTATCTATTTTTAGTATTATAAATCATATTTTTCAGATTCTGTTACTAGTAAAACTTCTCAAGTATAAACATTTGCAGTAATAAACCTGTTAGAAACAAGAAATATTCAATTGTCTTTTTATAAATGGGAATTATTAGTATTAAAATTATAGTTGTTTAAATATGTATTTAAAATACATACATCTCAGTATAGTGTTTTGATATCAAGTCTCTCCAGATTCAACCACAGTATGATTTGATGGATATTTGTTTAGACAGCAATCTGCATCTCTCAGTATTGCCAAAGACTTGCATAGTGAGTCATAAAGTTTTTAAAGACTGTTTCTTCACATTGTAATCACGTTAGAATTTCTGATTTGAATAGGCTCCATTTACACGAGGTAAATGCACTGTACGATTCTGTCAATGCCCTGTGAGAACTTACACTTTCTAAAGGTACCTCTACACCTCTAGGAAGCTATCAATGAAAAATAATTTCACGAAGTTTATCATCAACACCCCAGTCTCAAATACAGTCTTCACTATCCATATTCAGATCCTAAAGCTTGATGTAACAAAAATGTCTGTTCCTTGACTTTCTCACTGGCTTTGAATTCATAGATGTCTCTCATCTTTCTTCAGAGTAGCTGACTCACAACTTAATAGCTTGGTGGGCTATTAAAATCTATTGTCTTTCTTAAATGCTTTATAAATTGTACATACTTTTTATCTTGATAACATGCTCAGGGAACAAGAAGTAGTTCTGCAGCATAGCTTTGACCATACAACTACGTAGGTTGCTCTGAAGGTAATGCCTCCTGTTTATTTTGATGGAAACTATTATGAATAGAAGGAGCACAGTAACTCTATTTGATAGAGCAAACTATCAGCTATAAAACACTGTTGTTTTCCTTTTTTTAACCTAGTCACCATTATTTTTGCCAGAGATGAACAAAAGCCTGCTTGTCACATTTGTAGAGATCTGAAGTAGGAGAGGTGACCCACTGTTTCACAGCTGCTATGATAGTATCATTACTAAGTTTTGGCCTGTTTTATCATGTTGGCCACTATGGCAGAGGCTGATGTTGGTAGTATGGAAACATAGTTTGAATATTCCCTCCAGTATTCTATTGCATTTTGTCACTGTTTGAGAGGTGGCAGCAGAGGGGCAGTCTGACAAAATGGTGTCTGACATGGAAACGTATATTAAGCAAAGGTATGTCATTGTATTTCTCTGTGTGAAAAAAAATTGCACCCTTTCACAGTCATTTATTGTCTCTGGAGACCAAACAGTGGATGTGAGCACAGTGAGGTGGTAGGTGATGTATTTCAGCAGTGGTGACAGAGACAGTGGGTCACATGTGCTGATGCAGATTGTTGCAAGAGCAATATGCAGACTTTTGCTGGTGGAAATGCGTGGATAATAGTGGTAGTGGTGAAAAATTGTTTTTGTAACTGAGAACTTGCTCTATCAAATAGTGTTATTGTGCTCTTTGTATTTGCTGTTGTTTTCATGGGAATAAATGTGAGGCATTATTTTTGAAGAAATCTATGTACTTTAAACTCACTAGTATTATTGTCTGTTGTTGCTTATGGTTGCAGAGGGTTAACAAATACACTATTTCATTAATCTGCACTCGTAGGTGTTACAAATTTCTATTTTAAAGATTTCCAGTGTTTGAGAAGAATTTTTTTTGAAACCTTAGTAGGTAAATTATCCGACAGTATAAACAAGATAAGTTAATTTTCACGCCATTTAAAAAGTAAAGCACAGCCTATTATCATGGAATCACATTATGAACAACCACAAATAGCCTTCAGTTTTGCATAGGTATTTCTGATTAAATTGTGTAAATTTTCACTCAAAAATTATGAGAGCTAGAAATCTTGCACTGAAATTTCTGATTGGTCTTTAAGTGGAGGTTGTACTGTAAATTCCTGATAAAACTTATAGCTGCGTTTTATTTTATTTTATTTTTTCAGGTTTTTCTTTTCCAGTTTCTGCTTTCTGTTCAGTGAGGTATATGCTCACTAAGTATTTTATAAGAATAGCTCAAAAAACTTAATCTACCCATTTTAAGGTGGAAATTACATCTAATCTGCATATAAATTAAAACATAGCAGATAATGAACCATATAAAACGGCTAACTTTTGCTTTTTTTTTATTTCACCACTGTGTTGGTTCCTATTTGTACTGTATTTCAAGGAAGTCATTAATAATTATAATTTCTGCGTGTAGTGGTGCCACAAAATAAAATTGATTTTTTAATTCTGTTTTTCTCACAGAAATGCCTGAAATATAGGGTAGAAATAACTAAGAAAACTCTCAATTAATTTGTTTGTCTACTGACTGCAGTCTATCAATGACTGCATTAAATGTAGTCCAAAAGTAGGATGACTCATGGGGTCAGATCAGCTCATTTGTGCCACTGCCTGTTTTCCTATGAATAGACAAACTAGCTGATGGTAAATTAAAATAATCTCTAACTTCTCAACACTACAAGCGTGAATATGACTGTTGTGTTGTAGACATCTTTCTGATTGAATGTTAAAGTGATTAAGGTTTTTGTCTGTGTGATCTATTTCATGCCATAGATATCATAAATGCACCACTCTGAAGTTTTCAGCTTATATACCACTATTTCCACAGTCCTTCTGCAGCTGTTAGGGTTTGAACATCGACAATCTAATATGTCTTGGGAGACAGTTTTGATATCCTGGAAATGACTTAAAAAAGCAAAGGTGCAGATATATTAAAATATCTATAGGGCTAGCTGCTAACAACAGGTTAAAGGTCCTGTGACAATAGAATTCTTATTAATTTGTTATTTATTTATTTATTTATGAGTTTTGTGAGAAGAAACTACTTATGAAGAATATGCCTGTGCATTTTTCTATAAGATTTAAGTAATTAAAGTAAAGTTAATTTAAGTAACCTGGAAGATCGGTGCCTATCTGTAGCACCAAACAGGAAACTCTGGTATGGTAAAGGTAGTCTGCCTTGTTTAGTGACAGAAATTAAGGAAGGCAGCAATCTTAATGAAATAGAAAATTCAAAAAGTGTATTCAGCAATGTTTGTTTCCTGTTTGGTGTGACACTGAAGAGTGTTCATCAAAAGGACTCAGATGCCTCAGAAATGTTATAGATCACATACCACGGGGCTGCACTCTCCTGTGAAAGCTGAATCCCTCTGTCCCTGGGTTGGAGCGTTACAGTCATGACACATTGGTGGCTGGGGCAGAATTAAAGATATGTGGTATCAAGAGAGATATGGACAATTATCTATAGACATTATCTATATATTCCCAGTCACGCTGGATTCAAATGTTAACTACTCCTAAACAAAACCCAAACTCTTGCAAAGTAAACAGAGTTGCATGGCTAACATTTCACTTGAACATTCTGTGAAGTATTTATCCAAACAGGGCCTGTAAAATTGGTTATGGGAGTGTAGCTGTTGATTGGCCAGATATTTGTATCTGATGGAAATTTGACTTCAGATCTAGATAGGAGCACAGCCCAGGCAATAAGCTGCAAACTGCAGCTGGTAGAAAACAGAGATACACTCAAGAGCCCCAGAGAAAACAGCACTGATACTTCCATGCTTCATCTACCACAGGTCTTGAAAATATAGATAGTGTCAAAATTAGACATCCTTGAGGCTCCTCAGTGTTCCAGTCAGTAGAATGGCATAGAAAGATTAGTGTCAAACTTCCTAGAGCAAAACAATGTTCTTTAGAACAGCGTGTTACTATTAGAATATAGTTTCATTTTCTACAATGTAAAATGCATGCCCTTTATGCTCTGCTTAAATGTGATTTAAAAGAATCTGAGTAGTATTGCCTCCCTCTTCACCAGCCCAATTAGCACATGAGTGTTTTGGTAAAAAAAACATCCAAAGACTATGTGTGCTGTTTTGCCTTTAATGCTTGTGGCTTTGTTCATGAATCTAATAGAAGTTGTGTTTGGTGTTTTTTCATAGCTAGTGCAATCTAGTACAAAGGCTGTCATTAGGCAGCAGGGAGGAGGACTGCATTTTTCATTTTTTTAGTCTTGGTGTTGATGCTACACAGCAGGTCAGAGGAAACTCTTTGGGAGAGAATGGAGATTACTTGCTTCCTGTGAGCAGTGGATCCTTCATCACAGTGATAAAATTAGAATAAACTGCAATACTCCCTTTTTTAAAGTGCTGTTTTTCCTTTGTTATTCTTATTGAGAATATGCAAATAATTACAGGTGCTTTTTTTTTTTTTTTTTTTTTGTAGTATGATTTCATGGATTTCTTGTTAATGTCTCGTAGATTAAGAGCATTTCACAAAGCAATTAATGAGAAATGCTGATCTGGTGGCTAGCAATTTTTAAAAAAATTGATTTACTGCCTTTTCAATGTTGCTTAGATGCTATGCAGCCATGGGCCAGTGTCTTCATCTCTCTGTGTGTCTATCACCTTTAACTTTGTCCTCTCCTTCTCTTGTTAGTATATTTTGTAAACTATTATGTATCCCATTATGATTCTATGATGCTGAACAAGATTCACCTCTGATCTCAGGGCATTTGGACACTGCTTTCATACACACAGTAGTGCATGACTCATGCAAGATGAAATGTATAGTTTTGCAGCCTAGCCTGGATGCAGACATAATAAAGAAAAATGGCCTTACTCTGTGCAGGAAATGTTTTTTAGCACTACAACATGAGATGACAAGTAATCCAGACAGGCATTAATATGGGCACTCTGTAAGTGATGGACAGTAGTGAAGTTTCAGTAGTGCTATAGAAATTTTATGAAAACCATTACAATGCATTATGGTATTGATCTGCGTTGAAAAACTCAGCAAGATTTTTTAAAAGGATGTCATAGCTATACCTTCATTCACTTTTTTTAACAAATAGTTCTACAAAACTTCCTGAGTTTATCCTTTATCTTCTTGCTAGTGACTATGGATAGAGGCTGATTATTTTTATGCATCTTCAGCAGTAAATGACACAGAAGGACTGACATTATTTTTAAAGGATTGAGTGCCAAGAGCTATCCAAGAAATCAAGATCCTTTGATTTTCTTCCATAACAATTCTAATTTGTACTAGGAATATAAGTAGACAAACTCAGGTATTTCAGATAGCTTAGTCATTCAGATATCTAACTATAGAAAATATAGTTTTAGTAAAGTGACTAAATGGTTGCATACAGAATATAGAAATGTAAAGCTTTTCTTAGGCTATTGACTCCAGGTTCAGCATAAAAACAAAAAACAAACAAACAAACAAAAAAACTCAGTTCACTGTATGCTTCTATATGCTTAGTGTCTTGTTTTTGTCAGTGTATTACTTGCAGAGGGAGGGCGAATAATTGACTTCCGACCTTAGCAGAATGTAATTCTCTGCAGAAGTAATCATACTTTGCCTTAATCACATAGCCCAGTAATGTCCAACAAAACCTAAAGGTTTGAAAAGAATCAATGTTCCTCCAAACATATGTCACAGAGCAAAGCTCACATTTGTAAAGATATTTCAGAGGTACATGTGGTTTATTTTGCCTTGTGTATGAATGGAACATAGAGTTCAGTGTGAAATTCTGAGCCTAGAATTAAGAGAACAAGTGAAGAAAAAAATAATAAGTACTTGAAATTAAAATTCCATTTCATTATTTTATACATTTTCCTTAAATTCTCAGTAGGGGAAAAAGAAGTGCATTCACTAGAGCTGATATCCCCATGATGCTGAGGAAGAGGGAGAAAGTAGTAAATAAGTTTGTTGTCTTTTATGTGGACTGCTCTAATCATATGGAGTTTAGGAGAGTTAAGAGGATATTGTTCTTAACACTTTCAATTATTTGTCTGGTTAAATTAAATGTTTCCTCCTCTCTTCCAGTTGCTCCTTACCCAAACTCATTTAATTTTCTTAGCTATTTAAAAACATACATTTGGACATACTGAGAGAGAAAAGTTTTCAGAAAAGTTCACAAGTAAGGGGCATTGCATTACGCTATTGCCTAGAAGCAATCCAGTGAAAAACAGCAGTGAAGGTCACAGTACATTTACTTAGTGTCTGTTTGCTCCAGGAAAATGATTACTTCTAGAAGCAGATTACTTTTCCCTCTGTGCTTAATCATTCAGATATCTGATGCAATACATAGAATTTTATTTATTTATTTATTTATTTATTTGCATACATCTCATTGCCATTTCTTTATTTCCCATCAATTCATGTGGGAAGAATGAGAATATTCCCGAAAAGAACTTCTTCTCTTTTGTCCTTTATTATGCCTTGAAGATAACTAAACCTGCAATGAATTGAAAGCTGTCTATTTTTCTTTATTCCCCGGAGGATGTAGAAGATGAGACAATCTTGGCTTTAAAATATAACAGCTTTGTATACATTTTCTAAACCACCTAGAGGATTCCATTGCAGTCATGCACTAGAGACTAATGTAGACTTAAACTCTGTGGAATGTCTTAAATTCATTACGCTAAAAAATGACCATTTTAATCTAACTCTGAAGATTTCACCTCAAGTTGTAGATATAGAATTTGTAAGGGAAGAACAACATTACAAAAACAGTAAATAATATTCCTTTTATAATTTGAGACTTGGTTTACTGCAGATTTAACACAGTATCTGTAATGTATTTTCATTTTACCATACAAGAACTGCAACAAAATTATCAATAAATCCCAAGGTTTTTATGAGCATATGTTATCTTTGCGAAATTGTACTTTTAATATAGGATATTTTTTCCCTGCTCTTTTTTTTTTCCTCACAGAAGGCCATGTACAGTTACACATCCTAAGTACTTTTGCATTGCTTAAAAATGAGACACTGCACATTCAGATAATAATTACCACTTGAATACTTTAAAGACTATTAATTATAAGCAGTTCTATGCAGCAAAGTTAGACTTTATTGACTTGTGTACAACATACAGCACTGGATAAATATTTTTGTGCATAAAGTCAACATAGATGGCTGTCTCAGTTTGAAAGAAATACATTGCTCTCTTGTTATCGTAGGAAAAACATTCCTTCCCTCCATACTCTGCTCAGAAATGTAAGATTTCAAAATTTTTTGAAAGATTTGAGCTAGCTTTTCTTCCTGCTGGTATTGAGAATAAAGGTGTATTGATACAGAACATTCTCCTGTAATGGAGAGGCTAAAATTTCAAACTTCTGTATGTTTCTCACACTTTATACCAGTGTCCTATAATATAAAGAGAAGCTCCATTTTCTTGCTTTTATTGAGAGAAAACACATACTTAGCAAGGATATTCAGAATTAGCTATAGTAAAAGCATGGAAAACAAAATAAAACATCAAGGAGTTTTAGTGAACCTGAAAATGCTTATCTTAGTATATTAACCTTAACATTCTACTTGTCAAAGCTAGGATAATGATGTTAAGTGTGGGCAGAAAATTCCTTGTCTTCATTTGGTTGCTTTTATTGGCAGTTTCATTGAGGAATTTAGGAATCCCTAACACTGGAGATCTGGAGCTCGTTCAGGTGAACTAATAACTGGATTCAGTATGGCATACTTATCTGTAAACTTTCTACAGACTTATGTCTTTAACAAAAACTTCACGTCTTTTTTTATGAGGCCAGATATGCTCATTTGAAGTTCACAGCATGTAAAACCTGTGAAAATTTGGAGTACACAAAAAATGTAATTGATATGGAGATTTTGTGAGAAGAGTTGGTGTAAACATTCCCGGGCCATTCTATGATTCTAGGCTTCCTATATTCTCTTAATTTCTGTGAGGAAAAAGAAGTGAGAAATTTTTAAATGAAGATCAGTAATATATTATACGGAATCAAATGAATAAATGTAATGTTAGCATCTATGATGTGTCTTAAAAGACAGACAGAACATAAATGGCTGTCATACTTGTTTGTCCCTGTAATGACGATATCTTTGCATCAAAATAAGGCAAGAAAAAAAGAAAAATTATTTGAAATTTTCCTAATTGGTGCTCTTTTCCATTTTTCTGTGCATAAATGTGAAAGGAGTAAGGTCAGGTGAAATAATTCTATCAGATTTTTGTCCTCTCAAAGACAGACTTTTCTTGAACTTTATCAAGAATTTCCAACCAAATCCGTGACCTTATTTTATTTTCCCACTAAGCCTTTATTTCATGGTTTGGATTGTCTTTCATATATGATATTATCATACTACTGTTAGTTTTCAGTCTGACTAGTTATCTGTAACAGTTGTTGCTTGTTGATATTTTGCTGTTCTAAGAGCCATACATTATACTTCCTTAACAAACTCAAGTTGCTTAGATCTTTGCATTGGGATTGGACATGTACAAATGCCATGTGACATCCTGCAGTTCCTCCTGAGAAGATGTAATTTGACTCTTCAGCCATTACTTTACACTGTATGTGATGCAGAAATAACATTAACAGTGAAAACTATCTACTATGTAAAGATATTTTCAGTTAGGATTTACTCCCAATTTTTAGCAGGGCTAATAGTTGTTGGAAATTTTTAAAAATTATTATCAAGTTTTGACCTTAACTTTTTAAAAAAAAAATATATATATATATATTTTCACTTGGGAAAGAATCACTAATCACCAAGAAAACTTACAAAAAGAATGTTTCTGGTGATTTGGATTTCCTTCAAAAAGCAGATTCTTTTTAAGCTCAGTAGTTTGTATCCTCAGACTTCAAGATATTTTCTCTCATAATTCTCCCAACTTTTTTTTTTCCTTCTCTCCCTTGACTTAAACCTGAGCACAAAGATCTCACATATTGCTTTGTCACCTCCTGAGTATAATTATGGGAGTGAAGGTATTTCTTTTCATCTACCACTGCAGACAGCTATTTTCCAAAATTCCTCTAGAGGCCATTGATAATCCTTTCCTTTACTGAAGTGAAAATCAAAGATTGCTGTGCACCTAGCTAGTCTTGTCTTTTATTATTATTATTATGTGAACAATTCACTTATGACTATTTATTCAAAATTTTGGTATTCCACAATGTGATATGCAATGTGATAATCCAGAAAAGATCATATTGTTGCATAAAAAACATTTAAAAAGGCTTACCTGATGCCTCTGTGAAAAATGATAGATGATGATAAATGCTATCAAATAAGATGATGTTGTAAAACACTGAAACTGATTTTCTTTTCAGAATGTATCTCCAGTTTCTCTGCTGTATGCTTTAAACCTCACATGGTTTTAATTATGCATTGTGATGCACTGTTTCTCAGTCCATAGATCCCTTAATGTACATTTCTAGAGTTATGCTGGCTCATTGTGATAATGTCCCATTTAAGAAAAAAAAAAAAAAAAAGGTTTGGAGCAAACCTTTCCAACAAAACATTTTGTAATACTTTTACTTTGTATTAATGCAACTTCAGATGTGTTTATATTAGCATGCTCTAAGTGAGACTCAGAAAATCTCTCAGAGTTTTATGCACAAATAACTTCTAGCACAGCTCTGTGGGAAAAGGTATTGCTTAGTTTCTGTATTCAAATCGAAAAGTCTTTTAAAACATCTTCCTGAAGCTCTTTCAGTTTCCAGTCCACTTTCTATAGTTTGGATCCCATTTTAGTGGCCTGCACATTGTAAGCAGATTTACTAATTTGTTATTTAAAGGGTAAAGAAAAAATGGATTTTATTGTACATCTGTGGACTTGGGTTTTCATAAACTTTTATGCCAGTGTACAACATCACAAGAATAAAACCTGTTTTAGAGGCTCTGATTTCATCCTTATGGAAACGTCTGAAATATTCTATTTATACCATAAATATATGTCTGTCTATGTAATTATACGTCCACACATACAAATCTTTGTATTTGTCTTCTATGTGGCAATAAAGAGAAAAGATGAAAAGCACTGCTATATTATCTGAGGTCTGCCAAAATGGGATTGAATAACCCCTCTGTGGCAGGTGCCAGACATTGCAGAGGAATTTGTTACAGACAGATCACAGTTCATGCCTGGAACTGCACAGCAAAGGTAGCTGGAAAGTTACTTAATCTGCAGTTTTTAACACCAGTTTGCAGATCAGTGACCTAAAAGAGTGCACTAGTGGGAGAACTGCTAAGGTCCATTGTGCACTAAATGTAGCTGAAAAATTCATGACATTCTCAATTACATAACTAAGTGTGTTCATACATTAAGTGACTTTTAACAAGATGAACTCATTCTTAAATTTTTCAAAATGGAAAAATCAATTATCCTAGATTAACACAATCATTTGAAAAGTTATAACAGTTTTAGTATTATATGAGCTGAAGAATTTTCTTTTAATGGGGCCTTTTTTTTCCTTGACAAAAAGTTTCTTTGTAGTTTAAGTGATTTCATTACCAAATGACATTTTAGAAAGCAACATTTTGTGCGTTGGAGTGCTTTTCAGTTAACAATCTGAAAGGGCTTTATGATTTTAATTCAACTTCTAAGTCATATTTGTGATCTGAAAGATATTAATAGATTTATTCTTTAAATTTATTTAAATGAAAGGTTTTCAGTGTTGAAAAACTTTTTTTATGTTTTTTTTTAATTATTATTATTTTAACTGAAAAACAAAAGTCCCTAATCCTTTTATTAATTTGATTATGAAACAAAGTGAAGCAAAAAAAGGGAGGTGATGGCTTGGTGTTTGAGGATTTTTAATGCCCCCAGACCTCCATTTTCTGCTACTGAAGTGACAGAGGGCAAGTAGCACTTATCAAATTTAATTTTGAAAGAAATTTCACAGCTCTACAGTGATCCTAAAATAAATGTAGTATAAAGCAAAAGGCAAACAGACTATTTTTTTCCATGACATGTTACCTCTTACTGAACAAAGGCTGCAGACAGATTGAGGGACCTAGGTATACATGCAGGCCTAAAACTGTTTGATCAGTTAACAAAAGTTAACTTTTTCTGCCTTTGATTCCTGTTCTGTGACCCACTGTAATGAAAAGGTTTTCTGATGTGTATTAAGTGAAGTTCAATCACTGTGGTATTCCAGTCTCTGTGCAATGGCAGTCTTTTACATTTTCAGACACAGGCAACAACTACACAGACAGATAAGATACTATTCTCAATATATACATGCTTGTATGAGAAAACAGAAGGATACAGAGTGGGAGACAGGTCTGAGTACTCAAAGCAAAAATGCTCTGTACTGAGGGGATTTCACAAGATATCAGAGTTGGATAATATGCTGTAGTAAAATCTGCACCTGGTTTACCTCTCTGCTGTCATATGTTTTGCCTCATGAAGCAAAAGAGCAACTCACTGAGAAGCTGAAATAAATGTATGTTTTTCTGAGAGATCCTATGAGCTTCTCTATTACTTGCAGTGTATTGTTGAAATGTCTAAGCACCATGTGGGCAGATACACCAGCTCAAGACCTGAGCTATTAAAGCCATATCATAGCAATCTTGAAGATTCGGAGCTGAATAGCCAGATGTATTTCTTCACAAACACTCAGTGATCCATCTTGTTTTCTGTTTGGGACAAGAGGTAGTGCCATGCATGTCTGTACTGTGCTTCCAAGCATTTCTACTTTCTGATTTCATTTGTAGAGGGAAGGTGGTGATGCATAGTGGTGTTTACAGTCAAAATTGTTAATCATATATTAAAAATATTTTACTTAAACCTTAAATTATTTGTGTCAACAGAGTTAATGGAGCAAAATTCATATATAAGTTCAGGTCAAGCCTCTTTCTCTGAATCTATTCACAGGGACTATATGAGTATCTCTGCACATGTGAAGTCAGCACAACCTAGGCTGAAAAATAACATTTCTGTCTTTTCCACTGTTTCTTGGCAAAGGTAAAGCTATTGAAGAAGTCACAGTGCAAATAGCTTGGAAAGATGCTGATATACTCAGTATAGAAACTTCTGGGTGGAAAGTTGTACTTTCCCTAGTCCTTTCAACAGAATAATGAAGAATGATATTGACAAACAGGAACAATGTTTGAGATTGAAAGCACTATCCAGAAGGCAGAAATAGTTTCACATAGACAGAAAAGTAGTAAGTCTCCTAACACTTAAGGGAACATTGATCATAAGTGGCTTCTATTGATCCCCTTCTGATGCCAAAAAGTCCCAAGCTCACGGAGCTGAAATAAATATGCACTTTACTGCAAGTGATTTATTCTTCACATGGCTCAAATGGTAATTTAATTCAGCCAAAATGCTTCAAACAGTCATCCATCTGTGCAGTGCCTGAGCCTTGCAAGTCTTTATGACCTCTACATGAGTGACTTCAGCTTTTTCTTGCCTTCCTTGCTTTTCAACATCCTAGTAGATCTAATTGTAGAGAAGAGTGGAGGAAAACTAACTGAATTCATAGATAGAAATTAATTTGAATAATTACGATCTGTACAATGACTTGTTTCTGTACGACTCTTCAGTTAACGAGACCTTGTGAAAGATGATATAACTATTTGTATAGTGAAGAACTATTCAACACCAGAAGTCATTTCTCTTGGACTGCAGAATTCCTCAAACTGACTTTTGATTAAAAAAGGACAACTGATATGAGTCTGCAAAAGGGTGAGATTAAATATTTAGTCAGGAAAAAAAAACAACAATCTCCCTTTTGATGTAAAATCTGGCAAAAGATGTCAGTCATATCTGACCCTTGCTGAAGATGTGGTCACTCAGATGCCTGCATGAGGAGTTTCTTCCTACAGTTAGTTTTCAAATTTATTGACTCTTATTTGAAGTCACTATGATAAAAATTCAAAGATGGAGAACTGCAGGATCAAAACAGAATCCCACTGTGAATTGGGGTCCTGTATATGAGGAGAAACCTTGTTCTGCTCTTTTAGGAATAACAACGTAGGAACAACATGTCTTAGTCTCTGAAATTCCCTTAACTGTTCTCAATACACAAAGGAATAATTCTGATTTTAAAATAGTCATAGCTAGTTATTTGTGAATATAGGAATGACTCTGAGCAAGAAGACGCATTTTTATCACTTGTCCACTTCCAAAAAGTTTTCTATCATTCCTAAGTTGTTAATAACATACCAGAACTCTGCTGAATCTCAAAAGACTTCTCCAGAAACAGGAAAGTCCTCTTTGTTAGGGGAAAACAGTAATAGAACAGCATTAGAAAGAATACTAGGTTGAGATTATATTTCTGTTGCTAACCCAAGTAACAAATTCTCAGGAGAGAGCCATGCTTTTGCTTAAAGAAAAACCACATATTCATATGAACTAACACTAGTTAAAGTCTTGTTCCTTCTTTGATAAAAATGAGCGCTGTGTTCGAAGATGGTAGAGCTATGCAACTTTAGCCCTGCTGACACAGGCACATCAGGGGTATGTGTAAATTGAATGACTTAGGAGCACTTTTCTATTCTCAGAATGGTTTTGCTGTGTTTCTGGCTTCCTTGTCAAAATCAGACTTGTGTGTACATGTGCTCTTTCTTCCAGGAGAAAAGTAGGCAGAGAACAAGGGTCAGACTAAGAGTCAGTTTCTTTAATGTTATAAAGGTGCCCAGCCTGGATTAATTCGTTCAGGATGCTGGATAGCAGGGTGGAACCTTATTATAAGTGGCACGATCTACATGAACATTTTCTTCAGAGTTCCAAAATTACTAGAAAAATATTTTTTTACAAATGAACAATACAATATGATAATGAAGAACATCTCTCTCAAACCTGAAAGCCTGCACTTTGCAGTTACTAGTTGCTTAATGGAATATGAAAATCTTACCTAGCTGAATCCTGACAGATGTCATAACAGATCAGTATGTATATTCAGATAAAACCTTGGTATTCTTGAATAAAAATGTCATAGCCAGCATATGGCTCAGTGGCTATACAACATCAGCGTCCTAGAAAGTCAGTAAGGCATTTGTGCTAGAAATATTCTCACAGCAGGGGAAACAACAAGGGTGTGTTATTTGGGAATAACTGGCACAACGTGGCCTTCAGCAACAAATACAGCACAGGTTTTGCTGCTGTAGGTCACTCTTCTCAATGTGTCACAACAGATGTTTTGTTACTCAGAAGCTGAAAAAAAATGGAGATGATGATTGTTATAACAATTGCCTTCTCTGGTTCTAAAAACAAACCTATTTTAGCAAAGCAAGCCTGAAATCTTGCAATGAGGCAAAACAGCTGCCAAATTGAAGAACTGACAACAAATCAAGTCAAATATGCTCTACATCCTCACTCACGTTAATACACGTAAGGAAACACGTAAAACAGCCACAGAACTAAATTTTGTTAATTCTTTCAGAAAAAAAAGTCTTTATTCTTTGGCTTTAGAATACTTTTTTTCACAAATTCACTGCACTGCTCTGAAAGCTGCTCTTTGTTTGTACGGGACCAGCTAATGATTCATGCTGAAGATGCAGTAGTTCAGTTTTGGCTTCTAGATGTCTGCAATTCACAAGTTATGGTCTTCAGTAAAGAACGCTGAAATTTTACCAATGTTTAAAAATCAAATTCACATAGTTTCATCCTACTACTTAGGTATGGTTGGTGTATTTTTTTATTTGACCAATGGAAATTTAAAAAGTGGAATAGAATAATTAACCAATAGTGCAAAACTACAAGTATTTGAAGAGAAGAAATACTTTTGGATGGTTTTAATGTCTTTTCACTTGTATGCTTTTTGCTTAGAAGCCATAATATCAGGTACATTCCAAATGCTTATATAAATGAATCTTGTAAGACTAATTCCTGCTGGAAACATTCCAAAAATCATGAAATGGTTCACATAGTGTCATGTGATACATACATGACACAGAACAGCTGTAATGTCAGTTCCAAAACACATTGAGGACAGCTGCTCTGTACTGGGTCTGGATGGGATGTGGTTTCCTTTTTTTCACTGCAGCCTGTAAGGTACTGTGTACTAGATCTGGGATTAAAGCAGTACTGATTGATAGCAGGTCAGTGTTTTGTCTATTTCTGAACAGAGCTTACTTAGAGTTGAGGCTTTTTCTTTTTCCACTCTCCCAATAGCAAGTAGGTTGGAGGTGGACAAAAGGCCTGAAGGGACACGGGATAGCCAGCATGAACTGCCCTAAGGGATATTCTATATCATATGATGTTGTACTCAGAAATGAATTCTGTGGTAATGAGTCAGGGATGAGGCATCCAAGTTAGCTGTTGTTCAAGCACTTGGTGGGCATCCTTTCTCTAGGAGATGATGAATGATTTCCTTTGCTTTGTTAGTTGGCTGTTGTTTTTTTTTTTTTTTCCCTTTCAGCTATTAAACTATCTTTATCTCAACCTATAAATTTTCTTGCCTTTGTTCTTCCTATTTTTTCCCAAATACCACTGGAGATTGCAATGGAAATAATGATTGTGTAGGTGCTTAGCTCTGGCTAGAGTCATAACACAACACGAAAGAATATGTTGAGAGTAGACGTGGTAGAGTTGTACTAGGGAAGAAGAGTGGTATCCTATATTTCTGATACAAAACATGCACGAAAGATTTCTAGTTCTGGAGGCAGTGAAAGGTACTGAAGTATAGCAAAACTCATGATAAAGAACTTTCTGTCTGTTGCCTGCAAGAAAATACATGCTCAGTTAGTTGCTGATCACCTTGCTATGCTTCATGAAGGTCTCTTTTCTATTAAAGACTTTTTTATATTATTAGAATTATTAGAATTCCATTGGAATTTGAGAAAGCTAGACAACAGCAAAGTATGAATGTGTTCATCTTAGTATGTATATTTTTTTCATCTAGCTAATTAGTGTCATTAATAGATTTAATATTTTATTTATTTATTTATTACTACTGAGGAAAAACACATAAATGTATACATCTTAATAAAAATTCATTATCTTAATTTGACATCCTTAGAATGAATTACTATATGAAATTCTATGCATTTACAGTGGATGCACTGCTTTTGGTGTCAAAGAAATGTAATTCACAAACCGTTTTAAAGACTCAGACAACAGCAGAAAGTCAAACCAGGGCTACATATCTGCATGTAGTTCCTACATATCTGAATATTTCAAACTCCAGTACTAAAATATTATCCAGAACATAAAATGTGCTAGAGCAACTTACCATACAATTGCTTTATTGTAAAATTTAATCATAGCACTTGTTCTATTTCAAAATACAGCAAACCGAACACTGGATTTTTAAGAATAATTTACTTTAATTCCAACTTGAGCTAAATTGAAATTATATTATGCCGTAAGCTACTATAAAGTTGGAATAAATGTTTCTTCTCTCCTTCCTTGCCCTCATCTTGCCCTCATCACCAAAAAGCCAGCAAAACCCCACCACTGCACACCTTGTTTGAGAACTTACTGAAAATAAACATTAAATGTTGTTTTTCTATGTCCATCTAGATTAAGTTGTGACTGTGCAGTCCTTGAAGGGAGACAGTATGTGGTGGTGCACGGTGCTGCGCAGTGCTCCTTCAAGGGGAAAATGGCTGCTTTCAGGATGCCTATTCCGAAGTTAGACATGGAAATCAGCTGGGTTCCTGCTGGTTACTCCAATTGCAGGAAAGCAGGCTGCCTCCTGCAAAGCAGAAGACCCATGGCAGATACAAGGTCAACATGCACCAGGAGGAGATCTTGTAGTCCTGATGCTACTCCTCTTTCCAATTAGCAGATGTGAAATCAGACTTTGCTCATTTTCTTTTTCATTCTTTTCCCTGTAACTGCTATAGCTTCCTCTTAGCACTTCTTTTTTCCTCTTCCTCATCACACCACATAGATTTCCTTCTGTAATAAATTAATGATGGTTGAGCATTTAATAGCAGGATAAATAATTGTTAGTGCTAGAGCTTGATTCTGAAAACTCATCACTTTCAGCTTAGTTGCTAATCTCCTCTAACGAACGTTAGTTACATAATGAGATGATTAAATTTATGTTCAGGTGGTTCTAGCTATCTTTCTGGAACACAAAAGATTTAGCTTGCCATAACCATCAATGACAAATGCTTTTAATTAGTTCTGTTGCATCTATGTATTTATTATTTGGGAGATGTGATATGTCTGAAATTCAATGATGATTCTTCAAAACAGATTTTCAAATTTGACTCAATATTATCTTTTTCCTGAGGAACAGAATTATCAAAATTTATACTTGTGTCAAAATGCTGTCTATCAGTACTACTTATATCAATTTTTATTTGAATAATATTAATACTCACATGAGAAGAAAGGCATAATAAATAATAGTTTCATTGCACATATTTTATCAGTATCAGAAAGAAGACCAGTACATCATAAAGCTATATTTCTACCAAACTACAGAGTACAGCATAAATCTTTGTATCTACCAAAGTATAAAGTAAAGTGATAGCACCATTATCTCATGTGAGAATTATTCATTGGAAAATCACATTTGTGCTGGATTTCAGATAATCAGACAATGTCTATTGGCTTGCTGCTTCTGAGATCTCCTCAAATTCATCTAGACAAAATCATTATGTTCTCCAATGGTATTTCACAATAGACCTCTTCTTTGAGTGTGATGTGAAATCACTGAAGAGAATAAAGTTAATCATATACTGTAGTGTTAAATGAATTAAGTCCTCAACAAGGTAGAAAACACAATGATGCTTGTGAGAATAAAACACAAAAGTTCCAGAAGTAAAGAAAGTCATTCACTTTTATCATAATTTGTATTGCTAAAATGTCTACCTATTGTCAAAAAAAAAAAAAAGTGTCCCTAATAAAAATTAAAATTCTAACCACTGGCTCTTTACATCCGTTTTATTCCATGTTATTTGACTGCTATTCATAAGATGATCTTATCAACGTATCTTTCCACTGAAGTTTTTCACACAGAGGGTGGTGATGCACTGGAACAGGTTGCCCAAGGAGGCTGGATGTGGCTCTGGGCAGCCTGGTCCAGTGGTTGGCGACCCTTCACATAGCAGGGGGTTGAAACTAGATGATCACTGTGGTCCTTTTCAACCCAGGCCATTCTATGATTCCATGAGTCTATGATTCTTTGATTTCAGTGGGATAGTCTCCTGTGCATGACAGATGACACAGCTGTACTTACTACATATTTAACTAAACAGATTCTCCTAATTTACTTTTCGTAAATTATTTGAATTAATGCGGCCAAAAAAAAATCTGAAGAATGTACATAATGTTAGACATTATTAGCAATTAAAGATTATATGTTAGAACTAGTAAAGTTCATACAAATAATTCTAACAAATGATGTTAAACTCCAGTAGAAGCAAATTAAACTGATAAATCAAATTAGAATTAACTCACAGTGAAACATTTTATCTATACTTCTCTTCTTTGGAAGGTGATTTTATTATCAGCACAGAACATTAACTCTTAGTAAAAGCCTTATCAATCTGCTGATCAGGATTTATTTTGATCAAAATATGGTACAATATATGGTACAGTCACAGGTATTTCTAAACTAAGGAATTTTGACAGATTCATTACTGAAATAGAAAGTCAAGTTTCCATCTAGGTCATGATACTCACAGAAAAAAACATTGTTTTAAAAGGAGAGGAGCGTGAAAGCTTATTCTGCAAAAGACAATGACATTGCCTGAGTTCAGGTTTCTAGACACACTTTTAAAATAGTATAACAAGACTTACTGACATCTGCATTCTGTGTTTTCTCCATATTTGTATTATTATCTTTTCCACCCATTGCTTATAAATGACCTTGTTTTTCACCAGTTTAAATGCAAATTCCACCAACTTTCCCCTCTTTTGCTGATATATCAAGGGGAAAAAGATCCATAAATTCAACCATTTTTTCCTTAGTTCTTAATAACGGTTTACCTGGACAAATAAGCATAAAAGTTTAAGAGCAAAGACAGATCAATAAGGGAAAAAAGCAATCAAGGTATCAAAACCAGAGTAAGTCACAAATGTGAGGAGCAATATGGGAGACAGAATTAATAAATTACGTGTGAGGATCAGTGAAGGAAAGATCTGGGTTTGTAAAGTGAAGATGAGTAATGATCTAGGATAGATATTCTGCGAAAAAGAATGGCACAAAGAGCAAGGCAATAATCTGTGATCTGGGTTCACTGGGAATGAGAGAAGTCAGGAATGCAGTGCAGAGCAGAAGATACTCACACTTCCAATCTGAGGCAGTAAAATATATTGCTTGAAAGGCCTATCAGCTTTTTAGGGGATTATTTAAGACCAGTTGAACAAACTGCTGCTAGAAATGGACTAGACATAGTCTGCGTCACCTGGAGTTTAGGTCTTGCATTGCCATCTCTACTAACTCTAAGAACAGAATGGTCTCTAAGAACAGAAGTCAAAACTGAATTAATGGAGAATGTAGTTCAGATATTGTATTTTTTTTTTCTTTCTGCAGAAAGTTATTATTCTAATAATTTAATAAACATCCCTAGATGTTTTCAAAATGAAATCCCAATGAAATCCTTAAAGCTCTATAGGAATACCCGAGGAGAAATTCTAGAAGTCACTAATGTAGCTGTTCTTAGGAAATGCAGCAACTTATGAAAGAAATAAATAAGGAAAACCCACCTATAGGAAGCTCAGTTATCAGTGCAATGGAACTTCCAGTCTCTAAGTGCTCCTCTGCAAGAGGAGTCTCAGGCTCTTATGAAGATAATTGACTGCAGGTATGAATGTACATCACGTACACAAAAGTCTATTAGCCTCCAGTATCGACGTGGTCATTCATTAGTAAAATGATGCTAAATTGTTTTTAGTTAATTCTTGAGGGAGAAAAGGAAAACACATTAGCTTCCAGATTTAGCTGATTTGTCATAGCTTTCCTGAGCCTTTCTGCTTAAGGAAGTCTTGCATATAAAAACGACAGAAAGAGGCTGCTGGCTACTATGCTTGAGATAATAGGGAAAGAGTGCTGTGAGGTATGCACATATGTTGGATTTCAGTGTGGGACCATTTGGCAAAAAGGAGGAGGTGGAGAGTGATGTCAAAGATGTGGAGAGAATTCTTACTGAAGGTCTTAAACAAATTTATTTTATTGACATTAGTGGATTCAGAATTAATTGTATTAAAATAAAAGCAAACGGATTATGCTAACCTCTCTCGCCAAAAGAAGTTAGACCGCAGAAAATATTATTTTCCTTTTTCTTCCTTTTTATTTTTTTTTCTTTCTGAATTGGTATTTTTCATCTTAATCCAGAAGTAGAAAAAAACTTGAAGCAATCCATCTATTAATTCGACTCATTGAAAAAACAAACAAACAAACAAAAACCCTGAAAGGACTGAGAGAAGGAGAGAAAAAAATAGAAAGAGAGAATTCTTTTCTCCATTCTTCACTGAATTTTTATTTCTATACATTTAATTATAGCATGTTAAAATATTTGCGGATATACATAAAGTTTAACCTTGCTCCTTCAGTAAAGAAGAAAAAAAACCCAAATGCATTGCATGCCAGTAAACTTAGGATTCTGCTTTGATGGAGTCTAATATTATTCAGTAAATACAGAGAGATTACGGGGAACTTAAATCAAAAAATTAGCCTTTGTCAATCACAGAATCACAGAATGGTAGGGGTTGGAAGGGACCTCCAGAGATCGTTGAATCCAACAGGGTTGTAAAAGCAAGCCTCCTACAGCAGGCTACACAGGTGGGCATCCAGGCAGGTCTGGAATATCTCCAGAGAAGGAGACTCCACAACTTCCCTGGACAGCCTTTTCCAGTGCTCTGTCACCCTCACTTGAAGAAATTCTTTTGCATATTGGTGTGGAACTTCCTATGCTTCAGTTTATGCCCATTTCCCCTTGTCCTGTCTGCACAGACTGCTGAAAAGAGGTTGTCTGTGTCTTTTTGACTCCCACACTTAAGATATTTATAAATATTATTAAGATCACCTCTGAGTCTTCTTTTCTCAAGGCTAAACAGACCCAGGTCACTAATAATCTGTAAGAATACTCTGTGTGAATCATTCTGATAATAATGTGTAATTAAATATTAAATGAACTTATTTTCTGTTAAAATATTATTGTGGAATAAATAAACAATGCTTAGGGCATCTACTTTTTGAGCTTCCAGTATCCCAATCCAAGGCATTTGTTATAGCTAGTAACACATAGGGAAGAAGACCTAGGTGGCACAATTTGGCACTATGATGACCACCACACTGCACTTTGTAACTCAGACTGGAGAAAATGTATTTTTATTTTGTTGTAGAATTTGTCTGTATTTAAAAATATATTTTGCAAAAGAAGTAGTGTTTTTGAAGTAGGTTGCAATACAAATATTTGTTCCTAGAATAAATCAGTTGCACTTGCAGGGAAATAGAACTTTAGAAATCTGGCCTGTCAGACTATAGATCACTATAAATGGCAATACTTCCCTGTAATTTCCTTTCTCAAGTTTATGTCTACTCCAGAGAGGTAAAATGTAGCAATACTCACTGAACAGAAACTCTTCAACATGTATTAATGTTATGAGTATATGTAATCAAATAAAAATTAGTTACATGGAGAAATTCCTATGGCAGGGATCTGGAAAAGAGATTGGTAACAATATCAACTATAGTTCCTGAGATCATAATGATGCATTAATCTCACAGACTTTGAAATGCAAAAGGACGCTTTTATTTTTCATTGCTTCACTGACTTGAACATTTTCTATGTTTACCTCTTTTTATTTTTTTCTCTTTACATCAGCTTAATGAGATTGTTGTTTGAGGTTTTCCTTCTTTGTGTCGTCTTGGTTTTGGACTTTATATAAACCAAATCATTAATATATATAAATTTGTTAAATTTCATTGGAGTTCTGACTTATTACATTAGTTTAGAAACATTCCCTCAGTGTCTGTTTCACTTAGTGACCACAGGTGGTGTAAATAAGAAAAGTAATCTTGAAATTTTCACAGAACTGTATGTTTCCGAATGAAGGCTTGAAAACTTTAGAAAATTAAAATGAAAATTGTCAAGAAAAGGAAGGAAGGAAGGAAGGAAGGAAGGAAGGAAGGAAGGAAGGAAGGAAGGAAGGAAGGAAGGAAGGAAAGAAGGAAGACCTTTTTTATGTGATTTCTGATTGGAGAATATTATTTCTATTTTCTTGAAAAAATAGATTTATTTGGTGAAAATTCCACTCTGCACAGCATGCTATCACATTCTTCCCTAATCATAGAGCTATATGAGGACTCAGTAACAATATATCTGTCTTAATCCCAAGAATTCTACTCCCTCAACTGTTATTTCCTATACCATTCATGTTCAGATTTCCAGAATATGTAACTATTCATGGTAAATCATTAAGTAGACCATGCTAATAATTATTAAATGAAAGGCAAATATACAGATCTGGAATCCCTGTTCACTTCTTTAGCTTTGGTTTTTGCTGGACTTAGTGTCAGATAGGATGTCCCAGGAACCACAGGATGAGTCAGAACAATATTAAATGCATCCTTTTTTCATTAATCCTCTTGTGTGCTATAAAGGAAGGACCTTCTAAGAAAGATCCCTTATGACAAACAAAAAGCTCTATTAGGCACTGTAAAGGTCACCTATAAGTTCTCCTGCAATTATATTAGCCAGCTCCTGCTACTGCAGCAGACATGGGAGGATCTCTTTCTCAGCCCTGTCTTTTGACAAGTGACTTTTGATGCCTACTTTCTTGCAAGTTGTGGTGATTTTTGTTTGTTTGTTTGTTTGTTTGCTTTTTCTTTTCTGCCAATCTTGGTTTCTTCTGCATAACGTTTGTGCAGTTGCTTTGATCCCATTGGTCTCACCACAGAACAAAGTCTGCTTGAGTTTCTGCAGACATACAAATGCGCACATAAAAATTGAAAACCTTAGGAAAAAAAAATGCCAGAACTGAAATAAGGAAAATGAATTAATTTCTAGGGAAAATGTCTGCTTACACAATGAGAATAGGTTTTCAAAGAGAAAACACTGAGTTATTTTTCTGTTAATGATAAATGATTTATTGAATGTTTCATTTTGTTGCATATGAGAATATGTATTTTGTAGGTTTATTTTTGTAGGTTTATTAAAGAATTAGAAGCCAAATATGACATGCACAAAAATTTATGCATACATTTTATTTTTCTAATTAACTCCTTGTTTGCGAAATTGACGTGGCAAATACTATCGATGTGCAAAAATTTGACTCACTTTTTTGCAATGCTGGAAAAATATTGGCATATACATACATTGGTAAATATGGTAAAATAGGTTATGTTCTATATTTTTATTATTATCCTTTAATGGAATGCCCATTGTCGTTCCAAAGTTTCTGTCAAAGTCTCTGTTAAAGCTCATAACTCTCTGTTCATATTTGACTACTGACAAACATTCATTATTTTTTAAATTGATGTTTTGTCCAGAATATTTCAACCAGCACTGCTGAAAAGGTTTGCTTTCTATTAAAATATTACATTAGAAAATATACATGCAAACCAGTAATAAGTAATGAATTCCCTGTGATTAATATCAAGAGCAGACAGTGAATATTGCCCATGTAGTATCTTAAAATATTATTGTAAGGGAAAAAGAAAGCTTAGATCTTCTCCCAGGAAGGAACAATCGTGAATTATTGGCATAAAAGATAGACTAACTTTAATTGCAAATATTGTGAAATCTCTTCAGAACAGTGGCTTGCCTACCTCTGGCCTTAATGGATCTTGTCTAAAGGTAGTTTTTGGGTGCTTTTGGGAAGTGAATGTAAGGCATGTTAAGGCTAAAAAATTAATTTTTCAAGTCAAAGTTTTGATTCTAGAAGTCATTCGTGAGATGACTCACTCCAAAAAATAATTAAAAAAAAAAAAGACAAAAATACTTCAGTAAGTTATAGCGATTATATAATGTGCATGTCAAGTCCCTTCCAGACAAGCACAAAGTAGTTTAGAAAGCACAGAAGGCAAATAATTTTTTCTGTGTGATTTCATTTACATTTCTTTTAATTTTTAATGACTATGTGTCAGCTCCTTCAGAATCCCATGTTTTATTGAACCTGATTATAACCACTCAGGAGACCCAGGATGGATTCAGTCAGCCATTGCCATGGGAGGCAGCTACATCCCTGATTGACCAGTGTTTAATTGTCTTCTCTGAGTCAAACCATTCTAGGTAGACCCCAAATAGTGCTCAGGCGTGGCTGTGGAGCAGTTTATTTTGTGAGCCTCTTCCAGACAGCAGAGGGATGAGATTGAACCTACCTGGCCTCCTCATTTCCCTGCGCCTTCATATTAAATGGCACAATGTATAATATCCTTACATCCTACCGAAACATTACTTGAGTGGGCTGCACTCTACCAGATTATTTTGTCAGATTTTAACTGAAAAACATGTAAAAAAAAGAAAGAAAAAGAAAAAATAGAAGCTTTGATCCTCAAGATCATATAAGGAGCCAGAAGATTAACATAACAAAGAGGTATGCACAATAAGGACAGGCTTTTGTCTAAGCAGAGAGCATCAGTGGCAAGCAGTGTGGATATTGCTGCTCACCCCACAGGCCTCCCAGGCACAGTGTGTGTCTTCTATTCCTCTTCTGCTTGGCACCACATGTACAGCCTTATCATCCTGTATGCTCCCTTTCACAGCATTGCTCATCCCATCATTACTTTCCTGCCTTAATACTCATTCCCTATGCTGCTGCCCTCATTTTTTCTGATACTCACTCATCCTCTTCATCTTCCTCTCTCTCACCTTCACCTGCAGTCTTATTCTCTTCTTGACTGCACCCTCCTCCCACTCTCCTAGCTTCTCACTTTGTACACTTGGGCATAGTAAAGATGTTTGTTTTAAAGAAATGTAGATAGAGAAAAAAGAACACCAGACCCTTAAAAGGCCTAGTTAATTTGAAACTTTGCTTTTTTTTTTTTTTTTTTTTTTTTTCTGTAAGGAAATGATTTTGGGTTATAGCCTTTCTTTTTACCTTGAAGAGTATTTTGCTAATTGAGGGGGAGAGTATAAAAATAAAATTGCATGCTAGGCTTAATTGTGTAGATAAGATATCAACATTGTTTTGTAATCAGGCATTTTTATAATCCACTTAGAAGGTTAAGCTGTAAGAATAATTTAGCTATGGTCATAAGGTGATAACTGTTGAGAAAGATTTGATATGTGCAAATGAAATATTTTCTATCCAAGGAACAAACTTATACGCTGACCAAATATGCATAAGAATATTTGGAAAATGAATATATAAAGTAAACAAAATAGAGGGTAGAATGCTATTTAAAGATTTTGAATAGAAGTGTATTTACTCTGACTCTTACGTATTGTATTGACTAGAACAGATTATGTTGAAAATAAATATAAATATATTTTTTTCATATAGATACAGATAGCAAAATAAAGAAACTATGACTCTTAGTTTTGTGCATTTATTGAGTTTAATAAAAATGATGATTTATATCTTGATTTTTGCAGACGTAACTGTGACTATAAAAAGATTGTACAGTGACTAGAGAAAAAGAAGAAATAAACAAAATTAAATCCAAAATAATAAATGTTTATAGTTCATCTAAGCTGAATTAACCTGTCTCACAGCCCAATTTCTGACTCAGTTTTTCACTCTAGTATTTTGTTTGTGTTGACAAAATACAGAGAGGGGAATTAACAGAATCGCAGGAAATTTAGGATCACTGCTTGTAGATCTGATAGTTAGCTTAAATATTGATAGTTTGTAGGATCAAGTCTCAGGAAAAGTAATCTTTTATTTCTTCTTCTTCTGATTTTGAGAAATATGAAGAATTAGTCTAGTAATGTAGCCATGTTTTCTACAGTGGGAATAATCAATTGATTTAAGATGTTCATTTGTGTAACTATTTGAAAATTGAAATTAAAACTGCAAGGAAATCTTCATCATGCTGGAACATTATTTTCTAAGCCAGTGTCACTATTGGGCAGACACTTTCATCAGCCTATGCTTTTTTCTTGTATCTATATATTGTCTTTCACACTATACATAGACTGTATGCATCTGGGGACAAGAACTTTCTTTTCTATGTTTATTCTGTAGTCGGCATAATGGAGACCTAGTCAATGCCAAGAGATTTTATATGGTGTGATTTTTCCCATACTGCAAAAATAACAATGAATAAAATAAAACTGAATGCTAGATACTACCTTCCCAAGAGATTGGGAGCTTATGTAGGCAGAACTTAATTATAGTAAAACATGGAAGTTCTTCTATCTATCTATCTTCTTCTTCAACACTATCATTAAAATCTGAGGAAGAAGTAAGAATTCACCCTTGCTTTGTGTTTGGTTTGCCACTGCATGTAAATGGTCCTCTTTAATCTGGTTTGTACCTGTCCATACCGCTAGTCCCAAAGCTGCTTGTGTGCCTTGCATAGAATCTACTAGCCATAGAGATGCATGGATTTATGAGCAGTCTATCTGAAAACTTTATAATTAAACTTAAGAAATTAGTTAGTTGGTTAAGTGGCATTTTTTCATAGTGAAAAATACTGAGACAATCTTCAGATATTGCATGTTAACCCACAAAACTACATCAAAGGTATGCTGATATGCCCCAAATAAGCTGTTTTGTAGCTTGTGCTAAGTGTAACTGGCTTGTGCCATGCAACTGGCTATTTTACTAAATAGTGTTTCATGTTAGTACATATCAAGGAAGCATATTTAGAATTCTTGGTACTTTTGTGAAATGCCTTCACTAAAATACATAACATATTAAAGCATTCAGGTTGATAGATCATATGGGAACTGACAGGGCTTCTTGCCACCACTTCTATCAGTGATACGATCTCTCCTGGAGAAGCTTCCTTCTCAAAACATTCTCATCCAGCATGGAGGTGCAGTTTGAGCATCCATTCAGCAGTTGTAGGGGGAGTAGCAGTGGTCAGATCTCCTCTGTTCTGTCCCCTTATATGAATGCTGGCCTGCAGGAGGATTAGTATCTTTTCCCTCACTTTAAGTATTCCTTAGGACACAATCTGGTCTGTGAAATGAATAATGCAGAGCTCTATTATCAGCAGTGTTTTTCCCTAAAGCTCTGTTTTAATTGCTGTTTGGAATTTAAGTTGGTTGCTTTCACATTTCATTTTAAGGAATCCAGATGATACATGTAATCTCTTATTAAAACACTGGAAAAATGTAATTCTCAATTATGGTTTTCCTCATGTCTGTTTTATGGATGGCTGAAACATAAATTAGGTTTCTTTTCTTCGTTGGTGCATTAATATCGTTCAGGAGTACACTTCCCATCACAAGAAAGGTACCAATAAGGCTTTGTTCTACAAAGAATGTGTATGTTAAAAATTTAACTGAGATTTCAGAAATCAAGAATATGTTCTGCCTCAGTATATTAGTCAGTTAAATATCTTTTTCAGAAAAGTCGAATCATTGAAGAAAAACATGCAGGCAAAGGGCTTTGTTCCTTGGATATTAGCTTCAGAGAGATATGAACTTGTTCTGAATAACTCAACAAGATTTCACATACATTACAGGCAATAGATGGCAGTCTTAATCCATTGTATTGAAAGCAGAGTAGAAATGACAGTATCTCTTGCCCCTCACCCAACAAGTCACAGCTATCTTTCAGCAGTTTGTAGGTCAATGTACAAACGTATTTGAAAAGTTCATTTTGAAGATCTTTTCCTTCTACAAGCCAAGCTTGATTTACTTCCATCCCACTATCCCCATAAATGCTTATCAAGGTGAGGACTGACAGCATCAGGAAGCGGATGGTTTCCTTGTGTTTAGCTCAGGATGTCATTGCAGGACTGTTATAGTATGAATATAGAGTCTTTGACACAGTAGGTATCCAGCCTGATGAGCACACTGAAGAAGCATACTGGAAAGAAAGTCCTCTGAATAGATTGATCCCGCATCGTTCACAGAGAAAGAAACCATGCATCTTGTCTTCCTTGTCTCTTGCCAGAATAGCATTGCCTTTTGCAGAACTTATACAGGAGGGCATGCCTGCCTGCCTTCCTTCTAGCCAAAGCACTGACCAAAATTAATTTTGCTATAGGCTGTGCAAGTTTCTGGACTTCTTCTCATGAAATGCTGACTAAAAAGAATAGGTCCCCAAAGCATCCATGGATGAACTGTGATTTTCTTGAGTTGGTTGCATGTGGAGAGATGACAGGGTTTGCTTCATTCTTGTGAAATGATACCAAGAAATAAAATACTGAAGGAGTTTTTTCCTTCTCCTGCATTTTTACAGGCGATAAAATGATTAGGAGTCTTACAAAGGATTGCTAAGGGGCTTAATTAGTTAATAAATCAAATAAATCATTGCTGCTACAAGCAGCTGCAAGTTTAATCTCCCACTGGTAGCTTGTTCTGCTATCCTGAGTAGAGACACTTATACAGCTTCCTTGCACTTGCTGCAGTTTGTCCTGCAGTTTTAATCCCAGAGAGTTTGTGCCTCTAGCCAAGAATACACTGGAACACAATGTATTTCAGTTACCATTATCACACTGTGGAACAGGAATAGGTCTACACTATGGTTTTCAGAGATATTGTATTTATACATTGATGTGTCTTAGACTACAGTCTGGCTGTCAAGTGTTGTCATAGATGTTGGACTGATGGAAAAAAATGTTTATGAACCTCTTACAGTATATAAAATTTTATGTCTAAAACCTCACTATACTTGATTATTATTTACAAGAGCTCCTTGCAAAATACTGCCAAAAGACTTCTGGTGACAGAATTGCTACAGAATAATAAAATCTAATTTGCCGTTGGCAAATACAGTTGTTCTAGGAATATTGTCAGAAGGAAAAATATACAGGGTAATTTCTAATGGTAGCTGAGTTTGCTAACAAAACCTGATTAAATCTATAAGAAAAGGCAAAAAAAGAGATTCAGTGTCTGTTGGGATTTGATTAAATTTTCCCATGGCATTGCAAATCATCTTCACTTATTAGGCAAAATTTGCTGCTTCTGTTTTCTTATAGAAATTAATAACAGGCTATTTGTAGACAAAACTTTAATGTGTTATTCATAAAATGAACTGAAATAATGTTTGATAGATTGTTTGCCATGAATGCTTCTTTGGACTGTTCCTTAGTTTTCCGAATATGGAGTTCAATGTTTGCTGTGTCTAAGCTTGGAAGGAATTCTGCACAAGCTGGTTGTCAGATCCACTGCAACTTAGGGAACCTATTCTCTCAATTAAGTGTGGTCACTGAAAGGAGTGCATAGCCCTGCAATGGCTTCTGTTCCCTAGGAAGAAAATGCTGAAGTAATGATGAACAAGTAAAAAAAAATATTTTTTTACTTTTCTTTGTGACAGTTCATATGAAGTAATTCATATACAAAATACCGAGTACTCTAATTACTCTGGCACTTGAATCCTTCAAAGTAGATGAGGGATCATTTTGTCATGAGATGTAAGCACACACAAGATTTGAGAACAGGGTATAAGTCTGTGTTAACAAAAGTCTGTAGAAAAATTGCCTTCCTTCCCTGGTTGCTGGAACACTTCCAAAATGTGATGTGCATAGCATGTATTGTTTGCAGAATAGTACAGTAGTCTTGTAACCTGTCACCTAAATATTTTAAATGTTCTCTGCAGAACACATTATTTTTCTGATTTTTATTGTTTGTGAAAAACAACACTTTTTTCATATCTTTGTCATAATTTATGGCTTATATATACAAACCAACAGCAGTGTGCATTCATGTACTTATATGTATTGGTTTGTATGTGCCTCAAGTTTCATTAAACAGCAGATATAAGGATTAATTCATTCTAGAAATACAACTAGGGAGTCATTACATATTTTAAGACCTATGAGAAATCAGTGATCAACAAGCATCTCTCTAAACGGTGACACCCATCATGTCATGTAGAATATCTTGTTTGTCATACTGATGATATTATGTTAGGAATGTATTTCTGTACACTGTAGTTTTTCAGTCAGCAGATTTTACAAAAATCTCCAGGCTTCCTTCTGCAGACTGGTGCAGTCTGTCATACGTCTTTTGAAATGTACCTTTAACTTATAATACATAAACCTCAATTTTCATCAATTTATCAACTGGTAACTGACAATCTTCTGGATATCACTCCAAAACAGATATCAAAGAAGAACCCATACAACCGAAGTCCCCAAGAAAAAGGAAAATAAAAGAAAGGCAGTAAGGAGAAGCAAAAACCATCAGGAGATAACAGGCAGAATGTTCTGCAGACTACAAGGAGAATGTACTCTCAGCTGCATTGCTACCTGAGCAAAGTATAACTCTTCTCTCCAGAAAACCATACCTTGTATTTTTATGCTCTTTTTGTATCTCTTTATTTCCTATGAAAATCCTTTCTTTCCAGGAGTAGCTAGTTGCTGTAGCTTCTAAATCTCTCCCTGGGTTGTGTGAGTTTTATAATTGTACTAAACTTCCATGCACTTTTGTCTCACTAAAGAACATTCTGTATTGTGAGGTACACCTACTCTAAAATCTGGAGAAAAATATGAGTTGGATGATAGCATGGTCTGCAGCACTTTGTTTACGAGAATGTCCTAGCAAACTCCTGCATGTCGGCATGAAAATAACATTTCTTTTCTGTCCTTGAGACATAGATCAAACAATATTGTCAGAAGAGAGGTTTCTCTGTCAAACATTCCTTTGATCCCACTGGAGACTGCGCTACTGAACTTGTGTATCCTTCGGATCAAAGAGTGTACCTTACTATGTTTTGTCAAACTGCTCTGCCTATAAGTTTTGCTGCTGCAATGATGATATTTTTAAATAAAAGTGTACAAGAAAAAAAGTGTTCCAATATAAGTGTTCCAATATGTTTCTTTTCTTTTTTCTCTCTCTCTCTTTTTTTTTTTTCTCTTAAACAATTTATTTATTTCCGTGTGTATTTTTTTTTCCAAAGATGAATTTCAGATAATTTACTGGGCTAGTAGAAAACATATTATTTTCTTTCAGTGAGACTTGTTACTAAGAAATTAACTACTAGGACAGAAGAAATATTTTCATTCTTTCTGGAAAGAGGAACTACACGTCTCTCCAGCAGTAAGCTAAAGTAGACAAGAACAGTGCAATATTTGCAAATACTACCACAAGTTTTATATTGGTTTTAATCATATTCATACAATTTTGATGTACTTTTTGCTGCATCACTACTAATATGGAAACAGTAAGTGTTACATGCATACAATGCACATCAGCAGTACTGATGCATGAATATAGTGAGAACAAAAGCAGTATTGTCTACTAAATAAAATAAAACAGCATTTTCAGTGACAGACTAAACTTCCTGATCCTCAAAACCTCAATTAACATACAGCAAAAGTTAGCTGATAAGGAATGTTTTCGATAAATACAGAGTACTGCTATGTATGTATTTATGTTTCCTTCCTGACTAATGCAAATGAATGATGCTCATAAATATGGCTACAGCTGGATGGACTATTGGCAGATTTTGCCTTAATGTGGAAATAGGTTGGAGCCAAATGACTGAGCCACAGGAGCTTGTTGAGCCAGTGGCTGGGCATTGCCAGGTACAAGGTATATGTGGCACGCTTGTCCTACTCAAGGGTGTTGAAATTCTTCCAGTAGTCTTATGGTTTTCTAAATAGTCCCAATGCTCATTATAGCTGGCAAGGGGTATGATCTAATTTCCCCAGCATATTGAGCAGCTGAATACCTTTGAACATTTTTGCCTCTTTTAGGATTTTGAAATCCTAAGAGAGAAATTTTAAAGTCTGTAAAACACTCATAAAGCAATTTCTCTTCAATGACATCTGCCCAATTCCAGCTGTCAGATATTTTAATGAAATAACAAAGCAGTGGGGACAAAGGGCATTTCTGTGTCAAAAATCTATTTTAATTTGTAAATCGGATCATTTTTATGTCTTGAACCAGAGCCGACAACCAAAATCAGGTTCAGCTGTAATGCAGAGCGCACTGCAGAGTGACTCCAAGGAAACCTGTAGGTTTTCTCTTATGTGGAAGGATTTCTCTAGTGACAGAATTTGCTGGCTAGCTGTATAGCAATGACTGTGTAACTCAGCCTTGCTGAATATAGCTGGAGGCTTTGTCCTACTTGACAGATGCTGCGAGAACATTTGTTGGTAATATTGTACTCTGATAATAGTGTATTTGTGTATTAGTCCATGTAATATGGCAGTTCTCAATATGTATTTATGGAACATTTCTTCTGAAGGAAAAGGAATCTACCATGGCATCTATGCTTTTTAAAATCATTTTTGTTTAGAAGGAAAATGGATGTAAAGTGAAATTGAGATATTTTCTGCCTTGTTTCACATACACAGACAACTTTGTTTCTTCTTAAGCACTTCATTTTATTTCCACTGAAAACATGTAACTGTGTTAATGTGATCTTATAGCTATCCTTTTTTTTAAAAAAAGAAAAAATAGAAATCAATTATTTTCACATTTTATTTAATTTTTTAATATTGCCACTTTTTTTTTTTTTTTTTTTTTTTTTTGGCTGATGGCTCTGCCGCTGGGCAGATACAACAAGATAACTTATATTTTGGTCCCGAGATATTGGGGCAATACAGCATATTCTTTTGCAGAACGATTCACCAATTTATTGAGTATTTACTCTTTCAGTTGTTCTGTTTCATGTTTAGACAAAATTTTGTTGTCCAATGTTGTTACAGAGGCTTACAGACCTGATCTTGTATATTATATGCTACTCTTCCCTAAAAATACTTGTTGACTTCTTGAAGGAAATTGCCTATTACAGTGTTCGTATTTATTTCGAGTAATTCTTTCCTTCAAAATCTGTGAATTTACTAAGTGTTTTTAGCTATTGCTTTTGAACAGTAAGTATTTACTATTCTGGAGAATATTTTTTTCTGTGTCTGAGGTCAGTATAGGTTGCTAATAGAGACTGAGGCTCATTTCGGAGACCAGCAGGGAAGGTTTTCTAGTCATCTTTGTGTTATTTCCCTAAAGGTCTCCCATCCCTTAACCACTTTTACAATCAGAATGAGCTGCTGCTGCCAGTATGCATCTGAACTGAGATCAAGCCATTGAGAAAATAGATAATTGTCTTCTATTGGCAAAAATCTGTGTCCTTTGAATTTGCCAGACAAGAGTAAGGGGTGTTGTGGCTCCATGTCAACAGGCTCGTATCCACTGCCTGCATGAGGAACCCCTGCAAGGTGGCTGGCAGTGGTAGTGTGCAGTGTCAGCTCTAGAGGTGCAAGTGGACACAAGCAGGCAATGATGGGGAAGGGTATCAGAGTTTGGGATTGCCAGAAAAGGATGTCAGGTGGAAAGTGGAAAGCTGCTGGAAGGAAAGGAAATCTCTGTGGGCTGGAAGGATCTGCATGAAGGCAGAAACATGCATTTTTTTCATGCAAAGTCTCCAAGAAATTTTCATCTCTTTCCAAAACTATCTGCTTTATTAAAATAGTCAGTCACATACATGAGCCCTTACCTTGCTTGCTCTCCGGTAGAAACTGTATTTCAATCTTTCTTATTCTGCTTATTCTAGTCTTATTGTGCTCCACTACCAGAACAGATTTTTTTTTTCTGTTCACAAACCTTGAATTGATCCTTTATTTGACTTTCAAACTGTTGTATCAGCAAACCTGCTTCACTTTTGATATTGCTATCAATGTATTCAATTTGTTTGAAATTAATCTCTTAAAGTAATATTTAAGTTAGATTTTCTGATTGTTTAGACTATTACTGAAGTTGTGGTATCTATGTTTGTGCATGCTTATATTTGTACAGAGAGCTTTATCTTGAAGCAGGGATGCACACCGTCCCTGTTGTAATATTCTGTAAGTCATTTGAACACTTCTTACAGAGTTTCTACAGAAATGGTTGGTATCTCTGGAGTTTTATATCAAGTAACAAAATGATATGTAAACTACTGGTTTCTCTATCTGATGAAATGTGGAAAGCATGAATAAATCTGTCTTTGGAAATAATTTTATCTGCAGAAGGTGATCTGTTAGTCTTTCAATTCAAGTTGGATTTAGATACAGGTCATCCTCACTCTATTAATATTCTCCTAGCAGAATTGTTTTCAACTACAATCCAGGCATCTGTTATTTGCTGATTCAAGTTTTAATATGATAATTATTATTTGAAATTGATAGTAGCAAAAATAATTATCTTGTAACTTTTTTCATACCATAATAATTCTTTGAACAAGGTGGTTCTCTCAGCATGAGGGAAGTTCTAACTTGATATGTAATAGTGGGATAATACTTTGGAATAATCTAAAACTGGAAAATATGTCATATCTTCATCAATATTTAAAATTTGCGTAGAGAGAGTTAAAACATCATTATCATTTCTGAATACGCGTTTGGCATGTCAAGTAACATGATCAGTTTTGTATTTAGCTGTTTTGCACCATCCACTGTTTTCTTCACTGTTCTTTACAGTTACATAATACAATAGCTGCTTTCTTTTTTTTTCATCACAGTGAAACTTTCAAGATATCTGCCATAAATGTTGGCAGTATTTATTACTTATTTGTTAAGCTGGGGTTGCACATGTGTCAGTACCATTAGATTGTCATTTCTGAAACCTTGAAATGCAGGAGGAAGCATCAACAAGTGCAGCTTTTGATCAACTGTGTGTTTTCTCTCATTGTGAAGAAAATTTTGCAGCATTTATGTCTTTTATGGATGCTTTTGGGATGATTGTTTCATCAGTCACTTGGAGGAAGGACCTTTTACTGTAAGTAATTCTTACATGCTTCTGCAGTGACAAGAACACAGAAATGGCAGTCACTGATAGAGATTCAGCCATTATTATTGTCATAGAATAATTTAGTGGCAATTTAATATTCTTATAATTGTGATATTTATGACATTATTTCTTCCTGTATTTGAATCTTGAGGCTTTTCAGTCAACCATTCTCAAGGATCCTGGAATATATTTGTTAAATATAAAGTAATACACTTATCTGTATAGTTTGGGGTTTCAACATCAAAATATCTTTTGTTTTTCCCAAAATAAGTGAAAAACACTAATATCTTATGCTGTGCTTTACTTTCTAGAAGGCTGTAGGAAATTAGGTGTTGATTATGTTCTTTTGACAGACTCCGTTAGTCAGTTCTCTTTTTATTACAACTATGGCTTCAGGCTGTTCCAAAAATGTTACTGAGACTGGAGAACACACATATACACTACTTAATGATTAATTCCTATGCATTGAAAATGTGTTGTTTTTTTTTTAATATATATCTGGCTTATCTCTGCAGGTATTCAAGTCTCTTCAGTTCTTCACTTCATGTATAAAATTTTGGAATGGCTACTTTGTTCTCCCTCAAAACATCCTATTTTAATTTCAGATACTTTCTGCCAGCTGTTTTGGAAAATGGAAAATGATTTTTTTTCAAAACAGCATACCAAAATTTTATTTTAGAATACTTTTAAGTATATAAGTATTATAAATAATTATAAAACTCTTAATTAACTGTCTCCCTTATGTCCTGATTGCAGGTATATACTTCTTTTTTTTTTTTTAAAAACATGATCTTTGTCTTGTCTTCTTTGATATGCTTTCTTTGACTATAAAGAAACACTCTTGAGGAAGCTGAGAAATAAAGATTCAGCATGTATCTCCTGCATCTGCAGAAAAAGGTGTTTTCCTCATGCAACATTTGTTGGAGTTTTTCAAAGAAGAGTCAAGACTGATGGTTGTGTTTACCTTTCGAAAACAGGATGTGTTGTCTTATATTGGAAAAGCCAGGTAAATGAGTTTTCTAATTTGTATATTTCTGACTCTTTTCCTTACCAACACCCAAGTTTTCCCTTTTATTTTTCATAGAATCATGGAATCGCCAAGGTTGGAAAAGATGCTCAATATAATCCAGTCCAAATATTCACCTACCACCAATATTTCCCCACTAAATCGTGTCCCTCAGTCCAATATCTAAATGTTTCTTGAACACTTCCAGTGACTCCACCACATTCCTGGTGGGTTTTTTTAATCTGCTGCAGATTTTTACAATTTCTTTGAGGACTTTTTGACTTTACTTCCCCATTATAGAAGAAACTTTGGCTCCACAATGTTCTCCAGTAACAATCTCAATCTTTGCTACTCAGAAAATATGTATTGTGCAAGTAGAAACATTTCATTTGTCCATTTTTTTTTTTTTTTTTACAACCACTATGAAGAATCACTTCTCATCTTTATCTCCTTTTTAGTATATTATGAATATACCTCCAAACAAAATTTGGGCACTGAATTTAAACATAATTGGTGGTTTTATAGTCTGACCTGATTCTTAAAATACCTCTTAGTACTTCCATGATTCTGTTCCCAATCTGAAAATTATTAGCCCCTCATAGTGCTTCCATGCTTAGAAGTACACTGTGAGGATAAATTCATAAATTCTGAGAAGTGTTGATAAACAAGGAGATGAAGAATGTACAACTGGATAGTGGTGAGGATGTGGATCATAGGAAAAGCTGTAGAAGTGATGAAATTAATACCTGATATATAACAGCAATTTCATACAGAATGACCAGAACATACTTTCCAGTCTGAAAGATAAGCATAGCAGGTAACTGTTTAAGTATAGTTCTGATAATTTTAATATTATGTTTTAAGTTGAGGGCATATAACTCATTTTTATCCTACAGACAAGACAGCTTTTAAATGTTAAGTGCCTGTAGCATTAAATCTTTAATAGAATTTGACCTGGTGCATCACAGGAAGGTTGTACGAGCTCACTCATCCTCTTAAATGGCTACAGTTATTAAAAAGAAAAGTGAATTTACGTTAGAGTGGTTTTTTTTTAGATTTACCAGTTACCAGAGCAGAATAAACCATTTTCTGTGGGTTACAAATGAAAACTATTTATCTTCTCTCTTGTATCTAAGCCATATTTCACAGCTCATGAGACACAAATGGGGAGACGCTTTTGATTTAATGTTCCTGGGATTTTCCCTGTGTAAAAATAAATGAATAAATAAGTAATAAAAAAAAAAAAGAAAGAAAAAAAGGAGGAAGAAGAAATGGTTGTTAAAATGGTCTTCTAAGAGAGATAAGAATTAACTCTTCTGAGTTTTACAGCTGACAAAAAATTACACAGAGTGAGAGATAACGAGTAAAAAACCAACGTGCTATACTGGTTGTGATAAAAATGAAGTAGAGGGGTTCGGGATTAGGGTTTTTAAAATGCAAATATTTTTAATCTTCTATACTTATTGGTATATATTTATAAGTAAAATATTGTTGCTCTTTAAGATAAATCTACAACAGATATGAAGCAAGGGGTAAATGAAGACTAAAAAGTGCAAAGGTCTGGAAGAAATATATATTAGAAAATTAAGGACATTTTAGAAGCTTCAGTGCTCTGCAAGAGAGAGCGGGTCACATTTTGTAGTAAAATAAAAGATGTGAGTATTGCTGAAAAAAGAACAAAAAACAAACAGAAGTACAACAAAAAGGATAGGAAGATAGAGAGGGAATGAGATGCTAAAAGTGTTAGAGGCGAACAGTTTACTTATGTAACCAGAAAAGATATAAAATTTCCCAAGCTATATTCTTTCATCACATGGAAGATAAGTGAATTTTTTAAGCTATTTTATTTAAGCTATTTTTTTACCATCTTTAATCACAGTGTACTAAGGCAGACTGTTGCCGTCCCCACTGCTTCACACTGTGGACATTATTAACTGCCCTGGGAAAAATGGATAATGAATCTGGAGCTGTTTTTAAGTTTTCTATCACCTGTGTGTGTATCTGGATGTTTTAAGTTTTCTATCACCTGTGTGTGTATCTGGATGTTCCTGAATGACTCAGTCTCACTTTTCCCTATATTTTTAGAAATTTAGTTCCAAATGTGATTTGTCAATCTTTAAGCGCAAGGGAATCCAATCCATGCCATAACACTTCCCACAAAAACTAATAAACACAATGATTAGCCTACTCTGCAAAATTCAGTTCCCTATTTTTGTACCTTTAAGTCAGGTTGCACTGGTTAGTTTGTATCCCCTTATAGTACCTGGAGAAGGAATTAAAGCAGTAATAGCATTATTTTTAAGTCACATGAAAGAAGGCTGGATCTCTGAAACAGACTTATGTCTGTCTTTTCCTGTTCTGCCAGAGATGAGAAATGTTTTGATGCAGATAGGACTTCTTTCACATTATCTGGTGCATAAAATATAAATAAGCTCAAGGGACAGGGAGAGGGACAGCAGAGTTGTTAAACACAGGATTTGGACTCAACTTCTGTTCCTATTACATAGCTGACTTTTCATGCATGATTTCCCTTTGCCTCTGATATTTTCCGTATGAAAATTATAAAATGCTTTGAAATTCTTTTGCTTGATTCATATCTCTGTCATCAACAAACCATATCTGATTTTCTTCATGCTACATATACACTTTTAAGCACAAACAGTAAAGACTGGATAACATCAGATGTCCATTGCCGCATTTTGAAAACCACTTGGAGATTAAGGCTGATTTTTAAGATGGAATAGCCATGTTAAAATCTAAAGACGAAGTTGAATAAAGGAAATTCTTTGATTCAGTTCATTACATCTGACTGCTAATGACAGTTTCAATTATTCAGTTATTCAATTATTCAGATACAAGCTTTTAAATGAATCCATCAACTGTACTAATACTTGAGAGTCTTACAGCTTCAATGCTCTTCAACAGGATGAAAAAGGTTCATAGATGTGGTTGATTGTAGCAGACAAAACAAGCAGCTTTCCTCAGAGTGCATGCATTAATTCAATGTAGTTTTCATTAGTGAAAACAAACAGAAGTTGGAGTTCAAGATGACAGATTTTTTGGTGCTTGTGGGCTTTGCCAATGCTCAGAAGGAGAAGGAAAAATTTCAGTACTCTCAAAGTGAGACAGAGAAAAGCAATAAAACAGTTGCCTGGAAGCTGTGTAAGACTAGTCCCTTGATATCTAAATAGGGTAAAACACGAGAAGTTAGTGTTTCTCAGTAGCTTTGTTGTGATTGCCTGTATTCTAATGTCTGATTAAGGAGAAATTCAGCAGATTTGCCATTCGTATTTGCTCTTTATTTTTCTCTGACTTTGTTGCCTACAGGGTTATGCTGCAAAGCCTGCTGATCTGACTTTAATTCTAACAGGCCACAATCCTTTTAAAACACCTTGCTTATACTACATGCTCAGTATTGATACCAGAATTGTGCAGACTGTCAATTCAGTGCTGGATATCCTTACAGTTATGCATTTTACTTTGGGTCTTTCTTAAGAGGGTGTGAAGTCCTTCTGTCTGCTTTTAGTTCTGCTTCACCTGTAAAATTTCTACACTTCTTTGCAGCTGGGCTCATCTCATGGAATCACTTGGGCTCAGCATTTCTTTCAAATTAGGTCTTTATGGTGGAGCATAATTAATATTGCATTTGGGGAGAGCAGTGAGTGTCCTGGGAGTTACATATCTCATCCTGGGGCAACTGATTGTGCTTCTGTTCTCTTTGACTTTGTCTAGATTAGCAAGTATAGCTTCATTGAAAGACACTCCAATTCATCCATTGAAATGGCTCTACTCAATTTAATTAAAACATCATCTCATATAACATAAATTACCTTATAAATAGAATTCTTTTGAAATAAAAATATATGCACAGGATGTGCAATCCACTTTGGAGCAAATCATATTAGATGTTTCAATTAAGTGTCAATTCACATTTATACTTTGGGATTTATTTAGAATCATTCTACAGCACACAAGGCTTATTTTATTTTTATTAACAAATCTTTGTAATAACACTCAAAACAAAGACAACTTCCTAATTTTTTTGTATACTTTAATGTCTCTGTATTCTGCAAGCCTTGTTTTACAAATTATAATGCAAGTCTTTAGCTCTCTTTAGCTCATGGTTAAAACTCTCAAATACTTTTTTTTTTTCTTTTTCCATATTCAGTGCTTAGTGTAGCTAAGAATTCTCAAGAAAGCCTATACTCAGGTACAGAATATTGCAGCAGCATGAGGGTTATTAAGGACCTTGTCTTTCTATTTATAATGATTTCAAATTTAACAGGATGACTAAGACCTTGCTTAAGCCCTTAAGTCTTGAGTGTTCCAGAGAGAGTAAGCCATAAATCTTTTTCCTTTAGAGTGCAGTATTTTTGGCTTAAACTGATGAAAAATACTACTGTCATTTAGTCTGACACAAGTCCAAAAAGCATATTCTTCTCAAGATAGCAGTTGCTTGAATAATCAAATAGTTTGAAAATGAGGATGACATCCTAAAGCTAGGCATATCAGCAAATTGCACTATGTTGAGTATTTGTAAGAAATTTAACAATTATTCTGATGAAATGCATACCCTGTATTTAAGCATGTGACTATGCTATATTTCTCTGTCAATGCTATATTATAAATTAATCTTCACCAAGAAGGATACTTAGTGAAAGACATTACTTAAGATTAAATAAAACAGTTAATTAAAAAGAAAAAAAAAAATCATGTGTAAGCAAGGAAAATATAGTTTATTAAAGAAAAAAAAAGATATCCAATTTTCACTGCATATTGCTGCTGGTTACTTTCTAAGGCAGATAGACTGATGTCAAAGAAGTTTGGAAGTTCAGTACTGAGTGCTCCAGCAGGTAGTTCTTTGATACATACAATAAGGCGATGGTTTTTAATCTGGACAGCCTTATTTTCTTAAACAAGCACAAACTTGCTGCATTCATATCACAAGTTTTACAATAGTCTGAAATGGTTGCATATTATAGCTGTTGTTTTCAAGAAAAAGATGGTTGGATGGAGTATTTGCATTCATAGTCATTTCTACCACAATTTATATGGTTTAATTATTATTATATAATTTCTTGGGTATAAATGAAAAGATTTTGGTAATGGGGAGTTCATTCCTTGGTTCAATAACTGTATTTAGTTATTGGCCAAGAAAATGTGATTCATACAATTAAACAGTGTGAAATAAATTGTTACACAATCACTTTTGTTTTAGCAGTTCTAAGTTTTGAAGGACTTTCCTTCATTTCTCTTCTTTTTAAGATAGTATTTTGAAATAAAATATTAGATGTTGTTTCGTTATTGGCATGTTTATACACTTAATTTTACCTTCTACATTTCCATTTCATTTTTTTTTCCTCAAGAAAAAATGATTGCTATGATTGCATGATACAAAAAATTATTATTGGGAAGGCAATTTTACTTTGGCGCATGTAAAAGTTCACACTGTGCAATCATAGGAAAGTTATATGTGGTAGGCTCAAACACCAAACACAAATCAATACATTCTAATCAACCCTATTGCCCCTTTTGAAAAGCTGTTCATGATGTCTGTAAATACATAGGAGCAAAAATAAATTACATCTATATTATGCTACTGAGATAATAGACTACACAAAGATCTATTAAATGCACAAGCAAATCTGAGATTGCTATGTGGATTATTTACAGTGTATTTTTATCTTAAAGATCTTGCAGTTTAGGATCAGAGAAAAAATCCTTAGCTCACAAGTACTTTGAATAAATGGTTTAACTATCATACATTCACAGGTGTGAATTCACATTCACATTCACATTCACAGATCTTCTGTTTGTGCTGCTAAGCAGTTCATCACTATTTTTTTAATTCTTTAGGTCACCAAAATTGTTTGGGAATTCTCATCAGAAAGGGCTATGAAAGGTTACTGTTAATTGCTGAATGCTGAGAAATATATTTCTCAGTCTTTTCATAACTGAAACTCAAGTTACCTGTCAATTTCATTATAAGAATCAGAAAAAAAGTTCTTAATTTCTAAGCATCTCAAGAAATTAGAAAGTCACGTATCCAAAACAAACAAACAAAAAACAAACAAAAAACAAACAAAAGAAAAAACATATTCATAATCTGCAGGGCTAACAGGAGATACATGGTGCTTCTAGACTTAGATTAAAAGTAGCATGAACACCCTTCATCAGCAATTCTTAAAATATAGTGGTCCAACAAAATCACAGAATCAAGCCCATGCTCCTGCTAAAGCAGGTACCCTAGAATAGGTCTCACAGGTAGGCATACAGATGGTCTTGAATATTTCCATAGAAAAAGACTGCACAGCCTATCTGGGCAAAAATGTTCCAAATGTATAATGAAATTAAAGACTTTTTTTTTTTTTTCCTTCAGTTATTTCATCAGAACAAAAAAGTATAATAAGAAAGATCCAGATTATAGCTATGGTTTTATTAGTATGTAGATAATGTTGGTCAAAACATCTAAAGGATGTGAACACTCTCAAAGCCAAATCGGGCATCTGTGGAATTACTGATGATGGTAATGACAGCACCTGAAAGAGTAAAATAGAAAGGTTCAAAGAGTTTTTAACTGCCTTTTTAATCCTTCTCTGTGACTTTTCACTAAAGAAATATCATATTTGTACAAAGAAATAGTAGGGCTTTGACTATCCAATTTTGCACACAAAACAAATGGAAAAATCTATAGCTTTGCTTATATTTTGTTTCCTTTCTGTGAACATGGAAAAATGGGGATTTCTGAACATTTTTAGTAACAGGAAAAGTGCAAAAGATCACCTTTTATTAAAATGCTGTATTTACTCTCTTGAGTTGCATGTGTAAACTCACTAGCACACACACACACACAAAATTAATGTTTATTTCTTTAGTTTTACAAATATTAACTAATCCTGAAGCAGGCATAGATAGCATTTTCTTACATAGAGATAGGGAGGTTTCAGGATGAGTAGCTAATGAAAGGCCCTGACAAGTCTGAGGATTCACAGAATCATCATAGAATCACAGAATAGCTTGGATTGAAATGGATCTCAAGTTCCAGCCACCCTGCCACAGGCAGGGTTGCCAGCCACTAGCCTGGTCTAGTCTAGTATTAAATGGGAAGGTTGGTGACCCCGTATGTGAGATACTGAACCAGGCTGCCCAGAGAGGTTGTGGATGCCCTGTCCCTGGAGGTGTTCAAGGTCAGATTGGATGGGGCCCTGGTCTAGTATTGAATGTGGAGGTTGGTGGCCCTGCCTGTGGCAGGGGGATTGGAGATTCATGATCCTTGAGGTCCCTTCCAACCCTGGCCATTCTGTGATTCTGTGATTCTATGATAGATCAAGTACTAGATCAGATTGCCCAGGACCCCATCCAATCAGGCCAAAAATAACACTAGGAGCAGGGCATCCACAAGCTTCATGGGCAACCTGTTCCAGCACCTCACCACTCTCTCAGTAAACAACTTCTCCATGATATCCAATCTAAATCTTCCCTCCTTTAGTTCAAAACCATTCCCCCTTCTCCTATCACTATCTACCCTTGTAAAAAGTTGATTTTCCTTATGTTTACAAACTCCCTTTAAATATTCAAAGGCTGTCATGAGGTCTTCCTGCAGCCTTCTCTTTTCCAGGCCAAACAAGCCCAGTTTCTTAAGCCAATCAATTGCTCCAGCCCCTGGTTCCTCTATTCAGTTTATATACTTATGGTCTCTCTATTGATATGTGGGATATTATATTCAGGTTGAAAATAATTGTAGGAAAATTTATTTCCACTGAAGTTAGGAATCAGAATTACTGTAAATACATTTTCATTTCATATGAAAGCTGCATTTTCCCTGTGTTCTGGATCACATTTGATCTAGAACAGTAGCAAAAAGGCAGGTATACAATTTTATGTAATATGTGCTTTTTTTTTTTTTTTTTTTCCCCCAAAGAAGGGGAATAGTCTTCTCCAACTGTTCATTAATAACTTATTTCTGTAAATGCCAGAAACTGTAGATTTCATCTTCTATTGTTTCTCCTATTCTCTGGAGGAGTCTGCATATTCTACTGAAGACACTAAAATACAAAGGCAAGTTTTGTTTCCATAGTTACTTTCAAACGTTTTTTAAAATCTCATATTCTTCATACATTATTGTCAGCAAAGAATAAACAATTAATTGTTTATGAAGAGTGAAATCAGGAGGAAAGTAGTTAAATTTTCTGAGTGGTGTGATAAAAATCATTGAAGTATATGTATATTTTCTGTATATTGATATACATAAGATATCAACAAGCTAAAGAACCAAATGTCCTAAAGATATCATTTTATTTTACCTATGACACAAGAAATATAAAACAAACCAAAAAGAAAACATAAGAATTAGAGTCAGACTTGATGCTCATTCTTATGGAATGTGCAACTATTGCAATAGTAGTGTCATGTGAAAAAAAAAACCCACAGAGTAAGTAGATAAATTTAATATAGTTTTTACATTCTGTACATAAGACATTCAGCAATATAATGAAGTAATGAATGTGTTCATACAATTACATAAAACAAAACTTTTTTTTTTTCAGAAGTTGATGTGGTTTCTGTGATTCAAAAATTTGATGACTGTATTTTACTAAGTAACCATTATGAAAGATCAAAAAATTATCTAATTTCAAACCACTTCTAGCTGTAAAGGTATTTGTAGATGTGTTTTTAGTGTTTTAACCTCATGACTATTTCTATCTATTTTATGAAGCTTAAAAACAAATACTTAGAAATTGAAATTAAGGTAAAATATATCCATTCCAAATAATTTGCTTTTCTTAACAGGCACTTGTCTCCCAGGCTTCCTAAAGCTTAGTGAAGCAGGTTACTGAAGAAAACAGGATTTTTGTAAGTCCTGTTTATAATGATAGAGAGTGGCACTACATGAGTATTTGCCCATGAGAGGAAAAGTGTTGCTGATTGGATTAGAGCAGGAGAGACTAATGCAGTTATGTCCTTAAGGGTTAGATGAAAAATGAATCTTTCACCTCTGCGGGTGAGCACAACAAGCAATTCAGAAGCATTATATGTGTGAGGTAGTTTGGAGAATCTGTTCTATTTATCACTGGAATTAGATGTAGAGCATTTGGCAAAATCTGAGTTGTTTCTGCCCCAGGATCATTATATTGAAGTTCTCTTCTGTGCTTAACCTTTAAAAGTAGTTTGAGGGCATCTAAAGAGAAAGGGGAAATCATAACACATTTCTGCAGTTTAATACTTAACGCTTCTGAAAACAAATGATACTTTTGTTGTAGCAGAGGACTACAGTAATGTAATACCTACTGTAGCATCCGTGAAATATCTCCCAAGATTAAGGAGATTTTCCAAAAATCCTAAGTGAATACACTGCTCAAGCCTCAGTGATAGACATCAGACTTCAGAGAGGCATCAAAGTATCTTTTTGCTCATATACCTTGGCAGCTGATGAATTTAGCTCTGTGTGGGTGGTCCTTTTTTCCCAGAATGTTGCTGCTGATCCAGAGAATAATTTGGAAGGTTTTCTATTCTGAATAATTTTAAATGCAACCCCAAATGATAAAAGGAAATTCAGCATATAATTGCATGAAACATTGTAATTGAGGGAAAATACTGATTTACCGATACTTATTTCTTTTGATGAATGCTATCCCTTTTGTTTGTTTGTTTCTGTTGTTAATTGTTTGTATTATATTGTATTTATAAATTTCCTCATTAGCAAGAACATCCTGTTTTCACATTTGAAACCTCAGATATTTTGTCAATAGTGGTGTATTTGTTTTTCATTTACCAAAGGGCTCCAGCAATAGAGGGGTGGCCAGCAGGGACAGGGAGGTAATTGTCCCCCTCTGCTCTTGTGAGGCCCCATCTGGAGTACTGTGTCCAAGTGTGGAGTCCCCAGTACAAAAAGGACAGGGAGCTGTTGGAGAGGGTCCAGAGGAGGGCCACGAAGATGATCAGGGGACTGGAGCACCTCCGCTGTGAGGACAGGCTGAGGGAGTTGGGCTTGTTCAGCCTGGAGAAAAGAAGGCTGTGGGGTGACCTCATTGCAGCATTCCAATACCTAAAGGGAGCCTACAAAGAGGAGGGGAATCAACTCCTTGAAAGGGTTGATAACTGCAGGACAAGGGGAAATGGTTTAAGTTGAGGGAGGGGAGATTTAGGTTGGATGTCAGGGGGAAATTCTTTACAGAGAGAGTGGTGAGGTGCTGGAACAGGCTGCCCAGAGAGGTTGTGGATGCCCCGTCCCTGGAGGCGTTCAAGGCCAGATTGGATGGGGCCCTGGGCAGCCTGGTCTAGTATTAAATGTGAAGGTTGGTGGCCCTGCCTGTGGCAGGGGGGTTGGAGAGTCATGATCCTTGAGGTCCCTTCCAACCCTGGCCATTCTGTGATTCTATGATTCTGTGAGAGGCACTAGAACAGACTGCCCAGAGAGCTGGTGGATGACCCATCCCTGTAAAGGACTTCTGGTTATCATTATTCACCTATGGTAACAAAACCAACTGGCCAATCTGTGAACTTTTAATTTATTTTATCTACTTTCTTAAAAGATCGTATTAACTTACACTTTAATCAATGTATAACAAAAAAACACAGTTCATACAAAATTCTTTCTCAGTACAATATACATTCACAGATGGGCAGTCTTCTGCAAAGATATGCTTTGTAAAGTTACAGCTGGACTAGGTCCCTTTCAACTGTTCTGTTCTTCTTTCTCATATAACATTCCATTAAATCTCCCTCACTAAATTCAGTAGAGTGATCACCTTGTTCTGTGACCTGCTCCATTGGCCATATTCTACTCAGACACACACATATATACAGTCTCATCAATTTTACCTATTATTATGTAAATATCAATTATCCAATATCATTATTAACCATATGCATTTAAAAAAAATAATAATCTCATCACACAAATAATATTCTGGACTGGTTGCTGTGTTCACTTAGAGAAATTAAAGGCTGCCCTTTTCCCAACTCGCTGAGTACTGCTCAGAATGTGAATATTAGGAGCATTTAAGTTCTCCAGTGGGTCAAGTCCATAAAGAGGAACTGAGAGTGTTTCTGAAAAGTGCATAATAATGGATGTGAACAGACTGAATCAACAGCCATCCAGAAGAAAATGGCAACTAATGCCAATTTAGGTTATAAGACTATCAGACAAGAACTGTCTCTAATAGTGAGCAAATAATTACGATCATTATATTAGTAATTAAATAATTTCATTTCCTGTGATCATTATCTTATTTGGAGAAAATTGTGTATTACTGCTCAGTTATTTTCATTTATTGTATCTGCTTTACTTTTTCTCAGATATTTGTCCTCTTCTTCAAATGTTCAAAAAATATAGTGAGATCACTTTTTTGAATTTCTGAAAATTGTTTTTTGAAAGTTTTCCTGTTACCTTTTCAATAATTCTACTGTTTGTTTGTTTGTTTGCTTTAATTTTGCATCTTTCTAATTTCCTAGATATTATGAAGATTCATGAAAAATACAGCTGAAATCACAGGTCAAATTCTCATAATTTCCTTTCAAGTTTCTTTGTCTAAATGGTGGCTATTTTTTTCTTATTTAATAAGAACACAGTAAGATTATTAAACACGTTAGAGTTCTCATTAAAACACAGTTCAATTTCCATTCATATCTAGTAATTGGCCTCACTTCACCCTTTGATGTAAGTCATACACATTTTACTTTTCTAGCTGCTTCTGCAGTTACTTTATTTAGTGCATTCCTTATGTTCTTATTTCCTCTTATTTATTTTTATTTTACCAGACACACCGGAATAGTCCATTGCTTCTGTCTGTGTGGAAGTATGAAAAATATCTATCAGTGTAAAAAGTCCTCTTCTAGCTCTCTCTTCCCAAAACCTGACTCTAAGAAATGTTTTTAATTAATAACTTACATTTACCTATTTTCCCAATGTTACACAATTCAAGAAAAATAATGAATTTCATATTGTGCTCAAAGACAAATGTAAGCAGTGCTTTTATGAGCATCAAATTCTGAAAAGATGCCTATTTATTTGACTAGCAGAAGTTCCATGTGGATAAAAGTAAATAAATTTGACATGAAGATTGAAAATTAGAACTCTAAAATATAACTCAAAGTTGATTCAATTTTACTGTATTCCCAATAACTTGCCTTTAAGCCTAAGAACAGAATCTAAATCATCAAATTTCTGTAAGTCCTTCTTCAACAGTGCCATGTAATCTCTGAATTTTTCCAAAGAGATTGTTAGATGATAAGTACTTCATACATTCAGTCAATTAAGGAAATCGTATAGTGACTGTATGGGAACTGCTGAATCACAGCCTGAAGCTCTGATTGATCACCTGAGGCGAGCAATGAGTCAGCCCTGGGAGCACAGGTGAAAGAAATTCACCCATGCTGCCAGAAGGGGTGGAGCCTGGCTGCACCTCTCATAGACCCATTTAAGAGCTGGCTACCACGGGGGAAGGATCTCTTCTGGAGATCCCTCCTCTGGAGTTTTGTGGTGAGCCTAGGATGTGGGTAAGTATTCTACCTATTCTCTTTTTGTTATTACAATCTGCTTTGCTGAACTCTCTTGTTTATTTCACAATTATAACATCTTTATATTCATTGACTATGCAGTGACCTTCTGGAAGTAAGAACTGTCCTTTTAAAGAGAGAATCTGCAAGCTAGACACAAGCTAGTTTAAGAGTACAAAGCAACTATATTTTGGTACTGGATACCAAAAACCTGAGACTAGTGAGCTACTATACTAGGGGTTAATATGCTAATTTTCACCAAGAAACTGAATCTCTGCTGTGCTGGCATCCATTGGTTTGGAGAAACTGATAGCATCCAGTGCCCCTGGCCACAGGCAGACCCTCTGTACTGTATCTTTCAATTTTTGTTAATTTAGAGCTTCCAGCTATTAATGAGGGTTTTTTTTTGTTTTCATTCTTTTTCTTTTTCTTTTTTTTTTCCCTTCAGCAGCAAATGGTATTTTCTTGGTGATATTATTGTTGTCTGAACTCTTATACATCTCAACCTGTCAGGTTTTATCTCACATATGTCCAGGTCATGTAGATCTCAGATCACAGGAATCTGTGGGAGTTACACAGTTTTGTTCAAACATATGTTGCTATGGATGAGGGGATCGTGAGTACACAGGGATTTAAAATCTGATAACTGTGCTAACAGCCGTATTGTATTTTAGTTAATAATGCTATCTTAAATATTCTGAATTACCCCATATTTTGTCTTGTGTGAAAACTGCAAATCCAATGAAGAGGAGGTGGTTTGTGGGCCCAGGCTGGAAATTCTATGAACAGACATAACCATTTCCCACCATCCAGAACAAGTAATCCTGTATACCTGAGCACTGCTCATGGACTTAATATCTAACCAATATGCATTATGACTTTGTGATAGAAAGGTCTTGATTTTAGTTACTTCAGTTTAAGCATCTGACCTTTTACTTTTGCAAGAGTTAAAGTTTGAACATCATCCAGATAAAATTTTTATTTTCATTTATAACATAATCTATTGTTGAATACTTATATTCTTTGCTTATGTGAACAATTTCCTAGAAAAAGTCTGAAAACAAAAACAGGAATCCAGGTTAAAGTCAGCATGACTTTTCATTGTATATGGAAAACATTAGTAAATATACTCCTGATCATTAGGTCCCAAATCTAAATCATGAAACATTATTATTAAATATTCTTATTCTTTTCATATTATGTTCCCTTAAGTAAAAAAAGCAGTACATTCATTTAATTTGGAGAGAATGTTGGAGTATTTATATGCACTTTATATACATAAAACCTAAGCTATATCATGGTTTTGTGAGCTTGAGTGTCATTTGAATGTAGGGTAACTGTTAAGCAATTCTGCTTCTACTAAGAGGTTTTAAGAGTGTGGAGATAAATTCCTTGAACAGCATTTACGTTCTTTGAGATTGCTCCAGACAAAAACGGTGCTACTAGGCCCATTGTACAGTGCTCTTAGGAAACTTTATATTCTTCTTTTCCAAGAAAGGACGGGCTAGTCTGTGAAGAAGGAATCCTCTTGCTTTAAAGGAACAAATCCTCTAGATTCCAAGACACTTCCTCAGTCTTGACTTCAATATTCTCAAAGCCAAAAGTTGTGTATTTTATATACAAAAATCTCTAATTTTTCCCCTTATGGAAGAGTCTTGATGAGTCTAGATCTCTCTGATACTCAGGAGAAGTTGAAAGAGAGAGATATGAACTTGATTCCCATAGACGTGTCTCAAATATGAAAAAATCTCTTAAGGGGGATTAAGATTGCACAATGGTATATTTTTTTTAACAGAAAATCATTATTTTTACAGTATAACAATTTGTATGTGTCAACAGTTTATGGGCTGGTTTGGCCCAGTTCTGTGACTGGCAGGGTGGAGGGATTTTGCAAAATCTGCACCTTGGGAAAATGGAAACAGGATCACAAAATAATAACAGCAGCAATGATCTGAGGAGAAACAAACTAATTTACTAAGTATTGGAATGCAAGATAACACACTATAATACAGTAAAATTAGAATAAAAGCGAATAAATTAAATATAATGAGATAAAGTGTCTGAAAGGTGGATAGGCCTCACCATAACACTGAGGTGAGATATGCAGTCCAGTTGAGCAGCAGAGAGTAGAGCCTGATGAAGAAGAGCACATCAGGAGACCTTGCCAGGGGTTATATCTCTTTCTGACTGCAGAGTCCCCCAGGGTATGTAGTTCTTCTGCTCTTACGGACAGATGCCCAGAACTGGAACATTAACATTTTAACCCCCAGTGCACTACATGATTTTATTATGTGGAATACCAATAACCAAAAATCATAAAACCATGACAGTATGAGACTAAAATAGATTGCTACTAGCTTGCCTGTACTTTCTCTAATTTTTTTTATCTTCCTTTGGACATCATTACTTAAATGGCCTGGTAAGCAGACTTGAAGTCAACAGTAATACTTAACCCCTTTTTTTGTCAGTTGCTGAATCTTTGCAAATGAGAAACAAAAAGGCAACAGGAGCACTTTGAATGTCTTTTGGGCTCTAATTATAATTTAGTCTGCTTTTTCAGTCGTCTTAGATTTTCTTAAAATACTGTTCTTGTTAGAAATAGAATCTTTAATAGACAAAATCTCCCTTTAAAAGCAATTGGGTAAGATGTATGAGTGAAGCAATAAGGATTAACATTTCCTAAATTTCTACTATAAGTCACAGAATCATAGAATGACTTGGTTTGGAACGGATCTCAAGGATCAAGGTCTAATACCCCTGCCACAGGTAGGATTGCCAGCCACTAGATTAAGTATTAGATCAGATTACCTAGGGCCCCATCCAAACTGGCTTAAACGTGGCCAAAGATAGGCATCCACAACCTTTCTGGGCAGCTTGTTCTAGCACATTCATATATTATTTTTTCAAGAAATGAAATAGGAAGCTCTGCTTTTCCTTTGTTCTATGTGCTACTACTGTGCTTAGAAATGACTATGCAGATGCTGCAGATAAATAAATGAGAAGCAAATAGATAACTCATTTTTTTTTCAGTTTTTAATTTCTTTTTTACTTCAGAATGCAATAGATATGACCTAATCACTTTAATATATGCCAACCATACTTTTCCATTGTAGTCAGCTGTTTGTGCATGAGACTGGGAACAAAGCAGCCACTTAACTCTAGTTATAGAACCACATAATTATTAAGGTTGGAAAAGACCTCCAAGACCATCCAGTCCAATCATCCACCTATCACCAATAGTTCTCATTAAACCACATCCCCTCAGTACAGCATCTAAATGTTTCTTGAACACTTTCAGTGATGTAGACTCCACCATCTTCCTGGAGAGCTTGTTCCAGTGCTTGACCACTCTCTCAGAGAGCAAGTATTTCCTAACATCCAACCTGAATCTCCCCTGGTGCAACTTGAGGCCATTCCCTCTAGTTCTATCACTAGATACAGAGAGAAGAGGCTGACCCCCAGCTCATCACAACCTCCTTTGAGGTAATTGTAGAGAGCAATAAAGTCTCCCATGAGCCTTCTGTTTTCCAGACTGAACAATACCAGCTTTCTCAGCCGCTCTTCATAAGGCTTCTTCTCCAGATCCCTCACCAACTTTGTCACCCTTCTCTGAACGCAGTCTTTTTCACTCCCCTGCAAATCTCTTCTGCTGCTTTTGGGTCATCTAGGATCTGGCTCTGTGTGAAAACAGTGTTATGAGACCTGTCTGGATGAGGAGCTGTGAGATATGGTTTAGTAGCTTGTAGCAGTGGTAATGAGAAGACGGTTGGACTAGATGATCTTATAGGTTGTTTCCAACCTTGTGATTCTATGATTATTTCAACATTAGAAATGAATTTGCTATATACATTATAGGACTTGAATTCTGTGTGAATGGAGATTGTTTTCTACCATAGGCAGAATGAGAGAATTCACCAGGGACTCTTTGTGATAGATACCTAGGGTTACATTCTATCCAGCCCCACTTTTACAACTCCTGCTGCTGGAGGTATAATTCCAGTCATGTAGAAATGTATCCTAACAGTATTTTCTCTCTGATCACTCTTCTTTTTGGTGCACTTTTGAAATTTCATTTAGAAAGAGCAGAGTTGGAGAGTTTCCTGACCCACATTTACTCTGCCTGAAATATCCTCCTGTTTTTTGTCTTTTTAGGGTAAAACTAGTGTCATCTGTAGCAGAAGTGAGAAAGCGAATTGACTGATATAGCACCATCTGGTCCAGTGGGTCACCAAAGATCTCTTAAAAAAAGCCCTGCTGTTATTTTGTGCATATGTTGGTTCAGCTCTGTCTAACATGACACATAAGGCACTAATTAACTGGTTTCGTCTCACTTTCCCAAACTGTCGTTAAATTAGTTTAATGCTATTGTGACAGATATTAAAAGGACTACATATATCATGGATGTAAGAGATCCTTATTCACTTACAAAGGAAATTATAATGAAGAAATTATAATGAAGTGTGAATAATTCTCTGCATGAAATATCCTTTCTTTTACATGTGAACTCTATAATGAGCCATCCCATGTATCTTATCAATTATGTGACAATTCAAAAAAACCTTTTTGCATCCTACTGTTATTAGGAGACTTTGTGTGCTTCCAGAAGCCTAGCAGTTCTTACCTGAATTCAGCTTTAGTTTCTACTGTAACTTTGCCTTGTACTTACACTGTATTACAAAAACAAGAAAATAAGCAGTTAATTAAATATTCTGCATTGAAATAGGATTCCCCACTCTCATGCCCAGCAATAGCTCCCTGGATCCCAGGCAGACAGTTTCACTTGAGGAGACAGTAGCAAGTGGTTGTGAGTGTGTGGGTCTGTGATACCAGAGCAGGCTCTTTCTGGCTTCCCTTCTAAGAATTGAGTTGGGAAGGAAGCTAGAGAAATATGCAGTTAAAATAACTGTGTCCTTTGCAATTTATGTGTTAGCTTTTTTATTTAACCTGGGCCTGTTCCCCAAGCAAGTCCGTCATGCTCCAGTAAACAGTTGAGCTAGCACAACTGAATGCACTCTCTGACATTGTTTCCTCTGAATTACCTGCAGCCTGTACCCTGCTGAGACCAACTGGGAAGACACTTGGTAGTGAATCCCAGCTGATTCTCTGAACTAGGTTCAACGACAATCATCAGCCAAAACTGAAGGAAGGTTAGTGGGTCACACACCATCCTTAACTGAATAGGCTCTTCGACACTTCTAAAGAAACAAGTGACATTATATCCAGGACCTTCACTTGTTTATCCATGACTAGTATCTGGTCATTGTTTATGAAGACTTAAATTTACAAAAAGATCAAACACTTCTGTTAGACACTGTCATTTGCTTATATATATCAGGTGGAAGAATGGTGAAGTGCTGGAACAGACTGCCCAGAGAGGCTGTGGATGCTCTGTCTCTGGAGGTGTTCAAGAGCAGGTTGGGTGGAATCCTGAGCAACCTGATCTAGTACCAGGTAAAGACCAGGTTGGTGGCCCTGCCTGTGATAGGGGGGTTGGAACTTGTGGTCCCTTCCAATCCAAGCATTTCTGTGATTTGTTACAGGCTCTGAAGGAAAATTCTGTGCGTCTTAGGCACTGCACTGTTTGCCAGAAAGCTAAAATGTAAGTTATCAGATCAGTTGTGCTAGAAGAAGTTTCAGAAATAGTAAGTATGTTTAAGAAAGTATGTATTTAAGAGAGACGGTGTCTTGCTTCCCACACTGAAAATGCAGATGCCAAAAAATCTTGGTGGTCATTTTCACCTTAAATGAGGATGACAAGAGCCATACTGAGGTATTTACAACACAGTATATCTGTTATTGGAAGCTCAAGTTATAAGCTATACATGTCAATCTTTGCTACTTTTTTTTTTTACATGAAACAAAGCTCAACTTTGTTTAAATGATTAAGGAGTCTCTATCTGTTTAATGGAGAAGACATTCACTGGCAGTCCTTCTTTTGTAACTTTTAAATTATTTCCTCATTGAGGAAATTCTCATCAAAAGAGAATATACCTAAGGACAGTCTTTTCCAGTGACAATGTTCCTGAAGTAGGATAAAAACCCCTTTTGGAAAAGGGCTTTAAATTGACTCAGTCTCCAGCAGAAATTAATGTTGATTAACAGCTTCATTGTGACTTTGTCTTTAATTTGTTATTCCTAGAATTCAAAACTCTGTCATACGGTTTTCATAACAAGATGTAAACACACATCTTTGCATTTGTGCAAAATAGACAACACTGAGATAATCATATTTATATGCTTTATAGAGTTCTTAACATAAAAGGAAAATAATTCAGTCTTTTTGCTCAGATCTATGATAATAATGTATGACTATTTGGTAATTTTTCCCCTAGAATAGGTGAGATGAGCTGTTAGTCCCTTTCAGATTAATACAGAGTAATTACCTAAAAGTATATACACTGTTATTTTTTTTTTTTATATAACTTGTCTGGAATAGATGACATGGTTTCATGAAAAGACTTGATAATAACAAACTGGAAAAAAAATGTTCCTTAGCTGCTTTACTAATGTAGTAACTATTTAAATTAAAATGTTGTGAAAAGAGAGCTAATGAACTTCTTGTAAAAGGTACATTAGCTCTTCTGTAAGGGAAAGATAAAATTGCTACTACTTTTAGAATAGAAATTGAAATGAATTTTTTTTGGGCAGAGGGACTGTCTTGCTCTGCTATGCTCTGATGATTAAGCTTCCTAAAATTGTATGTTCTGTTTCCCATTTACCCAGTTACTTCGTAGATTTTGTTATTCATTGTAATTTTCAATGTAATTCATAAAGAACAAAGAGGTTTAAGATTAAAATTCTGGCATTAAGATCATGCTGAGCTAACTAGTGCTGAAGCCTATGGAATTGCTACCTCTGACTTCAGCAACATTTTGGATGATGTTCTGAGTTTAAAATCCTAATGACTGCCATATATGGGAAGAATGAGGGGAAAAAAAGCAAAACGGGATTTCTACATTTAAAAAAAGCAAACAAAAACAAGATTTTCTCTTAAAATCTGCTTTATATTACTGAAATACAAATAAATATTGTGTCTAAGTTTATATTGGTACAGGTCTTTTGGGAAATGTTAACATCTACCCATTGGTTTAATTCAGAAAATAATTTATCATAGCTTTTAATGATTTTTTTGATGTTGAAAATGCAATTAAGTTTATTTCAATGTAAAATTTGTTGGAATTTAATGCTTCAGGGAAAATAGCAGACAGAAAATATGCAATGTCTTAAGGCTTACACTATCTTAATAAATTGTCTATGTAACAAAGCAATTTTAGGCATAAAATTTGTAGGTCCGTAGTGAATGTTAAGAAAATGCATCTGCTGTGGAGGCTGGAGACTTTTTTTTTTTTCCCATTTTTGGAGGAAAAAACACAAAGTTTCTAAAAGCATTTCTGCTATTCATAAGAAAGAATGTGAGTTCCAAACAAGAGCTGCATTTAAAGACTTCCTGAATATTCCCATGGCAAGTTACTTATTGTACTTGGGTGATGTAAAGAGCAAAAGAACTGCTGGACAGTTCTTTGTTTTTAGTTGGAATGAAATTAAATTGTACAGTTGTGGGCTAAGCATTTTCCACCTCATCAATCAAGCTTATAAACTAGTAATTGTGACATTATGTAGAATCTTTTAAAACATTTGGTTGATGCACATTGTTTAAAGACTATACAATCATCTATTAAAAAATTGCGTATATGTGAAGATAACACCAGTTCAAAGTCCAGCCAACTTGTCTCAGAAGGACCTGAACGATCCTCTGAATATGCTCCATGTTCAGCTGCAGCAATTTAATCTCTATCAGAACCTCACTTCCATTAGCAAGGTTCAGAGACACTAGTATGTGCCAGCTGTGCCAGTGTTACTCTTTATGAATCACTGAGTATGCCATGCCCTCTAGGGATACTGCTATTTATTTAGGATTTTTTTTTTCCCAATAGGTGGAAAGCATTGTTTTTGGTTTGCTTAAAGAGAATTTGGCACATAAAAAAAACTTATTAAAATCATCACTTAAACACACTGCAGAAATTTGCAAGAGACTGAAGCAAGCAATAGAGTATAACAGGCAAAAACTTATACATGCCAATTGAAAGAACTATATGAAACTAACAGGGAAGTTAATAAATGCAAAATATTTATATATTTCAACTTTGTAGTAATAATCAATGATACAATACTTATAGTTCACAGAGTTTTAAAGTGATTTACAAAGAAAGAATTCACTGTTAGCTTTACAAGAGAGTAGAACAGACAGGATAATAGTCGGAAATTTGCTCTAATTACACATGCAATTGAAAGAACAGCTATGCACAGAGCTAAGATGTCCTGAGAAGCAATCCTCTGGCCAAGCTAATGTTAACACACCATACTGTCTACCTGGAGGCATTAGCTGATAAATCTTTACAGTGGCAGAGTAGTAAGTGGGGGCATAAATGGGAGTAGTCTTTTTACTTTTATCACTTTAAAGCTGCTTTCCTCTAGGGTGAGACTCATCAGAATACAAAGTCCTGAGAAATCCAAGAAAAACAGAGACACTAGAGTACCTCTGCTACATTGCTTTAGAGATTTGATAGAGACACTTGCAATGCTCAAAGTAAGAAAGGCATTATTTATTACTATTGATTATTGTTATTAAATTACTATTAATAGTTATTTTTGACAGGTTTCATATTCATGAACTTCTATTACTTCTATGTGTTTCCTTCAATTTGCAAATCTCTTGCACACCAGCTGACCATGACCCTGTTAAAAAAAATGGAAAAGGAGGGAAGAGAGTGAAGATAGGCTATAGTGATAGAAGCATCTATGGGGAAAATGTAGGAGCAGTTGTACTAAGACAAACTTCTCATTTTTAAAATAATATAAGGTTTTATAAAACCTGAAGTAGCAAAAAGAGTCTCTCATGGAAATAAAATGGCATATTTAGAGCAAAACACTGTTGTTACTTCTTTCCATTTTCAAACTTCTAAGCACTTTAAGATTTTAGATATGTTAATCATAGGAACACAGAATCATTTGAGTTGGAAGCGACCCTTTAGGGCCATCTAGTATCATTCCCTTCCAGTGAACAGGAACAGCTACAACTATATCATGTTGCTCATAGCCTAGGCCAGCCTGACCTTGAATGTCAGGGGGCATCCATCACATCTCTGGGCAACCTGTCTGTCCTCTTCTTTCACATACACCCCTTTTAGATACAGAAAAGTTGCTTCCAAATCTCCCTGGAGTCTAATCCAGACTGAACAGCCCCAACTCTCAGCCTGTCATCACAGGGGAGGTGATTCCATCCCTTGAAACATTTTTGTGGCACTTCTCTGTATGCACTCTAACATGTCCATGTCTGTCTTGTACTGAGGACTTCACATCTACACACTACTCCAGATGAGGTCCCACCAGTACAGAGTAGCACTAGACAGGATCACCTCTCTTGATCTGCTGGCTATGCTTTTAATGCGGCACAGGATACAATTCACCTTAACAGAATCACAGAAGCGTAGGGGTTGGAAGGGACATCCAGAGATCATCAAGTCCAACCCCCCTGCCAAAGCAGGTTCCCTACACCAGGTCACACAAGTAGGTGTCCAGGTGGGTCTTGAATATCTCCAGAGGAGACTCCACAACCTCCCTGGGCAGCCTGTTCCAGTGCTCCATCACACCCTCACCGTAGAGAAGTTCTTGTGCACATTTGTGCAGATCTTGTTATGTTGCAGTTTCTGGCTGTTTCCCCTTGTCCTGTCTCCATACACTGCTTGAAAAGAGTCTGGCCTCACCACTCTGCCCCCCCACACCTCAGATATTTATAGACCTGGATCAGGTCCCCTCTCAGTCTTCTTTTCTCAAGGCTAAGCAGACCCAATTCACTCAGCCTTTTTTCACAGGGGAGATGCTCCAGGCCCTTCACCATCTTTGTGGCCCTCCGCTGGACTCTTTCCAAGAGATCCCTGTCGATTGCTGGCTCATATTCAGTTTACCGCAATACCCCAGGGCTATGCTCTATCCATATATCCCCCAGCCTGTATTGATAGTGGGGGCTGCCACAACTCACGTGTAAGACCTTGAACTTGGATCTGTTGAACCTTCAGTACCTGAAGGGGGCCCACAGGAAAGCTGGAAAGGAACTTTTTATAAGGGCATGTAGCAACAGAGCGAGGAGAAATGACTTTAAACTGGAAGAGGGTGGATTTAGACTAGGTATTAGGAAGAAATTCTTTACTGTGAGGGTGGTGAAACACTGGACCAGGTTGCTCAGTGAGGCTGTGGATGTCCCCTCCCTGATGACATTCAAGGCCAGGCTGGATGGAGCTTTGAGCAACTTGGTCTAGTGGGAGGTGTCACTATCTACAAATGGAAGTTGGAATTAAATGATTTTAACCCAAACCACCCTGTGATTCAGGAGGTTCTTCTGAGCCCACTGCTTGAACTTGTCTAGATTGCTCTGTATGGCATCCTGTCCATCAGGCATGTCAACCTCACAGCTTGGTGTGCTCTTCAAACTTAGCAAGTGTACACTTGATCCTACTGCAAATGTCACTGATGAAAACAATAATGAGCACCAGTCCCATTACTGACAACACTCATCATTGATCTCCATCCAGACATTGAGCTATTGACCATTCACTTAATATAATCTTGCAACCAGTTCCTCATCCATTTTAAAGTTTATCCATCAAATTGATATATTTTCCAGTTTGGAGAGGAGGGTGTTGTGGGGGACCCTGTCAAAGACCTTACTGAAGCCACAGTAAGTTCTCTCTTCCCTTGTCCATTGACACAGGCCATCACAGAAAGCCACTAGGTTGGTTAGGCAAGACTTGCCTTTGGTGAAAAGATACTGGTTCTTCTATATCACATCCTCTTCTATATGCCTTTGCATAGCTTCCAGGAGGATCTGGTCCATGGTCTTCCCCAGCACAGATGATGGAGAAATTTAATTAAAACATACATTTCTGATTCTGTGATGTAAGATCTTGCCTTTTCATTTGGGGCTGACTGTGTTTTAGTTTTGTATTTAGGGGTTAATCTCAGAAATGGTATATATCAGGAACAGAAAATGTCTTGGTGAAATGAATATGCCTTGTGTGCAAGGAATAAACTTTAAATATGCATTTATATTCTTGAAGGAAGATACTAGGATGTTTATTTCTCTACTGCTATTAGACTCTCTACTGCTATTGTATTTGTTACAATTTCTACCACATTAAAATAAGTTTTAACCTCTCCTACTGCTACTGTATATGTATATATATATTTGGTATAAGGCAGATATAATAACTAGAGTTTATTGAACAAAACAAAGTCAAAAATAGATACTTCTTCCTACTGTAAGTTAAAATAGAAATTGGTAACAATGATATAACATATAATGATTCAAAACTAAAAAAAAAATTAATGGTCCCATTTAAAACTACATTAGAATAAATGCCCATGCTTCACTTGCTGCTTATCTAATAAAGCAAAACTATCAAACCATGGGTGTCCAACCTTTTGTCTTGCCTGGGCTGCTTTGAGTGAAGAGGAATTGTCTTGGGCTACACGTAGACAACATTGGTCCCTCCAAAAGTAGTGCCTCCTACTTATTTCCATGGAAACTACAGCAAATACAAAGAGCACAACAACATTATTTGATAGAACAAATTCTCAGCTACAGAACACTATTTTTCAACATTGTCATCACCACTAGCTATGCATTTTTTCCAGCAAAGGAGAGCCTGCATGCTGAGCTCATAAATATCTGCATCAGTGGAAGTAACCTTCTGTTACTGTAGCCACTGCTGAACTGCACCACCCACCACCTCACTGTTTGGTCTCCATAAATATTTAATAAGCATCAGTGAATGCCAATGGATTTTTTTTTTTTTTTTTGCATGGAATAACTCAACAGTAAACTTTACTTCATAGACACTTCCATGTCAGACACCATTTTGTCTGACTGTCCCTCTGCTGCCATCACATGGCAACAAAATACAATGGAGTATTGATTAGAAGATTAAACCTCTACTGCCATATCACCACTACCTGCCTCTGATGTTGTGGGCCAACATAATAAAATAGGAGGCATTACTTTTGAAGCAGTCCTCCTCCTATACAGTATAGTTAATGTAATAATGTAATGTAAGTAACAAAACTTACTTTACTTCCATTAAAAATTAAAAAAAGAGAGCAACGAAAGCATAGAACTAGTCGGGTCCTGCTACTGTGAAACTAATACACCAGTCTGGTTCAATGGAAGCAGTTGCAATTCTTACTGGTTTCTAAAGGTGTTTGTCCTGACAAATACTGATTTTTGTTACCCGTTCAAACATCTCTATTCATTAACTTAAGGCCAAGTTGGATGAGCCAAACCTCGTGGCAAGGCAGAGTCACTGCCATGATAGTGTGGTGCAGAGGGTGGCTGCAGGACTTGCTATACAAGGCTGCATGCAGCCCATGGACTGCAAATTGGACATGTTTGTACAAAAATACAACAACTGTTAAACAAACAGACATTCACTTTTCTTTATCTTCCCTTAAAGTAGTAAAACAGCACTTTAAATAAAGTACAGGAACAGAAATCTCAACTGTATATTTAAAAAACATCAATTCAATTTGAATCAGATATACACCTATCTTGACAGAAAAAAGTCTGATTTTTTAACTTTCTCCAAACTGTTTAGAGTAACTAAGTAAACAAATCTAAACTACCTTTTTCTTCCAATGACTGCCTCTTGTAGTGCTTGCTAATAATAAAAGAATTGCAAAATTTAAAATGCTTGTAAAACATTTCTCATGAAACATGAGTTAAAAGGGATGAGTCACAATCACTGAATTAGATTCTTCTATATGATTAAGCTAACTAATAGTTCTGTGGATCTGTGTCTGAATGCGTAGTATCAGAAACGTTCCCTTGACTGCTAAATAATCCATTGCTTCTCAAAAAGCCTCTTAGTACACCTTTCAAGACTAAGATCCAGATCTCACTGTTTGCTTTCAAAGGAGTCTATTAGGAAACCATGGAAATTACTCTTATAGGAGCATTTTAGCTAAGAATCCTGCTGGTTGTTTCTTTTTGCTTTGCTTCTGCTTTTTTTTTTTTTTGCCCCTTAATTTTCTTCCGTAAGCTGTAGACCTAATGAGTGCAAAACCAAATGAGCCTTGGATCATGTTGTTCCATCTTACAACAATCATATTAAACCTATTTTGTAGCTTGAAGTAAACAGAAAGTTCAATGTGCAGTTAGTGAAAGATTAAGACTAAGACAATTAAAGCAGAACCCCACAGATACAGCATTTCCCATTGGGCACATTAAATACCACTTTGTTAATGCATAAATTGTTTCCCTAGCTGCTGGCATAATTAAATTCTTCCCTGTTGTCCTTTATAACTCATAAAACTTCACTGGGAATGAATGCATCAAAATGTACACTCTGAACAGAAATATGAGGCACCTGCATTTTAAGCCAACTCATGTGCAATCCAAGACAAAGACATTGGCAGACTGATATTGGCAGCATGAAGCATAAGCATGAAGCATAAACATGCTTTTATGTATCTGTATGAGAGAGAAACAAATTATGTTAGCTATTACTTTAAAAAAAAAAAAAGCACATCCATAGAGGCCAAGGCTTATAGGAAGTAGCAGTAGAGTATTTTTCTTTAAGCCACTCAGTGTTTTCCTGAAGATATTCAGGAGTAAGCAGCCGGTAGTCACTTAACCAAGGATTTACAGTAGTGAATTTTCAAAGACCTGTAATTTATTTATTTGCTTCTAGAACGGAGTAGGTATGGAATATAGCTATTGTTTACAAACTGAAACTTTTCACTGCTGTACTAAAGAAAAGGTTATAGTGTTTACCTTCAAGAGATTTTGGGGTTTCAAACTGAGTCCTTATTTTTATCTTCTATTTTAAATTTAGCATCTTCTAACAACGCTCTGAAAAACGTCCTAACTTAGGTTTAGGAGATAGCATGTGGGTGAAATTCTCATAGTGATACACAAGAGTAGTCAGTGGCTTGGGTGTATCTTTTTATTATTCACATTCAAAGGAATTAATGTAATAACAAGTCTCACTTTTATTTATCTAACTGGCAATCATTTATCTGTCAGCTTTCAGGAAAACACAGACATTTGGGAGCCCAACAAAAATCTTGCAGTTTTGTTACTCCATCTCGTAAACTGATGATAGCAGGTCATAAGATAGCAATCTATAGAGGCAAGAGGCTCTAAGATCTAGAGTATAACTCCTGAGCTTGAAGACAGGAAGTCATAAAGAAATCATGTTAATAATATTATTAGCTCTTTTGAAAACTTGAACGCTTTGTCAGAAACTTACAAAGTCACAAGAACCTAATAAAGGCTATGTAGTTGCCTAAAATTCTATTTCATTTGTAATTCCAGAAAACTACACAATAACAACATGGGAAGGACAGCAACTGGAAAGAAGATATACAGAATACAGAAGAAAAAAGGATATAGATGAAGATATATATAGGTACATCAATCTTGTGTGCACACATTGAAAAACTGGCTGGCTTTCAGTCATCCTTTCTGCAGATTTTTTGAGAGTTATTATGATCACTTTTTAGTATTATGGTCTCCTTTTCACTAGAGGGCTACTGGAAGATTATTAGAAATTAATTGAAGCATATAAGCAAGCTATATTTGAGTACACTGTTAGAAAAATATGAGAGAAAAGTTGACCTGAGAGAAAAGTTGTCTATATATGAAAGGACAGAAGGACATTTCAGAGAAAATGCAACTGTGGTTCTATGGCTTAGGTATAATAGTTGAGAAATGAGAAGCAATAGAAACTTCTCATAAAATAGCTAATCATTTATGCAATAAGTCAATGCAATTACATGTAAGTCCAGTAATTAAGGAAAGAATCAATAGAACAACAGATAGAGTAAAAAATGAGGAAATCAAAGACTAAGATATACAATGAAACTCAAAATTCACAGTATATAAATCAGAGACTACTTTAGGTAATGAATTACTCACATAGTAGATTAATTAGGTGAAAAATCAATAGATTAATGTATTCATTAGGCAATTAGCCAGCTAGATCTACACAATTAAACAAACAGTAAATGTTGAATTCAAAGAAAATATCTAAAGGAGTTCAGACAGTTAAAAGTAGGCTAGAGAGCGAGTTAAAATGGCAAGCACTGACAAAGCTAGCGAGGAAAGGAAGTTCAGTGTAAAAGATGTACGGCAATAGGGGGAAGTATAGATGGGAAGTCAGCATTAGTGAAAACATACATGAGTTCTTTTCTGTTGGAAAGACTAGGTGCTGCTCAAATTGCTGACATTAACAGACTATGTTTAGAAATAGGAATCACATCTTTATTTCTAGAACATTTGTAGGTATTTAGAGAAATTTCTAAATTTCTAAGTTTTTTTCCTGAAGAGCCAGTCATTTGGGAGGGAGTTTGCTTAATAATACATGGTATGACAGGAGTAAATACAAGACATTGTTGAAAGGAGCATACTATGATGTGACAAGAAATATTTTGACTGTTGCAATATAGATGTTCTGTATTATTAGATTGTAAACGTGGAATGAGTTTTTAGAGTTGTTTTCCAACCTTATGTATCTCTGAAAAGTTTGGTGTTCTGTTCTTTGTCGCAATAAAGTACAGAAAACCTGAAAAGATTTGCCCTTTCTTGAATGCTTTATGCTCCACTAGTTTTTCTGTTGCACATATATTTTTTCAAACCTGTATGGAGGCATAATACCAAGCACAGAAAGAGACTGATCACTGATTTAAAATATAACCAGATTAAATAACAATTTTTGGGGTAAGTTTTTGCTTAAGAGAGCTAAAACTCTCTTTTTCTTTTTTTTTCTTTTTTTTTTGATACTTTAATACTAGTGAGCAGCTTGATAATCTCAATATGGATATGTATAATCAATGAATATACAGATGCTATAATTAAGAAATACATAAGAGAGTTTGGCTAAGCAGGTTATTACACCAAAAAAAGAACAGATAAAGAGCTTACCCTTGCCCTAGGCTCACTGGAAAACTGAAAAGGAGCTGGTAGTCAGCACTTAAATGGGTCTAGGAGAGGTGGAGCTAGGCTCCATCCCTTCTGGCAGCACAGGTGAATTTCTTTCACCTGTGCTCCCAGGGCTGACTCATTGCTTGCTTCAGGTGATCAATCAGAGGTTCAGGCTGTGATTCAGCAGTTCCCATACAGGATAGTAAAAGTTTTAAAAGGCAAGTAGGATAATTCTCATCTGTCTTTCAGGCTCACTGAATTAATTGTTAATGTTAAGTAAACATGTTTGTTAAAAAGAATAGAGTCACTTTCTTCAGAAAAGCCTTAGTAGCAGATTATCAGAACTTTCTTAGCTGAAAACATTTATTGCATCATAATATATCTGACAGTACTGATTGGTGTCCTAAGAACACTGAAGGTTCCTCAGTGTTCTTAAGGACTAAATGTAAGAATCTTACTAAACTGTTATTAGGATTCCTATGAAGTTCTTAATGAGAATTAATGAGTTAGTGGCAAAATCCCGTGGTTCTTCTCAGCTTTGAGTAAATCTGAAACAGATCTTCTTACATAGTATTAGTTTACTCAGCTCCTTCTCAAAGAGGAATATTGTAATACAAAGCTAGCTAAATTGTGCAGACATGGGAATTTGTACATAATCTCAGTACATTTTTCTCCAGGATGTCAAGATCTCTTACCCAAACCTTATTTTTTCAAGTGGGATGTAAGATGTAACAGAAGGATTTTTAGAAATAGTAAGGAAAGAAGTAAAATTAAATTATGTAACCACCAAAATTTAAATATAAAATTTCATGTGATTATCTAGACAACTCTATTATCTGTTTTAATTGTTTTAAAAGATAGAATAGTAAACAATGCAATCTCAGTCAAAAGAATGCTTTGTACACTAGAGTTCTGGAAAGATGACTATAAGATATTTTAACTTTATATTATATTAAAGCATAGCTGCATAAGATATACAAATAAATGGTTTATAAACTAGCTGTGACTACACTTGACAATAAGTAATCTCATTATCTGCTTCACAAGTAATAAATTAAATGCTTAGTAATTTTTGTCCATGTTGTTTTTGACTGAATAAAGACAATATGTTGCTTTGAATAAGCTAAAAAGTGCATTTCTCCCTACCCCTGCAGTTTTTGCTGTTGTTCACTCATCTAGAAGTGAGGATGAATGTCACTTCTCTATTTATAAGATAAAAACATTTTATAAATTCACTCACGGAAGCAGAACTTTCTCAGAGAAGACAGTGAGAAATTTCATAGGTCATAGAAAAATATTAATTAGTAAAATCACTTTATCAATTTACCATTAGTAAAACCACTGTTGATATTATTATCTGATGTCAGCTTCTTATAAACTTAATTATGGTAGATGGGATACTGTAAGGGCAAGAAATGGTGACAGCTCTGGTGAGTCTTCACATATCACACTAGAGTCTAGACTATACAACAGGGATTTGATTTAAGAGACAGCAATATCGAACTCTAGACATTCAATCACTGAAACCGTACTCTGTTTTGATCTTAGAGTACAGAAGGGAGTTATGAATAATTAGTATCTTCCCCATTACTCTTAAAAAGTTAACTTTCTTTCTTTTTGACAGATAAGATGCCAACATTACATGAAAGTGTAGTTACAGGTTTAGTTAAAAAAAAAAAAAAAGAAGTAATGCTTTGCAAAGACAATCTCTACTTCTATTATTCACTCCAACTTTTCTACTGGTGGAAGATTTCTCAAAATGTAAGGATATGCATCTAGAGATTCCTTTCATTTTGCTTTAGATCTGAGTATGAGATAAAAATTAATTTGCTCTTGCTGATTGAAGATTTTTCATAGTATAGTAGGATGCCAGATAACCATGCTGATTCTCTTACATCTCTCAGAAGCTTTTTGGATTTTATTAATCAGGAGCTTTTGCTGAGACAACTTTTATCATTGAAAGGAGTGGATGCTAGCTTACATGTCTTTTTCTTTTCTGTGGAGATGAAGCTGGCAATGATATTGAATTGCTCTTTCACACTCAAGGACTTCGTAGCTCTTTTTTTTTTAATGTTTCTGTCTTAAGAGAAAAACAATGTTGATAACACGCCAATATTTTAGTTTATGCTGAGCAATGCTGTACAGAGCTGAAGATGTTTCAGATTCCTCAGTTTCTTGTACTGTCCTAACCGCAAGGGGATTAGGGGAGCATGAGGATCTGGAAGGGGACAGAAATGGGACAATTGACTGAATCTGGCCAAAGGGATATTCTATACTGTAGGACGCCACAAGAAAAAACTTGAAAAATGGTCAGAAGGAGACTGAGCAAGCAGCTGCTGCTTGAGGACTGTCTGGGCATTTTTTGATGGGTGGTAAGCAATTGCTTTTTGCACTTCTTTTGTGAATATATATACATATGTATTATCATTACTATTATTTCTTTCTTTCTTTTCTCTTCTCATAAATAGTTTTTAACACAGTCTGCAATTTCTACTTTTTTTTTTCCCAATTCATTCCCCATCCTGCTGGGAAGGAGAGGAAGTGAGTGAACAGCAGTGTGGTGCTTAGCTGCCTGTTGACAATGGCATATCATGGGCTTAGGCAAGCCAAAGACCACTCTCAAAATTGTAGGTCACTTAGGTACACTCACAAACTGGAATTGGTAAAGAGTGCATTAAGATATGTATCCAGAGGTCTGTGGATTCCTAATAATGAAGACTGTTGTCAAGACTATCCACATAGAGTGTCTGCAATTTGTTTATATGTTGGGAACATGTGAGGACATTGTGGATCATTCTTTCAAAGCAGAATAGATGCTGTCTGATTTTGCTTGAACCATAGCCATATTACTGAGAAGTGCTAAGGGAAATGTTAAAAGTCAAAACAGCTTCTGTGTTCTATGATCCATCGTAATCATCCTGTTTAGTCCTTGTATCTTAATGCATTTTAAAAAGCAGTAATTATTTCTGTTCTTTGTAATTTTATCACCTCAACTCATCTGATCTTGTACAACTGTTGGTAGATCTTGATATAGAATAGAATAGTCTATAGCCTTCGGTTTTATGAAACTCATTTTGTCTCTACTTTTCAAAGATAGTTTGAAAAACTCTTTTTCTACATTATGCAGACGCTGATCATTTAGCAGATTTTCTAATGTGGGGAGGAATCAGATCTGCATTCTATAAATTGCCCTGACTTCCAACTGAATTAGGGGCATGATCTCTGCTATGGTCTTTGATTATCTTTGTTTTATGCATTTAGTTTCCAGCTGCCATGCAGATGTCTTGACATTCTCTCTATAGAAGTCTTCTTGAGGACAGTTTACCCTGGAACTGAAACATTTTATTCCAGTCATTTCCTACTTTATACCTGCCTTCAGTTGATCCAAATGTAATGAAAGTATACGGGACTAATGATTCAGGAGTCTTCAGGAAAGAAAAATTATGCTCAAACCTGTAAGACTTCAAATCTAGAGTTCTGTGGATTTAGCTCTGCTTTGCTCTTTTGATTTTGGTTTCTTTGTTTTGTTTGTAATTTTGTTTTTTTTTTTTTTCTTCTTCACTGCTGTGATCTGGGGATATAGTTTGATAGTCTGAATTGCAGCTGGATTTTTCATTTCCACACTAGGAAAAGATTAAAAAAAAAAAAGAAAAAAGGGGGGGGAAAAAGTAAGCTAATGTGATTCTGTCACCCTAAAGTCTTTGTGTATGTCATCTGAGTTGCAAATTCCAAAGATTATTTTAGTAAATAACTTTGGGAAAGAAGAGTGTATTTCAGATAAAAATGTTGAAAGAAAGCAGTTCCTCTGTTACCTTAAAGGCAAAAAGAAGGGAGTACTACTGAGAGCAGCTTATGAATATAATTAGTTTGTTGTGGTAAGTGTATACTAGATAAAGAGAAAAGGCAGCAGAAGATAGAATGTCAAATCAGTATGTCAGGAGATGAGATAGCATGAGAATATATTAGCAGAAACCTGACCACAGCCTCAAGTGGAATACTATCTGAGGGTCATATGTCAGCCCTAATTTCTCATGGCATTCACAGAAATCAGTGGGAGATTATATGTATTCCATCACTGAAGCAGAAATGGGATATGCATCATTCAGTGTTTTCCCTGTCTCGTAGTACAAAAAAGATTGAGCTGTGAAACTCTGGAAACTCTGTTTCTTAACTCCTTAACCTCCAACACTCCACTGAGATAAATGAACAGAATTTAGCTGAAATCTCATATTTGTTAGAATCTGGTCATGGTATAAAATAGAACCTCTTATACCTTTGTTAATGTCAGTGGTATTCTCTTAGGCCTCTTATTGATTTTTTGAAAATCTTTCTGTTATGAGAACAAAATGTAAGTTCATCAGATCATTCACTATTCCATCCTTTTAGTTTGTGTGAGAACAGCAGGAGAACAAATTTTGATTATGCCTATGTTTACTACCAGAAGTAATGCACAATAATTTTATGCTATTATATTTTTATCCTGTATTTTTAATAGTTCAAATATCGTCAGTCTTTTTCTTCTTTTTTTTTTTTTTTAAGAAATACCTTGATGAAACTTGAAATAACTTTATGCTAGGACACAGCATAATATCATAAATATGTTCAGTCACAAATAGATTCCAAGTACTCTAGAACAGCTAGCTAATATTTCTGGAAATCTACATGATTTTTTTTTTAGCTATAGAGTTTTAAAAGTTATCTGTACATGTAAGTTCTTTGGGAATATGACTACATAATTATTTGTAATATATGAACACATTTCCATAGAATTACTTCTTTGCATTTATTTGTGTATTCAGTGAAAGATGATGAATTCTAAGAGACAATTTTCTAACCTAAGTCTTTAAAATTGTTGAGAACCATAGACCACCACATAAAGTGATTCGCTCTTGGTTTATATCAATAAAAGCTGGGAGATGCAGTATGTAAACTAGCTTATGGAAATCTATGAGTTTGTTGTAGGGTTCTCTCTTGGCAACATTTTTGGCTAATTTTTTTCATTAAGAGCATTCCACTGGAAGAGATACTAGTGTTGATAATATTGCCTGTTTATCCCATTACAGTAGGTATTGAGAGAATGCAAAGACCAAAGGCAAAATGTTTCACATACTCTTTTTCTTTCTGTCAAAACTATTTTTCCTCTAAAACTAGCAAATAAAAAGGAAAACAGTGCAGAAACTTAAGGTGGAATGTTGCAGAAAACTTTTCACATTCACACAGTGAGAGAGGAATGCAGGGAAACTTTTTTCATGATTATTACCAGAGGTAAATGCCCTGTCAGTATAAAATGTAAATCGTTCAATAGAAAAATAGTTTTCCAAAACTGGTGTTTACCAGGCAGTTTTGTTTTGAAGAGTGCATGGTGTGAAGACGTCATTCCTTTCTGGATTCAGTCAAACAGAGGGCAGCAGCAAACATTCATTTTACATTTCTGACGACAGTTTTCATGGTTATTATCTAGTCAGCTCAGCTTCCTTGTAAAAATAAAAACAACAAGCCCCTCCTATCTCATGCATGAGCTCATCGTTTGCAGTCAACAACACACATTCACATAAAATTTGTGTTACATAAATTTTTGTCATTCAAGAATCTGTCCCTGGCATGAAATTCTATTTTGATGTGTTTTCTGTCCATTTTCTAATAAAGAAAAAACATGTCCTCAATCATTTCATAGCAAATGGTCACGGAACAAATTTACTTTCAAAGAATTCAGTATCATTTTAGTGCAGAGAGAATTTCAGAAAGTTGTAAGAAAACAAAGTGTTCTGAAGGACTGCATAGTTACATCATTAACATTGAATGATTTTCTTTGTTTTGTTGTACTGGAAATACATATATATTAGAATAGAAATAAAATCTATGTCATTGTAAAAGAGCATCCCTGCTTACATCATTCTTATTTCAAGGATATTAAAATCAAATATGAGAATGTTTGAAGATGTAAATATTTGTTATCCTTTGCCATATTCGTATTTCTGTCATCGGCAGGAATGTATTACAAGCACACTACATAAAGTTGTGGTTAGGTCCCTTTTGAAATATCATAAATGGTTTTGTTATTTACCATAACAAAAATAAATAGAAAATGAAACATTTGAGGCCCTTTTCTTCTTCAAAAAACTTTAGAATGATTGGCAGAAATGGAGAGGAGTCAAAACTAGCTGATCTACTTTGTTTAACAATGACAACCACAAGGTTAAGTGGGATATCACTGATCTATATGAATATATAATTATGGTACATGTTTGAACTGAAGAAAACATTTAGACACTACAACAAATAAGAATAAATTTGCAGTGAAATTTAATCTGGAAATTAAAAGATGTTTCTAGTCACCATTGGAATGAGGGAAATTCAAAGGAGCTGCATGACCGAAAAACCTAGTTGATTTTAAGATGGAGCTTTCAATATCCTGAATGTGATTATATGATTTATTCATGTACAATAAGTAGAATGCTCAGTTGAGAAACCCAAGATATTTCTTCCTCATATGAAGGTTACTAATGATACAACGGCTAGACTATTGTTTTTCAAAAAAATCCTACAAATGAATTACATAAGTCCACTCAATAATGAGGTGAGCAAGAATGATGTGAAACTGAAAAGAAACAGTGACACTGGATAAAAATATTAACGAATTTTATAGAAAGAATTATTTTAATGTGCTTCATTTTGAAGCAGTTTTTCCAGCTTTTTAGAATATGTACAAATTCAAGTTAGAGAGTCACTTTCAAATCTGTTTAGGATTGCTTATTAATTTACATTTCAAATCTGCTTCATTTTTTTCCCATGCATATCAGGGGTTTGAGAAAATTCTGAATACTATGCAGTTTTATTCTAAAAAGCAAAGTGACCATTTTTTAAACCTTATTTCTTATGACCTGAAATGTACTAATGTTGAGATTGATTTAATCTGATATTTTTTTGTACTGGCAGAGTTTTCAAAGTCTAATTTGATAATGACTTTTCACTTTCATGAAGCAAAATCACAGAGACAAGGAAATAACAAGGAAATTTGCAGATATCTTTGATCTGAAATGTAATGCATCACTAATAATAATCCTTTTTCCCTCAAAAAAAAAAAAGTTAAAATGAGCATATTGCATACAATTTAACATTCATTTTTAGGGCCAACAGTATACATTGCCTCTTTGATTCAAGCTTGCTTGTTTTCTTTTAAACTCATTGACCAGGAAAAAGAAAAGCAAAAATGATAGAAACAAAGAAGCTAAAAAGATAATTTTCCTTAAATTTGAAAACTAGATGTTAATGGTCGTAACTATGTGCTCTCAGCAGGGAGCTTCATAACCAAAAATTTCATTACTGAAGAAGGATTTTACATATTCAAAATACTAGAATAAGTAAATAAGCCAACACTATAAAAAAATAGAGTGGTGGTCTATGGTCAGTAATTTGCATCCCAGAAATTACTCACTGATGTAAATATCTATCATACGCAATTTCTTCCTTTTTTTTTTTTTTTTTAATTTTTTAATTTTCACAGAATGTGCAACAAAAGGAAAATTCACTTCTCAGGAATATCTTAACACTAGAATGTCAATTTTCTGTTTATCTGTTTCTCTGTAGAAAAATAGATTTCAGGATGAAAAATAAATCACAGAAATCACAGAATCACAGAAACATCAAGGTTGGAATAGACCTACAAGATCATCCAGTCCAACCATCCACCTATCACCAATAGTTCTCACTAAACCATGTCCCTCAACGCAAAATCCAAACGTTCCTTGAACACCTCCAGGGTCGGTGACTCCACCACCTCCCTGGGCAGCCCATTCCAGTGCCTGACCACTCTTTCAGAAAAGTAGTATTTCCTAACATCCAGCCTAAATCTCCTCTGGCGCAGCTTGAAGCCATTCCTCTAGTCCTATCACCAGTTACACAAGAGAAGAGGCCGACTCCCATCACACTACAACCTCCATTCAGGTAGTTTTAGAGAGCAATAAGGTCTCCCCTGAGCCTCCTCTTCTCCAGACTGAACAATCCCAGCTCCTTCAGCCTCTCCTCATAAGGCCTGTGCTCCAGACTCCTCACCAGCTTTGTTTCCCTTCTCTGGACACACTCCAGGGCCTCAATGTCTTTCTTGCAGTGAGGGGCCAAAAACTGCACAAATTACTCGAGGTAGGACCTCACCAGAGCTGGGTACCTGCCTGTTCCTGCTGGCAACACTGTTTCTGATGCAAGCCAGGATGCCATTGGCCTTCTTGGCCTCCTGGGCATACTGCTGGCTCATGTTCAGCCTAGCATTAACTAAAAACCCCAGGTCTATCTCTTCTACACAGTTTTCCAGCTACTCTGTCCCAAGCCTGTAGCGTTGCTTGGGGTTGTTGTGGCCAAAGTGCAGGACCCAGCATTTTAAATGTTTGCTCCACATTTTAAAACCCTAAAATCACTTTGCTAGAGATTTGGAGATGTTATAGTGAAGCTGTAGTACATGTGCCCCGTTACAAAAAAACTAGAATATAAAATGTACAATATACAGTAATGTTATGAAAATGTGAGGAATAGGAGGGCTGAATATGCAGCAATATTCTTTTTAAACATTAGGTAATTAGTTCAATGACCTAATAAATATTGTACAGAAACTTAATTGGACAAAGGGGCATTCCATACCATATAACATCAAAGTGGAAGGAGTTTTGAATGGGGTGTGAATTCATCTCTCTTTTGCGCTGCTCAGGGAGCTAGCTGGATATTGGTCAGGGGGTTGGTGAATGACTGCTTATGCATCATTTGCTATAGATTTTCATTTATATATATATATTTGTTACAGTTATTATCCTTTTCATTTTATCTTAGTAAATACTTTTATTTCAATCCATGAGTTATTCTGTCCTTTTTTCCTTTTGATTTCCTCTCCCATCCGACTGGGAAAGGGGGAGTGAGTGAAAGTCTGTGTGGTGCTCAGCCACCTGCTGAGTTAAATCACAACAGAATCCCCTCTTTGTCAGTCAAAGTAGTGCATGTAATTTAAGCCAAAACTTTGAATGCTTAAAATTTAAAGAGCTGGCCTATTGACTCATCTGACAGAACTCATGGGATGTGATATTCAATCTCCGTCTGAGGCCCTCTCACTTCTGTATCATCAGCTTTGTTTTCCTACTGGTTGTTGACTTCAAATTAGGGAGAAGATATATATATCTATATGCCTTCCCCACACAGTCACAGACTTGTATATACACACATATATGTCATGTCAACAAGTCTGTGACTATGTGGGAAAGGCATATAGATATACTTTGTCTGTAGACCTGAATGTGTTTGTAAAATCACATATATATCCTCTAGGCTTCACTTTCTTCTGAATATAGTTCAAATAGTAAACATTTAGGTAGTACTAAATATGCTCTATAGCATCTAAACATTGAAAAAAATCCTCTGTTTCAGTAATCGCATTGTTTAAGCATGATTTAGTTTGTTGGTATGAAATTTCAATTTTCTTGACTTTTTCTGAAACTTTAGGTATATCATTTTTTTGTCTAAAAAAATATCATTTTTTTGTCTAAAAAAATAATTGGCTAGGGAGATGTGATTTATTTAACCCTCACATTTATAAGTACTTATGATGTTATTATGATATTTTATGCTTGCTTATTTTTGGCAATAAAAAAGATCTCTGAAAATATTTACTGTGTTTTCAAAAATAAGATATTTCTTTGTATATTCTTCATGTTTTAATTCCTTCTATTGTTTTGGCAGCACAATTTGGGTCCCAAAGATAGTTTTCACTCTCAAAATAACAACAAAGCTCACTTTATCTGAGAAACTGCTGAATTTCATAGGCAATATGAATTTGAAATTTGAAATTTCCAAATTTCAGCTTTCAGTTGTCTTTCATTAAAGAAGTGCATGCTTTCAATGATCTATATACAGCCCGGTAAGGTCTGTTGGTTTCAGCGCTCCTTTTTCAAGTGCTTCTGAGCTCTCTATTGCTTGAGTATATTTGAACTTGCACATTCCATTTTCTTTTCCTGAAGACTTGTCTAAATGTCAAATTTCTGTGCAATTTCTTGAGGATATTGAAGTTAAATTATAGTAATATTTATTTTTCCATCCTTTCTACTTCACATAATCTGAGGAGTGTCTATAGGAATTATATAAATTTGTAGTCTTTATAAAACAAGCCTCTTCATAGAATCTTAGAATCATAGAATTGCTCAGATTGAAAAAGACCTTAAAGATCATCAAGTCCATCCACAACCATACTATCCTAACTCTAACAACACTCTGCTAAATCATATCCCTGAACACCACATCCAAACAGTTTTTAAACAGATTCAGGGATGGTGACTCAACCACATCCCAGGGGAGCCTATCCTAGTGCTTAGCAACTCTTTTGGTAAAGAAGTTTTTCTTGACATCCAACCAAAAACTCCCCTGGTGCAACTTCAGGCCATTTCCCCTAGTCCTGTCACCAGTGAGAAGAGATTAACCCTACTCTACTAACCTAACTGCAATCACCTTTCAGATATTGGAAGAGAGAACTCAGGTCTCCCCTCAGTCTCCTCTTCCCCAGACTAACCAGCTACAATTCATTTTGTCGATCCTCGTAGGGCATATTCTCCAAGCCCTTCACAAGCCTTGTTGCCCTTCTTTGGACCTGCTCCAGCACCTCAATGTCCTTTCTGTACTGAGGTGCCCAAAACTGAACGCAGTACTGGAGGTCGGGCCTCACCAGTGCCGAGTACAGGGGCAGGATTACTTCCCTAGTCCTGCTCACCACACCATTCCTGCTACAAGCCAGGATGCCATTGGTTTTCATCTACTCTAAAAGTAATGCCTCCTATTTATTATGTTGACCCCCAACATCAGATGTGGATGTTGGTGGTATGCCAATAGGGGTTGAACCTTCCTGCCCCTGTTCCACTATATTTTGGTGCTGTGCAACAGATGGCAGCAGAGGGCCTCTGCTGACAAAACAGCATCTGACATGGAAGTGTTTATGAACCAAAGGTGTGCCACTGAATTACTCCATGAAAAAAAAAATGGCACACGCTGATATTCATTTATGCTTGCTAAATGTTTATGGAGATAAAAAAAAAATTGTTAGCACAGTGATGTAGTGGGTGGTGCATTTCAACAGTGGTGACAGCAACAGTGGGTCACCTCTACTGGTGCAGATTTTTATGAGCATGGCACACAAGCTCTTCTTTGTTGGTGAAAATGCACATCTAATGGTGGTGACTCCGCTATTTTAATTCTGCAAAAGGCAGATATTCCTTGCATATATCTAATATTTTCATTGTGTATCTAAGTCAAGAGCCATTCTGAGTCATGTTGAACATTCTCAGTTATAATTTGATCTCCTTTTAAATATTCAGGCAAAATTTGGAGTAAGATTAGCTTTACATATCAGACCATTTGGTATTATTTTCAGAAATACACATTTTATTCACTTTAAATAGATGTTTCAGAACATTAAGCCTGAAGTACTTTCACTTGGAATCACCATTCTACTCCGTTAATCCAATGGTAAAGCCTTATGTTTAAAAGGCTTTACATCCATGCCATTTTGTAACTGTCCATAATGTCCAGTAGTATGCAGTGATTTTGTTTCCATTTTCTAAATTAGTCAATTTTATTGCTGTATCACCTGCTCTAATAAAAAAATAACAACACCTTCCACCTCTTAAGTTCTCTGAGTTGTGTCTCTCTTGTGATTTACTGTGATCACTTAGCCATCTTAGAGATCAGGCTTTGTCAGTCAAAGTAAGTAAATACTTACAAAGTGGAGCCTTTTCTGTGCTTCACTAAATAGATTCATTCTGTAACTACTGTAGGATATACTTGTTCAGATTTGTTTGTCCTTTTCGTCATTGCATATGTTTGACTGTTTCTTGAAAGGAGACTGCTGTATACTGAGTGTAGACTACTGACCTTGGAAACTGGCTTTCAGGCTCTTCTGCTTTGTGGCTTGCACAGCTGCATTCCTAAAGTGGAATGAAAATAATTGAATCTCTGAAGACATCTGTAAATCAGGACTATAGATACAAGACTTCAAGATTCCTAAAAGAAAACATGAATGAATCAGATTTATTATGCAGGAGTCCAATCCAGTACAGGTCTATTTGACTCAGTGTTTTCTATAGGACGAGACCTCTTTTGGACTCAACTTATATTATTAGGTGTAACAGCTCTTAAGTGCCAAACACAACGGAGACCTTTAGTAAACACTTCTTCATGGACAAATTCTCTCTTCCTTTCAAACAATTTTATTTAACTAAATAAACTGTTCCTGCTTGAAATGTTGAATACTTGTTTCTTTGAACTTGAAGTGAAATATCTAGGGTAAATATCAGTTACGTCTGATACAGTGATAATTTCCCTGAATTCTTGTCAGGCTCTTTCCACTTTAATTTCACTTCATCTTAGTTTCTGTTAGAGAAATATATCTTGTTGTTATTTTATTTATTAAAGACACAACATAGGTTCTAAAAAGGCTCACTCAAAAAAAGTGCAAATCCTTGATAACTTCAACCCATGACACTGAGGATGAGTAACTGGCACAACAGAATACTTTGGAAAAATAACTGATATCTCAATTTTTAAATTATTTTTTATTTTTTTATTATTATTATTACTCTAACTCTCATTATAATCTGTTGCTGGAGGTTGATGCACTCTTCTTTTATGTCTGTTTTTAATGATTGCAACAAACTGGCCTTCTGATGTCTGCTGCCCTGGTACACTTCTTCCCGAGATTGCAGTAGGGATGTGGTTGAAGCAAACTGAATCTTCTGGGCTTTAAGAGGCCATGTCTCCAAGTTTCCTTTATTTGCAAGCAGGATACATACTGGAAAGGAATCATGATAAGGGTAAGGTACTTTTGGATGCAGAAATGTACCAGATCCTCTACTCTAAGCCATTTTGAAATTATGCTATTGAGAACAAAGGGAGATAATCCTTTCACAAAATGGTTACTTAATCTAAGAAATGTAACATCCTTTGAGCAGATGTTTTGGAAATAGATTTGTATAATTATATTTTGAACAATTTTTTCTGGGATTATTTAATGTGGGTTGTAACAGGATATGTAAATGACCTTTTACAAGTGAGACACAAACATGGCATCTATTTTCTTACAGGGGATGGTGTACTCAGCTGAAGTGAGACAGTACAAACTAGATTTTCTAGTTTTGTTTTTCAGCAATATGAAGCAATAATTTGCAGAATGAGATCTGCAGTGTTTTGTAAGTTTGTGTTTATCCCGGGTCAAAAAGAACTGTGTTATTTGTGTTATTGCAAGGCAAAATTGTAAGGCTAGTGACTACATTACCACTACATAATGTTCATATTGCAGAGGGTGGGTGCATGGCAAAAAAAATCAATGTTTCTACCTTCCTTAAAAGACACCAAATAACCAAATTGACCCAAGAATACCACCAAAGATGTGTCTTAATAAACACAGCATTGGCATCACTTTAATTTGTGGACTGGGTAGTTATTTGCATTGATCTAATATTTTTCTTAAAAAAAAAAAAACAAAAACTTTATCTAAGAGGAAATTTAGTATTAGCTTCCTTTCTCACTCTTTCATACTGCCCCTCACTCCCTTTTAGCAAAGAAACAACCTCTATGGAAAACTTCCAGCTGAAAGGATGGTCATCTAAGCATTTATTGTAAGAGTTAAGCAATTTGGGACAGTCGTATCACTTCCTCATTCGACTTTGTACACTCATGCAGACCATTTTCCATCAGGCATACAAAGTTTGTCCATTTTCATTAATATAGATGTTAATCCACAGTATAGTGGAATTTGTAGAGCAATTTCCCTCTCTCTCACAATGGCTATTCATCATTCAGCCATATTCTCCATAGCTTTAATTATTTAAACCTGTCAGAATATTTTCTTGGAGGACAGGATCTTTAATAGAGCTCTATTCAATTCATTAAATATAATTAAGCATCATACTATATTAAGAAATAAAGAATATAAGAAAGCAAGATAAAACATACTTAACTTAAATGGTTGTTCAATAGTTTCACCCATAAGTCAGATTGCTTCTACAAAAATATCTTTAGAATTATGCCTGTGAAGGGAAAAAAATATATATGCATTATAGCTGCAGCTTGTTATTACTAAAAAGAGTACGTGACAATCAAGTTCAAGCTGTTGAAGCAGTCTTCTTCCCTCCTGAAAACTAAGCTGATTTAGCAATTTGATTCACTGGATACTACAAACTGCTTGTTTCCAAACCAGACCTTAACAGTCAAATTATAAAGTTGGTTTAAGGTATACTCATCAATCATGAATCAACCACATAGTAACATGAGCTTTGAATGTAAAAGCAAAATTATTGTGAAATGAGAAAATAATGATAAGAACATTTCTGTACATGGGTCTCAAGTAGTCTTCAGATAAATAAAATACAATCGTATTTCAGAATTATCTGAGGATGTGTATAACACTGTATTTTAAATTTTAAAATTTATATAATGTGTGAGACATTTTGACTAAATAGATTCCCCATACCGAGGCTCCTTCTGAACTGCCATTATTTTGCTGACCATGGTCTCTGAAGCGCTGGTCTGATGTATTAAATGACTTAAATATTTATCTACACAAAAAGTGAATCAAGTAGATGGGCCAGACTCTTTTCAATGGTGCCTACAAACAGAACAAGGGTCAAGGGGCACAAATTGGAAAATAGGAAGTATCATCTGAACATGTGGAAGAACTTTACTGTGAAACTGACAGAGCACTGGAACAGGCTGCCCAAAGAGGTTGTGGAGTCTCCTTCTCTGGAGATATTCAAAACCTGCCTGGATGTCTACATGTACAACCTGCTGTGGGGAATCTGCTCTAGCAGGGGATTGAATTAGTTGGTCTCCAGAGGTCCTTTCCAACCCCTACGATTCTGTGATTGTTGATAAAGTCAGAAGGATTTTCTGGAGCACAAAAAATTCATGCTTATATATAGAATTTTTGCAGATAACTAACCCCTTGTTAAAAAAGGAATTTAAAAATAGTGTACTGACCTTAACACATAAAGTTTGACCTAAGTCATTTAAAAAAATTCTGTATTTCAGAGATTTTTCTTTGTGTCTTTTAAAAAATGCTATGGATTTTCAACATTATATTGCTTCTTTATTACACATTAAGAAGTCTAATATTTAGTTGCTCACTTCTGACAATCATGACGTGGCAACCACCTGTTATGATGAATTCATTACAATGGACTCCTGGGTAGACCATGACAAGTGATCAAGTTAAATTAATTTAAGTATTGATCACTGAAGCTTACCTATTACAAAGTTTTAAGAGTATAATAAAAAAGGTTATGCATGTATACAGTACATGTTGGAAGTGCTCTAAGTACAGTTTGTGTATAAGTAGATATTGTAACCTTATTCAGAAAAGTTTTTGTAGTCTTGTTTAAGTAATACATGCACTTTTTAACATTAATTTAACAACTTTCAACATAAATATTTTTGCTTATATTTTCTGCAGAAAAACTGTGCTTCTGGGACAAATTGAAGCTGAATTGCTTTGGATAGAAACCTATCTCTTTAAAATTGCAACTGATGCTTGGGACCTATTGATTTTTGTAGAATGTTTCATCTTCTATTTTCAAATACACTCCTGAGCTACGTATGGCCCCATTTGCTGCATTTCTATTGTCAGAAGTATAGCTTTCATCCATTCTCCATGGCTCTTGAAAGAGGAAGGAAAGAAGGAGGGAAAGGAGCTCTCTATTGAGTGCACACAGCAATGCCAGTGTACTGTATTACATCAAAATGAAAACAGAGCTACATGCTATGTCATCTGTGGTGTGATTTCTTCACCAATAGCTACAGGCTACATCAAATTAACTGTATGTCTACTATAAATAAGGAAAGATACGCAAAGTGGGATTTCATCATCACAAAAATGGAGTTCACAGAGAACACAACCACAGCCAAATTCTTTTCCATCTCTTTAGCTGATTTGGGACATACAGAGGGAAGGCAAAGGGACATTCAATGTCCCTCTCTTTTATATGCTTCTTTTGTTATCAGGGTTATTCTTTGTGCTTCATGCCACTTTAAAACTGACTGGCAACTGAAATTTTACCTCATAGGAAACATCAGAATAAAGCAAGTTGACTTCACCAATTTTTTTACATAAGAAAGCAAAAGTAACCTTGCTAGCAGTCAGACGATATGTACTTGGGATAAAAGAAGAAGTTTAGGATGAGAGCATATCTTAAAGTCAAATTATACAATGATAAATACTTTTGTTTCTGATGTAATAATGAGCAAGGTCATTGTGGGGGTCATTAAATCACCATAAAAGACAAATCGACAATTTCATCCCACTGCGGATAAAATATAAAATAAAATATGGAGAAGATCAATGTAGGAATTTGATGCCCTCAGATGTAAAATTTTAGAAACAGGTTTATTTTGTTTTTCTTTCAATCTCTTTAACTTCAATATTTGTGTTTATTTAGGTATACAATGGTAATGCTTTCCTGCACCTTTTAGCTCTCATTTCATCTTATATTATTCCCTAATGGATAGTAATTTTTTTTATAGACCTATGTAAAAGTAGATATATGTGAATTATTTTGTGTATATGTGTACATGCATATGTAAAGAGATTTTATATATGTATATGTATACTTTGTACTGGTAAATTCCAGTATATAGGCTTGTACTCAAATTCTGTTGACGCAGAATTAGGAGTATGGAACAAAAATGTAAACAAGATCTTAAATGTTTATTTGTCATGGATGGATAGGACTATATATAACCATTGTAAGCTAAAATAGCTCAGGATGGAGGAATGAATGGTATGAACAAGTACACAATAATGCTTGTAACTTTTATGAAAAGCCTCAAGTGAATACTCCTTTCAAGGCTCTTTCAGAAATGTATGAAGTCCTAAAACATTCCCCATATGCATAGAAGACTGGGATTCCCTATACAGAATGTGAAGAGAAGGCATTGACTACAGATTTATTTGAAATCTACATAATTTATTTGCATATTCTTCTTTCATTTCATTATCTCTAAATGGATTATACCATAACTTGTGTGTGCATTTGTATTATTTGATAAATTCCTTCTATAAAAACAGATTCCTGATAAAATCCTTTCCCTCTCAGCAGTGGTGTTCAGAAGAAAACACTGCAAACTTGTACACCATTGATTTTCTTAAAACAGACTGTTCCTTGGAATGAGATAACTGTCTTAATAAATTGCAAATGCACATAGTTTAGTTAAATAAAATATTTCTACTGCACACTAATCTGGCTGTAAACAGTACCCCATTCTTATAAATCAGTCCTGATATTCATGGCACTTTCATTAATGTGCTTATAATAAATATAGTAAGGGAGACATAAACACATTAATAATACAATAATACACATTACACTTAATAGCCTATGCCCTTGGAAATTCTTATTTAGCTCCTACAATAGTCAATGGAAAGTCTGCAGTTTATTGCATTTCAAGAAAACCTGAACCAATGTATGAACGTATTTATTCAAACATTTAAATTGCTGAGCTATTGCTCTTTACTGCCTTTTGTTTCAGTGTTATATGACAGGTCAGTTCTCTTTGTAGGCTGGAAGGGACCTTTAAGATCTAGCTCTCTGTTACAGGTAGGGACATATCTCACCAGACCGAGGTGCTCAAAGCATTGTCCAGCCTGGTCTTGAACACCTCCAGGGAAGGGGCATTCACAACCTCTTTGGATACCCTGTTCCAGTGTCTTACTTCCTTACGCTAAATAATTTCTTTCTAATATCTAGTCTAAATTTACACTCTTCCTTTTTTTTGCCCTTGATGAAGCCATGCTGGTTCTCCTGTGCCACCTCCCTGTCTTCTATGTGCCTTTGCATAGCTTTTAGAAGGATCTGCTCTATAAGTTGTTCACTCATTCTTTCCCTTCTAGTGGGATGGGGGAGAAATTAAAATAAAAAAATAACAACAAGGTAGAACTCATAGAACTCATGGGTTGAGATTGAGGAATTTACTAAGAAAAAATGAAAGGAATAATAGGTATGACAATGTATATACGTCTATAAAGGTATATAGCAAGTAATGCACAAAAATTGCTTACCACTCTCCAGCTGATGTCCAGATAGGCCTTCAAGCTGCTGAAGAGACAGATGAATTCCCATCTCCTTCACAATTCCTTCTGTTTTATGTCATATGGTATGGAATATCACTTTGGCCAGTTGAAGTCAGCTGTTCTGATTCTGTTCCCTCCCAGCTTCTTGGGCCCTTTGCTGTGTATGGCTTTGGCTCTGTACAACACTGCTTAGCAGCAGCTCTAAATATCAGTGTGTTATCAGCATTGTTTTTCTACTAGAACTAAAAATACAGCATCATATCAGACACTCTGAAGAAAACAATTTCATCCCAGCTGAAACTAAGACAAGGTACTTAATAAAAACCATGGCAATAGTGCAATTTCTAAGCCAGATGTGGCACCTATTGAAATATCCTTTTTAAAAATATATAAATAATAAGATTTTTATTTTTTCAGTATGCATCAGAGATTTACAATATAACCAATGGAAAATATCTATATAAAATTGCTTGAGCCAAAATTAAAAAGCTGTATTTTGTGTTTTCCAGTTCCAACAAGATAATTAGATCAATTTTAGCATGTCATAGCTATTTTTTTGTGTGTTTTTTTTCCCTTATATTTTGTTTAATTCTCTGAAAGTTGACAAGTTTCTTTTTGTAAATATGATTTCTAAAAGCACACATCTGCATGTACATGTACACATTGTATAGCAGAATATACTGTTTTCATAAGAGTATTGCATGGTTCCTAGCATTTACTTCTATAAAATCCTACTTTTTGTAAAAGCTGTTAAGAACGTTTCTTAATAGGAATATATACAATTAGACAAGGTGGATTAAAAGTTATGGTAGTTAAGAGTTACTTAGATGTTCAGTAAGTGCTGAGGTATTTTATGAAAATTGCATGGAAATTGCTGCCATTACCATGTCTTCATAAAATCCAATAATGGACATTTTAATCATATCTGCTTTTCTCTTCATAAAAGGTTATTGCGACCAGCAGCAATGTGACAAGAAGAAAATTCAAAAAGAAAACGTGTTGCTTTTGAATAGAAAATGAGAGCTGATCGAAACTTGCATACAAGGCAACCAAAAGTCTTCCCCTGGAGGAAACCAGAGAAGTGAATAGGAACCAAAGACCTAAACTCTTGTCAACTCTGTATCAATTTTTTTTTTTTTTTTAGCACATTTATGTTTATCTTGCCCTCTGGAAGCAGATAGAAGGATACTCTTAGTTTTAATGATAACTGCCTAAAGTAAGGAAACAGACAACATAATACGATTTTTCTTCATACCTCAGTGACCTTGAATAAGATGACAGAGTATATAAATACAATGTAAATTTATTCCAGTGTCTGACACCTACTAACTCAAGTTACTGGAAGAAGGGAGAATCGTAAAAGAATTCTCTTTGCCATCACAAGGTGACAAAGAGAAATATGTTGAAGGAAGAACACCTGAGGAATTTTGGTGCCGAGTATCAACATTACAACAGCAACACAGCTGGATGCTAACACAAAGAGCACGAACACCATAATACAATAACAAAAATGTAAATAGTTTGCACTGACTGTTCACATATGATTTCAAAGCATGTTGGAGAGCTTTTCCTGCGTAAATGAATATATTTGCTTATTTTTAAAATGGTGTACTTGTTTTAAATGCACAAACTCTGTCAGAAATGAACTTTTGAAGCAAAATGGTGCTAAATCAGTGTTAGAACATACTAGTAAACCTATCCTGTCCAGTTATATAAGCAAACAAATAAAAACAATGTATTTAAGAGGGAAATCAATGTTATGTTTAGTGAGATAGTATAATGGAATAAAACATTTATGAGAATTGAAAATAACAACAACATAAAATGAGGCCACTTAAAAAGAAGTTATCTATCCATTTGTAATGGCTATACATTTAAATTTTTGCCACCAGCTGCATCTTACAGGAAATACTGCAGCAGAAACCACCCTAACCATCAGAGGACAAGCCTTGCACAAAGTTAGGCAAGTGCTGCAGTGGCCCAGCCTGAACTGATTTCATCGCCTAATAACACAAAACATTGCCTTTCCTCTCCTGAGTGTCCACTAGAGAAGACAAAACAGATCCTAAGACATGGACTAAATGGACTTAATGGACTTTTTATGGACATTGTACGCAGGGGGCTCAAGGAATGATATCTGTGTACTATCGAAGAAGAGAATGGCGTGGTGATTAATGAGAATGTATTGAGCACTGTTGAACCTAAGCAGAACATAAATGGCATCGAATAAGGGATTGAGATTGTACTGGGTTTGTCTGGGATGGGGTTAATTTTCTTCATAGCAGGCTTGCTGCTTGCTGCTGTGTTTTGGATTTGTGTCTAAAACACACCAATGTTAACATATGAATGTTATATCTGTTGCAATGCAGTGCTTGCACAGCATAAGGCCTGATTGTTTTTTCATGCTCCACCATCACCTAGGTTGTATGAGAGACATACATACATATGAGAGAACACAGTTTAGTGTAGCTGATCCCAAGCGTCCAAAAGGATATTCCATACCATGTGATTTCGTGCTCAGCTTTAAAAGCCTGTAGAAAAAAGGAGGAAGGGAGGACATTTGGGATTATAGAGGTTGTCTTCCCAAATAACTGCCACACAGTCTAAGGCCCTGCTTTCCAGCAAGTGGCTAAACATTTCTCTGCTGATAGGGAGCAGTGAGAAAATGCCTTATTTTCCTTTGCTTGATATGCAGGTTTGCAACTTTATCTTGACTTATGAGTTTTTCTCCCTTTTACCGTTCTGATTTTCTCTCCTATCCCAATTCAGGTTGAGCAAGGAAGCATTTGGGGGCTTAGCTTTGAGCTAGTGGCAGCACACCACATCATACCATATGCATTTTGAACTAAATTTTTAATTGTGGAGCACAGGTTTTATAAATCCATCACGCAAACAGAAGCTGTTCTACTTTCGTTTAATATCCATTTCCAGGAAATCTGCTTAGTGTTGAGGTTTTGTATGGTTTTTGTTTTTGTTTTTGTTTTTAATGTTTAAAGATATGAATCTCTTTCAGATCTGTACCTACTTTGGAAAGAAAATGTTCTCACTTGTCATAAAACTTATTGTTTTAATATTTTTTTCCCCCTCACTTTCTGGAGTTTTAAATTGATGCTGAGAGCAGTTTTCCAATCTCTTAAAAGGTGACCTAGGGTTATGATAGAAAACATGCTCAATTAGCACCATTTATATGAAGGAGTCAGATGAAGTTGAATGCTGACACTAAAAATGTGCTGCAATCTCAGTAGACAAACTCCAGTCTAAGTGAAGTCAGGTCACATGTGAATATTGCAACTGTTTCTGAAAGATCTTTTTGAAACTAAAATTGTCAGACAAGATAGACAACAGTCTCCAGCATCATTAAAAGCATAAGAGAAAGTGGAAGAATGCAGATGGAGTTATTGTGGGGTTTAAAGAGAAAAACAAAGAAATACATGTGACGTTAATGTTAGATAAAAATGTTAGATACCTATAGTTATTATGCATTATTAATCTATTACAGATTATGCCATTCTACTAGTTGCTATAAGGCACTTCATATTGACTAGAAGTGCCTTGATATATTTGAATGATTAAAGAATAACTGTGAGAGGATTAAAAGCATTAAATTTTTATTTCTAGTTATTATATATTTCTTTATTTATATATATTGCATCACTCTTTAAGCAGACTTAAAACAAAATCATTTTTAAAAGAAATGTAGATTGAAAGTGTATGTCAAATGAATTTATCCACTCCAGAGATATTCTACTTTTTTTTTTTCTAGAAAAATTCTTCTATCCTCCAGAAATATCCGACTGTGTAAACAAACTGATATGCATCTATTTCATTTGTTTTTACCTCAGTTTGATGAATCATTACAACTAGCACCTCTCCACAGAATGGTAAAATTAAAAAGGAAAACAATTTTGTTATAACATCTGAATTTATGTAAAATATAGTGATTTTATTTTCTTGTTTTATTTCAGAAATTAGCTTACTGATGTTAGTCCAGGTTTAAATCTTATGAATGGGAAGAAACAAAAGCAGCAAAGTCAAACCTGAAGATTAAATTGCCATACTAAACTGCATTTCCTCTCTATGTGTATATCCATAACAGAGTGCATCATTTCAATACAGTATACCCATATTGTATAAATGCTGTTTACAGAAAATGGAAATGTACAGCAATTAGTGTTTCTGTTTATAAAATATCAGTGAATGTGTTTGTAATGTTATTGCATGTTATTAGAGACTGAAGAAGAGGAAAATTACCATACAGCAAAGAAAAGGTGTTCCCAATTTAATTAGATGTTCTTACTTTTCTGAACATATACACTTTTCTCTCTCATGGTGAAGATTTAACATGGAAACAGCAGTCTAAGTGGTGTTTCTATGTGATAATATCTGTTAGGCAGCAATGAAAAACATAAGAATAAAGCAAGTGTATTTCAATACTTCTCCAGAACACCCTTTTGGCCTTCAAATATTTGTGATTCAATAGCATCGTCTTTGTATTTAGTCCCAAAAGAATTAATCAGTACAAATTTGTCTACCAATTTCAGAGTCAAATAAAACCTTCAAATTTCCATAGCCCCCAACTCTTCAGAAATAAGAAATTTTTATTTTGACCTTCTTGCCGGTTAGTTTCACTTATGTCTGAGTTTTTGCACAATTTCTTCATGACAAGAATTTAAGATCACCTAGGATTTAATAGCTCTCTCTTGTACCATTACTCTTAATTATCATTTCTTTCAAGATGAAAGAGTCTTCAGCTATTCTGCTTTTTGTTACATTGAAGAAAGATCATATCTTCAGTTACATATTTACTCTTCTCTTGGTTTACTTTTCTCTTGGTATATCTTTTGAAACTAGAAGGACCAAAACTGTATACCATCCTCCAAATATAAGTGGATTCATCACATGGATTCATGTGATCACTCTAACAGTATTCTCCATTTTGTTTTCTATTAATTTCTAATATTTGCTGTGCTATTTGACTCCTGAGAGAAAATAAGATATTGTTTTCATATGACAATTAATTACAGTATCAAGATGTAATAACTGTGATTATGATCTAATGAGTCTGCAACACGGAGTGTGAATAAGAGTGTTTTTAGTGTATGTTTGTTTGATTTTCTGTATGCATAATTTTATGTTTACCTACATGGATTCCACCTGCAGTTTTATTCTATTGGTATGCCAACATAATAAAGCCCTTCTGCCTTTCTTGTTGGATGTATGTTATGTTTGCAAGTTTGGACATTGTAAGGCACATGTCCTTTCCAGATCCTTTAAGAGTGTATTGAATAGCACTTGGAAAAGCTATACTAGTTTCTGCCCTTCTTTATATTCCAATTCTTTGTTCTGCAGTTTTTTACCCACTATTTTTTCACTTCAGAACTTTTTTCTTTTCCTGTGGCACCTTCCTCTTGGTAGGTCCCTTTGGTAATGGATGATGATAAATGTTTACTGGAACCCACTTTAGCAATAATCCTCACCAGACTAAGCTCCTCACTCACTTGTACCCTTCTGGCAGCTGGCTTCAAGGAGCATGATTTGATATTCTGTATGGCATCCCTACTTTTGCAAAGCCTGTTTGTACTTTTTCTAAGGTGATTGTTGCTTTGGTTCTTGGCATTAACAATAAAATACTGGACATATTAGAAAATGCAGCTTGTTTAGAGGTAGAAATGATGAAAGCTAAAATACTTTTCTTGCAGAAAAATAGTAATTCATATCAATAATAAAAGCAAATTTTCATTTGGTGTATACTCAGCATAGATAGATAATTATTACTTCTATTGTATTATGCACTGTTTTACCTAATTTTGAACACTGAAGAAAGTTTTGATTGGCTAGCGTTAAGAATGACTAACTCCTACTGAAATAAAAAGTTGTGTAAAGGATCATCAAGAGAAGGAACAGTGTACATAATAACAGATAAGTTTGAACAATGTAGAAATTTTGCAGTAACACTGGTATGTACACTGAAGTCAGCAATAGATCTAAATTCTGTCTAAATGAATCTGATTAGTACCTGTCTGAACAAATTTGTCTTTGGATGAAGTTTATAATCAAATAAGACAGCTCTGATAGATTGGTAGATGAATTTGCTATTGTGTCTGTACATTTGAAAAGAATCCATATTAGAAGTAAATTTGATCATCAAGGGAGATTTATTTTGAACAAAGAAATGGAAATGAATTGAATGGCATACTTTATATGAGGTGTTCAATATGAATTAGCTTTCATTTTTGAAAGTTAATCAATTTCAGTTTGATCAGGCATGAGATTTAACCAATCTTTGCATTGTAAATGTTTATCATTTCTGAAGACTGCAGTACTGCACAGAGAGCAGTAATGATCAAAGGTCTTGCTACTTAGGAAGCTTCTACTAAAGGTGTAATGAATCTTGTAGGTTCAGTCCTTCCACTTTTACATTCACGAGATCACAATGTGACTAGTTTTTCAACAGAATAAGAAGTATTGAAAACTTTTATCTGTATCTCTCCTCTAACACCAGTAGTATCACTGGAAAACTGCAGATGTTTATTTATATATTAATAAGCTATTCCAAAGCTAAGTAGCTAGTGCCAAATATGCAAACTGGGTTTTTGATTCCTCTCTTTACCCATAGATTTTGAATCCAAATATTTCCTTTACATGAACAGGAATAAAAGACAGTTGTTTCTCAAGTCAAATTCTTTTGTTCAAACAATGTAAAACAAACCTTACTTCTATGAAATCAGTTTATAGTCACAGGTCAACAATTCCACAGCATTACTATATTCAGAACAGCAAAAATTATTCCTCTGCATTTTAATATTTAATGGTATATGCAAGTAAAAAGACCTATAATTTACTACCGGACAATAGCCTGCTCTCAGAAAATGGACAAATAATAACGCAGGGAAAAAAATATTTAACAATTCAAATACTTCTACTAGCTTGTTGTCAGAGTGATACACTTCATGTATTATATTTCTACACTTTCCTGACTGCTCTCTAAAGCCTTTTCATGCAGTGAGTGCAACAGGAAAATGTGAATGTTTCACAAATAAAATATTTCAAGCCGGATAGTTAACCTTCTAATATTTAATATTTGTGCTATGGCTAATTACTGTAGAGTTTATGTATTTCACTTTTAGCACTATATTATTTAATACTAGTGTTGAAGATTTGTACCATCTTTCATATATCTTTATCTGCATCAGAATAAATTTCATTTCCATTCCTTACAGATGATACGCAAATAATTTTATATAATTTATATAATTTATATAAATTTATAATTTTATATAATTTATAATTTTAAATGAAAAAAAAACAAAAGTGTGTAAATTTGCTATTCAGTTATAAATTTAAAATTTGATTTTCATGTGTACGTACTAAGTTCAAAAAATCTCTTAGAGACAAGTTTTCCAAGCCAATTTTCAATATATTTTAAAAAATTGCTCTAGGATAAACAAAGCCAGGAATCTGTTGAGTATTTACTGTGCTAGATGTTTTCTTGGTCTTCAAGCAAGAATCAGTTTTCTTCATTTCAAAGAAAGCGTTGTCATCACATTTGCTGTGTTCTTCTTCCAGCCACTGATACATCATGTATTGACAGCTTTTCTCTATAATTCTCATTACAGAATTGAGAGCTATTGGTTCTAATACTCACAGTAGCTAATGACTGAGCCAAAATAGTGGAATGAGTCTATCATTAAGTAAGTGCAATTGGATGTTATTTTCTGGCATAATGTAACAGAAGGTCTGGGAAATGAGACCAAGAAGCCTTACTGAAAAGCAGTCTGCCGATAACAACAGTTTAATTTATTTATTGATGTTTTGCTCATAGACAGAAGTGGCAAGTTGGTTAGAAGATGCAAATAGTCATATGTTGAACTTGTCCTAAGCTTCCTGTTGCTATGATCAGATTGTTATCAGAACCAGAAATGGTTTTGATTTCTGGTCTACACTACCCATCAACAAGGATAATGCTTTATAAAGAGCATTGCGATGCTGTGTAAGTATAACAAATAAACTATCAATCAAAAATGTGTCTTTCACAGAAGAAGTCAATTTATAAGTATTCAAAAGCTATTTCCTCATACTAGTAATTCAAAAGTTATGGTTGTGTCTGTCTGGTTTAATTGCAGGCTTGTGATTAACCTTGCTGGTGATTAGCACGTATAAGGGATTAGATTTAGGTGAAAAATCTCATCTTTATATAAAATCAGTCTTTTTAAAATAGTGTGTAAAAAAGTCTATGTATGCTGAGTGACTAAAATCCTTCATGTGAAAAATGAAAATGAGGGAAATCAAAGCATAATCATCCTATGGCTATGATAGCATTCGAGAGTCTTAATTTTCCATATCCTTTCAGCACAAAGTTCATGTTAGAACACTTTGATAAAATGCAATGCTGTTAAAATACTAAAGACTCATCTTGCAATTGTTTAATGATACAAAAGATCTCTTGCTATAGCAAAACCAAAGCATTAAATATGATAGAAATGAATAATCGTACTGTGCAACATTTTATTTTGCATATGCAAACTCAACCCATAATAGGGTTATTTAAAAGGTTATAGTACTTTGAAACCATTCATGCTTCAGAAACCCCTGACAAAGGTGTAAATCTTCTGTGGAAACCTTTTCATCTATCCTGAAATCTTTTCCTGTAATGGTGCTTTTCAGATTGACTGTGGAAATAGAGGAAGTTCTGTCTTTTATACTTTCTGTCACATCTAATACTGTTGTAAAATGGCAATTCCACATTCATATCATAAAGGCTACCATAACTTTATTTGACAATAAGGGAAGAATTTTATTGATAACTTAATGAAATATCAGTTTGCATTCATTCTGTCTTATTCCAGCATTGAAACTTGTCCAAAGTCACCTAAATTAAAGATTTGCATGATGTTAGTTCTGTCACTGGTGTATCTCTGAATAAACTATCGATTAAAATAAAAATAACAACAACTATATATGTGTATGTATATGTACCAAGGGAAATGGAAAGAACTTTTAGTTATTCAAGTCAAGAAATTTATATTTTTTATTTTCTCAAGGCCCAACAGAGAGAAAAACATGTTACTTTTCTAAAACTATGCTGCTCTTGGCAGACACAAAAGATGGCATAATCCAAGAGAATGTAACAGCATCCTCAAAGCACTCCTCTACACTGTAGTCCATTGCTTTCAGATTATCTTTAGTCAATAATAAGCAAAAGACAAATTTTAAAGAACTCTGAAAAGTTTAGAAACCTGTACATTCATGAACAGGTAATGCATTCTGATGGGGTTGTGTTCACTGGTAAAAGTCTTCATAGGGGGATATCAATATAACTTGCATTCCATTCAATTTTAAACTCATCACAGATACTTGACATACTGAGTATACACTCCTCCATGGCATTCCCTTCTGTATTTTTATTAAATGAACTGATAGTACTCTAAGTATATTAATTTCTGTGCACATGCTCAGGTAGCAGATCAAAGGACAAGAATTACTGAATGTGTATATCATTATTGTTTGTTTAACAGACTATTATTATTTGTTTGATGTGTGCGCTAGATTGCAAGAAAAAAAAAAGAATGGAAAATGAAGAAAATCTTATTTCATGCACATGAAAATCCTAGCACTTAACACATGCTTCTATCACTAGATAAAAAAATCAGACAAATCTTTCTCAGCTGTTAAACTGACTGTGTATGTCTAAGAAAGGTGAGACATCATAAGACAGAAAAGGACACCATCACCATTTACTGTTGGTGAGACAAATTGCATGAATCTTTCATATCAAGATTTTGCTGTGAGACAATGATGAACTCCTTGCTGAGATGTCAAATATTTTGTCATAGACTAGCACAGAGAGAAAACAGCAACCTGTCTACAGCAGACTGAGCAGCTCCAGTAGACTCACTCTCACAATTTTAGTGAGATAAAGATTTTAAAGTTTCTATAGAGCAAGTTGGAGGAATGTGTAAATTTCTCTGCTATGTGCAGGGAGATAAGTGAAGATGTGCAAATATTTTTGCAACAAAGAAGGGGGTGCGTGCTGCTGATATATACATGTAAATAGAGCAGCATAGTAAGATTTTCATGACTGGAGAGGTCAGTGTTCCCCTTTCTTTACTAGAGGAGATGCAAGTTTAGGGCAGGGAAGCCAGGCTAGGGAGTAGACAGAAATCCTCTGTGCAGCATGAGATCTCTATAGATCTGATGAAACCATCTGTTATATATATTATCTGGATATACATACACATAGATATATATATTATATATACGTATAAATTTTAAATAAATGTTCTGGATAAAACAATCCCATCTCATATACCACTATGAAAAAGGTAGGGTAGCATGATATGTTGTTCATGGAAGTATGGGCCACCTGGAAGGGTATGACACAAATTCAGTATTTTTGCACACATTATATATCATGGACTGATTTGCCACAAAATACTTTTAATCACTTATTTGTCCTATTTACACAACATTGATAGCATTAGATACAAAATGCACAATGAAAGATCATTATAGTTTTTAATTTGTCTTAATACAGACACATACATAACATTTTAAAATAAATGTTCTTGTAAAACAATACTACATACTACTATGAGAAAGGTAGGCTAACATGATTTGCTGTTCATGACACGTTGGGACATGCCATGACACGCCATGACATGTCACAACATAAAATGACGTATCACATGTCATGACTCTTCACACCACATCATGTCATATCATGATGTGTTACAACATGTCACAAAATATAACATGATATCACAATGGTAGAATTTGATGATCTTAGCAGGTTGTTTCCAATCTTAGTTATTCTATATTATTTTATGTAAGTATGGGTCATGTGGAAGTGTTTGAAAGTAATTTTGGCATGCTTCAAAATCAATCATCCAGCTGAAGATTTAAAGTAAATAGAAGACCATATATTTTCACTTAGTACTTTTATCTCATTTAATTATAAATGTGGAACATATTGGCCAGTGTATTGCAGATGTCTGAAATATGAATCATTTGTTGAAGAAGTAGGAGAAATTCTAGACAAAAGGTTTATGAAAGACTGTTAAAAAAAAAATGTGGATATAAATTCTTGCACATGAGAAGCCCATGCTAAATTGCTAAAAACTCAGATCAAACAGAATATTTCCTGTACTCTGATATACTTCCAGTTCCTGACCCTGTCAGAGGCAGGGTGCAGGGCTGACCAGCCTATTTGTGTGTTCTAACTCACCTTGAAAATATTGTACTTGTATTTTCCACAAGTCAGAGTCTTATTGTAGATTAAACATTTGTGTACCGGAAAAGAAAATAAGATCTAGCAGTGAATTTGACCTGATGTTCTCAGGGTAATGAAAATCAGTATACAAGTACCGTAAGTAGTTCAGATGAAATCAGTAAAACTACAGTGAGATAGAGGTAATAGAAGGCAAAATAACACATAATTGTTACATTTGGTTTTGGGCATTTGTTTCTTGGTTTTGTTATTGAGTTTATTTTTGCTGTTGTTTGGTTGCTTGCATACTTTGCAGAGTGGTTTGTATTTTTTTTTCCATCTATAGCTCATTTCCAATCTGCATGCAAAAACTTTTGTTTTACAATATTTAAAACTTACCCGCAGAAGGTAACTACTAAAGGAAATAAAAAAAGTATATGTAATCAAATGGAAAGGTTCCAATTACTTTAGGCTTGATTTAACAAAGTTATCTCTAACTTGCAGTCCTCGGGTATCTATGGTTATAATTTTCTGAGTGAAGAACTAGATTTTATATTTATACTATGCTATATACTATGTAAGTAACATAGAAATATTTGTTAGACAGTTTTATATAGAGATGTAAAAATAATGTTGATTGGGCCAGCTGCTATACTGGCTATTCATCTTCAAATCTCAAATATTTTTATATTCTGGTAATGAACAGTGTCCCCCAAAGGGTCTTTCTTGGGATAAGTGCTCTTTAACATCTTTATCATTAACATAGATTGTGGGATTGAGTGTACCCTCAACAAGTTTGTTGATGACCCCAAGAGAATCAGTGTGGTTGATACATCAGAAGGAAGGGATGACTTCCAGAGAGACCTTGATAAACTGTAAAGGTGGTCTCTTGTAAGCCTAATGATATTCAAAAAAGCAAAGTGCAAGGTCTTGTGCTTGAGATGAGGTAATCCCAGATAGTATAAAATCTGGGAGAACTCCTGAGAGTAGCCCTGCTGAGAAGAAAGACTTAGGGCTTCTGGTTAATTAAATACTGAACATGAGCCAGCAGTATGCTCTTGCAACTCAGAAAGCCAATGGTGTCCTGGGTTCCATCAGAAGACAGGTGGCCAGCAGGGCGAAGGAGGTGATTGCCCCCCTCTACTCTGTCCTCGTGAGGCCCCAGTTGGAGTACTGAATCCAAGTCTGGAGCCCCAGCACAGGAAAGATGTGGAGCTTTTGCAGAGAGTCCAGGGGAGGACCATGAAGATGATCCAAGGGCTGGAGCACCTCTCCTGTGAGCATAACCTGAAGGAACTGGGCTTGTTCAGCCTGGAAAAGAGAAGGCTGCAGGGAGACCTAATTACAACCTTCCAGGATTTAAAGGGATTTTATAAACAGGAAGGAAATCAACTTTTTACAAGAGTAGATAGTGATAGGACAAGGGGGAATGTTTTTAATCTAAAGGAGGGGAGATTTTGACTAGATGACAGGGGGAAGGTTTTTACTGAGAGAGTGGTGAGATACTGGAACAGGTTGCCCAGAGATACTATGGATTCCCTGTCCCTAGTGGTGTATAAGGCCAGGCTGACTGTGGCCCTGTGCATTCCGATCTAATATTCGATCTGATGGTTGTCAGCCCTGCTTTTGACAGGGGGTTGGAGCTTAATGCTCCTTGAGGCCCCTTCCAACACAAGCCATTCTGTGATTATAAAAAAAATTTCATTCAAGCTCTTAACCAGAAACATAATAAGACTACTGGAGGAGGTTCCTTACTTTTTATTTTTTTTTGTCTTATCTCTGCTATATGCAGCAGATAAATGTACAGTGCTTGCCATCATATTTATCACCACAAATGTGATCTTATGGGTGAATAACAACATATATGAAGATCTCATTTTTTTCCATAGTGTAGAGGTCACACAACATTTAGTTCCATGTGACTCACTAGTTAGCTAAGTAAGAAATCTAGCATCCTCAATATGTTATATCATCGAGTTTTAGAAGATTTTTTTCTTACAGAGGTCAAAGTTAATTCACTCTTTGTGTGAAAGTGTTGTGTCTGTACTGCACTTTTAAATGACTTAAGTGCCAAAAATGTTAGACTTATTTCCCTAGATAACACATCTATTCTCTGCTTAGCTAGCCACTAGAAGGAAGTAGTTCTTTTTTTGGTGCAAATTGATCAGGCAGCCTATAGCTAAAAGATTTTTTCTTCTAATTTAATTTTTGGGGTGTACTTATCTTCTCTTCATCAGATATCTCAGACATCAGACATCCATGAAATTTTGTAACTTTTATTAAAAATAAATAGCTGCAAACAGGTACTAATTTAAGTCTCAATAATGCAAAAGAATAATTCACTTTAAAACATGCACAGGCTAATGTGAAATGGGAAAGATGCCGCAGAATAAAAGTTCTGTTAAATAATGGCTTCTTTTCCAATGGAAACAAATTGATACAAAGTGAAACCAGAATGTAAAGGTCCAACTGTATGGGTATTTTCCATATTGGTCATAAGAACTTGCCAGTAGGTTTTTGAGTAATCATTTTGAAATCTTTTAAAACACTGAATATGAAGCAGTCTAAAACTAAAAGGAAGGACGGATTAGACATTGCACTTGGTTAAAAAAAAAACAAAAAACAAAAACACAGATAAAACACCCTGGTCTAGAAATTTGCAATATTTTTACTGTATATACAAACAGTGGTGTAGATGGGCAATGAAGCCTTTTCAATTCTCAGATAACTCTTCAAAAGTTCTTTGCAAAGCATTCTGAGAAAATAGCACTAAGTGAAAAGCGGTATTTTAGAAGACAATTTTTGGTGGAATAAACTTTCATACATCAGAAATATCACATTCCTCTTTCATTCTTGCAGCACAACTGAGAAAAATAATAAAAGAAGAGAAGAGAAAAGTAGAATGAGTTTCTGTGATCGTACTGCAAGACAATTCTAGGTAAAAAAATAAATAGATGAAGAACCTGTGAACTGTATTTTGAAGAAAAAAAGAACTATTACTGCATACTAGTGATTGCTAGAACTGTGTAGGCAAAAAGTACTGAAATATCCACCCTCAATATTATTCTGATCAAGTAAGAAAAAGACAGAACAACTCATACACTGTTTGGACAGTAGCTGACATAGAACTGTGTGAAGCAGTTCTGTTAGATGAAAAATGCAGTTACTTCATTTGGGAAAGAATTTTCTGACATTTTAACACTACAGCAGAGATCATGTGGGCATAGTATTAATTAAATTAACAACAACTACAACAGAAACAGAATTACAAGGTTTCCTGTGCACTTACAATGAAGCGCTAATGGAGTTTCATTTGACCCTACCAACTACTCAAGCTGCATGTGCCTTAATACAGCTCATAACAAAGATCAGTTAATTTTTCTTATGGAAGAACTTGAATGCATAAGAATCCATTAAAACTATCCGCAATATCTAGTCAGGATATAATACCCTCCTTTATGTATCAAGAGACAAGGCTAATTAAACCACTGACTTTTCACAGGGTAGGACTCAGTTTATTTACCAAATTTGAATGTTTCCTGTTAATATTTTTTCACAAATGAATTCTTTAGATATTTTAAGTTAATGTTTATTAACTTTTTTTTTTTTTTTTCCTCTATCATAGTAGAAATAACTACTAAAGCTTGAATGAGAAACTTTGTGGAAAATTGAGAAAACGAACCTAAATGAATCTTTTGAAACTTATACTGTTTATATAAATAGGTAACAAAATAGCAAACGTTTCCTTTCATTATTAGTTCTAGCATTTTTCAGGTACTGATCCAAAATGAGAAGAAAGGAAATGATGGAATTCACGTTCCCAGCTTGCTGCAAAACAAGGAAGCTTTTTTCTCATCTTTTTAATTATTATTATTTATTTTTCAGTAAGTGGCCAATTAAAATCTCCACTTGTTACTTTACAAAGCCATGATTGTCACTGTACTAGCACATGCAGATGGTAATTGCTGTTTCATTTGCTGGCTGTACATCAGTAAAAGTTAAGAGTTCCACTGAGGTAGCACAAAGCTTTTAGTAAGCCAGCATTTTTTGTGCCTCAAAAAAAAAAAAAAAAAGAAAGCAACAACAAAAATTACAATCTGAAAGTAGGTCAGCATATTTTATTGTTTATCTAGAGAAAAGAAACCACAAAATTTGTTACAAGTTTCTTGTATGTAACCGTTTTAATATCCAAGTCCCAGCTATTAAAAAAGCTATTTTATATAACTTTTTGTATAGAACATATGAGAACTTCAATGTAAACACAATATGTAAATAACTAATAATAACAACAATTCAAATTAATTATTGATTCATTTATTTAAATTGAACTGTTGGATTATTACTGAGAATGGTATTTTATTCAAAACAATCAGGAAAGGTCTCCTCACAAACTCAAACTCACTGCCTTTTGTGTAAAACAAAAACAGAATTATTTTCAAAGAGGCAAATTCACAAAAGACGCAATGATTGCTATTAAGAGCAATGACCTAAATACTACCTAATGAGTAGCTGACAGAAGCTGGAAAAATAAACTGAAGGGTTACTTTATAATTGAGGTCTTTCCCAAACATCTGCTAGTGCCAGCTGTCAGAAGTTTTGAGCAGGAGGGATACTGTGGCTATGCCCATGTTATTTGTAAACTGGTGTAGTAGAAGTAGTTTAGCAAACCAAATGGGTAATGGGTTGCCTAAATGTATACTGTGAATATTATGGGGGTTATATGTCTGAATAGATGTAGTCTTCTCTGATATGTGGAATACTCTTCAATACCTGTGGTTCAACCTGTCTGAAGCAAAACTGTCTGTGTTTTTTGAACACTACCTGTGGAAATGCCAGATTGTCCCTTTGCTGTCTGACATCAATAACTTAGTAGTGCCACATGGTCTTACAAGCTTGATTTCAGTTTGTACTGGTATTTCTCCCTCATTTTTTTTCCTCCATACTCTTTTCCTTCTCATGGCTGAGTGACATCATGATACCAGCAGACTAAATTAGTCGCCTTTGAATTTGATCATTGATGAAAATAAAGATGCAGTAAGGGAAAACAGTGGATTTAATCCTGCAGCTGCAGCAGTTTCTCTGGGAAGACATCACAAAGGCTGTTCCTCCAGCTCAAATGAAAGTTCTAGGCCTGATAGACAGATGTGGACTCAGCTCAGCATTGCCTTTGTGATGCTGTTCAACTAACAGGCTGCAAAAATTTTATATGGGGAACAATAAATCACAGAATCACAGAATTGAATCACAGAATTGTAGGGGTTGGAAGGGACCTCTAGAGATCATCGAGACCAACCCCCCTGCCAAAGCAGGTTCCCTACACCAGGTCGCACAGGTAGGCGTCCAGGCGAGACTTGAATATCTCCAGAGAAGGAGACTCCACAACCTCCCTGGGCAGCCTGTTCCAGTGCTCCGTCACCCTCACCGTGAAGAAGTTCTTACGCACATTCGTGCAAAACTTCCTATGCTGCAGCTTATGTCCGTTTCCCCTCGTCCTGTCTCCACGTACCACTGAAAAGAGACTGGCCTCACCGCTATGGCCACCACACCTCAGATATTTATAAACCTGGATCAGGTCCCCTCTCAGTCTTCTTTTCTCAAGGCTAAACAGACCCAGTTCACTTAGCCTTTCTTCATAGGGGAGATGCTCCAGGTCCTTCACCATCTTTGTGGCCCTCCGCTGGACTCTTTCCAAGAGATCCCTGTCTTTTTTGTACTGGGGAGCCCAGAACTGGACACAGTACTCCAGATGAGGCCTTACCAGGGCAGAGTAGAGGGGGAGGATCACCTCCCTCGACCTGCTGGACACGCTCTTTTTAATGCAGCCCAGAATGCCATTGGCCTTTTTGGCCACGAGGGCACACTGCTGGCTCATGGCCAACCTGTCGTCCACCAGGATGCCCAGGTCCCTCTCTGCAGAGCTCCTCTCCAGCAGCTCATCCCCCAGCCTGTATTGGTGCATGCAATTATTCCTCCCTAGGTGTAAGACCCTACACTTGCTTTTGTTGAACCTCATCCGGTTTCTTACTGCCCAGCTCTCCAGCCTGTCCAGGTCTCGCTGAATGGCAGCACAGCCTTCAGGCGTGTCAGCCAATCCTCCCAACTTCGTATCATCAGCAAACTTGCGGAGGGTGGCCACTATCCCCTCATCAAGGTCATTGATGAAGATGTTGAACAAGACCGGACCCAGCACAGACCCCTGGGGGACACCACTGGTCACAGGTCTCCAGCCAGACTCTGCACCACCAACGACGACCCTCTGCACTCTGCCAGTCAGCCAGTTCTCTATCCACCTCACTGTTCACTCATCTATCCCACACTTCCTCAGCTTTGTTATAAGGATGTCGTGGGAGACAGTATCAAATGCCTTTCTAAAATCAAGGTAGATTACATCTACCGCTCTTCCCGCATCCACCCAGCGTATGACAGCATCATAGAAGGCCACCAAGTTGGTCGAGCATGACCTCCCCTTGGTGAACCCATGCTGACTACTCCTGATAACCTCCTTTTCTCCCAGTTGTCTGGAGATGGTATCCAGCACAAGCTGTTCCATCACCTTTCCAGGGACAGAGGTGAGGCTGACAGGCCTATAATTACCCGGATCTTCCTTCTTGCCCTTTTTGAAGACTGGAGTGACATTGGCTATCCTCCAGTCTTCAGGGACCTCCCCTGTTGTCCAAGACCTCTCAAAAATGATGGAGAGCAGTTCGGCAACGACCTCCGCCAGCTCCCTCAGCACACGTGGATGCACCCCATCAGGTCCCATGGACTTGTGGACCTTAGTACTGCCTAGGCGCTCACGCACGTTCTCTTTCCTGACTAAAGGGAAGTCTCCCATTCCCCAGACCCTCTCCCTAACCTCCAGGGTGTGGGATTCCTGCGGGAGAGCCTTTTCACTGAAGACGGAAGTAAAGAAGGCATTCAGTATCCCTGCCTTCTCAGCATCCCCCGTTACGAGAACCCCCCCCCTCACTTAGTAAGGGGCCCACATTCTCTCTAGTTTTCCTTTTGCTGTTAACATACTTGAAGAAGCCTTTTTTATTATCCTTTATCACTTTAGCTAGATTCAGTTCCAGACGAGATTTAGCCTTCCTCGTTGCATCCCTGCAGGCCCTGACTACATTCCTATATTCTTCCCAAGTGGTCAGACCCTTTTTCCACATTTCATGGACCTTCTTCTTTCCTTTAAGCTTGCGCATGAGCTCCTTGCTCATCCACACAGGTCTCCTGCCACCTTTTCCTGATTTCTTGCTCACAGGGACGCACCGATCCTGAGCTTGGAAGAAGAGCTGTTTAAATGCTGACCAGCTCTCAGAGGCCCCCTTACCTTCTAATACCCGAGCCCACGGGATAGCTCCAAGTAGGTCCCGGAAGAGATCAAAGTTGGCTCTCCTAAAGTCCAGAGTAGCAATCCTACTTATTGCTTTGCTTCTTCCACTCAGGATCTTAAACTCCACCATCTCATGATCACTACAACCCAAACTGCCCCCAACCTTTACTTCCTTAACAAGTCCATCCCTGTTGGTGAGAATAAGGTCCAGAAAACAAAACAAAGATCCTGTATTGTTGGCTGATATCCTATTGTTTAGATAATCTAGAGAAACAGTGTTCAAACACCGTCTTCTAATATCATTAAAATGAAGATCATGGCAGATATGCATTGTTCACGTATAGGTGAAAACTTTTTTCTTTCTTCTGGCTGTTTCATCCTAATTGGCATTTAAAATGGTTCTAATATCTTATGATTTTAGTATTGTTATCCTGTGTTATTGAAAACATCCACTGAACTTCATAGGAAGAAGACGTGTTTGTTTTTTTTTTATTAATTCATCTACGATTTTAGTTTTCCCATCTCTTCCAGCTACAGTGAAACTCCTTGTATCTGAGGGAAATTCATGAAGGAAGTCCAGTATGTTTAAACTAAGGAATATTTTGTTTTAAAGGAATCACAATTAGGAATAGAAGTTAATTTAAAATTATTTCCTTTCAGACATCTAGAGGGAAATTTATTCCTGTGCAGAGCACCAGCACAAGACTTATGCACTATTTAGCATGAAGTTTAAGCAATATGTGAGACCTACAGGTATCCTGAGATTTGGAGAAGAATGAAGAAGTTCTTTCTTATGGAATTAGTGCTTCAATATTAAATCTGTTTTAAAATGCTATGTGCAGACTTAGCATACATTTCTATTGATGCAAAGGTTAAAAAGTCTTGCTTTCTGTGAATATAACAGCCTGTTTTTGTCAGCAGAAGTCTCAGTGAAGATGATACAGAAGTCTTAAAGACAACTACATTCTTGGAACTCAGAGGAATTAAACAGATGTGTAGGGGGAAAAACTTTCTAAGAGGTGAGCTTTCATCTTGTAAGACTTGAAATGATAGATGTGTTAGAAAATCTTCCAAGTACTCAGCCACAGGTGAAGTGCTGTTAAGGTCTGAGACCCTTTCAGTTATCATCAATAATGAGATATAGAAATGTAATAATAATTAATTCTTTTTGTTTTTCCATTAGCATAAATATAATAAATTGGGAGGGAGAGTTTAATAATTGAGCAGGTAACTTTTCAGTATGTTTTGGCAAAGCTAAAGAGTCAGACTAACTAATTGATAGGGAAACTGGCAGTACATGATCTCTTTCAAGAATAAGGATATAAATTCTTCTTGCATAATGAGTTCAGTCTTTCATAAAATCTTCAAAGGCAATAGTCATATTGTTGCTTTTATTTTCATTTCTATTTTCTGACTTTGCAGACTGTCAATTAAAAAAAAAGAAAAAAAAAAAAAAAAAGAGGCCCCAAAGAGCTGATTATTTTATAAATACCTATTCACCTATTATACACATAAGCATTAAAATGCTACTAATAATGTTACTAACTAAGTTTATTCCCTACTGGCATTGTTTTCCACTTGGAAATATATGGGTAGTATATTCCATTTGTTCTACAGCATAGGGTTCTTCTTTTGGCCAGATACATCTGTTAATAATTGACTGTGCATTGCTCTACAGCTATTCAAACTGATATTCTCTAATGTGGATATATGTGCTTGCAGGTAGAATCTCATTATTGTCCTCTAGATTCTCTGCAAATGAGTCTTTCATGACATGAAAGTTAAGGCAAGACCTTAATGTTTTTGGATAGAGCAGAACTGTAATTTGCTATGTGATAACATATCAGGGCATGCACGTAATTCTGCATCCAACTAACATTTTGTGCTTGTTTGATTTGTAAGACTCTTTCTAAATAAGTTTTTTTCTATATAACTTATTTGATTTGTTGATTATTTCATGTATTCAAACTATTTTTTCCAATCACCAAGGTCATTTTTAACTTCAATCCTGTCTTCTAATATAATAAAAATATTTCCTGGATTGTTATCTTCTGAAATTACTAAAAATATATATGTAACTATACTGTCTTACAGACCATTATGATGTGGGAAAGGAAACGACAATGAATGTAGGACAAAGCACAAAAGAACTCTTTTTGATAACATCTGGAATTTTATAGTGAATTGCCAATGACTGCTGTCTGAATATGGTATAAATTCACTTAGAATTGTCTAACTTGATACATTTCTAACAAATCTGTGCTATTTTCTTCTATGATTAGAAACACAAATGTGATTACTTGTTCGAAAACATTTCTGAATAGAAATTACTCCCCAGATGATTTCCTTCCAAAATATTTCTGAATTAAAACTATTTCCTGAAAGATTATTTCCTTCTTTGCAACTGATTAATAGTTGATTAATAGAAAGTGTGCATGATGTGTTCCCATTTCGTGTACCTTTTTGCCTTGTCCTCAGAGTTTCTAAGATTTCATCAGCTGTTTCTGTCACTATGAGGTGCCACTATGTTCAGCCACATGTTTGATACATTTAGCACGTCTGCATACTATCTAAACTTTTCCTTTCTAATTCATTGCTGTCACTACCGTTAATTGTGTAAGATCAGCACTTCACGTTTATTGTGAATATTGATGTAGAAGACATCAAAAGTTTGGCTTTTGGGGGTTATTTGTAATTTTCCCTTAAAATTATGGATATATTAATCTTTTCCTTGGTCTTTCTCTTATTTCCAGTATGTAGACAGAGTTTTTCTGTTCTTGATCCCAGCTTACTACATACCATTGTGAGCACTGGATTTTATTATTTTACCTTTAAGCATATGCTGCTACAAGTTTTCATTTAAGGTTTGATTATCCAGTTAAAATAGTGAATAATTAATTATGATTAATTGTTCCATATATTGTTCTGATGTCTACTTGTCCTAATAGATGTCAAAGCATTTTAAATCCTCCATTACCACCAAAACTTTTTCTGCATATAATTTATATACTTATGAACAGCCCCATCTGCCTGAACTTTCTTCGTATACAAAAGATATAGATTGTCACCATAAGGTGTTATTTTTCCTTTTCAGTCCCAACTAAGAAAGAAAGCCAATAGTTCCACCTATTGAAGGCATTTTAATTTACGAGGTAACTTTTACAGCCCTATCATCATTTCAAAATAACTTATATGTGTCTGTATAAATATTCCAGTTGCAATGATTCAGTCAGTTTTTTCCTTATAACAGATAATTTATAATAATGGTCTCCTATTAACATTTCAGGATCTCCCTCCCCCCCCCCCCCCCCTTTTGTCTTCCCTCAACAATAAGCATTAGTACTTTCATGCACTGTGAGGTGTTCCATCTTCTTTTTCATCTTTCTTTAAGTTTTGAATTTGTGTTCTCACTTTTATCAGATCTCTGTTGAAAGTGTTGTTTACATATCTGAGGACCTGACCGTCTTTGTTATTTTTAAAGGAAAACTTAAAAACCAAATGTTATTTTAAAGGTGAACTTTAACACTTCATTCACATGGCTACACATCTGTCTTTATGATGTTCCCGTATGGACTCTGAGTAGAAGAACATGGATAACACTAAACCTATTTCCAGCTTCGCTAAATAGTCTGTTGTGACTCTAGAGCCTGAGTCCCAACTGTGTATGTGTAGAAATAATCTGTTTGTAACTGTGTTACATGTGAATTTTTCACTTTTTGAGAACTGATCTGTTCCCTGAGATAAAATGGAGAGAAAAAAGTGTTGAAATGTGAACTACTTTTTATAACATTAACAATTCAAGAGTTCAAGTATAACGTTGAAAGAGAGTGCTTTGACATTTCTAAAGTGCTTCTGTTTTTAAGTTTTTCATAACTAGAATCTCACATAAACTGATAGATTTTCAGGTTCACTTTGAAGTAAAAATGTGAAAATTTGAAAAAATCTATATAAAATACTTCTTCATATCCTATGTAGCCATCAATAGAATCCTCACATCTAAATTGTGAGGAAAAATTATTGAATTAATTATATATTTAGTATTAGCTTTGGAGAAAGGGAAGGGGGGAGGGAAAGGGGAGGGGAGAGGAGAAGAGGGAAAGGGGAGGGAAGATCTTTGAGTGCCTTTCTAAGCCGCCTTGACAGGACTTTTTGGGTGAGACTGTATGTTGGATAGAAACTGTGTGCTGGCAAGCATGGTTATGCATTTCTTACATTAGAAAGGAGACAAGGAAGAACATATGGATGCTGTCATGAAGGAGAGACTATATCTGCTATGTTGGCAGTTTATCTATGTGGGACTAAATAGATATCACTGCAGCTCTTATATTCAGAACATGAGATGCTGAGCTTGGAGTTCTTCTGTCTGTGATTAAAACTCCTGACAAGAAAAGAAGTGCAAAAAGCCTTCCTTAGCTCTGCCTGGGGTCTCCGAGAGTACTAGAAGCCTTGAGTTATTTCCACATATTGGTGATATTCTGCTTAGAATCTACTTGTCTTAAAGTCTGTTCTTTATTTTTCAGTGTAAAATCTCATGTAACAAATCTTGGACAATATCCAGGAGCTCATAAGCCGACTGAAGAAAGATGAAATCTGGTTTTGGCCTAGTATCAGCATACAGACCAAAGCTTTGGGGTTGATGGCAATGTTGCTGATAGTACAAAACTACTCCAATGTGAAGATGAAGAGAGTGTTGGAAACAGGACAAAGAGGTTTCAATTTTTATAAAAGCAGATTCCATGCTTTTACAGAAGTGGGTTCCCATGAAGCAGCTTACACCATTGGACAGGGAAGATTTAGTCAAGACTTCGATTAGTCAATGATTTAAGATTTTTTTTTTTTTTTTTTTCCCCCAGATAATATCCTTAGAGCAGGCAGTGGCTTAGAACATGAAAGCTATTGCTGATTTCAATTAGTTGGGAAAGCTATGCCTAAAGGGGGAAAAAGTGTCATCAGTAGCACTAACTGACGTTGTGTGATCTTACCAGTGATGAAGCACTACCTTGTGGATGGTAGAGATTGTAGGTTTGAGCCCAACTATCATGAGTTAAATGAAGGAGAAAGCAGCCATGTACTAAAGATAATAATGCTTGTAATTTTTCTTCCATTACTTTAACCCTATGCTAAGAAATTCAGCAGAGACCACTGCGTCACTCTTTCCACCAATCTCTAACTTATATTATTGCCACAGAATTTGTGGGGGACGGCTTTTGCTCCTTAATGCTAGTCTACAATACTTTTAAAATTCATTTGTAGTCATCATACTGCTTGTGAAACCTGTCATATAACCATCTTGCAGAGGGCAGACTGGAAATTTGTACCAGAGTATAGCTGAGGCAAAAATGTTAATAGGGCCTTCATGCCTGCGGGCAAAACACATGAATATCTGTATCCTGAGATATAAATACAAGATGTATTCAGTGAATTACAGAAGACTATGCCCTTAAGTGTAGCCAGCTGGTTCAAGCTCCTTGGTTCAGTGAACCCGAGACTGAAATAAGGTCCATGCATGGCATACAATTTAAAATTGGACCATATGTCTATCCATATGTCTGTTTCCATGTTCCTCACCATCTCATATATTTTGATTTTGCCGTTTCTAAGCCTTTTTCCAGCAACTGTTTATTTTTGGCACATATTTATATTTAATCCAATTCAGTGTTGAAATGGTGTCCTGACAGATACTTTAAGTGAGAAATCCTATTCTGCAAGTCATTTAAGTAATTGTTTTTGTTTTTTTTTCAATGTATTTCCACAAATTTTAGTGGGAAATAATTAGTGACCTACAACAGTATTTGCACTTTCTTTAATGTTTATACTGTTGAGACCCAGAAAATATTTTTTTCTTAGTATTCTGTCATTTCTTCTTTCTTCTTTAATTTTCTTGCTCACTCTTGCTCTTACTATTTTTCCCATATTTTGCCTTACTGATATATATCACACACTTTTCTTTCCCTCATAACTCTTTTCTATAGTGTTGTGATGGAAAGTAATTCATTGGATTTGTATGAAGAATCTATGCAAAGAAAGAAAGGTAAAATTGAAGAAATCAGAAAATATCTCAGAGATTACTTAAAATATAAAACTAAGAAAACCAAGTCTTCTAGTCCCAGAGGGATATTTTAAAAAATGCCCTATTCAAAAAGTATTACTGAATTCTGCAGAGTGTAGCAATTATTACGCCAAAATCTAAAACAATTTTAAAAGAAGTCTAATTCTTTGAAGAAACATTTACAATATGCATAATCATCACCACTGCTTTTGTCATGAGGAATGTTATTTCTAATAAAATAGTTGGCTTCACTCTTCAGTAATATTCATTATTGGTTTGTCTCACAAACACAGTCCATCTTTTCCTGAATCAGTTTGTTTTAGGATGGAGCAGTGGCAAATCTAATGCTTTACAGCCAATTGGATCACAGCAGAATCTCTTGTATTAGATGAGTATATGTGTGTTATGTGACTTGTGTGCATGTCATATGACAGACATTAAGAAAACAATAGCAAATGATAAACAAAGATCCAAGTAGGCTACTCAATATCAAAATAACAAAAGCAAGACAATAGTTTTTGTTAGATATTGAAGAGCATAGCCATTATCTTCTAAATAACTTAGCCTAGGATCCTTTTGCACTGAACCAAATCTATGTCACCTTGGGATGGTCATGGAGTGCAACAGCATGCTGGCATGGAGCACATTGTGTCTCTGTGCTCCAAGGCACAACAAAACTGGATTGTGGAAGATTTTACCAAGAGTTTATGAAGTTTGGTTGAGGATGAACCCCACTGATCCAAAGGTAAGATCTTCACTATCACAGATCCTCCCTTCTCATCAAACACTTTCCTGAAAGGTCTTCCTCTGATGTGGTTAGATTATAAAAAAAATAAGGAGAGAAGAGTTAGGGAATAAAGGACTGGAGCTGAACCTGGAAAAGAATGAGGGATGTATTTTCTCTATGTGTGTGGAAATGTCTCTCTCTTCCTCTCTCTTTTTTTTTTTTTTAATTTGTTTCTGTTTCCCAGTACTTGGTAGTTATATTATCTGGTGATTAATTTATTCAAGTTGATACTGTTTTGCCTATAACAGCAATCACTAAGTGTTGTTTCTGTTCTTATCTTGACCCACAATTTTTCTCACTATTTTTTTCCTATCCTCTCCTCCATTACAGGGAGAGTATAAGTGAGCAAGGGACTATGTAGGTACTTGACTGTCAGATGGGCAAACATACCTCATTATGCAATGAAATTTTTAACACTCCTAAAAATGCCATAAAAAATGGTGACATACTTGATTATTGAACTGAGCACCTGCATCTTCATTTCCTTTGTTATGAAACATTCATTTTTCTTTTTTCTTCTTCTTTTTTCTTAAATATGTTTCTTAATTGAACATAACGACTATTACCTGGAAAATGAAAGTCTGCTCTGAATTTCTTAGCAAGTATTTTCTGCTCTTATGTTGTGAAAACTTTTTTTTCTAAGATACTGTCTGTCTAGATTCACAGGAATGTTTGGAGGAAATAAAGAATGATCTTATGACAGTGAAATGTTCATTGTCACTGAATACTTTTGCTTTGGTTGTGTCTGTATCTTGATTATGTGGGAGAAGATTTAAGATATACTTTTGTGCTTTAAGTAATTATAAATGATTAAAGTAGATGAGAGTACAATTTATAAGGGTTACACAGTGCTGGCAGAAGCAATTGCCAACTTCTTGTGTGGTATTCTTTTTTCAAGCTGTCTCATTAATGTTATTCTACCTTCTAATGCTTCTCTCATGTAGTTTAAAATAAATGGTGGTGAATCTATGAATCCAAAATTTCAGTACCTGCGTATACCTCCAATAATTGAAAGTTCACACTAAAGGTCAAAACTGGCTGTTTTCAGGATTTTATAAAAGTGTCTTGAATCTTTCTTTGAAGCGAATTGGGAATTGTGTTTGGAAGAATATTTTATCAAATTTCAATGAAAAATAATGTCCTAGATTGCTTCAACAGCTTTGAAATTCCACAACATAAGGGACATTGCTCTCGTATTGGTGCATTTGTATTGTACACAGTTGAGTTATTGCACTGTCATGGGAGCCATAGGAAGTTTGGAGTTATTTCCCTTTGTAGAGTAGTTTTACAACTTTCAAATACTTCTTAAATTTGAACTTAAGAATTCATGGGTGACATTGCAAAGGTTAAGGCCAAGGATGATCTTCAAAAAGAAGCACAACTAATACATGAATTTCAGATTATTTCAGTGGTCTTTGTTTCCCATCCACCCATATATTTACCTGGCTTTTCATACAAATAAGTAATCCTTTTCTAGTCATTTCAAGTGGAGTGATTCCAGAAATTGACTACATTAACTGCTCTCAGTTTTTTCCACTTTTTTCTATCATGCCCATTAAGACTTTCTCTTAATGTATCATAATTCTATTAGAAATAAGACACAAATGTTTTATATAATCATTGATCATAAGAAAAAAAAAAAAAAGAACTCTCTTCCTGGAAGGAGTGACAAGAGAAATTACCATGAAGGAAAAAGTAAACCTCTCATTGTTTATGAGACCTATGTTCAAAGCAAGAATCAGAAATGTAGAATATCTCATTAAAATAGAAATGTCAAGCCTAAGATGAGTTCTGAAGGACAGAAAAAGGTAAAGATCCCTCCTAAATACCATGGCACAGCTAGTTCATTAAGTTGGGACTAGGATTGTTAACTAAGTTGTCAACTGATGCTGAGAAAGAATTACATTGAAACATCACTTTGATTTACTCTGTGGGTGCAAAAATTTAAATACCATCTTTTTGTACCTAATGAGAATTAGATATTGAACAAAATGTCTCAAAATGTCACTCAGTAGAACATGTGCTGTTGGGAAATATTTCAGAAGGCAAATAGAATCATTTTTTCTAATGGTACAGAAAAGAACAAGTTAGATGGTCTTTAAGGAGATATAATTAGAAAATCATGAATCATGAAATCATTGAGGAATAATCAACCTCTCTTATCATAAGGGAAGATTAAAAATACAGAAATCTAGTTTGAGAATTAGGAATACATTATCTGTTCCTGTATTTCTTTGCAACCAGTCTTTCTGAGTTTTAGATTATACATATATACACCTATATAGGAAAAACAGTAGCAGAGCTGATAAGTTGTTTTTGTGCTATGATATTTGTGATTTCAAAATATATTTTCCTACCATTAATTACAATAATAAATTAATCATTTTTAATAAAAGAAAACTGTAGGAGGAAAACTGATTTGAGCTAACTGAAATGTGTTTTAGTATATCCTAGCTGTTTTGGTTTTACTTGATTATTGTGTAAAAAAAGATTAATAAAATAAAAGCTTGTTGATCCATTAAATATCAAAATTTAAAGTAATAAAACCCCTAATATTTTAAAACCATTTTCAGCTTCAAGTTTAATTTCATCAAACTCAGCACAATTTTAACAAATCAAAAAATGCTGAAAAACTATTTTTCAGTATTTTAATAAACTAATCTCAAGCCCAGTGACAATACTTCCCTCCTTAATAACAAAACCATGAGATCAGATTGAGAAGCATGATACAGAGTCATACAATCAAATAAACCTGGTGAGTGACTGAAAAAAGAAAAAACAGCTAAGAAAAAAAAAAAGTTTGGGAAGGAGGGAAGGAAGAAAAAGGAAAAAAAATGCATCTGGAAGAAGAAACAAGGTACAGAAAGGGTCAAGAGAAAGTAACTGTAAAAAATCTAGGAGAAAAGGCCTAATGTCTTCTCCTTTAAAACATGGATGACAGCAGTTTGAGAAACTGTTTTGTTTTTTTTCCTCAGTACATGAACAAAGTAGACAGCTGTGCTTAACTAAAGAAGTAAAATGTCTGATGAAATGAAGCAAGTTGCCCTCCTGTGGCAGGCACAATCATATTGGAAATTTATAACCTCTAGGCAGGAAGATGACTCTGAAGTTCATCTAGTCCACCCACCCTGCCCAGAGCAAGGTTAGCCAGGGAAGCCCAACTGGACTTTGAACATCCCCAGGGATAGAAAATCAGCAAATGATCTGGAAACCTTGTTCCAGGGTTTAAGTTTAAATGGAATTTCCTGTACTACAGTTTGTGCCCACTGTCACTTGCATCACTGGATACCACCAAGAAGTCTGACTTATTCTATCTTGCTGAATTAAATTAACAATATTCCACTGAGCCTTTTCTGGTTCAGTTTGAGTAGTACCAGCATCTCTTCATATGGAGCTGCTCCCAATCATTAATCGCCTTTAGGACCCTTAGCCGGACTTGCTATTGTACAACTCTGTCTCTCTTGTACTGGGGAGCAGAGCACTTGACCCAGCATACCAGTTGTGTCTCATCAGTGCTAAGCAGAGGGGAGGGATTGCCTCCATTGACCTGCTGGCTACATTCTGCTTAACGCAACCCAGAATGCTACTGGCCTTCTTTGCTAGAAATGGTCCCTCACCACATTCTTCTCTCTAAATTGGAGAGGTATGGATTTGAAGAATGGACTGTTCGATGGATTAGGAATTGGATGGCTGGATGCAGCCAAAGGTTTTTGATTAATGGTTCTGTGTCAGGGTGGAAGCCGGTCACAAGCAGTGTCACCTCAGGTGTTGGTGTTGGGACTGTCAGCAGTCAGTCAATCTAGAGAGCTCTCTCTGTTTCTTGTAGTATCAGAATAGATCTCTTTATTGTATTCAACATATCTTATATACCTTCCACTTACAAACAGTAAGTTCCTATAACAGTTAATTGGCTCTAACTTCTCCCAAACAACAGTGATAAAGAATGAAATGTTTCTCAATTGTGACAAGATTAACAGTGCATATAAAAGAACCTCCTGTTAATCCTTTGACTCCATTTGCTCTTTGTCTTACATTCCAGTCTCCCAAGGCTTCACAGTGATAAGGTTTATCAAGGAGTCTGTTAAGCTCTTAGGTGACTCGCTCACAGGAGCGGTGCTCTTCAACATCTTCATCAATGACATGGATGATGGCATCTGTATGAGATTATTCTTTTACATCATTGTCTCAAAGCTTGCTGGGGACACAGATGAATAAGCCCAAGCAAGCCCTGGGCAAGGGTTGTGAAATCCTTTGTCTGAGGGATACAGATGGACAAGGCCAGAGGCAATGAGAGAGAGATGAGCCACAGATTAATGGACAGGAAGCAGTCTTTTGTGTGGGCTTATCTTGAGGAAGATGGCCATCTCAGGAGGTGCTGCACATGCTCTTACCCAAGCGCTCAGGAATGCCATGATGGCAGAAGAAGTAGGATAAAAAGGGGACCTACAACCATGAGGTTCAGCGTTTCTGACAACAGATTCCTTACAAAGAAGAAAGGTTTTCTGGCAACAGATTCCTCATGAAGAAGAAGAGGTTTCTGACATGAGAAGCCTCATGACCTGCCCCTCTCCCTTCTGGTCTGGCTCTGTGACTTCATCTTTCTACCTGCTTGCTGCCTAAGGTTGGCCATGCTGCTGCTGCTCTCCCCTGAAAGGTGTCTGCCATCACATTCCTCACTACAGAATGCCTGCCTGATGACGGACACTCCTGGGCCTGCTAACTCCTGGACTGCTCCCGGAGCTCTGCTGCTTCCTCCTGGACTTACCCTGCAGCTTATTCCTGCTACCTGCTTGCTGCCCAAGGCCGGCCACATTGCTGCTGCTCTCCAGCTGCGCTTTTGCCTTGGACCTTCGAAACGGCATGCAACAAGACACTGCTGGATTCTGGTGGTGACTATCCCTGCTTTATGCAATTCTTGCTTATTTCCTATCTTTTCTATCACCCTCCATCCCTCCCCCATCACCCAAATTCATAATAGTCGCTGTCCTTCCTTTCCCCATCTCCCTGATTAGGATTTATAATAAACTGGTTGGACCAACATTTGGACCATTATTTCTTAATTTCACGCCGGCTATACATTAAAAAGAACCTCCTCTCCCTCCTATAAATTGGAGCGAGACAGCATTGATTGCAGCCTCAGCAAGTTTGCAGATGACACCAAGCTGAGTGGTGCAGTCAATATACTGGAAGGAAGGGAAGCCATCCAGACAGGCTGGAGAAGTGGGCTCATGAAAACCTAATGATGTTCAATAAGGCCAAGTACAGGATGCTGCACTTGGGCTGGGGGAATCCCAGGTATTTATGCAAACTGGGGGAAGATCATCTTGAGAGCAGCTCTGCAGAGAAAGACTTGGGGGTGCTGATGGATGAGAAGCTGGCTGGTTATGAGCTGCTCTTTGTGCCCTGCGAGTGAGCACGTGGTCCCTGGCTGTTTTCGTCTGCAGTGCTAAAGTAAGATCTTTGGTTTTTGGACACTCTCATTTTGTTTGATTTGTTGGCCTCAATTCCAGCTGTATTGTGCTATCTTGGATTATGAGATCATATTTAGTAAATTAATGTTCCTCCTAGATCGTTGCCACTGCTCTGTTTTTGGATCCATCTACTATCTCCCTGCCCTTCCCCCTTCTCCACTTTCCCCTGTTCGAGTCCTCTGCTTCATCATTCACAGGGCCAGTCCGGAGTGGCTCCTAAACTGTTAACACTTTTTTTCCTCTTTTTTTTTTTCTTCCAGGCTGTCCTCCAGTCATGGCACAGATCTAGAGATAACTCTATGACAGTTTTTTTACAATAATGGTGATGAGACATTGGAACAGGTTGCCCAGAAAGGTGGTAGATGCCCCATACTGTGGAAATACAAGAAAAACTGTTCAGAGCAGAAGCTGTGGAGCAAGATAAACAGCATGAGAACCAAGGACACCTCTAGAAGAAGAAAGAATGTCTCACGGCTCTGATTGGATAAGTGCCTGTGTGAACAGTTGAGTGTTTTGTAGAATCCTCTGTTGACATGTAAAGGTGGATGGGAAAGTTGTAGGGGTGGATGGGAAAGCTAGAAAAAGAAAACTTGTGAAGGTATATAAGTGATGTGAGAACTTGTAATAAACGATTTGGACCATTCACATCTGAGTCTGTGCATCAGACGCTGCACCAGACTTTTATGCATTCAATGTCTTGCTGCAGGTGTCCCAGTTTGTTGTAGGATAGTTGGACTAGATGACTTTTAAGGGTTCATTCTAACTCAAAAGATTCTATGATTGTATGATTTTTTGTCCTTCATACATTTGAAAATGATCTTTAATGGACTACATGAAGAAGCTGTCATTAATATATTTCTGTTAACTCCTGGTTTGCTTATTCTCTGCTGTACTGCCCTTCCAAGAGATATCAGGGTGGTTCAAGTTCCATGTTAGGCCAATGAATGTGAGGCTTCCTTCAATTCCTTGAAGAAGGCCTTATCAGCATCTTCTTTTTGATCTGGCAGTCTGTAGCAGACACACAGCAGAATCTTGTTTATATTGGTCTGCCCTCTGCTTCTGACCCATTTGAATCAGCTTTATCATCATCCTCAGAACTTCCTGCATTTCTGCTGCTCTTGTCTAAAGAGTAATTTCCTGTCATTCCTACCATATCTGTATCCTTCCACTGGCAACACTGCAATCATGGGAGCTACCTGTGATGTCAATGATATAGTGTATGTAATTTACAAAAAAAATACCAATCTTTTCTAATTTATAAGGATAACTTTGCACAGAACAAGTCATCTGCATGCAATTTCCCATGAATGACTACTGTAATAGAGTGTTATTGCATATTTTTCATATTATAAAACAGTATTAAATAGTTAGAGAATAGTAGAAAGCATGCTTTTCCAAATGCAGAAATAGAGTGTGTTTTGTATGATATGCACAGCATTTGTTTTGACGTGTCTTACAGCACTATAATTTTAAATAAACATATTTCATGTCTGCTTACGCAAACGAGAGTAGAGTCAGGCCCAGCTTTTGTGAAATGCTTCCAGAAATGAGTTGAAAACAGATCTAGTGGCCTGTACAATAAGCTATGGAACTGATTAGACACGAACATAGTTTGTATGCAAAAATCACAATTTCACACTTCCTCTTGTTTAAACATATTCTAACACTAAACCATTTCTGTATCATGGTCCTTTTTTTGTTATTAAGCACCTCCATTTCACTCTTCCCTCTGACAAATGGTCCGAATGATTTCCTCAACACGTTTGCTGTGATAATTATATCTAGTTAATAGAATGTGAATGTTTTCTCTTAGTTCATCTCTCTGTATTGCCTTGTCTTACATACCTACCTGATTTCTGCTGTGACTGATAAGTGAAAAGTAAGAATGTGCTAGTACATAACGACAGAGAATTTTTATTCTGGATGAATAATGCATAAGTTTAAGAAATTGTTTTATTATTATCCAGAAGTGATTAAAAGTGAATAGTTGTTAGGAATTTTTGCAGTTTCCATATCAGATACACAGAGTACTTATTGTGGTTGTTTACAACTCATAATTTTTCCTGTTTCTTTTCATTGCCATGTACTGGAATATACCAATATTAAGCACAATAGAGCAATAATGAAATATTTTCTTTCAATAAAACAATAGAAATTAACAGTAGCCTTCAACAGTAGCATTCTTAAACAAACTAGTGATAGAATCATAAAATCTCATGATCAGGAAAGGATCTAAAAGGATCATCAAGTCCAAATCCTGGCTCCACATAGAACCATTCAAAATTCAAATCCTGTTACTGACAGCATTGTCCAAATGCTTCTTGAACTCCTCAGCTTGGGGCTGTGACCACTGCCCTACGGAGCCTGTTCCATACCAATTGTCTGACAGTGAAGAACTTTTTCCTAACCCCCAACTCAATCCTCTTGCTGATGCAGTTGCATGCCATTCCCTTGGGTCCATGTCACTGTCATCAGGGAGACTTCATCCAGCAATAATCTTGAAAATGTTACAGTACAAGTATGTAACTAAATGACTTCCCCCAAATCTAATTGGGTGAAATATTATATAAAGTACATTTATTTTCCATATTTTAATTGTACTGATGTGAGCACAGATTAGTGTTTCCCCACACAATATTTTTTGAGACTTTATAAATATGTATTCTGTGTTTGAAAGAAGTAAAGATTTTCTGATGGTGAAAGAAACAAGTAAACCCTTGAATAACGTAAAGCTCTTCCATACATCAATCTTTTTTTTTAATGGAGTTATATCCAGCTGATGGGCGGTCATGAGCGGTGTCTCTCAGGGCTTGGTACCGGGGCTGCTTCTATTTAACATCTTTATTAACGATCTTGATGAGGTGATTGAGTGCACCCTCAGTAAATTTGTAGAGGACACCAAGTTGGGAGGGAGTGTTGATCTGCCTGGGGGAGAAAGGCACTGCAGAGGGACCTGAATGGGCCAAGATTAACTGTATGAGTTTCAATAGGGCCAAGTGTCGGGTCCTGCATTTTGGTCACAACAAGTTCAGGCAACCCTACAGGCTTGGAGAAGAGTGGCTAGAAAGCTACCTGAAGAAAAGGGACCTCGATGAACTGATAGACTGTCAACTGAATATAAGCCAACAGTGTGTCCAAGAAGGCCAATGGCATCCTGGCTTGTATCAGAAATGGTGTGGTGAGCAGGACTAGTCCCTGTAGTCTCTTGTACTCAGCATTGGTGAGGCCCCACCTCAAGTACTGCGTTCAGTTTTGGGCACCTCAGTACAGAAAGGACATCGAGGTGCTGGAGCAGGTCCAAAGAAGGGCGACAAGGCTTGTGAAGGGCTTGGAGAATATGCCTTATGAGGTGCAACTGAAGGAACTAGGGCTGTTCAGTCTGGGGAAAAGGAGGCTTAGGGGAGACCTTATTGCTCTCTTCAAATACCTGTAAGGTGCTTACAGTGAGAGTGAGGTTGGTCTCTTCTCACTGGTGACAGGTGACAGGGGAAATGGTCTTAAGTTGCGCCAGGGTAAATTTAGGTTGGATATCAGGAAAAACTTCTTTACACAAAGGGTTGTTAAGTCCTGGAATAGGCTCCCCAGGGTGGTGGTTGAGTCACCATCCCTGGATGTGTTTAAAAACCATTTGGATGTGGTGCTCAGGGACATGATTTAGAGGAGGGTTGTTATGGTAGTATGGTTAGGTCGTGGTCTTTTCCAACCTGAGAGATTCTATGATTCTAGGATTTTTTTGTTCTTTTCCAAAATCCTGAGTGACTGCTGCACCAGATCCTCAAAATTAAAGTGTTTATTACTACTGAACACATTGAAGTATTGTCATTTAAAGGTAACCTTAAATATTTTTCTCTTTGACTTTAGGAAAGCCTTTGAGTAAAGCAACTGCTTTTTTTTCCCATTGCCTTCAACAATTCTCATCACAATGCTTCAGATTTCTAAGAATTCTTGAAAGAAAAGCAGTATGTTTAGGACAAGTAAGATGTGCCTGAAATCAGTATTGATCTGCATCTAATTTTTTTCTCAGGATATTCACAGTAGGTTTACAGATGTGATGCTCAACTATTGTTGATCTCCAGGAGTATGCTTTTATACCACTAGATAAGAAAGCCATGTATGTTATTTCAGTTTATTAGCTCTCTGGCTTTCAGAACGTATACACTATGGGGTACATTTTAATATTCTTTTCTACTTACCAAGCCTGGAGGAACATACAAAATGAGAGTAAGTTTGCTGAAAGATTTTCTGCAAGGAAGAAAACGAGCTGTTAAAATTTAAACAGAAACAGAAACTCAGAAGACAAAAAGATTATTCTTTCAAGGCCAAAGAATGCAGCATTGAATCTAAACTCTTGATATTGAGAAAGAAGTGCGTGAATGACACTTACCTAGAAATAAGTTCTTGAGAAATTCTCTCAACAGGAACAACACAGTTCAAATAAGCATAGAAGAACAGAAAGAGCACTTCTTGGTGCTTATGTTAACATTGGTAAAAGCGGAAGTAATATGCTTTTGTAGATTACTGCCAATATAATAACTAGCACCTTATAACTGCAGTTTTCTACACTTGCAGTTCTTGTCTGCTTCTGAAGTGGACTTAGCTCAGTAGTTTTCATCTGGTGAAACATTTGAGCTGCTGCATGTACTGCACAAAGAGGTTCTGTGCCTCTGTTTACAAACTTGGGCTGTAGGACAGCATTGCTATGGTAAACTGGGGAAGAGTGAGCAGCTGGTGAGATCCTGGAAGGGAGCATGGGGTGGTGGTAGTAGGTGAATGAAAGGAAAGCCAATAGAATGGAGAAAATAGATCAGTGATTGTTAAAATCCTGGAAGTCACTGGGTAAGCTAGAATAATGTAGTGTCCTGGATCAGTGAATATGTTGATTAATGAAAAGATTAGTGAAATATGTTGGAGCAGGTCCCGAGATGGAGCTACAGAGATGATCAAAGGGCTGGCACACTTCTCTTAAAAAGAAAGGCTGAGGGAGTTGGCCTTGTGCAGCTTGGAGAAGAGAAGGCTTGCAGGAGACCTCACTGCGGCCTTCCAGTGTTTAAAAGGAGCTAATAATCAGAAGGGAGACAGAATTTTTATACAGTCTGATTGTGATAGAAACCCAATTCATTATATGATTCAGTGAAATAAGAGTGATCTAGAAGGCAAGAAAGTCCATCTGCCTTTTCAACCATTGCATCTAGAATTAACCCAGAAAACAAAACAAAACAAAACAAAACCTTATATGGCTCTGCATATTAATACAGTAAAAAACTTTGAGTTTTATTATTAGATATTTTTTAGATAAGTCCACTATTACCCAAAACTCTTAATGGCATTTGTGACGGTACCCAACATTTTCTTGAGTCATTGTGAGATTCTTTTGAACTCACTGTCTCTATTTAAGGCTGTTGTACCAAAAGTTTTCAAATCCCAGTTTGAAACTCCCTTCTTTTGGAAAACATTTGAGTCTGCCTTATTTATGTATTTATGTATGTATGTATGTATGTATGTATGTATTTATCTCTAACATAATTTCTAACTGTCCATAAACTGTCAGTCTCTCCTCAGCTTTTTTTTTTTTTTTTTTTTTCCTGCACGGATTTCCTCATGGAGAGACAAAAGTGAGGGTACCTCTCTGTGTCTGTTGGCGATAAGACATGCCAAATTCCATCCAGTATTCCAAGGCTTGATTAATAATTTATGTAAGTTACTACAGCAAGATTGATAAGCAGTATCAAACTTAATTGTACCCTTAACAATGTTCACTCCACTATTATTCTTAGCAGGGCAATCTGTTCAATAAAGAGAAACACCTAGCTCTTTCTATTGAGCTAGTTTTTCATTTTCTATTACTTTCACGTATGTGCATACACACACCCTACAATATATTCTGGTTGACATGAAACTAGTGTTTTCAGATTTCTATTTTCTCTAGAAGCATACACAACTTTTTTTGATCTAAGGCAGAGTTTTGAGACTGTTCAGATAAGGGGAGAGATGTGCTATTTATTCCTTGTTCCAGAAAGCTGAACAAATCAGTGTCCTTCCTGAAAGTTATTTTCAACACTGAAAGTCAACACTTACTGATACCATAATTTTGAAAATTTTCTGATTTTTTTTTTTTTAAACGACAGTTTCTGGGAGTTTATCTTCCAGTACCTGGAAGCCACTGGTCCCACTTTGGCCCACTATGCATTTACAGTAAATATAATATTGCAACAAAAGTGCTGAAATTTGTTTAAATGCATTTTCAGTTGTTATAAGCTACCCATGGACAGTCTGCCTTAACTCTAATTACCTTACTCATAAATATATGTTAGGACCTAGATGCCTTATGCTTATTTTCTGTTTAATGCAGAGAGAAGATACTTGAGATCTTCTGAGGTATCAAATGAGCCTATATGATTAAATTCTCATATTTATGTAATTGATTAATCTAAACCTAATATACCTAAGACTTTTACCATGTACCAGGTAAAGACAAAATTAGCACACAAGATGAAAAAATTATTTAGTAATTGGAAAAAAATATTGAAGTCATTCAGGATGAATAGAATAAAATTTATCAAGTAGAAGTCATATAGATCAATAATGACTTTTTTTTTTTTTCCTTGTACAGCAGTCTGCAATTTAGCTGAAAATGACAGGAAGAATAAGATGTGGTCACAGAGTGTGGGATTTTGTGTATACTATTTCTAATTAATTGATGACAAGCCAGATTGATTATACCGCTTGTTGGCTAGTTTTCAGTGCAGATATATTGTCTTTCTTGTTCCACATAAAGCTATACAAATGCGCCCTGATCACTCGAGCTAGTTTGGGCACCTTTATAACACATTCTTTCACAAAAAATAATTTGAGCTGTTAGACTTTCAAGATGAAAGCTCAGAAAGAATGTGACTGTGGCTTAGATATAGGGTTGCAGTTTATCAAGCACATAAGAACCAAAGTACACTATTGGCATAGGAGGAAATGGATCAATTTTACTGCTTATAGAATTATACTTGAAGACAAAAACATTTTTTTTTAATCAGTATAACAAGGGGAAGATAATGAATTATGTGAAGGCACACTCTGAAATTTATAAGCATATGCTGAACTCGCTAGATTATAATAATAATAAAAAAACCCAACATTCTAGTAATCTGATTTTCTATTATGCTTGGACTGGAAATCCCATGAGACAACATGGCATAGTATGTAAAAGAGTACACTGAATACCACAGAACAAAATAACAGAATATTGGTGGAGGATTCACCCTCTACTGTCTTAACACCAACTTTCATTGTGAGTCTTCCTAATAAATAGGAGTTATTTTTGGAGCAGCCTTTGTAATACAGATATTGCTGAATTCATATTTCTAAGAAAGAAATTCTCCACTGTGATGGGGAATGTCTGCCTTTATAGAGACTGTTTATCAATGAAAAAATGAAAAATAATGCAGTATTTTTAAATCAGTGTTTTCAAATTAGTACCGGGCCTGATCAAATTATTATGTGATAGTTATAAACCCATAGATAAGAAAACAAGTTGCAAAAGACTTCTGAGTATTAGAAAATTGTATAAAGAAACAATGTAAAATGCATCTTTAAAAACTTGGGGAAATATGAATTAAAGATTTGAAATATTACATCAATGTAGTATTTAATGATGTCGTCTGAACAAAAGAATGTGTCAGCTAAATTCGCTAAAATCTAGTGCTAGTGAACACTTTTAATGTTCTAATGATGGAATAGATACCCATTAAATTTACTACAACACCAGTAACCCAAGATAGAGTGCAATGTAGCAAAAGACAGTATCATAATTGCAAATTACTGCAAAATACATCTATACATAAATAGAAAACAAAAGAAGATAATATTTAAGAGCAAGAAATGGGCAGGAATAATCATAATTTACAATAATTAGGGACAAATATTGTAGAAAAACATTTAAAGATATAATAGATCAGAAGAAGAATATAAGTTAAGAGACATGGTGAATGCTATTGGCAAGTATTTTGAAAATATTTGCAGAAATTTTGGCTTCTGCTTTGGTTAACAGCAACAACAAAAAAAAAAAAAGAAAAAAGGAGGAAGTGTTATTCAGAGATATTGCCAATCGCACCTCAGAAATTAACATTTGCAGTTTCATTACAATCATTCAAGGTAAATAAATGTTCCTGTCTGCACATGGCATCAGTGCACCCCCATTGCTCTGGGAAAATATGACTTATATGACAAAACTTTATCATCATCTTTAACAATCTTCTCTTTTTCAGCTCCTCTGTTACCTTCTATCTAGCTATGCATATTTTGTAACAAATATTTTTTACCAGTCATTAGAATGACTGCATTGGATGAAATGGAACACAAACACCTATTGTGAATCATTATCTTATCTATAAAACATTAAAAATCAATTTAAGCATAAAAATTAATAAGATTTTGTCTCAAAATTGAAAGAAATCTGCTAGTTCAATCTCATTTATAATTCTAATAGGTACTTGCAGGATTCACATCTCCAGTGTCTCTCCTCTTTAATTATTCCCCAGTACAAAGAGAACAGAAATGCCTCAGAAAAATAAAATGATCATTAATAGCATTACAAATCAAGGATGGGATCTGAATTTGAATTTTTAATAAGTAAGGAAATTTGGATCTAGAATTCTGAACTTGGAAAAAATATGCAAGAAATTGTAATTCTTGTGTCTAGGTTAGGCTCATCTGTAATAATCACTGAATCATAGAATGATTTGGATTGGAAGGGGCCTCAACGATCATCAAGTTCCAAACATCCTGCCAGAGGCAGGGTTGCCAACAGCTACGACCAAGTGCTAAATGAGATTGCCCAGGGCAAACTGTTCTAGCACCTTACCACTCTCAGTACAAACCCCCCCCCCCCGACATCTAATCTAAATATCCCCTCCTTTAGTTTAAAAATATTTCCCCTTGTCCTACCACTATCTACCTTATAAAAAGTTGATTTCCCTCCTGTTTATAAACTCCCTTCAAATACTGGAAGACCACAATGAGATCTCCATGCAGCCTTCTCTTTTCCAGGATGAATAAGCCCAGTTCTTTCATTCTTTCTTCATAAGAGAGGTGCCTCAGCATCTTCACTGTCCTTCTCTGAACCTTTCCAAAAGTTCCACATCTTTTCTATGTTGCAGGTCCCAGACTTGGACTCAGTACTCCAGTTGGAGCCTCATGAGGCAGAATGGGGGGGACAATCACCTCCTTCGCTCTGCTGGCCACCTCTCTTCTGATGGAACCCAGGATATCATTGGCTTTCAGGGGCTGTAAGTGCACACTGCTGGCTCATGTTCTCATCAACCAGGACTCTTAGTCTTTCTCAGCAGGGCTGCTCTCAAGGAGTTCTTCTCGTTTTTATACACATCTGGGATTACATCAACTCAAGTACAAAACCCTACACTTTGTTTTGTTGCACCTCATTAGGTTTACAAGGGCCCACCTTTTGAGTTTATCAAGGTCCCTCTGGATGAAACCTTAATCCCCAATTTTGTTAAAGGTGCTACCTAGGTCACAGTAGCCATAGCCTTGGGCATGATACCACTGACACAGTTATTCAACCAGTCAGTTCTCCTCCTTCTGCCCAGATCCCAGTCTCCCACTGGGAGGACTGGGGAGAATATAATAATAGTAATAACCAACTTTTGAAAAGATTGAGCAAATAAATGTTTTGCAGAGCATTACAGAATGTGACTAAATAAAGCAGATAGTTGTATGAAGTCCTTTATCATGTTATTACAGAGTAAAATACCATGGCAGTCCCAAAACAGCTTAGATAAACAAATTACTGTCACTGGCTTCATTGCCTAAATGACAGAAGGGTCACACACCATGAATTAGGCATTTAAGAATACTAAGATATTGTTCTGGCAATATGCTGTATGTATAGGTAGAACAGAAATTTGCATAGCTTTTAACTATCTCTAGTAAGATGATTTTGTTGACAAAATGATATAAATTTAAAAATTAAAAATGTCAACCCATTCAATTTCTTGCATAAATTACCAGAGTCCTCTGATACAGAGAACTCTTTGGAAACAGAACTAGAAATCAACAGAAAACATATCTAAATAAATACCCTTGAAATAATCCAGGAGTCTCTCAGAGAAATTTTGTTTTCTTAGCTATATAATTTGTAAACTAAATCAGAACAGTGTTTTCTGCAGGGCAGAAAGACCAAATGTGCTGTTTCTTAATTTAGTCACTAGAAATATTAAAGAAATGTCAGTTACAGCCATCAAGGAAGAAATGACTACAGTGAGTCTGTAAAAATTCAAAACACTAAGAAAGCAATTCAGTTTCAATGTCATATAGCTCAAACAAAAATAATTAATGGTCTCTCGTTTTTAATCCAGTTACATTAAAAATGCATCAAATTAATGTAAATGACAAACATATTGTACATCCCTGGAAATGACATTACATCTTCAAATAGCAAGCCTATGTGTGAGCTAGCACACATTATATCTACAGTCACATGTAAAAAATAAAATTTAATTGGAAAAAACCTGCCCCAAAATAAGCCAGTGCAAATAACCAATAACACAAACAAGAGAGAAACTTGTAATGTAGATATAGTTGTACAGCCTTGGTTCATCTGCAGACTCTATGGAGCATAGATGAAGGTCGCTATTACATCTTGGCACATCTCTGCTGGTCCCTGTTTTAATCTGCACATAATCTGCACATTCTTTTTTTTTTTTTTTTTTTTTTTTTTCCCTTTCACTGCTTCTGAGTACACGGGCTTTGATTTAATGTCAAATAACACAGTGGCACTCATACTTATCTCAGCTACTAGCAAGTGTTTTTCTAAGTCTTTTATGACTGTTTTTTTCATCTATGGCTCATTCTGAGGATATCATATATAATCACGTAAACTATGGAAGATTTTTATTCATTTATTTACAATGTAAACATTAAAAAAGCATTTAGTGCCCCCTTTAAAATTACTCACTTAAACTGTGTTTGCATTTCACTGAAGAGATAAGGTTGCCCTTAAGAAGACTTGATGACTCTGAAAATGAAAGTACCACACCATTAATTTTGGAACCAACCTGAAAGAGCTGGTGACTGTAGTAATAAATGTGAGATACAATGTCTACCTTAAAAGGAAGCGAGTTTAAAAAGGGGGAAGGAAATTATTCTCCAGTCATCTACAAAAGTCATTCATAGTAAGAAGCTATCCATATTGAGGTCCAACTAGTTTATTTCACTTTCTTTTACTGTGGAGGATATGAATGGAGGAAATAATTTAACTGATCACAGTACTTTTTCAATCTGATTTGAAAATCAGTTTATTGTTGCAATCACTTAATTCAGTGAACATATATAAAATTTAATTATTAGTTTTCCAAGAGAATGAAGATGATGGCTTTCTGTATGTGGCCCTGGGGACAGCCTGGGGAGGGGAGGAGACATGGCAAGGAGGGGTGAGGGGAGCAGGATGTGGAATGACCCTACAGCACCTAGGGGAGAGCAGGAGTGGAAATGCCTCTGCAACCTGTGGATGGTGAGGGGATGATAGGAGAGCTGTCAATGAAGTGCAGTTTACCTCTGGAAGAGAGGTGGGAGGAAGATTCTCTCTCACTACCCAAATCCATTTCAATTCGCAGTAAATGATTTTTCCCCAGGTCAGTACTTTTTGCCCATTACAATTACTGATAGGTGACCTGTGATCTCCTGGTTCTTGTCTGAACCCATTAACTTTTTTCATCCTATTCTGTATCCCTGTCTTGCTCAAGAGGGAAGGAATAAGCCATTGCATAGGTAAATGGATGCTCACCAGGGTTAACCTGTACATTGTCTCACTTTTCTTCTTCAGTTGCAGTCAGGTTCCAATGTGATGCAGGCTTTATGTTCTTTCCAGACTGAAAATAATCAAATCTGTTTTCAAAAAAAACCTGTTCTATCACATATCATAGGCTTGTATTTCGTCTTATGAGTTAGGATGCTTGCTAACCAGAATAATCTTAATTATTAGCTAAAGCTATTGCAGTGTTTACAGCCTTTTAGTATTTCCATATTTCTATGCAAATATTGTTGTTTTTTTCCAGTAAAATATGTAAGTAATCCTTGAAGCAAAGATCAGAATTCACAACCTCTATTCGTAGCAATATATAACATACAGAGTTCTATATTCTCTCTATATTCTCTATCTCTATCAAGACTAAGCAATCTTTTTGATTCTTTGCTCCAAAACAAGAGATGAAAACATAAATGTCATCACCACTGCAAAAGTTCCTGAAGAACTGCAGCCTGTGGGAAGCCTACATAGGATCAGTTCAGGAAGGAAGGGAATCCACAATGAAGGGAAGAGAGTGAGCATGAAGGAGTGACAGAGGTGGAGAGTTATGGACTGATTACAGCCCCCATTCCCTGTTTGCCTGTGCCACTGAGAGGGAGGAGATAGAATCACAGAATCAAGTAATCATAGAATATCCCGAGTTGAAAAGGGCCCTCAAGGATCATCAAATTCAACTTCACACAGAACCATCCAAAATTCAAACTCTATATCTGAGAGCACTGTCCTTGTACTCCAGCAGCTTGGAACCACTGCCTGTGCAGCCTGTTCCATGCCCACCACCCTCTGGTGCAGACCTTGTCCCTCACCCCCAGCCGCCCCTCCCCTGACACAGCTCCATGCTGTTCCCTCGGGCCCTGTCGCTGTCACACAGAGCAGAGCTCAGCGCTGCCCCTCCGCTCCCTGTGAGGAGCTGCAGCCGCCATCAGGCCTCCCCTTAGCTCCTCTGCTCTGGGTTGAATCAGCCAAGGCACCTCAGCCTGTCCTCATACATCTTGCCGTCCAGGCTCTTTCCCATCTTTCACATCCCTCCTTTGTATACTCTCTAGTATCTTTATGTCCTTTATATTTTGTGATTACCAAAACCGTATACAGTGCTCAAGGAGAGGCTTTGTTAATGCACCACTTCAGAACCAGTTTGTGTCCAGTTTCTTAATTCTAGTGTGATACTTCCCTACACCCTATCCAGTTTTTAAACTTTTTGGTGTAATTAGAAAAAAAAATGCTCTTAGAGGTAAACAAAAACCAAGCTACATGCAGATCAAGAGAATTTCAGAGAAGGTAAATCAGATAAACCTTATTCCTGACTATCTGCGAATGTGCAGAACCTGTGGCCTGTTGCCAGCAATCTATTTATTTATTGGGCCACAGGGCAATAGCCCACAGTAGAATACTTACTGTCAAGAGCCCAGCTCCTCTTTAGTGTATACATCGATGCTAAATCCTGCCAGTCATGACAACTCTGGTCATATTCAGAAGCAGAATTTCAGGTCCTCAGAACAATAATTTGTTAACTTTTCAATTTGTGTGCATTTGTAAGACTCAGGGATTTTAAGAATGTTTGTCTCTGACTGAGGTGTTGTCTAAGTTAAACTTGACCTCTCTGTTAGCTACTTAGATATTTAGTGTTCTCAAGTAAACTTTGCTAAATATTAGCAGATTTCTGCAGAAATACAGTATTTTCAGAACAAAGTAGTACCATAATGATACCTTTCTTTGCTTTTATCCATCTTTTGTGAATACAAAATTGCATTTTACTATAAACGAAGATTATTTATTTATTTATTTTCCTGTCAGAGTAGTAGTTCAACAGCTACTGGGAGACTAATTTCTGTAAGTTGCTGTTAAATCACAGTTAATGAAGCCTATCATCATGATTGCATTTATCACTGAATATGTTGTGTGCATTGTGTTAGCTAATGTGCCTTGTACTTTACAATGAATTTGAAAGGCAACATATAATAGTAGTTCTGATTATACTCTTACAAATCTAAACTGAGATAGATTTTGGAGTGAGCTCTCTTTCACTTAACACTTCCACTAACATATTCTCATACATACAGATGAATACATGGAAATGTTGACATGTTGTAAGTTCTCACTTACTTGGTCTCTTGGTAACTTGGAAATTTGTATGAAACTACTATTCAGTTTAAAGTATTTTGTTCTACTGTTTAATAAAAATGCCATCAGAATGAAACATTTATCTGGAAATCATGAATCCAGATTTTTTTCTACCATCTTCATAGTTTTATAGTACTGAAATTTTATACAGAATGAGGAGTCATGTATTGGGTTTTATTAAAGCACACTACTGCATTAGCTATAACTTCAGAGAAATTCGAACTACTGGTAACCATACTAGATGTGGCTAGACATTATCGTCACTGCTAGTTTTCTCCACTTTTCCTTTTTTACTTTGATTTTGTATCTTTATTTTAGCTCAAAGATACCATAACTAAACCATTAACTTCAATAACTTTGTATTTAAATATGAAAACAATAATTTTTAAAAATAAACATCAAGTGCTCCACAATTTATCCATTTGGTATGTATTTTTGCTTCTGAGATCTCAAATTTCTGAGAGATCTGAGGCAATACCAAGATGTAATTACTTATCCTAAACAGAATATGTAAAAGAACTACTTCATTAAACGCAAAATCTTTTGCTATGCTTCATTCCACTCTTTCGAAAACTAAATACAACAATAAAAGAGATTCAGAAGAGTCTTACTTTTGTAGTTCTTGCCTATTTTTCAAAAAATCTATCAAAGCGTTTTAAACAAGAGAATAATAGCATCCTAATAAAAATGGTAGGGGGAAAAAAAAAAAAACAACCCACAATTCTTGTCTACTTCTATGGCACTGATAAAAAGCATTGCAGTAACCTGATTTATGTGTCAGACATATTTTAAAGGACAAGTAATGTACATTTTTGCACTGTTGATTAGATTTTTTCTGCTCTGGCTTTGGATCAAATACTGTCTAGCTATTTTTCCATTCTTAAGCAAATACATGTGAGCACCGGGGTTCCTTAAATTTTGCACATGCTGGTATTCTTGAATGTCAGTAATTATTTTCAGCATGGAGAATAGAATTATCTTATGATGCCATATGGCAAAATGCCCATCTCTTTTGTAATATATTCCTATCATTGTGGATCAAGCTTAAACTTCATCATCATCACAGAATCATAGAATGGCTTGGGTTTCATCTTCTCTGCCATGGGAAAGGCTGTCACCCACCAGATCATGCTCCCCAGGATCCCATCCAACTGGACTTGAACACCTCCAGGGATAGGGTATTAACAGCTTCCCTAGCCAACTTTTTCCAGTGCTTCACTATCTTCTAAGTAGAGAATTTCTTCCTAACATTTAGTCTAAATCTCCTCTCTTACAGTTTAAAACTATTCCCCCTTGTCCTATCATTAATAGACTGTCACATCTTGGTTTCCCTTCTGTCTTTAAGCTCTCTTCAAGTACTGGAAGGCTGCAATAAGGTCTTCCTGGAGCCTTCTCATCTAAAGCTGAACAAACCCCATTCCTTCAACTTTTCTTCATAGGAGAGGAGCTCCAGCCCTCTGATCATCTTCATGGTCCTCCTCTGGACCTGCTCTGGCGGCTCCACATCTTTCTTGTGATGCTGATCCCAGGCCCCAGGCCTGGATGCAGTACTCCAGCTGGGGCCTTATAAGGGCAGAGCAGAGGTTGACAATCATCTCCCTCATTCTACTGGACACCTCCCTTTTGATGCAGTCGAGGATGCAGTTGACCTCCCAGGCCTCAGGTGCACATTGCTGGCTCACATCAACCTTTCTGCTCATCAGAACCCCGAGGTCCTTCTCCTTGCCTGACCTCAATTTGCCCTTTCCTTTGGAACACTGTCATGGTTTCATGATTTTTCATTCTCGGTATTCTACATCATAACATCATGCAATGCACTGGGGGTTTGACTGCTGATGTTCAAAGTTCCGGGTGCCTGTCCAGAGGAGAAGAGCAGCTACGTTTCCCCAGGGGGCTTTGCGGTCAGCGAGGAGATATAACTCCCGGCAAGGTCACCTGATGCTCTCTTCTCTGCCTGCACTGCTTCGCTTGCGCTTCTCTGCCTGCACTTCTCTGCCTGCGCTTCTCGTCTCAGTGTTGTGGTAAGGCCGATCCACCATCAATTTCACATTCTCTCTCCTTATAAAATTCTGTTGATACCATATTTAGTAAATTACTTTGTTTTACCTCAGATTGTTGCCACTGTTTTCAATTATTTCAGGGTCCCTTATTTTCTTTTTTTTTCCGGGGGCGCGGATCCGCGGATCCCTCCGCCCTTCTAGTCACGGAACCGGGCCGAACCAGCCCGTAAACCGTTGACAAACACTGATACCTTATGCACTGTAAATACCTTCCTGATTTTCCATTCTGTTCAAAATCCTAACTTCTTTCCAGGTGTCAGTGAGAAACGTGTCACAGAATCTAGAAAAGTAGTGTGATAATTTCTTCACTGATCCCTGTCACAGATAAACACAATAGTATTTTAACTTTCATTTACCATAAATAACACATATTTCATGCATCACCAACCACTGGAGGAAAAAAGGTTTCATCATTCTATACTATAGAGGCATCTGAAGTTAGATACTGCGAATACATATTCTGATCACTATGTGACATTCAAGTTGACAATGAATAAAATTCAACTATGTTAATATAATATCACAGTGGTCACAAAATCAAGCTCCCCTAAGTTAAAAAATATGGAAGTATTATGCAACAATCTTCAATTAAACAATCATGTTGTTTCTTTACTTTTTATCTGCAGGACTTGAACACAGCCATTAATAATAATACTAATAATTTAATCATATTATTATATTAACAATTTTATCATCATTATACATCATTACAAACTCTCATTGCTCAGGGCTAAAAATTATGGAAAGAATGATTAAAATTCTTTAAGTTTAATTTTATCTCAAACCGGGATTCTAAACAGCCTTTCCTGCAAGCTGCTGGTGTTTGTTAAATTAAAAATTACACAGGTTTATGTGCATGCCTAGATCTGTCTTGGTCACGATCAGGTTACTGGGCACTGAGGGTGTTGAGGCACTGGCACAGGCTGCCTAGAGATGCTATTGATGCCCCACCCCACCCCTAGAAGTGTTTAAGAACAGAGTGGACTGGGCCCTGGGCAGCCTGATCTTGGGGGTAGCAGCCCTGCAGGGGTTAAAACTGGATGGGCTTTAATATCCTTTCCAACCTAAAACTTTTTATGGTTCTATGAGACTATGACTAGTTCCAGCACTTCATTAGATGTGAAAATTGTAATACAGTAAAAATTTTCTAGAAAATACTTAGTGTTGTTATTAATAACAGTGTTGCTAACAATAAGATGGCATTAGCTATACCAGTGCTTAGACAGTTTATTTTCCAGACTTTCCTGTATAAATAATACAGGTAAAAATTATGGTATTTAAATAATGACAAAATGCAATAAAAGATTATTACTAGATATTATGGAATATAGCAGACCACACAAGCTTTTTGGTCTTGTTTTCTTGTTTTATTGGTTGTTTTATGGCAAGCTGAATTCAGATGTAGACCATTTCTATGACTCTATGACTGAACTGCATATACGTCCTCCTTCCCACTTTATTGATGTGAAAACAGATTTGAAAATTCAGTATTATGCTTAAAGGTGGATGTATGGAAAATATATCAGGTACAGATTATGGAGTATGTGATGTGAAACGTGCAACTAGTCTAAATGACTTCACAAATAATTCTTTAGAAAAACATTAAAACTATTGTTTACCATTTCTGAAAAATTAGCTTCTTGAGTTTTCCAATCTATTCAAAGGTAATAACTCCAGCATCAGTAAAATTAGATTAAGAATAAAAGTTGCTTTATTGCCTAATCACTAAATCACTAAATATTATTATTCATGCAATAGATAAGAATTAGAAAGAACCATTGTGAGAGAAATTGAGAATTAAGTATTTATCAGATTGGTAGATTGCAAAGCTGTTATCTGTTGCTATCAGGATTTGAGAGAATTGATTCAACTTCATATTATCACAGTAAAGAGAAAAATTAAATAAAACGTTCTCTTCTGAAACTTGTCTCTTGATAGTTGTTTCATGTTAATGAGTTTATTAGCTTAAGTGCTTTTAGCATTTTGGAGTAGTACTGCAATTTCAACAAACTTAGAGCTATAAGTGCCCAGTGATTTTATCAGTGGGAAAAGCTTCTTAAAAGTTATCATCTTAATGATTTGAGCAATTTTGTGAAAGGGAAGAAAAGGGTGAAAATCTGAGTAGTAATTGTTAATTATATGGTCAATAAATTAAATAGCAAAAAGCTTTGTTAAAAATAAATAAGTAATATTTGTTATTTAGTAAAAAGTTCTCTTTCATATCTTTTTTCACTTCACTATACTACACTGTGGAGATTGCACAAAATCTGATCACTTTGAACAAAGAAAGCAAATGTGACAGATAAAATATGCAAAGTAAACAGCATATTAAACCAATTTAAGAGTGGAAACAATTGTATGGCATAGGGCTAATGGCAGCAGCTGGTTTATAGGAAAAGAATCAGTTTCATTTCAATACCTGTAACAAATGAATTGACTTCGTGATTCTAATTTAATTTGTCTGTGCCATTGTTTGTTGAGAAAGACAAGCTTGGCAGATAAGTCAGGAAATTGGGAATTTCTTAGGTAAAAGACAAATTTGTTAGATAAAAGTCTATTTTAAAGACATAAGAAAGACAACTTCAGTTAAGGATGATACAATTCATATGCTTGCTCTGCTTCTTCAGGTTCACAATATACAAGATGGATGGTGTCGTGTGTTTGGTAGGCATAAGCTGTTTGGTTTAATTATTGCTTTATTTCGTGGTATGAGAAAAGAATAGTCTGAAGACAGAGTGCTCCTTGGCTAGAAAACTGGAGGTTTCTGTAACTGGTATTCAGGAGTCGAATGTATTCACAGCTATACCTACAAGTTCATATGATGAAGAGGCTGTATTTCCAAAGGGGTGAGTAACAGTCATTGTTTCTGAGATGAAAAAAAAACAGATAATCCAGAACAAACAAACAGACAAGTAACAACTGGTAAGATGCAAAAGTACAGAGTATATGACAATTTTTTTACATTCTGGAATCATCAAAAGCTAAAAAGTGAGTGTGAAGCAATATTTGCACGGCAAAACTGGTTTAATCTCATTCTATTACAAGGTCTTAAGTAGACTAATGAACTGCTGTTCTTCCTCAGACAAAGGAGCATTCTATAGACACTACATTTGATGAAGTGGAGATCAGAGGCTCTGAGCTTTAATAGAGAACATCTAGTCTATACTTGTTCTCCTGTTCTGTAGGTAGTTGTTTCAAAGGCACTTCTAAAATGAGGTGACTGTAAAGAGATTGAATTTTTCTCTAATAAAGGTGACAGATAGATTTGTGCAGTGTTAAACTGCTTGTTCTAAATGCCTTAATTCAATTTTTGGTAATATCAAGAAAAGCTGTAAAGTGAGGTTCCTTTAGTAAAACTTGAGCCCTTTCCCCTTCCCCAAAGCAGTTATTACATCTGTGGATTATTCTTGAATGGGAACTGGATTGACTAGTTGCTCTTGAATAAATCTAAGAGCAACCAATCTACTGGTTCTTCTAAGATATTACAGTTGATAGGTCCCAGAAGAGACCCCTAAGGAATACCACTTCTAATCTGCCTTCAAGTGAAGTGTGACCCATTTACTATTAACATTTAAAGCCCACGATTCAAATAGTTTTCTCAGTCACCCAGACAGTAAGTAACATCTCAAAATACTTGTATCCATGTTGAAAGTAGAGGTAGAGAATGAGCACTGTTCTGCTCTAATCCATAAATCTAGTAATTCAATAATAGAGGGTAATTGCTTGGCCAAGCACAATTTACATTAGTCAATCCATGATAGCTATTCAAAATCACTTTCTCATCCAGGCAGCCAGGGATATATTCTGTGAGAATTTGTTCCCTCATTTTTTTTTGGCTAACTGGTAATCCTGACTTGCCTGTATTTATCTGCAGTATTTCTTCTGCTTTTCTTGAAGTTGGATGAAACGTACTTGTTTTCCCAGTCATTGAGAAATTTCTTGCCTGATCTGTCCTTTCAAAGGTAGTAGAGAGCTAAAATAAATACAGTTGTTTGCAATCTAGTCAAGGAGACTTATAAAAGGTCGTTTCAACTACAGGATGAATTCTGATTAGTCAACATTATATAGTGTTGTCCCCCCTTAACATGTGTATATTGTTTCATGTTTTTGCATCTTTTATTGTTTGTGGGGAAAGACATAAATTGCCATCTCAAACTACACAGCAATCTGAGACATTCATTTGCCTTCTAGCCATAAGCTAACTAATTTTGAAAACAGCATGTCAATTTGGCATTTGTCTCACTAGTGTCAAAGGGTATTACTGAGGTGAAAATATCTTCTCCAATTATTTACTTAATTCAAGTATTCACTCAATAGGAAAGAAATTGTTTATTTCTCTGTTTCTACCCCTGCCTTTTGGCACAAAAGTGTCAGTTGGATAGAGGTACATTCAGAAATGTTCATATTGCTTTCAAGTTGGTAGTTACCTCCATAGGATGTCTGAATAAATCCCAAGAGAGGGTGAAGGATTTCCTTGAAATAGTAGTTGTGCAACTAGAATCTTGTTTTTGCAAAATACTGCAAATTATGTAGAGAATTACTTCCTCTCTTCTCCCCACCCTGTCTCTATCCATACAAAGTGTTGCACTTCTGATGTATTTCAGAGCATGGACATATTCTGTATTGTCCCTGCTGCCCTCATTTTACTTGAAGTTCACACCAACACTTTAATTTTGATACTTTTTTGATACTAGGAACGCTCAACTAGTTTTTATGTGACATGGCTGACTGCTTGTAAGCAACAGTGCATTTTAATTCTATGTGGACATTTAATTTCTCTGTTCTAAAATACTTTTTAAAATTTGTGCATGCTTTTCATGACAGCCACTTTACTCTGAGGAGTAGAGGTCTGTGATTTATACAGCATTTCTATTTCAACCTATCGATATTGTGTAGCCTGTGCTTTTGTAACACTCAACACAGTTGATTGCCATCTCACCTGCTGAACAACCGTCACATAACCAAGCAGAACTATCCTTTCTGTAGAGACTGTGTTTTACTTTGAGATTATGGTTGTGTTATCTTGTTATATATTATAGTTTTGATGTCTTTCTTACGTTCTTATGTCTCTTAAGTTCAGCCTGGGTGTTGTGAGCACTTTTTTTCAGATTTTCGTAGAACTATTCCATTAGCTATAGCATCCATATGCTAAGTACTGTAAAGATATACAGCAATTCTTTCATGTGCTTTAATAACAAACTTAGGTGAAATGGCAAGTACAATAAAATAATTGCAGATTAAATGGAATTCTTTTGAAAATTGTACATTTGCCTAATCAGCTTAATATAATCACAAAAGTTATGTTGACAAAATTTGCAATGCTAGCATTTAATGCTCTTCTACAGACGCCATTATCTTAATGGAATGGTAAATTATGGAAAACGCTTTGTGGTTTGGAAAAAAAATATACAGTTACTCACATTTATCCTTCTGATGAGTTTGGTAAGCAGCTGTTTCCAGTGATAAAACCATTGGCTGGCTTTAAGTAGTCCACTGGTAATATATATATACATGTGTCTCTTTTTTATTATGGTGGTAAAATGTCAGAAGGAAAAAATGCATGAAACCTTTAAAAATCATTAGAGATGGCTATTCTCATTGTACAAACAGCAGTTACTTTCGTAAGGATGAAAATCAGCATTAACAAAGATTAATTTCTCACTGAGGATGTTCTCAAAAGAAAATAGCTTTTTGTGTTTTGTTCTGTTTTGTAGGTTAGGTTTCTTTTTTAATGTTTCCAGAAACTGAGCATGTTACTGATGAGTCTAAATAGAGATGAGTGTTAGGTATAGAATCTTACTTTTTTTTGCTCTCATGAAACATGAAACATGAAATTATGGGATGATAGCTAGAGGTACTTGCAGCTGTATTTATGGAAAGACTAATCAGTCTGATCCAGGTGTGTTTTCTGTTTGACAGCAAAGATCCTACATATTTACTTCTCCCTGTAAAATGCAATTCCATTAACTCCTGGAGCCATAAACTGCTTTATCCATTTAACAGTGGCTTCTTTGCAGTAACTATAGTTCAGACATAGATTCAGTGTGTATTACGATTGACAACAGAATAAAAAAAAAGAAGGAAAACCAGGAGGCTGCAAGAATATGAACGTGTTGTTTGATATATTCAATATACAGTTAGCAATGCTTCAAATTCTTATTTCCTGCAGCAGAACTGTTTACTCCAACAGTGCTATTCTAGTTCTTCAATAAACTTGCAAGCTGTTCTAATTAATTTCAGTCACATGCCTCAAAAGAACTGCTAGAATGACTTAGTAGAGAAACTATACCTTCACTCACAGTTTTGTCCATATTCTTGTGGTTAAGGAAAATAGAAGTACAGCTGGTATATGTCAGAATACATTTCCCTTTATTTTTAAATACTTTGATGGATCTGGGAGTGGTTTTTCAGAGTTGGAGATTAAAAGATATATAAAATTAAAAAAATCTGATCAGCTGTAAGAGTTGATACATGTTCTTGTTTGCATGCAACATATGAAAAAGTAATCCATGGCTTTTGTTAGAATAAACAAAACCTGTGTTGCTTGAAATACAAACAGAGGGATACAAAATAAAACTACTTTTCCATGGAATTATAGGAATTGGTTTGAGTTTGATAAGAATAAGTCAGTAAAAGAAAAAATGCTTTCTGGAAAAAGAGTAGTCAACACCTCTGTAAACTAAAGCCATTAATTGTACCTGAGACTGAGGTACTCAATGCTTTCTTTGCTTCTGTCTTTAATAGCCATGTCAGTTATCCTCAGGGTAGTCAGCCTGTTCAGCTGGACAACAGGGATGGGAGGCAATAAAAACTCCCCATATTTCAGGAAAAAACCGTTAGTAACCTGCAACTCTTCCTGGACTGTCTAAAGTCCGTGGGGACAGATGGGATCTGGAGAACTACAGGCCTCTCAGCCAGACCTCAATATTGGGAAAGGTTATGGAGCAGATCATCTTCAGCATGATCACACAACATATATGAGACAACCAGAGATCAGACTTAGTCAGTACTGGGATAAGTCCTGTTTAATATCTTTATTCACAATCTGGAGGAGGGGATTCAGTGTATCCTCTGTAAATTTGCAGATTACACCAAGTTGGGAAGAAGTGTTGGTCTCCTTGAGGGTAAGAAAGCTCTACAGAGGGGGTCTGGATAGGATTGATGGGCTGAGGCCAGATGCATGAACTTCAAAAAGACCAAGTGCTGGGTCCTGCAAGAGATGCTAGTTGACAGCTGTCTGATCTTGAGCCAGTAGTGTGCCCAGTTAACCAAGAAAGTCATCCTGGCCTATATTATTCTCATAGACAGCAAAATTAGGGAGGAGATTATCCTTCTGTACTCAGCACTGGTGAAGTTGCACCTTTAGTACTCTGTTCACTTTTGTGCTTCTCACTAGAAGAAAGACACTGAGGGCCTGGAGTGTGTCCAGAGAAGGGCAATGAAGCTGTGGAGGCTCTGAAGCACAAATCTTATGAGGAGCAGCTGACAGAACTAGTATTGTTTAGTCTGAAGAAGAGGAAGCTCAGGGGAGACTGTATAGCTCTCTACAATCTTGGAAGGAAACTGTATAAAGGTGGGTGATTCTATGACTCTATGATTCTATGATTCTACTTCTTCACTGTAACAATGACATTTATAGTACCACATTATTAACATCATAATTCCCATTTCATCTTGTTTATTTTCTGCAACCATGACTGAATGACATAAGTTCTTTAGTACAATTTACTCTTAAGGTAGAGAGACATATTTGTTGCTCTGTATTCAAGTAATATCCCTTACAGTATTTCCAGAGTTATCTGAATAATATATATTTTTAAAAAACCTAACAATTATGTAAATTTCTATATTCTTTAATATAACATATTTTGCGTTAAGATGAAATTTTTGGCACAGAACTGCAAAGTCAAGTCTTCTTTGTTTTTTTGTTTTTTCTCTTTAGTTACAAAAAGAAAGAAGAAGAAATAAACCTTTCTATATATTCCTCTTAAAATATCATACAAGTATAACAAATTTGATTATTAATGAGCTAATCCAGGTGAATATCAAGCATTTAGAAAAAAGAGGTGGTATGTTGTCCACTAGGTTTCTAATCTGTTTTAATATGTCGTGAGAACATTTTTCATCAGAAATTGAATAATCTTAATTTGTCAGACACTGACTATTCCCACTAAAACAATAATCTGAAATTGTGTCCTGACTTAGCCCTAATTTATTATCTGTATTTTGCTTTTGTTGTAGAGTTCACTGTGATGTAGCTAATCTTCTTACTTTGCATGCTCGCACAAAATTAAATAACAAACTGAGCTGCTACTTTAAATAGGAATTTCTTTCCTGCAAGATATCATTTGTCACCGTTGGAAACAAGTATCAGAAGTTTTGATAAGCAGGAAAATTGTCATATTTTGAGTATTCCATGTTAAGCAGTCATGATGACTTCTTATGTCATATCCCAAACATTACATATTGATTAGTTTTTGTCTTGAAAACTTCTGTTGTGGCTGAAACTTAACTTAGTTACTGAACAATTTTCAATCGGTTCAGGTTATCAGTCAATTGTAGCTTCCTATATATTTTAAGATATGAGAATATTTGTTAAAAATGCTTTCCAAAAATCAGATTAAAGGTCATATGAATGGAATGAGAAAACTGACAATTCTGAGGTTTTAATTCTTTTTGTGACTTTCCTTGGATTACTTAAAAAATGACCTAGTTTTAAAAAGGATAACATTCTTGTTTCTGAATACTTAGATATCACAAGGTGCTGAACTACAATTTGACCTCACAAAACTTGCTTGAAATACTTTCAAGCTTTAGCTTCTGCAGCAGTAACTGAAGATAAGATCTGTTGATTTTAATTGTTTGAAATACTTAGTCTACTTAAGTTTATATGTATCTGCAGTTGAGTCTTCAATATCTTGTTTGACTGATAGTTATTTTGGGGTTTGAAGACAGCTTTCTGTGAACCACTCTATGACTATGATCTTTAGAATCTACAATAGAAGCAGACCTTGATTAACTGTAAACTACACAACACTTATAATATCTATAAATATCTGAAAGGAAGGAGCAAAGATGGAGCTGGGTTCCTTTCAGTGATGCCCAGTGACCAGGCTAGAGGCAATGGGCAACTAGTAGAAACACAACTCTACATTAGGAAACACTATTTTATGGAGGTTGACTGAGCTCTAACACAAATTTCCCAGGGTGGTTGCAGAGTCTACCTCTTTGGATACTCAAAAGCCATCTGGTTGTGGTCCTGGGCAACATCCTGCATATGGCTGTGATTTAGCAGGGAAATAGGACAAGATAATCTTGGGAGGTCCCTTCTAACTTCAGTCAGTCTGCAATTCTGTGAACTGTACTGAAAGCTCTGCTGAAAAAAAAAGAGAATAACAATAGTGCAAATGTTAATATCCAGATCAACCCAATAGCTCCCTAATTCAAAGCAAAATATCTTTACTTTAGTGTTAAACACATCATAAGGACTGTGGTTTGTGAAGACTTGGATGTATTACATGCAGCACTCCTTTTAGTGTTTTAAAGGAAAGATAACAGGTTAAAGCTACAGAAATGCTGAATAGTGTCAGGAGGAGGGGAAAATACAAAATCCAGGATGGAATAAAATAGTATGGAAAAGATACACAGGAAAATCCTGTTGTTGTCTGCCAGTCCGTCCTTTTGTTATTGTTGGAACACCTTTGTTGGCTTCACCTTACAGTTTCTCTTCCAAAACTTGGAAAGCTTGAAGAAAAAGAAAAATCTGAAATATCTTCAGTGGTGTGAGTAAAGGAACGCAAGGAAGTTATTCTCAAACCAGAGGCAATGCTGAAATGCTGTTCTCAGTTCTGTCAACTTTTGTCTTGGACTCGTGCCTTCAAGATGTGATTTCTTTTGATGCTCTCTTGTGGAAGACGAGTCTAGAGTTCCTCCTCCTGAGCTAGGAAAATTTTTATTAATTTGGCACAGTGCACAAACAAACAAACATTGACAAAGAGGAGGCATTATTTGGTAAGCTTATTTTGTGAGCTTCAGCATATAATTTCTTGAAAAATTCTTGTATTGAAGTACCTGCAAAAATGAATCAGCCTGCTCAATAAATCTCTGTTTAAGCCCTGCATACTTCTTACTTTTATTATTGTCTCCACAGTGTTTTAATTGCAAAATCACTGGGGCAGAGGGTCTTTCTCTTTGCTGAATACTTACCACAATGATTTCCATGCAAACATAATTGTAAGATGAAATGCTGTTAATGAGAATTTTGTGATGATCTGGAGCATTCAAACAACATATATTCAATACAATTGTAATATTATTAAGGAGGCATTGAGCTCTGGAATACATTAAGAGGCCTTCAAATTCTCAGTATGGCCACTCCAGGGTATTTTATTCCTATCACTAATGTCTTCTAAATCTGGCTTTACCATTACAATTATGATTTGATTGAGTATTAATAAGTCAGTTTCTTGAATCAGTATTTCAGCAAGATAGGGAATTCAAGACTAAGAGGCTTACTCTTTTTCCAACAAGTAATCAAAATGCCAAGTAATATCTAAATCTGCACAATAGTACGTGGTCTCCTTATACCCCTTCTTGAACTCTGTCAAAGTACCTATTTAGTTACTTTAGAGGGAGTAGGAAGACTTCTGAATGTCTTCTGAGATTTTTACGATCTTTAGACCTGATCTAAAAAAAATTGTATGAAAACAATTCTAAGGGAGCATACTTCAAAATGTTATCTATCACAACTATTTGCTTAAATTTGAGTTTCCACTAACATTTTGTTTAAATCATTCTTATGAAGACTAAATCTTCACAAATGCAAATCATTTCAATGTTCTCAAAATTTTCTTAAGTGTGTAAAGCATAGTACGCCCTATGCAGATCCAAGAATTTCTTGTAAGCATATTGAAAACTTTAATGATATAAACAAAATTCAAAACTATATATTAATCCAGTTGCAATAATACAAACATTTATAGTAAAAATTAATACAAAAAGTCTCATTAATATTTCCAATTAATATTTTAAGAAAATGTAGTAATACTGATACCTTTTCTGTAGTATAAAGATCACTATTCCAAATTTTCTTTGGCTTTGACAGCTTGTCTTCCTCATGACGCCCTAGGCAGGGTGGATACAAAGGTCATGGAGGCTTTTGCCAAGTGTAGTACCATGGGGATTCTTACTCTTTTGTTTTGTGGGTGCTTGGGCATGTTTTTTTTCTGTATTTTCTAATAGGATGTATCTGTGTAGTTCTTCGCTGCTGGCTGGAGTAAACCTACTGCAGTTCTTTTTGGGATACCAAACAGTAATGTTAAAGAGTGATTGTGGTTGCTGATCATGCCTTGGCTCTCGTGTTGACAAATCAGCTGATGGATCAAAACCAGGGAGTCTCAGTTGTTATAATATTGCTTCCAGAGCACAGTCATGACAGCAGTTGTCACCTGCTCTTCTTTGACATGCAACCCCACAACAGAAGGATCATCTGAGAGGCTGGGACAGCTTTCCATCCTCAGCGGCTACAAAAAAATCTACTGCTAATCTCCTTGTGGGCCTTTTAGGTATTTGAGGTATTTCCTTCTGAGGTAGCCTGTATCTTCAGGATGATCACAATAAGATGTTTTTGCCACTTCTTCAGTTTTAGGCTTAGTCCAGACTCTAGCAGACAAAAGCTGGGAATGCCCTGTTCCTGAAGGGCATAATGGATAGGGAGAAATAAGAAATAAAAAACTTTAAATCACAGTCATAAAGCATAGTTATTGGCTTGTGCATTATGAAGTTTAAATACTTCAGAAAAGAAGAAAATTACAGGAGAAACATAATAAACAAACAAATACTTTTCCTTTATTCTTAGAATTAAGAACAAAATCAAAGTCTTTAAAAGTATTACAAGCTTGTGTTGAAGGACTGAAACTGTATCTGGAAGACCTTGAAACATTTTTGTGCGTCTGAATAATGTAAAAAAATGAAAAATATCTTTCTTTTGACTTAATTTGGAGAGAAGTATAGACAATTTGTCTCTTTCTTAAGCTTTGCCACATAAATGGTTGCTACTTTTATCAGCTTTCTAAGCTTCATGTGGGTGTTATTTTAAGTTTTTTAAGTAAAGGAAAGGAAATTTTAAATTATATTTTCCTTTGTAGTTTTTTAAACATTTTGAGACTCTGATTTTGGATTAGAAGAATATTGCATTACTTCACTGCATTTTCAAGCTTTTCCTCTGTTTTCCTCAGACTTTCAGGTGTGGCGGTTTTTTTTAATTTATTTTGGAATTAGATTTTTTTTTTCTATATTGACGTAACATTCCTAAAAAGTTCCAGTTCAACTTGTTGGGCCTTAGACACTGTAGAGTGGACATGAAAATACTTTGATAAGTTCTGTGTATCTAGATTGTTCTTATGGCATGTACAATGTGTTTTTTTTTTCTTGGTTTATGTTCAGAAGTGGTCTAAGGTTTGATGTTCACCAATGTAATTAACATATACTGTATATCTAAGGAAATGTTTGCTGGATTTCACATTGGAAATTGAAGAGTCTATTTGATTCCTCTTGCTGATGATTTGACTGTTGCAGTTCCTTTTAGGAAGGTGGAATAGAATCATTAAACATTTTTCTCAATCTGAAAATACATCATAATGTAGACTGAAATTAGATGATTTTTGTTCAAATTAAAGGATCTGGATGCTGTGAATCCATTATGTAATTAAACAGAGAATCTCAGTTTTTCATCTTTGTTTCTCCAACCCTGTGCTACTGAGCAAAAAATAATTTTCATTATGGGTGCTGGGGAGATAAGCAAATAAATAGATAAATAAATAGATAGATAATGTTTTAACTTTTTTTTTTTTTTTTTTTTTTTTTCCCCTCTAGCAGGAATAACATAATGAATAGGAATCCAATTAGTGATTTCTTTCTGGAAAAATCTAAACTGTACTGCCAGAAAGTTAACTGTGTTTGACTTACAGAGCTTATTAAAAATTGTCTGTGTTTTAATCATAGTTTTGAACTGAACATTGTCTTCATTTTATTTCTCCTCATCTTTAAGGAATATTTTATCTTAAAGACCACACATCTGTGCACATTAGGTTAAAAATACAACCTGGGAAATTATATTTATGCTGATCAAAGTTAGCTTCTTCTTTGATAAAATATTTTCTTATATTGCAAAACAAATAGGTTTTCTTTTCCTACATGATAAGCTACTTTTGATAGCTTCAAATTCTTTTCCATTCAAATTAATATTAAATAATCTTAAATTGATTGTTTGTTTTTAGGAAATGTTTTGAGGTATAATTACAGGAGAAATTTATCTACAATCTTTTGGATATATTCCAAATTATGGTATCTACCTATTCTTCAGGATTCCTAAGTCTCCATCCTCATTTTTGAAACTGTTTTCCTGCTGTGAATGGCAGCCCAGTGCCCAAGATATCAGATCACCCCCTGCACCAGTAAGTGAGTTGTGGTCATTAGAAAGGTGTTGCACAGTAACACTAGCATTAAGTCAAGTTTGATTATCAAAAGTCTTCATAAAACTGCTGTGTTTTTTTTGTTGCTTGTTTTTGTTTGTTTGTTTCTTTGTTTTTAACTATTATGTGCTGTTTCTCTCATAGAAATAAAGTTCTACCGCAATACAATAAATAAATAAATAACATGAAATGTTTTAATGTTTCTCTCTCTACTGAGATTTTAGTAGCCCACTCTGGAGAAGAGAAGGCTCTGAGGTAACCTGATAATGGCCTTTCAATACCTAAAGGGAAGCTACAGGAAAGATTCTTTAGCAGAGTATGTGGTGATAGAACAAAGGGAAATGGCTAAATGGCTTCAAGCTCAAAGAGGGAAGATTTAGGTTAGATATAAGGAAAAAATCTTTTACAGTGAGGGTGATGAAGCACTAGAACAGGTTGCCCAGAGATGTGGTTGATGCCTTTTCCCTGGAGACCTTCAAGGTGAGGCTGAATCAAGACCTGGCAACCTGATTGAGCTGTGCACGTCCCTGTTCATTGCAGGCGAGTTGAATTGAATGATCTTTAAAGGTCCCTTCCAACTGTAAGGATTCTATGATTCTATGATTCCGCAGCCTGTTCTTAATAGGAATGAGATAGTTCTTTCTGTCTAGACTTTCAGGTTTACTTATCATAGTACAATTCGATGCATGTCCTCTAGTGATGTTCTTTCCTAGTCCTCGGAACTAGTCATAGATCTTTGGGTAATGATCAGCTTTAAAATCTCTGTTGCTACAATAACACAAAATCTTTTTAGGATATTTCAGACTGCTTTCACTATCAAGCAGAAGCAAATATCATTTCACTTAGTTAAAAGATAATTGGAATATTTACATGCAACAAAATTAGTGCATATATGCATATGTTTTTGCATCAATCTATTGAAAGCAAAGTACACCAATACCTGTATAAAGTAGTATAGGGAAAAATACAGTAGTGCAAATTGTACACAAAGCTTTGTTTCTTCGTTAGAAATGAATGTGGTACTCTCCTATATCATATATCAATTTATCCAAATACAGGTATGCTCAAAAAACTTTTCAAGTTTATGTACTTTAATGAATAAAAGTAGAATGAAAAAAATCCAATAAATGTGAACGCATATTTTTCATCTTTAGATGAATTTAACATAAATTTTGCATCTTCAATGATTAGTTAAAATAACCCTCTTTTGTGTGCTAATGGCTTCTCTGGGCTACAGAAATACTAACAAGTTTATGGTATTTAAAAAGTAAATATGTTGTTAGTCCTTCTGACAAGTTAGCTGTGGATGATATGACTTAAGTTGGATAAGAATCTACTAACTTTTTTGAGATTTTGCTTGTTCTGTATGATTACACAAGTTGTACTAAAGACGTAAAGATATAAAATTATTCTGACAAATATGTGATCTCCTTAATAGGATCTGATTTTTTTTTAGAAATTTAGTGGGATGAATATTCAAAATCACAGTAGTATTTCTAAGCCTTCAACTGCTTTTAAACTCAATCTCTGTCCTGGAAATTGAATATGCAAGAAATTACCTGTGATGTATTTTTATTTTATAAGTATTAAAACTAAAAATCAAAAGCACTAATTATATAGGAAATTGATGTTGTGTTAAAATTTGTTCATAGCCTATGTTACCAAATGTTAAAGGATATATCTAAAGGAAAACAACTTCAATTTTGTGTGATGTATTGTCTTTTTTTTCTTTTTCTTTTCTTTTTTCTTTTTTTTCTGTAGGTTTTGGAATTGTGTTAGTTTTTAATATGCTATGCATCGTATTGCTTTGTAACAATAAATTTAGCTTTGTTTCCAAAGAGCATTCATCCTGAAAAGACTAATGGATTAAAGATATAAAACAGAAAATGTGTAGATGTGTTGCCTTTCTACTTCTTCCAATGTTTCTTTCAAACAAAAATAAAATTAGACAAACATGAAAAATATGAATCTACTTACGTTTGGATTTTGGACAAACAGAGAGTTGGAGGCTGATTTTTTGATCAAGAAAAGTATTTTACTTCTTTTTGCTTCCATCTTTTCTTGAATAATGCTTCAGCAAACAATATTTAAGTGAGAATTTTTCTTTTTCCCTATTACCACAGAAAAGCACCAGTACATCACGTACCATATTGATCTGTATCTGAATCAAACCATAATTTCCTAAGGCAGGCATTAAATATTTTTGGGCCCTATCGTCCTGGACACTTTTATTAATTTTATTGCATTAAAAAAAAAAAAAAATCCTTTACAAGTTTCAAAAAGCTCTAAAGAATAATTTCTCTTGTAGCCACCCTCTTTTACAAGCTTTTTTTTTTTTTTAAATTTATAATCTAGATTTTTTTCAAAACTTCATTTTAGTAGATTACTTATGCAGACATAAATAGGGGGAAAAAGTGCTATTTATATGGTTCTGTTTTGTAGAACTGGTAAACATGAGATAATATGGATTTCTTGGCAAGGGCAGTTTTTCAAGTTTGTGTTGTGCTTGATTTACCATCTGTACTTGTTCACACTCCAGTGCATTCTGCCTTTAATTAGGACATGGATAACAGAAAGAGACTTGGAGAATATGAAGGGAGAAAATGAGTGGAAGGTTGGAATGTGATGCCCAGATTAAAATTCAAAAGAATTATTTAAAAAGTAATTGTTATTATTATGAGCATGCACTAAAAAGCTGTTCTAGCACATTTTCTCTGAAATGCACTTGTCCTTTACTATAATACTATCCTACAACTAGACATTAAACAGCATAAATTCTACACCTCTTCACATTGCTTCATTGTCTCTATGTAGGGTAAACCAGTTCAAAATTTGGCCTAGTGTTTTTTTTTTTGTTTGTTTGTTTGTTTTGTTTTTTTTTTTTTCTGTGTGCCTTCTTAATTTGCACTGTTTTAATACTAAGAATATCCAAAACTACACTTATTTTAACAGAACTTATCTATGTGAATCTGGTGGTTTGTGCTCGCTTTTTTTACACACATAAGTAATTTTTAAAGTGCAATATTTGGTTTTGTGTCTATCTCAGTGTGCATATATCTGCACTCAAACACATTTATGCACATGCATATTTATTTATATCTATATATATTTTTTCATTTGAACAGTGAATCTTCAAGCTACGTTTTTCAAAAATGTTGATGAATGTTAAATAGTTAAAAGGTTGTGTGTGGTTACTAGTCCTCATAATTCCAGCTCCATATCACATGTATCAGAAACAGAGCTAGCATACAATTACTGTTAAGCAATTTATGTTATGAATTTATATAATTCTTAATTTCCCTGCTCTTATATATAGTATTGCACAGTTCAAGTGGACCTTAATCTCATTTCATTTATTTAGGAAATCACTCCTGAATATATGTATATATTTATGCATATATATATACTTTTTTTTTTTTTTTTTTTTCCGTATGGTGGCATGGCATCTTTTAGAAAACTACTTTGTCCTAGAAAGCTGTTGATTACATGCAAAATGAACAAGCTGGCTTTGGGTCAAAATAAATTGGAATCTAATCTGAAACTATAAAGCAAATACTAAAGATCTTGTAGCTCATATAAAGCTAACGTTTTAGTCATTGGTTAGAGCAGAATGTGTGGTTTTGATGGTTTTGTTTGTTTGTTTTCCATTTATGCTTAAGACCATACTGCAACTTTGTTTTTCTCATGTTGCACATGTAATAATAGTAGGTCACTCTGAAAGTAATGTGTCTCATTCATTTCCATGGAAACTACAACACATACTAAAAGCACAAAAACAGAATTTGATAGGGCAAATTCTCAGTTACAAAACACTGTTCTTAACAAAGTCACCACCTTTAGCTATGCATTTTCACCAATGATGAAAAAAATTCTGCATCCAATCCCACACTCTTAAAAATCTGCATGACTGTCCAGAACATGGCTTGTCTTTCACATTTCTGCCACCACTGTTGAAACACACCACCCACTGCCTCATTGTGCTCAAATCCACTGCTATTGTCAGCAAATGTCAGTGGTTGATATTTTTTCTGCATGGAGGAATTCAGTGACACACCTCTGCTTTCTACACACTTCCATGTAAGTTGCCATTTACTCAGGCTACCCCTCTATGCTGTCATCTGTCACACAGCAACAAAATGTAATGGGGTATTGGTGGGAAGGTTTAACCACTATCACCATACCACCAACATCTGCCTCTGATGTTGCAGGCCAACACAATAAAATAGGAAGCATTACTTTTGAAGCAGGCCTTTTACATTAAAATTCCCTGCATGGCATACATAAAAATGAATTAAAATAGAAATTAAGTAAATTAAAAAAAAAAATAATTATATAACTTTTTTCTCCTCCCTGTATATTCAAATTTTGCCATTTGATTTAAAGAAATTAAAAAGCTTTCTCCAAGTTTGACTGACCTAAGCTGCTCATAGTGTATTCAGGGAAATTATATGTGCTGTTTACTATTAATGCTGCTGAAGTTACTGCAATGTGTCTTGATATCACTTTCTACAAAAAGTATTTTCTTGTCATCTCTTGCTCTGAAATATTTCCGACTGGAACACAAATTCCCATAACAGACAATGCTTTCGTGGTCTGAATTCTAAGAAGTAACCAAATGACCCACCTTTCTAGTTTTAAAGGAAGCAGCGTGCTTTCCCATATAAAGAAAACCAGAGCCCTGTTGTGGTGACACTGATCAACAGCTATCTTTCATCAGAATCTTCACTGTAAACAAAAACTACCACTTTTTCTCCAAACTGCTATGTTTTGAAGTTGTATGCAAGTGTTCTATGAGTATTTAAGCTGTTAATGATCATTAAATTGTATGTTAATGAACTTAGTTGGAAGATAAAAATCTTTCTGACATTTCAGAGGTGTTTCATTACAAAAGTCAAAGCCTCACTGAATTGGCTATCCCTGATCCTTTCCATTAGTTCCTTCTAAATGCTTCCTCTAAAATGTATGTTAGTCCATGTTAATATGCATATGAAATGAAAAGATTGATGTTACAATACTTTTTGCTTTCAAATTTTATCATGGGCTGCAGTACTTACCAAGAGTTATGAATATGAAGGATCTTTTACTTTCTGCCTTAAGCTCTAAGAATATTCAGAAATATTTCCTAAAGCAGTGTGTGGTTTGGTCACACTCTTCTAATTTTTGGTGGTGTTTTAAAAGCTTTATGAGGAGGTTGCATATGGAAATTGAGATTAATTCTTGCTCTTGTTTCGTGGAGGTCTTTCAAAGTTCCAGGAACTGACAGGGACAAATAAAAAAGTTTGAAAAATTCTAGATGACACTAAGCAGCCCACATATACTGAACAAATTTATTTTGACAAACATTCAAACTTTTCAGATTAAAAGATAGGATATGATTAAATTATGAGAACTCATTATACTAAAGTAATTCAGTCACTGAAGTCTCTTTTGTAGCTAGCACCAAAGTAAAATAAAGCAGAAACTTCAGGAAAGGAAATCAGGAAAAGAATTAACATTTTGAAAGATCAGTACTTTGGACATTTTTCCAAGCAATATGGCTTGAGCAAAGGAAATTATAGATAACACTGCATTAAAGATGGACTAACAAAATTCAGGCATAGTCCCCAAACTATGAGGTGAAGAAATCAGTGTCAGCTTTGAGCTGCTTAGGTATGATGCATGAGTATAACACTGAGCCACGGTAGCTGGCTGCAAATCAGACTGTGTTAATGGGATGCACTGATGTGCCTATAAGATTAAATGCTGGAGCATATTTTTTCCTAGTAGCTGAAGAACTCAGCACATGTGGTTGGCACCTGCCAGTAAAACTCTGAAGATTTTGGAAGGACTATTTATAGGGAAATTAAAAAACTCGTTAAGGAGAGCTAAGCCAGCACTGGGGCAGGAATTCAGATCAACAAGGTTGGAAAAGAATGGAAAATATTTTGATGTGTGGATAATATTCAGTATGAATTGTTATTGTTTCTGGACAGCCTTTTAATCACATGATAATTCACTGGTAAGTGTCAACAGTAGAATTCATTGAAGACATATTAAAATGAAAATAGACGCAGTTAAAGAAACTTCAGCCTTGAAGGAATGATTTACTGGAAATGTGGAAGCTGACAGTACATTACCGGTCAAATTGAAATTCTTTGGTAAAATGCATTTTCAACTCCACAATTTAAAATCTAAATTTTGAATTTTTGTTCCCAAATATTCAAATTTGTTATGAAAAAAAAAAAACAATAACACAACAACAACAAAACCCACAACCATCTAATGTATTTGATGCTTTCCTGTTTTAAGTGAAGAGATGTTTGACTTAATAATTATATGGAAGTATCTGGAATGCAAGACTTCAGAAAGATGCAGGATGGTATAGTGCCTTGTGGTTAAAACTTGCCACAAGACAAACTGAACCAGCCTTTACCCACAGGAAACAGAGCAAGTGTTACTCATGTCCTAAAATAGAAGCTGAACTGTAGGAAGGATTCAAATTTCCATATGGCAGAGGGGGAGAGGTGTCTGGTATGGTAAGAAAAATTAAAAGGACGTGAAAACAAGTTTGGAGAATTATCATAATAATAATAAGAATAAACTGAGTAGAGTTGTTAACAGAATCCCAGTGGGAGGGAATGGATTCTGACTGATTCCTAAATTAAGCTAGTTGTTAGACTATGTGCTCTAGTAAGCATTCTTTACATTAGTACATAAAATGGCAACATTTGATTGAATGATATCTCATCTAATGCTTATTTATATCTTGTGATTTCTGTCTGTGTTTGAGGAAACAGAATCCTTCTTTGTTTTTTGGCTCAAAGCTTGCTTCCTGAGGTATTTCTTGTGATAAGACTCTGATTGATTTGTTGAGGATCCAAGTGATGGATGCTACCATGTGACAGTCGACATCACTCTGTGGACATTTGAAAGCACTTTCCGCCAGAGCTGCTTGCCTCCGGAAGAGAGTGCTCAGAAGTGTTTTGTGGTGGAAGATCTGGCCTGTGACTAAACAGCTCCAGCTTGGTATGGGAAAACTGGGGAATGATACCATTGTGTGCTGTGAAAAACAGGACGCAGATGGGCATCCCTGCTCCCTCTTATCTGCTGGCAAGGCCCAGAAGATGGGAACAAAGGAGGTTCTGCTGAGATGCCAGAGCCAGAAGCTGCCACTCCAAGGAGAGCTGACTCAACCACTTTGGATTTGAGCTGTCACTCCGAAGACAGCTGACTCGATCATTTTGGAACCATTGAAAAGGGGCCATCATCGCCGTGGTCACTGTTGTCGTCAACAGAACAGCAATGCCCGACGACCCACCACTACTGAAGATCAGTGACAGAACTATGAACCATGCTGGATCCATGGTGGTGACTATCTCCCTCTTGCTTCCTATAAAGACTCCTTGCTTCATCTTTCCTATCTTTTCTATCTCCCTCCTTCCCTTCCCCATTACCCTAATTCATAATAATGTCTGTCCTCCCCTTCCCCATCTCCTTGATTAAGATCTGTAATAAACTGGTTGGACCAACATTTGAACCGTTGTTTCTTAATCTCACGCTGGGTATACATACATTAAAAAGAACCTCCTCTCCCTCCTATAAATTGGAGTGAGACAGTGACTAAACAATTTCTTAAGTGATTAGCTAAATACTGTTAGAATGCCTTATGTATTTTGGTCTGTAGCTTTAACACTATTGGAACTTAGGGTCATATGAATATTTCAGATAGCAAATGTGCATATATGACATATATATTGCAACGGTGGGGCCAGCAGCTCCACAGATTAAGAAACTCTGGCTAATTTGCAAACCAGAGAAAGAATATTAGCAATGTGCTTTAATTTCTGAGTGTGAATTTAAAAAAAAAAAAAAAAAACACCAAAAAACCTCTGGAGAGATATTTTTACTTCTCCAGTAAGGTAGTCGTCTTTAAGAAGTACAAAATCATACATGAAAATATGCATTCTGAGATTGTGTCTTATTGATCACAGATGACAAAAATGAATGCAAATTCAGAATGAACTATTTGTAGAGATAAAGAGGAGAATGGTCTCCCTCTCCCTCTAGAGAGCTAGTAGGAGTGCTGCACAACTCTGTCTGGCATCTCACCTGATGGTTTCTTTGTTAGCATCAATGAGGACTTAGACAGGACACTGCTAGGAATCACCCTTCATGACTGCAAAGATCCCTTTGAGCCACTCACTGAGGACAACAGTGCCCTGGGGAAGTGTTCTGCCAAGCAGCCTAGAATTGAAGATCAATTAATTAAGCCTAGAATTAAAATCAAAGCATGTTTGTCCAAAGGCTTAGGGACAGGCTGAATTTTACCTACACGGAGTTTCTAAATCTTTACATTCTGATGACACCAAAACAGAAGTAAAAGGTGCTGAGTGGGAAAGAGAAAACAAGTCAGTTTTCTCATCAAATAGGATTGAATTAATGATCTACTACTAATAGTCTTAGACCTTTTTCTATGGATAGCGCTTGACTGAAGGAAAGAAAGGGTGATGAGGTGCTGAAACAGATTGCCCAGAAAGGTTGTGGATGCCTCATCCCTGGAGACATTCCAGTTAAGTTGGATGGGCAGCTTGGTCCTGTTGTTAGTAAACCTGCCGATAGATGGAGAGTTGGAATTAGACGATCTTTCAGATTTCCTCCAACCTAAGCCATTCTATGATCCATTCTAAGATGAGACTCAGTTTCTCAGGGGAAAAAGACTTGAACAACATACCTTCTCTATTCTTCAATAAAAATAAAATAAAATAAAATAAAATGATAATAATAATAAAAGAATTACAGATTTGCATTCATTTCATCAGAATATAAATTTCAGGGAAGCAAAAAATGTCCTGACAACTTAGAATAATATTTTTAATACTTTTAAAATGGAACTGATGTTTTGAAATGACTTCATTTTACATTCTGGCAAAACATTTAAAACTAGTCTAAGGAGTATGAAATGATATAATAATGAGATGTACCCAACTTTGTGATAGAGGAGTGAGGGAGGCAGGAGGGGGTAAATGGAAGCAGTTGTTTTTGTACAGTTTAATAGGATTTTGTTTTGGCAGATAAATAGGATTTTGTTTCCATTCAAAGGTAGATGTGATATACTAAGAGAAAAATAAGGTAGTTTCTACAACCTGGAGTTCCTAGTTCCATTTTCCTGAGGATACAAAGTTAACAGCAAAACTGGAATTAATTTTGCTATTATTGCAGGATTGTTCAGATGGCCTCTTCAAATATTTAGTTTCTTAATTTTAAACAACTATTCAAAACCATTAAAGATCAAATAAAAATCAAAGTGAGACCACTCACTTTTTCCTAGCAAGTCTGTTGCTCTGTTACATATTCCTCCAAAATTAAATAGCATAAAGCGTACATTTTTCAAGAAGGAAAACACTAATTGAGTTACTTAATTACATAAGCACTTTTTAAAAAAGAAAATACTGATGTGTCAAAACAAAATCAAACTGTTTTATAAAGCTGCTTATAAAACATTAACAACTGCATAAATTTTGTGTTAAATTGAGTGGTAAGTTACTTGTAGGACAATGGATTTTATTTCCTATTAGTGTCAACACTGAACCAAGAATGAAGTCAAGAATTTATTTCCAGGCAATTTGATACAAACAAACAAATCTGATCCATCTTTTCTAAGTATCTCTATTACCCAGTGTGTATGTTAAACCTTTTTAATAATCATGTAAGATTTATGCTTCGGGAAAACAGCAGAACCATTAACAATTATTTATAAGGCAAAGGCAGAAATGTCAAGAAAATTTATTTCAGAAGAGGATCAGAAAAAAAAAATAAGACAGAGAAAAGATAATATGCAGACAATAATGTGATAACTTTGTATTTTCTATTATGTGAAATTGATACCTACAGATACATTTTAAAAAGTTAATTACAATACAAATGACAAAGGAGCAAAGCAAAATTAGCAAAGGTGTTTCACATGTAAGCAGCATGTCTGAGGCATTTATACTGAGTAACATTTGTGTAGGCAATAATCAGTGGGAGAATCTTGCTTCCGGGATTTTATATTCTGTCTTCCATCATCTTGTTTCAGAAATACCACACAGTAATTCTGTGTGTAAAATATATATACAACAATTAAAAATGGGCCATTGTGTTTGAAAACACAAGCAAAAAGTATGAGAATTTTAAGAAAATCTGATGCTAAGTAATGTAGCCTGCCCAAACTGAATCCTCTCAAACCACAACATAGCCAGGTGCAAATTTAACATCTGCTTCTTGACCTAGTCATGTTGGTACATTTTCTGACATATATAGCTTTTACTGTTCACTATTCCTTCTGTGAGTGTATATCACTGTTTTGATCTTTTAACAGTCTTTTATTTCTTTTTCTATTTTAGTCTTTTAGTTTCATAGGGAATTGAAGGAAATAGGATGAGATCATAATCATATTATTTAATGAACTGAACATATTGAAAACCTTGGCAATAATTTTGACAGCCACAAAATGAAAAGAACATCTTAGTCACCTCTGTTACAGTTTTCCTGCAAGTTGTTTTCCTGAAGTGCACTTCGCCTTGTTTGTTATCTATAATAGAAACACAGCATGAAACTTTTATATACAGACTTCCTTCACATACCGTAAGATATATGATACATTATTGGAAAAACATCTCTAGTCAAATAAAAGAAATGTGAAATACAGGATTCTTCAATACATAACATAATTTATACAGTAATTATTTTAATGAGTTTAATAACGTAAACACCAGTGAAATCATAAATATCTATGGATGTTGGAGAATATTAATTTACACCCACCAAAGCAATGATAACACACACTTGAAGATAGGTAGTCATATTACAGTGTAATCATGGCATAAAATTTCCTGTTTCTCAAGGATCCATAGTCATACTAAAAAATCTGAATTTTTAATGCTGGTAACTTTTTTATGTGTTGGTTTTTTTGTGTGTTTTTTTTTTTTTTTCCTCTTAATCTTAATGAATGCCATAACCACCAGCCTTGTGATAGAAGAGTCTACACTTGCCTCAGGTCCCCTGAATCTAAGCAGATTAGTCATAAAATGACAAGAGCACTGACAGTATTGTGACACAGATCAGATAAAACAATACTGAAGAAACCTAGAGGAAGATGTAGGAAATTCTCTTTACCTTTAACAAGAAGAAGGTCTTATTCATTTCCTTTTAAAGTGATTTTGTTCAATAAGTTAGCTTCAAAACTTTGCACAGAGACATCAGAGACATGCTGTACGTGCTGCAAAAATCAGTCCAGTAAGTTCTCCTACTTCATGATCCTGTTCTGGGAATCACCAAAAAAAAAAACAACAAAAAAACCCAAAAAACAAACAAACAAAAAACAAACAAACAAAAATAACCCACAAAACCACCAGTTTATGTAAATTTTTAGTTTAATTATAGTTTATCTACATTTTTTTCAATAGTTTATCTGTCTTAGTACTTTCTTTTTTGCATAAAAATATGATTTAGTACCTTGAAGAAAGGTTGAAGAAAAAAGAAAACACTAAATAAAGTCCCAGGAACAAAGAGGTACAATGACCTGTCCGAATGAGCTTCTGCCATGATTACACACCATGCAAATTATTTTATAAGCAGTTTCCAAGTAAGTAGAAAGGAGAAACAAACTGTTGCCTACTTCACCACACTGATAAAGAAAATTTAAATGATTGCCTCAGGATGAAAAGCTAAGGGAAGGGAAGGAACGGGGGGGGAAGGGATGGGGAGAGGAAGGGGAGGGTACGGGTGGGGAAGGGGAGGAGAAAGAAAGGGAAGGGAAGTTATTGTAACTAGATTTAAAGATTTTTTTCAGCCTCTTATCACTATGCTGGAATCTGGAGTGAAAGTGATCAGCTGGATAGGGAGAACATGGTTCTTCTACAGCATCCAGCACTGAGTGCTTTAATTTACTTAACATCTAATAAAACAGTTTTCATAGAATGTGGCTGTGGTTTCTGCAGTAGTAGTTGTAGTAGTAGTACTGCATATGGTTGTTCTAATGACAGAAATAAATGGTATTGTGATAAGTTCAGTAAAACACTTGGGTAGTCAGTATCTCAAATAATCTTTCAGTTTTACTGAGCACCTAAAAACATGCTTGCTTCTTCCATATTCCAAGTCTTAACTTCTTTTAAAAACAAATTGAAAACAGAGCTTTTAAACACCTGAGTATACTTAAAAGACAGATCTTCGATCCCTGTAGATTTTTGTATACAACAGATATCTGAGCATACAATTAACTGCAGTGTAAATTTAATTTAAAGCTTGGATCTTTACAAAGGACAAGCAAAGTTGCCTGCAGTACGGGGATGACTTCCTATGAGTGCTGGTGCTGCATTTAGGAAATTTGCATAGATAAGAAGATGACTAGTTCTTATTTTATATCAGATGTATGTACTTCTCTGACAGACTCTTCTAGTGTTTCTGTCTCAGCTTTTGGGTGTAACATCTCACTAATATCAAAAGAAATGTCAAGCAGCTCAAGGAGTTAAGGTTATTCTTCCACTGTCAGAAATGATTGTTTCTTCCAGTCAAACTTGAGACAGAGGCATGTCCAAAAGAGCTTGCCCTTGTGCGACCTATATCGTTACTGCAAATAGCACTGAAGTGAGATCCTCAGTGAGTGCTTGATTCTCCAGATATGCAGATCTTTCTCTTCAACTAGCAACCAAGAGAAAAAAAGCAAATATTAGTAGCATGGATGACTAGATAATTCAAGGATGAGTTCAATTTAAATCTTAAGCTAATATGCCTCATGGTTGTGATAATAACATCTATCATTATACTGGGGATAGACTAAAAATGAGTATTTTATCAGTGCTAAAATATGTGTCTGATTAAAGTTTTTCTCTTTCCCAATATGACAAAAAAAAAAAAAAAAGGAACATATTTTACTCCATCAAAAAAAACACATTTGAAAAGGTTATTGATATCTCCTAATTGTTAAAATGAATGTTACGAAGAATTAAATTTGATGGAAAACATATGAAATGATTCCTTTCTTTCTTAATTTTTAGGGGGAAAAAGGTGATTTGTGGCTGGAATACTGCTAGTGCCTCAATTCATGAAATCATTGCTTTTGGGAATTATGACACACTCTCCTTATGCTCATCTCTTGTAAATAGAAAAGATTTTGTGTTATAAACTAAAAATGAATTAATTGACCCCACTTTTTTACATACTAATGTAGCAGTTGATTAAATGAACACAAGTTTTAAAACATAATTATTTTCCTCTTTCATTTTCAAATTGGAACTCCAGTAATTTGTATAGATTACTTTTTCATCACTTTTCATTTCTGTTCAGACAGTTGTCACTGTGTACGTTTTTAGTTGAGTAGTTGCCTTTAACTTCATCCAAAGTCAATAAGACTACAGCAAATGAGTTCAGCAATTCAACGGTATTGAACAAATGACAATAAATACTAGGTGTCTGAGAGATTATCTTCCTCCTCTCTTAAAAGAAATGTTTTGTTCTTTATATGCCCAACAAGAGGACCCAAACTGGGCAAACATATTCAATCACTGATGTTACCAGGAAAGCAGAAGTTGTAAAGGTGCTCTTTTTTGATATGAAGTCACATTCTGTGAAAATACCAACTATGCTGAGGACATTATCTGTCTGAGTAATGCAGTGATAATTTGTTCTCCACACTTTGTCAAATTTACTCCTTGGGCAGCTAATAAAGGTATCAAATGGAACACCGACAGTTTCAATCTGGTTGTTATTATGTACAACTATCTCTACAAATCCAGGCATGGAATCTGTGGGAATGATTAATTCAGTGATATCAGTATTTACCTGAGAAGGTAAATCCATGTGGTGTTCATATATTTTTAGGTTGTAGGCAAGATCTGTTAGTCCTGTGTAACAATTTTTATTTTTTTTTTTTCTGTAGCTCATTCTTCCTGATTCATTATAGTAAATGATTCCTTTACAGACTGTCTCAGTGTAATTCTAACTTTTTGGATTCTTATAGAGGCTACAAAAGAATATAGAAACAGAACAAGATACAAAAATTTAGAAGGTTCCTGGAAAGCACTGATAGAAACTGATGATGGAGGAGTGTTACAGTCTGACTCTGAGCTGCTCTGGGTAATATACAGAGGTAGCAAGGTATGAGATCCCCTTGGGCCACAATCAGTTAAATGTTTGTTTGTATATTACTACAATACTCAGGTTTATATATCTAAACATTATTGTCAATGTTATCAAAGCTATGACTATATGCCTTTTGTTACATTCAAACATAACTTGAAAAAAGAGAGAAAAAGGGAGAGAGAGAAATAAAGAGAAGAATAAATTTAAAACAATAAAGAAGATATAAACGAGTTACCAACTGCTGATTCAGCCATGTCACTGTATTCGGGCTTCTTCCTCAGATAGTCAATTCATACCCAAACTGGCGTTATGTGCTAGCGCTTCCCTCCCTCTACCCATCCTGCTCAAAAAAGGAGGAGCTTTTGCAAATGAGTCTGGGGTCTCATGGTAATGAGGACCCCTCTAATGCGATTGAGGTATGGCTCTACCCTTGCTTGAGAATGCTTTGAGATTTAGAATATTTTGGAAGTGAATTGGAAGGTCTTCAGAGGATTTCACTCTCACTCTGCGCAAATGACTGCTGCTTGACAATCTTTGGCACACAGGTGTAGTTTGTGAGATCTTTCCTTCCCCAGCTAAGTTTGCCTGTTGTAATTCAGTGGGTCTGCACGTCATCACATTACATAAGAAATTGGCCCAGAAGAGCCTTGTCTTGCCCTCACAAGTCCCCCTCCTTCAACCATTCTTTATCTAGTTACTGTGGTGATCTTTTACTCTTCCACTGAGTATTGGGGACATTAACCCTTTTGCTTCTCAGTCTCTTATAAGGAGCCAACAAGGAAATGTGTCCTGGTAGACCTTGTACTAACAAAGACAGACTGGTTGGGGATGTGAAGGCTGGGGTTGTCTTGTCTACAGTGACCACAAGATAGTGGAGTTCAGTATCCAGCAAGAGGAAGCAGGGCAATAAGTAAAATTGCAATCCTGGATTGCAGGAGAACTAATTTTGGCCTCTTCAGGAATATTCTTAGAAGAATTCCATGGTAGTGAGCTTTAGGAGGAGGAAGGATCATAGAATCATAGAATCACAAGGTTGAAAATGACCTGCAAGATAATCTTCGTCCAACTGTCCTTCCATTACCGTTACTACCAGAAGCCACTAAACCATATCTCGTAGCTCCTCATCCAGATGCCTCTTGAACACTTCCAGGGACGGCGACTCCACCACCATCCTGGGCAGGCCATTCCAGTGCCTGACCACTCTCTGAGAGAAAAAGTTGTTCCTTATGTCTTACCTAAATCTCCTCTGGTACAACTTGTGGCCATTTCCTCAGGTCCTGTTTGTTGCCTGGGAGAAGAAGCCAAACCCCTCCTCATCACAACCTCCCTTCAGGAATTTGTAGAGTGCAAAGAGGTCTCTCCTGAACCTCCTCTTCTCCAGACTAAACATTTCCAGCTCCCTCAGCTGCTCCTCATAAGACTTATGCTCCAGACCCCTCACCAGTTTTGTTGCCCTTCTCTGAACATGCTCCAGGGCCTCAATGTCTTCTTTGTAGTGAGAGGCCCAAAAGTGAACACAATACTCAAGGTGTGGCCTCACCAGCTCTGAGTACGGGGGGATGATCACCTCCCTGCTCCTGCTGACCACACTATTTCTAATGCAGGCCAGGATGCCCTTGGCCCTCTTGACCACCTGGACACACTATCAGCTCATGTTCAGCTGAGTATCAACCAACACCCCCAGGTCCCTTTCCTCTTCACAGTCATCCTGCCACTCGTCCCCAAGCCTATAACGCTGCATGGGGTTGCTGTGGCCCGGCAGGACCCGGCACTTGGCCTTGTTGAACCTCATCCCATTGATCCAAGACAGCAGGTTACTTCCTGGGAGGATCACTTCCTTCTGACTCAAGAATCATGCATCACTATGCGCAAGAAATCAAGCAAATGGGAAGGAGATCTGCATGGATAAAAAAGGAACTCATGGCAAAACTCATAACATAAGCAGGAGGTGCAAAGAATGTGAAAGTAGGGATGGTCCACTTGGGAAAATTTAGGGACATTGTCACAGTATGTAGAAATGAAGGAGGATAGCCTAGGCCCATTTAGATTTAAATAATGCTAGGAATGGTAAGGAAAATAAGAAAGGCATCTTTGAATATATCAATAACAAAAAGGAAACACCCTCTACTGAATGAAGCAGGGGCCCTGGTAACAAAAAATGCAGAGAAGGCAGAGGTACTGAATGCCTTCTTTCCTTCAATCTTCACTGCCAAAGCCATCCCTCAGTAATCCTTCACCTGTCCAGAAAGTCTGGAGAAAAGAAGACTGCTCTAGTGCAGGTTAGAGGCTGGGAACTAGCACTGCGAAGGACTTGGAAGTACTGGTGGACAAGAAGTTAGATGATCATGAGCATGTGACATGCACGTTTCTGAACATAATTTCATCACTAGATACACATTTCCTTTGAAAGTTAGTGAGATACAAATTTATCTACATTATAATATTTCTGAATTCTGAACTCAGTAATGGTGAGATGTACAAAGTTTGAAGATTCACTATTTTCATTAAGCAAATAAAATTTTCTTCTAACCATGGTTTAAAGCATGATTTAAACTACATAGTCAGCTTAGGGCTGGATAATTTAACATTATTCCTGTTACTATCCATGGAAACAAATTCCATATCTGAATAGATATCATGATGAAATTACTTTAAGATTAGTGAAGCATTCTCTTTCTATATTTTGTCTTTTTGATAGAGATGTAAAGAATTAAGTAAAATCAAGATGCTACTTGCTAGAATTGGAATGTCTTAGAACTTGAAATATATGATCTTGTTTAAGCTACAGGGCTGAGAAAAGAATTAGTAATATAGTAGTATATCTACTGGAATAAAAGAATAAAGTATAAATACAATAAATTCAGGAAAAAAAATATTGCCATATTTTAAAAACTGAAAGCATGTGAATTTAAAAGCAAACAAACAAACAAGCAAAACTTAAAAAGTTATAATATGGAGCCTGGAAGGAAAATGGATGAGGCCAGGTTCTTCTCAGTGGTGTGTAGAAACAGGATGAGGAATAAAGGCCTAAAACTTGTACATAGGATGTTCTATACTAACATGCAGAAGAAATTCTTCACAGTAAGGGTCATGGAGGAATGGAACAGGTTGCCCAGAGAGACTGTGGAGTCTCCTATTTTGGAGATATTCAAGTCTCATCTGGACGCCTATCTCTGCGACCTATTGTACGGTACCTGCTTTACCAATGGGGTTGAACTATATGATGTTTTGAGGTCCAACCCTTGCGGTTCTGTTACTCTGTGATTCAGTAATACATCTAGTGAATTTGCAATATAGGATTGTTTGTGCAATACCTTTCTATTTCAATTAAAATTCAAGTCTAAATGAACATACGTGAAGGTAAATTACTACAGTTGTCTAAACAAAACAGAAGAATATCGTTAAACTTAAGTTCGCGAAACACAAGTATTCAAAACAGATGAATTTTGTTGTAGATTATTAGAAGTATTTTATCATTGGTATATTTATATAGCAAGGGGACGCCAAATGAAGAATAACGAATATGCTGGTTAGGCCTCTAAACAGTGCATTCTTCTTCATAGCACCATTCTTCTGCTTAATAATCATGATCATAAATCATTTTCTCTGTTCACCGGTTGGCATTTCTGTTTCATCAATATGAGGACTGCTCAATCAGCTGATGCTCTCCTAACTTGCTGCATGGTGAGAAAACTGCAAAGGGACACAGTTTTGCTTTCAACTGCATGGAAGCACAACAGTTGAGCCTCTAAATGACTAATAAGTTTCCAAATACTGCAGTCTGAACAAACTGGAATAAATTTGATCTTGAGCTATCCAATTCTTAGCAGTGGCAATAAAATAGAATCTGTACTTTTCACCCAATCACTATGTCTTGTGAAGCCTGCTAGAAAACTGGTGATATGGTGATACTGTAAGCATTAGAGCACAGAAAGAAAGTAGAGAAGACAGATTTGTTGCTCTGTCCTCTTATGCTGATAACAGTGACACCGTGCCAGGTATTCACTCCATTGTTGTTATTACCCTATCTGTTCCTTAAAAATTAGACTCTGTGATGAATTAAGTAAAAAAAAATTATAGTGAGACAAACTATTTGTATATCAGCACAGATATAAAAAATAAATTGGGTAATGTAATGTCTGAAGAGTTTAATGATCTTTTCATAACATAGATAGATAGATAGATAGATAGATAGATAGATAGATTATTCATGAAAAAGTTAGTGTATAAAATGCTTAAGCCTTTACAGTGCTAAAAGCTTAAGTTCTTTATAGAGAGAATGGTGAGGTGCTGAGGTGCCGGAACAGGCTGCCCAGAGAGATTGTGGATGTTCCGTCCCTAGGGGTGTTCAAAGCCAGATTGGATGGGGCCCTGGGCAGCCTGGTCTAGTATTAAATGGGAAGTTGGTGGCCCTGCATGTGGCAAGGGGGTTGGAGATTCATGATCCTTGAGGTCCCTTCCAATCCTGGCCATTCTGTGATTCTGTGAAGCCTGAATGCATTTTTTTATTCATTTTATTGAACATGATTTACCATTGAAATGAGAGAACAATACTCTGGAATAACCAGAACAATCATAAAATTTCACCAAATGTTTACAAAATGATTTCCAGTTTCTCTAAATAGAGATGAGGATAATATTTTGCAAACATCAGTATGCTGTGACCTTGCCTCTGTTTGCCACATAAGCCAAATATCCTAACTATGAGTTTGATTCTGTTTTAATGGGAATGTATTAACCAATGGAGAGCTAAAGTACATTACAAATAAATCCTCTTTTATAAAAGCGTTTCTTCTAATTAGAACATTTCACTGATTAAAATTGCTTTGCAGATCATAGAGTAGCTATGTTTAAAATTTTAATTAGACAAATCTGTGCACAGCACAGTTCTTACGGATTCTATATTTATGCTGTTCTGTGACTCTGGATAGTAGTCAGGGAAAAGATGTATAATCTTACTCACTGAGATGAAGTGTGGAATTGTTATTTTATTTTATAATATGGTCATTTTCTTATTTCCTAATCCAAGAAGCCAGATATTTTATTTGAATTCATCTGATGCAATCACAGTAAAAAAATGTGTTTAATGATTTAGTATAGTTGATAATAAATATACGTTTCTTCCAGTTCTTTTGAAAATTCACTACCTTCTAATGTTTCCAAGCCAAACATATTTCCACTTAATCAATTCCCGTTTTTCAGCTGTGAAATAATAATAATAATAATAAAAAAATACAGTCTGTGTACTTTTATCAGTGCAAGTGTGATCAATATCTTTATTCATGTGTTTTTTTTGTCTGTGGAAATGTGCTTCAGTCTGGGAATCCAGCATGCCTGTGAAATGTCAATTGATTTTGGAGAAGGAAACTTATGGGTATAAATATCAGTATAATTTAAGTACATTGTAGACATGCAGGAGAAAGGAATATGGTTGTACTCACATTTCCAGTGTTTGGTGTACAAACATTCTCTCCCTTGGAGCAGTACCGAGGAATCAGCAGATGATTTAGTGAGATATGTTTACATTTTAGAAATCCATATGTGAAATTCAAAACAATATAGTTAATTTCCAAATTGATTTTTGAACACTGAATAATTTCTACGTTATAGTAACACCACAGTTATAAATTATAAGTACCAGAAAATGCAAAGATCAGACAAACCCCTAGAAGAGTTTTTAACATCTGTCTTTGTAAGTTAGTGATTAAAAACCTGCCTTTTTCAGATTATTTTGTTTCAGAATGCAATGGTTGTAACACAGTTACCTCTTCAGAAACATCTTCATAAATAACCCTGTTAAAGAATTATCCAGCTAAAATTCTTTATTCAAATAGACAGTGTGTAAGGCTGTTTTGCAGCACCCTTTAAATATAAATGAATGAAATAATTTAATATTTTAATGTTCTTGCAGTCCTAACAAGTTATAAATCTTTTTATTCAATGTAGGCTTCTAATTCCTAAAAAACCGGAACAGTCTTTCATAACTTTAAGTCCAATTCTGTAGTAGCAGTTGAAGGTATCTGTTTGAAGAACCACTGTTTCTTCGCTGCGCAATAAATGTTATCAGCAGGCTTTCAATCTGTGCTTTCAATGTCAGTTTTGTCTGTTATGGTAGCAATAACATATTCAACAATAAATTAATCCTCTAACTGCCTAACAACAGTGATGTTTCACAAAAGTGGTACCCTTTTCTTGACAGTACAACTCTCAGTTTATGGGATGAGTTTTTTTGTCAGGAGTAAATTTTCAGGGACATCTTTGTGTGCGCCCGCACACGTGTGTGTGTTTGTTTCTAAAAAGAAAGTACTGTATTTTGCCTCCCCCAGCCTTGCTTTCTAAGATTTTTATTCAAGAAGTGTTATGTCACAATGTACTTTACAAACTGGTACCCTAAACATGCTGCCAACTTTAATTCTAACTTCAAGTTGCATTAATTAAATGCTTATCTTCAAAAACACAAATGTATTCCCCTCTGATTTTCTCTAGATTTCCCATGAAATACAAAATATTTGCAGTGGAAATCATGGGAGATGAAATCACATTTCCAGAGTTCTTTGTCTTTATTTTTTTTTTAAGTTATCAGTCTATGTTATTGTTGGATTTATACTTATCATAAAGCTATGAAAAAAAAAAAAAAAACCTACAAAAAAGCTGATTTTCCATTATCAGACATAAAACACAGTTCACAATGACTACTGTAGATATTTTATTCTGTCTTGGAAACAATTTTTCCCCATTCTATTTCATCTACCTGAATCTGTTGAAAATTACGCATAGCTCTGAAGAATGCACTTAAAATCATATCACTTTTCAGCAGGAGGTTTAGTTCTATAACAAAACATTTTACAACATAAGTGTAAGTTCTCCAGTAATTTGACTCTTTCCAAATTCTTTGAATGTGTGACTCTTCTTCACTGCAGATTCTGAACATACTCGCTACTTCTCAATGTTTTCACTGTCTCCTTTTTTTCATTAGTGTTTAAAACTGATGTAATTGGCCTATGTATCATTAGCATATTCAAGAGCACATACTCTCTTATTTCAGAATTACTGTACTTCAGATAGTCCTGGCTTGTTGAAGGGAATAATAGTCTTATTACCTTGAAACTGTAAACTCCCTAGACATTAATTTGCTCAATGAATAAAATCATATAATAAATTGTAAATACAACTTCCATCTCTTTTTGGTTAGTATTTTTCTTTATTCTTTTGTAAATCTCCATTTTATGAAACTAAGTGTTGCTTCCAAGATCTCTCCCCATAAAAACAAGTCAAAACAAACAGATATGTTTGGAGCAAGGTAGAATGATTCCACTACCTTTTTTTTTTTTCTTAAAGAATGAAAGACTCCCCAGATAGAACATGACAACACATTTTAGCAGTTAAAACTACTCATGACGGGAATTCAATCCATCCAGGAAGCGCTCAGTGATAAAGTATTTCTCAAGAATAAGTAGCACTTTCTGAAATAATAATAGTTTTTAAAAAGGTAAAAGGTGTCTGGAAGGTGAGATAGAATTAGAAGAGTAACCAATTTTAACAGAATACAGTACCAGAACTATGTTATTTTGAAAAGGAGAATAGATGGGTATTATATAATGAGGTGAAATTGCATGTAAGGAGAAAAAATATTTACTTTCACACTTCTGTATTATCTCCTATAGCTTTTCAGTTATATTATGCAAGTTAAGCTAATATATTGTGAAAATAAAGAATGTGACAAGTCAGACTGCTTTCTGTTATTATTTGTATATTCATTTGTATGTGTCGGTTATAATTCTCAGATGGGGGAATAATTCATTCTTTAAAGAAATATATGAAGTTGCATTTTTCATGAACATCTAACATTTGACCTGACCTGCTTTATTAAATATATATATATATATATAAAATCCAAGATTTTCCAGCAGCTAGGAGTTTGTACATGATGTTCATGCTGTTTTCATAGGATTATTATCTGCAGTTCCATTGTACGTTAACAGATTTGATTAGTTGTACCTGGAAAGTCATTAACTTGTAACTTCCTTATTTGAAGCACTCTCAAGAACCTTCTGCTTTTATTGTTCAAGAATAACAGATCTGTACAGCAAACTCTGGTCACATATTTGAAATATGCGTTCCCAGAGCCTAAAAAAACCTTACTCTTCAGCAATTGCTTCAGTTTATCTTTCTAGCTTCTTATACATTACTATATCCTACATGTCATAGCAATTCAGTATTATATTCATTTATAGTGCAAAATCTTCTCTTCAAAGATCACACTTTCATTGCATAACCTCTTTTTTTTTTTTTTTTTTTTCCCCCAACAGGAGTGATGCTGAGTATCTAATAGTTTTTATTCAGTGTTGGAAATTTTTCATTCTTTGAATTCAAGCTTAAACTCTGTAGTCACTTTATGTCTGCAAAATAATTTTTTAAAAAGCTTACATATTACAGTCTTCTTGTGTTTGGGTTGTGATAAATAGCCAGTTCAGAAAATAAATGCCAGCTTCCAGTTCTGGAATGAAGCTTTATGTGATAATGACAAAGTATTAGCAAAATTTTGTTTAGTTTTCACAGTTGCCAAGATGAATTCAGAAAACTGTTAACAGCATGCTCATTTTTGGTATGTGTTTAAAGTTGAATTTTGTTATTTTGTTCAGGGTAGGCGGAAGGAAGGTAAGGAGAACTGTACGTTTGTGTGGTGGTAGATTGTGGGGCTTTGTCTTTTTTTGTCTTTTTTGTTAATTCATTTCATTTCGATGGTATGTATTAATAGATTCCTACTGCAATACCTCTTCTAAACTGTGTTAAGCAAATTTCTCCTTGTCTAATTTAGTATTTCTTACAGGTGACCTTTGCATTATGCCACAGTGAACAACAAGTACTGACTGTTGGATGAATAATAGACTTCAGTTCATGTTTATACCTAACAGTCATGTTTTAGCATATATATATATTAAAGTTTGGCTTATTTGTGTTTTTTTTTGTTTGTTTGTTTTGTTTTGTTTTTGTTTTTTTGTACTCCAGATTGGATGATTCATTTAAATATTCACTAATACTCATGCTCTTCCATTCAAAAGTAAATCCCCAGATTAATGAACTGATTCTTATCTGGCAAAATATTTATTTCCAACTTGGTCTTTGTAAACAAGCCCAGATAGTGAGAAAATGTAGGAGATGTGAAGGAATAAAAGAGAAGGACATGGAGGAAGAGGAATTCTACTTCATGTGTGAAGTACAGAACAGAACAGAAACAACAGGATGAATAATTAGGAGAACAGAAAAACTAAAGAGAAATTCACATGAAGTGTTATTTTTGTATAGATCTCATATTGTTCACATTGTTTGTACAGTCATACTGGTTTTGTAATATGCAATTACCTGGTCTTGCTTGCTTTAATGACAACAGTGTCTCTGTATTTGGCACTGGGAAGATGAGAATTCTTGACTGAATTCCAGGTATACAATGATATATACCTACATCATTTGCATAAGCAAAACACGCTGGGAGGAGTCCTATTACTGGTGTGTCATGATGAATGGTTCTGGTCAACAGCAATTTGAATCTAAGTCAGCAGTGTGTCCTGGCAACAAAAACCAACCACATATGTCCAGCACTGCCAGTCAGGCAATGGAAGGGGTTGTCTCCTTGCTCTGCTGTATGGCCTCACCTCTAGCACTGCATACAGTTTCGGGTGCCATAGTGTAAGGACACAGAACTGTTAGAGAGTGTGCAAAGGAGGACTATGAAGATGAGAAAAGGTTTAGAGGGTACGATGTGTGAGGAGTGGCTGAGGTCTCTTTGTTTTCTCAGTCCAGAGCAGAGGAACTGAAGAGAGGCCTGATGGCAGCTGCAGCTCCCCACAGGGAGCAGAGGGGCAGTGCTGACCTCTGCTCTCCGTGACAGTGACAGGGCCTGAGGGAATAGCATGGAGCAGTGTCAGGAGGAGATCAAGTAGGCGTGAGGAAGAAGTTCCTCAGAGGGTGATTCATCTCTAGAATAGGCTCTCCAAGGTAGTGGTCATGGTCCAAAACTGCTGAAGTTTAAGTATTCAAACAATGCTGTCAGACTTAGGGTCTGATTTTGGGTGGCACTGTGTGGAGCCAGGAGTTGTACTCAATAATAATTCCTGTGGGTCCCTTCCAACTCAGGATATTCTGTGATCCTATGATTAAGTAACAGCAGGATATCATGAGTTTGATATTTGTTCATACTGCCAAATAGCCCTTGCAATTAGAGAGAGGCAAAAGCTGATGTTCTAGTACCTTGAAAGAAAACGGTCAAAATAAGCAATGATGTTAGCGCTGTAATAATAATACAGAGAATGACCTTCCTCCATTGCCCGCTGTAATAATGGAATCATAGAATCATTAGAGTTGGAAGGGACCTTTAAAGGTCATCTGGTTTAACTCCCCTGCAATGAAAAGGAACTTCTACAGCTAGATCACATTGCTCAGAGCCCCAATCAGCCTGACTTTGAATGTCTCCAAGAATGGGGCTTTCACCATATTTCTCAATCTATTCCAGTGCTTCACTACCATTATTGTAAAAAAACTTTTTCCTTACATCCAGTATAAACTTCACCTCATTATTTTGAAACCATTTCTTCTTCTCCTATCAAGACAAACCCCGCTGGAAAGTCTGTCCCCTTCTTTCTTATAGTACCTCCTTAGATGCTGAAAGGATGCTATTAGGTCTTCCTGGAGCCTTCTCTTCTCAAGGCTGAAAAGCCCCAGATCTCTCAGCCTGTCCTCATAGGGGAGGTGTTCCATCCTAATCTTTGGGATTAACTGGAAATTACAAAAATGCATTTTCATTAGAAACATGTAACTGTTATTGTCAGTAAAAGTTCTCCATGAATAATTCCCATGTACATACATAATGAAAAGCTATATAAAAAAAAAAGTTTACATTTCCAAACACCAACCTATTTGTGTTTATATTCTCAGAAACATGTATTTGGGGACAAGTATTTTAAAATTAATAATATCATTTCTGAGTGGAAATGAAATAAGCATTTATAATTTTTTATTAAAATGCAACTGAATTTAAAACATTTTTATTTAACGTATTACTTTCATTTCTTTGCTATAAGGTGTACAAGAGGGATTAGAAGTAACTGATTTGAAATACAATTTTATTCCATTCAGCTGTGACAAGCCTGCTTTTGTTCTTTTTAATTCTGTAGGGAATTCATGTTTCAAGACTTTCTGGTACAGAACAATTAATTTCTAAGTTTATCCTGCCTTTAGAAGAAGGCAATTCTAGTGTCACCATCCTTCTGCCTCCATTCTCACTCACAGTCTGGGCATAGGACTGAATATAAAAACACCTCTTTCCTGTATTTAAATAGATTTTCAATTTTTAATTTTAATTTAAATATGCTCCTTCTACTGTTCTTTAAAGAGAATACATAGAGTAAGACATGTGATTAGAAAGTGACTGCTCTTGATTTTACTACATTCATCATGAATGCAACTCTGTAACATTGTTGAAATCACGGAAAATACTCTTGAAAAGGTAATTTGAACAGTTCTTCACATTAACAACTGGAGATCAAGAAAACTCATTTAAAAAAAAAAAAAACAAAACCCACCTCATCCAATAATTTGAAGGTTAAAAAAATGCTATGCAAATGACGTGAAAATGTCAAGTTCAACAACTTCAGGCTTTAGTTGATTGCCACTTTGACCTGAAATATAAGTACGGTATCTCTCAGGTCTTAAATAATACCACCTCTGTTTGCATTGAATGCTTTGAAAAAAAACACGACAAAAGGTGACCCAGACATAATTAGCTTTTAGGAAAAAAAAAAAAGGAAAAAAAAAAAAAAAAAAAGAAAAAAAAAGCTTGCCATATATTTCCTCTGCAAAGAAACCAGTGGGGAAAATCTCACACATTTTATATGACTCTATTTAAACAAACTCCCTCATAGAAACATATTTTAAATAACTATCATATCACAAACAAGGAGGTAGGAAAGGCTTTTTGAGACAATAGTTTAGTCCATCAGCTTCTTTCTTAAATATCTGGTCTTATGCTATATTATCTGGTTATTATGCTGTGTTTCTCTTTTTAAAATATGAGAGGTGCTTGTGGGAAGCAGGTCTTTTGCCTTAAAACACCGCTTCTGTCTGATTGTATCTAGTGCAGAGCTGTGGAACAGTTTTCTTGGGAAGGAACTGACAAACTGATTCACTCTATTTCTACAGCTTATGGGCCCTCAGTCTATTCCTTCTCTTTCCTTTCCCCCTTTTTTTTCTTTATCTTTTTCCTTTCTTTCTCAGAGGAGTGATGACCTTGTAGAAGGCAGCAGCTGCATTCTGAGCTGTGCTGGGCCGTAAGTTGTATGCACTTGATTTAGTCCAACCCCTTGCCATAGGCAGGATACCTTCCACTAGATCAGACTGCTTAAAGCTCCATCCAAACTGACCATGAAAGCATCCAGTGATCCGGAATTTCTCTGAGCAACCTGTCCCAGTTCCTCACTACCCTTATTATGATTTTTTTTTCTTAGTATCTGATCAAAATCTACTTTCTTTCAGTTTAAAACTACTATATCCTGTCTTTGCATGCCCCTGATCTTTTATTATTATTATTATTATTATTTTTATTAAATATCTGATTGTAGCTCTATACATTCTATTTAGAAATGTGACAGTAGTATATTCATGTCAACTGAAAATGGAGTCACAAATATACCAAGAAATTGATGATATGTTTTGCAATCTTGAAATGTGTTGTCAAATTCTTTTATCAAAACAGAAAGAAAGACTGCATATTTTTTGCTGTTCACATAACAGAGTTTAGCCAATGTATCAAAATCCGTAAGATTATTTGTCATAACTTGTGTTAGCATTGCACGGCTCCCTCTCCATGTCTTGTTTTTTTTTTGCTCAGACAGTGCTGATTGCATACCAATGTTTGACTGCTGCTGAGTGATGGATGTGTGCCCAGGGATGGGCCAAACCACTTAGTCAGGAAGACCCATCACCATGGTTATCCGGGCAAGGGGCAGGCCATAGGATGATCTGAGCTGTGTCGTGTGTAGTCCATGAACCACCGGTTGGACATGCCTGGGTTAGAGTACTAGAAAGTAAGGAGGCTCAAGATGGCTGACATTCAAACACCACCGCTTCTTCCAAGTTCAGGATTGGTGCATCACTGAGGATAAGAAATCAGGCAAAGGTGTCAGGAAACCTGAGTGAATGAGCAAGTTGTTAATGGAAAAATTCAAATGGAAAGGAAAGTACACAGAATGTGAAAAAGGAGTCTGGCCCACTTGGGAGGAATACAGAAACACTAGCAAGACATGCAACAAGGAATGTTAAGGTCCACTTGGAATGAAATCTTGAAGAGATAAAGGAAAAGAAAGGCTCCTTTAAGTATTTCAATAGCAAAATGAAGACTTGGGAAAATATGGGCCCACTTTCGAATGAAGTGAGTGCCATGGTAACAGAGGACACTGAGAAGGTGAAATTGTCGCCTGCATCCCTGGGAAGTTGATGGAACAGCTTATTCTGGATATAATCTCTGGGCAAGTGGAAGAAAAAAGGGTCATCAGGAGTAGTCAACATGGATTCACCAAGAGGAAATCCTGCTCAACCAATCAGTCTTATGTGATATTATTGTGACCAGCTGGTTAGATGAGGGGAGAGCAGTGGAGGTTGTGTTTCTTGAATTCAGAAAAGCTTTAGACATTGTCTCCCATAACATCCCCATATGTAAGCTTAGGAAATGTGGAAAATATGAGTTGACAGTGAGGTAGATTGAGAACTGTCTGATTGATGGAGCTCAGTGTTGTGATCAGCAGCGCAGAATCTAACTGGAATCCTCCTTCTCAGGAGCTACTGCCAGATCCAGTTTTGATCAACATCTTCATCAGTGACCTGTATGAAGGGGTAGAGCATACTCTCAACAAGCTTGCTAACGATACAAAGTTAAGAGGATTGGCTGACACACCAGAAGGCTGTGCTGCCATTCAGTGAGACCTGAACAGGCTGGAGAGCTGGGCAGTGAGGAACCTTAGATGTTCAGCTAAGTCAACTCATATCTGGGGAGGAATAACTGCATGCATCGGTACAGGTTAGGGGCAGACTTGCTTGAAAGGATCTCTGCAGAGAAGGACATGGGTGTCCAGGTATACAACAGGCTGTCAACAAGCCAGTAGTGTGGCCTTGTAGCCCAAAAGTCAACAGTATCCTGGGGTGCATTAAAAAGATCATGGCCAACAGGTTGAGGGACCTGCTCTACTCTGCACTGGAGACGCCATATCTGGAGTATCGGGTCCAGTTCTGGGCTCCCTAGCAATAGGACAAGGGGCAACAGATACAAACTGGAATATAGTTCCATAAAGTTATGAGGAAAAATGTCTTTACTTAGAGGGTGACAAAGCATTGGAACAGTCTGCCCAGTGAGGAGGTGGAATCTCCTTCTCTGAAGATGTTAAAAACCCACCTCGACACTTTGCTATTTAACCTTATACAGGTAACTTGCTTTAAAGGAGGATTGTACTAGATGATTTCCAGATGTTCCTTCCAAGTTCTAAGATTGTGAAATTGTGTGATTACCTATAACACATAAACTTCTTTTTACTTCTGATAGTATTAAATATTCTCTATCTTTACTAGGAATTAGTAAAGAACTTCACTTTTTATGTATTTATTTACTTATTTATTTGAGTAAATTGCCATCTCTAGTTTGGCAGACAATTTGTTAGTATTCCTTATTTTTCTGAGTGACTTTTACACTAAGGTAATTACACAACCTGCAGAGTTTGTTTGTTTGTTTTACAACAACATTAACGTGTAAGTCTACACACTTGTCTGCAGATTTGTCAGTATATTGCTAGGTGCTATTAACAGACAGCCTTGGGCTTTTTTTCTTTTGTTGAACAAAATATTTATAATCTGCTATCAAAAAAAAATTTGGTGTTCAAAAAATGTACGTAAAACCTCTGGCAGTTACGTCAAGGAGGTAGTAAGGGGGAACTTTAATATCATATTTTAACTTTTGCTATAACACATCTTTATTGACCGGAAATAAATGTAGAAAAAAAAAAAAAAAAAAAAAAGACAAGGAGATAAAACTAATTTATAAGAAGTGAAATATTAGAAAAAATTCTTAGTTCCCTGTGAAGGAAAATGTATTCTTAACATGTATTCAAAGCAAAATCTGATTTCTTTTTTTTAAGATTATATTTTTGATGAGACTTTATCTTTCCTCTGTACAGTTGCTCCTGGCCTCAATATATATCAAATTTCTCTCCTACATTCCATTCTGAAGGGACAGAATTTTCTGATGTAGACCTGTGATCTTCATGCAGCTTATTAGGGTTTTTTTGGATTTCATTCTGAAGGTACCAATTCTGTAAATGTGCCTTTACAAAGACTCTCCATCCTTAAATTGAGGTTTGGGGTTTTGTCTCTATTGGCTGAAACCAAAATGCTACTAACAAGAGGGATGTTGCTAGTGTTATTAAAAATGAGAGATTTTTTCTTTTAATTATTTATAGAATAATTTTGCCAGTCATCGTGACTTGAAATGGAACAAGAAAAAGAAAAAAGAAACATTAAAAATGTATTCATTTTTTAAAAGCATAATTGAAAGTCCCTATATATTATGAAGATGATCCTTTAAAAGTCAATATCATGACTAGCGCCAGGATATTTTCGTTGTTACAGAAAAATACAATTAGAATAAAATATGTTCTTCCACATGTCTCGCTCCAATTTATAGGAGGGACAGGAAGTTCTTTGATATCTATATACTCGGTATGAGATTAAGAAACAATGGTCCAAATGTTGATCCAACCAGTTTATTTTAAATCCTAATCAGGGAGACGGGGAAGGGAAGGACAGCAACTATTATGAATTAGGGTGATTGGAAAGGGAAGGAGGGCGATAGAAAAGATAGGAAAGAAGCAAGAATTGCATGAAGTGGGGATAGTCACCACCAGAATCCAGCAGCAGTCCCATTGCACGCCGTTTCGAAGGTCTGAGGCAAAAGCAGCAGTGTGGCCAGCCTTGGGCAGCAAGCAAGTAGCAGGAAGAAGCCCTACGATAAATCCAGGAAGAAGCCACAGGACTCAGATAGCAGGCCCAAGACAGTCCGTCAACATGCAGGAATCTGATGGCAGACACCTTTCAGGGGAGAGCAGCAGCAGCATGGCCAGCCTTGGGCAGCAAGCAGGTAGAAGGATGAAGTCGCAGAGACAGTCCAGGAGGGAGAGGGGCAGGTCGTGAGGCTTCTCATGTCAGAAACCTCTTCTTCTTCATGAGGAATCTGTTGCCAGAAACACTGAACATCATGGTTGTAGGTCCCCTTTTTATCCTTCTTCTGCCATCATGGCATTCCCGTGCACTTGGGAAGAGTCATGTGCAGCACCTCCTGAGATGGCCATCTTCCTTGAGATAAGCACGCACAAAAGACTGCTTCCTGGCCATTAATCTGTGGCTCGTCTCTCTCTCATTGCCTCTGGCCTTGTCCATCTGTGTCCCTCAGACGAAGGATTTTGCAACCCTTGCCCAGGACTTGTCCATCAGTGTTCTCCAGACAAAGGATTTCTCAACCCTTGCCCAGGGCTTGCTTGGACTTGTTCATCCGTGTCCCCAGCAAGCTTTGAGATAATGATGTAAAACAATAATCTCTTACACCACAGATATGCAAAAATATGTGCAATATATCCAAATACATTGAGTTCCTAATGGAATGAATGGAAACACTGCTGAAATTAAATAGCATTGCTCTTTTGCTTCAGGACAGCTTAAGCACATTGTCACTGTAATGTCATGAAACTATACTGAAATGCTGTGGAAGCCTATTTATGTAAGAGAAGACAAATAATAATAATTGTAGCTGACAATAAAATAAAATATATAGGAAAATCCTGCAGCACCTCCTAATAAACAGTATTTCTTTGTCAAGGAGGTGTATGCTGAGCACGTGTAAACAGTGGTGTAATGAAGGGAGAAAAAACACTACCTTCATTCATTTTTTCTATCATTAGAAATTTGAATACATATTAAGACCTGTTAAATGTAAATCCCCCAAACATATAGATTTTCCTTTCCCATTTTGGCATGGTAATTATTTGGCATGGTAATTATTTTGGCATGGAAAATGTTTCATTTTAGAGTAGGTGTCCTATTTTATTTGTTTTCTCCAGAATAATTTCTCCAGGGCTTTTCTTTCTAGTAAAGGGAGTATCAGTTATAAATGTAAATTTTCCAGTATGTACTGTAAAGATATTCAAACAGCAGCCTTTGCTTGCATTTGCTGGAAGCAGGTGAGGAAGCCATGAGGAGACAAGGGATGTGGCAGAAGTTCTGCATCCAAGCCCTCTTTGGACTGCATATGCTAAGAGGCTCCTCAAGGTAAAAAACATGAGAGTAAACTGCTGCTTAGACTTGGCCTTCTTTCCTGATGGAAATGTCTTTGATATTACCACATTGAGAAGCTGGTAGCTTATCTAGTTAGCATAATTCATTTTAGTGGCATGTGTGTGTGCTTGATATTTTGAAAGATGATGAAAAGATAGAGTTGTTGTGATTGAGAGGAAAAAAATGATAAGTATAGGGGAGCAACAGTTATATATATATATATAGTTAATTCATTTATTATTGCTGGTGATTTTTATTAGAGCAACTGGAATGTTTCCAAATCAGAAGAACAACTGGCAAATTATTATTTTATCAAGCCTTTCTCATCTACCTGACTGCAATGCTGTTTATATGTTACCTCATAGCTTGTTCAACTTGCCTAACATTTTGAAATTTAATAATTACATTCAACTTTTGCAACTATAGAATATATTAAAAAGGAAGAGTTACAGTCTATATTTCCAAGTTCTGGTGTTCTTTTTTTCCCCTTCAGTTTGTATAAATAATGTTAATCTCTATAATGCTGACCAAAATATTCTTGGAGCCTCCTTTTGCTGCAGTTTCCTGTAAGAATATACCCACCAACAGATCCCAAATTTGTCCAGTATTCTTACATTGGTCACACTTCTCCAAGCAGCTACAGAGAATAAATATGTTTTCAATGCCTATGAACAAGAAAATCTGTGTATTTGTGTGTATATATAATTAATGTCTTCCACCTGTATGGACATATATTCCTGAAAATTCTTATAGAGTTCCATCCTATATTTCTAGATTTCTACAGCCTCATCTAAACTGTGTAAAAGGAATTAAAAATGATGTAGCTAAGGAAAATTTTTTTGATTAGTATTAGAGAATTTACATTTTGAAAAAGTTTGGAAAGTATTTTTGGTTAACTGTAACATTCTTCTTAAAACAGGGTAGGAAGTGATCATACAGGGATGGTGAGAAATTGTACAGATTTACCTTTTGTTATTTGACAAGAAGTATTATGATCCATCTTGAAGAGTTAATAGTATTTTTAAAGGGAATTTAGCCCAAACAGAGTTCTTATATGTAGGTCTTCTATAAAAAGAATTGAACTTGCTATTTTATTGCATCATTGCTCATTTTGAAGTTTACATAGTCTCCACGGAATAGGCAATAGTGGTAAAAACAACCCAAAAACATTCCCTGCTATTTTTTGTTATAAAATTAAGCAGCTGTAATTCTGAACACGAAGCAGGAATAATGTGACAGTTTTGCAGATGTTTCATGGCCCCAATCACATTAACTGAGTCAGTTATTTTTTCCTAGTATGAGTTGATAGTAATGGATGACTTCATAAAATTTTCAGGGACAGGTACAATAAGGTGATTTGGGGCAGAAAAAATATCTTCTGTCATCCTAGTAATGTCAAAAGCAAGACACAGCAGCAGAGAAGTTGAGGATAATGGGTAACTATTTTACCAAGATTTACAGAATCTTGGTTTCTGTGGTATTTGGAGGATACTACAAACTACAGAAGTTTCATGACCTCATGGAACTTTCCATGGCCATTATATCAGAGAAATCACATGAAAAGGGAATTACTTCTGTGCTGCTGATAGAAATTTTATAGGCACCTTGCTGCTTCCTATGCTGAGGGAAAATAAGGTAAAAGGCAAAAGGTCAAATGCTTCAGAGTGTATAGGCACCCAACTGATCAGATGTTAGCCTGAAGCTTTACACAAGCTTTTTTTTAATCTTTTTGGGTTTGCAACATTGTTTCATTACCATTAATATCAGTAGTTGCTTTTTTTTTTTTTTTTAAGGAAGTGTTTATTTCAAGATGTTCCTATTATTTACCTATAAAATATTTACAATTCTGATTTCAGTCTGAGTTCAGAAGTACAAAATTTAACAGAAATATGATCTTTTTCTTTCTTAATGTTAGTAAATTTTCGTTTTCTACTGAGTATATGCTGCAGAAGGGTGCCTCTTTCAATTATGACAATGTGTTATGACATTGTGCTTAAAACACTTGAAATTGTTGACTTTGTTTAAAAGAGAGTTTATTTCCTACAAATTTCATACTTATCTTATACGGCTTCAGTTATCCATTGTAAAGAAGAAACACCCTATTTGTATTGCACCAGAATAAGTTCCTAGTTTGAATTACCAAACAGGCTATTTTTGTGTACATTTGTGTACATACATATATTTACAAATATATAGTCCTCATACTTATATAACTTACAGAAAGTAGAGTGTTTGGGGTCAAAATTGTTACCAAAACTATTAAAAAACACATTTTAACTTCAAAGACATGCAGAGTGAGATAGTAGGATTATTTACTTCATTCTTGCTACGTTTAAAAGAGCCTGAGCTACTGGTCTAGTGTTAATACTTCAGAGAATTACTGTCCAAGAATGAATTTTGGATGCTGTGTTGAGGGACATGGTTTAGTGAGAACTATTAGTGATGAGTGGATGGTTGGACTGGATGATCTGGTAGGTCTTTTCCAACCTTGGTGTTTCTGTAAATCTGCGATTCCGTGATTTTGTGAAAAAAAATTGCAGAAGTAGTTCCATAAGTAATATAAAACTCATTTTGGTCACTCTGGGGGATAGCATCCCCCAGGAATATATACTCTGACATTTAAAACAATTGTAATTTAAATCACAGAGTCACAAAGTTGAGGGCGTTGAAAGGGACCTCTGGAGATCACTTGGTCCAACCTCCTTGCTAAATCAGATTCCCTACAGTAGGTTCCATAGAAAAGCATCCTGGTGTTTGAATATCTTCATAGAATGTGACTCCACTACTGTCCACTCTGGGCAGCTTGTGCTCTGTCACCCTAAAAGCAAAGAATTTTTTCCTCATGTTTGTGTGGGACTTCCTACACCCCAATTTCTGTCCATTCCCCTTTGTTCTGTCACTGGGCACCACCACTGAAAAGGGCCTGGCCCCTTCTACTTTACTCCCGCCCCTTAGTTATAGATAAATGTTTATATGATCCATCCTCAGACATCTCTTTTTTATGATGAACAATTCCAGGTCTCTCAGACTTTCCTGATGAGGGAGATACTACAGGTTCTTAATCATCTTTGTGGCCTTCCAATGGACTCATTCTAGAAGTTCTTCGTCTTTCTTGAACTGGGGAGCCCAGAACTGGACACTACTCCAGATGCAGCCTCAGCAGGGCAGAAAGAGGAGGAGAAGAACCTCCCTCAATCTGCTTGCCAAGCTCTTTTTAGTGTACCCTAGGATACTGTTGGCCTTCCTGGCGACAAGGGCATAGTGCTGGCTCACGGCCAACCTGCTGCCAACCAGGACACCCAAGTCCTTCTCTGCAGATCTCCTTTCCCACTAGCCTGTAGTGATGCATGTGGTTATTCCTCCTCAGGTGTAGGACTCTACACTGTCGTTGCTGAACCTCATCAGGTTCCTCTTCACCCAACTCTCCAGCCTGCAGTAGGTCTCCAATTTTTGCTTCATTGAAAACAGATATATTTTAGTAATTAAAAGTGTCAGGACCCAATCTGATTGACTGACAGTTAATGATTTGTGGAATTAGTTCAGAAAGAATATATGTTTAAATCTTTTTTTTTTTTTTTTTTTGGTACAAGCGATTTAAAACTAAGTTTATCAGAAATCAAATTTTATTCGTGACACACATGAATTTTTATTCTTTCTTTTTCTTTCTTTTCAGTAATTACTTTTAAAATTTAGCATTGTCCTTACATTCATTCAGGTAAGTTAATTTTTGGTTCTTTCTGTTTGAGTTCAAGAAGAAATACCTCTTATGTTTGATAAGAACAGATATTCTAGATTAGAGTTTAGCATTAAATGAGTTGGTAACAGTTTGATATATTCACACAACAGATTAATTTTTTTTAAAAAAAATCAACTAATACATACATTTTACAGTTCCCCAGGTTCTCTTGGCTATGGTATTTTATACTGGCTTCACAGTTGCTATTAGGCAGTTAAGCTTGGATTATTGAGAATGATTTTCATGCTTTCTACTTAAAGCAACCCTAATCTGAGGGACTTCTCTGCAATCATTTAAATGCAACCTGTGCTATACTGGGTTGCATATGCTAACTTTAACAGTGGATATATGAAAAATGTGACTTTCACATATATAAGAATTGCTACCTCTCACTCTCAATATAGTTATGTCATATTGGCCAACAGCTCTCCTTGGATAGCCTTGAAAGCAGTAATTGGAGTCCTCTCTATCAGTTCTGATAACAGTTTTTGCTGTGAGCAGTACAAAGTTGTTATGGTAGGATCCCCAAATTATTTTCTAGCTTATTCATGAATAGCAATGGTAGACCTAAAATCTGCATCTTACTGTCTCTTTTTATGGAACTCTTAGTACAAAAAGAGAAGATGCTATGGATCATGCAGCATGTAGATTCTTAGAAATTGGTTATGGGCATTATAAAACATCATATTCAGATTTTCTCTGCTTTAATTAACAATAACATTAATGTATAAACAATATAGATGAAGAAAACAACAGCTTATGTAAAGCATTCTTATCAGGAACATGCTTTTTTTCCCTTATTCTTCTATCTCAACGGTAGCCTGAAGATTAGATTTGAAATTTGAAAATTTTAGCCATTTTCTATGCATCTCTTCTGCTTGTGTATTCATAAGGTAGACATTGCTTTTTTTTCTTTTTTTTTTCTTTCTCTCTTTTTTTTTTAACGGTTCAGTTCATCACCCTTTCCTGAGAATAAGGATTGTATCCAACAACCTCTCAGCAAAGAAGAAAACAATAATTATTTTTATTTTGCCTGAGTATAGAATCTACCAAGACACTAGTTAAATTCTCTTTAGCTATTACTACAACACTGATTTCGAATGACAGTGAGTGGAAGTGAGGGTAATGAAGCAAGATAGCAAAACCAAAGGAAATACTCTAAAATCAAAGCACGTTCTTTAAAAATAGAGAATATTTTACGTCCAGTGCAGTATTACCTAGTTTGAATGGGTTATATGCACGCTATATAATAAATAATATTTTGATCACTTTCAAGGTTCTCTTTCAAGAGATTTTCCATTACCTGGCCTTTTTTAAAATTATTTTTTATTTTCTTTTAGAAAATATTATTAATATATAATATTAATAATAACTGTGAGGGCTGCTTTGAAAGTAATACCTCTTCCTTTATTATGTTGGCCCATGATATCCTATGTGGATGTTGGCAGTAGGGCTCTAGTTTTATCTCTGGAAATGTTCAGCAAGCATAAATGAGTGTTAATGGATGGCATTTTTTTCTGGGTGGAGGTAATCAGTGATACACCTTTGTTTCACACACACTTGCACGTCAGACACCATTTTGTCAGACTGCCCTTCTGCTGCCATCTGTCACACAGTAACAAAATATAATGGAATATTGGTCATACCACCAACATCTGCCTCTGATGTTGTGGGCAAACATAATAAATTAGAAGGCATTACTTTCAGAGCAGCCATTGTGGTTAGTAAACACCAAAATGTTGGTGTAATGCAGTGATTTTAGGAAACATATTAAAAGTAGCAACTTTACATTTGTATGCCGTGACTGTGCAGTAAGGCATGCTATGTAAAGGATCATTATTTTTCAGAAGAGGCTGCAACTGTGAATTCTTTGCTACACTGACTGATTAGTTGTGTCCCCTACAGTCTCCCTATTTGCTAGAAATGGGTCAACTCTTTATCTTAAGCCTGACATTTAAGAGTAGGTTAAACAAAATCTTTTCAATCATGTCTTAAACCTTATCTCACTGGAGAAGAACTTTTCTAAAAGCTGTAGCAGACATATTAAATCTGATGACAGCACAAACTCTTCTGGTGTAGTTTGCTTATTTGTTTGCTTGTTTTGATTCAATTTTGGCTTTGGTTTTGGTTTAGTATTTAGAGTTGGACATGTCCTGGTTTGCTTGTTTTTTTACCTTTAAAACATTACACAGATTTTTAAAAATGCGTACATTTTTAAAAATGTATACAGTCTTGCTGTTCTCCATGTACTCAAATATCAAAATAACTATTTTCTCAGCTTCTCAGAATTTGGAGCTTTTCCAAATTCACATGCAGCCATCTCATCTCTCTCACTACTTCAGTATTAATTCTCTTCATTTATTTGACCATACACATATTTTGTGTTGCGACTTCAAATTTGACTCTTTTCTCACTTTTTATTCTCATGTATTACAGTTCTGCAATCTTTATGTTTAAAAGTTAATCTAAAAAATTGCATTAACAAAATATATTTTAGTTTTTATTTTTTTCTTTTCTCTTCAGATTCTTCTAAGCTCAATTGTATTCTTCAAGAAATATATTGTGAATTATAGCTTTTCATAGAATTAACATTCACAGCTTAGACATAAATGCTGAAGTGCACTACTAGAAAGATGGTACTTATTCTGTAGGAATTTTGATTGGAATGCTTATAGTTTTCTACTTCAGAAACCTTAGAATATCGTGTATAATTATTTTCAGCATTAAAATCAGCTACACATTAGCCTTTTCTCTTTAAAATTATTAGACTATTTTATATAGTAGCTGAAGGTCACTTGTTGAGGTTACAGATGGATCTTGCCGAATATCTCTGAATTTTACTTCTGGTGAGGGATAGAGGGAGGACTACTGGGGCTAAAGCTATGAAAACTAGAGACATGGAAATGGTAGCTACTCTCCTAGAATCACAGAATATCCTGAGCTGGAAAGGACCCACAGGAATCATTGAGTATACTTCCTGTCTCCACACAGGACTACTCAAAAATCAGACCGTATCTCTGGAAGCACTATCTGTACAAGTTTGTTCAAATATATCTGAGCAATCTTGTACTGTATTTAGGTGATTCATAGGAGTGTTTAAGGTGAAACATAAGGCTGTGGTCTTACTTCGGACTTTCTGACATAGCTCCTACTCATTTGCTATTTTGTCCAGTGTGTAAGGTATCGTTATGGATTATTTTGCTTTATTCTCATTCAGGTGTCAGTCATGATTTGTTCACTGGCTGATTACAGGAAGAGTCCTGCTAGAGTATTAGGTCAATTAAACTTTTAGATTAATGGGAATGATTAATGGGAGACTAATTTTAAAAGCAAATCATAGAGATATCATATTTGATATTCTTTCCAGAATTAGTTTCAATCACCTCATATGGCCTTATAACACTATAATCCTATGATGTTCTGGGAAAGAATCACAGAATCATAGAATGGCCTAGGGGTTGAAAAGGACCACAATGATCATCCAGTTTTGAGTCACCTTCTATTTTCAACTCCTGTTGACTCTTCAGTGTTAGTTCTGTTACTGAAATGCTGAAATAAGCCCAAAAATACTCTCATACTGCTAATCTTTTTCACTTTTTTATTTATTTTTTAATATTGCTTTGTCTTTGTAGATAAAAACAGAATTGTGACAGGGTAATTGCACCTTTTCTGATATCTTTCATTTGATAGATTATCATAAGTAAATTGGAATGTGATATCCTTTTCAATGAGTGAGTCTCACTGCAGTTATGAGAGTGAAGACAATTCTTCTTGCAAAAGTAATTTTTTTGAAGTGTTGCAAGGTGGCAAACCTAAAATAACCTTAAAAGTCAGAAAGTTTATTGGTGGTAATTTCAGTTTCTTCCTTCAGAGATCAGAGTGAAGTAGCAAAAAACTGATGGCTTTTATATGAACATATGGCAAATCCTCCAGTAAGGAAAAACGAATATGGAACGTTTGAAATTACATTAGCTGTATACATCTTTCAAATAGCATTGAGCCCTGCATATGTTTCAATTGAACTTCCTATAATTTTATTTTTAAAAATATAATATCCCTATCTTAAAAGATCTGTTATTCTTAAGTATAAATATCTAATGATATTACTGACACAGTTCAAACAGTGGTTAATCAAGGTGAGATTGATTATGCAAGATTATGCAAGTTTTGAAAATGAAATACTGTTGTGTTTTTTTTGTTGTTTCTCTAATTGGAAAAAAAAAAAAAAAAAAAAAAAAGTAAATTTTTGAGAAGGAAAATTCTGTACAGAAGTGTTGGCAAACCTGTCAGGTTTTCACAAGATATCAAGCACACCTCTTACTCTGTCCTGAAAAAAAGATTGCTTACTGTAGGAAAATTAAGAAGGGTATCAAAAAATAACATGCTAATAATATTGAAAGATCATAATTCATGAATCTCTAAAGAAGAAAAAAAATTAGATTGCGGATTTGTGATGCTCACACAGGAAAGCAGATGAAGAATTTGGTCTGTTTATTAAACAGAACTGTTGCAATACGTCTCGTTTGTATGTTCTCTAAAATGTGCCTTTGAATAAAGGAAAAGAGTAATGTTCCTTACTGAATACAATAAAAAGAAATGAAAATGAATATTTCAAAACATGCTCCTTGAATATATTATATATTCTTCTTTTATCTATTAAAGAATATTTTTTAATCTGTTCTAATCCAGTTTGGTTTTCCAAACGACTAACAACAATTTACATGGTTTGATAGTGACAGGACAAGGGGGAATGGTTTTAAACTGAGACAGGGGAAGTTTAGGTTAGATGTTAGGAGGAAGTTTTTCACTCACAGGGTGGTGATGCACTGGAACAGGTTGCCCAAGGAGGCTGTGGATGCCCCATCCCTTGGAGGCATTCAAGGCCAGGCTGGATGTGGCTCTGGGCAGCCTGGTCTGGTGGTTGGTGATCCTGCACATAACAGGGGGTTGAAACTGGATGATCATTGTGGTCCTTTTCAACCCGGGCCATTCTGTGATTCTATAAGGAAACAAACAAACAAACAAACAAACAAACAAACAAACAAACAGAATAAAAATAAAAATTAAAAAACCACCTGTCTCTAAGGAAATTCATCCTGGTTTGACAGAAGAGGGCAGTGTTTCTTTGCAGTTGAGAATGGAAAAACTGCACACTGTTTGAAAGATGAGTCTCTAGAGAGTATTTTGAGCCAATGAATTTAAATGTAATAAATGCCCTCTGAATGTGCTACTTAGTAAAAATATCAGGCAATGAAAAAGTAGATATTATGGTTACTTAATTGTTGTCAGCATTAAATTGTACTGACCCAAGGAACAACATATAACCTTTAACATCCCACATAGATGATTGATTTTTGTGTAGTATCTCAGGATTAAAACTATGAAACAGCATTGTAGGTTAAAAATGCCAAAATGGTAAAAATTGAACCTACTACTACTACTACATTATGGAATATATTAAGTATATTATTATCCATAAAATGGCTTTGCAGGAACCCAGTAGATGAATCAGCACTAACAGTCCGGCCTTTCAGGAGATATCTGCTTGACTGTACTGTCCAACTTATATCCAACAGGCAAAGAGAAAAAAAATATATAATCACAGTTTATAAAGGAAATAAGATAATTACATACATATTTTACTTTAGAAGCTCTTACTAAGCCCCAGCTCACTTCAATATTTTATTACCCTTCTAAGATAGGGATATCTGCTAAGTTTGAGCCCTCTAGTCCTAAGCTAAGTCCTGAGTGGCTTTCTTTATTTCTGTCTGAAGTAAAAACACAGGTATGAGTTTTTTCCCTTTCCTTCCCCTTCCTGCTAAAAGCATATATTACTATTTGTTCTTCCCCATAGCTAGGTAGAAAAGCTTCTCCAGAGCTTAATGCAAGTGATGGTGTAAATAGGTGTTGTTTGCTCTACTCACTGCCAAAGAAGATTCCTTGTGTTCTCTTATTTCCACTCAGGCTTGATAGTGTTGCTGCCAGCTTTGTCCACAGCCTCACTGAACTCCAACAAAAATCTTACTCAGAGTTGAATCCTAGGAAGAAAATGAATGCTCAGGCAAGAAATAACAAATTTAATTAAATAATTTATTTACAGAAAACAAAGGCAATTGAAAAAAGAAAAAAAAAAAAAAAGAATTGAGGACTGGAAAATGTGTTTAGAAATTATTGATGTCTTCTTACTTTCATACTATAACTCTCTATCCTTTCCTCCTTTGCTTATTTCTGCAAATGATTTTGATTAAATTCAGTGCTTGGAGAAAGTCACTCCACAGTCCAGGCACCTTTTCATAGAAAAGAAGTAGCACAGAAAATGGTGACATAATATTTCCTTACTCTGCTCCAGATGTGGGGGAAAAATTTCCTCTACCAGCATATGAGCTGTAGCTCACTTTAAACAGTAGACAATTTATCAAGCCTGTTCACATGAGCTATCGGACAACTACTCATATCAGTAGGACATGAATGTTGAGCAGCTGAATACAAAGCATTCTGTAGATATTGGGAAACCATAAGCTAAAGTGAGAAATTCTAAACTGTTTAACCTGTCCTTACGCTAAGAATACACCAGATGTAGTGCATGATGAGATACTACAGATGATTGGTTCTGAATACATTGAGAAGTAAAAGTGGAGCTTTTTCTTTGTCGCAAAGGGCTTGTCATTATACTAATTTACTTCAACTGTACTGATGTTTTTGTTGTTGTTGTTGCCGTTGTAGCATCTGTTTATATTATGTAATTTCTTTTTTTTGCTTTCAGACACTCTTCAACTAAAATAGGAAAGTGCTGCTTTAGCAATCTTCTGAATTTATTATTTTGAAATGAAAGTATAAAGTTATTACTGTTTTTATCTATGTAGTCCTTAAGCAAAATTTTTGGCTTTTTAGGACTTTTATCTAAGCTGACCTTACACTTTGCTTCTGTATATGAGCCTAACTTGAACAATTTTACATTTTTTTAATGATTGCTGAGAAAACTGTAAAACAAGTGGTGAAGACACAGTGAAATGAGCATAACATTTTGAAGAAAGTTGTATACTGAGGACTTGCAAACATGCCATTAACAGTTTAACACATTCCACATTTAACACTGGTTGAATGCCAAAAATATGAAGATATGAAATAAATTTTCAGTTCAGTTTCTTACACTCAAAATAATCATTAAATGAATGTATAAGAAAGAGAAGATCTTGGGGCAGAGTAAAGACTGACGCAAAAAAATACATTATTGATATAAACATGGATATGGAACTAGAGAAATCCTGTTGTTAATAGATACACACTTGAAAAACATATTGCCTTTATGTTTTATTGTAAAGTTGAACAATTGCTATATTCTTACCTCATACTCAGAATCCTGAAAGCCTTTACATCTGAAAGCTGCTATGAAAGGCAAATAAAAATGCATTTCATAGATTCATAGAATGGCCTGGGTTGAAAAGGACCACAATGATCATCTAGTTTCAACCCCCCTGCCATGGGCAGGGTTGCCAAACACTAGACCAGGCTGCCCAGAGCCACATCCAGCCTGGCCTTGAATGCCTCCAGGGATGGGGCATCCACAGCCTCCTTGGGCAACCTGTTCCACTGCATTACTGCCCCCTGTGTGATAAATTTCCTCCTAACATCTAACCTAAACCTCCCCTGTCTGAGTTTAAAACCATTCCCCCTTGTCTTATCACTATCCACCCTCATAAACAGCCGTTCCCCCCTCCTGTTTATATGCTCTGTTCAAATATTTGAAGGCCATGAGGTCTCCCCGGAGCCTCCTCTTTTCCAAGCTAAACAAGCCCAGTTCCCTCAACCTTTTTCCATAGAAGAGGGGCTCCAGCCCTCTGATCATCTTAGTGGTCCTCCTCTGGACCCTCTCCAAGAACTCCACGTCCTTCCTGTACTGGGGGCCCCAGGCCTGGATGCAGTACTGCAAATGGGGCCTCAAAGAGCTGAGTAGAGGGGGGACAATCACCTCCCTCTCTCTGCTGGCCACCCCTTTTTTAATGCAGCCCAGAACACAGTTGGCCTTCCAGGTTGCAAGCATGAGCTGCTGGCTCATGACTAGCTTCTCATCCACCAGGACCCCTACGTCCTTTTCCGCAGGACTGCTCTCAAGGATATCTCCCCCGAGATTTTATAACTACCTGGGATTGCCCCTACCCAAGTGCAGCATCCTGCACTTGGCCTTATTGAACATCATTAGGTTTTCATGGACCCACTTCTCCAGCCTGTCCAGGTCCCTCTGGATGGCTTCCCTTGCCTCCAGTGTAATGATTGCACCGCTCAGCTTGGTGTCATCTGCAAACTTGTGAGGGTGCACTCAATGCCATTGACTATGTCATTGATGAAGATGTTGAAGAGCACTGGTCCCAAGACCGACCCCTGAGGGACACTGCTTGTGACTGGCCTCCACCCAGGTACAGAACCATTGATCACAACCCTTTGGCTGAGTCCAGCCAACCAATTCCTAATCCATTGAACAATCTGTCCTTCAAATCCATAGCTCTCCAACTTAGAGAGAAGGATTTCCAAATATTTCTGCTGGAAATGAGGTTAGAGATAAATCTTATGTTATTCAGTTGATTACTTTACTAAAAAAATCACACATTTCATTTATTGTTCACACTGAAAATTGCAAATATTTAATGAAATAACCAGTGGGCAATCCTTGCAAAGTAGGAGATTCCAAAGTAGTTTAATCACAGAATTCTATATTACTAACCAAAGCTCCACAGAAATATTGACACTTGTTTGCTGTGCCTGAGATATCAAAAATCTTCCCAGTAGCCAAATATTTATTTATTTATTTATTTTTGCGGGGGGGGGGGGGGGGGGGGTTGCTTGGCTATGACATAAGATATGCTAACATATCACAGAACTGACTTTTGATTTTCCTGAGTATATGAAATAGGCCTTGAACTGGCCAGAGATTAAATAGCAAATTAAAGGTACATCAACTCAATCTTGTGGGACACTGAAGACGGATGTTTTAATAAGGAAAGATTGTATTGCGTGCCTTTTTAATATTTCTGCCCTCCTCCCACACCAGTTTGAAGGCAGGTTATTATGTCCATGCAAACATGACTAACCAGATTTAGAATAAGATTTCAAAGGAATCTGTATGTTATGACTTTAAAAGAAAGAGGGATCATAGCTTCCCAATGATTGGGAGTGGTTTATTTTTTTTAATGAAGATAAAACTATTACAAATTAATACATCAAATCTATTTTTTATTTTCTTGAGACATTTTTGAAACTTCATACTATTCTTTTGAAATGCTTTGATTTCTTGCTAATTAAAATTTTTCATTGCACATTAGGACATCTTCTTGTGACAGCAGTATTTTTGAAGATTGTTAAATAATACTGAAAGCTAGGATATTAAGCTATTTTATTCTTGGCTTTTTTATTTTTTTTATTTTTTTTATTTTTTTTTTTAGTTTTAGCTGGGATGGAATTCCTTTCTTCAGAGTGTATGGTATCATGTTATGTTTTGGTTCTAGGAGAAAAACAGTGACACAGAGATGTCTATAATTGCTGTTAAGCAGTGCTCTGTAGAGCCAAGACCATTCTCAGTAAAGGGTCCAAGGAGCTGGGAGGGAATAGAATCAGAACAACTGACTTCAACTGGACAAAAGGATATTCCATGCTATATAATGTCATGTAGAAAGATTTTTGAAGAAAAAATCTCACTCCCTTCTACTTGCTCTGGGGCTATCTGGGCATCGATTGGCAGATGGCGAACAATTGCTTGTGCATCACTTTTTACATACATTTATACATGAGCAATCTGATCAAATTTTTGATTTAGCAGCTGGCAACCCTGCATACAGCAGGGGGTTTGGAACTTGAGGATCCTTGAGGTCCCTTCCAATCCAAGCCATTTTTACGATTCTATGATTCTATGATTCTCTTTCGATGTATACATATTTGCTGGGTTAAACAACAAATGCTTTTAAATCTACTTGCTCAAAAAGAAAGGTTGTGCAAGAATTACCATTTCTTCTCTGTCCTATTCTTAAATTGAAGTCATTACGTCGTCTTCAACTGCTGTAATTGTAGCCAGAAGTGCAGTCATAACAGTTAATTGAATTACATTGTTAAAAAATATAAAATGAAAGATCAGATATTTAAATCTTTTTTTTTTTTTAAGTTCATATGATTTCAGTTACATTCATTTTTTTAATTGATACATTTAGATGTATTCATTTTGGTCTCTGTGATTGAAAGGAAATAGAACACTGACAAATAGGTCTTACTTCTCGTATCAAGATTTAAATAAAAGTGCTTTTTGCTCTAGTGATAGCCACATCCAGAAAATAAATCTGAAGCAGATATGTGAAACTTCTTTTCTTTTGTAGTAAAAAGCAAGAAATTTGTAGAAATCAGGCTTACAGGGAACAAGGTGGGTATGCTATTTGCAAAATTTTTCTTTTCTCCTTGACCTTTGTCCAAGAATAGTAGGAAGTTCGTTCAATCAACAAAAAGCTAGGTCTGGGCATGGTATCTGAAAGTAATATAAAATGTGAATGATAGGAAATAATAATAATAAAAAAAAGCCTCTGCAAAAGATGGATTATTTTTACTCCTTCAAATTAGCTTTTGTTTTTTGTTTTTTTCTAATTATCTTTCAAACAATTTCTTTCCTTGTTACTGTAAGAAACTAATTGTGGTATAGATTAAGTCTCTGTTAAAAATAAGGAAGTTTTCAGGTAAACCCAAATATATATACTCAAAACTTACTTGAAAAGCATGGAATGCGATTATTATAACTCTACCTCAAGCATACATCTAACTGAATCAGGTTAATACTGAGGTGTCCTTCAGTGACTTCCAAAAGGAAATCTGGATCCACATACATTAGTTCTGATCTATTATAAAATGTGTCTGTGTCATGTAAAAATCATTCCAATGCACATACTTATTTTCTTACATTTCTAATAATGTACATAATTAAAGAAGAATTTATACATTAAAACTTTCAAACTGACTTCAGGATGTCAGCTTTTGTATGCAGTACATTGAATAGTATAGCTGAACAAACTGAAATTTAAATAACTGGAATTTCTGATCAGTTCTCTTGGATGTAAATTACATTATCCTTTGCTTGAAGGCAAAATAAAAACATCTTTAGTAGTATCAATATTGCATATCAAACTTCTAATATGAAACATCCATATTTTTAACTGTTTCTCTTTACATCTGATTCATTAGCACTACTTCAAGGTAGTTGATGATTTAAATGCAAAGTGAATGATACATTGCGTACCTCTGTTCAGGCTAATCTTGATATGTTAACTTTAACAAGCTGTGTCTAAAAGATTCCTGCTATTCTGTTTTGCTCTTGTCAGTTGTGACTTGATGTTCTTCTGTAAAGAGAATGTAAAACTGTAATACGTTTCTGGAGGTTTGTGAAATAGGACTTAGAAACAACTAGAAGGGTTTCTTTCACTGCTCTTGGAGTAAAACAGAATGGACTGATTTCCAGATATAAAGTATTATAATAATATTAAAACATCTGTGCACACAATCTGAAACATAGTAGTAGCAGTTGGCTCAAAAGCACAGAATCATAGAATTATAGAGGTTGGGAGGGACTTCTGGAGATCATCTAGTTCACCCACCTGCTAAAGTAGGTTCCTTACATCAGGTTGCACAGGAAAGTGTCCAGGTGCATTCTGAACATCTCCAGAGAAGGAGAATCCACAAGGTATCTGAGAAGCTTGTTCCAGTGCTTTATCACTCTCACAGTAAAATTCTTCCTCATGCTCACATGGAGCTTGCTGTGTTCCAGTTTGTGGCCACTGCCCCTTATTCTGTTGCTGTGCACTGTTGAAAAGAGCCACATCTACTAAATTCCTACCAATTAGATATTTATAAACAGTTATGAGATCCTCCCCTCAGTCTCCTCCAGGCTGAACAGTCTCAGGTCTCTCAGCCTTTTCTCATAAGAGAGATGATCCAGATCCCTCATCATCTCCAGCCTGTTCAGGTCTCAGTGGAAAGCTGCACAATCTTCTGGTGTGTCAGCTACTCCTACCAGCTTTGTATCGTCAGCAAACATACAGAGTTACTCTATATATTTTTGCATATTGCTTTATCCTGAATAGAAATAATTAAAATGCATTCACTTAAAAGCAAAAAAGAATAATGTAAGCAGCTGGATATTTTTCCTATTTCATTATTTGTTTTAAATGTTTGTTCCTCCTGACTGACTGAAATATTTTTCACTCAAATATTTTCAACATAGTGAAAAAATCTGCATGTAGAATGTAGGGTGGAAAACATTTACGGACTTGTCTGCCTTTATCCTCTAAGTGTTCTAAATGTTTTAATTCCTTTTCCATTTCATTTTAAGCCTAAATAAACTCAGTATCCCCAGTGCATTTTCAGCTGAAACTCGCTACATTTTCTATTAAGTGGAACAAAGGAAAATGATATATTCTATTAATGAGTGTGGAAAATGTGTTTTCACTGGATTTTTTTCCCTCTAAAACCTGAATATTCTTTCTAAGTGATGGAGCTGATTGGCTCATTGTCTTGTTAGAATTAAATTCCTATATGCAATATATTTGTCATGATGTACCACGGTTTATTTTAAAGGGAAGAGAAAGTAATATATCTCAGAATTCATAGTCTGAATGGTTCAGAAGTGGAATGCTGAAATATGAATCGAGCTAAAAATAATTGAGTTTTATGATATTATTCCTCTTCATGAAAAGCTGATTGATGTTATAATAAAGACAACTTCATAGGATAAAAAAAAATAAATCAGATTATTCCATTAGAATATTTTTGAAGCTTTTTTTATATTGTTGATCTTGTTCTTACTTTATCTAGGTGGCTTTGCTTGTGCAGTGGATTGACTCAAGTGACATCTAGGGATACCTTCCAACTTCAGTCATTCTCAGGCTCTGTTACATCTGTCAGAATTTTTGTCCAACAATTGAAATAAAAAATCAGGAGAAATGTGAGTTTATGAGAAGTAAAAAAAAAGAAATTATTTGTGATTGGATATTAAGTTTTGTGGGGCTTGGGGGTTGAGAAAGAAAGTATGAGAGATAGCATTTGTCTCTTCAGACTTCCCTCCTGCCCACTAGTGTCCAAACATCCAAACAGTGTCTATTTTGTTTAAATATTCTATTCTAAAAATGCTTCCATGTTTTTGTGTACTTGGTATTTTTTATATCTTTATTTCATTTTTCTTTAAACTACCATTTGACAACTATAAATAACAGAATATTCATCTTTCAAGGAGAAAAGTTCAAATTATACCCCAGAAAATTCTAAAAAAAATATTTAACTAAAATATATTTCATGAAATATAGAGACTCTTTTGCAACATAGAGATTTATTTGAAGATTATATTTATCTGATTTTTTTTACAAGATCTTCCAATCTGCAAATCATTACAGTTCAGTCCCCTCAAGAGCCACTGTAATGACTTGTCAGTAATGAAATCTATAGCACTGTCAAAGTTATAGCGATAATTTCTGACATCTTTCTTGTTTTTGAATATCCTGTGTTAATTCAAATATTGATATTTTTATTACAGAAGAAGGGAAATATCAGCCTGACAACATTACTGAATGTAAAGTGGCAGCATTCTAATTCCTTCACTCAAACCACTTCTTCACGGTGGTGATTTTCTTGTCCTTTTCTTTCCCTAACCTAAAATCCAGAAAAAACTGCTACTTAATCCTTACACATGTTTTCATAACTAAACTAAATTAAACTGGAATAGACTGGACTAACTGAACTAAAAAAATTAAAAGTTTTTCCTATATTATATAAAACTTAATTAACAACCTTCTGCTCTGTTTGATGCACATTGTGTATGTCTATATGCACCTGTTTTTGGCAGTCTGTCTAATGCTGATTGCTGTTTTTCTTGAGCAGTAGGGAGTTTCAGATAATTATAAGATTCTGAATTGGTATTAGCAAAACATTTGCATAATGATTTTTGTTTGTTAAAATGCTGAACAAATATTTTGCTTTTGAAATGCAGTGGGTTTGTAATGAATAACCTGAATAAGCTCTTTTTGCTCAAAAGAATCTTCACAGATTTCGTCAAAAACCTTCTGATCTTTTTTTTTTTAAAAAAGTGTTAAACAAGTTACATTTTTTAAACTTTTTCAACTTCCTTGTTTTTCATGAAGTCAAATGCTACTGAAATAATATTTATGAACATATCTCATAAAAACGCTTTACCAGATGGGGAAAAACGTACAAAAAATATCAGAATGCTTAAAATATCTCCAGAGAAAAAATATGTATGTTTGCAATCTTGTAGTACATGAGATTCTGATTATGAAGTCCCACAATTGCAAAGTTTTTGTTCAGCAACAATTAACAAAATCTTTGAAAGTACACCGTGCTAAGTAAAAATACTGTCCTTTTCCTATATATCTTCTCTTTACAGTAATATTCTTTCTTTTACTGAAAAGAAAAAGCCTGTATTCCATTGTAAGAATGTTGCAAAAGGAGAAAAGAAGAATGGTGCTCAGCTTTTACTCAAATATATTGAAGTTGGAAGTTACTACTCTTTTGATTTCCTGATGTAAGTATATAGAATCATAGAATCATAAAATTATTAGAATCATAGAATCATAGAAAGGCCTAGATTGAAAGAGACCACAATGATCATCTAGTTTCAACCCCCCTGTCATGGGCAAGGTCACCAACCACAAACCAGGCTGCTCAGAGCCTCATCCAGCCTGGCCTTGAATGCCTCCAAGGGATGGGGCATCCACAGCCTCCTTGGGCAACCTGTTCCAGTGTGTTACCATCCTCTGTGTGAAAAACTTCCTCCTAATATCCAACCTCAACCTTCCCTGTCTCAGTTTAAAAAACCATTCCTCCTTGTCTTATCACTATCCACCCTTGTAAATAGCCATTCCCCCTCCTGTTTATATGCTCCCTTCCCCTTCATGGCTGAAAGGAGCATTTCTCATCACATGCTGTCCAATAGGCCCTGGAAATGCACCTCCCATTGCCAACAATCCCTCTAAGTCCTTCCTGTGCTTCCCAGGTTTGGCACAGTGCTGTGTCCTGTGAAAGTTTGTTGGGTGCAGCCCCGCTGCCAAGGCCACTGCAGCCCCTGCCCTATCTTTGGCACTGGCCACTGCAGGGTTCCCTGTGCTACAGCCTGACAGTCTTTGTCCCTTTCCAGATGAGGAAAGAATAATTCTTTCTCAAATATTCCATGTCTACCATGCACTGCTGCCCCTGTGACCCTTCTTCTCTCCTCTGGGATCTGCTTTTGTCCCTGTATACCACTCACTGCTGCCCTGTGTTACCCCCTTCTTAGGTCTTGTGTGTTTTTCTTGCTTCTTTGAGTGTCAGTTTTGGTGACTTTTTATGGTTTTCAAGTGGGATGACTTGTGCTAATTCCAGAGCAACAAGAAGCTTGTGTTGTTCAGCTTGCAGCATTGTTATTTTGCAAAGGCTTTTAGGTGAATTTCTGTGAATAAAAATGTGAAGGGGAGAAGTTCTTCAAAGCTATTTGTCATTCTGGAATGTTCTGCCATTAAAGCGTGGAGAATTGACATGCCAGAAGGAAGGGATACCATCTAGAGAGACCTGGGCAGGATGGAGAGGTGGGCCCATGCCAATCTCATGAAGTTCAACCAGGTCAAGTGCACCTGGGTGGGGGCAATGCCAAACACAGACAGAGGTTGGGTGGAGAATGGCTTGAGAGCAGCCTTGAGGAGGAGGATTTGGGGATGTCAGTGGATGGAAGACTGAGTGTGAGCCAGCAATGTGTGCTGGCAGCCCAGTAGTCCAATGAAATCCTGGGCTGCAACAAGAGAATTGTGACCAGCAGGTCAAGGGAGGTGATTCTGTCCTGTGCTCTGCTCTTGTGAAACCCCACCTGGAGCACTACATCCAGTTCTGGGGCCCCCAACACAAGAAGGACATGGAGGTGTTGGAGTGGGCCCATAGAAGGACCCTGAAGATGATCAGAGGGCTGGAGCACCTCCCTTATGGGGACAGGCTGAGAAAGCTGGGGCTCTTCAGCCTGGAGAAGAGAAGGCTCCCAGGAGACTTCCAGGTCCTGGTGGGGTCTACAGGAAAGCTGATGAGGAATTTTTTATAAGGGCAGTTAGCAACAGGATGAGGGGAAATGGCTTTAAACTGGAAGAGGGTAGATTTAGACTAGAGATTGGGAAGAAATTCTTTCTGTGAGGGTGGTGAGACACTGGCACTGGGGAGCGTATGGATGCCCCCTCCGTGGAAGCGCTCAAGACCAGGCTGGATGGGACTGTGAGCAACCTGGGCTATAGGAGGTATTCCTGCCAATAGCAGTGGGTTGGGACTGGGTGATCTTCAAGGTCCTTTCCAACTTAAACCATTCTGTGATTCTATGATATGCAGTTGCATAAATATGAGGAGATGATGACAACAAGGAACCTTCCTCCCAAAAAAACATTTGCAATATAGCTGTTATGAGATGGAAGAAGCACCATGGGTTTAATGGATGAGAACATTTATTTTGAAGGTTTTTAAATTTTTCTTTAATTCTCTGATAGCTTCTCAGTGGCCATGTGGGGCTCAAGGCAGGAAGTTAGACAGACTTAGTTGCTCCTAAACTTCCATCCCCAGTCTCAGGAGCACGCTTTGTTACAGTGCTTCCTTCTCTTCCAGATGTGGTGTCGCCAGTATTTGTAAATTGGGCCCATCCATCCCCTTTCAGCTTCTTGTTCCATTCTTATCTACAGATTTGTGTTTTACACAATCCATATGGTTCCTGGAGACCTTGACGTGTGCAGTATCCTGACTCCATGATAATGTTAGTGGTGTGGAGCTGCAATGTTTGTGGATAATGTGTGTTTGTGTGTAGGTCTCTGCAAAGCAGAGAGGAAACAAAGAAGCAGCTGTCCACGCTGCCCTCCCCTGCAACCCATGCTCACTGGATTGCTGGTCTGCCAGCCTTTTCCATGGCTGTGAGTGGAAAGGGCCACTGCAATCTGTAGGTTCCAGCAGGTCTGTTGCCAGCATCTGAAGTGCGGCCAGGGCTCAGCAAAGCAGTATCCAATGTTGTGGTTATGGCTGGGGGATCTTGGGGAGCTGCCAGGGTCGCTAGAAAGGGTACTGTTTGTGGCTGACTTATCTGACCTATATGGCATGGAGACCAATTAGAGAGCTGAGAACAGGTGTGTCTTGCTCTGGTTCCATCTTGGTGCGGATGCCCATCTGCAAGGCAGAGGGAAAGGAAGAAAGGAGCAGTCTCCTGCCCTCCTTCCCTATGCTGCCCTCCCCTGCACAGCCCTGCTCACCGGATTGCTGGTCTGCCAGCCATTTCCATGGCTGTGTGGGGCTGCTTGTGTCCCCAGACCAGTGTAGAAAGCATCACTGCAATCAGCAGGTCCTGTGCCAGCACCTGCAGTGAGGCCAGGGCTCAGCAAACCAGCACCAAACTTTGGGGTAGGGCAAGAAGTCTTTAGCGAGCTTCCAGAGCCCTGTAGGAGTGAGTTGGGATATAGTTTGGGAATGACTTATCTGTCCTGTAGAGCTCTGCCTTCTTGTCGGAAGACAAATGCAGGTGAGGACAGGAGCATCTCGCTGTCCTCCTGTGTCTCTGTCCGCATGTGTGACTGTGAGGCAGAAGATAAACAGCAGCCATCCTGCCCACTACAGCCCTTGCTCACTTGGGTACTCAGCATATTTTTTGGTTTGTGTATGTGTGCTGTGCCAAACTGCACTACAAAAATAGTTCATATTTTCTGGTTGACTTATTTTTGATTTTATTCTTTATCCTTTCCCTCTTCCTTTTACTCTTTTCTGCTAGCTTTGTCTCCAGTCATTACCATTACTCCGACCTGACAGTCTACCTGAGCATATTGAATAAAGTTCTGCTTTTTTTTGAACTGTATTTTATTTGCTCTTTTCAAACTTCATTACCTGACCAAAAACAATGATATTTATTTTTATATATTTTTTTTTGTAACCCCAGCAAAAATGTTTTTGGATGTTAGCCATTATTTCACCTGATTTCTGACTAATTCTCATTTTTCAGCCTTCTGAATTTATGTATTACTTTTTTGAAAGGACTATTCTTTTCATAGTTTTTTTTGTGGAAACTTTATATTTTATTTTTGTTTACTATTACTTATTTCTTGATTTTACTGTTGTTTCTCACTTTCATAATGAATATGAGATTGGCTATAATGCTTCTAAGTTTTACTTCCTCTTCAGTGCTAATCCACTGAACCATTTCTGTATTTTCAGAGAAATATTTTACTACTTAAGGATTTCATCTTATTTTTTTCTTTAAAAAGGAAAGGAAAAATGAAATTAAGGAAAAAGGTAAAGAAAAAAATATTTTTTTACTTCATTTATTTATATGATAGCAATTGCATCCATTTTTCCTTGTTTATCAGTTAATATTCTACAGCAACATACAATATATGAACAAATTTCTTTGAAGTGTATCAAAGATGAAGATTCTACATCATCCTTTTAAAATTCCTTTTAAAATCCCATATCACTAGCTTTATTCACAGGATTTTTGTTATCTGCTTCTGTTTGGTTCATTTTTCCTTCCTGTTCATTAGCTTTTTTCTGCTCATATACTGTGCTTTTTGCACCTGATGTAGCAGTCTTTGGTGTCTAGAAAACTTCTATCAGATGACAGTATAATCATGAACAAAATGTTTTGCTTATCCAATATTTAATATAATAAAAACCTTATGATAAGTAGGAATCTTCCAAATGCTATATTCACACAATACTAATGTACAAAAGTTGCAAGTTTTTTGTTGTATTGAGTAACAATCATTCCTGTAGAAACCACTGTAAGATACATAAATAAGTTAACTATTCCTATTTTGCTTTGTCTAAGAAGCACTTTTTGTAGTACAAATTAGTTCAGAATACAGTGACTATGTGAGGATAAAATCAGTTTTTAAACTATTCAAATTTATTTTCATTTGCTTTCAAAAATCAAAATGTCTCAGTATCAGTTAAACATAGCTGTATGATCTCTTCTAGGACCAAAAGGAAAAAAAAATAACTTCTCTTCAGCAATATACAGCTGTGAAATATTGTAACTGTACTACTGGGAACATCAGTGTTGAATTCTTCACATACAGTTTTTCTTATTCACAAAGTGTTCAAGTTACAAAATATATCAAAGAGTATTAGAAGGAAAATTAGAAGGAAAAGGCTTAGAGGCCTAAATAGTTTAAGATGTAGAGCTTTCTTTACAGTGCTAAACATGATCATAAATCACACTTATTTTATTTGTGCTTAAGGACAAACCAAGAGAATGTGGAGTACTCTGAAACAAACGCCGTAGTGAAAAACCTCTGCCTGATACCTTCACAATCTAAGGGAAAAACAACAACAAAACAGCTACACCATGAAGTAATGGGCACAATATGAACAGTGCAAAGGCAGCAAGAGTGCTTGTTCTATGAGTTACTATTTATGATAGGAGAGAGATGGGGAAATATAAAAGGAGCCATAAATTGAAGCTGAGCACAAACTCAAGACTTCCTTGACCCCTTTTCTCTGCCCTGGTGAGGCCACATCTGTTCAGTTATGATCTCCCTAGTTCAAATAAGACAAGTACTTGAGAGAGTCCATCAGAAGGCCACAAAGATGATTAAGAGCCTGGAGCACCTCTCTCATGAGGAAAGGCTGAGAGATCTGGGAGAGTTCAACCCAGAGAGGAGAAGACTGGGTGGAGATCTTATCAATGCTTGTAAATGTCTCCTGGGTGGGAGTTGAGTGGATGCGGCCAGTCTCTTTTCAGTGGTTCCCAGAGACAGAACAACAGGCACAAACTGGAACAAAAGGAAGTTCTACCTGAACATGAGAGAGAACCTCACTGAGAGGGTGACAGAGCACTGGAACAAGATATCCAGAGGTGCGCTGGAGTCTCCTTTGGAGGTATTCATAACCTGCCCGGATGCTTTCCTGTGTAACCTACTGTAGGGAACCTGCTTTAGCAGGGGAGTTGTTCCAGATGATCTGTAGAGGTCCTTTCTAGCCTCTGTGAATCTGTAATTCAGGAATTCCGCTCCTAAAACATGAATCTCTAATCTCTTCTTTTTTTCTTTTTTTCTTTTTTTTTTCCATACAAGATAATATGATAGTATATGCAATTCCGTGTATTTGTATGTGTGTTTGTATAAACTCATATAGACTTGCGCTTTAATAAATTTTCAGCCAGGCTTGCCAGAACGTAAAGAGTGATTGTTATTCTACTTCCAAGTATATGCAATTTGCTGAGAAAGAAGGAAAACGGGCTACTGATTTAAGTGAAACAACTTTATTGACTGCTCTTACCTTGTGCCAATTTAAATCATTAGCAGATCCAGTTTCAGGTGCACCTTAAGTAAAGGGACACTTCTGATACAAATGAGGAAACATAACAAAGATTAAGTGCTTTCTTCAAAAATGTAAAGGCCTAATTGATAAGTTTTTGAAACATACCACCATATTCATACAGGGAGACTTTAACTGAGAGCATCTTGCAAAAACTGATAAATTGTGTGAAAACTTATTTAGTTGGAAGGACAGTAACAGTAGAATTGTAACACAGTGCTAATTCCAATGTTTTGATTAAACTAAGATTCTATTTTCAGTAATAGAAAAAAATATATCATAAAAGAATATTAAGTGATCCATCATTTTGATCCTTTCTACTATGAACTGTGATTTAATTACAGGAATCACTGACATACTTCGGCCACTCAAATTATTAAAATAATGGAAGCAAGAAAACATGGTTAAGCATTTCTACAGAAACCTATATTACCTTAAATTATGTCAGTCCTACACTCCATAAATTTTTCTCTTTCACCTCTCGCTAATGAACGAACTAAACATAGAGTCCTGTAAACAGTTGTGAGCAGTAAATACATACTCCACATGTTTTTATTTCTATTCTGTCAATAAAACACACTTTGTCTTCAAATTCACATTCAAATCTGTCACAATTTTCCTTATTTTTTTCTTATTTCCTATTACATTTTTTTTCCTTATTCTTAGAATCATAGAATCATAGAATCACAAGGTTGGAAAAGACCCATAAGATCATCTAGTCCAACTGTCTTCTCACTACCACTGCTACCACAAGCTACTAAACCATATCTCTCAGCTCCTTGTCCAGATATCTCTTGAACACTGCCAGGGACGGTGACTCCACGACCTTTCTGGGCAGGCCATTCCAGTGCGTGACCACTCTCTGAGAGAAAAAGTTTTTCCTTGTGTCTAACCTAAACCTCCTGTGATACAACTTGAGGCCATTTCCTCAGGTTCAGGTCCTGTTAGTTGCCTGGGAGAAGAGGCCAAACCCCTCTTCACCACAACCTCCCTTCAGGAAGTTGTAGAGTGCAATGAGGTCTCTCCTGAACCTCCTCTTCTCCAGACTAAACAATCCCAGCTCCCTCAGCCACTCCTCATAAGACTTGTGCTCCAGACCCCTCACCAGTTTTGTTGCCCTTCTCTGGACACGCTCCAGGGCCTCAACATCTTTCCTGTAGTGAGGGGCCCAAAACTGAACACAATACTTGAGGTGCGGCCTCACCAGCTCTGAGTACAGGGGGATGATCACCTCCCTGCTCCTGCTGGCCACACTATTTCTAATGCAGGCCAGGACGCCATTGGCCCTCTTGGCCACCTGGGCACACTATTGGCTCATGTTCAGCCGAGCATCAACCAACACCCCTAGGTCACTTTCTTCTTCACAATCATCCAGCCACTCGTCCCCAAGCCTTTAATGCTGCATGGGGTTATTGCAGCCAAAATGCAGGACCCGACACTTGACCTTGTTGAACCTCATCCCATTCACCTCAGCCCAGCGATCCAGCTTATCTAGATCCCTCTGTAGGGCCTCCCTACCCTCAAGCATATCCACACCACCTCCCAACTTGGTGTCATCTGTAAGCTTACTGAGGGTACATTCAATCCCCTCATCTAGGTCATCAGTAAAGATATTAAACAAGATGGACCCCAGTACTGACCTCTGGGAGACACCACTCATAACTGGGGGTCACCAGATGGACTTAACTCCATTAACCAATACCCGTGGGCATGGCTCTCTAGCCAGTTCCTTATCCAAAGAAGTATATCTGTCCAGACCACGGGCAGCCAGTTTCCCCAGAAGAAGCCTGTGAGAGACCGTGTCAAATGCTTTGCTGAAGTCTAGGTAGACTACATCAACAGCCTTTCCCTCATCTACCAGACTGGTCACCCAGTCATAGAAGGAAATGAAGTTGGTCAAGCACGACCTGCCCTTCATGAACCCATGCTGGCTGGGCCTGATCCCCTGGATACCACACACGTGCCTTGAGATCACAACCGTGATGATTTGCTCCATTACTTTCCCTGGTATTGAGGTCAGGCTAACAGGCCTATAGTTCCCTAGATTCTCCTTACAGCCCTTCTTGAAGATGGGAGTCACATCAACAAGCCTCCAATCCTCCAGGACCTCTCCAGTTAACCAGAAGCACTGATAGATGGCCAAGAGGGGCTTGGCAATCACCCCCGCCAGCTCCCTCAGCAACCGAGGGTGCAGCCCATCCAGTCCCATGGACTTGTGACAGTCCAGAGGGAGGAGAAGCTCTCTGACTGTCTCCACGCGAATCGCCAGGGGTGTATTCTGAGTAGGGTCCCAGACTTCCAGATCAGGGCATAACATGCCCAGCAGATAACTGGTCTGGCTATTAAAGGGAGATGTGAAGACAGCATTGAGAACCTCAGCCTTCTCCTTGTCCTCAGTGGCCACATTCCCTCTGCATCAAGTATAGGATGAGAAATATCCTTGGTTCTTCTTTTGCCATTGATATATTTATAAAAGGATTTTTTATTGTCTTTTACTGCAGTGGCCAGTCTGAGTTCAAGTTGGGCTTTTGCCTTCTTAACTTCCTCCCTGCATACCTTAGCTACTCCATTGTAATCTCCCCAAGTAGCCTGCCTCTTCTTCCAGAGGACATAGACTCTCTTTTTCTCCGAGTCTCAACAATAGTCCCCGGCTCATCCACACTGGTTGTCTTCCCTTACAGCTTGCCTTATGGCACTCAGGGACAGCCTGTTCTCGCGCCTTTAAGATTTCCATCTTGAGGAGTGTCCAGGCTTCCTGGATCCCTTTACCCTTGAGAAGCGACTCCCGAGTGACCCGTGCTACAAGCGTCCTGAACAGATCAAAATCCGCCCTCTGGAAGTTCAAGAAAGTAGTTTTACTGGTCACTCTTTTGACTTCTCCAAGAATAGAGAATTCTACAGTTCCATGGTCCCTCTGCCCAAGACGGTCCCCAACCTTCACTTCTCCCACCAGTCCTCTGTTAGCAAAAACCAGGCCTAGCAGGGCACCACCCCTAGTAGGCTCTCCTACCAGTTGCATAAGGAAGCTATCTTCCATGCAGTCTAGCAACCTTCTGGACCGCTTCCTCTGTGCTGTATTATATTTCCAACATATATCAGGGAAGTTGAAGTCTCCCATGAGAACAAGCGCTGGCGATTGCGCAACTTCTACAAGCTGCTCATAGAATGCTTCGTCCAACTCTTCATCCTGATTAGGTGATCTGTAACAGACCCCCACCAAGATGCTCCTACAGGCCTTCCCCCTGATTCTTACCCATAGACACTCAACTCTGTCATTCCCAACCGTGAGCACTTCAGCACTGAAACTTAATGTAAAGGGCCACACCACCACTCTTCTTGCCTTGTCCATCCCTTCTGAAGAGCTTGTAGCCATCTATCACAGCACTCCAGTCATGGGAGTGGTCCCACCATGTTTTGGTAATAGCAACAAGGTCATAATCAGCCTGACTCACAATCGCTTCCAACTCTTCCTGCTTGTTGCTCATTGGTATTGATACATATTGGTGCATTGGTATAGATACACTTCAGTCGAGTCATCTGCCTCACCCCCAGCTCAAGCAACATTCCCCTAGGCTCATCTCTTGAGAAGCCTGTTTTGTCCCCTTCCCCCTTCGTAGCTAATTTAAAGTTCTTTCGATAAGCCCCGCTAGCTCCTGCGCTAGTATTCTTTGCCCCTGTTGAGATAGGTGGGTTCTACAGACAGACAACAGGCCAGGGGCCGAGTAAACTGCCCCATGATCAAAGAACGCAAAGTTTCTGGTTCGACACCAGCCTCTGAGCCAATTATTCATTGCTTGTGCTTTCCAGTCCCGCTCACTGTCCCTTACTGCCCCTGAAGGTATAGAGCAGAAGATCACTTGAGCTCCCAACCCTTGAACTAAACGCCATAAACCCCTGAAATCTTTTTTCATAGTTTGTAGGCTTGTCTGAGCAATTTCATCACTGCCCACCTGAACTACGAGTAATGGAAAGTAATCACATGACCTAACCAGCTTAGGGAGTTTCCTGGTTATGTCCCTGACCGAAACCCCAGGAAGGCAGCACACTTCCTGACAGTCCGGATCAGGTCTGCATATGGGACCCTCCGTTCCTCTGAGAAGGGAGTCACCCACCACGACCACCTTTCTTTCTTTCCTATTGGAGGCAGTCTCAAGGTGTGGGGATGACTGCCTCAACCTAGACTCTCTCTTAGGCAGATTCTCCATCACCTCTCCACTCGTCTCCCCTTCAACCTCCAGCAACTGGAACCTGTTATTTAGTGGGAGCTGGGCTAGGCAGATGAGGGTGACTCCTGTGACACCGAGTCAGGACTCTCTTCCAACCTTCCCCATCAGTCAGGTCTGTCTGACTGTGACAGGGCAGGGGGTCCACTAGCTTTCTGGGTTTTTTTTTCCCGGAGCACTTCCCTCTGGTAAGCCAGCGAGTTACTCCACCAGTCGATAAACCAGTCTTCATTTAACCCTTTTTATGGTCATTGTTGAAGATTAGAAATGAATTAAAAAAAAAAAAAAAGTAATATTATTGAGGAAAGGATGCAGTGACTTGAATGTACGGGTTTTTTGTTTGTTTGTTTTCTTCTTGTTCACAATTACTCATATTCTATATTCTCCAAGATACTATAAAGACCAGCATTTTCATTATCCATTATTTCTATCTTCATTGTGTCTCTATAACCTTAACACTGTCTTCTCCTACAAATTACACTAACCCAGGTTGTTATTTTTCACTCTTCTTTTGTAAGCCTTTATGGGAGGAGGCTTGTTAGAGGAGCAGCAAATAGGTGATTGATACAGAAAATGTGACAGTTGTATCCGAAAGCAGTTTAAAAGTGAAACTTGGACTGCCCTGGTATAATCATTAATTAGAGTATGAATGCAGTACCCTTTTATGTAATGGAGTATAAAATTAAAAATCAAATTAGAACCCTGAAAATTCATCATAGTTTTTTTAATGATTTCCAGATGGGAATATGGTTTAACATGGTAACTCCACAGTGGGTCATCACCCAAAGGCTGGTGTGGGTCATCACCCATACCAGGCTACCCCACTGGCTGTCCACAGTTTGCTCGTGGTTCAGGATCCAGCCCCTGGCCTGGTTCCCCAGAATGGACACTCCAGCAAATGCAGACTGTCTGTTTCTCATAGCCTTTATGCTCTCTCCGTCTCTTCTGTTAGACTAGACCAAGCTCTTCCTCTCTGCTAGAGTCTTGTCTCAGTCCAGTACCTCCCTTTCTCATGATGCGTCTCTTTCATTCATTTTTCATAATCTGTTTCTATTCTTATTGAACTTCGCTCAATTCTCCTTGTTTTTCATCCTTACTTCAGTACAACTCCAACTCTCTGTTCCCCCGACACCACCTTTCTAGTCTTTTAGCACAGTTGTACAGTCCATGTAGTCCGGTCTTTCCTGAGAGCTCTGCTATCCCTTCATTCATCTTTGGCTGCTTATGCTGCCTTACTCTCTCCTGCTTTCCACTTCTGCACCCATACTTTATCATCAGATTTTGGAACCCTCTTCTTCACAGCCTACCATATATGATAGCCCTCTTCCTCATCATTCACAGATGTCTGTGGTACTAATTTTTTGTCTCTGTATTTGATTACAGTTCCATTTGTGCACCTGTGAAACGCATACCTGGAGCTCCATTTCTAGTGCTTGATTTAAAGCAACTCAGCATTAAGTATTTATCTCTTTTGAAAGTAATGTATAGTGAGTTTTGGAACCTCATCTGAAACATTAGTAGTGAATTTTGCATTGCATACCTCTAAAAATTTGAAGTAACTTTTTCAAAATATTCATTTATTTTATAAATAGCAAACATTTAGAGTAGAAGAAATTCAACCCCAGCTGAACATTTATCATATAAAACTGTTAATAGTTGAAGTTTGGCACACTTACTAGCAACAGGAAACAAGATGCTATCATAAAAGTAGATGACAAATCTTAGTAAGATTCATTGGTACTTGTCCATTTATATTATGTTCTGCTTATTCTCTTGGTTTTAATGAGACTGTAGGCCAGTAACAGGGACAAAGTCAAAGACAGATTTTCGGCTTATGGGTGGAGAGTGCTGAGTGCTATAGCCAATCAGAGCATGACAAATGGCATGATCACTGTTTATGATTATATAATGCTTATATAAATTCATGCATTCTGTCTGCTAATAGCTTTCAGCTACAGTACATGGATTTACATTATGAATAGTTACAGGGAAATTGGCTTATTGGCTGAGAGAATTCTATACCCAGATAATGAAGAATAATGCATTTTCTTGTAGACTGCACAATATTAATTTATAATACAGAAGAATTAAAAAACAAACAAACAAACAAAAACAATGAATGGTTAAACATAATACACTTGGCATGCAACCAGAATTCCTTCTAATACATTTTGACTGAGTACAAATCCTGTTATTGCAGATTAGCTTCTGTCAGTGTGAGTCTTAGTAGAAATAGAGTTGATCTTCATATTGAGAACGTATAGTCCCTTATAACTGAAGCTGACATGAAAATTATTATAATAGAACAGAAGTTTTGGGAATAATTTTGGTATTTTAAATAGTTTTTAAATTTTCTGTAGAAGATGAATGGTTGTGGGTTTTTTCTTTTTTGTTTTTCGGTTTTAATTCTGTTCGCCAAGTGTTAGTGCTCCTCTTCTGCTCTGCAATTCTATTTTACTTCACATGTACAGATAACTGTATATATAAATATAAAAGATTAGCTGATGGACCTGCGGAATCACTTGCAGATTTAGAGATTTTAAAATTTGCTCCTTTTCACATAGAATCTTGTATATTGTTTGAGATAGTTGTCTGCTTCCGAAAATGAAAGATAACTTGAAAGTAACTTAATACCTTAAAGTTTAGAATACTATGATTCCAATATTAGTAACCATTTTTCTACACCTGAAACAGAAAAAGCAAGATATGGCTGAGGTTCCATTTTTCTCCAGGGTTTTAGAGTAGTTGTTATTTTTTTCAATCCTTTTTCTACATGTATGAACAAATAATTCATTTCACTGCAGTTTTCATGCTAGTGTACAGCACTGTTAATGAACATTTAGTATACCTTAAGGAAGATAATGAATGCAGTGAAATAGAACCTTTTAATATATCAAGCCCCACTAAGACTGATTTTGTTGCTACATGAATGCTGTCGCAATTTGCTTTCTTGACAGGACAGACAGTTTTCTGTTCTCACAGCTTAAATTTGTACAAACATGCCACCACCTGTGATAGCTGTGGGAGGCCACTAGACTCATGGAGAACATGAGAAGTGTCACTTTCTGTATTCTAAGAGAATTAAGAAACCTTTTACTGTGTCAGTGGGGATTATTTGATTATTTTAATGCTCTCCACAGTGCTTTGCATAATACAGTCATTCTTATATTTTTTCTGGATTTTTTTTTTTTCACAAATTTTTAGTCAAATTTTTATAATTGGAGGTGCTCCAAAAATTGGGAAAGGATATTGAAAAAAAGAAAAAGAATTAAGGAAATCTGTAGTTTAGGATAAGTTGTCGTGTAATGTGAAACCAAATCAATTCCTGACTTAACACAGTAAGAATGGTTTTCCCAGAACACTTCCAAGCTTTGTAAAGGGTGGTGAAGATAACTTTACACTTTGGGTTTGTGAATCAGTTTGTTGAAAGAATGATGTGGAAAACAGAATAGTAATTTATTTAAAATGGTTGCTTTATGAATTTATTTTCACATATTTTCACTATATTCAATATTGTTATGTATTCAAAGCCAGTAAGACTTGACATTTAAAATTAAAAAATTGAAAGTAATATTTTTTTATAATTTTGTTTCCATGCTATGTTCAAATATGTTATACAAATAGTTTTATCAACTGTTAATACTGTTTACCAACTGTGTAATGATTTCTGATCACACTTTCCTCAGAAATATATTGTATAATTACACTTTATCCAAATTGTAATACGTATCTTAAGAGATGCAAAGTTTCTTACTTCAGTTGTATTTCATACTTGATTCCTGCTGGTATCTCCATGAACATATACAGTACAAATATATTCATATTTTAAAATCATAGTAAACTAATGTGCATTTATTTATATAATGAATAAATTTACTCATAACAGATCTGGAGTACAGGATCCTATTAAAATAAAATAAAATAAAATTGGTTTGTCAGTTAATAATTCTTTACTTATAGTTACGGTGCATGTAATTAAACTCTAACCAAAAGCTATTTCAATTAGGTTGATGAAAACTAATTATGATCATTTCCACCCACAACAGTAATTTATCTGCTATGTATTTACCATCTGTTTATGTGTGACAGCAGGACCTTTTGGTAAGGTGTTATGGTATGAACAGAAGTAATATTATGGCAATGACAAATTACTAAGTAAATAATTGAATGACCAGATAAATTGCAAATGATCATCAGAAATTTGTTATTCATCTTGCCAATGCTTGCGGTGGTAAATGTGTTCATATTCTTTTTTTTGTACAGACTTGACAGTAAGTAAGTGACACCAAAGAAGCAGACGTTAAAAAACAAAATAAGATTTATGCTTCTTACAAGACAAAACTAAAATTAAAAAAAGTTACTGTCCATAACTGATTATCTTCTATTTTCAGTTGATGAATTCATCAAATTGTAGAATCCCTTATGGATTGGAAATGACATTAAAGATCATATTTTTCCATTTTTTGGCTGCAACCATTTCATCTATTCCAGTCGTCTAAATGTAACAGTGTTGTTTAATAGCTTTAATTCACTGGTATGCTAGTATATCCATATTTTTGAGAATATATAACAGTATCTTTTTCAAATGCAAGCAGGAATACTATTCTACATTGTAAATTGTTATGAATTGATAGTAATTGTTATTAATTAAACAAACAAATTGGATTAAACTTCACCTATTTGTAAAAGCAAATCATGAATTTTTACAAACTTGAAGAATTCTGAATTTAAGTATGATAAATTTATCCACGTGTAGTCAAAACCATCTCTTTTCACAACAGTCAACTGAGGTAAGGAAAACTAACAAAAACGTATATGAATGTACATCTCTCACTTTTCCAGTAAGTACTATTGAATGTTACTGCTACAGTTGTGTTTTCCTTACATTTTAAATTCTTATCAAATCTTTTTACAAATACACAATAATATAACTAATTTCCAATAAAACTTTTTTCTTTTTTTAATGTGAAATGAAGGTGTTGAGCAAATGTGATAGGAAATAAACAATTCAAATATTTTTTTCGAATTCTGGAAAAATATTGATTGTCAGGATTAGTAAGATAATGTTTTCTTTTTTGACAAACAATACTTGAAATTTATTTTGTCTGCTAATGAATTTGCCCATCTTCAATAGGCATTACAATTAATGAATACATCTGAGCTTCTAAAAGAAAAGAGAAATTCACTAGAGTTGTAGAAAAGTATTAGCTATTAAGATACTTCTCTTGTTCTTCTGTTTGAAGATATTTCTCTATGAAAATTCAATTCATTGCTCTTGCTGATTTGTCTTTACTAGAAGAAAATAGAATAAGTGACTAATTTTTTATTTTTTTTTTCAGCTTTTTTATATGATTAATGCATAATCACATGATCAGTAGCAGGAAACTCATAGGACTTAAATGTTAGATTAATTGAAGGGGAAAAAAACATTTGGGGAAAATGTCACGTAGTTAAATATCTCTAACTAAGAGTACTTAGGAAATTGATATTTATTATTACTTTATTTGACATGGTAACTTATTCAAAATGAGAACACCAAGTAACTTTTCTTTTATGAGGGGCCAGTGGGCAAGTAACTCAACATACCAAAGAACATCAAATTCATAAATGAATAGGTTAGTGTTCAGTAGCAGTCATTATCTGTCAAAAGTCTGTAGTTTAGAATACCATTGTCTCCACTTAAAAAATTTCTAGTAGATAGGCATTTTCATGTAATGGCTATTGGACAAGGCCATTTCCATTTTAGTCACTGTAATATGATGCAATACCTCCACCAGGATTGGAAATATAATGGTATAAAGGTAAGGGTTCAGTCTTTGATTTTATGTGGGTTACTCAAGTAGAGTCCTTTTATGTCTTAAGGTAGAAACAATTTTCTAGATATATTAGTAGAGCACGTGTATATAAGTGAGATTTACATGCTCATTCATGTGCTTGTGAAAACAGTAGAACTACACATAAATATATAACAATAATTCACGAGGAGAAAGAGAAGATTTCCTTTAAAGGGGTGGCCTTTAAACTCCGAAAGCTAATCACAGTACAGACAGCAGGCAGAAGTCTGATTAGCATTCAGCTTTAAATAGTATACTAAGAGTAATCCTTATCCATAACAAGAGTCATTTTTAGATCATATTGCCATTTCCTTTTTCACTATTTCTATACTATATTAACTCATGGAATTTTTTGGCACACAGAAGTTTTGTGTTCCATTATGTCTGAGTAGTTCTGTAGCTATATGGCCAGCTGAGATATATATATCTTAGGAGAGGAAGAATACCATTTATCTCAAATCCTTGTGATGGGGAGACTTCTGGCAATTTGTCAACAAACAGGCAGCCCATAATAATGTTCAAATCTGTTTTTCTACTTTAATTCTGCATATTGTTAACATAAAAGATGCTCCTCTCATGATACTGTTTCCTGCTATTACTTTGTGTCTAGCTTTATTTTACAAGTCTTGAATTCCAAAACAAACATATTTTTTCTTAGACTCTTTACTCTTGCATAATCTATTAATATAATTTCAAAATTCACTACTTTATATAATGACCTGAACTCAGCATTATTTCTACTTCTTTGCTAGTGTAACTTTATACTTTCCTCTTTGTTCTGTCTTAAGTAATTGAAAATTTGTCTTGCAATTTTTCCATGAGGTAGAATTTAAGTAATATATTGCATGCACGTATGGGTGAAATTTTCTCTACTTATATGTTATGATGTTCTGTGTAGTACAAACTAATAGGAAGTAGACTTCCTCATGTATGTAGCTATTTATTCATCTACACTGAGATTTCATTTTCTCCTATGAAAATCAGAATGTAGCATAGACCTTTTAGAAATACTAATCTTATTAGTGGCACTGAAAGTGTCCTAAAAATTCAGTATTTTATCATGTTGCAATTTGACCTGCACTTAAGCAAGAAGCAATTACGAAAAGTAAAATTTTAACATATTTTCATCCTTCAAAACTTTTCTCTTTCTGAAATGCTTCTAGTCAAGAAAATTTTCCTCCTATACAATTGTGCATTGCCCTGTGCTTTGAAACACATTTTTGATCACTCATGCCTTTCATCCAAACGTTTTACGTAGATGTAATTTTGCAGCAGAGTAAGGGGGCATATTGCCATCACTGCATGCTGATCGTTATTATCTGTTCTGTTTGCAGTGATGATACTGCTGGCTTGCCTAGCTATTATGGCTGGAGCATGAAAGCTAGAAACAAGAGAGAAGAATACTATGACATCCCATCACTTTGCATTGGATTATGTACTGTATATATCACATAGAGAAGGGTGCCACTGTTCTGTGTACGTATAGCATCTCTGCTGCTTTTTCAACCAAATTTGTTTGTGCAAGGAGTCAAGGAGTCTGGCAGACCTGGGCAAATAGTGGTTCTGGGACATACTTTTTTGAATGCCTGTGTACTGCAGACACCTATGAAGAAACAGAGCTGAGCAAGGTGCAATTATTAGAAAGTTTAACAATGTGTGTAGGAATGAGTTCACCTTAAGAAGACATATGCAAATAAACATGTAATCCTTTATTCTGTTTTAACTGGATTATCTTGATTTACTAATCAGCTAAAGAAAAAAAAGATTGTGATGAGGAGGGGTTTGGCTTCTTCTCCCAGGCAACAAACAGGACCCAAGGAAGTGGACACAAGTTGTACCAGAGGAGGTTTAGATTATACATAAGGAAAAACTCTTTCTCTCAGAGAGTGGTCAGGCACTGGAATGGCTGCCCAGGGAGGTGGTGGAGTTGCCATCCATGGCAGTGTTCAAGAGGCGTCTGGATGAAGACCTACAAGATATGGTTTAGAGGCTTGTGGTAGCAGTGGTAATGGGAGGACAGTTGGACTGGATGATCTTGTAGGTCCTTTCCAACCTTGTGATTCTATGATTCTATATATATATATATGTATATATTCTTTTTTAAAAACATCCTTGAAAAATCCAGATGTAATCAAGGGAAGGTCTGTTTCAGGAGTATCATATATAATGAAAAGATAGGCAGTATTTTGTAGTCAGAGTTGTTTTCTAAGAAAAGGCTGATCAATAGTGGCTTATTCAGAGCAAAACATGCAGACAGCACTTTCAGAATGGATCAAAAGATTAAATACTTTCTCATTCCAGTCATATTTAGTGATGATTTGATTTAAGTGTATGACAACTTCTATTATCATGAGTAATATGAATGAAGTTTATTGCTAAGTATATGGTGATAAATACTTGTTGGATTTAATGTCATAATGATTACATCTTAAGTGACAGTTTTGGAAGAATCTTTTGAATAAAAATCTCTCATTTTGTTGCTTTTTAAAATTTCATATTTCAAGAGATTACTGTATAGTCTGAATCCTTATTTCCTATGGAAAGAAGGCAGACAATTTCGTGCTTGCAGCTGCTTTTAAAATGCAGCTAACTTTATCAACAGTAATGTCAAACATGCTTTTTTTTTTTTCCCAATGCCTTCATGTTTTGTATCCTTTTTGGAAAGCTTGTGTTTAAGTAAATGCCTTTGAAGTATTAAGTACAAGAGATATAGACTGATCTGTCATTCAGAACCACCTTTTCAGGAGCTTACAAAGTAAAATCAAGTCACATCCATCTAGTTCCTGACACATTAGACATTCTTGTTTAGATAACCTAGCCCTTCACAATTTTGTTATCACTAAATGCAGCAAGTTTACTTTTTTTTTTTTTTTTTTTAATTTATTTCTCCTCTTTACACAAAAAGACAAAATCTTACAAATAGACTTCAAAAAATGAAATTCTGTCCACTTGTGGTCAGGAAAAAGAGTTTTGTATAGTCAAAAGATGTTTTGTTCCCCACATAGATGTGCATTAATAGTAGTCCATATTATAAATAAGGGAACAAAGATAACATTGTGATTCAGCAAATCTTATGGTGTTTTGGTTTGTTTACTTTTTTAATATATGTTAAATCAGATTAATTATAAAGAAAGTCATAAGAAGACATTAGGACAAAGATATAGTCTGATCATTTGAGCTCAAGCAGAATTTTTTAGCTTTGTGCTCTTAAACTGCATATTTTCAGAGAAATACTATTGTTTCCTGTGCCTTTAGTATTTCAGTTTCACTTGTTTCTAATTGAGATTCCCAGAATGCTTTTTTATGAAAGAAGTAAAGAACTAACTTTTCAGTTCCCAAACTGTCCATAGATAGAATTCTTAAATTATGTCATTTGTTTCACAAGTCATAGCTGCAGATGAGGTTTTCCATCTGGACACATTTCCTTATGATGTAGTTCTCAATTCTGCTTTAGTTTCTAGTCTACAACAAAAAAAAGAAATGGAAAGGTTAAGTGAAAATTGTCTTTCTATTCAAGGCTTTGTGAAATAATAAATAAATATATTATTTATTTCACAACTCTGGTAATCTTCTTGCTTACTCAGATGCATCTTATAAAGTCATTATTCTTATTATTGTATAAGAAGACCAATTGACAGTCACTTGAAGATACCATGGTAGATTAACCTGTGTGAGAATTCTTCGCTGTGGTGTGAATGAAAGGTATATTTTTTTTGTAAGAATTCCAAAGATTTAGAAATAGTGATTCAGGAGCAATAGACCATTTTCTAGTCTTTAACCTTTATAAGTTAACTGTTAGAAATTAAATTTTTCAGGCATACTGATTTATAAAGGCATTGCTGGTGCCAAAAAATCATCCTCTAATGAAGTAGTTAAATAAAAGGAAAAGTTTTGTTCGTTATGCACCCTCTTTTAGATTTATATATATATATATATATATACCATAAAAGCAAAGAATTATAGTGTAGTTATAGATATAGATAATTTAAAAATTATCATAATCATAAGGAATTATCATAATCATAAGGAATTAAACTGAGCTTCAGTGAGAATTTCTACTATATTTACTTTGTGTCTTAGAAACTGGACTGCAATATCTTCATCTGTAGTTTAATTGGATATGTTTCCATTCACACTGATGTTTGTTCAAACTGCGTCTTTATAGCCTGAATAACAATAGCTAGCAAAGATGTGTGATGCTTTTTAATTTGGCATACTGTCATATTAAAAATTTAATTTTCCATTGATATTGAGTGATAAAAAGGCATAAGAAATATTAGAGTTAAAATATTATTTAATAATTAAAAAAAGTAAGTGCTTGTATCTATAAGTCTTTGATATGGACGAATACAGTAACTTATTGAAGGATTTTTGTTTTAAGAAGCCAAAAATAGTTTATAGGAAAATAAAAGGTACAGTTAGGACTGTATGCAGGAGAAGATGACTGATGAATAAAGATTTTTGCTATATTTGTACATAAAACATAAGATGAAAAACTTCTGAAGAATTATGCTAAACATCATGAGAAAAAGGAGTAGGAAGGGAAACAACTACACACACAAACAAAAGACAATGGGAAATTTCAAGAGAAAATTGTAAAACCAAAATATTCCCATGCAGATACTAACTTTTTTTTGTCTTCAGTGTTCAGCTTAATCTTTTTAAGTGTAAATGATGCAACAGCAAAGTGTTAGGTATATCCAGTGGAAGCTCTCTGATGCATTCACATCACAATCCACACAATAATAGGTGTTCTAACATCTCAGCAAACTTTTAATGGAAAAGTTTTGCATTGAAGTTTTATATTTCCAGGCTTCATTGCTTTTTATGAGGCAATGTGAAGTACATGTCCTGGAGTAGAAAAATACAAAAAAGTCTTAAACACTTACAACTAAATAGTAACTGCAGAAATAAAACAACACATTTTTGGTATGCACAATTGCTTTATTGTTAATTCAGTTCATCAATCTGGATCGATGTAAGTGGTTGCTATTTTTAGTGAGTTCTCAAAGTGTTCATCAGAGTCTTTTGGTGAAATTTTACTTTTCCTATAGTTAATCCTTGAAAACTGTTGTTCGCAAAGTACATTCTGTCAAAAAGCAATGACATGAATGCAGTGTGTGAAGCAGAGGATTTCTTTCCTTAGTAAACAGAGGTCTTATAAAAGTTCAATAGAGAGACATGATCAATTATTTTCATTGAATATTTGATTGTAACTCTATACATTGAAAATTCACAGGTAATGTATTTATGTTGACTGCAAGTGGAATTGAAAATATAGCAAAAAAAGTGATTATTGTTTCGGCAATCTTGAAACCTGTTCTCAAATTTCTTTATCAAAACAGAAAGCAAGGCTAATTGTTCACAGAACTATATTTAGCGAATGTGTCAAAATGCATAAAATTATTTGCTACAACTATGACTTGCTATAAATTGTTTCATTTTTAATGCTGTTATGATTTGAAACATAGAACAGATTATGACCTTGACAGCTTCATGTTTAACTCATTTAAATGAGTAGTCAAATTCACCTAAAATGCTAAATCTGTGAGCCATTTTTAATCTTCATGTTCTGCAAATTTTCCTTTTGATTTCATAAAGGCTTGATTTCATTTTACGAATAATAAAATCTTTTAGGATTTTACCCTGAGTTAGCCTCCTTACTTCAGAAAAGAAAATTATATCCCCATAATCAGCATTCATATTTTTAAGGAACTCCTGGAACAGGTAATGATTCAGTGTTTTGAACTATGAAATTCACCACTTTGATGATGATTTGCACAATATTATCCATTGTACAGCTTCTGTACGTAGATTTTCTTGATGTATGATACATTGCTATTTCATCAAACATCAGTTACTGGTGGCAATTGCATGGTCTTCTATCAATTTTGTAAGTCCCTTTTTTTTACCAGTAATCACCAGGGTACCATTAGTAGCAGATATGTTTGCAAAAGTTAAAGAGAATTGTTTTTATGTAATTTTTCCTGCTTTATATAAATCAAGAGATTTAGCTTGCCTTTTAATGGCATCAAAGAAGCCATTTCTTCAGTGACATTGTATTCTTTATTAATATCTCTAGTAAAGATAGCATGTTGAGCCATATCTGTCGCATCAGTTCTTCCATTTATCACCAAAGCATAAAGTTTGAAATTAACATCTTTACTCTCCACATTTCTTTCAATAAAAAATATTATATTGTCTGGTAAGACAAATTGATTTTAGAAAAATCCTCTTTTTTATTCAGACAATTTTTTTTTTTCTGCCTTTTTCTTTCCCCCATATGTTGCTTAATAAACCCACCATCAGTAAATGGTTTTGACTGTTTTTGCAATTAGATTTGCTACCACATAATCTGTTTGAGATGTTACTTCTTTTAAAAAAATTGTTTAGATGACAGATGTTTTTTTCATTCCACTATTTTTTCTTAACAAATCTTTCCTTGATATGCACTGAATTTGTCAGGATGTTTCTGCCTATGTCTTTTCAAATTGTAATCTTTGAAAACTGACAGAATTTCCTTATAAATTAAGCATGGTGCCATATTATTTTTGTTGATAAAAAAGTACTCATCTGTCCATTTTTTGTTGAACATTCTTCTTTGATCCACTATTTTTCATTTTTGTTTTTTTGTTTTTTAGTTCTCTTTTGAGATTACATTAGGTAAGTTGAAATGTTATTATTAGCAATCACTGCATTTTAATCACCAAATGGCACAAGCCGCATACAACATGTAATACACGTGGGTTTGAACTTTCATATGTATGGTGGGCCCAAGGGGTGGCAGAACAACCACACTGTGCCCTTCCCTTGTGGGACAGCTGAAGCAGCATTAGTAATACACAAATGTTTAGTTGTTGCTAAGTGATGAGCATGCATCCAGAGTCAGGATAGGTCCTTTGGCAGGGCAGAGCTGCCTCCATTATGGCATGGGGCAAGGGTTGGCCACAGGATGATCTTTCCTGGCCACATGAAGCCTGTGGATGATGAATTGGGTATGCTTGATTTAGGTGATTTCATGGTGGACCATTTGATGGATAAGGAACTTGTCCCAGACATTGGTTATCAGTGGATCAGTGTCCAGGCGGAAATCATCCCTCCAAGGTCAGTACTGGGACTAATGTTCTTTATTATCTTCATAAATGACATTGACATTGGGATTGAGTGTACCGGCAGCAAGTTTGCTGATGAGTCCAAGCTGGGGCGTGTGGTCAACACACCTGAGGGATGAGATGCCATTCAGAGGGACCTAGACAGGCTTGAGCAGTGGGCCCAGGTGAACCTGATGTTCAACAAAGCCAAACATGATGTTCAGCAAAGACAAATACAAGTTCTTGCACCTAGGTTGAGGCAACCTGTTCTATCAATACAAGCTGAGGTACAAAAGAATAGAGCACAGCCCTGCCAAAAAGGACCTGGGGGTAATTGGTGGATGGCAAAGCTGGACATGAACCAGCATTGTGCCCTCACAGCCCAGAAAGCCAACTGCATCCTAGGCTGCATCAAAAGAAGCATGGCCAGGAGGTCAAGGGAGGTGATCCTCTTCCTCTACTCTGCGCTAGCAAGACCTTACCCAGAATATTGCATCCAGATACGGATTTTTCAGTAAGAAGAGAAATGGATGGACCGGTTGAAGCACATCCAGAAGAGGGCCACAAAAGTGATCCATGGAAGGGAATGCCTCTCCTCTAAGGACAGGCTGACAAAGCTGGAAGTGTTCAAATTGGAGAAGAGAAGGCACCTGATAGAGGCCTTCAATTATCAAAAGAGGTGGGTTATGAGTAAGATGGGGACATATTCTTTAGTAGGATCTGTTGTGATATAACAAGGAGAAATGGTTTCAATCTAAAAGAGGGTATAACAGGTTGCACAGAGAGGTGGAGAATGCCCTATCCTTGGAGACATTCAAGGTCAGGCTGGATGGAGCTCTGAGAAACTTGATCTAGTTGTAGATATCCCTGTTCATTGCAGGGGAGGTGGGCTAGATGACATTAAATGTCCATTCCAACTCAAACAATACTAGAATTCTATGTTTTAAGTAGAATTTTTGAAATTACAGTTAGTACAAACACAGCACCAAGCCTATGTTCCCTTGCTTACGTAAGAAGTTACTCACATTTTGGAAGAAGTAAATGTTCAGGGGGTGACCTAGATGTACATGTAGGAAAATACAGTTTTTACAATCCATTACAATAATTTGAAATAGCTTTTTCTATGAAAAGTATCTTTCTTATAGGGAGAATAAGAGTTCAGATTGCAAAATACACTTTTACAAAGATTACACATTTCACCAAAATTTTAAACACAAATATTTCTTATGAACCCTGCTCTGGTTTTGTCATAACCTCTCTCTTTCTCTGGTCTGCTAACCCAAGTTCAGTTCTCATCTTCAGCACCAGTTTTTTCAAGCCATGAGTATTCTCCAATTATCTTCTGTCCATCTTTTAATTCATAGACAAACTATGTAATTGTATAATGCTTTAAAACGCCATAAATGTGCAAGATTGATAATAATATATCTTTGGATTAACTTCTGAATAATATAGAATCTTTCTCAGTGAACTGTTAAATATGCATGATGGAATAATACTTCTTTTTTTGATTTCTTTTGCTTTGTAAGAAGAATCCTCTTGTATGAGATTTATTTCGTTACAGATGTTATTTTTCCTGATAAAAGCATGCTTTTGTCATTCCAGTAATTAAAAGAGCAGAAATGTAGTTCAGCATCTCCATTCATTTATCCTATTGTGACATTGTTGAACATGCCATAAGGGCAGTAGTTAGCCTCACTTGTTTGTTTTATTATATGCCTATTCTGGCAGATGGTAGGACACTATAAATAACAAATGATGATACAGAAAAATAATTATGACACACTTTAGAATTTGTTTAAGCCTCTCTAAAGATATTGAATTTGTAAATTAAAAATTTTCTTTTCATACAACCTATAAATCTTTACTAAATCAAAACCAGTTCCAAAGCTGAAATATCAGTATTTTGAAAATAAATGATTATTCAGCTCATATACTACCATGTATTTGAATTTTTTCCATGGGTATAGTGAGACAGTTGGAATTAATTCTCATCGTATTTTTACTTTGTTTGGAACAATTCTTCAGCCATGTACTTTTTTTTTTTTTTTCCCCAGTGGTCTAATGTTTTTCAGTAGCTCTTTATCAGAATTTGATGTCTTGAAGTGAAATTTACTCGAGTTGAAGGATGTCAGTTTTACTGTGTATAGCTTGCAACATCTCAGAACCCATCTGCCCTATGCCCTGTGGCATACATCACGTTTTGTGTCTTGATGGGCTACAAACAAGCAGCCATGTAGTTTGCTGGCTAATGTTCTCACACTGAACTGTGCTTTTATTAGAGCTGATGCCTGTGAACCTGTCAAATGCAACATCAGCTCCTATCATTGCCTCATGAGCAATGAGGTATTGCTTTGATTGATCTGCATAGTTGCCAACTATATGATACTACTTGGGTATTTTATTTTTTCTTTTTTTTTTTTTTCCTCTGTGCTTAGAAGAACTTCACAGCCATCAATCAACAGAAACACGGCAAGCTCTTCATCTGGAAAGTCTAGAGCTATTAATTTTGTTGAGCTTGTTGTGGTTTGAACCAACAGTGATGTGCTTGTATCTACTTTATTTTTTGTTCAACTTAAACAAGAACTGATTATGTTGCAAACTTCTGTTTCACAATTTACATCCATCACAGAAAGGATTCATTCAAATGCTTTGTTTCAATGAAATGATAATAAGCCTCCATTCACTCTTTTTTTTGTTAGTTGCTATTGGGCCTTTCTTCACCTTAATAGTAGGATTATAATGAGATGATTTAGAAAGATTAATTAATTAAAAATGTTTTCTATTGAATTTCTCTAAGGCACACTGAAATATTTTACAGTGAATGAGGCTGGACTTTCAATTGTTGAGTCTACTTTGAATATTTCCATCCACTCCAAGTGCTTTTGGGTCAAGGCATTCTTGTACTTTAATGGTAGGAAGTAGTGCTTTGAAAAGCCAGGAGTTAAAACAGATGATATATTTAGATACAATTGAATCCTGTTTCTGACAAAAATTGGGTTAGAGATCAGCAAAATGTTATCTTTCATTATTTTCCAGAGACTTTCTTAGAAAGAAACAGACCTACCAGCCTAGCAGCCTTCCTATCTCAAAAAATACAAATATGCCAATGAACAGGAAGAAGGATCTCAAAATACAGAGAGGATCCTCAAAGTGTAATTTATTAGATGACAAGCTCATATAGTTACTGACCTCTCTTAAAACACTCCTTCATACGAAAACATAGAATGCCCATCAAAATCCAGAACACTGGTTAAGTATTTAAGAGAAAAATGATTTTTTTAGAATACGTCAAAAGCAGTTTTTAAAAGATCCTGCTTTCTAACAGGACAATACTAAAACTATGGATAATAATGTTCAGTCACATTGAGCTTAACTGAGTCATGTATTTTAAAGTGTGGCATATTTATGGCCTGCAAGATAGCATTCCAGGCAATGTCAAGTCCACACTTTATTTGCAGTGGGCAAGAAACAAGAAAAATACAGTATTTTCATGTTCCTCTGAACTTCAGATTTGTACAACCTACTGCTGGTTTGCTGTTTTATTTTTGTTGTTGTTTGTTTATTTTTCTTTTTTCTTTTTTAACTTATCAAGAGAAGTAAATATTCGGACATTATTAATAGTAGCTAACAATTGTGTTCTATCAGTCTGCATCTTAACCTTTCAAGGCTTTTTGGACACAGAACAGAAAAAGGTAGAGAAACCTCAGAACTTCTATGGTAAAACTGCTTATTGTGAATTGATTATGAAAAAAAAAATCACCACTTATTAGAATACAATGTAATTGATCTCACTGCCTAGTTGTACCTCTGTTACCAAAATATTTGTCTCAGAAATGCAGCACACCTCCAAGTTGGCAGATGATTAGAATACAAAATAATTATCAAAGGCAAGGCTCAACATCTTTTCAGTTCTGTCCTGGAGGTACACCACCTTGCTGGTGCAACAGGCAGCTCAGTACCAGAGGGGAGAAGTTCCTGTTCTTGCCTGACTAGTGGTCAGTGAGCATAATGTTGAGTTGATGATCTTGAGGTGGAGAAAACAGAAGAGTCTTGAAGGAACAACGTGTATTTGCATTATATTTAATGCTGTAATCAAGGTTTGCATTGACAGTTCCTTCTTAAAAAGGTTTTACAAGCAGTTTGGCTTGATCGTTTTCCAGTTGTTTTTCTTGTTTGCTTGTTTTTTAATTTTAAAGAACACATCTGTGTAGTTCAGTTTCCAGAGAAGTTTCTAAATTATTTTACTATTTTTCAGTTTTAATGTCTTCCCCTCATGCAAACACAGTTTTGATTATTTGGTTTTCAGTGGCACAGTTCTTTCTAGTTTTTCTATTTTTTGTGTTTTCAGAATAGAGTAGATTTATCCAGCTCCAGTATCAAACTCAATTTCAGATGAATAAAGGCATATTGTCCTGAAATGTCTCCCTTTACAGGTTTGAAAAGAAAACATGACTTGAACAGCTTAAAGGTTTCTTCAATAAAATTGCCTGTGTTTTTTATCTGTTTTTACTTCTGGTGGCTCATTTTACATATAAAAAAAAATGGGGCGATTAAGTATCCTTTAACATGAAGCATTAATATTTCTGTTCTATCATCTTTTGCAGAAGTAGCTTAGGACATGACCTATAAACCATTTGTTTTGTGTTTGCATGTGCTGTAAGACATCTTTTTATTGCAGTCTGACTGCAACTCTTCTTACACTCTTCTTGGAAATGGTTCTGAGATTGTCTCTGGGTAAAAAAATTAGGTCATCTTGTGTCTTCCTCAAGTGCTTCTTTCTTTTTATTTTGCCGAAGCACGAAGATTTCTTGATAGAATCTAAATGTATTATCTAGATCGTGCTTGAGTGAATACATTTCACAGTTTCAAATATGACAAAGTGTATAATTCTGGCAGTGTTCTCTCTGTATAGAGCTTATTCCTTTACATTCAGCCTTTCCTCACATAAAAACAGACTGTAAAACATAACTGCTGTGGCAAGTGTTTGTACAGTGCTCCCTCAGGTAGTCATCATCTTAGCCATCAGATGGCTCGCCAAAACTGATGGAAGTGGATGACAGGTCCAAAATAGAAGAGTACACCAGGTATTTATTTCTGGGCTTGCTACTATTTATATGAAACAGCAACAACCAAAAAAAATAAACAAAAAATACTCTTCAGCAGAGAATCTGTCTCAGACACTAAGCTATTTTCTGTATTATAAAGGTTAATATTGAAATTACCTAGACTAGAAGTGATAGATCCAAAGCATATGAAAAAGATACAGAATAGCCACAACTGTTACATGATCTGATATAACATGCCCAGCAGTCCAGGGAAAGAATATAGAAATCTCTGTCTCCCAGTAAGTCTGTGACTATCTTGAGACAGAATTAAGTTGCAAATATATGGAGGAAGATTTTAGCTCGAACGAAAGTGATGAATAAGGAAAGAGCATGGCTGAGAAAGAGCAGTGTAGGAAAAATCTGAAAGGAAGAGTAGGTATCTGGTACCTTTGAACCAGATACTTTTATCTTATGAGGAACTACTGATCTGTTTGGTTTCCACTGACTGTAAGTTGACAGAAGAATGATTTGGGATGAAATTTAAGACAAAGTAAAATAGAGAAATTCTTTTATGAATTAGATACCAAAACACTAATTTAGATTGTGTAAACCTGAATTTCCTGAAGTTTGTTGCCCCATATTTAATTTACCCCTAAAAAATTAGGAATTGGATTCTTACATTCTACTGGCTTCTTCAGATATTTTTCTTATCAAGTAAGTTGCTTAACAAGGCTTTTTTTTTTTTTTTTTAAAAAAAAAAAAAAAAAAAAAAAAGATTGCTAGAGTTTGAATAGTTTTTTGAAAGAAGGATATCTTCCAAAGAAGTTTCCATTTCAGTACTCAGAAAATATCAGCTCATATCTTGGCCTTGAGATTTTCCGTCACCTTGAAGAAATCACTTACAAAGTGATGTCTTCTGAAATATGTTGAGTACTGGTATATCTTGCCAGAAGGATTTAATGTTAGATCTACAAAGGCTATGTGACTTGCATAATATGCTGAGAAGGTCAGAAAGAGCAAGATGAAAAGTAGGTAGAGAAAAACTAGAATAACCCTTCCAACAAGAAAGAAGGGCTCAAGGCTTGATGGAACACCACTGTAATTTTAGGGATGAAAAGAAAAAAAAAAAAGACAGCTTTGCTAGTTGCAAAACATAACAATTCAGTCCTCATAGACCATATTTCAAAAAAAATCTTCCTCTTCCAATCAGTTTCAAAATTAAGATGTTTCAGCAACATCTGAGCTGAGCTGAGCAGGACTAATGTCCTGTTGAGTGGAAGGACAGTTTTCAGATGAACATGCAGCTGCCCTGTAGTTCAGGAAACTTGAGGTCTGCCAAGCCTTTTGCTAGTCTGCATTCATAGCTCCACTCAAGTCACTTCATTCTCTTGAGATTTTTTTTTTTAGTTTTATAGGACAAAATCTTTAGTTAATTTTTTACTTAGTTACTTTTTACTTAGCTGAGAAGAGTTTTTTGTAGGATGTTCTCTGCACAAATATCTAAATTCCTTAAAATTTGTTGATTAAGGCATCAGGCACAAAAGGCACATATAGCAATAAAGAAAAAAATAAAAAAAAATTTCTCTTTCCTAAATACATACACAAATAGTGGTAAATTCCTAGTCTTGGCAAAGAAAACAAAGTACTATATTCAGATAAGACTGACAGAATTTAATTTTTAATGTCATCTACCACTAGATGTTGGTGATTATCCCCCTAGTTAAATGTGTGTATTGTTTTATTGTACGTTTGAAAGTGTAACCAAAATATATTAGTAAGAGTTTGTACTTTTCAATTCAAGTACCCTCTTTCATGTACACTTGCACAGGCATTACTCTATTTTTACATATGAAGTTTCAAAAGCTGCATGACTTTCTAAAGATAAATATAAGATAAAGGCTTAATTCAGGTAAGAAATTTTTCATACCTGCAATTTATTTTTGTACCCTGACACTGGCATACAGTTTGTTTTATTAATATCAATAAATCAATAACATGTTTTAATCCATAGCAAAAATATTTTCCCAGTAACCTCATGTATGTGGTAGTTCTGGTGTAATTAATAGGGCTTGTTTTCTAGTGTTTTTCAGTTATAGATTCCATTAAATGCAGTACTAAATAAATATTCATGACAGCATCGACTCATAGAGATATGGTTACCTAGATGGTGTTCTATTAATAACACATTTAATTTACTTGTAGGTGTCACCTAGTATGAGAATTAGTTCTTTGACCAGAAGCCTTTGTCAGGATTCATGGGGAGAGGTCATGAAAACTCTATTGGTCAAAATGTCGATTAGATTGCCTGATAGATTTTACCTGTGAGTGCTATAGCTTTCTCTTTAAGTAAACTGATAGTCTATCTCATCAGCAAGCCAATTTCATGAAAATTTTATTAAATATTCTAATTGAAGCAAATTACCAGATTATACTGTACACGTAATGTGATGCATTTGAAGTTCCAGAAAGGAATTAAAGGGATATAACAATGTTTTATATGTAGAAAGAAATTTGGTAATGATTTTAACCAAAGGGGGAAAAAAAAGTTATCATAAAATCAGATACCAAGATGATGATATGCTCCCAGAAACTGAATATAAGCTTTTGTTTACCTGGTTCTATACCAGGACAAATATCCCCAAGGTACTGGAAGATAGTTTTACATATGGAGCTTACTGGATATGTGGAACTCAGTTAAATGACTTTGGTATGACTTATCTGGCAGTCCAAACATGCCCTTAGGGTGGTAAGAAAAGGGCACCCAGAACTTGGGCTTTAAAGTACAGAGAAAACTAATATTATTGAGTGTGTGTCCTGATGTTTAAAAGATCACTTTCCAGATTTATATATTATATCAGTTTACTTTTCTATCAGTAACAAAAGGATAGCATTATGATCATTCCTAGATAGAAGCATTTACTACTGTTTTTATGGAGGTTATTTTCACCATTTTTCAGTGGATCTGATAAAAGAAAACAAGGATGGATAGGAGTAAGACAGAAAAGTTAGCATATGGTCTTCCTAAGTTACTATAAGTAATTGTCAAATGAGTTTATTTCTCTTTCTTTTTTTTTCTTTCTTTTTCTTTTCTTTTTTTTTTTTTCAGTAAAGAGAGGAGCAAAAAGTACATGAATGAAAATTGCTTGTCTATGTGGTATTTACATACAACATTTCTGATACATCTGAAATGAAGTTTCATTGCTATTATTCCTTTACACATTTTTAGGGAATGAAGTGGACCCAGGTGAACCTCACGATATTCAAAGACAAGTGCAAAGTCTTGCACCTAGGTCGGGGCAACATACACTGCCAATACAAACTGGGGATGAAGGACTGAACACAGCTCTGCCAAAAAGGACCTGAGGGGTACTGGTGGATGGCAAAGCTGGACACAAACCAGCAGTGTGCCCTCACAGCCCAGAAAGTCAAATGAAGTATGGCCAGCAGGTGGAGGGAGGTGATCCTGCCCCTCTACTCTGCACTGATGAGACCTCACCTGCAGTACTGTGCCCAGCTGTGGAGTCCTCTGTAGAGGAGAGACATGGACTTTCTGGAATTTGCCTAGAGGAGGGCCACAAAAGTGATCCATGGAATGGAACACCTCTCCTCTGAGGACAGACTGACAGACCTGGGGCTGTTCAGCTTGGAGAAGAGAAGGCTGTGGTGTGATATGATTGTGGCCTTTCAGATTCTACAGTGGAGCTACAAGAAAGAAGAGGACAGACTTTTTAGCAGGGTCTGTGGTGATAGAACAAGGTGAAATGGTTTCAAGCTTAAAGAGGGTAGATTTAGATTAGATATGAGAAAGAATTTTTTTACAGTGAGGGTGGTAAGGCACTGGAACAAGTTACCAGAAATGTGGTGGATGCCCTGACTCTGGAAACTTCCAAGGAGAAGCTGGCTCAGGCTCTGGGCAATCTAATCAAGCTGTGGATGTCCCTGTTCATTCTGTGAGAGTTGTACTAGATAACCTTTAAGGGTCCCTTCCAACTCTAAGGATTCTATGATTGTAAGATTCTGCGATTTTAAGTTATTTCCTGTATGTTTCATAAGAAAAAAGGTAACCAAAAGAGTAAAGGAATCCTTGGTACATTACCTCTGAAAGATCAAAAAATGTAAAATCTGTCATTAGAGTCAGAGAAAAGAATAGTCTAAGTGCATTTATACATATACCAATAATGAGAAAATCTTGAGTTAGAATTAAGAATCATGAATCTATGCAAATATACTTTCTATCAGTGTGGGTGGGAGATGGCATTGCCTTGTAAAAGGTAGAAAAAATAAAATAAAATTGAAAAAACAACTTCACAAGAAGTTTAGAGAGAACAAAGTGTAATTGCTGTGAATATAGATGTCAATCTTCAGAAAGAATTCTCAAATATTTTACCAGAGTCAAAATATGTAAAACAGAAAAAGAAAAAGTTGCAACAAATAAATAGTTCTATTATTATTCCATTACTAATCCAAGTGGTTCCAAACAATTAAGGCATCTGCCCTACACAGTGAGCAAAAAAAAAAAAAAAAAAAAAAAAAAAAAAGGTAAAAAGCAGGAATTGTAAACACCTAGTGCCCAAAAACTTAAAATTATTGATCTTTTGATTCTTTTCTTCCAAGATTCACTCAGTATTTCCTAGAAGAACAGTACTTATATAATCAGACATCATAACTATTTGATTCAATAAGTTATCTCTTTCTGCCTGAGGAAAAATATCTGTTTCAACTATAGCATCTGAATAACTGTTTTAAATACATTTAGTGAGATGAGTTATGTATGGTTTCATCTATCTGTTTGGTCTTTACTATCTCTATAGCATTATTCTTTATATGTCTCATAAATTGAGACATTTTAAAGACTTTAGAAGTAAAAGTAACACGGGTGGCAGCAAAATGTTTATAATAATAAACATGTGGTGCTTCCAGGCACTACTTTTCTACTGAAATCATAGCTTCCTGAATCTAAAATTTATGATAAACAACTCTTTAGGGTGAGCTGGAGGGAACAAAACAAAGGAAAAATAAAAACAAGAAACCCTCAAATCTTTTTTACTTTGATGCAACATAAGCCTCCATATAAAAGTATCAAAACCAGACACATTTGTTCAGATGGATACATCAAAATATAAATTTTTCTCAAACAGCCTTTAGCCTGCAGTTTTCAGTAGCAAAGTTAAAAGTTAAGAACTGTTTTTTTTGTTAAACGTCTTCTGAAAATGACAGAACACTAGTTGATATTATTGCAATATTGTATGGTAACATGATATTGTCTTAATATAGATTGGAGAGAAATATGTGTCTATACATATTTTTATGCAAATATTTTGTGTGCACCTTTTCTTAGTGAAAATATTTGTTGATTAAAAGTAGGAAACCTAGCAGAGCTCTTACTTATGTGTACAGTTTGTAGAAAACAAGGACTAGATCCGATTAAAGCAATTAATGCCAAATTTAAAGAGAAAATAAACATGATTAAGTATTGGAAGTTCCCTGAGAACATACTCAAAGGATATATTAAATAATTAGAGGGAAGAATGTGAATTGCTATAGATAGAAATGAAAACCATAACTCAGGAGATTTTTCATTATTATCAAAGAAAAGAATCAGGGGGAAATTAGAACTCTGGAGTATGAGATCAGAGATAGGATGACACAGGATGGTAAAATTATTGAAGTATTAAATTAATACTTGCTTAATGTAGTTACAAAGGCTAACACTTCTGGTTCAATAGCTGGCAACAACTTCATGCTCAATTCTGTGTGTATTCAGTTAGGTTTATTTTCTCTTTCCAGCTCACTACAAATTATATCGGAGATTTGTTAATATTTTTTAAACTTCAGAAACACAGAATGGAGATAGATCCTTTGTACCACTGTGATGCTTATTAAGTTTGTGCCATACCTATCTAATACACATAGGTATTCATATCCCTAGAGAAAATATTTTACACATCAGTGCTGCTGATAACTTGAACATATTGTAAAGTACATACAGAGGATTGCAGTGACAACTGTCTTCTTGCTCTCTCTCATTACTTTTTTGCATAGTGTAAACAAATTAATGGAAACCATCTTTCCATATAAGTGTTGATGTCAAAGAGTAGGCACTTCACTGGCTCCAGCTGCCTTTGACATGACTACTGAAAATACAACCAAGAGAAAATAACTGAAATAGCTTTTTCAAAAAAAAATTTGTTCTCAGTTGCAAGCCAGTTAATATGTATACTAAATTGACATTTAAAAATATGAAGCTTATTTGGAATACTTTAATTATATAGTCAGTTATCTAGATGAGGAAATAAATATTTAAATCATATTTCACAGTTAATACTAACATTTAATATGTAAATTATCACATTTCATGTGTCCTGTAAATATTTCATTGTTTGTATTCTACATGGACAATAAGGAGGGCAGACAGAATCTTTCTACCCTGTCAGAAATAACAAAGAAAATCTATGTATAGAAGGATTTCATCTTTCACAGTCTAGAATTTTAATCAGTTTAATACATGAGTAACTCAGGAACTATTTCTCTGTTGTTTTTTCTTAGCTAATTTTGGAAACCTATCCTTGTTCGTCAGTCATATCAGCCATTTAGTCCTTAAACAGTCCAAACAAATTACAATTAACCTTTCAAACTGAATATGGAGCTAACAAGACATAAGTCTCAGACCTGGGTGGCAATGCAGATTTTGAAAGGATCTGGTCCCTTGCAAGTACATGCAGGGAGAGCTTTAGCCCTGTGCTTGTATGGACACAGTCTCTCTTTTATCTTTCTTTATTCTGAGTAGCTGTGCATAAACTCCAATCACTATTTTGTTCTGTCCAGCAAAGCTTAGCCTTGGCAGCAGACTCAGCTAAGGCTTCAGTCATGGTCGTGGGCCTCTTGGCACAGGAATGTGAGGCTCAGAGTAAGCAGAACCTTTCCATGGAGATGCACAGCCCTTAATGACGGTGCCAGGCTAACTGAAAGAGGAGAAAGGACTCATTGCATAGTATGTTTTCCAGTTTTGATAAAGGGGGTTATTTTCTTTGCTGTTTTATCTTCAGGGTAGGGTGGGAAGTGGGGACAAAATTAACATTCTCTTTGAAGAAGTAAATTATTTGTCATATAAAGATATTACTATTTATTTTATTTTTTCTGACTCTGGAGAGGTGTTTGATTTACATATCAGTATTAAAGTGCTTTTAAATTTTGCAGGCACAATCATTTCTTCTACCTCTCAACTAAAATATTTATTCAGAAACTATCCTCATAAATAGTCATTGTTCCGTTTCCCTAGCAATCTTAATGGCTCTTTTCTGAAACACTGAACACAGAATGCTAATAGAAACACCAGAAATGTGAAAAAAATACATATGGTCCACTCTTGATTTGAAGTGATGGAACATCTAAATAAGTGACTTCTGTTTAACAGCTTTTTTTTTCATTTCTATACATCAGTGCATATCTAACAAAACTAACTGTTCTGCAAGAGTCACTGTTGCCAAAACAAACAAACAAATGAACAAACAAACAAACAAACAAAAACCCCTCAAATCTTTCTTTATATGCCTGCAAGGACAGGATATTCCTCTCAAATTATTAAAGAATGTGGGTATCATTTGAAATTTTCACCGAATGTACCAAATTCATGTAGCCTTGACCTTTAAGACTTCAAAATCTAAATTTATGGTTTACTCACTGCTGAAAGCACTAATCAGATTCTGTTATTTGGGTAAAATACAGCAGATTTAATTGAATATCCTCCTAATAATTATACATGAATATTTAACTGTATTTCAACTACTCCTCAGACAACAAAAAATCAAAAACAACCTATCAAGTAACTTCAGTTGACTGAAAAGTATTCATCATTGGGTCATCCATATTTATAAATGAGCAAACAAAGTATTAATAGAGGGTCTGTGGCTCCATTCACATGTTTTTTATAGCATCCATATAGAGCATCCTGAAAAGATGCATGCTTGCAACATATCTACAAAAGGTGAAAAGTAATAAATGTCTATTTTGCATATTTCTTATGGACATGGGATTAATGGTTCAATGATAAAGTAATGTAGATCTATGGAACAAACCTATCTATTGGAAAATATGTAGGAGCTAAGGACTTCCTTGTGTAGAGAAACATAATAACAGAAATGGAATACTTTGAGGTTAGGGGGAAATCTACAAATTTACTTTTTAGACATAGAAACAGCATGATAAATCTAATTAGTCTTTTCTTTTTCTGATCTAATGAAAGCTGGTGAAAGGTGGACAGACTGGAAAAACTTCCTTAGAAATGCCAGTGGACTTCCGGTGCTTCTAGGCATCACTGTAAAGCTGCAGAAGAAAATGGAAAGGCCTTTTCATTTGTCGTGCTCTCAGAAACTCTGTAAAGTTTTTAGGCAGAAATGTGCTTCAGAAGAATAGAAAGAAATGAATATAAAACATTGTTAGGTTGTTGTCAGGTTATTGAAAGCAATTTCTAAATTTATTATATTTGAATCTTGTGACTGAATTAAATACTATAGATAATTATCACCCTAAGATGTAGCCAAAAAGTGTAGTGGGCAGTTGTAATTATGTTTTCTTAGTGAGAAGTTTTTTCAAAAGATGTAGTATCAGGTATGTGCTAAATTTTGTGATTCTGATGCCCATTTCATTCAAGAGAATATATTGGAGGTCCAGTTAGCATGGAAGAGGCAAGGTGGAGGTCCCCCTCTGGATGACACAGCCGAGGGGCATGAGGTTAATTTATTCTCTAAAAAGGAAGAAGCAGAGTGATCCTGACAGAAATGGAGACTGTACATGTGAAGCTGAAAGATGGAGACTGTACATATGAGGCTGAAAGGACTGTACAAGGAAGATACTGGAGAAAAGGCTGGAGTGGAAGTGAAGGCAGCAAGGACAAGGTTGAGAAAAAAAAGGAGAGTTAGATTGGTCAGAGCATATGGAGGCCTGCCTTGAATGTAAAATGTGTAAAAAGAGGGAAAAAAAAGAAAAAAGAAAACAACAAAAAGTAGTATGGTTGTAGTAAAAGATAACATACAACCTTTAGAAACAGAAAATGAAATCAAATTTGCAAAAAGGATCCCATGTTTCTGGATTTTGAAATGTTTGACTTAACAACTTAAAAAATATTTTGAAGTAATATTTTTATATAAAAATGCAAAATACTCCAGGTATTACAACATTCTTATCTTGAATGTAGCATGATAAAAAAATTAGGGAAGAAAACATTTTCTCAGAATATATTTTAGAATAATCTGTCTGCATGCCGATCTCTTAAAAGATATGAAACTCACAGATGTGTTACCATGACATATTCAGTACAATAGAAACTTCTCAGCAGATGAGAATTGACAACAAATACAGACCCATCTGTATTAGTAATAAGTTGTTAGCTGGTAAACTTAAAGGAGTTGTGAGGTTCAGAATGAATTAGGACTAGATTTCTGAGCCTTTTTTTGCTTTGTATTCAAGTTATGCAAATACCAGAAAGTCTGAGTAACTGCCTCAGATTAGTTTAAGTGAATCGGGCTGTTGGGTCTTATGTACTCACATCTGAGTGTTTGTATAACCTTGACATCTACAGTGGTTTAGAAACATATAAGCTTATTAAAATGGCATATATTATCTAAGAGTTTCTCTCTGCTGCACCATCGACCTCCTTGCAACTACAACTGAATAAACGCTAGCCTGAGATAAAACAATGTACATTATAACATACTATAGCAGGCACAAGCTAGTTAGGGTAAATTTCAGCCCAAGGATTGTGGTCAGTTTCTTATACTATTATGGCTGTTTGGCCAGGTTCAGGACTACATTTACCCTACAGTCCAAGATTTTTTGTGTTATTGACAGTGTTAGATGGTATCTTTTTCAAATAAATTACAGTGATTTTGCCTATGATATTTCCAGATATATTACAAGTCTTGTCAAGATTACAAGAATGTTATTAGAATTAAACTTTTCTTATCTTTTCTGCTTTCACTTTTATCAAAACCTCTAACCTTTTTTAACACCTAACCGTAGCTGGTCATTATTTTGTGGTTTCAGGCTCATATTACTTGCTGATTTGAATGCTTGAATTCACACAGTGTGTGGATCTGTAGGAAAAGTTCTGAGTTCTTGAACCTTCTGATACTGTCACAATTCATACTTGTTACCATCTCTAGTAGACACTGTGGGCAGATGACATTTTGAAACAAAAGAAAAGTCTGAATTTATGATATCTTCACTTAAGACAGAAGTACATATAACTTAGTGCTAAAACAATGTTAAAGAAAAAGCAACCTGAATCTTTTCATAGGAGGATCTTGATAAAGAAACCTCTCTTTTAATATTTTCTGAAATTGACTTTGAAATAGAAGCAAAAATGTAGATTTCTTTGTCAAAAAACAAAATACCAGGAAAAAAACAAATCAAAACAAAACAAAACGTGTTCTGGATATTTTTCCATAAGAAATTCACTTAGAAAGAATTAATTCATCTGAAAAAAATAAAAGAAACAAAATTGTGGTCCAGTTAGGTACAGATGTGGTTTACTAACAAGTATTTTTAGAAGCCTTTTATTTTAGTTCGATGAAGACTTAGTAACTCATCCTTTCACTGAGAAAGTAGTCAGATGTGAACTGTCTTTGAAATGTGAAATATATTTGAATAGTCAAAAGTAATTGGACTCCTTTATAACACGTCCTACCTGCCGTGCAAGCCATTAGCATTCTCATAGCTCAAGTATATGCACTGAAAAAATTATGATGAACTAGCAAAAGAAGCAACTCAATATTAATCCAGCCTTTAGACAAATATTGTAATAGGATTTGCACATGTAAGGGGCAAATTATCTTCTCAGTGTGTGCTCTATATATCTAGGGTATTAGTATTAACATGCATTGAAAGAAAAGTATATCCATAATCACAATTGCATTTATGATTAAAATCCATACATGACATGAAATTGTAAAAATATTAATAATTTTATTCCATAGTTCTTGGAATGTGAAATGAGAAGTGAGGATCCAATTTTTGTTATGCAACGTTTCAGAGAACTGAATAATATCCAAGAAATTGTTATTGTCTGTTTCTATCTGTCACTACGACTTCTATAGTTTTAATGTCAGTTTTATTTACATTACTTGCAGATCTTAATTCTTATGTAGTAGATATGAGGTGGAAACACAACATCGGTACACAAAACTGCTCAACATAATTCTGTATTGAGTATTTACTGTGATTGAGCACGTATCTTAACAAAATGGTAAATTCAGTTGGCTAATAACCCAGCTCTTCCCCACTGATAGCTTTCCCTCTGTCTCTGTGGACTTCATCATTTCCTATAAAGCAAGATTCAACTGTAAGTTGGAAGGCGGGTGTGTTTTGCTATCTTAATTCTGAAATAATTATCTTAGGAAATGCATCTCTGGATGAACAGCAGAATGACAATCAGTACTCTATTTTCATTTGGTGCCACAGAGGTCATTCATCCTGAAGTTTCAATATAGAAGACTTGGCACTTTGTCCAACAGAGGTAGGCTATTGGGCTCTATCAGCTGCACACTGAAGAAGTGCTTCCCGATATCTACTTGGAATGACCTATTGAGCTAATTTACATTAGATCTCAGTATTCAATGTCTCCCATTCCTATTCAGTAGCAGAGGAGATGCCAAAATGCTACCATTGATTCAAAATTTCTTCTTCCTTCTGACTTTGTTTGGAGGGAGCTAAAGTATGGATCCAAAGACAGAAAGGGTTAAAACAACATACGTTACTGCTCATATAGTAAAATGATAACAGGAGGATCACAGTGAAATGGGGTTACTTTCCCCCTACATACCAGACTGTAACCATCTGCATTCTAATTTTCAGTATATTAATTTTGATAGCATCCTGGAGACAAACTGTCTTACTTGTCACATTGTCTTGCTGTGGCTTCCTGCCTAGTTTTCAAATTTGAAGAAGCAGAGGGAATCCTCCTAATGGACTCAGAGAAAAATCTTTATGACATGACACTAACCAAAAATCTCCTTTTATTTTTTTTTCCCCCTCCTGAGGAATCAAAGCTTGCATGAGCAGTGAAAAGTGAGGACAGGCAGAACAATCAAGAGCTGTGCTTGGCAGCCAGTCTGGAAGCTTGCAGGTGCTCAGGTCCTTCCTCAGAACCAGCCTACTCTTACATTACTCTGAGTCTAGGTCCCTTCTGTTTAGTTAATGTCCTGTGCTGAACACACCATCTTCTGTCATACCAGTGCTGCCACAGCTCTGGAAAGCAGCTTCTTATCCCACCTGGTCAGAGTAATTGAGTTCAGTCAGATTACCCATAAAAAGAGTCTAGGCAACCAGAATACTGTGTTCAGGGTATGTAACAAAAATATGTTGCTCTATTACTGAAGGCAGTTTTTTAATGATAATTGGTTATGCTTCTTTCTACAAATGTGCTAAATCTGGGTATTTTAAACAGTGATTTATCACAGTATCTTAACAAATTTACTCTACATTCTGATTGCAATCTAATTTGAAAAATATTTGACATAATATGAAAGCTGACCAAGCAGTGGAGAATGAAAATCAGATTCTTGAAAACTTGTCTTTAATGTGTTCTCACTATTCCATTAGCATTTAAGATTTATTCAGTGGGATTAACTTTACTGTAAAATAAAGAAGATTACAAAATTTATGAAAATCTGAAGTAATTAGTAGCTAAACTAAAGCTGATTTGTTTGTCTTTCAGAAATATTTTTTTCTTTTTTTTTTTAAATATAAAACAAAACAATATTTTTCCTTGAGATTGAATAAAAGTCCATTTTGGCAAATTTTGCAGACAAAAATGTTGTGTTCATTGTAATTTTGTACCAGTATAATTTTATTTTCCTGAGATACCAAAGAAGACATTAGTAACAATCTAAAATGTACTCCAGCACTTTAAAATGAATGTTTTTTTTAGATCACTATACCATTATAACTTGAGATGACCTTATTATAATTTGTTAAAGCTGTACCAGAGAAGTGCACAGGAGTTGTATTGCACTGAGATACTGAGAAGTTGGAAGGAGCCACAACAGTACTGTTCAACCTGTGTCTCCTCCAGTCCCCAGGAAGGAGGAGTCAAAGAGGAATGGAAAGTACATAAATTGCATTTAACAGAGTTATCATAAGCACAAGATAACTTACAAAGAAGTTTTCAAATTTTCTGTAGGTAACGTATCTTAGGTGTGAAACTTAATCAGAGTAGGTTATTATAGGGTTGCAGCAATACAGTTTAATGTACTTGGAAATATTTAGTTATCTATTTTCTAGGGTCTATCTACAATATAAATATAGAAACCCTGGGTTATGTAGCACTGATTTTGAGCTAGCAGGCTTCTGAAAGCCTTGGTATAGAATGAAATTAAATAGTCTCGTTTTGGATGAAAACTCTATAAACTGCATAAGACTGAGGGTTTTATCCTATATAAATACGTAGGCTTTAATAAGCACTAGTTTGTCTTTGTAGGCACTGTTGACCAATATAGGTAGGACCTTTACCAGGCAAAATAATTATTTGGAAATTCAAATTTAAAGGATAAATAGATAAATAAATAAATGTACATAGATAATTCTACTAAACATTATACATTATAAGAAAGCTTTTATTTTTTATTAATATCACAGTAATTGCATCTGTACTAGTGAGAACTTACTGGGGTTTAGTAAGCAAGTGATTGATTAATATAATTGCTTTACCCTTAGCTGAACTTTAACAAGTAATAAATTCAGATTTAAATGTTTATTAGTACATTAATGTTTTTATCCAGTGGCTCATGCACTTAATTAAAATATATTGAGAAGTAAAAGCAATTATTAAATAATTATCACTGCACACTACTAAAGTGTGCAGTTGTTTGTAATGAAACCTTGCCGATATGCAACATACTTTCCATTTCCTTCTAATAATTCTATTACTAAAATTATTATCTTCTCAAGTACATTTATGAGAATATAAAAGTGATGCATTAATGAGAATGCTATTACTTATTTATGACTTCTTAGGATTGCCATATAAGTTGAAATCTTTGATAAGACATGCTTGCAAGTAATGGTTGAGTGGGATAAGTTATGCAATATAAAAATCTGAATCTGCAAAACTGAGAGCAACTGGAAAAGACCTGTAAAATTGATGTTGGTTGGAAGGGATGGGACTATGACTAATCTATAACACTGTAACCTCCCCCAGGTATTTTGTATCCCCTCTATTAAATATATTTTTCCTAACTTCCAATCCAAACCTCTCCAGACACAACTTGTGGCCATTTTCCATTTAGTATTAATTCTCTCTGCTGAGAAGAGTTTGTCTTCATATACTTTGTAGAATCGGTAGCCATATGCTGCTACTACATTGCCCTTTATCTTGGCTAGAATGTCCTAGCTTGGTAGGACATGTGCTGAATCCCTCTGACAATCCCACAGTATTCTTCAAAACTCCTTTTAGCTTCTCAGTGCTCATTTTGAACTGGTACTCAGTCAAAAAGTACACCAGAGGCAGCCTTGCCAGTGCTAGGTAAGAGGTGACAATAATTTTCCTAGATCTTGTGATGTCCTAATATAACTCAGGATTCAGCCTGCTCTGTTTCTGATAGGAGCACACAACTGGTTCATATTCAGTCTGGCATTTATTATAATGTCTAGGTCTTTTTTATCAAGGCTGACACTCAGCCAGTTTCTAGGTATTGGGCTAGGCTGTCCACAGGTTTAGCTTTCTGCACTTTTCGATGATAAACATTGTCATCCTTATGTTAGTTCCATCCTAAGATTTACTAAGGTCCCCATGATTGAAGCTCTGCTGTTTGTTGGCAGCAGCTTTTCGAAATTCACAACTGTTTGAGGGTACATTGTCATCATCCGTGTCATTGATGAAAATACTGAGTTATTGAACAAACTGGACCCAAATAGCACCTCTTGGGGTGCTCTGCTCATTGCCATCTACTAGGCTGAGACCAACAATTTTGTTTATGTTCTCTAAACAAAGGGATCCAGTCAAGTTTCAGTGCTACTGGCAATTCTCACTTTCTCCCCCTAAAGGAGACTGCTACAGGAGATGAAGCCTGACTAAGTTCAAGGTATGTTGTGCAGACTGTGCTTTCCTCCAGAAAATCTGGAATTTATCCAGAGATAAATAGCCAGTAACCACTGCTATCCTTTCATCCACAGAAGCAGAAACTCCTGTTTGTAAGGGCCTATGGTAACTGTACTGATGAACTGATCCAGGGTAAAACTCCAAATAAAAGTAGCTGTCTTCCAGCCTAAGTCAATTCACTTCTCTCTTTCACATGCCTAGCTCACTTAACCATTGTTCTAACTTGTGGCTTCCTTTCATGCACTCACTACATCTTTTGCACTCCTGCAGAAATATAGATTTACTCTTCAGTAAACATGTCATTGAAGTTAATGATTATGCTATAAATTGTTTCTTGAATAACCAAAGAACTATAATTAATATTGTATTTATATACATATAAATATACAAAACTAATAATAAAGAAGCCTCATTTCTAGCTAGATTCCACTGAGCTGAGTTCCCCATCGAAACTCCATCAGGAGTCACAGTCCCTTTTTTCAGGAAATTATTATTAAAAGAAAAGATCAAAGAAAGAAAAGCCACAAAATTGGAAGTATTTTCTATGGAAAGCAATATGAAAACATCTTATAGTCTTATGTCTGACAGAAATGGCATATCCCTTGCTTGGAATATATGTAGCTTCATAGATAATATTTTGCCTACTAGTGATGATCACGTGCACATGCATAGAAGAAAAAAGGTGTAAAGAGGGAAGGTTTGACTCACTTTACAGGTTTAACCAAAAAGTTTTAAAATAGTCAAGTGTACTTTGGTGTAATATGGCTTCTTTCTGTAAAACAAGGTTGTAATATTATCACAAGAAGCAAGATATTTGTAAATATTTTTAAGCATTAAAACCAACTAGAATGAAAATGGAGGGAATTTAAAAAAAAAAAGAAAAAACTCACAAAGTGGTTGAATGTCTTATAATTTCTGAAAGATCAGAATTTAAAATGAAAGAGTATCAACAGTATCTCACCACCTTCTCGTATGTGTCTTCGTATCTTGAGATTTTTAATTAAATTGTTCAGGCACTCCGCTTTACATATCTCATGTGTACTGTACAACATATCTCAAACTGTTTTAAAATAAATATTAAGTTTTGATTTCTTGGAGATTTCCTTTTACTTGTACTAATTTTTATTTTTTTATTTTTTTTACTGTACATTCATAAGTGCATATTTATGGCTTGATTCCTTTGTTCTTCCAACCTTGAGACATTTTCATAAGGTCCCTATAACACTGCTCAAGGTCATTACAAAACGAGTTGAAGAGCCTTGACCTGGTCTTCAAATCTGAGATAAATTCTTCTAGGTGTTGAGTGAGCAGTGAATTCTCAGCAGGAAAAAGATTGCTTAAAATCTATTGTTCTTGACCTGTATTAGAGTGACAGTTCTCTTTGTTGACTATACATTTTTCAAAGACACAACTGTTCACCCATTTTTCAAAGCTTTAAGTCCAATGAATCTTAAGGCAGGCTCAGACATGATACTACTTCAAGGAGTGTTGAAAATTTGCTCCTAAACTCTTCATGTTTATCTACATTATACAAATATTAGTAACAGATTGACATATTTCTGTACTCTGACTAATTTACAATCTTCACATGAAAAACAAGTGTTACAAATAGGTCCATCAGTGTTCAAACTGGAACTAATCTCTCATGAGTAATTTAGATAACATTTTTTCTTCAATTAAATCAAATATTATGGGGACAGATTTTTACTTTCGATTCAGATAAGCCATTGATGCATATAATCCACATATTGTTAAGAAAATTATCATTTAGGATAGAAACAAAGACGTTAATAAATAATTAAGTTAGAGATATCTGTGGCTCAGGGTAGGGACCAGGTGATCCTCTGATACCCTAGCCTACTTATTTAAAATTTTATAGCATATTTGGGCTCAAAGATGCAGAGTGGGATCTGTGGAACAGAGTAGAAATTGATGACTTGTCTAAGTCTACGATGAGAGCATACTTTCATTTCACTTGCAGTGGAAAAAGAATGTTGTGAAAACATGTTATTCTTACCAATTATTGTTTGACATTTTTATTTATTTATTTTACATCACTTACATCATAGTATCTTGGGTTTATGTAGCAAGGTTTTGGTAGAATTGGAGGCTACAGGGTTGGATTTTATGGGAAGATATCAGGGACTGCTCCATGCAAGACAGAGTGAGTCCCAGTCATCTCCAAAACTGACCCACTGCTGACCAGAGCTGAGCCAGTCATCAAAACTAGTGACAGCATTATTATAACATATACAAGAGGCTTAAAAACAGCGTGCAGCAGCTGTGCGAGAGAAGAGTGAGAATAATGTGAAATGACCTGTAGACTTCAAGTCTAGTGAAGAAGGAAGGGAATTAGGTTCTTCAGGTGTGGAGTAGAGAGTCTCTTGCAACTCATAGAGAAGACTGTGGTGAAGCAGGTTGCTCCCTGAAGACCAAGAACTGTGTCAGAGCAGGTATCCACACTGCAGTCTATAGAGGACTCCACACTGGAGTAGATAGATAAGTTCTGAGGGAAGAGGCAATCTGCAAAGAGCCCATAATGTAGGAGACTTTCTAGCAGGAATTGTGGCCCATGAAGGATTGTAAAAACAACCCCATGCTGGAGCAGTTCTTGAAGGACTTTATGCATGAGAGGGACCTCACATTGGAGCAATGGAAAAGTGTGAGGAAGGAAAGGCAGAGAGGAACAGTAATGAGCTTTAAGTGACTGCTTATTGCCCACCTCACCTATATTGCTTGGGTTGGAGGAGGAGGTAGAGCAATTTGGAATGAAGGAGTGAAGTTGAGTCTGGGAATAAGCAGAAATGGGGGTTTTCATTCTATTTTCTACCTCCATTCTCCTAAAGATAGGAAGTAAGAGAGAGGTTTGGTGAGCACCATGTTATCAGCCAAAATATACCCTCCACACCTAAATATGTATCCAGTCTATGCAATTTGCACAATTACAAATCTATTATATAGATCAGAAGCAATTGTAAATGCATTAGCTCACTTTTTTCCTCCTCATCTTATAATATTTATAATCTTTTTTTGTAGTAATACTCATAAATCTGTCACCTTGTGTTAGGGTGAAGGGGTGTTATTACTGATGACTGATACTGGGTAGGGAGCTGGAACATCATAAACTTACAAATGGGCTAAATGATTTAGTATAAAGTATCCCACTGAATGTAATATACATTTAAGTTTAAAGAAGAAAACAGTAAACATAGTGAAACAGCTGAGTATATGAAATAAATACTATTTTTTCAAAAATGTAAACTTAAATCTCACTTACATGAACACCTGTTCTGGCTGTTGTTTCCAATTAAATGAGTTTAGGGAGATCTGCATCTTTCAACTGAGAGTAGCTCTATCATTTTGACATTTAATTTTGTTTGTCTTTTATAAATGTCTTATAAAAAAGAGAATCATTTAGCATCTGTTACCTACTAACATCTGTCTCAGTTAGCCATTGTTAAATATGTACACAATCCATTAAAATTCAGTTGATTTTTCTCTTAAATCACAAATTGATTTAATTATCAATGCAAAGTTCTTACTATAGCAATTGCTCATTGAAAATTTAATGAGTTCTCACATTTAGACTGGATTACCAAGGGATCTTTCTTTATCTTCTTTGAATATGAAGAACATAGAATAGATTGTCTTTTGCCTTTAAAACACTTCCTTTTTTTCTTCTCAATGTATCTATAGAGCCATTGCAATAAAATAAAAAATCAAAAATTCAAAGGCTGATACTGAATTGCTTTTAACAAAAACAAACAAACAACAACAAAAAACAATGTAAAATACTCTGTGAGTAGGAGCAGTAGCCACTTTAAGAAGTTATGAGAAAATCTTAGGACAACACTAAAAAATGAGTATAAATGATATTGTAGTGCAACATAAAAGTATATAAAGCTTCAAAAGTACAATCCACCTGTCACTTCATGATTAAATGAGTGCCTTGAATTCATGAGGATAATAGTTTCACTGTAAATAGTCAAAGCTAGAATCACTGATGGTGGGAGTAAGGTTTCAATCCATATTTTAGTTGTTCCTATACAAAGATAGTGGCAAACTTTTCTTTTTTTTGTTGTTGGTGGGGGTGGGAGAATTTTGGGTGGAAATATATTATCATTGGTTACGACAGATAGAATATCAGAACAAGTGTTTGGACCCAGAGCAACTTGAACCATCCAACTTCTTGTCGTGAATACTTAGAGGAAAAAAAACAACCTCAGGGATAAACAACTAGTTTCACATTAGTCCCTTGTTTTGTAAATTAGCATATGTTGAACATACATGTTATATAATAATAGCAAATATCAGTTAATTGCCACAAAATATATATTTCTAAACATAATAAAAAGCAAACCAGCATATTATAAGGTATTAACTTGTTAGTCTAAATAAATCTATATTAAAAATTCCTGAAATGTACATAATCAAGTAAAATGTTGAAATTTGTTTAATATAACCTAAAATATTATTTTTTTAAACTTTCTTTCTGAGTAAGTTTTATGCTTACTTTGTGACGTATTTAACATATCAACTATTCCATACATCAACAGATGCTCTTCCTTAGAAAAATTGCTGGCTTCCATAGTAATTTTTTAAAGAGAAACACTCAAACTTTATAATTCAACACATTAGTTGAATTAGTGTTAGTGAAATATTTATTATTCAAGTATACTTAAAAAGTTCATGCAACTGATTTTTATACTGGTAAAGCTTGGCACAGTTTTTGATGGGCCTGAAATATTTAAAATGCATTTATTAAGTTATTTTTCTATGCCCATGCTTCAGCACTCTTGATATTCAAGGTTTCCTTAGATGTTTCTGAAAATACAGTTAAAAGTGTAAATTCAACATTGAGAATTGCAGCCTATCACAAGTGCCTATGAAAATTGTATTTATTTATATATAATATTTATATATTGCTGTATAAATTGTGCAATTGCTTAATTGATGCATTTAACATGTCTTATTAATCAAAGAACTCTGTCTCTGAAAACACCTGACTAGAAAATATGTTTGGAAATACACATTCTTTCTTCTGTGTTTTTGTAAAATGTACTTTGATAATTTCATCCAATGCTCCTGACTCAAAACTCCTTCCTCCTGATGAGCTAATTAGCTTTCTTTAAAGTTTAACTTAGAAGTTTCTTTCTCTGTCTTTCCCATCCTTTCCTATCTTTTTCCTTCTCAGTGTTATATTATTGCCTTGCTGTTACACTATACTATAAATAAGGTTTCCATGTACTAGTATAACTCCTGGAATGCACCTACTTAAGGCCAAAGCATATGTTCATCAGAATGCAATGCTTCTGTGGTCACTAATGGTCATTGGCTATTCCCATGTTTTCCCATGCATTTCCCTATAATGTATGGCAATTATACAGAATGATGGTCACTCACATTGCAGTCTCAGAGAACGTGCATTTTAGCTTGCCAACCTTGGCAACACAATAGAGGAATTGAAACTTAGAAGAATCCAATTAATGTTATATTACTGCAGGTCCTGGATACATACAATGCTTTATTTATTGAAACATTTGTAATAAACACAAAAACTGGAACAGTTCAGTTATTTGTTCCAGAGAACAGTACAGCAATACACCTTTTTTTTTTTTTTTTTTTTCCCTAGTATGAAATTAATTAGAGTGCTTACTTAGTTCTTGTCAAAACCAGTTTTCTCCAGCTGTTTCAAATGCAACTGATGGTACAGTAGACATAACAAGCTAACCAAAATTGTACTTTCACTTCAGTTCTCCTTTGATTTGAAGCAATTTTTTTCCTCATATAGCATTATATCAGATGCTTCTTTAAAAATTATATAGCTTTTCAGTGCTCTTATTCAGTTAAGAAATACATCATTTTCTTCATTTAAAAATCATTAAGAAAAAGTTAAGATCTTTTCATTGCCTCTGAATCATCTTTCTTGTTGGAATCTCTTGCAGCATTTCACATGGACATTGTAGAAGCACAGACAAGGCAGAACTACCTTACCCCTCCCCCCCTCCCCTATTTAGAGAAGATGTTTGGAAGAGCGGGCTGATGAGCACAGTGACAGCTGCTCTCTTCTAGGATCCCTAGTGATGCTTCCCTAGAAAGAGCTACAAAAATAATGAGAAATGGTCTCTGTTATGGAGAAGACTGCTTTTTTTTTTTTTTTTTTTTTTTTCTTTTTTATTAATTGGCTGTCTGCATGTTGCGGTTTAACCCTGGTAGGCAGCTCAATACCACATAACTGTTCACTCACTCTCTCCAGTTTGGATGGAGAAGAGAATCAGAAAGGTAAAAGCATGAGAACTCATATGTTGAGATAAAAACTAAGAAAGGCAAAAGCATATGCAAGCAGTGCAAAACAAGGAATTCATTCACTAATTCCCATCATCAGGCAGAGGTTCAGAGACTTTCAGGAGAGCAGAGCTCATCACACATAAGTCTTTCTTGAGAAGACAAACGTCATTGTTCCGAATATATCCCCCTCCTTCTTCTTTTCCCAAGTTTTATTACTGATATGATGTTCTGTTGTATGGGACATACCTTTGCCAGTTTGGGTCAGCTGTGCTGACTGCGTTCCCTCCCAGCTTCATTGCTGCCAGGGCAAACAGAAAAATCCTTGGCACACAAAAAAACAACTGAAAACATTGGTGTGTTGTCACCACTATTTTAATCAAAAATTTAAAACACAGTATCATATGAAACTCTACAAATAAAATTAGCTCTACCAAAATCATGAAACTGCAGAAACTACTAACTTTTGCAATGAGTTATATAATCATTCTAAAATCGATGAACCCAACATTTGAGTAAGCTAAGTAGCTACATATGACTTCTTTCATAGCAATCATTTTGACCCAACCATACATAATTTTAGGTCTCTGTGTTTGCCAAGCCTAATTCATTCCTGCACATTAATATCATGCTAGACTCCTGATACTCAGATAATTAAGCCAGACTTTGAGTTGCTATGGCAACTACTGATTTTCAAATCATCTTAAGAACGTGAACAGAACTAAAATAAATGCAATCAAGTTCTCAACTGAGTACATCAGATGATCATGGAACTTGAGTTCTTTTCTTGTGAGGCTGGGAGAGAGTTGAAACTTTCAGCCTGGAGAAGAGAAGGTTCAGGGTGATCATGTTCGTGTCCATAAATACCTGAACAGAAGGATGAAGACAATCTTTTCAGTGGTGCCCAGAGCTAGGGCAAGAGGCAGCAAACAGAAACTGAAGCACAAGAGATTTTATCTGAACATCAGGAAGCATTTTTTAATGTATGAATGGCAGAACACTAGAATATATTGCTGAGAGAGGTGGTAAAGCCTCCTCCTTGGAGACCTTCAAAACCTGCCTGGACGTTGGCCAGGGCAACCTGCTGAGTAGGCTGAATGTATATATGTGTATAGATAGGTCATTCACATAGATCATTCTTGAAAATAGCACATAACGTAAAATAAAAAAAATAGTCATATATGCTTCCCACTGAAAGGGCATACCAAGAAGTGAAAGTATTTTATATAAAAATATATGGATATATATTTTCTAAAGAATCAGTCTCTTTCATGAAGAAAAAAGGACCCTTCTCATTGTTCAATTTAACATCAGTTTTCACAGTTGTGGAGAAAACTGTTAATTTTCTTCTCTAAAATTTACTGAAATATCTAAATTACTGAGCTGTGAATGAAAATACCACAAATTGATCATGCTCATTTTATGCCATTTGTACATATGAAAGATATAATGAGCTAGACATTTAGTCCCAGTGTTCATCCACCCATAATCACCTGTATAAGAATCTCATATAAGATCCATTAAGTCAATATTTGAGAACATCTGCTGGAATGCTTTTAAAGCATGGTTGAGTTAGGACAATCAATGTTTCTGATAAAGTACAGAAATATGTGTTTCAGGTAACAGACATCAAATTTAAGATGAATAGCTAGGGAATGATCTCATACAGTAAAAAAAGTTTACTGTGAAATATTCTTTTAAAGCTGAGCCCATATCTGGATTACTGAGACAGAAAGAAAATATCAAAATGGGTATTTAGCTAGCATCTCATACCTCTGCAATACTATAATCCTCATGTAAAATTAAATATTAATGCTTTTAAATATATTTCTCTTACAAAAATCTAAATCTTGCCTCACTTATGTATGTGATAACCTTAGCTTGGAAAATTAGTACATTCAAATTCATAAAAAACATTGACATTATGCATTTTAACTGCAGTAATGGAAGCCATTAATAATTGTCTTCTGTATGAATAAGATACCAAATTATTATACTTGCATAACTTCAACCTCTAGTTGTAATACATTTGTAAATAATTTGCAAAGAAAATTCAAACCAATATAATATTCATCTGCCTGACAAATTAATATTTCATCTCTTTAAAATATTTCTATGCTTAACCAATCTTAGTGGGGAAATAACATCAAAAGAACTAGTATTTCTAATGGGTAGTTTCTCTTCAGTTTCATCTTTAGTTTTTATTTAGTTTTTATTGTAAAAAAATATTATCACCTTATTTGTACTATTATCAGAAACAAATCTCTGTCATAAAATTCAGTTTTTCTACATTCCATGGAATTAGAAGTCAGCTAACCTGAGTTCAATGCATTCGAAGTATTCTCTTTTTTCTCTCAGGGAAAAAGACACTGAAGTTGCCAAAATTATTTGTTCAGTTTTAGACTCAATAGGCTTTCACTGAAAAATAAGACAATTTTCTTGAGCCGTTTTGCATTTCAGTGTATGCCACATCTTACAAAAGCAACAGCATTCACAGCAGAACTGAAGAAAACTCAACATAGTCTTCTATTCTGTGATTGACTCACACCCTAGGGATAGCATACATCTCACTTGATAAACCCCTACAATTGCAGAAGGCTGAATGGAGATGAGCAAGAGCAAGGTGCTAGAGGAGTAGGGTAGGGTGTGACTGCCCACACCTGTTGCAAATACGCTGATTTTGTCTTAACACAAAGAAGGATGTTTTTGTTTTAGATAAAGTGCTTTCAACGGTAGATTGTGTAAATATTTCTCCCCAGATTCATTAAAGAAATGGGATTGTCTCCCTGAGGCTGACCAGACTGGGGAGAAAATGAATATGTAGCTCAGACCAATATAGAGTTCAAAATTTTAGCTTGCTTATTTAATTCAAAGAGATCAATGGGCTTAAGCTGGCTTCGACATGTGTTTTTCTTCCTGGTAATTGGGATGCCCAGCAAGGTGATGGTCAGCACCTAGAGATACGTGATGGAAAACAAATTTGTATTATGATTCAACTATATGTGTCAGTGCCTACATTACATTCATACAGTGATTTCAGTACATTTAAATCAAATTATAAAGGATCATGCAACATTTTCTAACCGAAAAAATATACTCTTCCTCTCAGAAGAACAAAAAAATACCGACTTCCAAAGTATGTTACTAATTTATCTTCAGGTAAAAATCTCACATATAGTACTATATACTATTTTTTCTGTGTTCAAAGTTAAGTTTTTTGGTTTATATTTTAAAAGTATGGATATATATATATATCTTTTAATCAAAACAATTGTTGTGGGGCTGCATATGTACTGGTAATGGGAAGCCTTGCCTTAGTTCTCAAAATTGCGTGTGGACAAGATCTTTGTATTTCTCTGTTTATAAGCTCCTTTTTGCTCTGAAATAGCTGTTTTTCCCCTTCAGAACCACAAGAGTCACTTCAGTTTTTGAACAACTGCAGTTTTCAATGAAGTACCATGAGTATAAAGAGAGGAATATTACATATTTTATTGATGAAATTTTTATACAAGTATTTAGACTGAGCTCCATTTGGTAACTGCAATTGTAGATCAAGACAGATTGAAATGGACATGTGTTAACTGCCATCCTGAATCAAAATACAGTTTTATTTAGTTAATGTTTGACTAGTTCAGTCCTCTCCATATAATACAAGGTGCACTGGATATTTCAGAGAAAAGACTAGTAACAATCTAGCAGGTGCATGCAGGTTAAATCAGAGGATAAAAGAGGATTTGACAATTTTAATGATTTTCATTAAGTGTGAAGTTACCTAGAAACACCTTACAAGATCATTGTAGTCTTTACACAAGGCTTCCATGATCAACAGAAGTTTGTGTTTAGAAATGTGGCTCATGTCATGGAGTCAACTCATAACATCAAGCTCATCCCTAATTCAGCTGGCATTTTTCTTTGTGATTTTGCAGGTATAATTGCTTATTGACCTTTTTTTTCAGTGAACAACCTTACAATCTTTCAGTTTTAATTGGTTGAGTATTGTGTTGCATGACAACACATTTTTGTGTGATATAATTTAACAGCCAAATACATGCAGTATCATTTTGGGACAAGATACTTGAATACAGTCAGGTGTTCATTAGTGCTCCACACATGGACTAAATCCCCATTTCAAGTCAGTTTAAAAGACTATCAGGCTGAATTTCTTGGCTTTTTTCACCTTCTGTGATTCATTTTTAGAGATCCCATTATCCTACTGGAATCTTACTAAAACGCCATGGTTTTATGCAACAAAATTGAATTTAGCTCATTTTATTGAATTGAAAGAAGTTATTCTGCATGCTTTAAAAAATCATATCTAAATATGTTCAAACAACAATTATGAATTGCCACTTTTACCTGTTGTTAGTGTAGAAGTTTTATTTAGCTTTGTTAGAAATTTTACTAAATACAGATAAATCTTGGCAACTAAAATTAGAAATTTAATACCACTCTTTTGAAAATTCATCTTCCAAGTCACATAGTGCAGCAGCAGGAAGAAAACTAGCATTTTTCTACAGTTATTACGCAATTAAATCTGAGACACATATGAAAATTATTTCTTATTTCTTGGAAAATTAAACTTTGATTTGTTTCCATTGCAAAGAGAGTAATTTCAAAAGATTTTATCTTAGCACTCAGTGTCTGATAGCAACAACATGGAAATCGGAGGGAATTTCATAATTTATTTTCACGGACAGTCTCAGTTTGACAGATAAAGGTTGTTTGAAATAAAAACTAATGGCCTCAAAATTCAGTGTATGCATATAAATGCATACTAGCACATTCAAAGCTTTTAATCTTCCATTACCTGGAACTTCATTTATATTGCCTCTCTTTTTCTGTTCCTATTTGTACAAATTATAATTGCATTCATTGTTGCAGCACACACTTTTGCATTCCAAATCAGTATTTGCCTTTTTTACAGACATTCAGAAGTTAGAAAACAGAATAAATTTATGGTAGTGAAATAATACAAAGCAAAAAATCCAACATTTTTGAATTTTGAGAAAATGAATTTGCATTTATGCATTGTATTTCCACTTCAAAACTCTGGAAAAATGACTGGGTATGAGTACTTTTTAGTTTACTGAAGTTTATCCACTATGATACATCTTTTCCTTCCATTAGCCACTTGATTGTGTTGCTGCATTCTTCTCAACAAACTTACTGTTAAGCTATCCAAAAGACTATTATCCAACCGTGCTTAGAAGTTGTTCTTCTTCTGTTCTTTTTATGTTCAATATTTCCATCATCAGTCTTGTATCAGATTTTGTACTGATTCAAAACTTCACAGTTAAGATTTTTATACATCTTTAATTCTGTCTCAGTCAACCTCAGTCAACAGCTTTAAGTGCTATGCAAATTAGACTAATGCTTATTACTGTTTACAGTTAGATTAAAGGTTGCCTTGTGTGTTCAGAATATTTTATTCTTGCTCTTTTATTTCTTTCTGCTTATGATTAGGACTAAATAGTAGAAGCAAACAGTATGCAATTAGAATTTTTCTATTGGTTTCCTTGTCATGAGAATGCAACTTTAAATAGGAAAGGAAAAGGGAGAAAATAATGAAGAACGTACTGTTTCTTCAGTAAAGTATGCTGCTAGAAGCAACTCAGCAACTGTTTTTTTTTTTTTTTTTTTTTTTTTTATGAGAAGGTTTATGGAATCTATTAACTCTGCTACAGATGGATCTTATATATATATTATATACATCCTGTTTTTTCTTAGTTGTTGGTTGTGGTTTTTTGCTTGTTTTGAAAAATCAGCAAAATTGAATGCTAATATTTTAAAAAGTAAATGATTTGTGAAACAATCCTTGCTATAGCAAGTGTGCAAAACAGTTTGGCAAAGTACGGAAACGGACTTACTAGTACAATCAGAAAATGTAGATCATTGTTAAAAAGGAAGTGAATATCGTGAAATATACTAAATTGACATTTATAAGTCATCTATATTAGTTTCTTGTATTTTCCAGTTAGATCCCTAATGTGAAAGAACTCAATTATTTGAAATTCAATTCCTGTTTGCAACTTTATCCAAAAAAAATTAAAACTGCCAGACTAGCCAGAATTTAGATTAGCGATAAAGTGTATCCCAGCAGCTCTGAAATAGAAAAGAAGATGGCTTAGAAGAAAGATACACATCTGAAAACATTTTGACATTCTTCAGTTGGATAATTTTGGCCTGAGATGGTTGTGATGGCTGAGACTTATTATGACAGAAGGGAGGGGTTACAGCTTGATTGCATTGTAGGGGTAGAAGTTACACTGGAATTGTGTTTTAAAAAGATGATACTTAAATTATGTTTGCTTTTGAAATACAAAGTTTAAGGAACGCTTCTCCAAAAGTGAGAATTGAACTCGGCACTTCTATAGTTTAGCAATATTTTAGCTGTTTATAGGTCTTCAGTCTTTAAGAATTGAATCTTTGTCCATATATTACCTCATTATGTTCTCCGTTTGGCTGAATGTTTACGGTATTACCTTGCACCCTTTCATCCCTCCAAACTAAAAAAAAAGAAAAAAAGAAAAAAAGAAAAAAAAAAAAAAGATGAATAAGATGAATATACATCCCAGGTATTTATCAAAATCAAAAATACTTCATCTCAACTTTATTATGTTACCAGCTATTGACTAATTAAATGCTAACTGTTAACACTGTTATAAAAAATATGGTAATGATTATTTTTGAAAGCAAAATTCTTTAATTCTACATGAATTTCTCTATCCTTCTCAACCAATGAAAAATAAAATCATGGTTTTGCACTTCTTTTTTTTTTGGGGGGGGGGGGTTGTATTGTTGTACGTGTAATATACTCTAATTGTATGTTTTATTCCCAGATCTATTTTAGTTCATTTAAAATACTTAAATTGGTGTGGCTGTTTAACTCCAGTAGGCAACAGAGCCTTACCCAGTTTCTCCCTTACTCCTCAGTGAGATGGAATAGAGGATCTGAAAGGAAAATGTGAGGAAACTAAACTCATAGGTTGAAATAAAGACAGTCTACTAGGTAACACAAAAGCTGTGAGCAAAGCAGAACAATGAATTCATTCACTAATTCCATTGTGAAGAAGGTGTTCAGCTCTTTCCAGGTAAGCAGGGCCCATCATAAAAAATGGTTATTTTGGAAGAAAAAATGTCACTGCTCTGGGTGTTTTCCCCTTCACTTTCTTTACTCCAGCTTTTACTGCTGGGTACAATATCATATGATGTGGAATATTGCTTTGGCCAGTTTATGCAAGCTGTCCTGGTTCTGTTCCCTCCCAGCTCCTTGCTGCTCACCACAGGCAAGAATGGTGCAAGATGTTGAAAAGGCCTTGGCAAGCATGGCTCAGTAACAACAGAAACATTGGTATATTATTTTCATCCTAAATCCAAAATACAGCACCGAACTAATTACTATGAAGAAAATTAACCTTATACCAGTCTGTATCAGAACAATTCATTTTGAACTCTGAACAGGAATGCTAAATTCCTGGCTGTACACCCCCTTAGTAATATGAACATTGTGTCAAAAGCATTCTGCATTTGGAAAAAACAAACAAACAAAAAATACAAAAAACTGTCTGAGGAAGTCATGGAGATTTGACAGACCTCATATTTTCATTTTATTCCATATTTCCTAATCAGACTTTTACTGGCTATACATGGCAGATTTATATAGTGACGTATAGATATTAAAAATATGAGATTTCTATCAGATTGTAAGAAAGGTGCAATGAATATAGTATTTGAAATTGTCTTACAACTATTTCTGTGTGTGTGCTTGTGTCTTAGCATGGAGATAGCTATAAGCCTTGTATTCATAGAATCATAGAATCACAAGATTGGAAAGGACCTACAAGATTATCCAGTCCAACCGTCCTCCCATTACCACTGCTACCACAAGCCACTAAACCATATCTCGCAGCTCCTCATTCAGACACCTCTTGAACACTGCCACAGATGGCGACTCCACCACCTCCCTGGGCAGCCATTCCAGTGCCTGACCACTCTCTGAGAGAAAAAGTTTTTCCTTATGTCCAATTTAAACCTTCTCTGGTACAACTTCTAGCTGTTTCTTCAGGTCCTGTTTGTTGCCTGGGAGAAGAGGCCAGTCATGGAAGTTGTAGAGTGCAATGATGTCTCCCCTGAGCCTCCTCTTCTCCAGACTAAACAATCCCAGCTCCCTCAGCCACTCCTCATAAGACTTGTGCTCCAGACCCCTCACCAGTTTTGTTGCCCTTCTCTGGACACGCTCCAGGGCCTCAATGTCTTCTTTGTAGTGAGAGGCCCAAAAGTGAACACAATACTTGAGGTGCAGCCTCACCAGCTCTGAGTACAGGGAGATGATCACCTCCCTGCTCCTGCTGGCCACACTATTTCTAATGCAGGCCAGGATGCCCTTGGCCCTCTTGACCACCTGGACACACTATTGGCTCATGTTCAGCTGAGTATCAACCAACACCCCCAGGTCCCTTTCCTCTTCACAGTCATCCAGCCACTCGTCCCCAAGCCTATAACGCTGCATGGGGTTATTGCAGCCAAAATGCAGGACCCGACACTTGGCCTTGTTGAACCTCATCCCATTCACCTCAGTCCAGCAATCCAGCTTATCTAGATCCCTCTGTAGGGCCTCCCTACCTCGGGCATATCGACACCACCTTCCAACTTGGTGTCATCTGTAAACTTACTGAGGGTACACTCAATCCCTCATCTAGATCACAATAAAGATATTAAACAAGATGGTCCCCAAAACCAATCTCTGGGGGAAACCACTTGTAATGGGTTGCCAGCTGGACTCCATTAACTACTCCAGTGGACTCCATTAACTACTACCCACTAGGCACAACCCTCTAGCCAGTTCCTTACCCGATGAAGGGCATACCTGTCCAGGCCACTGGCAGCCAGTTTCCCAAGAAGAATCCTGTGAGAGACCATGTCAAAGGCTTTGCTGAAGTCTAGGTAGACTACATCAACAGCCTTTCCCTCATCTACCAGTCTGGTCATCCAGTCATAGAAGGAGATGAGGTTGGTTAAACACGGCCTGCTTTCATGAATCCGTGCTGCTGGACCTGGTCCCTCTGGGACCTCTCTAGATAATCAGAAGTGCTGGTAGATGGCCAAGAATGGCTCAGCAATCACCCCTGCCAACTCCCTCAGCATCCTAGGATGGAGTCATCTGGTCACGTGGGCTTCTGACAGTCCAGATAGAGGAGGAGCTCTCTAAATGTCTCCATCTAAATTACCATGAGTGTATTCTGTGGAGCATCCCAGACTTCCAGATCACGGTGTAAAGTGCTCTGAGGATAACTGATCTACCTATTAAAGGCAGATGTAAAGAGGACCTCAGCCCTCTTTACACAGTTGTCATAGTTGTCACTCTAGATGAATTACTCGCACATGGCATTGGCCATGTTGGCAGCCAACTCTCTTTTCCGCTTCCTGGATTTGTATGGACAGCATAAATCCCTTTCTGTGAAGCAGGAGATGGGTGATTATTTAATAAAAACACATGGCATTTATATATATATATTTTTTTTAAGAAAATGTATAAACATTCTACAAACTGATATTCAATAGTTGATGTTAGTGTCAGTTTCATAGGCCATATTTCTTTTGAAAATTTTTCAGAAGGTATGAATGCTATATAGCTTGTGAGTGAATTTTTTGTTAAAAATGACTCTGAAAATCATTGTTTCTGTGTCTCCCCAGGAAATTACATCATGGACAGAAATAGCTAGTGATTTTCCATGCTGTCTTATTGATTTTTCTTTTTGTTCAAATAAAGAATCACTTTGTCAGAGTGAAGCATTGACAAGTAGATTTAGACATTCTGGTAGCTAATGTAGCATCAATCATTTTGTACTAGATTGATGTCATTGCAGAGACATGGGAATTTTAAAGGAAAAACTATCTGCTGCAGATAAAAGCATCTAGCATCAGTACATTTCATTCTTTGCTAATGTCTTGGAATAGCCTTAGATATGCCAACTGTGATGATGATTTTTCTCATATAGATACTTGTAACACAGCTACTGAGCATTGAGGCCTTCTATTATCTCCATATCACTTCTTAAATAGCCTTCAGATGATAATGACTTGCATTTTCTACCAACGAGTACTGGATTTTAGCTGATGGCTGAGATATTGAGCCAGCAAGAGAGAGAATATGGTAGGAAATGTATCCTTTCTGCTGAGTCTTATTCATTCTGATTGCGTTATTGATCAGTACTATTATGAACATAGATTTGTAGAGTCAATGTTTCATTTTAAAAAATATTCTCTAATATTTTATGAAACAATGTCCAAGTTATGAATGTATCTAATATTAGGGGCACATAGTTCCGGATTTCCATGTCTTAACCATGCAAAGACAGGTTTGCCTGAGTGTGGAAGAACTGGATAATTATTTGAAAAATATACAAATATCATAAGTTTCAAGCATTTCATAAATGAAAAGCTACATGTGAAGAATGATTTAAATTTGTACTCTATATCAGTGGGAACTTATTTACACTGAATATGTGAAATACAGAAAGCAGTACTAAGAATGATGAAGTGACAGTCACTAGATTTCTGATCAAGCAATTTATGTTTTTTCATGCACAATTAACTGAAATTTAAGGAAGTATATGTGTGATTGATGTTAAGTTGATAAATCTCTAGGCACTGAAAGCATAAACTTGATCTCTGAAAATGGAAAAATATAATAAATACTTTGCAATTATAACATTATTTTCTGCCTCACAAGGAAACTATCACTCAAAAATATTCCCCTGGAATCTTCTTTTCCTACATTGATATTTTTCATACAGAACAAAAATTCCTTACTTGAATGATTTGTGGAAAACATTGTAATTATTCCTTGCTAATATCTTCCTACCACATGAAAGTAAAAAAGATGGCAGAAGTCAGTCTCCCTTATCCTTGCTTTTATTAGGAAAGTGAAAACTTAGAGAAAACAAACTGACGGTGAACATTGTTGCATCAGTAACTGAAAAACTCAGTTTGGCAATCGTAAGTGAGCTTTGACTATTTTATCATTTATTACCATGTCTGTAAAAGCTTTCACAGATTTGTCTCCTGACAGCCTGCTATTTTGCATGATGTTTGTTTCAGCGGAACCAGTTGTGTGCTTGCTTGATAATTTTTAATTTAGTGACCTACTTCTCCTTCAGTTAATATTGCAAAAGTACTATTTCTAGTCTTCAGTTGACTATTATTAGGATTATATGTGTGTTTTTTAATTTTTTGACCAGTAAAATAGAACATAATTATTTTTGCATGGTTCCAGAGTGTGCATTTAGTTTTAAAAAGCAATTTCATTGCTGACTGAATAACTTGAGAGTCTTCCTTGAGGCTTCATTTATCTGTTTTATCTGCTAGTGGGTGTGCTTCAGAAAAGCTTCAGGAACCTCTTAAGCTTCTGTGACAGTAAATACCCCTCGTACTTAATATGCCTGGTTCTGAGTATAATTGTGATAATACAGTTAAAGCAGGTCAGCAAAAATTTCTGCTCAATTTGAGTTTGAAAGTACTAGCAAAGGGAATAAAGAACTTCTAACGGTGGATTCGGACAAATCCTGGCCTATGTAAGCCTTCGTTAAACATACACTATTTAAATACCTTTGTACTTTTAATACCTGTATCAAAAGATGCTTGCATTCAATTTCTAAAAAGCTAGTGCCTCAGATCTATGTAGGGACACAGTAACACAGTAATCATTTAAAAATAAGAATTTTTAAATGAGCTCATGCTCTAAAATCATGTATGAAACCAGCCTGTCCCAGAGTTCAGCAATTCACCGTCTGAAAGCTTGTCATTATTAAAGAAAGATTTCTCTTCTTATCTTCTGCTTTTTATTTTTTATGCTAAATCCTTGTTTATGTTACTGTATATCTGCTACATTTAGTATCATCAAATAACTTTCTTGAAAGAGACACTGTATACTGGGGATTAGAGAGTACTCAGGCCATTAGTCCTTCAGTCTTTTAGCATTAGAAGAAATTAAGAAAATATAGTCAGAGTATTTTAAGAATTACCAGTCTTCATTCAGCTGGAATACTGTGAAAAAGTACTTTAAAAAAAAAGGGAGAAATATACATTTATTGCTAATTTCATCTGATTAAAAATTTATGTATGAACTTTAATTCACTGTCTTATTGGGAGGAAAAATACCACATATTAACTATGGTGCCAGAATTATTTAATACTCTACAGCCTGGTAAAAAATATTGACTGGAAAACATTTCAAAGTGAATATTTTTGATTCCTTTTCCCTGCAGTGCTGGGACCATGTCATAGTAGAAAGCAGAACATTCACACAGATACTATTTTTGCTATTGATCTCAACAAAGCCCGTGTTATATGTCTAAGAGTGTTATGAAGAGTAAAGAGTACATCTACAGAAGGAGCTACAGTGACTGAACTGGACACAAACATGGATATGCAAGGGGCTGAATGGATATTAAAATAGGGTGAAAGTCTTGATGTACAATTAGTTGTGTGCATTTAATTGGAGATGGAGGTCTTAAAGTGCTATTTGTGACCAAATTCTGACTGAGGAGCTATTCACCACAATATTTTGTATTCTTACACAAAGTCTTAAAAATGAAATGCAAAACATGAGGATTTTTTCATTCTTGCTTGCTTATAGGAATGCATTTGAATACACTTGCCTGTAGGTAAGACTCTGATGCATGGTGTGATAACAATGAAAATATGGATCTGAATGTCATAGAGTTAGTGAGTTCTCCAGTCATTTCATAGTATTCACTTTTGTCAAGCATGCTTTAGTTGTCTATCCTTTCAAAGGAATAATGTAAATGCTACCTCTTCTCCACTTATACAAGGGAGGTGAAGGTGTTTTGTCAGCCCTTCTTCCTTATACATTTGAATGAACTCTCTCAAACACACACACACATATATATATATTTCATTTACATTTTGCAATTGTAGTTAGCTGACAGAAAATTTAACAAAGAATTATAGAATCATAGAATGGTTTGGGTCAGAAGGGATCTTTAAGATAACTGAGTTCTAACCCCCTACTGTAGGCAGGGATACCTCCCTCTTGACCATACTGCTCAAAGCCCCATCCAGCCTGATCTTGAACAACTCCTGGGAGAGGGCATCCACAACCTTACTAGGCAACCAGTTTTAGTGTCTCCCCAAACTCACAGTAAAGAATTTCTTCCTTATATCTAGTCTAAATCTTCCCTCTTCCAGCTAAAAGCCATTTTCTCTTGTCCTATCACTACATGCCCTTGTAAAAAGTCCCTCCCCAGCATTCCTGTAGCCCCCCTTCAGATACTGGAGACTGCTATAAGGTCCCCTCAGAGCTTTCTCTTCTCCAGGCAGAAAAAAACCAACTCTCTCAGCCTGTCCTCATAGGGAAGGTGCTCCAGCTCTCTGATCATCTTTGTGACCCCCTTCTGGACCCACTCCAACAGCTTGATGTTCTTCTTATGGTGAGAGCCCCAGAATTGGACACAGTACTCCAGGTGAGATCTCATGAGAGCAGAGCAGAGGGACAGAATCAACTCATAAAATCTAGTTCTAAAACACCAAAAATCTATAGAAGCCTGCAACTAACCATAAGGACCCAATGTATACCCAATTTCATATTGCTATGGAGTCTCTGCCAAACAATAAAAAATATTGCCTACAATTTGGCAAAATAGTGAGTTCTACAAATCATTTCAGATTTAATTGTTTTATTGAGGTATTCTTGATCAGTTGCAGTTATTCTTGTAGAATTTGCCTACCACTGACATTTAAATGTCTTTGATAATCAGCTTTCAATACCTACTTCTGAATATTCACAGACTATATATTTAAGAAGTTTACCAGATATTCCATTATGACATTACTCTTCACAGTTACTGCACTGCACTTTGCAATTATATCTTGTAAATGTGATTGCATGTATTTACACTAATTACACAATTACAGATAATTTCATGAATTATGGAAACACATGAAGAGTGACTAAGTTTTACTAAAAGAAAAAAATAAACAAATCTACAAAATAAAAATGGTCATAAGAAACTATGGAGAGAGTGAAAGGATTCCATCTAAAGTGTTTCAAATTAAGTATTTACCTTCAAATTATTTACTGTAAACCAAAAACTGTATTAACTGTAATATCACAAAAATGGATTTCTTGCACTTACTAAATCTACTTCAATCTTTTCTACGTAGAATTTTTTTGCAGACATACAATATTATGAATATAAGGTATGTGAATATAAGGTCAAGCACAGCATTTTATCTGTGAAAATTTTATTTAAATTAATTATGTAATTATGTTATAATCTTAAATACGGGTATCAGTAATTATGCAAATATACTACTTCAAACTTAAAAGAAGCTGCATATATAATCAAAAATCAATAAAGTATATAATCTCATAATGGACATTGTTTATCCCCTTGCATCTCCTGTAGTCAATTACATCATAGCAAACAAGAAGAGGGTGAAAAATATGACCATTTGAGAATGGCAGTGTATCCCGTACAGTGAAAGTGACTATAATGTCTATAGGGATCAATACTGTTATGAAAGTTTTAAGCTGGAAAGTGTTCACTGTAATAACAGTGAGACACAAAGTAATCATAACTTTGATCTCATTTCTAAGTTGATTTTTAAAACAGCATGTGAAAATCTCTGAATATCAAATATCGTGAATATCTAAAATTTCCTATCATGCATTTATCTTATACTAACAAAGAAGGTGAATTAAGATAAAAGACCACAAAACAACTAAATGATAGCATATATATTAGTAAATAAATTGGATTTAAATAAAAATACGAAATACTCCACATATGACCAAAAGATTTTTATGGTTTTGCAATGCCAAAATTATTACAATAAAATATTTCATATGAATGGGGATACACGGTGCAGAAAACAAAGTTTTGAATTCTTTTAAAGACCTTAGAGCACTGTGTGGTTTCTAATGTTATGACTGCAGGAAAAAAAATTGAAATATTTTAGTAATTTTTAGCCACAACTTTCTGCACAGGAGAAGAAAGGACAGGAAAAATATTGCATCATAAGGCATATAAATAACATCTATATGGAACTAGTATAAATAGTACAATTAAATATTTAAAACTGGAAGAAGAGTCACCACTACAGCAAATGAAACATACAGGTGGCACACTATATTAACAAAGAAAGAAGTCCCATCTGCAATGGAGATGAACTGATAATTTACTGAAAGAAATTGTCTGAAGACACTAATCTAGAAAAAGAAGAGTCTTTTGGTGCTGCCAGATCATCTGTTAATGAAGATCATTATAATCTTGAAGGACTCTAATGATTAGCTATACCAAATCATTACATCACCAAGCCTGACTAGGTATCTCCACGTCTATTGCTTTATTCTTTGCAGCATTTAATTTATTAAAGATCACAGCTTTGTAGATTAATTTTAATTGCCACTGCAGTTAACCTTTACTAATGTATGATTTCAAGAACATTTGATTCTGTGTTATTAATTAACAAATTTAGTCAATGTTGTAGTAAAACACATATAATAAATGTTAAAGGTCTACTTTAATTTAGCCAATTTGGTGGCCTGTATCAAATACATGTTTTAACATAGTCTGAAATTCAAATGAACAGTTGAGAATAATTACCTTCTAAGTAAATGCTTCTTAATTTTTAGAGATCACTATAAAATCTTAGATTCATATCTGACTTTTGATTCATATCCGTTCCATATTGATTTGAGCTTGAGAACCATAGACTGTAACTTTGCATCTAGACTTCTGAAAAGAATAATGCGAGATTACTCTGCAAGAAATTAGATCAATTTGCAGTTAGCCAGTGGAAAACGTATTTGCCTTATCTCATACTGAATTAAACAGAGTTGCCTATATGAAGTTAATCAGATTTATAATTTCTATGGCCAGCAGAGCTTAGCTGTGGAGAAAAGGTCATCCTGTCTTGAATAATAATAGGTGTAATTTTCTATATGTCCTGAGAGAGTAGGAATTCACAAATAGGGACTGAGGAGGTGGAGAAAGAATGATGATGAACAAACAGAAAGGGACCACAAGGTGATATAAACTCATGATATCCAAGAGGCTTTTGTTGGCTTTCACATAAGGTTGTGCAGAAGCAGAATAGCATTCATCAGAACAAGGCATTCTCTTCAAATGGGAATATCTCACTGCAGAAAACAAATAAAGCAAGCAAACTAACAAATATTGTGTGGTTCGAATTTAGCCTGATTTTAATAAGTGATCAGTAACATTAGCTGGAAATTCTTTAATGAAACATTTCTCTATCAATGAAGTGGTACTATATCAAAATAAGTCTTTCACCATAATGTAATGACTTCAATTATTCTGACAGAACAAACATGATTTTGAAACGGTACTGCCTGTTAGATTTCTGTCCAAATTTTTTTTGCCTACCTCCCAATTCCCATACCTGACTCTTATGCCCATGTAATTGATGCTCCATGGATCTCCATTGCCTCAAAGCTCCATGACTTGAGTAATATAACAAACTCAACTCTAGGCCCACAAACATAGCATCTTGGTTGAGATGTAGATAAATAAATGAAGTCCAGGAGCTGAACAGTCATTCAGGTTTATGCTGGAACTGTCTCAGGGTTGTCCTTGTTTCACTTCAGTTAATGACTTAGTGTGACTTTTCACAAGCTCTTTCAGTGCTAAACAGCAATGGAAGGCCAGAACAAAAACTAATCTCAGCTGAAACACCTAAGTAATTTTAGAGAGAATGCCTCATTTTAGAAGAGAGCAAAATAATGTACAGTTTCAACTCTCTGAGATTTTGCCATTTGTTCCGAAATTCAGTAAAAAGAAAGCTTACAAATACTAAAAATACTGTGCAATCGACTCAATTTCCTGGAAATGAGTGAGTGTTATTCTAGTGTGATATTCAAAAAAGTTGAGAATAAAGAAAATCCAACTAACCCCTTGCCCTGCACATACATAAACAAGATTTCAAATTTGAAATACAAATTGAAAACACAATTGTATCTTCATATTATGATGAAACACAAACACTGGTACATAGAGCAATAAATAATACTGCCTGACTCTAGAAATAGTAAATACTATTTCTAGATTATGAATATGTAAATGAGGCTAATAACTCAAGTATTTACCAGGACACAATAGCTAAAATGTCGAGACAACTTGTACTCCAGAACTCCTCACTCAGTTGGGAATTTGGTTACTTGTTGCTACATGCTTCAAAGTGCTACTAAGTGGATTAAAAATCTCAGTATATATAGAATGAAAGGTTTTGGTCCTTGTGATACTATTGCCAGAATTTTCACTGTATAAGGAATGAAATGTTAACTGAATGCTGTTATTCATGTTTGGTATTCAAGGACCACCTCCTTCAAGCCCAGAAGCAGTGTATCCCAAGAAAAAGGAAGGCAGAAAAGAATGCCAGAAGGCCTCCTTGGATCAACAAGGAGCTCCTGGACTTACTTAAATGCTAAATGAAAGACAACAGGAAGAGGAAGTAGGAGCAGGTTACCTGGGAGAACTACAAAGATGCTGTCCAAGCAGCCAGGAATCAGATCAGGAAAGCTAAAACCTAGATGCAATTAAATATATTCACAGATGTAAAGAAGAACAAGAAGAAATTCTACAGGTTTATCAGTGATAAAAGGAAGGCCAAGGAATACACATGCCCTCTCCGGATGGAAATTAGAGACCTGGTCACAAAGGATATGGAGAAAGCTGAGGTGTTTGATCACTTCTTTGCCCCAGTCTTCACCAGCAAGATCTCTAGCCACACCACGCAAACTGCAGACGGAAAAGGTTAGAACTTGGAGAAGGAAGATCTGCCTGCTGTAAGTGAAGATCAAATTCAAGAACCGTTAAAGAACCTGCAGATGAACAAGTCCGTGGGACCCAAAGAGATCTATCCACAGCTCCGAGAAGGATTTGCAGGTGTCAGTTGTTGAAAAATTCAACATGAGCTGACAGTGTGTGCTTTCAGCCCAGGTCAACTGTATCCTGGGTCTGGATGGATATTGTGCTGTTGGAGAGGGTCAGGTCTCCTCTTCAGGAATAGTTTACATAACTGTATTCAGATGCTATTAATTTTCTCAGGTAAAATCTTATCAAGACTCAAAAAAATCAAAATGAATGTGATTTATATTTTATGGGTGGTAAGACTTTGACTGTAGCAACATACAAACAGATTACTACAAGGTTTTGACATACAAAATGGTTAAGGTTATTAGGAGATCATTTTCAGACTTTTTTTGGTAGGGAGAAGAAAACAATTATTAACAATTTACATTCCCTGGGACATGTTCATTTGCATCATTCGAGAATCTTTAAAGCTATCTCTAGCTGATCTGGAGCAGAGCTAGACATCCACAACAGATCTCAGAAAACAAACAAACATCATCAGACATGATCGAGTTTTCAGCGAATGGATAATGAAAAGGCAGATGTGTATAGATTGAAAATATATATATATATTTTTTTTCCAGTCATGTACATTTTGTTTGTTTTATTACTTCCAATCAAATATATTCGTTATATATGCACCTACATTTTACAGAAAGGCACCCAAACATTAAAATAAAATGCAGATCCCTGTATTTGGAAAGAACGTACTTCTACTTAATAACTATAGTTTGCAAGCAACTGAACATTCTAATATTGGAAGTATGTAATTCAGTAGTTGGAATATTATTATTATATTCAATATTTTAAACAACTAATATTGACTCTAACAGAAATAATTTAAATTAAATATAAGTGGTGTTTGTGAAGAATTTTCCTACTTGTTTTGACTGTCTGCATCAAGTAAGTAGAATTTCATTTCTGAATGGGTTATTGTTCCTAGTAGAAACAGATGTATTTCATCTTTTTCAAAATTACAGAGATTACTAATATAGTGATTCATAAATATATCATATAAATGGGAGAAGCAAAGGGAGAAACCATCTGTCATTTGTATGTTATACTATTCAGCATCGGCTTAAATTACATGACACTGAGCCATTACATTTGGATGAAAAAAATATATATTCTGTAAATTGTTACTTATGATGGCTAGCTATTTCCATTTGGGAAGAGTTTAATATCTGTTTGTAACATAGACATAAATATAAAAACAACTCTTGACTTTTAGAATATCATTAAATTTTCATATTTTAAGTTTGTTAATTATATTACTTCTGATCATTAATTATTTATAACTGTATTTTTTAAGCTCATTAAATACATTATTATGTCCAATTCTGATCTCACCAGCTCAAGAAAGACTGGAAATTTCTAGAGTGAACCAAGCAAAAGGCCACAGAGATAATTAAAGTGCTGGAGCATATCCCTTATGAGGAAAGACTGAGAGACTTGAGACTGTTCAACCTGGAGAAGACAAGACTGAGAGAGGATCTTATCATATTTATAAACTAAGGGGTGGGTGTCAAGAGGATGGAGCCCATCCCCAAGATAGGACAAAAGGCATCAGGAATAAACTAGAACTCAGAAAGTTCCAAACAAACGAGTGACTGAGCATTGGAACAAACTGCCCAAAGAGAGTGTGGAGTCTTCGTCTGTGGAGATATTCAAAACCCTATCTGGGTGCTTTTCTCTGCAATCTACTGGTGTTGGACAAGATGATCTCTATAGGTCCCTTCCAAACCCTACATTTATGTGATCCTGTATTTTCATGGAACCTCAGATAAAAAAAAAAAAAATTGCTGTTAAAATTTTAGTCTGCTTTCTCTACCCACTGAGAATATTTTTAACAGTACAGATTCTCTTCATTTAAGAAAAAAAAAAAAAAAAAACACAACAACAATAAAACCAAAGAAGTTTTACAAACTTCTAAAACATTGCAGCAAATACATAGTACTTATCTCTAACTAGCATAATCTTTCAGCTCAGAAATAATGATCCTATCTTATTTTGCTTAAAATGACAGCATTTCTCTAAAAATGGCTAAAGAGTTTCTGTCCAGACAGCTCAGGTATTATTCATCCTAATTGTTCTTTTGTATATGCATATATTTAGACACATTTCTAAGAGTATATACAAATCTTATGCATTATACACTTATTTGAGTTTGTCCATGTTCATCTACTGCTATTGTTCAAATACACTATATTTTCTGCATAACAAAATACCACGCTTTCATTCTGAATTCATGTCATGCACATGAGAACTAAAGTAGTGTAAAACATCCTCTATAGAATCGCTTTGAATTATTTTTAATTGAGTTACTTGTAAGAATAAATCTTCACATTAGTTTCTCATTAGGACAAAAATATTCACAAATACAGAACTACTATTCCAGCTACACTTCCGGAAAATCTCTTTAAGTTCTAGAGCAGTTCCTTTTGTCTTCTTCCTGAATTTTCAGGTTCAGCAAATAATCTCTTTTGCCAAATATGGTATAGATCTTCTCCAAGGTTTTGTAACTCCATAAGCTTTGCAGAAATTGGAGATTAATTACTTAATTTTATGAGTACTGCCTTCAAAGGATAATGCTTGCTATGGATGTAGTCAATCACATAATAGCCCATGCAAAAGTAGGAAAGTGAACAGGAAATCTGGGCACTGATTATGGATAGGAGTTAGCTGAGTGGAGCGGAAAGAAAACACAGTAAAATAACTCAGGAGAGAAAAGTAGGAGTAGATAGAACATCATAAAATAGGAAAATTATTAAGAAAAAAAAAAGTTACAGAGACTACATTTCAAAATCACAAATTGTCTTAGTTTCAGCTAGGACAGTTTTGTTTTTCTTCATAGTGCCTGGTAAGATGCTATATTTTGGTTTCAGGAGAAAAACAATGTAAGTTACACACTGATGCTTTAGCTGTTGCTGAGCATTTCTTTACAGAGCCAAGGACATTTCAGTTTTTCAACTTCCCCTGCTGTCTTGCCAGCAGAGAGGCTGAGGGGTCCCATGGAGATAGAAGGGGACAGAATCAGAACAGCTGACTTAAACTGGGCACCGGAATATTTCATGCCATATGACATCATGGAAAAGGAAAGTCTGTAAAAGGGAGGAGTTCATAAGGAGGCCTTTTGCTACTTGTGGACTAGGTAGGCATCAGTCAATGAGTGGTGATTAAATGCTTGTGCATCTCTTACTTAAATACATATACATTTATATATTACTGTCATAAGATAACATATATAATATATATCCTATTTTATTATGTATTTATATATGTATGGAATGTATGTATGTATGTATTAGATCAGACATTGTTTCTATGCATTTATTTTATTGCAGAAAAAGAAGGGTAACATTCCATAATATTGTAATCTTATATAGAAGTAAATAGCAATAGAGCTATAACCATAAAAAATGTTTGCTTAGATCCATGGGATTACTTTGAGAAGTAACATTCAGCAAAACAGGTGACATCTACAAATTTAGATTTCTACAGTGGAATTCAATGTAATTAGAGACATGGTAATGAAATAAAAAGTAATGAATGTAGTGGCAGCGTGTGTTTAAATATAGAAGTGCAATCCTGCAAACTGTAACAGAAAATCATTTCTCACAAGGTTACAGTAACACTGAACAGAACTGACTCAAATTATTATTGCAGTTCTGAATATTTGAACTGAAAAAAATGCATGCTTGAAATTGTGGTGGCATTTAAAGTTTTGTCATAGCGAAATAAGTACATAGCCTCCATTTTGGAAATAACACTTGGAATAACATTTCTTTCTTAACAATAACAAGATCTGTTACAACTATAATGAAATTGTTACACATTTTGCAGGCAGCACCACAGTACCAAATATTAGAGACTTTCTGCTCACCAGGAAAGCTTATGTAGTCACCCAAGGGCAAATTCTCTGCCGGTATAAGCGAGTGCAGCTCCTTCTTTATGGAAGAAAGATAAGTCTTTGTTATATTGTGGAGTTTCACATTCTTCATCAAGATAAAATTAGAAAAGGAGAGTTATCCAGCATTTAGCAAAATGCCCGGTGACTCTCCTTCTCAGTGCTACCCAGTATTCTGAATATTTCCAGGTGTGGATTTCATTCTTGCATATGGGTAGGAATCAATGCAAGGATCCTGAAAAGCAGTGTATACTGTAAGGCACTACTCCTTACTCCAACTCCATATTAAGATTTTGTCTTCTATCCTCAACACAGACCTCCTTAAAACTGTTATTTAGACCACTGATTTGTGGTTGGGTCTGATTTCCCAGGTGATTGAGACAAAAAATTGTACTGTGAACAGAATAAATAACTTGTGCCAATGCAAAAATAAATTACTACATTTTCTTTCTGTTTTGATAAATATTTTTAATATATATCAGCCTGTATTACATAAATGATTAATGCTAAATGAATATAAATATTATTTACTTGCCATGAAATGCATTTAAACATGTCAAAAGAAAAAGTAACCCACACTGCAAGCAGAGAAATGTAAGCAATTTCAAAAACAGGAATTCTGCCAAATTTTATTAACTAATATCTGAGATGAGTAAAAGTTCAGATTTTTGTACTTTCCCTGAGAAAGACAGTGTTTTTTTCTTTTTAACTATTAATGGTTCTCTTAAAATGTTGTCTCCTTCTACTCCTTATCCTGCCTATTAGGTGTTCTAATACAGCCTTTTAGCTGTTCTGACTTAATTTTAGCTTTAAAGAAATTAAAGTATTATGTTTCATTAAGCAAGTAAAGAAACAAAAATATAGCCAATCATCATCTTTTCTCATTTCACGGCTTGAAAACCACCTTCTTGTTGGGATCAAACTATACAGTTTATTTTATTTCTAGACAAATACATTCAGACTACGCAGCTTTCGGTGTGTTCTCATTCACGGTCTTCTCTTATTTCACAAACATGAGCATCCTAGTTTTTTATTCAGAACAAGTGGAAATGTAGCTTTTCTATATCATCATACAAGAGAAAAGGAGAATGAGAAAAGCTGACTGTAAGTTCTATAGTCTGTAAATGATATATGATTATTATTTGATTTCTGGCGTAAATATTTCCTATGTACAAATATATTCTATGTTGAATGTAAAAATATATATTTTCTGCAAGAAAAGGTTTATAAACAAATCCTTTTTTACAGAAATCACTCTGTGAATGAACCTTAAGTGTCACTGCTCTCATCTCTTGTTTGATGACTTTATGGGTGTAATTTTAACACACCTGCATTTTTATCAAAACATATAGGAGTCTGTGCTGGGTCCGGTCTTGTTCAACGTCTTCATCAATGACCTTGATGAGGGGATAGTGGCCACCCTCAGCAAGTTTGCTGATGATATGAAGTTGGGAGGATTGGCTGACACGCCTGAAGGCTGTGCTGCCATTCAGCGAGACCTGGACAGGCTGGAGAGCTGGGCAGTAAGAAACCAGATGAGGTTCAACACAAGCAAGTGTAGGGTCTTACACCTAGGGAGGTATAATTGCATGCACCAATACAGGCTGGGGGATGAACTGCTGGAGAGGAGCTCTGCAGAGAGGGACCTGGGCATCCTGGTGGACGACAGTTTGGCCATGAGCCAGCAGTGGCCAAAAAGGCCAATGGCATTCTGGGGTGCATTAAAAAGATCGTGGTCAGCAGATCGAGGGAGGTGATCCTCCCCCTCTACTGTGCCCTGGTAAGGCCTCATCTGGAGTACTGTGTCCAGTTCTGGGCTCCCCAGTACAAAAAAGACAGGGATCTCTTGGAAAGAGTCCAGCGGAGGGCCACAAAGATGGTGAAGGGCCTGGAGCATCTCCCCTATGAAGAAAGGTTAAGTGAACTGGGTCTGTTTAGCCTTGAGAAAAGAAGACTGAGAGGGGACCTGATCCAGGTTTATAAATATCTGAGGTGTGGCGGCCATAGTGGTGAGGCCAGTCTCTTTTCAGTGGTACGTGGAGACAGGACAAGGGGAAACGGACATAAGCTGCAGCATAGGAAGTTTCGCACGAATGTGCGTAAGAACTTCTTCACGATGAGGGTGACGGAGCATTGGAACAGGCTGCCCAGGGAGGTTGTGGAGTCTCCTTCTCTGGAGATATTCAAGTCTCGCCTGGATGCCTACCTGTGCGACCTGGTGTAGGGAACCTGCTTTGGCAGGGGGTTGGTCTCGATGATCTCTAGAGGTCCCTTCCAACCCCTACAATTCTGTGATTCTGTGATTCTGTGATGTTGTCATCTTTTATTATTTTTTTCCACCTTCAAAGATTTTTGTTGTGTCAATTCGACCTTAGCTGTTCCCTCTTTGCATTTGCTCTTTTTCATTATGAAAAATTTAAGCATGCACAGACATATATTCAAGCTGCTGTCTTCAGTCACAGAACAGCTTTCACATAGAAGTCTGCTTTGCTTTAAATAAATACCTCACACTTCAGAAATCTTGTGTAAACTGATTCCTGAGACTTCTACAAGGGAAGTTTTGGCCTACAGGTATTGTTTTGACTGCAAGAGTGAAAACTATGTCTCAGATATTCGTTGATAAGCAATTGCAAAAACCAGACTAAACCTAATTTTCTCTTCTCTCCATATCCTGTTCATGGTCATACCATGAGGTGCTTGTTTATTTTTTGTTATTACTGATATATTCTCACAATATGCATATCAGAAATCTATGGCAGGATAACACTTCCAGTTAAAAAACCATGCTAGTGAGAAAGAAAGGAATGCATAAAATGTCATCCTTCTGAAGATCCTTTAGAGTACACTCTCAATCACAATCTTTTAAAACCTGAAAACAGACAAATCTCCTATTGAACCTGACAAGTATAGTCAGAAATATAAAAAAATGAATAGAACTTAGCAGACATATAAATCTGTCTACTTATGATTGAATCTTCTTTGCTATATTTCCTATTGTATAGTATGATATTATTTCTTTTTTTCAGTGTGCATATTATACACACATTTATCCATGTCAAAATAATAGTACAGTAGAGAATAGTACTACAGTGTACTGGGAGCCTTGCAGAAGACATTATATTCAAGGAATTAGTGACCTTGAATAAATCATATCTGACTGACTGAGCCTTAGTCATAGAGTTTGAGAATATGTGATAAATATAATCTGTAGTTTCTTGTCAGGACTTTCTTGTTGACAACTCAAAATAACTGTGCCCCTATGCTCCTCTCTTCATCTCCCACCTTAGCCATTCACCCCCTCTGTGGTGCACTGCATCTGGTCAGGGTAATATCACTGTGTTACATCCACAGGAGAATCAAAATGTCCTGGAGCTACTGTTCCATCAGGAAAGATACTTGATAGCGACCTCAGAGTGAATGCAAACATAAACTTTTAAAAAATACAGTTAAGCCAATTATTTTTCCTTTTCTCCCACAGACAAAGAAATTGATGCTGTGAGGCAAAGGTGTAAGAATATTATTTGAGAGTTTTATTTAGGTTTACAACAAAAGTATGATCAGACTGCAGGCTGGGGGATCTTACTTTCTTAGAATAATCTTAAGTTATGACTTGACTGTGAGAAAGCCAAGATGAGCTTCAGTTTGCTTTGCTGTACTTGTAAACTCACAAGACATCAGTCCTCCTCTTCACGTTAATTTCAGTCTATATAGGACTTTTATCTACTGTGTTTTCTTATGCAGAAATGCATATCTAGAAGCAAAAATAAAAGTTCTCGAAATTTCATATTCCACACTTTTACACCACTGGTAATATCATACCATGTCAAAGAAATGAAACTGTCAATTCTGGAAGTGGAACATGAATGTGGAAGGTGAGTAATCTGGCATGAATATGAAAAGGGGTATATATTCCACTGTCATGGTTTTACGACTGTGGCCTTGGAAGATTGCTTTAATGGAGCTGATGTCTCAGGCCAACATACTTACACAAGGCAGAGACAGAGATGAAAGAGAGAATGTTTTTTTCCCCTATATAAAAAATGAAATGTGTCATTTTTCAGAGCTGCTTAGAAGTTGTTCCCTGGAGTGCTCTCCATTTTGAAGAATACATTTGCTGTTTAAGCTTCAAAGACTAAATTTTATGATTTCTGAATTACTAGATTTTTGAATATATGAACAATTCAAGGCCAATATTATAAAATGAATTATATGAAAATAAGTGCAAATTTGAATCATTTTGAGTCTTTCACACTTGACTATATTGTAGTAGAAAAACTATGTTTTCATTCTGAAGAGAAAACAAAACAAAATAAAAGTTTGAAGAAGAGGAAAATGCTGGCAGGCATTACACACTGCAATTTCAAACCTCAGCTGAGTTGTCCAATCTTTTGATAAGCAGTTTGTGTGTAAATTATGCTTTGTTATGTATTTCCATTAATGTTTCTAGGGAAATCTTGCATTTTAATTTTTCTCTATGATGCCCAGAAACTTAAAGCTAAATTCCATGTATGTGAGAATGCTAATGATGATAAAATAAACAAACAAATTAATTAATTAATTAAAAAAAACAGCTATGGAGATCACGTAGATCAGTGGGAAGATGTGAAATTTTCTAAAAAGTTGGATATGGACAAAGTTTGTCTCCTCTAGGATTTGCTTTCTTTGTAAAAAAAGCCAGCAGCTCTGTGTTTGGTATTCCAGTTTTGTTTTGTTTTTACATTTTTCTATGGCTTTTAAGTCTTATTTGCAAGCTCTGTATGTGCTTTATACCTTCTGCTTTTATTTCTCTATCTTATCTATATTATTCTTACTTCAATCATCCCGTTTTTTTCCTTTGAATTAATATTTTTTGTCTTCTGAGGTATGTACTTTCATTTGATTGACCCATTATACTGCAATTGAAAAAAATTATCTGATTCCATAGCCAATATCAAGCCAATATCATGACAATATAAATAAAACCTTTTTTTCTGAGTGTTCCGTCTGCTTGCTACAAAGTGGGAACAAAACTTTTTCAGTGTGACAGCTTATTGAAGTGATCTGACTGTCAACCTACTAGTCTTCCAAGTAAGGCTCATCAACTGAAGAAAAAATCATATCAATATAATTACAATTTTTATGCATAAACGTCATGGTATCTATCCTTTTTCTCCAGTGTTATGGTTACCCTTCCAGAATTCCTGAGTCCTGTGGCTGATGCTGGTGATCCTCCTCTATAATAAGACATAAGGCCTCTGAGATCTTCACTGAAAAGGCTGTCATAAAAATTGTAAGGAGGCCAGAGCATTTGCTGTACATGTTTTCCATTACCTTGGGATAATTTCTACGGAGTTTCTCAAAAAGAATGATTATTTATTCCTTATTCTCTGATTCCTAACTGAAGTTTGATCATCTTCATCTAGATGAAACCTGTCATGAAACCAGCCTCTACTGGCCACGTGTGTAGTAGGAAGAGCTGCTACTGGTTAAATAGGGACTGTTTGGCTTAGATCCTCCTATGGCTGGCTTCCAATGATTGGAAAAGGGGAAACACAACCCCCATTTTCAAGAAGGGGAAAAAAAGCAAGGACAAGTCATGCCTGACAGACTTGGTGGCCTTTTATGGTGGAGTTGAAGCATCAGTGCATAAAGGAAGAACAACTGACATCATCTATCTGGACTTGTGCAAAGCATTTGACGCTGTCCCACATGATATCCTGGTTGTCAAACTGGAAAAAAATGGATTTGATGGATGAACTACTCACTTTATAAGGAATTGTCTGGATAGTCACGTTCAGAGAGCTGCAGTTAACAGCTCACTGTCCTAATGTTGACTGGCAATAAGTGATTTTCCTCAGGGATCCATACTGGGACCACTGTTATTTAACATCTTTGTAAGTCCGCTGATGAAACCAAGCAGCATGGTGCAGCTGACATGCAAGAGGTCAAAGATGCCATTCATACAGACCTGGACAGGCTTGACAGGTGGGCCCACACCAAGAAGACCACCTGCAAGGTCCTGCACCTGGGTCAGGGCAATCCCAAGCACAGATACAGTCTGGTCAGAGAACAGCTTGAGAACAGGCATGAGGAGAAGGATTTAGGGGCATCTGTTGATAAGAAACTCAACATGAGCTGTCAGTGTGCATGTGCAGCCCAAAAGGCCAACTGTAGCGTGCGTTGCATCAAGAAAAGAGTGGCCAGCAGACCAAGAGAGGTGGCTTTGCGTGAGATCCCACCTGGAATACTGCATCCAGTTTTGGGGCTCCCAGCATAAGAAGGACATTGAGCTGTTGGAGCAGTTCCAGAGAAGGGCTTGGAAAATGGTGAGGGGGCTGGAGCACCTACCATACCAGGACAGGCTGAGAGAGCTGTGGCTCTTCAGCCTGGAGAAGTCTCTGAGAGGAGCACTCCTTCCAGAAGAGTGGCTACAGAAAAGGTGGGGAAGGATTTTTCACAAGGGCATGTAGTGACAGGACAAAGGAAAATGGTTTTAAACTGGAAAAGTGTAGATTTAGACTAGATATTAGGAAGAAATTCTTTACTGTGAGGGTGATGAGAATTTGAGAAAAGTTGACAGAACATTTGTGAGCGCCCCCTCCCAGGCGTTGTTCAAGGCCAGGCTGGGTGGAGCTTTGAGCAACCTTTTCTAGTGGGATGTGTCCTTGCCATGGCAGAGGGATTAGAGCAAAGTGATCTCTAAGGTCTCTTCCAACCCAAACTATTCTATGATTCTATGATTATATTCTCTTCCTTCCTGCTACAAAAATGAATCTTATTCTGCTTTAGCTCTCAAACTGCTGCAGAGTCAAATAGAATGTGTGTCGTTTCTTAATGCCTTTTTTCACTAAATTGCTGATTTTTCATGTATATTTTATTTACATGTATTTACCTTATACATCCTTACCGGGGAAAACCAACAACTGCCTGGTGCATAATGCTGACAGTTGTCATTTTATGGCCCATTTGGAGTTGTGGCCTTTTTTCTGTTATCAAATTCTGGAAAAAAGAACTGTATATAACTGAATGTAAGAGTATTAATTGCTGCAGTACATTTCTTACTGCAGTTATATAAAACTTTTTCAAATGTCTGCATGGTTGTACAGTTTAATCCCTATTCATTTATTCTTGAGACCTTATGTATATATATTTTTTCAATTACCTCAGAAGAGCTAATATTTCTTCCATTTTGGACATTTTATTGTTGGATTTTTTTAGGTACAGTCTCTAACACTACATCCTGTGCGTCCTGGTTTATCTTTTCATCTTGATTTGAAACAGGAAGTGAAACTACTATTTGTAATACAACAGAATACAGACACACATCTTTCAAGAGGTCTGCTTTTTGTTTTCTATTTTACTTATTTTTTTCTCTGTTTGTTTGTGTCATGGTTTTGTGATTTTTGGTTTTCGATATTCCACATCATAACATCATGTGAGGCACTGGGAGTTTAACTGTTAATGCTCAAGTTCTGGGTACCTGTCCAGAAGAGAAGAACTACATTTCCCCAGGGGACTTTGTGGTCGCAGAGAGGAAATATAACTCCTGGCAAGGTCAGCTGATGCGCTCCTTTTTCGTCCACTCTTCTTCATTGCCTCTCTTCCCATCTCCCTGCTGCTCAACTGGACTGCGCATCTCACCTCAGCATTATGGTGAGGCCTATCCACCTTTCAGACATTCTCTCTCTCATTATATTTGATTTATTAGCTTCAATTCTAATTATATTGTATTATAGTGTGTTATCTTGCATTCTGATACTATATTTAGTAAATTAGTTTGTTTCTCCTCAGATCGTTGCTGCTGTTTTTAATTATTTTGTGGTCCCCTGTTCCCTTTTTCTGGAGGCACGGATTTTGTGAAATCCCTCCATCCCGCTAGTCACGGAACTGGGCCAAACCAGCCCGTAAACTGTTGACAGTTTGCCAGAACGTGTCAGTGTGATTACTATCTATATATGAGAAACATTTTAATTTCCAGTAATCCTATCAAATTTGATTCAATTATTTCATAATTTCACTAAAAAAGCTTGATTATAAATATACGAGATATATTTATATTTTTTGTGCTGTTGTGCAAATATTTATGCATGCAACTTTCTTAGTGTCTCTGAAGTATCCATATGAAAAGCAATAGAACTGCTCACATGAATAAACTGAGTCATATACACTTCCTTCATGATGAGTTTTGATATGATCATGAGATTCAGAGAGTGCACTGGGACTAAAATTCATTAAATTAATAAATATTGTGCCTTTTTATATTTTGATCAACAGCTTAATTCTGCTCTAATGTGGTAATACTCTACCTAATTCTACATCAACTAGTTTACTTTGCAAGCAATTCTATTAGAATGTATTGGCTGAAGTTTTGCACCCTTTCTGTTTTTGCTTTATGAAGGAAAATGTTTGTAAATCTATAATTTTATCTGTGAAACAAGATTGACAAAATTCTGTTCTCTTACATCACCAGGGCCTCCAGTGTGTTGATAAACTACATAAAAGATTTTTCTCCGTATTCTCTGTAGTTAACATTTTCTCTAAAGAGTAATTGCTAACCACAACTGTAGTGATTTGTAAAATGGTTCTTAGATGTTCCCAGACACAACCATTTTTGGTTTTCATTTCTGCTCATAGAAGAAATATTGAATTGCACGTGCTTCTTGTTTATGATTGGTATTGAACATTATAACTGTAAATCATGATGGTATTTTATCTTTCAAATATTCTATGGAAAAATCTTTTTTAAGTACCTCAAGTCAATTGTGAGAGGAATCCATTTTGGTTGAATATAGCCATGTTTGCACATTGAACAAAATGAATTGAAATGATTTGTCATACTGTGATTCATTAAATGGGATACTTAAATCAATAAGGGGGGGGAGGGGGGGGGGGCAAAGCAACCGATGTAGGTAGACAATGTACAATTTCTTATTTGTCTGCCTGTGCTTTTGAAATTTTAATTCCTTAAGTGTTCAAGTGCATTTTTTTGTTGTTTATTTGCTATTTAGGGAAAAATAATTATCTATAAATTGTTAAAGGGGAATTATTCTAAGACAGTTTTACAAATCTACATCATAAATCCCTACATCTGAGTCATATTTTTACTATCTTGTCTAGCCAATGGAGAAAAGCTGGCTTTTCCTATCTTGTTCACAAGAAATATTTTAGACATCTAAGATTAACTGTTGTACAGGCAGATTAATTGAAGTCTGCTCATCCCTTATTCACTACATATATATCTGTTCTTTATGCACTTATTTCTTTCCTGTGCATGTGAAATAATTATACATCTTCAGTGACTTTAAATATGGCTTAAAATAATTCTGCTTATTTCACTGATAGGTTAAAGTTTCTGTCAGCCATATTATATAGTCTTAGAATGTTCTAAGTTTTACAGACAATTTCATCCAGCCAAAAATGTCATGAAAACTCTCTTCTGAGATTATTGATATAACTGTCTGGTTATATACACTGTTTAATGGCCAAGACAAACTTACCTGTTTGTTTATGTCATTGAAATTATCTTGTCAGATTTTCAAATGGCTTCTTTCCATGCAAGCTTCTAAGACTATAATCAAGTCTAATTTTCTCCACTATCAATAAAATCATTTAGTTTTCCTCACTCATATTCTATGCTCTCTGTGATTTTATTCTTCTGTCTTTTTCTAGTTCTTCTTTATCTTCATATAAACTGTGTTATTTTTTTTGAATTAAATGAAATAATTATTACAGAACTTACAGGGTTTACAAAAAAGAAAAAACTCCACTGTGACAAGAGGAAAAATTAATTATTTTACTCTTATAAATGGATGAAATTTCTTTAATAAATGTCTTAAATTATCCTAGGTAGCCCAGTATCTCAGAAATTATGCAGATGCTTTTATATCTATTCTGTTACAGACTGCAATAGAACATTTATAAACTGCCCCTCTGGCAACAACATTGAGGTCAAGGGAAATTAAAGCATTATATAGGAAATATAATTTAAAAAATAATCAGAATCATTGGTCAGTTACAAAAAATTAGTGATGCTCATTTAAAGTCCTAAATAAAATACTTATTGCCAATTCTTTAAATATATGCCAAATATTTTTGTTGTTGTTGACAAATCTTAGTGAAAGTAAATCTTAGAACAAAGAGCCTATTCTTTATAATGGTTGTGATAATTTCTAGAAAATTGACAATTCACGATATTAAGTGGAGTGATTAAACTATGTAAGGAAGCTGAGACCAGAAGAAACTCTAGTCTTCTGCTGAAGTGAAAAGATGGAAAACTGTAATACAATACCCTGGAATCCTTAAAGTGAAGGTAAAATTGACAACTGTCTAGGACAGTTGGTGTAGAAGGGTTATTACGGCAACTCATATGATGTTTTTGTGTTATCCTTCTCTTGCAGTGTCCTGTGATACAGTGAAGCTCTTTTGCAGTTAGTAATTCCTGATAACTCTGATATCCTTCACAAATAGTATATGTGTACATTAAATATTTATCTAGCGTCTATTTCACTACAGAGGTGTCCTTGAGTTTGGGTCACTAATAAAAAATTATTTCTATGCAAAGATATGCCCATATAACTTTTATTTTTTCCTGCCAAGAATGCTTCTATGCCTCTATTAAAACAGATTTATTTAAACACACAAGAGCCTTTAAAACCAAAGCAAAACAACAACCATAACAACTAGTCATAGGAACAACCCCTTCTCAGAACTCTAGAATAGAATTCAAGCAGAAATACTGAATACTGTATAAGTACAAAAATGCTTTATACTAAAACAAACAAACAAAAAAAACCAAAAACAAAAACAAAACAACTAAAACAACAACAACACGGAAAAATATTCTTTTCATGTAGACTTCCATTCAGGTACTTTAGAAAGAAGATAACAAGAAAATTACCTATATATGTTTTTAAACATATACTATTTGTCTATTTGTACTTCTGACTTCTCAGCACTACATAACCTGAAACTATTTTCATTTATAATTGTTTTTTACTTCTCTCGTTTTCTTCTATTTTATTCTAAGATAATTAGAAATTTAAGTTTCTTCAAATCTATAGTGTATTCATCTTTTTGATCCAATATTGCTATTCCGTGGGCAAGGAATGGAGGGAAATGGGTAATAGGGTGATTAAGGCATGTGGACACATCTCTCTGCTCCTCCTGCTTTCAGTATTCACAGGAGCTTTTAAAGCCAAAGAATAAACTTGCATTCAAATTCAAGACACGAGAAACAGTTTGCACCTCAAAGCAAATGACCAAACTTTTGGGAGAGCCCAGTGTCAGCTCCCATTTTGGTCTTAAAAAAAAAAAAAGCACAAATATCCATAAGAAAAAAATGTGGTCTCTTTGCTTTGTAAAGTTATTCCCTTAGTTCCTTACTTTAAAATATGGTAATATAATCTGTTACTGTTCATATTTTCCTTAAAAAAAAAAAAAAAAAAAAAAAAAAAAAAAAGTGGGGAAACTACATCTATTTATTTATTTATTTATTTATTAATATTCCTCTTTCCTGACTTCAAGGCCTATAATAACAACTTCTTGCTTAAACTCCTTAACCAGCATGAAGATTACAGTCTTGCAATAAGCATCCATGCAGTGCATAAAAACATGCTTTTCAGGTCTTCACGTCTTTGGTAAAAGAATCAAAGCTTTGGATATTAATTAGGCTTATTTATGTAACTTAAAATACTCTTTTGATGCAATAAAAAACATCTATTAAATAAAATGCAATAAAAAATCTATTAAATGTCAAATTATTATATTTACCATGTCACTATTTTTTTTTTTGGTAGGCTGACTATAGCCTCAGACAAAGCTACACATGGATATGGGAAGAATCACTCATTTAGATTATCAGTTTTCCTAAATAATACAGTCTCTTTTCACTGGTTGAGCAGCTGCAACAGTAGAGCAAAAAAAATCAATTTAAAACAGTCTGGAGAGAAGATGCTTAAAGGTTATTAATTTTGTTTGTAGCTTTATTTACTTGCCTGAGCACAGTGGAGAGGAAAAGGTGTTACTGTTAGGGAAATAAACATAACCCTTTTTATTTTCTTTTTATCTTTTATGACTTCATTTTCAAAATATGAGAGAACTGAAAAGAAACCAAATTAAAAAACAAAAAGAAATATAAGAACACAACAAAACCTTTATCACTCTTTTTTTCCATATGAAAGATTGTTCTACAGGAAATCCGTTCAGCAGAAAAAAAAATCATACACAACAAAGTTGAAGAAAATCTCATACACTACAAAGACTTTCAAACTCCCTTTCTAAACACTGCAATAGCTAAATTAAAAGATAAAGTAACTGCAAAGTCACGAGGCAGGGTAGGTTTAGTAGGCAGAATTGATTTTTAATACTTTGTTTGTCATTGTATTTTGAATGTTTATTCTTCTTGCTTGTAAAAATGATATATTTGCTTATTGATCTGTTGTGTGTATCTCATAAGCCTATTCACTCACAAAATTGATTCAGAATAGCTTAAAACCCTGTATTTAAACAAATTGATAAGAGCTGAATGGATTTTTTTAATTTTAATTTTTATTTTTAAATTCCAACTTCCTGATACTAAATTGAGTAAAAATCTCTTGCAGTAGTGCTTTCTTTGTAGGACTTTGATTTTAGTGTACTCCATATATAAAGACTCTGTATCACTATAAGGGGAACAAAGTCAAGAGCTTTATAGAGAGCTGAATTTCAACAGCATTGTATATCAGGTACAAATCCTTATCTGAGTATGTAATATAAGCACAGAAAGATTCAAGTTTTATTTCCCACCTTCCAGAACCTTATGTCATAAATGTTTTTATATTAATATTTCTATACTACTGTGATCACTTAGCTCACGGTTGCAGCCCTTTTATCTAAAAAATCACAGAATCACAGAATCCCCAAGGTTGGAAAAGACCTTCAAGATCACAGTGTAGTATAGTTTCAGATATGTTAGGATTTCATAAACAAGTACATTTCTGTATGTGTAATGAATAATCCAGTCTTGTATTTGAGTTATAAGAAAGTAGTTCATGAATTCAAGGTGATTCTACATTACTTCCATGACAGTGAAGGACAAAATGGCTTTGTTATTAATAGATACAACACTTTTATTATTCACTGATAAGACTAAAAGGTTGTAGCAGACTGCCAAAGGAAGCACAGTGTAAAATGGGTATGAAAAATATTTCTGCAATATGAACTAATTCCTTTCATAAAACCATACATCAGAAAGTAGACATTTGCTTCAGATTAGAAGATTAGCATAGATCCATATTTGACATAAATTCATTGATAAATTTGTAGTTTAATTAACAGAAACATGGTGTACCTTTCTGGAAATTGTCAGTAGTCTTATATCCTAACGACCTTTGGTCTCAAAAAGCCGTTCTGCAAATATGATGTGAATTTATTATGGTCCTCAGCATTCATTCAGCGAGACACGGTGAACAACAAAGGCAAAGAAATAAGGGTATCCATCATCCCCACATAGGCAAGGAAAAAATCTACAACCCAATTCTGTAACTTGTATTTCATTACTGCTTTAGTTTGCAAATTCTCTATGAGAAGTATATTTTAAAATAATCACATTGATTTTGAAAAAAACAAAGAGGATCCATTCAAATTACTCCAATGTCAGCTTTTAAAGTCTTACTAGAGATAGGAAAGTGTACAACCTGGATAAAAGAATCTCTCAGTCCTTCCTTATTTCTCCCCTCAAAACTGTACTCTTCAAAAATCTGTATGTACTCTGCCCTTATGAAACTGAATACTGTTCTTATACTTGCTTTTTTTTTCCCCCCACCCCAATAAATTTGTTTATGATTTTTTCCCTGGATGCAGAAAATACTTATGCTCAGATTCACACAAGCTTAGCTATGGACTTAAGCTGAAATTCCTGAGTGACTGTATGCCATCCAAGAAAGCAGCATGAAATCTAGTAAAGTTTGTTTTTTCCTAACTGTGAAATTGATTTATGTTTACAATTTGCTGTTCTCATTACAAGATTTACCATGAAAAAAAGTCATGGAATTAAAATACAGGTTTTACTGATGTCTCTCTCACTAAGAAACCATGAAACTTTACTTTCTTATATCTTCTGTAGTTCCTTTTTTTCCTCAGTTGAGTCTGCTTATCTCAAAGCAGATGAGCTTTTTCTAACTCATGACCATATTTCTTTTTTCAGGTTTTGTTTTTTTTTTTTTTTTTTTTGACTTACCAAGCATCTGCTGGCTTACTGCTGATGACTGCTTAAATGGCAAACCACAAAGAGTTAAAAAAATATGTTCTGAAATAACTAATTTGTTGAATGTGTATGTGTTCTCATTTTATAGGGCTTATAAAAGAGAGCCTGACAGAATGTACACAGTATAATTATTTCTTACCTGAAATTGGTAGCAGTAACTTAAAGCTTACCAGTCAACCATTTACAGAGGAGTCCACTCTCAAAAACTAATGTGAGTTAGCTTGGGATGCTCATTCTAAGACTAATTTTTGTATGCATCTTCAGTCATTACTTTTGCCATTTGCATCATTTTATGACTATGATTCTTTCACTGTTGAGTTTCTGTGCAACAATGTATAAATTGTTATGTACAGACAGATTACTTTATCATATGTATTAACTGGTTCTTTCATGTAATTCCTTTGGCAACCATGGGACGTTTGAATAACTGCCTGTAAGCTTTAAGGACAGTGGATGTTTCACCTCCAAAAGATTTAAATAACATAAGCTAGTTCTCAGCAAAGCTCTATTGATAATGAAGCATTAATAGAGCAATGCAAATGCATTACAGTTAGGGAAGCTAAACATTGATCTGTTCAGTTTATGTACAAAAACTGTAAGAATTTGATCTTGCATATGTTAATGAAATCTCAGCTTTGAATCTTTAAGAATCCTGATATCTACCATAATATTCTTCCCTTAACTTGAGAAGGATATTACAAAGACTTCTTGACTTTTTTTTTTTTTAATTGTTGAACATTTATTTCAGGATTGCTCTTCTGTGTTTTTCCTTCTCTTCAACAAATAATTTTACAAATACAGCAAATAGTGCTTGGAGGCATCTCAGAAAGTATTCTTGTTCTTCCCCAAATCTAAAGCAGGGCCTTGGACCTTCCATGTTTTTGTGTTTTAGTGCTTCTAGTTAATATTTCTATCTAATATATAATATAGTTCAATTAGGAGACATAGATCACTGTACACTCACTGAGTAATTGATGGACTTTTCTTGGACAACTGGATCAGGGTTATACTGAAGGTATTCACGCAGAATTTAGGGGAAATTATCTTGTCTTTGCATGCCACAGTGAAAAGCTGTAGGAATTACATCTATTTCATGGTCATTTTCAACTAATTTTCAGATTCATTATGTCGTTCTTCCCAAAATTCCAATTTTTTGTTAGTTTGTCTTCTCTCTCCCCTTCCAAAAACTGTGGTCTGTGTTGTTTCATAGTCATTCTCACTCAGATTGCATTGTATATTCCATTTCATTACTATCCAGATGTCAGTCTTGAAGAAATTCTCTTTCAGTTTTTCACTTTTTACATTAACATTGTTATTAAAAAAAAAAAGATATGTCTGTGCTTTCCTGTATTCCCTGTTTTGCTAAAGTCTTCCATATTCCTCAATTTGTGTGATTTAAATAATTCTGATAATTTCTTAAAATAGTAAAGTCCTTTTTTTTTTCTTTCTTTTTTTTTTTTCTTTTTAAATCACAGCTCACAGCATAGTAGGTTTCACATATACAGTTTTCACATTCTACCTACCATTGAATCATGGAGCAAATATACTTTTTTATTTTTAATTAAGCTATTTTTTCCTTTCCTGTTCGACATGAACAAGTTCTGCCCTTTAAAATTCTTAATTTAGTCATATCTATATTCTGATAAATCTCTTTGGAAAATTTAGTAGTTTTGATTACAAATTTACTTCTGATTATTTCCAAATTCGTTTTTCACTAGTATACAAATACATTTAAACAAATTAATTCACTATGGTGCTTCATACTCTTATCTCAAATGATCCCGTCTCCTTATTTTGAGATCATTTTATAGATAGTTTTTTGTGAGCTTTTCTTACCTGTTCTGCTCATGATTACATCAATTTTCTGTCTGAAGAGGCTCTTTCACCTCTCTGTGAGATAGCATTCTCTTTGTCTTACAGTTCCCCTTGGAACATAATTTAAAGACACAAATCAAAATAAAGCCCACTTGCTGACACAGCTACACCCACCGATACTTTAATTTGTAAGACACATCTGTTGTCTTATCCATCCTTGGGGCTTTTGCCTGAGGTGCTTCCAGACTTACTCACAAGCCTTGCAGTTGCTTTTCTCTGCACTCACTGCTGTACTTTTTTTCAGTAGGTTTTTCAGTATCCTAAGGAAAAAAAATTGTCATCAAAAGATATATCTTGTTAACTTTCATGAGCAAATGTGAAGCACAAGTTGGATAGTAATTGTAAACGTTAAGTGTTTGTTCCAGATGTATTCTTTAATAGGTGTCAAATCAGTTGAGATTTGACTACTGTTGGTATGAGCAGTGAGCAAGAGAATCAGGCTAGAACTGTGGTGAATCATGAGTGTCTCTTAGAAGAGGAGGATTGGAGTATTTGGGAGACATGGAAATAATTCAGAGAATTAATGTTAGAACTGTAACAATAATGTATTCAAATGCTAGGTTCATCTTTCAAAGTTCTGATGCTACTGGCTTATAAACTAGGAGTGTTATGATTCATTCTCTTGGATCCATTATTTGAATTTAACGAATTAATTCCTTTGAAATAATAGACATCATGGTTCTTTCTGTGAGATATACTTGATACTTCAAGTTTAGTCTTTCTCTTCTACTGCTATGACCTTGCTTTAATTTTAGAATGTCTTTTTCAAGACCACTGTGGTCATATCTCTGTGCCCCTATAGACCACAGTTCAATTTCCTCACTTCCCTACTGATTGACCTTCACATAATGTAGTTCAGCAGATATTAGAATTTGCTTGGGGACTTTGTTTTGTTATTACTCAGTTTCCTTTATAAAAGAACTCTGTTTTATCAGGGATTAATTGTGCAGCACTGATGTCTATCTCAGCTGCCTTCTTGTTCTAGATAGTAAGACCCTAGTCAACTTGCAGGCTATTCTAGTAATGTGTAAGGCTTAAATTATCTTTTTCATAATTATTTTCAGGTGTATCCTTGTACAAGGTTTGTGCAGTGAATGTAATCCAGTACAAACCTTTAGTAAGTGAATGAAGTGAGATGTTAACGGCGTTTTCAATACCACAGTGAATTTTATTTATTTAAAAAAAAATATATCATTTCAGACTTCCTCAGTGAGGAAGTTTTACATAAAATACAAGATAAAGTATACTATTCTAGGGTATATATTGGCAATACCATTTATTTTTCCCAATGGAATTTAATTTGTATTAGTTTCAATGACTATATGATGGAAAAGATGGTGTTTAACATATATCCATATCGTATCAGGATTTGCAGGACATTCCTTTTTTCTTTCAGACTGTTTTTCCAGTACACTAGATCCTTAGTAAAGCTGCACAGATTGTCTTTCCCCTCTCCCAAAGGAATAAATGCTTCAAAATTCTGCTTGAGATGGAAAAATTAATTTCTTCTTCAACTCCAGAAAAATACTACTAATTTTATATGAGAATTGTAACTGAATATTGCTTGCAGAACAAGCAGAACATGTTGGCATTAGAATTTATGGTTCATAGTAGATGAATTAAAAGAGAGTGGTTTAAGTTAATTGACTGCTTTATTTCCCTCCCTTCCCTTTTGGAAGTAAACTTAATTTCAGAAGAAAATATCTTCCAGACAGGAAATTTTTTCTACCAGAAGTGTCATAAAGAGATTTTTTTCATAACTACTCTTTTTTTTTATTGTTATTATTTTTATAAAATGCAATATTCACTGAAAGGCCCTATATTGTGAATTCAATGTTTCCAATGTCTTTCTATCATTACTCTGTATTCTTGACCCAATAATGGAATGTTGTATAATACAGTGCTGTTTTTCCCTTCTTTTTATGGCACTAGGAACTATTTGGCTTGATATTGCTTGATTCACATTAGTTTAAGGAAATAGTTTTCCTGTTTTTCCACTTTATTTGAGACAGGTAGCTGGATGGTATATTGTCTGTCTCAATGATTCTTCTGTTTTTCTCAGTGTCCAGATGTTACTCTGAATTAAGACTGTATATTTTCCTTGGAGATTTTCACCTGTGGTTTGTATGACTGCTGTAGTCTCCCCGCATTTCTGTGCTGTGTTAGCTCTTTCAGTGATGCCATTGTTTTGTCTTGCTCACTGGCATGCAAGGCACATTGCTGATCCTCATTTTAGTTTTTGATTGTTTACTCCGATGATTAGAAACATCTTTAGTTGAGGAAATGGTGTCCTAAAAACAACAGTGAAAATGAGAATTGTAAAACTAGTGAATTTTAAAAATCTAGATCAGCTTTTGCTACATGTTTTTCATAGTGAATTATTTTTCCTTATATGTCCAGGAAAATAACACTTGTGTATTTTGCTTTTGTGGCATGATTTTGAAGAATATCTAATGCATAGTAGCAAAGTTAACTTGATAAAAACAAAATAAATTAATTTTACATTTGCATATATGCAACGAGTGATAAAGTATTTAACTACTAAGACCACCTTCAAACACTTATAACAAACTTTTCAAAAGTATTGACATTCCTAGCCGTAAAGATAGCCTTACCTGCTTGTTAACTTTTTGTCTTGAAATTAATTCTGTATGTTATATAAAGATGATGAAAACTACATTCAGTTCTCTTCTAGTCACTTTGATTATATACAGCAGTTTCAACACATCACTGAGCTAACAAAAAATATTACTAATTGAGATAGATATAGATCTTGTATTGGTTCTGAGTGATTTCTGAACACAGATTACAAGTAAAATGTCTACTAAAGTATTGTTAAAATGGAAGAGATTTAATAGGTTCAACACAGCTGAAAGAATTTTAATATGGCAGTGTCAGAGATAGTTAAAGGAAACTTCAAAGTATGTATGTGAGGAACTGGTGTCTGGTTCTGGTGACAGAAAGAAAGTCTTTATGCCCAGCAGTAACAGGTTTTAAATACATATTTTTCAGAGTTAAAATAGGAGGACAATTCAGAATATATTATTTTAAATGTGTATTTTTTGCTACACATAATAGAAACCACATAAAATGTTTAAAAATATAGATTTATTTTTCTTATAAAAATCAAAATAGGTAAAAATGGAAGAATTTGTATGATCTGAGTTTCATTGAATTATTGAAAGCTGAATCCCTGACAGGAGACCACAGATTGACTGAAATTTGGAATGAGAAAATTAATAGAGTTAGAAAACTAGAGAACTCAGAATTAATCCTAGGTAAAGGAACTGAAATTAGACAAAATTATTCTGCTTTGTCCTTACCTGTTCTGCAAATTGCATTCTATGTTCTAGTTCTGAGAACATAAGAGAGAATCCAATGTGATAAGCAGGCAGGGATATACAGCACAAAAGCAGAGTGCAAAAGTGAACAAGGTAATAGCAACCTGTGAGAAACAGTGTAACAGAAAAATGCAGAGGACCAAGGTCCACTGTGCTAATCCAGTGCTGGTACTGTGTTAAGTCCCTGTATGATACTACATGCTGATCAATGCCAGAAGCATTTCACATGGTGTAACTAGTCTTCCTTCCTAGCCATTTGATGATTAAGGCTAACATTAGCAGAGTTAAAATGCATCTGCTTGAATATTCAGTTGTGTTCCTAGTTGATATTTGTAGTGATGCTCCAATTGGATTTATCAGCATCAGTAATGCAAAGGCAGGCTCTAACTTTTCTTACTGCTTCTGACTATGTAAGTTAAATTACATAAATCTATGAAGCAGATCTTCCATATAAAATCAGATTTTTCAGTTCTTGTTTCTTTTTCTTCAGTAGATATTAAGATAAGTAAATTAAGCAGGTTAAATAAAGCTCATTTAAATACAGCTCTTTTGGCCTGGACATTCAATGGCAAACCACCTGTTTCTCATCTTTGGGAAGCATTTCTTCATCAATATTTTTTTGCATAACAACAAGCTGCAAGCTGCAGTGGTTCCTCGTTGTTGCCATTAATCTGAGACTATTTAAGATATATCTGCGTCTTCTGATACGTTAATTCTTTTTCCTTTGTTTTATCCCATGTTCTTTAAATTTTAAAATATTTGCATCCCGAGGTAATTTTTTTTTTTAACTGAATTCAGAATCAGACTGTTGTTGCTAAAAAGAAAGATTAGTAAGTCATTTCATTCATTCAGTGTAGTTTCAGAAGAAAACAACTGCAACAAACTGGAATATTTGAAGTTTAGGCTGATTGATCTAATTCCTTGAGATTGATGCTATTGTATCTGTTGAAACCAGAAATGTAACAGCAAATTACTACAGTTTCATCATCAGCTGATAGCACACATTCACGTTCCCTAAGGTAGATGAGAAATCTGACAATGTTTGTTGTGACAAAAGCTTGTTGAACGAAAGCATGCAATCACTACTTGGTAGTATGCATATTCCTTAAACCTTAAATATCCTTTCCAACACTCTTTACAATCTGTGCGTTAAAGAAGAACATAACTCTAGGATCATACTAATTGTTTAGATCCCTGCCTGATCTTTCTTCTCAAGTTGACAATAAATGACATGCTTAGGAATTGATGTGGCAATAAACATACTGCAGAACAGCAATCTCTTTCTGGTATTTTTTTTCCACCGTATTCATTTGCAGAAGCATTATCAGCAGCAAATATTGCTTTTCTACTGCAACATGAGCAGAAATTGTGTACCACCTATTGTGTGTATCATCATTTCTTCATCACACAGAACATGTGCTGGCTTGCATTTATTTTTTTCAGATGCTTGTCCTTGCTTTAAACTAGTTACAAATTTCCTGGAGGCAATTATGCAATTATCCTTGTGCATTGCCTTGTTGACTAAGCACTTCATATGTATAAACATACACAAAGCATTTTTATTTTTTTTTTTGTGATTCATATGGAGTTTGTATGTACATACACCTATACACATATGCACATGTACACACATGTATGGTGTCAATAGAGTAATGTCAAAACATAGAAAAGGAACATATAGATCTATGTGCATTTGTAAATATGTGAGCATACAGATATGTTTATGTCTATGCATGAATACATTATGCAAGGGAAAATGCATATTCCATAGTATATTGAGTAGTAAAATATCAGAGCAGAAGACTTCAAAAAATTGACAACTGATACATTCAGAAGTAAGCAGTAAGGTGGAGGCAGCAAGTAGACAACATTATCTGCAATATTCAGACAACAAACACAGCAATTCTTTGACTACAACAGCATGTAAAAGTAAATGAAATAAGATAGATGAAATGTGAGCATGAGTGCAGCAGTTCCAATTTAGTTAATTAGTCTGTATTCATGCTTCAGTGATACTGCAATTATGCTACCTCATCCTTTTGTAGGCCTATTGTGCAAATGTTGCCATTATGTTCCTAGTAGCATATAAAACAGTTCACGATATGAACCACCTACAGAGATGTCATTACAATTCTGTCAATTTAACAGTATGTATCTTAAAATTTATAATTATTTCTCTTCATGGAGAAACGATTTGCGAACTTATTAGTAGTCTTTTCGAAGTCAACTCAGTTATTTCTTGTGTGTTATATTAAACGTCTGCCATTAAAGGTATAATTGTACACCTACTTACAATGTTTTAAAATAAAACTCAAAGTCTATATACAATTGACAATAATGCTAGAGTTTTTTGAAATATTTTTTTTCAAATTCCAATAAATTGCACTAAATATTTAGAAATATTAAAAGAACAAAAAGCATTGATTAATATATGCACCATATAAGTGCTTCAATTTAAAAGATACTTCATAGCAGTTTGTTTTTACTGCAGCAAACCTTATGTGTTTTTCATGCTAGAGGATGGCTTAGCACATACTGATTTCAGTGGCAAAAGACTGTATCTTAACATGCTGGGGAAAAAAACACCTTTATCCAAGAAACATAGCATATTTAATGTTTGCATGTCAAGTACAGAATCTTGTAACTCTGACTGAAACATTCATATGAAATACTCACTCATGGAGTTGAAAGCAGAATATCTAGATCAAAATGAGTTTCCTAAATTTGAACTACAGAAGTAATGCCAGTTAATAGTTAGTGGCAGTTTTAAAAATGCTTTGTTAACCTACCTGTGTTCTTATGGTACTATGTTGTTCCTACAGAATAGAAATTAACAGAATAATCATCACACTCTCCATCTCTCAATTTATCAAGGAATGAGCTACATTTCACATGTCTTAACTGTTGCTCTTCTTGGCTGGAATAGTCAGTATTTCTTTTAGGAAAAAAAAAAAAAAAGAGAGAGAGAAAGGAAAAAAAAAAAGAAAAAAAAAGAAAAAGAAAGAGTTTCCTGTTAGAATGGAAATATATAAAGCAATGAGTTTGTAATGGACAATCCTAATGAACTGCTGAAGTGTTAGTTTAAATTACAGAGTGGCTCACATTTCAAAAGCACAAAGCATTTTCTGCACATGTTCATTGTCCAGTTTCATATCTACATCACAAATAAGACTTAATGAACTTCACAATTAACCTGTTCTTCAACCTGCGCTCTATTCTATTTAGATAGAATTTCAGTTTTATAATATCTCTAGCTCATTAATCATTTGAGCAGAGCAAATATTTATTCAGGTATTAGAAGCACTCAAATGACCCATGAATACAGAAGTTTTAGTCTACTTTCATCTACTTAGGCTGAGGAAATATTCTGTTATACCTGTTTCTCATTCTTTCAACTAAAATGTGAGCGCCTGGCAGACTTGCTTTTCCAACAAACGTCAGAATGATCTAAGTGTCCCGTGAGAACCAATGCCTGTGAGCATGAGGCTACTTTCAGCTGTAGCTGAAGCTTCATCAACTTCTGCCTGATCAAGCAGCCTGTAACAACACTTGCAGTGATGTCACCCTGCTCCTTAATTCTCACCCATAAGCTCTCACTAGTTCATCAGCTCTCAATTCATTCATCAATTCATTCCTTTGGCATCACTTGGGGATTTCTTGTCTCAATTTTTTTTTTTTTTTAATAGCTAGAAAAAAAGTCAATACTTTTACATTTAAATAAAAATACAAGAATGGAGGAAAGAAGAAAATCTATGAAATATGATGTGAAAACATTCCAATCATATTTTTCTTATTTAAAACCATTCCTCCAAATTCTTTAAAAAAATGCCTATTATCTGTCATTCTTTGCATTTGGCATCTGGATTAAGTACTGTATGCATTCACAGAGCTTAAAAAACAGTACCCGTGGAATTGCTTACCAAGTCATTAAAAAATATATATTTTCTGATCCCCTGCTTGATTGAATATATTAGTGTGTTTTCCTGTTAAAAACAATATCCTAAAAGATATTGTTTACTTGAGTTCAGCTATTTACTTCATAAGGAATGAAGGTAACCATTCACTTGAGGAAAAACATTTAGACATGAAGTCTATCATAACGTCTTTAAATCAACTGTAAATATCTTTCTAAAGAATAAATTCTAATACCTCCATATACATGTTCTTGATATATGAATGAAATGTTAAAAAATGTTTCCTTCTAAATTCAAAATCTATTAAGTTTTACAGATATATGTATATGTTTCTACTGAGTCATACCATTATGTATTGTTTAGAGTCTGAAAAGTAAAACAAAGACTAATCACTGAGAGAGAACATTATACAGAGATCAATATGTAATTTTTGTGCTATCACAAAAAGTATCCATCAGTTATTTCAGTACTGGTTCCACACAAAGGGATTACAGATCAAAACTGATTCTCTAATAACTGAAAAAAACCTTATATTTACTACCCGTCCCAAACTGTCTTACCCAAACTGCCTTGTATACAAAGGCCAGATAAAGAGCCTCTACTACTATCATTCTTGTAATTAAACAAACAACACCCTCCCCCCCCCCCCCAAAAAAAAAAATCATGGAATATATAATTTTTGCTTTCTCAAATGCTTTTTGTAGTTAAGTCCATAGATTCTGACTCTGAAAAAAAAGAAAAATCAACTTTTTTCATAGATTGCTATTTTCTTCCTTTTCAGTACAGTTCAATTTATTGTCAGTCATTTTGACCTGAACTTAAGTTTTCAAATCTGTCATGCTGTGCAAATAGTTTCTAACGGCTTTGCTAATATAAGATATGTGTCTCTACGAATGGCAAAAACTATGATTCAAGAAGATATGACTAGATAGATGATCAGAAGTAATGCCAATCAGCTAATTGGCCATAACTCACTGCAACATAATATACTGTATGTGTGCTTTTTAGTTTGTGAGCTACACTTGACATCATCAACAGAAGTCTAGCCTGATATTGGATCACTTCTGTTCATTCTAGCCCTAAGAAAAACATTAGAATATAATACAAAGTTGAGAAAGTGAGAAGTTCCTCATGTGGTCATGAGTGGAATCCCACTTTATGAAAATAGGGATCAGGCCCTAGGTTTGGAAATCCTTGAACACAATGGATACAGCGGAAGCAAATGAATAACCATGGAGGTGACCTTCATCTCCAGGATATCATCAGGTGATCAGACTTACAGTAGTTGAGGTGAAAGGCATGTCTGAACAACTGTGATTCCCATTGCACAGCTTGGGCTATGGTCATGCTAACACTTCTAATGCTACCATTAACAGTACATTCAGTTGGGATTTCAAGTGCAGAGAACAAGAGTGAAAGATAACAGTGGATATGAAAGAATAAGCCAAAGGCCAGAAAACAACTGCTGCTTGGTTTCGTTTCTTGAAGATGATAACACAAATATTTATCAGGAAAATTTTATGATTTTGTCATGTAATAATAATGCTTATTTGATAAATGCAGAGGGGGTTTTTTTCATTCCATTAAGAAAGTATACAGACAAATACCTTATAATCAGCATTAATGATTGAATAGCCTGCTCTTATCAAGAATTAAAATAGCAGTTCTAGTGACAAAATAAAAGAAAAACACTTGAATGGAGAGGTGATCCAAATATTGATTGCTTGTAAAAAAATGTTTCATTAACGTTAAAGCAAAACAAAACATTGTGTAAAGTACTAGAAAGACAGAGTAATCTTTATTCGATAACACAGGAAAATTAAATGAATTTCTGCTATTCAAAATTTCCTACCTCAAGATAAACTTCAGTAAAGGGATACAAAAATTTTATCGTATTTTACTGAAAATATATTCTGAAAAGAAAAAAAAAGTTATTTTTTTATATAAAGTAAAAATAAAAGAAGAAGCTATTCAGAATATTCAACTTAAGCTTAGTAATTGCAAGTAAGCCACTATTTCTTCAATAGGACATCTTCTTATAACCTGACAACAATGAAAAAATACTAATTTTGTTGGGAAAGGAAGAAAAGAACACGGCATTGAAGATATATTTTAGAAATATTTGACAAAACTGCTCTTTGAATAAAGGTTTTTGTGAAATGGTATGAGAGACACAAATTCTTAAGTTAATATCTTGAAAGTATTTTTATATAGAGCAGTATTTATACAACTTATTTTTTAGATGAAGGATGTGATTTACTTGCAACAGAACTGATCTAAAGACAGCTTCTACTGTTAAGTTCTCTCATTATGCACAGTTGTTTTATATTTTAAAACAACTTCTCTTCAATGTACTCAAAGTTGCAAGCTTTGTTTCTTTTACTCTAGCTTTACCTTAAAAATAAGGGAATCACATTTTTTAATTAGTTTGATACATATTTGTTTCTTTCTTGCAGTTTGTTCCTTGATATTTTATTTCTTTGTGATTGATAAAGCCCTAGATCTTTCTGCAGTAAGATGCGAAAATAAACAAGAAATGGGAATTCTATATATCACTCAAATATTTGACTTACAAAACATAAAAGCTTAAAATTCTCCCATTATAATGTTTATCACCACTTATAAATTTCAGCTTGATTTCTCTTTTGACTCTGAAAACTCAGTTGAATTTAATTGCAAAATGATAGCAGGAGACTTTTTTTCATAAGAGTTTGAGTTTCTACAAGTTAATTAAAGGTGTTAATCTCAGACTTGAGAAAGGGCTTAAAGTTCATATCAATTAGCTCGAATAAATTCACATTAAAATGTATTCTATGCAAGAGATGTGGAACTGAGTATTATTCAAGTTGGGTCTGAGGATTTTGTATTAATCATTTTTCTAAGAGAATACACCTATGTGAAGAAAAGTGGTAAAATATTTTTTAATAAATATTATAATACTGTAGTAGTAATTTTAAAAAACAAGTACAAATTGTCATCAATCACATGAGAAGGATTCCATATTCTGGGCAATCAGGGAAGAATTTATTCATTCTGCCAAAACAGCTCCTAGTTTTTCACAGCATGTACTAAGTTGTTCCTAAAATAAACTACTTTCAAATCTTCACATAATCATAGTGCTATTTTGTACAGCTTTTTCAGTGCAGTATTATATATTTATTATTTGAGTAAATAAATTTTACTATCATGATTACAAATGAAATCAACGTTTTCTAGGAATACATTTATTATTCTTCATTTGTTAAATATAAGTAATTCAATTTAAATAAATGTACTTGAATGTATTTCTATTCCTACTTTAAAAAGAGGATTTGAAGTATTTTATAACTTCTTTTTCATGCATTTCTATCTTCCACTCACCTATATACGCCTGTCTCTTTTTTCTTTCATTTTCAAAAATCTGGACTAAGTTGCCTTAGATTGTGACGTGGTTTGATAAACTCTAACTTGATATAAGACACTGTTACCGCTTATCAATATTAGTTTGTACTTCAGTTGTTAATTTCACAATAAAATACTTCATAAATCAACTCCACTAAAAGCAATTTGTTTTCCTAGAAAACAAACTTCCAATCAGTTATGTTTTCTCACATAACTGTACATTTATCTAATGCGTATCAAAGCTGTTACCTCTTTGTTTTTCAAATAGTCTGCAATAGTTAAAATGAAAATTTTTAATCCTGAGTAAATAATCCTTGAATGGCTGTCGAGTTGTTTCCTAGGGATTTTTTTAAAAAAAGATTATTTGTTTAAGTTCCTCTGCTAGTAATGGTAATTAGCACACTAATTTTTTAATAAGGAGTGATGGTCATGGGAACTACAAAAACAAACAAATAATAATAATTTTTTAAAAAAAACAACACCACCAAAAACAAACAAACAAAACTTGTGGAACCTAATGCAGTGGGAAATATGCAATATTCTAAACCAATATGTAATATTTGTTCTAAACTAAGTCTCACTAGTTACTCTGCAGGTACTATATTCTGATTTATAGATATGCCTTTTGAGCAAACATTATCACAAAATTTATTTCTTAAAAACAATTTTCTTTATGGAAACAATTTTCCTTTTCTTTGAACAGACACTTTGCACATACAATATACGTAATACCAAAATTATTCTGTAAGAAGGCTGTCACATACTTATTGTATTCATGAAATTTGGAAGAAATAAAAGTACCCTAAATGTAGTTGTAACTGGATGTATTTTCAAATATAATAGCTCTATCTTTTCCTGAATGTTTCTTTGCTACGTATATATTTTTCTGAATTTCTGCAATAAGATATATGGAAAAAAATCCAAGCTTTCTTATTTTCTTATAAGTAAATATATATATTTGTCATATATAGCAATCATATGTAACTATATATATTAACATAATCACATAAATACATACTGTTACTTACAATTATTCAAGGTTTACTTCAAATAAGCAATACAAATGTATAAATAGGACAATAACTTCAAATAAGCAATACAAATGTATAAATAGGACAATATTGGAGCCCTGAGAGCATCATCAGGCCAACATTATCTGAAATGGCTGCATCTCAAATCTTCTTCAGATGTCCTTCCCAGGGGCATGACCCATGGGGTCACACTAATCTACTCCCTCACTGAAATCCACTTCTGCTGTGGTAATTTAATGAATGCATTTATTTTATTTTGTTGGATGTGTAAATTAACTTTTCCTGCACGGTATTTGAATCGTGGGATATAGCTGAGCATACATTGATCCATGCTGAACAAGACCTAAGTAAACTTCCTCACATATTGTGAAAATAGATATTCCTGTAGTCACTAGCAGTTACTGAGTATAAGCAAGAGCTACATACGAATTCACACATCAAAAACCAGTAAAGTGACGTGGAGTGTTTAGCTTTAAGAGACAGATCTATATCTTCAGATGTATATTGAGAACTTGTCTAAGCTAATTCTTGAAAAGGTAACTCAGAAAACTGCAGCTTGATTTCCTCCACACAGCAAATTATTTCAAGCTCTTCTAAGTCAGTAAATATAGATTTTCATTGCTTTTGACATTATGTACTAAGATTCCAGTGATGACTGGACTGCTGCTGAGTAAGTGCCCATTGTCCAGTCCGGCTAAGCTTCAGCTCTGGGACTGCCATGGGGGCAAGAGACTGTCAGCCCCAGACAGGCCCTGCAGGGAGCACAGACCCAAAAGCAGGGGGCAGAGAAAGCCCTAGGGAAAGGCAGGGGGTAGACAGCAGCCCAGGGCAGGAAAGCATATATAAATAACTCAAAGAGAACCAGAAGGGCCCCTCAATGTGAAGTTCCCATCTCTCTGCTTTAGGCCCTGTCAGCTTGGGATCCAGAGGGACTTTAGAAGGTTGTACATAAGAGGAAAAAAGTGGTAGAGGTTAATGTATTTCTGAATGACCATTTTAGGGACAGTTTTTAATGAAGCTATTATGTAGAATTTGAACAAGTAACTGTACTATAATTGGGATAATAGTTGTTGCACTTCAATTAGATTTAGATTTTATTTAAATTTTTATCTACATGTAAGTATTCATATATATAAAGTATACAAATATGTATGAAAGAAGCAAACTATATGCATATAAACAAACTCATCCATTGCAACGTATTTATAATACTCCCATTAATAAGTTATAGAAGCACTTCTCATCTGAGACAAAACAATGTCATATTCTTTGTATCATACTTATAGAGATTGTCACTCATCATCAGGTAAAAAACAGTGACTTCTGTTTGGAATACTGCTCCATTTCAGTTGTTACTAGTAGCCCAGTGCACTAACAAGAACTTCAGATATAGAATTGTAGACTCTTTGTTCACAAGAAAGCTGGAAATGAGCTCTGGATATAATCTTATGCAACTGTGTAGGTCGCTTGGGTTCATATCCAGTCATTCTGAATATGTCCAGGAATGGAGATTTCACAGCCTCTCTGGACAACATATTCTTATGTTTGATAACCTTTCAGAGTGAAAAATATTGTTTAATATTTAATCAAGAGCAAACATTTTTACTGAAGTATTGGAGGATTTAGAGAGAAGGTAGAGAGGCTGTAAAGAGAAGAAAAAAAAATGTACAACACAAATAAATTAGAACTAATTGTTCATGTACATTTATTCTTCATTTCAGGAAAATAGGTAATCCAAAATTTTAATTTATAGCATTTACTGAACAAATGAGATTTTAATACCTACAAATTTGTTTGAGATCAAAACTTTCCAGGTGTATCTTTCTTTGAGTACAAAAACAATTACTCGTCTCTTAAATATATCAGAGAACTCATAATTAACTCTTATTTTCTCTGATACTTTTTTTTATTCCACTTAAAACTATAAAATAATTGTATAGGTAAGTAGGGTACATTACACTCACATTTAAATTTGGGTAAATGTGTATAATATAGCATAAATATTTTGAACTATATAAGATCTATAAATTGTCAAAATGCAGATATATATATATAAAGCAGATACAGATATTTTAGTGGGTGGTAAGTTGGCCCATAACAGTGAGAAAATATCTAGTGTATGTTTCAGGTCCTTTCCAACACGAGCTGTTCATTTTACAATTCTTTACTCTGTAACTACTATTTTAAAGTATTCATAATATTTTTTCTACGCTATAAGAGAGCAGGAGTACTTTCAGTAAGAATCAAGTTTTCTCCTAAACTCCAAAAAGCTCTTTCTTTATGTGTAAATAATACATGAATTTTGATGAGAGGATTTGTGCTTGAAAGATTTCAAGTTCTACAGAGTGAAGTCTGGATTCACTCATACACAGATTTGATTGGCAAGATTATTTCGGAGTTAATTTAATTCTAGTTCACTTACAATCTAATATTTGTTGTTGTTGTTGTGACTCACAAGTGTTCTACCTGTAAAATAATTAAATGCTTTTGTTAAAAAAAAAAAAAAAAATTAAAGATTTGAATTTTTTTTTCCCCCTACTTTCATAACAACAGTAGTGTAATTTAACTAACTCAACTCTAACTTGTACTGCTTCACATCAATATATAGAATCATAAAATGAATCATAGAATGGCCTGTTTTGAACAGGACCACAGTGATCATCTAGTTTCAACCCCCCTGCTGTGTGAAGAGTCACCAACCACCAGACCAGGCTGCCCAGAGCTATTACAGCCAATGTAGAGCTACTGGCCATGCATATTAATGGAATTCAGTTGCACATAATTGAGGCTCTGCTGAATATTAGTTTTCATTAAGAGACCTCCTTCCCAATCAGGTGTTCTCAATGAGAGTTTTATGATTCAGTCATTGCATAATGCATTTTAGGGAATTTTATCTTATTGTAATAGAAAAAAAGTGGAAATTACATGTGGTTAAAAATATTTCAGAGTAAATATTGTGTAGCAGTTACTAAAACTCCACTTCCTGGGATGATATTTGAATAACAGCGTATTATTCACTAAAAATCTAAATGGTTTTCTATACACACAATATATATACAAAGTTCCTTATGTTTATTTTAAAGACTAATAATGAGCTGAATGGTATCAAAATAGGAGACCCATTAGACTTATGACCTTTTCCACAGGTGTCAATATTATGTAGTGCAAGTTAGAATGATTTCAAAAGGATAATATTTTTAAATTTTAAATTTTGGTGCAGTCACTAAAAATTATGGAGTAACAACTAGCTGGAAAATAAAAGCTGAAAGATCATTTAATTGATTGTTTTCCTCACTGACCATTTAGATACAGTAGTGAACACTTAAATTGAAGTCCTTTTTAGCGCTCTTCTTTGTTTTGAAGAGAATCTATCAAGAATAGATATACATATTTTTTTCCCCAATGCAATATTTTGGTGTATTTTTCTTTAAGAATATTTTCTCCTTATAACTTTTTAATAATTGCCTTCTGCATCTTTAAGCATTCATCAATGAGATAATGTATTTGTGAGGCTATCATTGTTTTCTTCTCTTGCAAATGAAAATGATTTACATTATGATTGTTGGTTTGTATAAAAGATATGCTTATTATGATAATACCTACTTATCTACTACTTTCCATCTGAAGATCTCAAGTGCTTAACAAAGGAAGTGAATATCATTACCCCTGCTTTACATATTTCTGTAGGAACTATTTAGCTCCCGAAAATTGCTTAAAGGACGTTTTTAGATTGCTTGTTAGAAGGATGACAAAAAGGAAGAAGAGCAGAAGAATGATTAACAAATGTACTCCCCTGACAGGCTGAACTGGAATTTGTTTCAATAGGACTTGGAAAGCCTCTCAGGAATGATGGAGAATAGTTGGAAATCAAAGAATTTCTAATTTACACCTTGAAACAGCATCTAAGAATATTTTGTAAAACAACCAACCACTGAAAACAGACAAATATAGGGATATAGACAGATTTAACTGATTAGACTTCTTACACCAGGAATAAGGTCATTACGAACATTTTGAAATTGATCTCCACGAATTTAGCTCAGAAAAAGTTTTTAAAAAGCATATATGATTATACCATGCAAATAAATGAAGGTGAGGAATAATCCATTTTCTCAACTTCTCCTCTCTCTGCCCTGTTTTTACTAAATGGAATGAAACACACTAGGAGTATTTTTCTTAGCATGTAAACTAGAAAAATGATTTAAAATAATGAATCATGTTATGTAACTCATTAAATGCTAACAAGATTCTAATTGACTTAATGCATAGGACTATGATAAAATAAGAATGGTCAGACAAAGTGCTGAATTTTGCCATTTATCAGCACTCCTGCTGCCCTTAATAACCATAACTAACATATTTGTGGGAAACAGAACAATAAATGGTTTTCCTACTGCATGATTTTTGATACTGCTGCAATAATAGAGGGGATTTCATTTGAGGAAAACAGCCTGATAAGAATTTTAAGAGCTAGTTTCTCAAGTTCTGACTACAACTGTAATATTTACAGTTATATTTGTACCTTTCTGTATTGAATTTTCAGTTCCTTAGAAGCTCAGCTCTGTGTAACAGGACTGAGACCATGCATGTATAGAAGCTAAATTGCAAATAGACTTGTGTGTTGCTTCCAGTGAGAAATTTAAACTCTCAGTTGCACTGTTAAAAAAAAAAAAATTTTCTCTTTTAAAATAATTTCAGGGAAATAATATATGTTCTTTACCTCTCCTTGAAAGATGTTGAATGTTTGAGAGAGAAAATTGCCTCTATAGAAAGCAAAAAAATAAACTTGAATGCTGTATCTAAGCTTCTTTATTTACCAAGCATCTTGTCAAGCAGAAAAATGAAATGTGCAGGTATGCCAAAGAGCAACTGTCTAATTGTTTTGATTCCATTAAAGTTTTTGCCATAAAGAACTTCATAATAAATTATATGAGGAGAAAGATACTAGTTCTTTACTTCAACAGTAATTTTAGTTAAGTGTTTAGAGTTCGTTTGGAGCTAGGCTTTCACTCCAGATGTCTATCCACAAGTTGTGTATATAAAATTGGAAAAACAAGCAAAAACATAATGAAATTATATTTCAGTCAAAGCAAAACATTTATCATGATGCATAAACTGAATAATATTTCCTATTGAGAAATACCACAGAAATGCTTGTAAAACAACTAAAGTAAACACCACCACGTACTACCTTATGAAAGTTGGGAACTTCTTAAGATTATGACAGGAAATTTTAAGGACTAATCTCTAAAGTCACATAACACATAAATGTAAAAAAATAAATAAAGGCAAGAAATGTCCTTATAGATCAGTAAAATATTCTACATAAGACAACGTTTTATGGTGTTATACAGTATTTTTCAGTGCTCCCTTTTTTTGGTTTCTTTTAGAATTGCAAAGGTTGTTTTTAAGAACCATTAATTATAAATTGAGATCAGAAAGCTTACAAATATTTGTCCTGTTCTTGTACTGAAAATCATGCTGTCATAGGCTGTTGAAATTCTGAGATAAGCTTTTAACAGTAAAAAAGATGCTATTATGAAACTTTTCATTTTGTCTTTTTCATCTACATATAAATTTGTAATGAGTTTATTGCAGGCTTTGCTTTTCAGTGAAAGTGTATAAGATTCTTATTAAAAGTTAAGTAAAATTTCAAAAAGGAAAATAAAGTGTAAAAACATAACTGCAAAAGAGTACATGCAGCAGAAACTGCTTAAGAAAATCATCTTTCACCACAGTGGGAGAAAGCTGAGTTTTCCAACAAGCAAATATTTGCTCTTCTGTTTCTAATATGCAAGAGAGGAGATACGGTTTATTGGAAATGTTTTGTAAATGTGTTTATTTTCTTCCCCGGTATTTAAATAGAATTAGCACAATAAAAAATATTCTGTTAGTTCTGCTTATCAGAGCCTTATATTGCTCTTTTCATTCATGAAACACAATACTCTACTAGTCCTTTTTAAATTTACGGGACTTTCTAGATTATTATCATATTATGCATATTATTTTATGGTTTTAGTTACATTCTTACAGTTAACTATTTATCTCAATGGAGAATTAAATTAACAGTGTAAAATATCAGTTGTCCAAGGCTGTTCTTTTTTTTTTTTTTTTTTAATGTGAAGCTATCTTAAATCACATTATTTGAAGCCAAATGAAAATAAAGTGTGAATTAATTCATCATATCACAAGTAAACAATACAGACAGAAGCAAGCTGTATGGTGAAAGAATCATAGAATTATAGAAAGGTTTGGGTTGGAAGAGACCCTCAAGATCATGTAGTTTCAACACCCTGCTATAGGCAGGGACACTTCCCACTAAACCTGAGTGTTCAAAACCCTAGCCTTGAATGCTTCCAGGGAGGGGATCATTCAAGCATGCTGCCTTACAATAGAAGATTACGTCAGAAAGCTGTTGGATGTTCATGTACATTTTAGATATGTTTGTGTCTCTCTGGTCTTGGTTGATTGCATTAGACAATCTTCACTGTGAAGTCTTGGATGATGAAAAGGAGAGAATAATCCTTGCACCCGGCTCTTATGTCGAGGATTTGTCATGCACTTTATTAGCTTTATAGTTTTCCTACACGTGAGCAAACTTTTCTTTGTTATTACTAGATGTCTTCTCTTGTGTTTAACTATTTTGTAAACAACTCTTTTCTTAATGTAATCTAAAAGTCTAGTCCCTTCTGTCTCGCTTTTATCAGAGCAAGAAGAGTCTCTGGTATATGTACACCCGATGTGAGATTAAGAAACAAGGGTTCAAATGTTGGTTCAGTTTATTACAAATCCTGATCATTCAGAGAGATGGGGAAGAGAAGACCGGCAACTATTACGAATTAGGGTGATGGGAAAGGGGAAGCTGGCGATAGGAAAGAAGCAAGAATTATAAAAAGCAGGGATAGTCACCACCAAGATCCAGCAGCATCCCATTGCATGCCGTTCCAATGGTCTGAGGCCAATACAGGAGCAAAAGTGCATGGGGGAGCCGCAGCAGCGTGCTGGCCTTAGACAGCAAGCAGGTACAGTGACAGTCCAGGAGAAACAGGCAGGTCTCAGCTAGCAGGCCCAGGAGAGTCGGTCACCAGGCAAGCATCATGTCATGAGGCATCTGAAGTCAGACACCTACCCTCATGGTTGTAGGTCCCTTTTTTATCCTTCTGTCAGCGTGACATTCCTGGACACTTCGGTAAGATTCATGTGCAAGGATTCCTAGGCACTTAGGTCATGCACAGCACCCCTGAGCATGCAGGTATGGTTATCTCCCTCGAGATGAGCCTACACAAAAGACTGCTCATCGGCCGTTAAGCTGCTACTTTTCTCTTTCTCTCCTTGCCCCTGGTCTGCAAATCTTCAGACAAAAGATTTCTCCAACTTTGACAAGGACTTGCCTGGACTTGTCCATCTGTTCCTCAGCAAGCATGGAGACAAAGTTGCAAAAATAATAGTCTCTTACACCATCCTTTCTTGGCTACTCTGTCCCAGGAATTCATCTTCTGCTGTCCTTGCACTGTGTCAATCTGTATATTAAAAACATATGACATAAATATCTAAACAGGTTAATTGTATATGTCTCATTATGGGTTCCTAGATGAGACTAGACATGAAAATAATTAATCACTCTGAGGTGAAAGTCAATTATCTCACTGAGGTTTCTTTCAGATTGCCCTCCAAACTAATTAGTGTTCAGTAGATAGTTTTCTCCAATTAAATTTCTGGATCAAAAAGAACTTGGGAAATTTAGAAGCTATGATGAACTCAGAAAATAGTTAATTGGAAAAAGAATCATTGGTTTGTAAAAATGTACACACACACACAGGGGGGGGGAAAAAAAAAAAAAAAAGCAAGAGAACATAACATGACTTTAATGGCAGGCCAGAACTTTTTCTACATAAGCATATGAAACAGTTGAGATTACAGTCTGACATAGCATGGTCATATAAGCATATATAGCTTAGATATCATATAAGTATGACTGTATGACTATATTATACCCACAATATCATCACATGTATAAGGGCCAACAGATTTGCTTGATCGATCCATTTAGCAGCTGTATCACAGGAAGAGTCAGAGCTCTTTGAAATCAGACCCATGTGATCTTTCCTAGAATATCAATTCTGATTGGTTTACTTTTTGTGTTTTTTGCCTTCGAGGATTAACTATGCACTGAATTTATTTGAATCTCCCTATTTTGAGCTTTGACCCATCCACGGTAAAGAACTTCACTGACCCTGCACAGCTTTCCTTTCAAAGAAGATTCCTTTACCTTCCTTTCCAGGAAACTACCTATGTAGTACTATGACTGTTCTCATCTGTGTTCTGAATTCCAACTCCTTTAGCTTTCTCCTAAGTCTACAGCTATCCTAGAAAATTAAACAGGTCCAGAACCTGGGCTTGTGCACTGGCACAGTCACGTGTGCTATTAAACATTAAAATATTATCAAATCTTGGCTTGATGCTATCCAATACTCTTCCAAAGACTAAAAGAGTTACAAGTCCTCTTTTCTGACCATTGTTTACATTCATCTTAATCCTGAATTTTCAACAAGGGCAAGAGAAGCACTGACTCTGCTGGGCAGGGCCATTCATCATTATCTTTCCTTGAACCACCAATAGGTCTTCTATCAAGTCAAGAGGTTTGATTATATCAGCTATTTCCATCTTCTTTAATGCAGAGTCTATAAAATTGAACTAAGAAATAGAAGTCTAATAAAGATTTAAAAGGAACAGTCCAAGCAGATTCCTCCGTTTATACATTTATATCTCCCAAGTAGCCTTTTCAATGCCTCTAAATCCCTGCACTTTTATGGGAAGTAAAATCACGATATTGAAGCTTTTACAATTGAATTGCTAAAATCTTGTTGATATTTTAAGAGAAACTGCATTTTAAACATATTTCAACCTGTCATAAGCTAGTTCATGAATTGCTGTAATTCACTAAAGTGGCTTATGAATTTCGTACTGATGGAAACTACATTTCTATGTATGTGCACACTTAGATACAGTATATTATAATTGTACATTTTGTAATATAATTTAGAAATTTAGATTTTACAAGTTGATGACTTTTGTTGCTGAGGGAAATTGAATATAACTGTTTGTCTAATAAACGTAAAATAATTAATCCAATAGTTGAGACAAAATATGTGTTTTCAGATATATTTGAAAAGTTTGTTGTGGAGAAAGGGAAACTCTAAAATAAGTGGTCTATATGAATGTTAGTATAAGAAAAAATTAATAGTCACAACGTTCTTGAAACAATTTTAAACTTTACCTTGATGAAATCATGCTAAATAAAATGTAGAATTTTCTCATTTATTTTAATATTAATCATATGTAATATTGCGATTGCAAAAGTTATTTTTTTTTTACATGGAAAGATTAATCCTTTTTTATGCGCTAATTCTAAAGCATGCCACTTGACACAATAAATCTACTGGAGTTCATGTGAAGCCTTGTGTAGAGAAACACAGAGGTTATTTTCGACATATTTTTCATTTGCTTCTAATCACTGTATAGATATGTTCCTTTTAAGATGTCTGAGAAAAACAAACAAACAAACATGCTGAATATTCTGATTGTGCAACATTCAGAAATATTTTCATGACAGGAATAAAAGATAGTCAGTTGAGCCAGTATATGTTTCAGTGTATGTGTATGACATTTCTAAGTCACAGGCTGATGTTTATGTCCTTTTCAAATATATCTCAGTCAGTTTATGCTAGCAAATTTTCATTCATCATCAAAATCAACTCCACTTGGATTAAAATCAATAGAGAAAATCTGAAAATCAAAAAGTGATGAATAGTAAAAGAGAAGTGCTTACATATGGGCCTTCCTTTGTAAAAGTGTTCCTAAGATGGTATTTCTTAAAAGCAGAAATTTTCTTTTTCTATGAGATGCAACTTGACTCTTGCCCTTGTCTTCTGATTGCCTTTTATTTCTCTGTAGCATCTTCAGACTCAGACAATGCACTATACTGTCACTGCATTTTTATTAAAACACTTGACTGGTGAGATGGTCCATTCTGCTGTACATACATACATACATATTTATTTCCATTTCTACTATTCCTTGTGACCCTTTTCAGAGAAAGAAAGAATCCATTATTAATGCCACCGGCATATGTCTGAAATCCTTGGATGCAGGCATAAACCCTAGATTAAGATTTTTCTAACATTTGTTGAAATTTGATACTCTGAATAGTCTGTGTAGTTCTCAGAGTTCATACAACTATGAAGGAACTTTGTATGGTACTTCTTTGGTTTAATGACAAACTTTCATTTTTACTGCTTGCAGTTGGCTCCTTTATATGCATGTCTGAAACATGGCAATTTGAAAACTAGATAATAGGAATAAGGATGTTCTATTACATCCAATTATTTCTGAATAAACTATTTAGTACACCCTGCTGTTAAGATCAGAGAAAATTCTATTTCATGCAATTTTCACATCGAGATCCTATGAATAATTGTTTCTGAAATTCTTTACTCTTAGTATAGAAAGAGTGGTACGAGAAGGTAACATTTAATTTATACATAGGCACAGAACATTAAAGAAGGATTAACTTCTATTTAAAATATATGAATCACCTTGATGACAGAAAGAAAATAATCTGTAACTGTCGTTTTAATGTTTATGTACTGTTCTCACCTGAATTAAATTTTAAATTTGCCTAGCTAATGTTGATTTAGTTTGCAGTCATATTTTTTATTCCCTGTAAAAGAATACAAAAATGTCTATATTCTGGTCACCATCTAACAAAATAGGAAGTCAGAACTGTCTAAATGCCAACCGGAATTACACTGACAGATTTACCCTTCTTTAGTCACTTCTTAATCACTAGCATCCTTTTGAACACATGTGAAGAAAAATCTTTGCGTGAGATCCACAAAGGGCAGCAGTTGTAGCTGCAGTGTTCATTTATAGAAAAACACAATTTCTGGATTTGATTATATGGATTATGTACTACATTCAGCACTCAAAACTCATAGGACTGTTTTAGTAGGTTAATGTTGCCCACTCAGCAAACCTCTCATCTCTCCTAAAACAAGTCTGAGGACGGTAGGGAAAAAAAGATAAGTAGTTGAGATAAAGATGGAGAAGTCAGTTACAATTACTGTCGTAGGCAAAAAAAGTTTTGGGAAAAATAAATTTATTTTATTTGTTAATTAAAGTAGAAAAGGATAGTGAGGAGAAAAACAAAACAAAACAAAACAAAACAAAACTAAACTAAACTAAAGGAACTCTTCCCTCCCGCCCAACACATTGTCACAGGCCACCCACCTCTGCAGACTTCTGCTGCCAACACCTCCTAATTATAGCCAGTAGAGTAGCAGTGTATTGAAATCTTAAGAATAGGTGAAATATTAAAGGATTCCAGTACACAAAATACCTTTGATTTTAGTCTGTTTAAACTTAACAAGGATTTTCTTTCAAAATGAGATTTTGTGTCATTCTAAGGCATGTGTTGCCATACTATATGACATAAACATTATATACTGTGAATTACTATTTCATTTACTTCACTTTTCAAAAATAGACTGAGTTCAGAATTTTTCTTGTTGTATGATCATGACATACTTACTTCCCCTCAAAGCAGGGGATAAATGAATAAAAATGCAATCAATTTTAGTTCCAAGGTTTAGTTCCAAAGACACTGCCATTCTCTTCGGCTGTTTTCATTATACTAGGATACAAATTAAAAAAAAAAAAAAGTCTGTAAATCAACCAATTTAAACATAATGATTGCAAAGTCATCACTAATGTCTAAATAATTCTAATCTGAAAAAAAAGCATCTCTGTCATGACAGACATTATCTTAGATGGGAAGATAAGTGAATAACTGGTCTGCTTTTAATTTCTGAAAGTGTTAAAATTATGGAACCACATAATTACTGTCCTGTTTCTAGTTAACCAAATGCAAGTCAAGTATAGACCTTTCTGTTTTACTGGGCTGCTGTCAAGGTACAAAAGTGTGCACAGTTCCTGATATAAGTGTCATTGTGACAAGATGTGATATGACATAAAATCTTATTATCCATGGATTCTGTTTGACTGTGGCATACCTGTAGACTCTAATAACTTGTAAAGGGAGGCAAGTATGATTTACAGATGGATGTTTTAAACACCAGCAATCTGATAGACCAAAGCCACTTAGATTTTCAGTAGTTTGAAGTTGGACATGAGAATTGTGGCCATGTGCAATGTGAAATTTTCTGCACAGACCTTATGTTCCTGACAGTCTCAGGAGGAGCATCAAGAGTCCACCAGAAAATACCCATGGAAGACATGGAAGATAAATTGTAGAGATGTGGTCCCACCAGAATGCCATTTTCACAGAAGAAAAAGAAAAGATGTAATACACACTATATATTTGCCAGATTCCTGTGACTAAGAGTCTTTATTCTCAGCTTCAAATCTCTTTTCTGGCTTGTTCTAATGTCCTTTGCTATGAGTTTTCCCTTTTAGTGTGTGGGCCCAATCTGATTGAAAGATTTGTTAGAGAGGTCAAGTGCAGAGTTAGTAAGAGAATGGAACACAAAGGTGGTAAGAAGATGAAAAAAAAAATAACACGTGAAAATTTGCACTGCGCATTTGTAAAGAAAAAATGTTATTTTCAGAGCCATCAGAATTTTGACAACTTTTATAAGCATATAAAATACAGAAAGAAGTAGAGAATCATCTGATTTTGAAGACCTCCATGTATATATTTTACTGTAAATAAATTACTTAATAGCATTTTTCAATTTAAACACATTTAAATTAAGCAATTGGGTTTCTAAGAATAAATTTTACAATGAATTTTTTCCTTACAATTTGACCATGCTCATTGTCATTCAACTAGTAGATTAATTATAGAATTTTTTCATACAGTGAATCTTGTGTTGTACATTGCAGAACGTTGTGTTATTGCAGCATGAAATGCAAGTAGAAAATTACTTTTCTTCTGGAAAATTAAGCCTACATCTTAAAATTTCAGCAGGGAGCAACTGCTTTTAAATAAGATGTAGCTGATTTTTAATATTTAGGTCTCACTGCAATAATAGCAGTGAACTTAACTGACAAAACATTGACTCCCTGCTGCTGTTATGTATTCTTACTTGAACTTTCCTGGCAGAAGCAGTACAGGGGATCAGCATTACATTAGTATCAAAAACAGTTGAGTGTTCATGAACTACTACTGATTTAAACAGTTGGCTTCTAATTTATTAGCCTTCATCTCGTGGCTCTCAAGAAGATGAAAAAAAAAAAACACAAAACCTTAAGACAGATCAATTACATTCAATTTCTCATTGCAGTAATTTCAAAATGTACATATTTCTACAATGGATAATTTGAGCCTCTGTACACAAAGAAATCTAAACAACAATTAGCTTATTAAATATGAAACAAAATCATGGATGAGTTTGGAACTGAGTTTTTCTACTACATAATCAAAACTTTACTAGTATGTTGTACTTAAAGAAGTTTCTAATAAAGTTCCTAAATTTAATAGGAACTTAGTACAAAACAAGACAATGTACTTTCATATCTAATTGACACATTATTCTTTCAATATCCCATAATTAATTCAGATCTGACCTTTTGTGATTTTTTTTTTTTTTTTTTTTTTTTGCATGGAGGACATAGACACGAATCTTTTAGCATTTCACTTAGGAATAGCACGGCTACTTAAGTCAAAGACAATAGTTTTAATGATAACAACAGAGGGCAATTTATAGCCCAATTGTATTTGCAGTGACTGTAGTGGCTTGTATAATTTATTGGCTTTAAAAGCTGAATAAGGCTTTTAGCAGGTCAAGGTTAGGAAAGCATGTTTCCCTAAATGCTGAGTATGCAGAATTTTACTGAAGAAAGCATTTCCCTTCTATATCCATTATATATTCAGATCACAGTAGTTTCCACATTGCACAAGGTGTCTCTCCAGGGACACTTGTACATGGTGGTCTCTAAGAAAAATATGTGACAGGGGATCGACAGTTTCCATATGTTCTCCACAGGATGTATTCTGTGTAATACAGAGGGTTAGTAATTGAGCTTTTTGTTTGTTAGTTTGTTTGTTTGTTTTAATGATTTGAAAATGTGATGAACAAGTTACCTCTGAGTTGCAAAGAGTCTCTTTTGTCAAATGGTGCAATAGTTCCTTTTTACTACAGTAGCTATTCATTTTTTCACTGACAATAATAAATGAGTGACAGTCATTAAAGGTCTATTTTTCACACTGCACAGAATGATTACAGGCCCTAATGTTTGTGCTGTTAATATATGCTCGGAAATGTTTTAAATCTCAAATGAAATTCCAGAAGATAATGCTGATACAAGGTACGAGGCCTACCTAAAAGCTCCTCAGCTCAGCACTTAGCAATGTTCTTCAGCCATTGTGTCTCAGATATAATCTACCAAATGGCTATTTGACCTAGGCTGCAAAACAGCTGCTTGGGCAGAGCCTCCTTTGAGACACTGAAACTAATTGCAATATCAGTGTGGGAGAATTTCATTAATAATGCTGAAATTTTTGAAATTTGGGAGTTTTTTGTTTTACTGCAAATAAGGCAGGTTTCTCTAACAAAATCCTAAGATCAAATTATTTGCTATTAATGTAGTCTGCACCACTGACCTTTCATTTCAATATAAATAGCATTTAAAAATGCCGTACAAGCAGAAATTAGTTTATGAGGTAGAAAATCTCCTTAAGTGATAATTAATAAGCAGGTTATAGATCATCAGGGTTTATAGTACTTCCTAGAATTTAGGTATTGAGTGAAATTAAGTAGATAAAACATCATTGCAAACTATAACATAATAGCAGGAAAAAATGTGCATTAACAAGTATTAGTTTGCAAAAGTGAAGGCAGAAAAAAATGTGTTATACTTCTAGTCACTTTGAAGTGAGCAGTGAAATTGGCTTGAGTTATTATTCAGAAGTTTAAGAATAAAACCAGTGAATACTTTCCCAGATATTTACTGAATTTCCTCTCTACGTTCAGTGCTTTGAATGAATAACTAAAGGATTTTTGTTACATAAAACAGAGACTCAGTTACTAGAAAAACTAAACTGTGCTGAAAAATTTAGAGATAGCTTTCAGCAGCTTCTGTAGCAGTTTCAGAGAATATACCAAAAGAAGAAGGCATGTTCAGTCCATGGTCCACAGGGCATGCAGCCCTGAACAGCTAGTAATATGGCCCCACAAGATCATGCAATTTTAATATTATTATGTGATTTTCGGTACTATTTTTCATGAAAATGATTTCATGTAGCTTGAGCACATAATGCTGTAGAAGGGAGGGTACAGTCCGAGGCTAACTCTACCTCTTGCACATACCACACCACAGTCAAATCAAAACTTTACATGTACTTGTGCCATTTTGGCAATAACCGTAATTGTCAATTACAATATTTCAGCTGACCTACACATATGCGTGCCTGTCAAGGCACGTTTTTTGTTACTATGTAAGTTTCATGCTTAATTATTAAACTTGGGCTTATGTTATTTCCTAAAATAATTTAATAAGTTAACATGTTAACTGTGGAAGAAATATCCAGAATATTCATGTGCTGTTGACAAATTTTCAATATCTTCAAAGGACAAATTGACTTATCTGTTATATTTCAATCTGTAACGGTTTTCAAAATGAAACTTCAATTATGATAAGCTCAAGTTATGGCAAATAATTTTATGCACTTTGTAATGTGTTTAAGTCAACAGATATATTATCTGTGAATTTTCAATTGGAACGTACAGAGGTACAATCAGACATTAAACTCTAAAAAAAAAATTGAATCACATCTCTTTATTAGATGTGGAAAAATGTTTTGTGAACATTGATTCTTCAACAGGATTGCATGTCCTACATTCATTGAAAGAGTCATTTGAAGTTTGCAGTGATGTTTCATTTCAAATAATGCAAGAGACACACAGGTGCAGGGCTAGTGCATGATATTCAGGGCTGTTGATCCATCAGTTTTCACTGTTCCTATTTCCCTGATAGGAAAACTAAAGGTGTAATCCTGGTGGCTCATACTAGTAAATTCTCAGGTATCTATGAAGGAAAGGAAGGACTGTTGGGGGATAATGACTTTGTCAATCTTCTTGTGGTATTTACTTGGATGGTCTCAATAAATGGAACAATATTGAGATCTGCCATCATCTCTGGTAAGTAGCAAAATTAGATGTTATTGACTGTAATTAGAAGTTATAACTATATTCTGGAAGATATTTTTTGTTTCTTTGTTATTTTCACATTCAAAGAAGTAAGTAACAATTAATTATTGAAAACAGCTCACAGATTATTTTTTCCTCTGCAATTGCTTTTAAGTCTATTCTTACAAATATCTGGTAGCCTTCTGGTGAATATTTCTAATTTATTAGTAGGAACATATACACAATAGCCTGTTTCTCTATATGACAAATATAAGAATTTCCGCCACAATATTTCATGTATATGTCTTATAATGAAAATTTTTAATGAAACATTAGGAATGATATGAGAGCTCTTATACTGAATTTAGGAACAAGAGACAAAGAAGATAATGTGGTATTAAGTAGTAAATTCATAACTGCATAGTGCCTGAACTCATAGCTGTGCTTAATATCTAAGTAAACATTAAGTATAATCATTTAAAAGTATGTCCAGAATAAAAGAAAATATGTGTAAAAGTAAAAGAAGATAAGTGGTTTATACTCTCTAATTACATTTTATTCACATTAGAAGTGTTCTTTAGATAAAGTACTTAATGTTTTGTTTAATCAAAACAAAAAAAAAACTGTTTAAAAGGAAGGAGAACAGTCTTTAATGCTGAATGGAATGTTATGGTAATATTAAGCAGTAAATAGCATCAAAAACACATTGTGTTTCAAAGAGGAAGAAGTAAAGAGCACAGCATTTTACACATTATGCAATAAGACTAATGTTAAGTTTCCATTTATAATCATGTTAGAATCTTTTAGTGGAACAAACCACAATGAAAATGAAATGTTAAATGATGTTTTCTGTTCTTAAAAAAAATAAATGAATAAAATAAAAAAAAAAAATTGGGGGGGGAGGATGCACATAAATCTAGAAAATCTTAACTCATAAATTCAACTTACATTTCCTATGTTCAGAAACTGTTCAGTTGCAGTTTGTAGATCATGCACTAACAACTGTTATCAAAAAATACTGTGAGAAAAGATTTAATAGTAAACTGGGTGAGATGACATCCTTAGCTTTTTCTAGTCTTTGCAATTTGGGTTCTATAGAGAAAAAGATAAATCTGAAGGGACAGAAATGGATGAGAAAGAAAATATTACAGGCTTTTCATATTTATACTTTATTTGACTGTGTAGCTGTGTAAAGCAGCAACTTTATTTCATAAGAGAGGTTTTTATAGGCTGTTAATAACTTTATTTTCTGTTACATTATTTGCATTTCAGACTTACTTTGTGAAGAGAAGATCATGTCATTATTCTGAATAATAACTACAGAGGGAGGACAATAACAGTGGAATACTGAACTATTTCCACATGGTTAAAAATTAGCACAGAAGTAAATACTGCATGATAAAGGAGCCATGACTGTAAGCAATGAGAGGAAACAATCAGAAATCTGTTTAACAACAGTTCAGCCCGAAGAATTTATATTTCTAATTGTAAATCTGTAATGAGCGTGTTTGTTTTTCATTTGTTGATGGTGTTATTCTTTCTTAGCTTTTTTCTTTTTTTTTTTTAATTATTTTAACCTTCTGCTCTGCAAACATTTCTTCGTATAGTTAAGAAGAAAAGAGCTGCTCAGAAAGCTTTGACTCTTATTTTATGATGCTGGCTGACAACATCATGACAGTAGATGTAATAGATGTAGTAGTAGTAGTAATGGTGGTGGTGGTGCTGGTGGTGGTAGTATGGCAGTAGAGGTTGAACCTTCCCACCAATATTCCATTACATTTTGTTGCAATGTGACAGATAGCAACAGAGAGGCAGTCTGACACAATGGCGTCTGAAATGGAAGTGCGCATGAAGCAAAGGTGTGTCATTGATTTCCTCCATGCAGGAAAGATTGTAGCTGTTGACATTCATTGATGCCTACTGAACAGCTGTGGAAACCAAGCAATGGATGTGAACACAGTGAGGAGGAGCATTTCAACAGTGACAATGCAACAGATTGTTATGAGAGCAGCATACAGGCTCTTGTTCAGCACTAGTGAAAAGGCATAGCTAATGGTGGTGACTATGTTGAAAAAACTTGTTTTGTAGTTGATAATTTGGCCTATTAAATAGCATTATTTTGTTCTTGTATTGGTTGTAATTTCCATGCAAATTTCCATGTGGCTCAGGCAAGCCAAAAGATTGGACACCCATGTCATAGTCTGAGATACTAGACTGAATGATCTGCTTATTTCTTGAGGTCTTATTTTATTTTTTACTTTTTCTTAAATTGCATTTATTTCTGATGTATTAAGGGCTACAGATTTTACTGATGCTACAATATATATTTTTATTCCTATAAAATATTTGCAATTTTTTGGATGATTTTTTTTTTTCAGCATTTTTCTGCTTTTGCTATTTTTGTGGAACTGTATTTTTATTTCCCTAATCTGAAGAAATTTTTTTTTACATTTTCTTATAGTTCTTTTGATGATTATTTTTCATTTCAAAGAGAGAATGTTTTTATACCTATTATATTTTAAAGTGAATGTGGCTGATTTTATTTATTTATAAATGTTTTTCCACTGTATATTCTCTTTTTGAACAGCTATAAAGGTAATAGCTCAGATTTTTCCTAACAACCTTGAGATAACTGCTTTTCTCATATTGAGATATCTGTGTGTTCTAGCATCTAAAGCACGGGAGCTAATTGTAACTAAACAATTTAAAATTAGAACTATAATGTGTGTATTCTTCTTTCTCCCTTCTAGGTTCTCTTACGCATTGAGATAAGGAAAAGTAAAGCCTTGATGTAGATAGCCATGCAGTTTTTTCCTTTATTTGTATTAAAAAGTCTTTCATTCTTAATATTTTTTAGGATATTCATGATGTCATCCTTGCTGTTGAGAAAGATGGATAAAGCCACATAAAATTTTGACAAGAAAAAGCAACAATTACTGTGGTAAACAAGGTCTCCAGAAGGATTCAAATAAATTTCCACCTTGTGAGTGAAGGGCTTTCAGATATGAATACATTCAAATTAGTATCAGTGACACCAATTGCGACTCTACCTACTCACCAAACACCCCTGAAGTAAGTAAGGAAAAATATTTAGTTTCAAGGATCTTTTCTGATTTATTTTGTTTTTCCAATTTTGAAGTCCTCTCCATAGTGATAATGTTAGCTTTCTTTGTGTGGGTGTATGATGTACTGTGTTTATCCTGTGTAAATGTTGAGACAATAAGTTTCTTGTTCATACTGGACTTGATACTTGTTTATAGTCAGAACAAAGGACTTTGAGTCCATCATTGTTGACACTGTTGAAGGTTTGTTTTTTTTTTACTGTGGGGAAAACAGAAGGAATAAAGGATGGGGGAAGATTAGGACAGACTTATATCAAGCTGTACATTCTCACTCAACATTTTTTAGCTTACTGTGTGCAGCCAGCATATAACACTCAATTTAGATCTTGCACTATAAGATCAGCTAAGAAGGGCTGCCAAAGACAAAGTTGATCTTAATAAACTTTGTAATACATTTCTTGAATCTCTGTAAGGATTTGCTCTGCCTGAATAGTTTGCACATGCATGGTCTGTAAGAGCTGCTTGTAGACCCAATAGAAGTCAGCAGAACACACACTGTGTTATCAGAATGTTTCCTTTGGCCTCACTTTATGCAAGCTACTCTAATGGAGGAAGCTTTTATCACCGTTATTTTGTTGTCATTTGTAGTACTTCCTGGTGATAAGCAATGTTATTAGAACTGTTAAAAGTGGAAGGGAAATAGTACTTTTCTAATATGTATTGGAACATTCAATCCCACTATGTGGTCTCTGTGTATGCTTTTTATTTTTTCTTTTAATTTTTTTTCTACTAAATAAAAATTTTCCCCTAGTGTCTCCTTATTTTGGATATTCAACCTGAACATATATAAAATTATGCCCTTGAGTTTACAGAAATGCAAATACAGTAAAGTCTTTATATCAAGTTGTAAATATAAAATATATAGACCTGATGAAGTTTATTGGTTTTCCCCATAAGAAGTATTGCAGCTACACATTTTAGTATTCAGACCTTCAGCTGCCTGTCTCTACCTGACACCTGTAACAGCTACCAGTATAAGTGGGATGGGGATGCCCAGACAGCCAAATATCTGACACGGATTTGCACAGATCTCTCCTATAGAAAGCTCCTCAAAAAAGGCTAGAAGGCTTTTAAACTCCATTAGAACAACTAATCTTAAAACTCAGAGTCTAAGTCAGACAACAAATGAAAATGATGAGAGTTTGTATACAACACTCTTCTCTACCCTTGAAGGTAAGATTTTGTTTCTAGGTTTGGTTTCAATCAAACAACTCAATTCCTCCACCACAGGGAATTCTTTGCAGAACATTCTTCAAGAATATCTTTCTCTTCAGAAAGTTCTTTCTGAGTACTCCTACATTAGTTTATCAGTTTAGATTCGCAACGCATTTTTGAAGCAAATCTTGGTTGGTCCCACTTGAAGTGCATTGGTTTGCCTGGTGAAAGAGTGTGTTGGCTTCAAAAAGCCAGACTCATGTAACTGAATCTTTACCCCAAGAGATCATGCGCATTCAGCTTGTCAGCTAGGGTTGAGCTAGTCCAAATCAAAAGCTCCAGGAGCATATAATCTTGCTGGTCTACATCAAGGTTTCGTAAATATTCTCTTCCTCACCTCTAAGACTGTTTTTTTTCACCCTCTGCCATTTCCTACATATTCTCTAACTTTACAGTGATGACTCTACTCTTTCGCCAAACTCTGCTGGCAAAGTTGCTTTATTGTGCCTTTATATAGAAGAGATATAGCCTTCTTCAGCAAGTATATATCTAACCCACTCATTTTTCTCAAAGAAGCTCTATTTTTCACAGCTTGGTTGTACAGTGTTTCACTGCTTTGTTCAGTTCTCACAGAATATCATTGTTGAATTTAAGCAAATGTCATGTCTTACAAATTTTGATTTTGGTAAGTAAATGGAAAAAAAAAAAAAGAACAGCTATATGCAGTGTAAAGCATTGCACAATCAAGCAAGATTAGATTGCATAATTCTGGATTTATGCAACTTTGTCTGATAACAAGAAATATGCAGGAGGGAGAAAAGAATGATTTCTTATTACTGCAGAAGGAACAAAAATGCACTTAAGCTCAAATATTTTTATGTTATTTTGAATTTATAGTAAATTCTGCACACAGTTTTTATATTTATTTGATTTATTTTCAGCTATTTTTTAGGGGAAAAGTAAAAAATACATCATAAAAATGTAGGTTTTTAAATATTTTTGATATATATATATTATATAAAGAGAAAAAAGAAATGATGAATAACTGCTTATGTATTCATATAGTTGTAATTAATTTCCATGATTTTGTAGTAAGCTAGTTCACTTTAAGAATTGCTGGGTGTATGTCAAGACACAAGCTGACAAGTTTGAGTCCTCTTTTTCAAATGCCTCTCTGTATGCAAATGGATACGGTGAAAGCAGACTTATTTAAATAATCTGATTCCTAGTTTCTGGAAACAAAGCTGGGACAGACAAGAGAGGCTTGGAGTTACTCTGTTTTTCAGCAAACCAATACTGAGCAATTGCTAAATTCAGATTTCAAGGATATTAAACAGAGGTCACTTCACTGCTTTTGCTTTTATCAAAAACTCGTGAGGAGAAAGGAATTCCTTGTGTATATATTAATCCTGAAATACTGTAGCATGAGACCATGAGTTGAAGTTTGATCTCTTTTATTTTTTTTGCTTTGTGTTGATAGAATGTGGAGGTGAAGAAATTAATTCAGGCAAAGAAGTTTATTGTGACAATGACCTGAAGAATAGCTAATGATGTAGATTTTCTGTTTTGAGGCATTTTTGACATGGCTGTATTTTGCATGTCATTAAGAGGACTAAAACATGCAACACGAAATATAAAAGTCTGTGAATTTGAAAAGAATGACAACCTCAACTTTGAACATTTTTCTACAGTAGAGAAAATTCAATTATTTTTCACAACATCTTCAATCAATTTGTTTGAGACATACTTGTACTTCTTTTTAACTGCTTTTTTAGAAGCATTTATGTACCTGAGTTTTTCAAAAACATGATTTTAAGGAAGGTCAGATTTTAAGTTCATTCTTGTTTCATTTGATAACAATATAGATTTCAAACTTCTAAGTAACAGAGGTCAAGTTTTCAACCTTTGCTATCATATATTTATTCTTTGTAACCTATAAAGAACTAAATATAGTATGATACTTTCTCACTGAATAATATTACATTCTCAGAGTCCATCTAAAACAAAATGACAGGTTTAATGTCACACTCTTTCTCCTCTGATACTAAAATTACAAACCTATCTTCTTTATGTACTTACTATAAGGTAACTTACCTTTACTGCAAGTTTGTGAAAGCTTAATGCTATTTGTTGCTTCTTATGGCCATTCAACACTGTACAAAGTGTGCTTTTATAAGATCGCTCCTTTTTATATTTTATGATGATAAGTGTATGTGCTTAATTCTTCAAAAAATATATATATATATTAATTTGTGGGGTGTCAAAAAGGTTTCTACAATTGCTATTTTTAAATTTTTATGTATGCGGCTTTGAGAGTAGTGGAAAGAGAATGTTAAGGAAGAAAAATTTTTTTCCAAATTAGAAAATGCATAATTTCAGATAGCTTGCTCCTTGTCAACTGCTTGCTTTTGCACATAGTAATACAAGCTTCTTTGAAATATGGTCAGTATTTTGATAATGAAGAAAGAATGAGATCCATAAGTTGTTGTTGTTGTTTTTTTCATCAAACAACATTGTAATTCCATACCTATTTGAAATAAATATGTCACCACCTCCACACTTCAAAATACTAAATGTCAGGATAGAAGATGACTGTAAAATTTCAGAGAAAATGTTGCATTTAATTTGATTAGAAGACTTCAGATTTTGAGTAAGTATGGGAAAACAAAGGCAATGTCTTTTTCCAGTTTATTTAATATAATTTCCCAGAAGAGATTTAATACGTTTTGAAATACCCAGTCTTCAGAATTGCTCAATAGCCTGTACTTCCTACCATAATCACAATGGAATTACCTAGTGCTTCATTGTTAAAAATCAGAAGTTTCAGGTATAGATTAGGAGATAAATATTAGTTTCTTATCATTTTAATACTTGTTCAGGATTTTTAAAATAGAATATAACTGAAGTTGACATTGTCTGGTTAGTCAAAAAACAAAGGATTAGAGAATTTGAATTAATAAGTCTTTCAGTGTAGTAGATTCATGGCAAATATTTTTTGTCAATTAGTTTTTTTCCACTAGAATACTCTACAGTGCACTGAGGATATTTTTTCCTTAGAAAGACTGTAGCATTACATAGCTACATAACATAGCAATGAGGAAGTAGTTGACATACTCCTCATTTCTTTAAAAGTGAATTTCAAAATCATGGAATCACAGAATCACAGAATCATAACAGTTGGAAGGAACCATCTAGTTATAACTTCTACTAACTTAACTTTCTAGGTTCCCTACAGTAGGTTGTGCAGGAAAATTTCACCCAGGCAGGTTTTGAATTTCTCCAGAGTAGACTTTACTACCTCTGAGGGCAGCTTGTTCCAGTGCACTGTCACCCTCAAAGAAGTTCTTCCTCATGTTTATGTGTCATGGTTTTATGATTTTTGTTATCAATATTCCACATCATAGCATTATGTAAAGCACTGGGAGGTAAAGAGTAATGCCCCATTTCTGTGGACCGCCAATTTTTTCCTAATACCTGGTTCTCAGAAGAGAAGAACTTAGATATCCCAGAGGACTTTGCATTCAGAGGAGAAGATAAACCTCCTGATAAGTTATGAGACTCTCTCTCTCGCTGCCTGGCAGTGTGTCGGTGTGCTCCCCTGCCGTTTCACCTTCAGGTCAGAGTAAGACCTATGGTTTTCAATGGTCTCTCTCATTTTACTTGATTTATTACCTCAGTTCCAATTATATATTGCATTATATTGTGTTATCTTGCTTCCCTATATCATATTTAGCAAATTAACTTTCCTCCTCAGATTGTTGCCGATATTCTGTTTTTAGGCCCAACTCCCATCTCCCTACCCTTTCCCCTTTCCCTTTCCTCTTTCCTGGGGTTGGGTCCGTGGGTTCCCTGCTCCATTCATTGCAGAACTGGGCCAAACTGGCCTGTGAGCCATCGGCACTCTCCCTTCCTCTCCCCTTTTTGGGCTGGTGGGCCTGTGGGGCTGCTGTCCCCCTATGATGAACATAGATAGATCAAGATAACTCTGTGACAGTATGGAACTTCCTATGTTCCAGTTTGTGCCCATTGGCCCTTGTTTTGTCTCTGGGCACTACTGAAAAGAATCTGACCCAATCACTTGGGTTAGCGTAAATAGGGTTTTATTATGAGTACAAGTATATCTTTACCTTATTCTGTGATCATTAATTTGTGACCTGCACTAAGGCCGTATATTCCAACTCAGAGTAGGATAACTTCACTTCCTCTGATTCTTTAACAAAGTAAATTTATTTTGAAATGGAGGCACAAACCAGTTAAACAGAAACAGATCAAACCAACTAAACAATCAGGTACTTATAATATGGTTCCAGAAAGAAACAAAACAAATCAAAACAACAACAACAACAACAAAAATATGATGAGAAAAAAATAATAAAGGAGAATTAGCCAGACAATTGGACTACCAGAGACTATGAACAGACCCTCTGACTACAGCTGTCAAAGGTAGCCAGCTCATATGGTGAGTGAGTATACAGGATTATGTCAGATGGCACTGACTGGTCTTAGGGAAGGAAGAGGAGGAAATCCAAAAATAGAAGAGTTGTAACTTCAGAGGCAGATGAAGGCAAAAATTGCCTCACGATTTAAATATGTTGGGATCAGTACCAATGACAAGAGAGGAAAGGGAAAGAGAAACAAAAGATATCAAAGCATCGTGTTGTCTGATCATAATTGATTATATGAGGTGGTTGCATTTTTTTTGTCAAAATGTCATTCAGCTGGCCTTGCACAATGAGAGAAGAGTGAGTGGCAGAATGAAGAGATTATTTATCTGAATCAGTATTTTTGATAGCAGGATTTCAATCAAGTCTGATTTTGTAGGCAAAAGTAAATACAAATGATATGGTTGAAATTATTATTTGTGTTTTATGTAATTCAGCAGAGATTATAGATCCCAAACATGAGCAACCATGACATCTGTTCCTGATGAGATTATAACATACGCAGAAAAGACAAGCCCAATGCAAAAGAAAAGTAAATATGGTAGATGTACAAGTAACTGAATGATATGAACAAGGCTACAGAAATCCTGTGTAATTTAATGCTTTTGAATCCCAGACAAGCCTGTTACTCAGAAGAATTAAACACTTCTCTAAATAACATGTCAAAATAAGACTAAAAGTAAAAATGTGTAGCAGAGATACACTCTTTTCTTTCTTCTTTCTCCTCTGCTTAGTTTGCTAGATTCTATGTTCTGTGAATGGATGTGATAATTATGTGCTCCTAATATATTCAAATATGTTTCTATAACTGCATAAATATTTAAAATATGTACGCCAAATCCTGATCATCTATTCCTTTGGTAGAGAGGATCACTTTGGAGACAATTAATGATGTGGACAGACAGTAGGATTTGAAAATTGAATATTGAGTAAGGGTATGATTCATTTTAAATTGCCACATTTCCAGAGGTGAGACATAGTTTTGATAAATTCTCTTGTTCTTTAATTGGACTTATAAATTGAAGGACCTACTTTGTAGATTGAAGACGCCTTTTATTATTTCCTCCTCTTCAAAACATATGAAGTCAGGGGAAAATGGTAATAGGAGAGGTAAGGTTCAGAAATTAGCAGCTATTTATGTGGTGTCATTCCAGTTTCAGCAACAATTTAAAGAGAAACTTGTGATTATACGCTGTGATTTTGGGCAAGATATTCAGGTTTCCTTTGATACTTACAAGACAGAGTTGCAGACAGTCCAATGAGATTTAAAACTTGCAGCACACTAATTAGGACACAGGAGCCTGGCTTTCAGCAGTGTGCAGGTAATTCATTGCTAACTGGATAATCACACTGGGTACTTAAGGCTTGGAATGGACATTCTACCTATCAGATCTACAAAGCGGAGATGGTAGATGTATAATTGTCTGGTCATTTATACAGTAGATAGGAATAAAGAGACACATTTTTAGTAGTTTCATCCTGAGACTTCTCAAATACAGAAGTAGTAAACCTAAGATGTTTTTCTATATAGCTCTCTCAAAATGATACAACATTGTCACAAAGACTGTATCATTGATATAGTCTGGAAAAGTCAACCAAAATCAGTATGATTTTTGAATCCTGATAGTTTCATAACCTGGCTTAGTTTTAATATATCAGAAAACAGCATTGCATTTGGCAGTGTTTCCTTAAACTGGAAATGTCTGCATTAAATATTTCTGTCTCAATATAATAATTATTATTCTCCTCCTTAGTAAAAGAATTAGTCTTGATTGATTTTGCTTCTGTGTGCTAGTCATGGTCTGGAGTACCAACAGGATTTAGTCCTTTGGAGGTCTGCCTTCTGGATTCTAATAAGGCTCAGATAAAGATGTGTGTTGAAATGTTTTGTTTTTTTTTTAAGTTTTGATGTTGTGTTTGTTCAGACGGAAGTATCTGAGGAGTGATGATTCATTTTCACAGTTTTGTATGAATGCTGTAATACTTCAGGAGTAAACTTTTAGGCTAGTTTTAATTTTTGATAAAACACTTGTGTGCTGGCAGGTATGTTTTTTTCAGGAACAAAATACTAGTTAATTGAAATATTTGAACTAGCAAATTGCAGCTGATCTGTGTTGAATATCTTCTGCTAATTATTCTTAATTTTCATTAATTTTATGAACTTTCAGTTCTGATTCTTCCCGATCAATCAGACATCTTTCCTTTCTAAATAAGTACAAAACCAAAATAATTATTCAGAATATGAACTCTGTTTATACTGTTTGCTGAAACTTTCACTGAAATGTTAGTAAGCTTTATTGCATCAAATGAATGAAATAGCAATTTAAAGGAATATTTATATTTAAGAGATATGCGCATATATTTAAAAGGAAAGGAAATGGAAATAGTCCAATTAATTATTTTATGAGATAAAATGTCCAGGAATACAATCCAAAACAAAAAGATTTCATAGCATATTTGAAAGGTAACACTTTTTATCACTGCCTTGAAAGCAAGAATGTCATTGTGAAACATACTGGTAGTCTGGCTTTCACCTAAGGCTTAATAAAGACCTAAGACTTCACTTCACCTAAGTCTTAATAAATGCTGTCACTCATTCAACTGATAGTAGCCTAACACAGTTTGAAATACTGCAGTCAATAAAAGTTTGATTTTTACAAAACCATGCAGTGTATTCATTTGACTGAAGCTTTTAATAGTTCGGACAAAAACTGTATGATTAAAATTCCATCGAGGGGAAGGAGGGGGGGAGAGAAGCCTTTTACTATTTTAAAAATAGTACCTTATTCACATGGTGAACACATTTATATAAAACGTTCATATTTATCATTATATATATCCATCAGAATTATAACTGTAGAATCTTTGAGGTATGGACAGTTTTCTTTTATGCATATGCCCAGTTAAAATACTAGGGCTGTCCCAAAAGTAATGCCTCCTGTTTTATTATGTTGGCCCATGACATTAGAAGTGAATGCTGGTGGTATAGCAGCAGAGATTGAATCTTGCTGTCAATATACTCTTCCAATTTTTTGCTGTGTGACAGGTGGCGGCCAAGGAGCAGTCTGACAAAACGACATCCGATATGGAAATGTATAGAAAGCAAAGATGTGTCATTGAATTCTTCCATGTAGTAAAAAACGGCACCCACTGACTTTCTTTCCACATGCTTTATATCTGTTGCAATTTCCATGGAAATAAATAGGAGGCATTACTTTTGGAGCAACGTACGTACAAATCTCATCTACTGGGTCAAATGGGATGTTTTAAAGCATTCATGTTTTGCAGTTTAATAGATATTTTAATAAATGCACCATTATTTTTATTATCTTTCATTTAGCTTTCTCATTCACACTTATATAGCCCTTTATATTTTAGCACCGACAAAATGGAGTTGAAAATGTTTTATAAATATTCTTTTATTCAAAGAAAATATTTTCAGATAGAGAAGATTCTGAAATAAATGACGTAGAAGGATGTATTTGATATAAGACTGGGGCCAGAATTTGTCTCTGTATAGAGAACATGTGAACTAGGAGTTTTCATTCAATTTCTTAAAGACTACTATCAGCAGCATCTGACCTACCTTGTACTTTACCTGTAAGTTTCTTAAAGAATATCAGTGGATAAATTGAAATGTTATACTTGGCTTTCTAACTTGTGATGGCCTCTCTGGGATAAAGCTTTACTATGTGTAGCATGTAGAGCCTTATCATCTTATCTTTCTTTGCTCTGGAAATTTTTTAACTGTCATAGACAATTATCTGACTCAGGCGCTTCATTACATCAGTCTCTCTCCTTTTGGGCTCTTTTCCAAAATATGTAAATTAAGTGGTGTTAGAGCAAAACTGAACAAAATCTTAGGTGCATATTGTCCCAGGTAACAGCAATATGACAAGAGGAAATTGCTTCAAGTTGTACCAGGGGAAGTTCAGACTCGATATTAGGAAAAATTTATTCTCAGAAAGAGTGGTCATGCATTGGAACAGGCTGTTCAGGGAGGTGGTGGAGTCACCGTCCCTGGAGGTTTTCAAGCACCATGTGGATGTGGCACTGAGGGAGGTGGTCAGTGGGCATAGTGGAAATAGGCTGATATAGTAGATGATTCTAGAGGTCTTTTCCACCCTCTATGATTCCATGATTGATTCTTCATTTATTACCTAAGATCCTGAGAATTTTTTGCTCTTTGTCCAACTTGTGTGCAAAAAAAAAAGTTCATGAGCCAAAAAAATGGGTACTTTGACTCATTAGTATGCAGGATTTATTTCTAAATTGTAATGAAATTCTTTCTGCTTATATGTTTGAAGTTCATGTTAAGTGAGTGAACATTTTCATTGAGATGGAGAGTGTCATTTGGTTAGTTTTTGATGTTTGTGCTTGTTTTTTTCAGAAATCTGCAATAAATTTACCCACAATCTCTTCCTTTAAGAATCTTCCTTCCTTCCTTTGTCTGTTCCTTCCTTTCTTTCTTTCTTTTTTATGTATGTCTGTTCTGACTACCTTTTTACCTGGAAAATCTTACCTAGAGTTTAAATTTAAATTGGAAATATATAATCAATTGTTATTTTCTAAAAAGCATTGAGCTGAACACCAGTTTATGTTATTGCTTTATTTCTTAGCTTACAAATAAGTCTGAAGATATTCTGCACGCTGTCATCTCTCTGGGTGTACTTTTTTGTCCTGTTTTAGTAAAGCTGTAGATTCAACTCAAAATATCTGTGAAGCCTTGATACTCCAGATTTTGTGCTCAGTATGAAGTCATTTTCCCTGAACAATCACCAAGAGATACAATCTTTATTTGAGAGTTGTATTGCAAATTATCTTTGAACTTGTACAGAAAACAAGAATAAGGAAATTTTAATAGTGATCTATCTCCTCCTCTCTGTTACTTTATCTGTTAATTATTCTTATATCTTGTATTCCCCAACGGGGAAGTTTTAATTACTGAATTTCCCTTCTTGTTGCATCCTCCCGCGTTCTCCGCAAAAATATGTGAAAAGTATTGATAAGTAGCTAAACAACAAAGAATAAGAAGTTGTTTAGATATGACATCTGATCCAAAATATTCCATAAGGAGCAAAGACTAGTCAGGGGACTGCATGTTGCAGTTTAGAGAAGGAGCTGAATATCACTGCTGTGGTAGGAAATTATACAAACAATCACAGGTATATGGGTTGCTGGATTGGGACCTGGTGGCTACAGGGACAGAAACAACAGCCATTGTTGTTGGCATTTTCCATCTATCTCAGTATGTTTGGTCAGCTGTTCATGATAAATGGCTATAGTAGGTTTCTGTTAGAAAAATCTATAAAATGGGACAAGAGAAGTTATATGAACCTTATTCTCTCCAGTGGGAGGGAAAGGATGGTAAGAGTGGAAAAGAAGAAACATGCTGATCCTGATAACTTAGCACAGACACTTTAAAGAGTTTTGCAACCAGCATTTCTTATATTATAACTACTATGCTATGCAGGCAACAGTGAAAATTTTCTAAAATACAGATGGCAGAAAGGTGAACAACTTCAACTGTATGTAAAGGTAAGGTCCTAACAAACATTTGTCCTTTTAAAATGATTTACTTTCCAATTGCTTTCTTTCTTTCAAGGTCTGCATGTTAGTTACCCTGCAGCAATTGCCAGTGTGTTGTGGCAAATGCCTTAACTAACTTCATTTTCCTGTGGGAATTGCATCTGTAATAATCCTATCCACAGGTTGTTCTGCAATTAGCAGTATATTTCTAAGAAGTATGAACGCAAGATTTTTTTTCTATACTTCCAGCAAGGAGCTATGTTTCTGATAATCTTCAGTGGCATCAAGTAGGGAAACACTGCAATTTGGTTCCTGTGATCTTCAGCAGATAAGACACTGGAGTCCTGATAATTTTTGTTTCCTTGTCTTATGCAGGCCCATTAGTTCCTGAAAACTTCAGTCAGTTTAATAAATTGAAAGAAAAATTGGATAGTGGTCAGGTAAAGCAATTCATAATATATGAAGAAAATAACCATTCTCTTCAACCAATTCATATTCTGTCACAATTTCCTTGATTAATTAGTTTGAAGAAAAGTTATCTTGTAGATCTTGTTATCCTGTAGAGGTACCTCTGTTGCGTTGTTGTTTTTTTTTTTTAACTTTTACATTACTGCTGGCGTTCAGATGTTTAGAGCTACCTAATGCTATGAATTCACACTGTATTTCTACAATGTTATTTAGCACAGAAGTTTCTATAATTGTGGCATATCAAGAGAAATGTCTGCTGGACATAGCAGACAGAAATCTTGTTTGCTGCAAAATTTTATAATTCATAGTTTTTTGTTGATGTCTTTAGTGAATGTGGATCAGATATTCTCCAGTGTTTAACATTTGCTAAATTCAGAAAAGAAGTAAAATAGTTAGCTGGTGATATGCCTTGGGCATCTTTGGCATAACTATTGCATACTGGCTTCACCTTGACAGTTTTCTCTCCGAAGTTTTACAGACTCACATGTGGAAGTTCCTGCCTCCTTGTACTTCATTAGTATTTCAGAAACGAAAAGGAAGGAAAGGATTTGCTCTTAGGTTATTATTTTTCTTTTTTTCTTTTAGTTTATACACCATTACTGAAAGGAGAAATATATAGTTTAATTGCAGTTATACTCATCATTAAGATTTTTTCATATACTTTCAATCTAATCTTCTTTACAGACAGGATATTTATTAAAATGACCAAGAGAAATCAACACAGTCAGTATTATAAGAATGCAATAGTTCCTTAGTGATCATGCTGCAATTACCTGTGAATATCACTCCAATAAACAGAGTAACAGCAGTATTTTATCTTTTCTGGAGATGCCACCATATTTCATAACAGATAATGTATATAACTTTCCACTTTTAGCTGAGAAATTTTAACTAAAATCCAACTATAGGAGAAGAGGTCATTAAGGAAGTTAATATCTGCAGCTCTACAGTTATTTATTTAAATCTGTATGTCTGTGTTTCCAAAGACCAATGTATGTATTTTCTTATTTAATTTCTTAAAATAGTGGAGCAAATTTGAACCACTGTGTTGATAATATTTCCACTGGTGGTTGAGCAGATAAGTTTAATGATTTTTATTTAACCACAATGATATTTAAGTAATAATTATATCTGAAAATGCACCATTGAAGGTTCTGTCAAATAAGACTGTGCAATTCAGTGTATACAACATAAAATAATCCTTCTTATTCATTGGAATGACTGAACAGAATAATTATTTTGGCAGATAGAAATTGAATAATAACACAATACTTAAGTAATACTTGTCAAATTGTAACTAATCCCACTGACATGCAATTATTGCCTTATATTTTTCCTGAAGAAATTGCTAAGCAGTGTTTCTGAAGCATTTATATGTTGGCACTGGTCTTTAACTGTGGATTAGTTGCCACAGTAAATAGCTGATAGCTAATGTTCAGTTTTTATGTTAATAATTGAAATAGTGATAATTAACTTTTTTTTCTACAGATCCAAATTCTTTTTTTTTTTTTTTTAAGTAATAACCTAAAAAAGATATGAGAACATATGAAAAGTTTGAGAATATTGTTCTTGGTTAATTAGTGCTTTAGACAGATATATTGGCATTTGGCTCATACTGAAAATTGTAGGTATCCCTACGAGTTCATCAAGGAAATATTTATGAAGCCAGTGTTAGGCTCAGAGCTATGATTATAAAATTTTAAGGTGTCTGATAAAAAAAAAATTCCTATTACTTCTTTTTGGCGAATTGACTTGTCCTTTTTCTTACTTACAGTTAAGAGATCCAGACCGTGTGAAGTCATAAAGAAAAATTTGGAACTCTTAAGAGCCACCACTGTGATAGCTCGAGTAAAAAAGAAGCATTAAGTTCTCCAAATTTACCTGAAAGTGTGTGATTTCAAATGATTAAACCATTTCCTATTTTCTCTACAAATTAAATTTCAAAAATAGATTGTTTGTCATGTATCTTTGCATTTTGAGAAAGTCTCAACTGTACACTGTTACAGTATTTGTTGTACAAGATATCAGCTATTCGTTCTTCCAAAACAGAGCTACAACCATGCTTTCACTTTTGCTGTTGTATCCACCTATAAAGTCTTAGGCAGACTGATGATGAATAGTTCTGATATGAAGTGTCAGAGTCATTAAAATCAAAGTTATTTTGGTTGATTGCTACTGCTCTAAAAATCATCTGCATTTCTATGTATCTATTCAAGTATGTATATGAGATTCACACATATAATTTTCAACATAAAATATCCTTGTCTGGATAGGTTGTGACAGTTGAGGAGTTAGATATCCGTGTTGGGAAAAGTTAAGTATTGAAGTTAGATTGAATAGTATCCTAAGTGCTTTGTTTCTTGGGCCAGTTTTTACCTACCTCTTGAAAGGTTAAAAAAAAAATAGAATTTTTAGGCCAATTTAATGTAAAGTTCTCTTGATATATCACAATGATAGGAACTTCTGAGCTAAGCAACATAGAGGAAACAGTGTGAATTTATAGCATTAAGTAGTCTAAAATTTCTTCTTTGTTCCTTTCAGTTTAAAATACATGAAAAATGTTGAATAAAACCCACAAATGATATCCCCAAACCTACAAAATTTTAGATCTATGACTACAAAGATTAAGATATTTCAATTTTCGAAGTAAATACTATAATAAAAAAAAAAATGTCCTTAGTCTTTTTTTCAAGGAACATATTACAACAGCCATTGTGCAGAAGCTTGTTTAGTATGTTGTCTTTTTAGCACTGTATCTTTTTAAAAGTTATGAGTAATGATTAAATGATGGTCAGAGGAAATTTAAAATTTATGCATTTCTATATTTTTTTTATATATGTATGCCTACAGCTTATTTTCTCTACACTTCGTTTCAAAATTGAGCACACTTTCAACTTCAGTTATAAGAAAAAATAATTTCATCACTAACTGTGCAATTTCCCATTAACATGATTTTTTTAAGCAGCATTTCCTAGACTTTTGCCACCTGTGTCACATAAAAAACTTGCCCGACAGATCTCCTCTGCCCTCCTGGTAGGCAGTGGGATGGACACTTGTGTCATGGTTTCATGATTTTTCATTATCGGTATTCCACATCATAACATCATGCAATGCACTGGGGGTTTGACTGCTGATGCTCAAGTTCCGGGTGCCTGTCCAGCGGAGAAGAGCAGCTACGTTTCCCCAGGGGGCTTTGCGGTCAGCGAGGAGATATAACTCCCGGCAAGGTCACCTGATGCTCTCTTCTTTGCCTGCGCTGCTTCGCTTGCGCTTCTCTGCCTGCGCTGCTTCGCTTGCGCTTCTCTGCCTGCGCTTCTCGCCTGCGCTTCTCTGCCTGCGCTTCTCATCTCAGCGTTGTGGTAAGGCCGATCCACTATCAATTTCACATTCTCTCTCCTTACAAAATTCTGTTGATACCATATTTAGTAAATTACTTTGTTTTACCTCAGATTGTTGCCACTGTTTTCAATTATTTCGGGGTCCCTTATTTTCTTTTTTTTCCGGGGGCGCGGATCCGCGGATCCCTCCGCCCTTCTAGTCACGGAACCGGGCCGAACCAGCCCGTAAACCGTTGACATTCTTGGTGGAGAATGCGGGCAACAGTTGCTTTTTAGCTTTTTGAACAAATCTCTCTCTCCGCTCTCAGACAGCTTCATTGGGAAAGTTTATCTGTTTCACCAGTACTGTCTGAAAGCGTGACCTTGAAAAGTCCAGGCGGACGGCCAATACTCTAGGATATTTGTAAACTTTGAGCCTTGCTATCTTGTTTCTGTAAAAGAAAAAAAAAAAGAGAAAAAATGCTTTCTCTACTGAAACTGCCTTTTAAGGGGCTGCATGCCACTGTCTCTTCTTTCTTAATGCTAAAAACATACTGGGCCTTAATTAAGTTCACCACTTTGCTCTATGGAGCAATAGGTATATATAGCCAATTGAAAACATGGATGGAAATAACTATGTGGCATCTGCATATTATGTGGCATACCATTCCAGAGGGAGCTGCTAATTTTACAGGGTTGGGGATTTTTAAGCAGGTTTCCAGCCTCTCCTTTGAATTCTTTATGCGGATTTTCAATGCTCACCTGATCACGTTATTAATCTCCGTGAATGTACTGCTCACCATTTCTCTTATTATTAGTATTTATTATATTTTGAGGAAGTCTGCCCCAAAACCAGTAAATACTGAGTGGCAGGGAATGTGGAGAGGCCTGGGTGAGACTTTAGAGAGATGGAAATCTTCGGTGTCATGGAACTTTACTCCAGAACACCTGAAAGACCCTGAAAATTTAAACAGATATTTGAGACAGGAATGTCGTGGCTCAGGAAGATCTGAGGAGGCCCAAATTGTTTGGGGCCTGGCTAATGCTTACCGGGCCTTATTCAATACTATCCTGGAGAGGGAGAGAGTTTGTGAAATTGAAAAGGAGAGTCTCAGGGAAACAGTGCAAAAAGAGCGAGAGAGTCTCCTGGTCGAGAGAAACAGCCTCCAATCTGAGAGAGATGCCCTCCGAATTGAGAGAGACTCCCTGCAATCCAAACTCAACAGTCTTCAATCTCAACAAGACACCCTCCAATCTGAGCTAGATACTCTCATAATCGAACGAGACAGGCTCCGAGCTGAACTGGAGGATGAGAGCATTGGAACTGACCAACCTGATCAACTACAGGAAGCACCACAATTGATGTCACTTGCCCCTGTAAGAGGACGGAAAATGAAACGAATCTCGACTCAGTTAGAAGAGAAGAAAGAAGAGGAGAGAGGTCCAGAGGAGTGGCTCCAAGATCCACAAGAAGCACCCCTAAGTCCAGGGGAGGGGCCCTCAGTAAGACCACGGTCACCGGCGCCAATGAGGGCAACAAGAAGTCCCGAAAGAGTAAGAGGTGAGCAAGATATCGTTACCATTGTTGATCGATCTCTGAAAATGAATGAAATTCGAAGTCTGAGAAAAGACTTTTCACGTCACCCAAATGAGCCTATTGCCACTTGGTTACTTCGATGTTGGGACAATGGGGCCAACAGTGTGTGGCTGGATAGTAGAGAAGCTCGCCAACTGGGTGGCGTTGCTAGGGACTCAGCCATTGACAGAGGTATTAGTACATGCCAGAACCAGGCCTTTACCCTCTGGAAGCGGATGTTGTTAGCTGTAAAAGAAAGATACCCCTTCAAAGATGATCTGATGCCTGAGAAAAAGAAATGGGCTGATATGGAAGAAGGCATCTGTTATTTAAGAGAATATGCTGTGGTGGAAATGCTACATAGCCCCGATTTCATTCCTGACGAGCCAGACCAAGAGCATGATCCCGAGAGAGTCAGGTGTACACCAAACATGTGGCGTACATTCACAAAGACCGCACCAGAAAGGTACGCCAGCACATTTGCAGCAATGTATGGCAGAGGGGAAAGAAGACCCCTTATAAGTGAATTGGTTAATAAACTTCAAGACTTTGAGTTACATTTAAGCCCTCTGCGAGCTTGTGTTTCAGCCATTACAAAGGTAGCTGAAAAGCTGGACAGAATGGAAAACAAACAAGAAGATATAATAGACAAACTATCAACCGTGCCTGAAGCTGATAAATCCATGGAGGTAACGGATACATCAAATGGGGACCAGAATCCCCAAAACAGCCTATTGGAGGGGCTCATCAACTTGATTTCCTCCCAGCCGGTGGCATCTAATGTCTCAGCTATCAAAAGAAGACGTTCTCCTGCTCGAGCAAGTGACAACAGTAAGACCACATCACGTTTTGCCTTGTGGCATTACCTACGTGACCATGGAGAAGATATGAAGGAGTGGCATAAACAACCTACTCCTGTACTTCAAGCACGGGTAAGAGAGTTACAAGACAAATCAACCACCAAGGTGAACTTCTCTAAAAAGGTGATTGCTCCAGTTGCTGCAGACAGTGAAGGTAACAAATAGAGGGGCCCTGCCCCCAGCCAGGGGGGGGAAAGGGATAATAGAGTTTATTGGACTGTGTGGATTAGATGGCCTGGCACATCAGAATCACGAAAATATAAGGCCCTGGTGGATACTGGTGCACAGTGCACTCTAATGCCCTCGAGTCACCAAGGGACAAAATCAATTTATATTCATGGGGTGACTGGAGGTTCCCAAGAGCTAACTATGTTGGAGGCCGAAATCAGCCTCACTGGTAAAGACTGGCAAAAACACCCTATTGTGACTGGCCCAGGGGCTCCATGCATACTTGGTATTGATTACCTCAGAAGGGGATATTTTAAGGATCCCAAAGGGTATCGATGGGCCTTTGGAATAGCTGCTGTAGACACAGAAGGTGTTAAGCAGTTGTCTATTTTGCCTGGCCTGTCAGAAGATCCATCTGCCGTGGGGTTGCTACGAGTGAAAGAGCAACAAGTACCGATTGCTACAAAAACGGTGCACAGACGGCAGTACCGCACCAACAGGGATTCCTTGCTCCCCATTCAGAAGCTGATTCACCAACTAGAGAATCAGGGAGTGATTAGCAAGACTCACTCACCTTTTAACAGCCCCATATGGCCAGTGCGTAAAGCCAGTGGAGAATGGAGGCTGACGGTGGACTACCGTGGCCTGAATGAAGTCACACCCCCATTGAGTGCTGCTGTGCCAGATATGTTAGAACTCCAATATGAATTGGAGTCAAAGGCAGCCAAATGGTACGCCACCATTGATATTGCTAACGCCTTTTTCTCCATTCCTTTGACCAAAGAATCTAGGCCACAGTTTGCTTTCACCTGGAGGGGCATTCAGTATACCTGGAATCGTTTGCCCCAGGGGTGGAAACATAGCCCAACCATTTGCCATGGGTTGATCCAAGCTGCACTGGAACAGGGAGGTGCTCCTGAGCACTTACAGTATATTGATGACATCATCGTGTGGGGCAACACAGCAAAGGAAGTTTTTGAGAAAGGAGAGCAAATAATCCAGATCCTTCTGCGTGCTGGTTTCGCTATTAAGCGAAGCAAAGTGAAAGGGCCTGCCCAGGAAATTCAGTTCCTAGGTATAAAGTGGCAAGATGGCCGTCGTCACATCCCAACAGATGTGATCAACAAAATCAGTGCCATGTCTCCACCCACTAATAAGAAAGAGACACAATCGTTCCTGGGTGTAGTGGGTTTTTGGAGAATGCATGTTCCAAACTACAGCCTCATTGTAAGCCCCCTTTATCAGGTGACACGGAAGAAGAATGATTTTATGTGGGGTCCTGAGCAGCAGCAGGCTTTTGAGCAGATTAAACAAGAGATAGCCCGTGCCGTGGCCCTGGGGCCAGTACGGATGGAACAGGATGCGAAGAACATCCTCTACACTGCTGCTGGAGAGAAAGGTCCCACTTGGAGTTTGTGGCAAAGAGCCTCAGGAGAGACCCGAGGCCGACCCCTGGGATTCTGGAGTCGGGCGTACAGAGGGTCTGAAGAGTGCTACACTCCAACTGAGAAGGAGATCTTAGCCGCGTATGAGGGGGTTCGGGCTGCTTCCGAAGTAATCGGTACAGAAACACAGCTCCTTCTGGCACCTCGACTGCCAGTGCTGAACTGGATGTTCAAGGGAAAGGGTCCCTCCACCCATCATGCTACTGATGCCACTTGGAGTAAGTGGATTGCGCTGATTACGCAGCGAGCGCGGATGGGGAATCTCAACCGTCCAGGAATCCTAGAGGTGATCATGGACTGGCCTGAAGGCAAAAAGTTTGGAACACCGCCAGCAGAAGAGATATCACGTGCTAAAGAGGCCCCACCATATAATGAACTACCCGAAAATGAGAAGACATATGCCCTATTCACAGATGGATCGTGTTGTATTGTGGGGAAACACCGTAGATGGAAAGCCGCTGTGTGGAGCCCCACACGACAAGTTGCAGAGGCCACTGAAGGAAAAGGAGAATCGAGCCAATTTGCAGAGGTAAAGGCTGTCCAACTGGCCTTGGATGTTGCTGAACGGGAGAGGTGGCCAATGCTTTATGTTTACACTGACTCGTGGATGGTGGCAAATGCTCTATGGGGGTGGTTACAGCAGTGGGAGCAAAACAACTGGCAAAGAAAGGGTAAACCTATTTGGGCTGCTGACCTGTGGAAAGATATTGCTGCCCGAATAAAGAATATGGTTATAAAGGTGCGTCACGTAGATGCCCATGTGCCCAAGAATAGGGCTACTGAAGAGCAGCAAAATAACCATCAGGTAGACAGAGCTGCCAGAATTGAGGTGGCCCAAACAGATCTGGACTGGCAGAACAAGGGTGAATTATTTCTAGCCCGATGGGCCCATGAGACCTCAGGCCATCAAGGGAGAGATGCGACATATAAGTGGGCTAGAGACCGAGGGGTGGATTTAACTATGGATGCTATTGCGCAAATCATTCACGACTGTGACACGTGTGCCACAATTAAACAAGCCAAGAGAATGAAACCTCTCTGGGAGGAAGGGCGATGGCAAAAGTACAAATATGGGGAGGCATGGCAGGTTGATTATATCACCTTGCCACGATCTCGTAATGGTAAGCGTTATGTGCTCACCATGGTGGAGGCAACAACTGGGTGGCTTGAAACCTATGCAGTACCCCACGCTACCGCCCGAAATACCATACTAGGTCTTGAGACACAAGTCCTGTGGCGACATGGTACCCCAGAAAGAATTGAGTCAGATAATGGGACTCATTTTAAAAATTCTCTTGTAGGTACCTGGGCTAAAGGTCATGGTATTGAGTGGATTTACCATATTCCCTACCATGCACCGGCCTCAGGTAAGATTGAACGATACAATGGGTTGTTAAAAACTATGCTGAAAGCAATGGGAGGCGGTACATTTAAGCACTGGGAGAAGCATTTGGCAGAAGCCACCTGGTTAGTCAATACCAGAGGATCTATCAATCGTGGTGGTCCAACCCAGTCCAGCTCCCTACATACCGTAGAGGGAGATAAAGTCCCTGTTGTACATGTAAAGAATATGTTGGGAAAGGCAGTTTGGGTTATTCCAGCCTCTGAGAAGGACAAACCTCTTCGTGGAACTGTTTTTGCCCAGGGACCTGGGTCCACTTGGTGGGTGATGCAGGAAAACGGGGATGTTCAATGTGTACCGCAAGGGAACTTGATGTTGAGGGAGTGCAGTCAGTAATTCCTAGTGCGTGTGTTTATATTTTGTTTGTATATATTAAGCATGATGTAGTGATGTGGAATAAGGGGTGGAATGTCATGGTTTCATGATTTTTCATTATCGGTATTCCACATCATAACATCATGCAATGCACTGGGGGTTTGACTGCTGATGCTCAAGTTCCGGGTGCCTGTCCAGCGGAGAAGAGCAGCTACGTTTCCCCAGGGGGCTTTGCGGTCAGCGAGGAGATATAACTCCCGGCAAGGTCACCTGATGCTCTCTTCTTTGCCTGCGCTGCTTCGCTTGCGCTTCTCTGCCTGCGCTGCTTCGCTTGCGCTTCTCTGCCTGCGCTTCTCGCCTGCGCTTCTCTGCCTGCGCTTCTCATCTCAGCGTTGTGGTAAGGCCGATCCACTATCAATTTCACATTCTCTCTCCTTACAAAATTCTGTTGATACCATATTTAGTAAATTACTTTGTTTTACCTCAGATTGTTGCCACTGTTTTCAATTATTTCGGGGTCCCTTATTTTCTTTTTTTTCCGGGGGCGCGGATCCGCGGATCCCTCCGCCCTTCTAGTCACGGAACCGGGCCGAACCAGCCCGTAAACCGTTGACAACTTGTCTCTCCATTATGGCTTACTGCATAAGGCTATACGGTCTGCATGAAGGTGGATCAAGCTTCTCAGATGCTTGGAGTTACTGCAGCCTGTGGCAAGCTCCCACAGGTCAAGTTTTCTGCTCCAGAAGAGATCCACTCAGCTGTCTCTGAAGTCTCTGAAAAGGAAGTGATATTTTAGTCCCTAACCCTGCTCCCAGGCTACCCCTGAACTATACAGTAAACTGTATAACACAATAGACTTTGGATAAGAGTCTCCATGAATTAAGAAGGGAATTCGCTGAGCAGTGATAGTTCCTGTGAAGTGGAACTTTCTGTTTTGAACAATCTATGTTCAGATCTATTGGATTAGGGAAACCTAACAAAGGAGTTTCAACAACATCATTGTTAAGAGTTACATCTGGAAATACAAAGTCAAGATTGCTGACATCATCTAGATATAAGAAAATGTTCTCAGGAATTTGCTGTCTTCTCTGTGCCAGTATGAAAACTTTTTTTTTATGAGTAATGTAAACCTACCAGTTTGTGAAACCAATGAAGATAAACCTGATCTGTGCTATTGCAGATTCTATAAAGCTGTGAGGATTTTTCAAATCTAAAAACATATTCTAAATTCACAATAATAAATCATTGCTATAGAAATACTATGTTAGTATTTGACTTTTATGTAAAGACATAGAAAAACTGATAATTTATTCTAGAGAGTTTTTTTTCTAGGAAACAAAAACAAACAAACCCACATTGCTTATGTCCCTGAGAGTGATTTGACACGATTCACTTTCTTTGCTGAAGTTTTATGCATAATATGAAAACTTGAAATATTGGCTAGCTTATTTTCTTCTAGGAAGCATTATTCAAAATGTAATAATTTTCTAAAAATGTAAACTCTCCTATTCATTATCTCTACTTGCAGTTCAGTACTAGGTCAGAAAGATAGGTTTTTATTTTTATGAATACTGTAAGGACAATTTACTACACAGATCTTTCAAATGTGAACTTGATCGGATTGTACTTGTATAGATTGTTATATGTTTTATATCTTCAACCAATCTTTTGAGAAAATACATTTCTGATGTAAGTAGCTTTTTGGAGGTTAGAGAGAACATATCAGTATAACGCAAAGAGATCTCATATTGTTATCAGCAAATCTTTCAGAAAGTCAAGGATTAGATATAGCAGAATGAATAAGGTTAATTTAATTTCAAAGATGGATAATAATAAACATCATTACCAAAGGCATAAATAAGTGTGTGAATAGCATTCGGTTTCTGAAATGTTCTTTTCCTATGGATTTGTAGGTTGGACATGGTTTTACAAGTGAATCGGGGCAAATCCTCTATCAGGAGCAAAATTAACAGAGTCAGATATTGAGAACCTGGAGTCATTCTTGAATCTGCCCTGCTTTAAGCATATATGTACTTCTTGTTCCATTATTGACTCTTCGTTCTATGTTTCTCTTTTATTCATAGTCTGTAAATTTCTTCATGCAGAAACTCCATATTTTTTTGTTTCTTCAGTTCCTATTTTCAGATCTTTGTCTGAATCCCTACATGTGTTTGCAATGTGATAATTTTAATACAGTTGTCTGATAACCTTAGTAAACTGTAGTGAATTTATGAAAAACTTTTATGCAAACTGCAGTGACTGAAATTAATAGATATTCTTTTCATACCAACATGTTTTGGTTTCTCTGGGAACAATTTTACTAATGTGACTAATAATACATTTTAGGAAAAATGCTTGTGTACTGACTTTGGGTAGTACTGGAACATATTTTGTGGTGATGGTGTCGATGAGACACTGAGACACTGTAATTCTTTACATATTGTAGTTCTTAGTTAAAATAATAATAACAATAATAACAACAATAATAATAATAATGATAATAATAATAACTAGTTCTAAAGATTTTTTTATAGGCAATTACACCAAAACAAACAGCATGCTTCAAATTCTAGACTTTCTATTTTGGTCAGTACAATGCTATGAATTCATTTAATGAAGCAATTGCATAAGGTATAAAACGACATACACATATGTGCCTGAAGCAACTCAGTCAGGCAGTTACAATTCTTTTATTTCAGATTGCCTTTCTAACTTTGAATACATTAGCTGTAATTCATCTTTCTGCCAAGCTATTTTAGCTTTCCCCCTTCCAACGAAGCAATACTTGAGTTCTCTAACTGAAATCAGAATTTGTTTAACTTCTGTAGAGAAACAGGAAAAAAAAAATACGTCTGATATTGTATAAAACCTTTCTGAGCCTAATGCATTGTCAAAACTGTTCAGAATACTTCATCCCTATGAAAATAATTTTTGAGTATTGCTAACTGCTAATGCTGCCAAGGTAAGTGCTGTCTTGGGTCACTGCCCAGTCACCAATCCGTTGTTCTGAGTTAAACTGTAAATGTATCAAGGAAGAAAAATTAAAAAGACTAAAGAATTTAGAATTTCTCTTTACCTCCTGGGAACAGGTAAAGAAATATTGAAACCAACTTATGCAAATTCAGTTTCTGGGAAACATTAGGCTCATCAGTAAAGTGCAGAGAAATACTATTCAAGTGTGATATAATTGGAGGACATTTTTTTCGGATCTCTGTCAGTGAATTTTTGTGCAGGCTTCTGAATGTCTTGCTTAGTAGGATAGGAAGTAAATGACCTGTAGCTATTTGAGTAGCAAAATGTCCAAATGTCCAAATTTATTAAATGAAATAATTCTTTAAATTCTGTGTGGAAACTGGTGTATCAGTATTTCAAAAATCAAGTTAGAATAAGGCTCATTTCCAAAACAGAACTAAATGCAAATGTCATGCATTATGGATAATGTTTATAAAGACAAAATAGAGAGCAACTCACCTCATTGATGAAATTCAGGCTTTTGTGGAAGTTTTTTCCTATCAGCTTTGAAAATCCCAAAGTATAGATTTCACCTGTTTCTTAGGATGACAACACAGACATTCAGTTCCTAACATTGAATAAATCTGCAGCAAGAAGAGAGAAATTTAGAATCAGTAGATTTTCTCTTATGGAATACAAATCCTGTACAAAAACAAGATATTTTTTTAACTTGTTTTAAATAAATGACAGACGAAATATTAATTGGCAAATCAAAATGAAAAATGACAGGCTGATATTTTGTACAAAAATGTGATTGTTTACTTAATACAGAGTGTTATCTGTAGTGAGAATACACTACTCTCAGGACAATGAGACAGGTGAAACTATGTTCTTGGCTCTCACATTAGTGAGTACAGAACTTTATCATGACTGAAGAAATCCAGGGTTTTGTAAAATGTGTCTGTGCAATGGCTCTAGTGCTGTATAGCTCTAATGACTGGATTCAGCTTGGTGCAGTGTACTACAGGCAATGAAAGTATACTTTTATTTCATGAAAAATACTGTACAGTTTCTCATGCACCATAATTTAATGAAACAGTGAAAAGTATTATGAATAAAATCATCTGAGAATGGATCAAGTGTTAATGAACAAGATATTACTTTCTGTGAGTTCTAGTACCTTCTTTAACACTCTATCATTGAAGTACCTTCCAGACATACATTACCTAATAAGTTTAATATAATCACACACGGTTTATCTTCTCTTTCTCTCTCTCATTAGGAAATAAATTTTGTATACATTACATTCTGCATAAGAGTTATTTTTTTTCTTCTTATGGAAGTCAAGTTGAATAAGTCTGTCTTGGATCCAAAGCAGAAAACAATGATGTTTTGATTATCTGCACATTCCTTCCATGTTCAGAAATGGTGAAGAAGTTCATTTACATTTTGACAAGACACCTTCCCATCTTCCTTTTTATGTAACATAGCTGTATTTTCTTGGTATTTGCGTACCTTTTGCATTTGAAAATCAGGTGGCACACTTTTTTTCTCAATGAAGGCAAAACACATTTTGTTGGTGTTATGTATGCATATGTCAGTTTTAAAACATACAGTCCTGTTATTGCAGCTAAGTCTGATACTGTCAGTGGGAGATATCTAATAAAAGATGGATAACAATTAATGTAATTATATGGGTGCGCATGAAAAAGAATCTGCTACTTGTTTACTTTCTAATCAGCAAGAAATGGTTTTGATTTTTTTTTAACATCTCTACTTTTTAACATTGGCAACAATATTTAACATTAACAAAGATTTACTAGTGGTGCACTATGTAAAAGCTGGGAGATGGAAGAGATGAAATGAAGTAGAAAGCCTCAACTAATTTCAATATATTTATCCAGATCCTTCAGATTTCTGCTAGAAATGGAACAGAACACAAGTATCCTAAATATTATTTGAAAGGTTTTGAAAATTTCCAGGAAGGTTCACAGACAAGTAGAGCTGCTTTTAATGTCAGGATAATATCTACAATACGCTGCATGCAGTGGTAGATTATTTTTTTGTTCTGATTTTTCTTTACAATAAAATAATAAAAATCAAGAAAAAAATGCAGCCATAAAATAAATTACTTCTCATTATTTGAAAAAATTTTATAAATTCTTATGGATACAAGCATATTTTTATATTTATTCTGAATATTTTGAGAATTTGTATAATTTAGTCACCAAAATTAGGTTCACTAAAACATATTGAAACATACTATCTCACAAACTCAAATTGCTAAGATAGACTTACATTTGTCTGAAGACAAGTTGTTAAAGTCTCTGAAAAACCTCTAATACACAAACTATTCTAAACATGAAATTAATCTACATATTAATGCTGAATCTAAAGCAGGACTCCACACTAGAACGTAGTCAGATTTTGGGAGAATTTATAGTTTCAGAGATGTAACAGTTAAGTAAAGATGCCTATGTGAAGAATAAATTAAAATTTAATAAAAAATAAATAATTTTGGAAAAATTTACACAAATGTGTATGCGTATTTATACAAGGTGTTAGTAGAAGTGCTAAAAAGTAAATTTATTATTCTTTACTAAAATATTAAGAGCTACCTGAAATATCTTGGCATTAGTTCCATGGATAGTCATTTCCCCAGCATGAAACAGTGATTATCCATTCATATTTCATCTCAAAACTACTTCTGATGTAGATGCAGATTCATTATACGTAAAAACAAGTTGCTGAAATTCTTGTCTACATTTTTTTTCTGAAAACAAATGGAACTGAATTTAGTAGTATTTATACACAAATAAAATTTATCCGTCAGTGTTTGAATTCACTTATAACAGAAGCTGCTAAAACCATCCGTCATTATAAATACTAATAAGGGACATGTATAAATATGAGACAAAGGTGATAGTTCTCTGCATTTTTCTTATCACGTATGCAGCATGTTAAGTGGGTTAATGTTCTTATTGAAAGAATTCCAAATTATTCTGAATGCAGTTATTCTTTATTAGTTACATTTGGAATCTATTTAAGGCAAGAATAGATGAGTAAAGTAGATAGCACGGGGGGGAAAAATAAAAGATCAGGATCGAATTTTACTTGTTTTTGATGCAAATTCTGGGAGGAAAAAATAGAAGGTTATATATAAACAGGACCAAAGTGGTAAACTTAAGACAAATTAGACAGTACAGTGAAAGTGGTTCTCCCCTTGATTTCTTGATCACTACAGGGCAATCTATCAATGACTAACTGTTAAGCATCATAAAATTGTGTACTTTGTAAAGCAAACTCCAGTGGCTTAGAAGGAACACAAAAACTGGGGCCAGCTGCTTTGGATAAAGGCTAAAGGTTTTCCCCAAATCTTTTCCTTTGTAAACATTTTCTTTAATACTAACACTAGGAATGAACAAATTAGGAGCAGAAAAAAATGAATTTGTTTAGATGGGGTTTCTTTTTCCACAAAATAGGATGGAATTAAAAAATAATAATAATCTAGTAATGACCTAAATAAAGTATTGCAGGAAATATTCCTAAAGATTAAACTGGAAAAAAAATTTATAATTTCATTAATTTCCCTTGAAAACTTTTATATATATTTATTGAGAAACAATTTAGGAAGTTCTGTGTGTCTGTTTTTAAAATAACATCTTCCTACAATAGAGAGATGCACACAAATTAATCTTTTTCTCTAATGATATCCTATTCCTTTAATGTTAAACTCAACTAGAAACTTACCATTATGAAGTTGCCCCTGGAAAAACTATAGCATTTATTTAGATTTTTATTCCACTTCTATGTTAATGGTAGCACTCAGAGCAGCTAAGCAGTCAGGTGGAAGAGAAATATTCTGAAATAGATATTTCACTATTGTACAATCATAGAATCATAGAATGGCTTGTTCTGGAAGGGACACCAAAGATCATCAAGATCCAACTCCCCCTTGCCACAGGCATGGCCACCAACCTCCAGATCTGTTACTAGACCAGGTTGCCCAGGGATCCATCCAACCTGGTCTTGAACACCTTCAGGGATGTGGCATCAATAGCCTCTCGGGGCAGTCTGTTCCAGCAACTCACCACTCTGAAAAACTTCCCACTAACATCTAAACCTTCCCTCCTTGAGCTTAAAATTATTTCCCCTTGTCCTATCACTATCTACCCAAGTAAAAAATTGATTCCCCTCCTATTCATAATCCCCTTTCAAATGAGGTCTCCTTGCAGCCTTCTCTTCTCCAGGCTGAACAAGCCTGTCTTCATAGGGAAGGTGCTCCAGACCTCTGATCATATTCGTGGCACTCCTCTTAATCCTCTCCAGCAGCTCCACATCTATCTTGTATTGGGGGCCCCAGACCCGGACAGTGTATTCCAGATGGGGCCTCACAAGGGCAGAGTAGAGAGGGACAATCACATCCCTGTCCCTGCTGGCCATCCCTCTTCTGAAGAAGCCCAGGATACTATCGGCCTTGTGAGCTGCAAGCGCACACTGCTGGCTCATGTTCAGTTTTTCATCCACCAGGACTCCCAGGTCCTTCTCTGCAGGACCACTCTCAAGGAGTTCTTTTCTAGTCTGTATACATATTTGGGGTTACTCTGACCCAGGTGCAAAATCTTACACTTTGCTATGTTGAACCTCATGAAATTTACATGACCCCACCTTTCAAGTTTGTTGAGGTTCCTCTGAATGACAATCCTTCCTTCCACTGTGTCAACTGCACCACTCAGCTTGATGCCATAGGCAAACTTGCTGAGGGTGCACTCAAGCCCATCATCGATGTCATTGACGAAGATGCTGAAGAGCACCGGTCCCAAGATGTGTGTGAGACACCACTTGTCACCAGCCTCCATCTGGACATAGTGCCATTAAAAACAACCCTCTATCCATGCCCCTTTAACCAATTCCTTATCAACCAAATAGTCCACCGCTCAAATCCGTATGCCTCCAATTTGGAGATAAGGATGTAGGGGGGGACCATGTTAAAGGCATTGCAGAAGTCCATGTAGATGACATTGGTTGCCTTCCTTTTGCCCACCAGTGTCATTACTCCATCAGAGAAGGCCACCAGATTGCTCAGGCAAGACCTTCCCTTGGTAAAACCAAAGGAGGTTATTATTCATTACATTATAGTGTAATGAATAATCAAACTTTCCAAAATGATGTCAGAGTTTGCCTTCATGTGTGTATATTTATGCGTATATTTAAAAGATCTTATTTTATCTTATTTTCTTGTGAGATTCTGGTGACTTAGGCACTTCCTAACATGTATGTGGAAGATTTTCAGAGGAAAAATGCTGATTCATTAGTATTTTGTGTAAGAAGATCAGTTCCTAGTTGTGTAGCGTATTTTCCTTCTGGCTGGTTACTTAAGATCGACTTCAATACAATTAACCTTATGACACTGTGACAATAATTGTAGTTTAACTTGACTAACATTTTTTTGCAGCAAGGTAGCAGTCTGTACACTGCAATTCATTCTAACACAGTCTACGTATTAATTTCTCACAGTGACTCAAAGATTGTTCTGTAAAATGAAGACAAATCTTTCATCTCATCATTTTTACCTCACCCACTGTATGGTGTTTCTTTGGAGTTATGAAACATAGATTTCTAAAAAATGTGACGTATTCTAGTTTTTTTTTTTTTTTTTCTTCTGTTTTGTTTTCAATATTTAACAACATAGTCCCTCAACACATTAAAATGTGTTATTATTCCGGAACACCAGAAAAGTTCTCAGATCTGAATTGAAAAGAGGCTAGGATTTACTTTGACTAGAGAGTCATACTGATGCCCACATATGAGAATTAACTCTACTACTTACACATTGTTTTATAAATAGTGACAAATTCAAACTTTGCTATAAGAATGGCATGTTTTCTCGCTTGCAAATTGCAAAGAGAATTCCACAGCAGCTATGCTAACTGGGAAGCTGCCAGCTTCGCTCTGTGCCCTAGGGAGTTGAAAGAGCAAGAAAATGAAGTTTTTACAGGCTTTATTTTATGATGAGCTATTTATTTTACAGAAAATAGTACTGAGGCCCAGTTTCCAAATGACTATCATTCTATGAATGAAACTAATTTGTAGAACTACTTTGAAAATCCAGAAACTGATGATATATGTTTTTAATTGGATCCCTGTAAAATATATAGTGATGCCTCCCAAATTCCTTCATTGTGTTTGAGAAAGATCAAAGATGATAAGGGAGAATTTAAAAATGTTGCACATAAAAATAAGAGAAGGCAATAAATTGCTAACCTTTTTGGTTGAGAATATTTCTATTTGTGAAAATGTATCCTTCCATTCCTATTTCAATTCTACTTCCCTAGAAAAGAAAATGTATTTTAATTTCTCTGTCCTAAATCTCAAATGGTTCAGGTTAAAACTGACAGTGAAAGACTGAAGTTAGTGAGTAAAAAGTTGGAAGAGAATGAAGATAAAAAACACAGATGTAAATGAGATAACATTACATATCACCCAGAAAGCAAAACTAAGGAGGAAAATGGTTTGTAAGACATCTGATTGCAATTGCAAGGTGTTTAGCCTAAATACATGTTCATTAGTATTACAGTTGTGGATAAGATATAAAAAAGACCCAGAATAAATTGAAGTTTATGAGTGTCCAGATCTTCCATAATAAACTAAAGAGGACACTGGTAAAGTGATGAGAAAATGTTGGGTTTTTTAGAGTTAAGAAGAGTTAGAGTACAGAAGTTGCTCCTTTTTTCCAGTCTTTTAGAAGTCAGTTTGAATAGATTGGAAAAATGGAAACCACTCTAAAAAATTCAAGCAAATTACTCAATTTAAGAAATGAAGATACCAATTCAGTAAGGCAGATATGGATTAGAGCAAAGGATTTCATAAAAGCAGTTGAGCGTAAGAATTATTTGTTAACCAGAAGAGGTACAAGATCAGGTGAATGCTACAGAGAGAGTTAAGAGAAGAAGAAGGTGAAGCAAGAGCAGTCAGACACAAGTTTCTTCCCTGTCTGCCTTTTTTTTTTTACTTATCCAGCCTTTATTTAGCATTCATCAGGCAAACAGGTTATGAACCAAAGACCAAAATAGTAACCAAGAGAAAAAAACAAAATAATCAAAGCAAAATAACCAACCAACCAACCAACAAAAAAAAACACCTGAATCTGATTGCCTTTGCTCTTGGTTGAATATTGTATGTAAATGTGTCACAAAGATTATGGAAAACAGTTAAACAAAATGAAATTTCAAAGTGAAATGTCCTTTCTTTTTGCACAGTTCCACGCACTGATGGACAATAAGGCAGACTGAAGGAAGTAGGAGAACATTTGGAGTAAAACTGATGTGAGATGATGCACTCAAGAAATACATGTGAGGTAAATGTTTCTTGAAGTTCCCTCAGGAGTCAAGAAAATCAATGATGAGAGTTATTTGATGGTTCAGAGTCTTAACATGAACAATCTGCCAGCAACCTATGGTAGGTACATAGACACTGAACATCTGTGCACTGTGGTTAAGCTGAAGAGGGTAGTGGCTGCAGGGCATCAGGCCACCTATAAGGAAACTAATTCCATACAGAGCAAAATGGCAAGACGTGTATTCATAGTGTGACTCCTTGCACTGATATTGAAAAGTGTCAAAACAGTTGGTTTGGTAGGAGGAGACGAGGGAAGCAATGTCCCACCCGCTATAAGTGAAGACAGGTTCATGGCCACCTGAGGAACCTGAAAATCCACAAGCCTATGGATTCCGATGAGATGCATCCCAGAGTCCTAAGAGAATTGGCTAATGTGACTCGCTATGATATTTGAAAAGTCATGGCAGTCAGGTAAAGTCCTTGGTGACTGGAAAAAAGGTAACATACCCAGTTTTTAAAAGGGTAAAAAACTTGACCCCAGGATCTATTGACCTATCAGTCTCACCTCTGTACTGGTGAAGATCATGGAACAGGTCCTCCTGGAAGCTATACTAAGGCACATAGAAGTCAAGGAAGTGATACGAGAGAACCAGCAAGGCTTCACCAAGGGCAAATCCTGCTTGACTAACCTAGTGGCCTTCTATGATGGTGTTATGGTGGACAAAAGAAGAGCCACTGATGTCATCTATCTCTTTGACACTGTACCCCACAACATCCTTCTCTCTGAATTGGAAAGATATGGATTTGATGGGTAGACTGATGGACAAAGAGCTGGCTTCAGGATCAAGTCCAGAGAGTAGTGGTCAGTGGCTCAGCATCTGGACAGATTGGTGATGAGTAGTGTACCTCAAGGGATCTGTGCTCGGACCAATACTCTTTAATATCTTTGTTATAGGCATTGACACTCGGGTCAAGTGCACCCTCAGCAAGTTTGCTGATGACATCAAGATGTGGGGAGAGGGGATGCGATTCAGAGGAACCTAGCCAGGCTTGAGCAGTGGGCCCAGCTGAACCTCATGAGGTTCAAAAAGTCCAAATGCAAGGTCTTGCACTTGGGTTGAAGCAACCTCCACTACCAATATAAACTGGGAAATAAAAACATTGAGCACAGGCCTGCCAAAAAAGACCTGGTGGATAGGAAGCTGGATATGAATCAGCAATGTGCCCTAACAGCTCAGAAAGTCAACTGTATCCTGGGCTGCATCAAAAGAAACATGGCCAGCAGGTCGAAGAAGGTGATTCTGCTTCTCTACTCTGTGCTGGTGAGATCTCATCTGGTGTATCACATCCAGATGTGGAGTCCTTAGTACAGGAGAGAGGTAGACCTGTTGGAGCACACCCAGAGGAGTGCCACAAAAGTGATCCAAGGAATGGAACACCTCCGATTTGAGGACAGGATGAAAGAGCTGGTGCTGCTAAGCATTGAAGAAGAGAAGGCTGTGAGGTGACCTGAAAGTGACATTTCCGTATCTAAAAGAGAGATACAGGAAGGAAGGAGACAGACTCTTTAACAGGGTCTTTAACAGGCAACAGAACAAGGGGAAATTGTTTCAAGCCCAAAGAGGGTAGATTTAGATTAGCTATAAGGAAAAAAGTCTTTTACAATGAAGCCTGTTTATGGGGTTGCATAAACCCCATCAAAGGGTGATTGGATCACAGGGTGAAATGTACTTTCTGCTCCTGTGTTAACAAAGCAGCAAATAAACACAAAAATGCACCATTTGGATAACTAGAATTTAAATTTGGGAACAGATGCAAATGGATGCTTTTGTCCACCCACTTTTCTCAGAAATTCATGTTCTTTTTTTTTTTTTTAAGAAGAGGAGGCAAAAGACAAAAGTACAACATCTGGATTAAGTCTGTTTCATACCAAATGAGTATTTCCTGATCCATCATAACAGTCACTTATGTATTATAAATGCTCCATTTATTCCAACTAAAGAGGAACAAGTGTAGGCATAGCCTATTAGAACATCTGCTGCAGAAATCTGAGCAACCTGATGCTTTAGAGAGGAAATAACTGAAGAACAACTCCACAGGGGACAGTTTGGATGGTTGTCAAGGTGATGTCACTCTGGTTGTCTAAAACCTATGTTTTTAAAAAGCAGTTGGATTGCCTGAATGGAACTTTCTCCAGGCAGAGCCCAGTCTAATATGTAGCTCCTTTTAGCATCTGTACGGCTGCTAAAGATCAGTCCATAGAGTCTGCGCTTCTGAGAATGTGGATTACGATTGGGGCAGGATATGGAAATTGTATTCAGGGAGACAATTACTCCATTATGAGGCCTGTAATATAAAGAAATGTATGCTTTGATGATGACTCTAAATTGTGGCAAAGAAAGCCAAAAATTGTATAGTTTCAATGAACAGGCAATGTTGATAATAACAGCTTGCAGATTGTCTAGGCTTTTGCTTCTTCATAAATTTGTTCTTTGCTTGGATATGCTATCACAAAGGCTAAATTAGCACATTAAATAAGCACATTAGTATAGCTAAGGGTAAGTAGAGTGCATTGGCTCAGATATATACTGTCTCCCCTTCAGCTTTACTCCGGAAATCTATTTATGGACTATCCTTATTTTTGCTTTTCTTGACAGTAAGCAGAATATGCTATAACTCTGTTGAAGGACAAGTTATATGTTTCAGGAACTCCACTTTGTTTTAATACAGATTTCTTTATTTTCAGAAATGTGGATCGGGTGTAGGTAGCTCAGTAACTTGCTACTGCTGCTAACAGTGGAAATGGGATTCTTCTTTTCTCATTGAATCATGCAGTTTTTTTTCTATACTTCAGAGAAATACAGCAAGGCATCCAGGAACAAGAAACAGACGGAAGTCGGAAATCGATCAAACAATTTAATGAAATACTTAGTGGAATTGGAAAACTAAAATCCATAGATGTTTAGGAAATTGACCTTAATAGCCAGGGAGGAGAAAAATGTCATGTTTATATGCACATCAACAAGGCACTGTAAGTCCACTGGGGGTACAGGCCACTTACATCTACAGCAGTCTGAAAAATCTATTGTTTGACACTGTGCCGTGCATTGTTTAGTACTACCAGGACTGATGGATATTTGCTAAGAACTATGACATTCGATAAATGGACTATGGCACTGCTTCAGGAAACAGAAGCAAGTTGGGATGTGAAAGGGGAGTACTGTCCCAGAAGTCAGAATCCATATATGGCAGCCAGAGCCTATGTAGAAGCAGCAAAGAGATGAGGATTTATTGCTGTATTTGTTTCCATTAACAAATGAAAACCAAGACAAAATTTTGGATGAAGAATTTTTTTTGTAAAATCTTGCAAAGTGCCACAGCGTGAAAACTGTCTGTGGCTCAGTCACACTGTTAATAAGAGAATAATTACTGTGCTAATGTAAATATCATGTTAAACTAACACCTCCTCACCCTCCTGTCCCTGATCCTACCCAAATCTCATTGGCCCTTTCATCAACCCCTGTCATCTGAATTTCAACTGTGACAGCAGATCACCCTGGCTGGCTTTCACTTCTCACAGGCTACTGGCTGTGGATTAGTATCTCACTTCAGTGAGCCAGAACAGGTTTTCTCCAATGTTCACAGGAGTTAAGTAGGCTGACAAGTGCTCAGACAGCTAAACCTACCAACAGTCATATTTATCCTGAAGTGATGGTCAGGGCTCCTCAAGCAGTTATTGATATGCTGCCTCAGCCCCTCCGTAGCCAGAATGCCTGCACCCCCATTGCAGGTAGGAGTGCACAGGCTTTCTTTGCCTGTTCCTGTGAGATAGAAAAATTTATCATTCACAATTTCTCCTCTCAGTGCTATGTCAGTTCTCTTTACACCATTTTTTCCTCAACTAATACAAGTTCTTACAGGAAAAACTGTGTTATGGGAGTTGCTTCAGCAATGGGCTGTGCAATTTGTGTTAACTCAAAATGAATACAGCTTGTTCCTTGATCTTATTAACCATTTTAGATTTCCTATTCTAATGCTGAAAATGATATTACAGAGACCAGTAATGCTGGACCGAGGAAACAGGAGGAATTAAAAATGCTTTTATTTACTTTTTTTGTTTGAAAAAATGTCAGCTGAGACAAGAAGCATTACCTCCTTTAATTAATACTTGTTAAGCTCTTTTTAATCTTTGAATTTCTGTGATTACAATTGTTTTTTTCCCCATCTAGGCATAGGGAAGATTCTCCTTATCTTTCCTTGTGAAGCTGTGCTAGTAGAAGTGAAGTATTTCAAGATTGCATTTGCAGTGCAGTAGGTAGCACTGTGCAGAAGTCCCTGCAGAGACTTGCAGTAAGGTAGTTTTGGAGATCAAATATGATATAAATTCTTTACAGCTCTTCACATGACCAGCAGCTAGCCCAGAGGTGGTTCCTCTCAGTCAGTGTGGCTCTGAGCTGCGCCACCACTCTGTTGGACATACACACTTTCAGACACATGCATAAGAGAAGTAATTCTGATCAATTCCATGACCCTATAAAGACTGAAGGGGCTTTTATTTTCAGTCCTATATATTCTCAGCTGTTGAAAATCATAACCTTGTAATTACAAAGTATTCCCTTTTATTCCTTGATATTTCCAGAGATCTGCAATTTAGTTCCTCTCTTCTCAGTACACATACGCATCTGTGTACAAAAGCAGATGTGTTCAAGCACATGTGCAAGCACGCACATACAGATCCACCCTCTGCTCACCTCTATAGAAAATGCCCTCACATCTCCAGTTGCCAGCTAAGGAAATATTGAAATTTGCAAAGGATTACGGACTTATTTGTTTTGAAAAGCGCTTTTAATTTTTACCTTTGGTCTTATATATCTCTGGAGTTATCTTGTATTCCTTGAATGAATCTTGATAACTTTGTATAGTGAAGGTTACACATCATCTTCATTTTATACAGGACTCTCAATGTTAATGCACCCTCTGTAACAGATGTTAAAATGAGTCTGTGAGCCATCAGAAGAATTCTTCACCAGAATGGCTATAAACAGTGCTAAACCAAAGTTATATCACACAAAATGAATCTCTGGGAGTTACCTGTGTGCAGGGGAAAACTTGGCATAAACTGAGAATAACTAAACAACTGTTTTTCACTGTGAGTGGATTTGAATGCATTTCCAATTGGTACATTTTTAGTAAGTGTATGAGTTTCTCCTCCATTAGTATGGTGTGTCTAACCATGCAGAATGAAGTACATATGCCATAAAATTTTATTTACTTGAAAACAACATTGTTTTAGACCCACTTCCAATTAGACTGAGAAAATAATTTTTGGCAATTTTGGAATAAGTTTTGTAAAGTGTTTTTTTACAGTGCAGGGGGCAGCAAAGCTCAGGAACTTAGAAGAGATAGGTAAAGCCAACTCTTTGTTTATCTATTCCATATATTGGAAAACTGTTCCAGAAATATTAATTTCAAATATTCAAAGCTTGAGGATCTCCAGCAACTTTGGGGCAATTTTAGTAACTAACTTTAAAGAGTTTTGGATCAAGTCTTTCATTTTCATAGCCAAGCTTGAGATGCAAACTGCATGACCTGAAACTTTATCATAGTACTTTCAGGTATATTTTGAAGTATTTAATTAAGTTTTCAATTAATCATTATTTGAATGTTGGCCCTGATGGAATATATTTGATTAAAAATTAGGCCACATTTAAACCTACATTAGTAAATGTGTATTAAGCTTTTAATAAAACTGAACTCCAGAAGATTTGCATTCAAGCCCTGCACAGGAGCTGAAAATGAACATTCAAATTATGTGTCTCTATTTAGGAGAGCTCTGTTTCAATTTTGTTAAATTCAATTATATTTGTATTTAATCTAGTTGTATAATAACGCATTAAAAATGCACTGAATGCAAGAAAGATTCTTCTTCCTTCTTTGTATGCAGCATATAATCCTTCATACAAACACTACATCATATTGAATGAATTATAACAAGGTATTTCTTGAAATATCTACATGAAAGATCACTGAAGTTGTGATCATTGCAGAAATAATCTCTCTTCTCTTATTACTGACAAATTTTTCAATAGAATATCACATGTGTACTGGAATGTCTTAAAATTTGAGAATTTGAATATTTTACTGCGTGCAAATTTTCCTTTGAAAACATTTCTAAAGAAGATATACTAGAAAGAACGAAGCCATTCCTCATTTCCAGATAGGCATTACAATAATGTGAGAATAATTACTTGAATTTATTGTGCCAATAGAAATCATAATTTTACCATGGAAGTGCACAATAGCATATGTAACCACATAGATCCTGTTTAAACCTATTGCGAATGATTTATGCAAAATCACTTACCAAGGTGGTATCTGCAAATGAATAAGGAAGAAAAGTGATAAGAACCCGTTGTGCTATACTCTTCTCACCCAGTTTGGTACAAAATAGATTTGAACTTTTTCTCAAATGAAAGTATGACCTATTCTACTATATCAAGCTGTTGAAATTCCTGGGAAACAGTGCTGCCAAATTGAAAATCAAATTTTTACAAGATGCACAACATAGGGTCAGAGAATTATTTCATCAGGAAGAAATCTCTGCAGGTCTTCTGGTGCAACTCCATGCCCCAAACTGGGATGCTGTCATAGTTGGATGAGTCTGCTCAGGGCTTTCTTCAGCTCAGTCCTAAAAATCTCCAATGATGGACATTCCACAACCTGCCTAAGAGCTGGTGCCAGCACTTGGTCACTCAGTAACTTTTTTCCTTTGTATTCATCAGGGACTTACCTTACTGCAGCCTCATACTTTCACTGTGTGCCTCTGCTAGCAATCCAATTCAGTCTTCCTTATCATCATCCATTAGGTAGCTGAAGATAGTTGCTTGGTAATTCCACAGGTTCATCAAGGATTAAGCATTGTAGAGAACTCAAGTTGCTTATTACAGTTTCCAGTCTTATTGCTTGCATAATGTAATCCATTAATAGAGTAACTATACAAAATGAACTGTATGTTTCTATCTGCTCAAGCTCATGTTTTCATCACCAGCAGTTTTTCTTAATAATATAATTAATTGATTCAGGATGATAGCTACACAAAATATGGGCAGAACTGTGACAATATTGAAAAGACTGTGAGAATGATAGTGAACATGTAGGTATTCTTATGCTAATATGAAAAAATATTATTATTTTTTTAATATTTACTAGAATATGTTTTTCAACACAGCAAAACATTCCTCTCCATTTTATGAAAAAGGAGTATATCCAGAATGCCTAATAAAATGTAAAGGAAATTTGGTACCCTTTAACTAGTGGATCCTGTGCTAATATTTATTAGTATTCATTTTCTGAAGAGTATCAATATTGGGCAAATGAGTCATAGTGGGAAAAAATGACATGGGGAAGAGTACTGCCATATAGATGTTAATTATTAAGAACTTCAAACACTTTGTATAAACACTGAAGAGTTACACAATGTGGATTCCTAGAGACTTTGAATATAATTTATGTCTCTGCAGCCTAATGGCAATTCAGCAATCATTTGCAAATGATTGGATTTGCATCCTTGGCAATTCAGGATCATTTCTTTTTTCTTTTTTTTCTTTTTCTTTTTTTTTCATAATATTAGTATGCAAGTGAGCATTCAAAAAAAAGTCAAAATCTATTAAATACGTCTGTTTGAATGATGTCGTGTTAAAACATCCACAGAAATCAGTGAAATTGTGGACTTATGACCTGATTATTTTCTTATGTGCTTTATTGGTTCTCATTTAATCTGAACATCCTAACAATTCAACCTATCATCTTTGCTGATTGCCATGATTCTTTTAGGTAGAAAAATAATGTGTTAAGGAGAAAACTAAGTTATAAAATACTTACAGTTGGATGATCTGCTAGCATATTTGTGTTAATCATTAACAATGCTATGAAGTAGTATTTGGATCATAACCTTCTTCATTCATGGTCATTTTCATTCTGAATAATTTTATATAAAATTATGACTATTATGTTGGATAACTTTAAGGGATTAATTGAATCTAAATTTACTTCATTTTTTAATGCAACGTGAAAAAAAAAAAAACAACAAACAGAACAGTGGAGTATGTATGGCTGCATTATAACCTCCAGATGGACATTTGGCTTCTCTGTTTTGTACGTTGTAGTTTTTTTTTCATTTTTTATTTTCTCCTGACCAGCAGGATAGAGGTCTGTTTGTTTAGCTGGTTTCTGGCAAGCATCCTTGCCACTTGAATGTAGAATTTTCTGAAGTGGCACTTGGCTTGCTTTAATTCAGATTTGTTTATCTATTTTTCATTTTGATTGCTGAACAGCAAAAAATAATTTACACAGTTCTTCTGATAGTCTGGCTTGCTCTTTTTTTACCACACCTCCCCTATCAGGTATTTATACACATGGATATATCCACTGAGACTACTTCTTTCCCGGCTGAAAAATTTCAGCTTTCCCATCATTTCCTTAAATGAGAGGTGCTCCAGTCTCATTACCGTCTCTGTAGCCTTTTGCTGGACTTTACTCTAGTCTCTGTCTCTCTTGTACTGGGGAGAATAGAGCTGGACACAGTTGGATCTGAGATATCATCTCAAAGAATCATCTTCTTTCATTTTTCCTTCTAAAGAACTAAACTTATATTTCATGGTTGGAACATGGAAATCAAAGTCTCAGCTTTATGGCTGAAAAAAGGGGGGAACCTACTTATAATGGCTAATCATTTGAGTTTTTTCAGATGACTGAACACTGCATGGAAGATATTTATCTGTTCTTCCATAAGCAGACAAAAACATTCACATGTACACACTCAGTTAGATCTTTAATACACGGAAATGAATTAATGCAAAAAGTGAGTTCTTATAATGTGATATATTATACTATGACATAGTACTTCTATGTAGCTGGTTTTGCCTTAGGAAAAGGATGAATGTACTGGATTATTTAAAAGAGATAATAATATTCTGATAGTCAAGAGAAACAATATAAAGGAAGATTTCCCACTTATAAGAATGGAAATAGTAAAGAGTTCAAGTATAATTGTCTGATTTCCTCACCAAAATCACAGATTATCTGCCACTCTTTACTCTTCAAAACTGCTGGGTAAATTATAGAGTTGAATTTGATCTTCCCCTAGAATTCTGAGTGTACTACATTAGTTGGATTGCATGATAGGATTACTGATTTTTGGATTACGAGTCTCTTCAACAGTGAAGAACATGCTCCTGAGTGTTCAGCTGGTCTTCAGTGCCAGTGGTAGATTCCCCCAGCTTTTGCCATGAGAGATTTTATTTCCATGTGTGACATCAGGATTATGACAGGCTTCAGAGATGGATCATACACTTCTTGAGTTTAAACATGTGCTTTCTGTTGGTATCATGCAAGGGCTAAAGTTTGAATAAAAGTTGTACTAAACAGCTGTTGTTAGATGCTCATGCTTTGCTGCTGCTAAAAGATTTTTTTTTTAATTTTATCTCACTCTGTTGTTTGAATGATAAGTAAATGTGTCACAACTAGTCAGCATATATATATATATATATATACATCTGTTCCATTTGCCGTAGGCCTTCCATGTTATGTGCATGTTGATGATTTAACTTAGTGAGCAGCTTGAGACATTTGATTAAATGTGTCAAACTTAGTTTAGCAGGTTCACATGATAGATGAAATTTGGAGGAGGGAATTCCAAAAGTACTGGCATTAGTTGCTAGGATACTACTGACATAAAATGTGAGGTAGAATTCTACTACACCTACGTGCTTTTTTTCTTCATCTCATCATTACTTAGACTTAATGTTAAGAAGAAAATCATCAACTGATTACTTAACTGGTGGTGACAGAAAATATTCTTTTGGAAGTCTGGATAACAAATTTATGAAGGAGATACCTCTGGAAGAAAATATAGCACTGAAAATATAATTATATTTGTCACAGATTCACATTTTTCTTTCAGAGATGGAGCAGAATACTGTGGCTGCAATGCCCTGGCTGGGCTACTCTATTTTAGAGGAGAGGATCAAGATATGGCCTAGAGTGTTTCAGTTGGAAGCAGAGTGATAAACAGGAGTAGGGCAAACTATGCTGGATATTCAGTTGTACAGATGTATTCTGGAAGTCAGAAGATGGCAGTCTTCCCTTACTGTTTAAATTTTTGTATCATGAACCTTAATAATGTGAACTCTTGAGAAGTGAAGAATAAAATGAATATGCATTTTCCCCTGTATTTTTAGTTGTTGAATTTTAATTTCAAGAACATACTGAAAATGCAAAAATGACAACTCTTTTTTTTCTCAAAGTCCTTCATGATGAGGCTAACTAAAATATTAGTTAATGTACTCTGATTCACACAATAACAAAAACATTTTTAGTGCAAAGGAAGTTCTGAAAACTATCTAAAACACCTTAGAAAAAGCATAAGTGAGCACTGACAAACATTCAACAAGAAGGACTGGCAGAGGTTTCTCAGCAACTGTGTGTGCCTAGCAGCACCTAAAGTTCAGTATGATTATGTTCTGCTTCTGTTGATGTCAAAATTCTTTTCATGTAACCAGCAAAGAATTTAATACCCTTTCAAGACACAACAAGATCCAGGAATTAGAAAAAAATAGGTCACCATTCCCTGAAGGTTTGACCCAACAGGTTGAACATGCCTGGTATGCATAGCAGATTCTGTGATTTCAACTTCCTGCTATATATATACTGACCAGAGCACACCCACGGGCAATTATAATCTTAAATGACAATGCTGTGACATTGAGGAATTGTTCTTTTTTCTTTTTCTTTTTCTTTTTTTCCCTGTTGTAAGACAAGTAGAAAAAAAAGTCTAACCCTCATTCACTAAGAATTTGGGTTCTGGGCTCCTCTCTTAAGAACCAAGAAAATCTTTAGAAAATTCTAAAATGCAACAAACTTTAGAATGTAAGGAATTTCTCAGTGGGTGACCTTATATAGTAGAGCATTGATAAACATTCATTTTCTATCGCCTCTTATGCCTGAGAAACTTTGATTCCTTGCTTTGCAGACGTTTCCTAATGTCAAGTAAATTATAGTCTCTTTTACTGTGCAAAAGTTGGAAAGGGGAAAGTATCAGAATTTGAATGTTTTTTATTTCAGGTCAATGTCCTGACCATTAGAATACCTTAGCCCCTATTTTCTTTTCTCTTCCCTCCTAAGCCATATAAAAGGCTGAACAAAATAAAACAAACCAAAAAAAACACGAACGGATCTTCACTTTTTAGGAAAGGTTCAAGAGACTGAATATTTAGGTTTTCCATGGGTTCCTTGCATTAGACCCATTTTGTATCTATGCTGATTATTTAGGTTTATCCTTTTCAGTATAAAATCATGTTGCACATATACTGATAATCTCATAATTGATAAGTATTGGTGAGCTCTAAACTGATTCCTTGCTGGGATAATTGTGGTTGAAGTCAAGCACAGAAGTAACATGTCAGAGATCACTGCCTGCAGCAGGAAAACAACACTCCTCTGCAGCTAGTCTGCCAAATATGCACTGCACATGCCTAAGGCCGTCAGTACAAGCATCACTGCTTGTGATGTGATATAAATATGCAGTCCTGGGATCACAGTAGGCCTCATGACATCTAACTTTGGACCTTCATTCTTGTATGAAGGCCCTCTTTCAAGCTCAAAGAGGGTAGATTTAGGTTAGATAAAAGGAAATGCTCTGTTTAAAGAGTTACAGTGCCTCACTTGTAGAAACTTGGCAGCAGCTTTATTCACTAATATTTTTTTTAATTCACCCTGTAAACAAAGAATTCAGAAAAAATAAACAATTAAAAAAAAGCTGACAAAAGAATTCTCATTTGTCACGCAAATCTTTTAAATAAAGATTTATTCGAAGTCACCTAGAAAATAAACAACAGGACATACTAACATTTTAAACCATTAATGATTAGCACAGAGGAGAAAAGAATATTCAGTGGAAAACGTATATTTCTTCAATGAATTGTTTAATTCAAAACAGAAAATTTTCCATTAAGGAAAAACCAGATTAACATGAGTTTTAGTGAATATCAGAGTCAATGTTCGTTCTTTCACAAGACTGAACCAGTGTTCACAAACAAGTAGCTATCAGCTGCAAAAACTATTTTTTTTCCATATAAATGTTCACTTCAGTTTTTAAAAAGTTAAATTTAATAAAGTTAAATTTAATTTTCCTTTTTTAAAATTGATTTTTCATAAAGCAAACAAATTATCTAAACAAAGAGTCCTTTTAAATAAAGTAGAAATTTCCATTTAGAAAACATGAGAGATTGAAAAGAGTCTCACTATTCTTAATAAGCAAATGAAACCTTTCCACATCAATTTTTATTTTGACATATAAAAAAAAAATGATGTTGAACAAAATTTACACAAAATAAAACATACACAAAATGGATGTTACTATTTTTATGTGACAGCAGAATTTGTAAATGTTAGTACTTAAATAATTACTCATATAATTACATAACAAATTATTTTTTATATTATCATGAATTCATAATATAGATCTCTTATGAGCTCTTTGAACATCACATTGTTTGTGCTTATGTTATTTGTCATTCCTCTTTTCTGGTTCAGTTACGATTTTTGGTGTTACACTCAAACATGTAGTTCACGTATGTACCTAGTTCAAAAGGTCAGAAGTTTATACCTCATTCCTCTTGAGAATGAGGTATAAGAATAGCTTTTATGATTCTGCTGTCTGATGCACCCTTGTTATAGAGCTTGACTTACAAATGCTGAGGAATCTTGAAACCCTAATTCAAGACAAGAGTGTTGGTTAAAGCTGATAAAACCATTTATCAAGTCTGCCCCCATTAGAGCATCAAACATCCTGAAGACTATTTCTGTCAGTAGCTACAAAAAGTTGATATTGCACATCAACAGAAAGATGAAAAATGAATTGCTGAGTCATCTTTGTAGGCTTAAATAATATGGCAATGAGTAAAAAAGACACTTTATTTTTCAAAATGAATACTCAACAATTTACAAGAACATTATTAGCATTTTTTAGCATTATTAGTTTTTGTTGTTGTTGGTAATAAACTGTATCTGGATAAATGAATTCAGTCTTCCATTTTTTCTTGAGTGGCAGACTCTACTATAAAACTCCTCATTAAATTAGATTTGCCTGATTAAGAAATCTGGTATTATATCAATAAACAGTGCACAAACACTCCAATATATGTGAGTTTAGGGAGGCTGATTTACAAGTTCATTACTCAAGCTTCACACTGGTGAATTTCTGTTGATGTAATTGCTTTGTTTAGTAGTAGTTTGTGAGTGGCAGGTGCTTGGATGTAAATTCCAAGGCTATTACTTCTTTTGAATTATCATCTTTTCCATTGAAACTTTTCACCATTTACTATATACTATTCTGTATAATATTCTTGTCTAATTTCTGAGAATGAAAAAGTACAAAAATAAAATTTTAGAGGATGCAGTTTGTTTTTTTTTGAGTAAAAGTAATCTAAAAGACTAGTCTGGCATAGATTATGACAATTTCAATTTCACTTAAGTCCACTGAGTAGATTGAAATAGAAACTGTACAGAGAAATTTGTCTCAATTTTACATACTGAGAGGTTTTTGGTATATGTAAGGGAAGAGGTAATGGGAGTTTTCATTTATCAAAGGTCATACATGGGCTAATAATTTCCAACAAAACTCATGTTTTTTGTAATGTTCATGTAAGCTGCTCTTGCAATTCCACTTGAGGAATTTCCAGCAGGTATTTATAATGAATTTATACATATTCTTATGTATAATGATTTCTAAAATCTCAATCCAATTCATTAAGGGAATTTTTGTCTAAGTTCATGTTTTCAGTATATACAAATGAGGTAAAAGCTCATTCTTCTTAATATCTATAAGAGAAATGGCCATACAATTCCTACAAGCTAAGTTTCAGGTAACTCCTTATTTGGGATGATCTAGCAGGTCTTAAATCCTTACTGTGACTTCACCCTGTAGGAGTCATATAGACACATGGCAGACAGGAAAGGACTTCCATGATTTTCTTGAAATAGAGGTTTTATGAAGAGCAGCTGAGGGAACTGAAATTGTTCAGTCTGGAGGAGGCTTAGGGAAGACCTCATTGATCTCTACAATCACCAGGAAGGAGGTTATAGTGAAGAGGTTGCCAGCCTCTTCTCCTGCATAACAGTGATAGGAAGAGAGGTAATGGCCTCAAATTGAGCCAGGGGAAGTTCAGGTTGGCTATTAGGAAAAATTTCTTCTCTGAAACAGTGGTGATGCAGGAACAGGCTGCCCAAGAAGATGGTCAAGTCACTTCCTGGAAGAGTTCAAGAAATGTGTGGATGTGGCACGGAGGGACATGGTTATTTGGCATGGTGGTGATAGGTAAACAGTTGGACTAGGTGATCTTAGCAGACTTTTCCAGCCTTTATGTTTCTATGATTCTATGAATCTTATTTGTACTGCCATTGCTCTCATCAGTGAAATTCACTATGCCTTGTAAACATGATACAGGGCCAATATCCATTCCTGAATTCTTCAGAGATTAGCGATGGATCAAAAAACATATGTCTGAGTGATAACTGTAGTAAAATTTCAAGCAGGAGAAATAGAGATATTGTTCATACAATCGTAGAATTATTAAGGTTATGAAAGGCTTGTGATCTAGACTCTTCGCAGCTTCATTGCCTTCCTCTGGACATGTCCAGAGCTTCAAGGTCTTTCTTGTAGTGAGGGGCTCAAAACTGAACACAATACTCAAGGTGTGGCCTCATCAGAGCTGAGTACAGGGAATGATCATCTCCCTGCACCTGCTGACCACATCACCTCTCATACAAGACAGGACACCACTGGGCCTCCTGGCCACCTGAGTACAGTGCTGACTCACATTTAGCTGACTGTCAACTAGCCCCCAAACATTTTCCTCCGCAAAGCTTGTGAGCCACTCTCAAGATCTAAGTAACATTTAATGAGAATTCTTCCAATTGGCTCAGATAACTTATATAGGGAAATAAAGAACATAGACTGACGCTGAAGATGTTTTATATTTGTCTTGTCTACTGTAGCTGAAGAAGTGGTAGATCTTGGCAGAATAGGAAAGAAACAGTTTTCCCAATCCAGCTCACTTCTAAATATTTTAAATCTACCTCCCTTGTAGTGAATTACAGTGAAATTGAATCTGTTTGAAATTATGCTTATAGAAGCATTTTGTACCTTGACAAGTTAAGTGAATGCAAAGAGAGACTGGTCAATTGATCGGACTTCTTTCTTGCACCACTATAATTAGCATAATAAAGTGTAGTGTCCATGGTAAGTGTGCTACTATCTTCTCCGATTCCTAGCATTTAATGAAACTACCAGTTCACTGACAGTTTGCAGTGGGAAAGAATTTTCCACTCTATAAATAATTAAATACCTTTTGAAAACAGGACACAGAGCTATATCTTCTTGCCAAATTGAAGTTCTATAACCTTTTGGCCTACAGTGCCATTCTTTTTTTGCCCTAGTAGACATTTCATTGGTTACATAATGCCATCAGGAAACAAAAATTTATGCCCTACATCTAGGACATATATGTATACATGTATACATATATGCCCTTTTAATCTGTGATTTCAGCTTCTTTATTTGTTGTCTTTCTGTGTAAGAATCCCGTGAAAAGATTAGGTACATTTTCTATCTGTCTGTACCCTTTCATCTCATTCCTAAAAAAAAACCAACAACACCCAATGACTTTAAAGGTATGGCAAAAATATCTGTTCATATTCATGCTAAATTTCAAAAAAAATTGTACTCATCTTTTGTTCTCTAGTTTCACACCCTATAAACTGAGTATAATTTTCTGGCAATTTTCTTTTTCAGATTTTATTTTCTGGCTATTGCATCTTTGCTAAGTTTATTTCACTGTTTGTTTTTGTTTATTTCTTGCTGTTGGATACCATGGACATATTTCAGCAACACTGTAGAAAAGAAATAGATACATATATTGCAAACTTTCCTATAATAGCAGTATACACAATGACATACAAGTACTATATAAGTGAAACATACTTGCTATTGAAGTTCTCCCTACAAAGCAAAGGCAAACTATCTCAGAGGTGAGATTTTATGGTTTACTTTTCATGCACTCTTTTTATCCCTTCCTACTGACTTTAATTTCTTTGTCAAACAGTAAATTCAGCTATGTGATCAACACTCTTTGCTCTCTGAAAAACTTCTATAAATATTGTGTCTGGTCAAAGTGGTGCTATAAGATACAGTCATATTCTGAAGATTGTAATGAAATAAGATATATTTAAATATTTTGGAAGATCAGTCTTTGAAAATTTTCCAGAATATTTAAAGATAACACATACAGATCTTTCTTTTTTTATCACAGAAACATTCACCTTTTTAGAAATTTTTTTTTTGCCGTTTTTCATTCCCAATCTATCATATCTTTAGCTTAAACCTGTCCTTCATACATCATCTATTTACAGTATTTTAGAAGATTAGGTATTACTTCTTAAACCATTAAAAGAGAAGAAAGAACATTCAGATATGTAAGTTGATTGAATTTCATGGACTTTATAACATGCATTTTTGGTGTAGGTTTATTACACCAAATTTTATTTCTATTTTATTTCTATTTTATTAGTCAGCAGCATTCTGAATGATGAGCATAAATAAAGTTAGTATTTTTAAAAATATTCTATGTTTTTGAAGCTTTCTAAATTAGTGATAACAGCTCATGTGATTTTGTTCATTAGGACATAAGAAGTGAGAAAAAGTTATACCATGCAAGCAAGCCAAGTAATTAGCCAAACCTAAATCTAAATTGCTTTCACTACAGTCCTGTCTTGCCAAAGCCTGATTTACAAAGGTAGATATTTAGATAAATGAAAGACACCGACAATATTAAAAGTCATTTTAAAAGGCTTTTTGGAAATAACCTGTGACCACTCTATGATTTAAGATTTAAACATAAGTGCTGTATTATAGCATTAACTGACAAGTTATGATTTCATAGAACATTCAGACTTTCATTAAAAACTATTATTTATTTGCATGCATCCATAGAAATGTCAGTGTTTTCCTAATATGCAATTACGTATTTGATAAAGTAATTTTATACCTCTTTTATTCTTGTTGAAAACAAGAGTTTCATTTTCTTGTAAAAGGTATATTTTTACTGCTATTCATCTCACCTCTCCGGTATTTTGTAGAAACATTATACAAGATTTGCTCTTTTTTTTTTTTTTTTTTTTTTTTTTCAGTTAGGAAATCTTGGAGCCATAACCTAAATAACAAGATCAGCTTAACTTCAAGGATAATCTTTAGTTTACATCAAGACAGTATAATTAACTGCAAAATAACTTTTTACCTGTAGAATATGTTTCATTGTAGCACTGTTCCCTTATAATTTTTTTCATAGCATGATACATAGTTAGGAATCTTATTTTACTGATGAAATTAAAATGTTCATTATTTCAACTTTGAGGGGAAAGAAAACTTATTTTAGCTCATCAATATTCTTGTTCTTTCTGAAACTGTTAAGATAATGAGGTTGAACTAATAAAGATCCTATTTAACATCATGGTAATACTGTCTGCATTGCAAGTGAGTTAATGGTTGCTATTTATAAACACATGCATATGGTTTTCAATGCCACCATGCCATTAAAACAATATCCTAAAATACCAACATCTAAACAGCCTTTAAGCTGTATTTACTTGCATGTGTAATAACGACAATAATAATACTATATCCTAAAATTATGCAAAAACTGGGTTTTGAAAATGATAATTTTGACAGCCCTCTATGAGTAATGTTATGCTGAACCTTTCATCCTGAATGTTAATAGGAGTTTAAACATTAATGACATAATAGTGAGTTTGTTCTGCAAGCTCATTTAGCTCCATTTGCAATTATGCACAGTAGATGAGAAAGTAGTAGGAGATTGTAGAAGGATGCTCTGCACAAAACAAAAGCAGCTGAAAGTGAATCATGAGAGAATGAATGACTACTCTCAGTATGTCAGAAAGGTTAGGAAATAACCATTCTCTTAACCTCAATTATTTTCAGATTGTGTTTCCCTTGTGTACATTTGAGGCATATAGTTCAAAACAGAGTAGAAGATTTTCCATAAACTAAAATAAAGTAAAATAAAACAGAAAACAGCTGGACCCACCTAAGGAGCTGAGGTCTCAGAAATGAAGTGTATTTTTTTCCTTCTTACCTCCTTAAAATAATAGTAAAATTTTTTCATGGCAATAGTCCCATTAATTAACATGACAAATCAATACTGCTTCTCATGGTAATGTCAACCCACAATCAACATTCTGCAAATCTGTTCTTTGTAATGTTTTTAAGTGCATTTTAATTTCCTCAGTCAGTAGCAGAAGCAGCAGTTGTAAATGATACCACTGCTGAGAGCTGAGGCTGAAACTTTAAAGCTAATGACACTATTGAGGAGATAAGAGTCAAAAATAGTATGGAAATGTTTTAAATTTGTTCACAATATGTTCTCTGTGATAGCATTTGGGTATCTGCTCCACTGTCAGTCCTCAGTCAACATTCCTGCAGTAACAGCAGTGGGAATTGAGACTCCATCATTTTATCTCTTCTCCTAAAATCCTTCTCAGTCCTGCATCTGCCTGTGGTCAAAACTGTATCTTTCTTTTTGTTTACTTACACTAAATATATATACAGTAAATCTAATATGATAGAATAGAATTTTTTTAAAAAAAGACCCAGTGGCACAACAGCTATTTATATAAAATGATTGTAGCTTTTCTGAAGTTAAAGAAATAAACACTGTTAGAAGATCCTGTCTAAACCTCCATCAATCCATATTTATATCTATTTTCTGTCATCTATCACAGATTTTCTAAGCTTTTTCCTAATAAAATTAATAGAAAGCTCCCCAGTGGAGTTTCTGGAGCACATGACTTTTTTTGGAGTTCTTTTCAACCATGAGAGAATAATAAAGTAGTGAAAACAAACATTTGTGTTTATGGGAAGTGATATAGCCTTAAACAGAAGAACACAATCTATCTCTTGAAAAGCATTAATAGTCCTCAATTTCCTATGAAAAATGAAACCAACAACAAAACAAAAACAGAATTAATGGAAAAAAAAGTAGGCAAACAACCAAAAAAACCCCACAGTTTTCAAGATCACACTCCTGAACTCCTGAACTCCTGAACACGACTTTCATTTCCAACAAATAACCACTGAGGAGCAAGAAAAATAGCTGAACTTTCACATAAACTCCACTGTGAATGTTCCCAGCAGTGCTGTTTTCTCTCATCTCTTCTCAATCAAAATGCAGATGTTGCATGAATTGCAGATAACATTTGTGCAGGAAAAAGTCTCACCCTGTCCTTCATGTTTTCATTTTTGAGGCATATTAAGTCCACCGGGATTCAAAAGGGACAATGCATTGGGAACTTAGAAAGAACAAGCAAAGGAATCATATAAATATATATATATATAAATACTTAAAATTTGTGAGTCCAGTGGGATAACCACTATAATGTACATACATTTGAAGACATTAGGCAATGTTTATAATTGTATTTGCATAGAGCAATATAAAGAGGTAATCTTTGTCTGATGCAGTCTGATGCAGTTAAGCTAGAAAATATTCTTAGTTGAAGTCTGTTATATGTATAACAAGATTCTGCAGGAAATTAGAGAAAGTTTTAGTAACTTTAGAAACATCTATAGTTAATGCACGTTTTTAACCTTTCCAGTCAACTAGAACAGACTAAGAATGTTGCTGATGAAACTTCAGGAAGGGAAGAAGGTAAGGTCTACAGAATTTGAAATACACGTAAAAAACTCAGTACAAATGTATGAGGGCCACTCCAAAAGCAATGCCTTCTGTTTTATTATGTTGGCCCACAACATCAGAGGCAGATGTTGGTGGTATGGCAGTAGAGATTGAACCTTCCCATTAATATTCCGTTACATTTTGTTGCTGTGTGACAGGTGGAAGCAGAGTAGCAGTCTGACAAAATGGTGTATGACATGAAAATGAATATGAAGCAAAGGTGTGTCATTGAGTTCCTCCATGTGAAAAAATGATACTCATAGACATTCATCAACAATGCTGAATGTTTATATAGAGCAAACAGTGGATGTGAGTAGGGTGAGATGGTGGGTGCTGTGTTTCAGTAGTGATGACAACGACTGTAGTCACCTCCGCTGGTGCACTTTTTTTTACAAGAACAGCAAGCAGGCTCTTGTTCTTCACCAATGAAAATGTTTAGCTAATGGTGGTGACTATGCTGAAAAATAGTGTTTTGTAGCTGAGAATTTACTCTATCGAATATTGTTATTGTGCTCTTCATATCTGTCGTTGTCTCCGTGGAAATAAATAAGAGGTATTACTTCTGAAGCTACCTACGTAATATGTTCAATGTTACAGAGTGGATACCATTACAAAACGTAAAAGAGAACAGTAAATATTCAGAATCTGTGACATCTAGTGACTTCTGTGATAAATTCCTTGTTAATTCTATGAAAGAATAGTTAACACACGAGGTGTAGAAGAACTTCTGTTGCAGAAGCTGGCTCTTAATAATTTTATAGGTGTACCAACTTGTTTAAAAACATTAAAAAAATACATTGTTTTTTATTATTTCATTGTTGCAATGGAATAATAAACTGCAAGCAATAAGAAAATATACAATTATGGCTTCTCAAACATTTCTAAAAACAAGTCACAGCTGAATTTTATGATGGAATTTAAAACCATATGAAGATAGACAAACATCTTCTCTTTTTTTTTTTTTCTTTTTTTTTTTTTTTTTTTTAAGTTAGAGCATATATTCCCATGATTTTCTTTCTATGTAGTATAATTCTCCTTTCACATACCCTGCACTATTTTTTGGCTTTCTGTTCATTGGATTTTTTCTATGTTATAATGTCTTCTACTGTCCTTCCCTCACATTTTTTTCTCATGCTTCCAGACTTATGCTCATTTGTCAGTTATTCAGAATGTATCCAAAAAAACAATTATGTACTTTTTTGAGGAATTTACAGTAGATGATTTGAAGCAACAATTTAAATTACAGTACATTGTCCATTAAAACTCCAGATAATCTGGAATACATTATAGCACGGTCTTATATATTATTAATTAATATTCCACAAATAATAAAAGCCTTTCTGCTTCAAGACAGACTGAGAAAATCAAGACAGTCTAATGCTGATGGCAATACAGATTCAATGATCAGGTACTTAATAGTTTATGTTTTATTTTCAAACTAATACTTGTACATGTTTCTACCGTTCATATTTAATTTTACATTGAAAAGGAAAAAGATGCATTAATAGCATAACAAGGGGAAAATTCCTTTATAAATTATCCTAGTCAATAGAAAGCAACAGATTATAATCATGATTAACAAGATGATTAACTAAATAATTGTTACAGTGGATATACATGTCTAGATTAAGTGATAAACAGTGTAACTTGCATTTCCATGCCAATTCATATTTGAGTCTTGTAGGTAATAACAAATTTTAAGTACAAGTTATATTATTCAGGTATAAGATTATTACTTAATTTTAGCATGGCTGGAGAAATAATGTGTGCAGATTCTTCACTGTTGTGTAAACATACACAAGATTTTGGATATCACGCAGCAAATTTATTGAGGCCCCCCTGGAAATCCCCATTCTGATTCTTCCATTGATCATACAACTGCTGTAATAAGTTCCAGAAAATCATATATTTCCAAATCTTTCAAGGTCATTACAATAATAATAATAATAATAATAATAATAATAATGACAGTTTCTACTCTTCTAAACTATCGGTTCATTTACCTTATACTATGATTAAATACTCTACCTTGTTAATTATTATGCTGTGTAGACATGGAGATATGTATTTCTTTGCAGTCTACTACCTAAATACATTTTCTGGCTGCAAAGGAGTCACTGTTAAGGCTACCTCTTGCACTGAGATGCACATAACAAAAAGTTATTCGTGCCCATCAACACTGATTGCCGGGTGCTCAGCTTTCCAAACTGGGCACTGAAAACAGTGCTGATGGTACTGCACGGTCTGCAACACTGCCTATGACAGCAAGTTTCAGCTCATCTCACAGGCTTCAGTCATTCTTCAGACTACAATATGACCACACAATACACAGTCTATATGATATAGACATCTGGTAGCATATTCACAGTTGAACATCTCCTCCTGTTTGCTAACTGCTGTTGAGCAAGGTTGCTAATTTTTATGTACTTTGTTGCATGAAAATTGTAGAGACTTCCACTGCAGAAAAGAGGTTCTTGGTCTCCAGAAGTGCAATAAGTGTAGAATCATGACCTTTGTCTTGCCATCTCCTTTTCTCATTAAGTTTCTGCATCTCTCACATTTATTTTTTTCTCACATCAGCTCTTGAAATTTCACATTTACTAATGACATTCCCTATCTTTAATTTTGACATTCAGTAAGTCAGGTTTTAGTATTGTTGGAGTCACTGTAGTAATGATTGCAATGCATGTCTGCATTCAAATCAGACTCTCATTGCCTTTAAAATCCTGTATAGCCTATTTCTGTATATTGTTGCTTAATTGTAGTGTCTTTCAGTTTGGCATATATAATTATCTACACATATACAGAAGATGTTTGCATTTTTAAGAAAGTGAGAATGCTGCAGAAAAAGATATTTTGGTGTTGAAAATATGCAAAAATTTAACAAAACACATTAATCAAAAAAGAACAAGAAAATGAAGAAAAAATCTCTATAATTAAGCATTTTTGAGAAAGCTTACCAGGGAGGTTCTTTTTTTTTTTTTTTTTTTTTTTTTTTACCCATTTCATTTTGGCTTTTATTTTAGAACAGTAAAGTCCTGTAGAATATTTCAGGAATTAAAATATAGCATGTGTCTATGCAGCCACAATTTACAGTTTTAATTAACTGAAGATCGAAAGAAGCTTATCAGCTGAAAATCAATACTGAACTGAATTCAAGCTTTTGTAGCTTGAGACTTCTCAGATATATTGAAGAAGTGTCATAGAAATGTGAATGCTTGCCTAAATAATTTATCAGATAGCTGTTTCTTTATGTTTTTGTAACTGTGAATGTCTAAACAGGACCAACAAATGTATTATGCATTTATATTTTGTTATTATTATGCATTTTTAGCACTTTTATAACATGATCTGTACACAAATCCAGATAAAACAAACAATACAGATCCTTACTTATTACTTCAAATGTCATTGTATACATGTACACTTATAGTGGCAGGACTGTAGATATAGCAGGCTTGGATTACAGAACTGAACTGAATTTGGGACACATTTGCTTTGACTCTGTTGAACTTCAGGCTGCTAGCTTTGTTTCTGTGGTTGAAGACATCTACATAGCATCTCAACAGTGTAAAGGAACATTTATTGTGGAATTATTCCATGTACAAGTTTACATAGTGCAAGCTTGTCCATATGCCAGATTTTACACATGCAGAGTAATATCTCACATACCTTGAGGAGAAGATATGTGGAAGGCAGTATAACGGGAAGTAGTGCTGAAAGCTCAGAGGTTCCACATCTTTCTCTCGGTGTAGCCTAGATTTGTAAAAACTGATTGCAAGCAAAAATGGCCAAAGTGAGCTTTTATGGAATAATTGCTTTCCACATATGGAAATTTGGGTGTGCAGGTCTAGCTTTCATGCTAATCTTGTGGTGCTTCTCAGCAATAGCAGCCATGCTTCTGTTCTTCTGATACGTGCAATATGAAAGCCTTTTCAAGTAATATTTTATCAGAAAACATGTTAGAAACTGTTACAGTTTCAGTACTTATTAAATACTTAAAGTAACAGTAGTGATCAGTGAAATTCAAACTCAGATCCTGGATTGATTTAATTATGCACAATGGATTAATACGAGTGCTATTCCAAGGGCCAAAATAGTTTGAAAGGGTCCTTAGTTGAGTTTTATTGTTTTTACACATCTTGAAGAAGTTTTGGTGTTTTTTTTTTTTTTTTTTTCATTCTTTTTCTTTTAGTTTTAACATTAGTATTTAGAATTGATAGTAAGAAGACTGGTTAAATGAAGAAGCTCTTTGAATTTTTTCTTTAATACTTATTAATTGTTCAACAGTGTAATTTTAAGTTTGCCTAGAGTGACTGCATGACAGTAGTTTACATGAGTAATGAAATGAGAGTAATGCAAGAAATCTCATGAATGCTTTACACTGTTGAGCATCAACAGGAATTCCTTACTCACCTTTGAAAATTCAAACTTTTTGATCAAATAGTCTGAATTACGATCTTTATGACAGTATATACATTCAAACAATTTAGATGATAAGCTCTCTGGTGAAGAGGCAGTCTTTTCATACCAAATGCATGCAGTACCTAGCACAAAGCCTTAATCTTGAACATTATATTCAGAGCAAATAATTACTGAAACAATGTGTAGTGCACTTCTATGAATCTGGATGTGAGAGAAAAGTAAATGTCTATTGAATAAAATAGAAATATGATATTTTTTCATGTGTACTGTCAAAGCCCACCGCCCACCCCTCCCCCATTATCCTTCACACCCCAGGAAAAAGAAAAAAAAGAGACCTTTCTGAACCTTACAGGAGTGTTAATTATTTTGATTATTTTGATTTATTGTATGTATGCAGTATTGCCTTTAAAGGACGCTTATTCCAGAGATGGAAATAAATTATTTGGTAACTACTATAGCACTCACAAATAATGCCCAATATAGCCAACTTCCCGCGCCCCTATGATGATAACAAAGACTTACAATGGGAGGAGAATATCGACTCTCAGAGATAGAGTGTCAGAGCTCCTTCTCATATTACCTGTGAGAGGAAAAGTGTTAGGGAGCGAGTGCAGAAGGACAACACCTGGCCTGAAGCTACAGTAGCAAGTAGAAACAACGTGAGAAATAACAAGGCATAACACAAAACAGAGGGGAGTAATTCATGTGCAGTAGCTGGACAACCATTACTAGTGACTACACTAACAAGATGGAAACATGGGAAATGGTAGAAATGGGAAACGTGGATGATAATGAGATGGTGGTGTTCAGGAATCAGAGAGGAGCAAGCAGTAATATAAGAAGCAGCAAGGGCTGATCAGATATCTCTATCAAGCATCCTGGTGCTTGATTGCTGACATTTGGTTAAACAATGAGCCTTCTGTTTCCAAAATGCATGTCTAATATCTACAACTAGAAGGGAACTTGGGTGTTTTTTTTTGTTTGTTTGTTTTTTGTTTGTTTGTTTGTTTGTTTTTTTGTGATGATGAGGGAGAACTCAGGGAACTCTTAGTGTGGACAAAAAAAAAAACCACCTGACAGGCAACATCTCATCTTCCCTTTTAAAGGGAAAAACTTTCATTCATTTTTGATAGTCTGATTCCAATGGAATTATGTATGCATAATGGGTGCATATAGTAACCATTATTTGCAGCGATCACTAAAATGTCTTACAGCATAACAAAGTTAGTGTTATGGTAGATGTTTTTAATGAATACTTGTTGCTTAATTCCTCATCTTGTCAATGGCTGAAGAGTACAAAAAATCCCCCCAAAATCTGAGGATAAAGTTTCAACAACATTTATCAGGATAATTATATATTTGCATGTGGTTAACAATATTTTATTTTAATACTACTTATAATCTACATTCTTACAGTGATAGATCTACTTGTAGATTTTGACCCATTTTGATGATAAAAAAGGACTAATATCCTAGAGCATTAGTAGAAATTAAACAGAACAGAACTGCCTGTCTATGCCAAGTACGAGAATTTTGTTTCTGTTGAGTACAAGACCTTGAGGTTGCCTGAAGAAATGTTTTCTGACCAGCCTACCATCATATTTTTGTTCAGATATCTTTTGTGTTATGATGACTCAAAAAGATTTGTACTGGAAAATATCTATCAGAACATGTAAGAGGGAATTTTATAGCATGAGATTTTTCCCTTTCTCTGCGTAACATTAACTTTGGAAATAGGTATGCTCCTCTCATCAAACTTTACTTAAGATGTGGTTATTTTATGTAACTGCTATTGACTGCTTTGTATCCCTCTTTAGGAAAGTTTTACAGAAATCTAGTCTTTGTTTTGTATGTACTGATTTATATTAAAAAGTAAAATGTTTTAGTTAATTATGTAGAAATTTTTGAAATCTTAATGTTTGATTAAGTATGTGAAATTTCAGACTCCTCTCTCTATAATTTGCTTAAGCTTTTTGTCTCTGTTCTGCTTCTCTTTCAAATTTTCTCTGTCTTCCCCCAGTTTATTTTAGTGCTATCACCAAATATGTTTATTATTTTGAAAAAGATACTTATATTTTCAAATTGGATCCAATCTGAGCAATTACACTCTAATCTAAATATATACCACCTGAGCCCCATTCAGAAAATTAAATCTTGTAGTTTCCTTAAATCATGCTCCATTCAGCTGAGACTGGAATTTTCATAACAGCTTAATTTAGAAATACTGGAAGAGGGTAACTGAGTGTCATATTGGTTATCATTAGTTTCCAATATGCTTTCAAGTATTCTTTTCTGAACATACTTACTTACTTCGCAATCATGTTGTCTGACTTGCCGAAACACAATTGAATTTTCAATGAAATCATTTGGAATTTTTACCAGTATTTAGTTCATAAGCCTGTAAGACTTAATAAAACTTACATGTTAAATTGTGATGGAAAATATTATTCTAGACAAGGACAGGAAAATAAAATAGCATTCACAGTATTAAAATGCCCCTCATTTCAGTTTTACAGTCTTGCATTTCAGCTGGCCTTGGGAGAGTTGTTCATATTTTACAGCGCTGTGAGCAAAATCAGCATGTGTCAACTGTTGAGTCATAAATATATAAAAGCGCATTTCTTGGTTCGAATAGTGCCAGAGACATATTGTGTGGTAGAACAGCATACTGTCTTCTCACTTCTCTGACATGGAAAGAAATGTTTAAAGTAAAACAAAACAATAACAACAACAACAAGAAAAACCTATCACAGATTCTTTTTGTTAGACTTACTGTTTGTGTAATATGGAAAATTCCCTCTCTCCAGCTCATGGTCAAATACAGAACAAGGAAAGAAAACCTAATGAATTCAGTTTCAAGGAAATTTTCAGCCAAGTTCATGATCACAAAATGTCTGTATAGACAGCATCCTTTGCAGACATCTTTCAAAGAAACTGCGGAGAAACTCAGCAGTCTAGAAGGCTGCTATTCATTTTTTAAATGACCATAGGACCTCATCCAATGGTAGGAAATTGCTTTGTAAAAAATTCTTATTAATTAGATTTACATGAAGTTTTGTTTGTGTCATTTGCATGCATCCTAACTTGTAAACTACCTCTTTGTAGTGCCCAGAGTATTAACAGAAAAACACCTCTTATTTCACTAATGCTAATTATTAACACAATTATTAACACTAGGATTTTAACTTTTTTTTTTCTTTTAAATCTTAATTGCATTATCTTTTTAATTTCAAACTCAGGAGTACATAGTAATACCAGGAGTTAGATTCAGCGTATAGAATCATTTCTGTTGTCATGGGTTTTTTAATTTATTTATTGATTCTAAATATCTAAGTAACAGATTGTATAAGAGTTGCACTGGTGACCTCATTTACTTACACATGTAACCATTGCCTTTTAGATTAGTTCTGAATGAACAATCAGAAAGGGAAGGTGGTTTGAACAAAACATTATCATTTGGATATTTCTCTAGATCTCACTGTTTCTGTAAACTGAGAAGTATCTTATCATCTGAGTAAAATCTTAGCTTTGTGATTTCTAAATGAAGCATATAAAATCTCTTTAGAGTTTGGTACTTAATTTGAAATCTAAAGAGCTAGAAGTTTTGGCTGCCCCAGCAGCTTCTGTGCCAGCATTTCTATGCTCTTCAGCAGAGATAGTATCCCCAAGCCAGTGATCTGAAAAGGGATTATAAGGCACCTCATGAAATTCACAAGGAGTTGCATAGGAAAGCATCATTAATTCATGGCTGACAACTATCTGAAGTTTTTTTGTTGTTTGTTTGTCCCTTGATATTTGAAATTTAAAGCAGTACTAACAGGCAAGTAAAAAACTGGGAGGTGGGAGGTATTACATTATAGAAAAACATGTAAGTTGCAGTTATAAGCAAAAAAGTGGAATTTTTGAATCAGTACATTTCATTATTTATGGAATCAAAACAGTCTAGATTGATTCTTCAGTAATGTATTAACTTACCTGCATGCCAAGAGGAGAAAGTGGAACATTCTGCTTTGAAGACCGCTTACATTAGCTAAGATTTAAATTCAAGCTTTTCTATTACAAAATGCACTGCAATTACTAACTTCCAAAAATATTGTTTATGTGTATCCAATAAAGCAAATGTGGAAATTTGAGTACTTTTTATGTTGAATTTTTTGTTCCCTTTTTTTTCTTCAATCGCTGACAGCTGTAAAATTCATGAGATTGGAAACTTACCTTATAGAAAGCAATTGTCATATATTAATCACATCCACTAATGTAAGACTGCATATTCATAACACCACATTTCAACTTTAATCTTGGATCAGCGTACAGTAATATAGAAAGATAAAATAATCTCTTGAATTTTTTGTACATTTACTTATGGTTTCTTAAAGTGTGAATTGCAGAAAGAACTCCAGATTTCAAGTATCCCAAGCCAATTCTGAATAAGTTAGACTAGATTAAAATAGAAAAGCATAGTTCAGTTGGAAGGAATGAATCTTCAAAGCATAACAGCCTGGCCACCCCAGAGCTATCCAAAAAGAAGTTGAAGTACATTAATGAATGCATTATCCAAATGCCTTTTGAACATTGGCAAGTACGGGGCATCAACCATCTCACTAGGAAGCCTCTTCTAGAATATGTCATCTTCACAGTAAATATGTTTCCTAATGACCATCCCCTTTCCAAATTTGTGCCTTTGCTTTGCATTTTGTCCTTGATTATCAGGGAGCAGAGCCCAGCACCTCCTTCTTCCCCTTCTCAAGAAGTTGCAGAGAACAATGTAGTCTTGAATAGCTTAATGAAATGAAATTCATAGAAACATGACATACAGTTTTAATTTTATTACCCTCCTCTTGAGCATTATTTGGTTTTGCAAAACCTGCTACAAAAATTTAGGAAGATGTATGAATATCCTCCTCTTTATGCCTACTAGGAAACCACAGGTGGGATAAGACGGTGTTTGTCATAGATAACCTAGTTTATTGTGGTTTTAAAGGACTTGATTTCGGGGAATTCAGATCTAGATTTGGTAAGTGTATCAGATTATGGCTTGACTGGTACATGATTTCAGCTGTTTTAGCTGCTTGGTTATTCCAGAATGAAAGGTGGGTTCTAAAACAAGTGTTTATGATAAAGGGAATATTTTTTATTCTGAATTTGAGATTCAGTACTAAATCACAGAATCACAGAATTGTAGGGGTTGGAAGGGACCTCTAGAGATCATCGAGACCAACCCCCCTGCCAAAGCAGGTTCCCTACACCAGGTCGCACAGGTAGGTGTCCAGGCGGATCTTGAATATCTACAGAGAAGGAGACTCCACAACCTCCCTGGGCAGCCTGTTCCAGTGCTCTGTCACCCTCACCGTGAAGCAGTTCTTATGCACATTCGTGCGAAACTTCCTGTGTTGCAGCTTATGTCCATTTCCCCTCGTCCTGTCTCCACGTACCACTGAAAAGAGACTGGCCTCACCACTATGGCTGCCACACCTCAGATATTTATAAACCTGGATCAGGTCCCCTCTCAATCATCTTTTCTCAAGACTAAATAGACCCAGTTCACTTAGCCTTTCTTCATAGGGGAGATGCTCCAGGCCCTTTACCATCTTTGTGGCCTTCCGCTGGACTCTTTCCAAGAGATCCCTGTCTTTTTTGTACTGGGGAGCCCAGAACTGGACACAGTACTCCAGATGAGGCCTTACCAGGGCAGAGTAGAGGGGGAGGATCACCTCCCTCGACCTGCTGGACATGCTTTTCTTAATGCACCCCAGAATGCCATTGGCCTTTTTGGCCACGAGGGCACACTGCTGGCTCATGGCCAACCTGTCGTCCACCAGGATGCCCAGGTCCCTCTCTGCAGAGCTCCTCTCCAGCAGTTCATCCCCCAGCCTGTATTGGTGCATGCAATTATTCCTCCCTAGGTGTAAGACCCTACACTTGCTTGTGTTGAACCTCATCCAGTTTCTTACTGCCCAGCTCTCCAGACTGTCCAGGTCTCGCTGAATGGCAGCACAGCCTTCAGGCATGTCAGCCAATCCTCCCAACTTTGTATCATCAGCAAACTTGCTGAGGGTGGCCACTATCCCCTCATCAAGGTCATTGATGAAGATGTTGAACAAGACTGGACCCAGCACAGACCCTTGGGGGACACCACTGGTCACAGGTCTCCAGCTAGACTTTGCACCATCAACGATGACTCTCTGCGCTCTGCCAGTCAGCCAGTTCTCAACCCACCTCACTGTCCACTCGTCTATCCCACACTTCCTCAGCTTTGTTATAAGGATGTCATGGGAGACAGTATCAAATGCCTTTCTAAAATCAAGACTACATCTATCGCTCTTCCCCTATCCACCCAGCATGTGACAGCATCATAGAAGGCCACCAAGTTGGTTGAGCACAACCTCCCCTTGGTGAACCCATGCTGACTACTCCTGATAACCTCCTTTTCTCCCAGTTGTCTGGAGATGGTATTCAGCACAAGCTGTTCCATCACCTTTCCAGGGACAGAGGTGAGGCTGACAGGCCTATAATTACCTGGATCTTCCTTCTTGCCCTTTTTGAAGACTGGAGTGACATTGGCTATCCTCCAGTCTTCAGGGACCTCCCCTGTTATCCAAGACCTCTCAAAAGTGATGGAGAGCGGTTCAGCAATGACCTCCACCAGCTCCCTCAGCACATGTGGATGCACCCCATCAGGTCCCATGGACTTGTGGACCTTAGTACTGCCTAGGCGCTCACGCACGTCCTCTTTCCTGACTAAAGGGAAGTCTCCCATTCCCCAGACCCTCCCCCTAACCTCCAGGGTGTGGGATTCCTGCGGGAGAGCCTTTTCACTGAAGACGGAAGTAAAGAAGGCATTCAGTATCTCTGCCTTCTCAGCATCCCCCGTTACGAGAACCCCCCCCTCACTTAGTAAGAGGCCCACATTCTCTCTAGTTTTCCTTTTGCTGTTAACATACTTGAAGAAGCCTTTTTTATTATCCTTTATCACTTTAGCTAGATTCAGTTCCAGACGGGCTTTAGCCTTCCTCGCAGCATCCCTGCAGGCCCTGACTACATTCCTATATTCTTCCCAAGTGGTCAGACCCTTTTTCCACATTTCATGGACCTTCTTCTTTCCTTTGAGCTTGCGCATGAGCTCCTTGCTTATCCACAAAGGTCTCCTGCCACCTTTTCCCGATTTCTTGCTCACAGGGACGCGCCGATCCTGAGCTTGGAAGAAGAGCTGTTTAAATGCTTACCAGCTCGAAATATAGTCAGCAAACTTTCATATGATTAAAATTAAGTGAGAGATCTGTCTCTTTCATGCTCACAAATTCCTGAAGTGAGAGAAAAGGATTCTTTGGGGTCTAGGGTTGTTTTTTTTTTTTTGATGGTGGTGGTTTTTTGATTGTTGTTTGTTTGTTTTTGCTTTATTATTTATATATATATATATATATATATATTTAATACATATAGCCTATCTTGAACAACTCTATTTTGTTTCTATACTTAACTTCCCTACTGTCATTGTTGTTATTTAAAACAAGTTTTGTTTCTGTATTTTTTTAAAATAGTCTGTGCTGGCAGCCTGGCATTAAGACCTGATAAATTTGCATATATGCTGAAAGTCAAGCAGAAATTGCAAGGAACTTGAGATATTCAGGAACAGCAAGGCTCTATAAACAAAGCTAATGTACTCTAGTCCTAGTCTCATTTCAGAATGTTTATTCTGACAATGCAGGGCCCTCTGAAATATTGCAAACTCCATACTTCTTTTTAAAATAAGAAATGGGTCACATTAAGATTCCTTGAAAAAGAGCTCTGACAGGGTCATCTGGATCCTCAAGGGGAATCCCACTCTTTTTTAATGGTATCAGGACATGTGCTAATCTTTGTGATAGAGGCCTGATCTTATCAGAGAAACTTAAAATACAAAGTTTCAGGATATTTCATAACTGTATGGTAGTTCCAGAAGCCATCCTACACATTTTCTGCCAACAACTTTTTTTTTTTTTTTTCCCATTAGAATGAAGGCAGTATTATGTTTAGCAAAAAGATTATTAGGAATATATTGTACTGTTATATATTCTATCATATCCAGTTAATTTGTTATGTTTTCTACAATACATAACTTTACTGAGGGTCAGAAGCCAATTTTGGTCACTGCTAATGGGCTTTGGTATTACTTGTACTGATCATTTGCCTCTTGGGCTCAGTATGATATAAGAACTTAGTTAAGAATTTCACTTTATGACACCATTCTGCTTACAATATAAAGTCCACTATAATATATGAATGTATGGTATGTAGTACTGATGAACAATTGGTCTAGTTCCACTGGACTATGGAAGAAAACTTAGAATGGGATAATGTTATATGGGAGTCCTAGAGATCTGCTCTTGGACTGGTCAAACATGCTCCTGAAGAAAGTAAAAGTAATTGCAAAGGAGAAAATGATGCAAACTTAGAAAGAAAGTGGAATTATAAATCTTAATCATAACACACATATGTTATGCTTGATGACTTTCTAAACTTTTTTTTTTAAGAATAAAAATGAAACATACCTTAAATATTATGTCAAGAATGTATTTCCAATTCAAATCCTAACTACATAATCAAAACAACAGTTATTTTTCACTTAGGATAGTACTACTAGTAGTTATAATCCAAATCCAGCAAAGCCTCAACAATACAATTAATATTCTAATAAAAACAAACGAACAGACACAACAAAACAAAACCACATTCCCTGTAAAACTCTTTTCTAGAGTTTTATGCCCCTTCCTCTCTCACTCCTTTGGGTCTTAAGATTCATGATGCCACTCTTCCTCAACTGGAGGAATTTGTCCAAGACCATACTGGTCATGTTCCACACATCACCAGCGTTCGAATACTAATATGGACTCTCCCTCCTCATTTGGAGGATGTGTTTAGGGTCTCTTGAGTGTTTTCTCACCCTGTCCTGCTGCTCTCTCCCTCCTTCTGGAGCAGGTTGATAGCTGACCTGCAGTCCTGTCCACCCTCCCCCTCTCCCCCCAGATACAGCCCGTGGCTATCAGTCCTTTCCCCCATGGCACTCCCAGAGCTGAAGCTCAGCCAGGCCGGGCAGTGGGCACTTGGCCATGGGGCACCTATGAAACCCAGTTCAGCCCTGTTTAGGCCAAGGGCAGCCTAGCTGCTCCTGGGGCCTAGCATGGCCTCCACCTCAGCCACTGCAGTGCCAAATATAACCATATTTATTACGTTACAGACTAATTTATTTTGGAGGTACTGCAGCCTGGACTGCTCCTGACATTGGGACTTCTGAAATAGAGGATAGCAAATGAAACCCTGAGGATTGTGGGACTTTTACAGGAAAATCAAAAGCTTATTTGGAATTAAAGTGCATTCAGGATTGCACAACAGTTATCAGTTTTTAGTTTCAGTTTCAGACATAATGCCTATATTCAACATGAATTTCTCTTTTGGTTCCTAGCTCCATTCTGGATTTAAATCTATTATGAATCTAGTATGAATTTTGAACAGACACAGGAAAATAGGCAATGGACAACTGAACTTCTTGATGCATTCTGTGAAGTTGTTATTTTTATTGTTATTGTTATATAATAGAAGCTATATATTTCTGTGTTATTTAAAAATACTGAATGCTGTTCTTGTGGAAGAAAGATGCATGCAGTTAAAAATTAAGACCTCTACAGGAGGAAAATTGACCAATCACTGATCAAACAAACAAACAAACAAACAAAAAATTGTACAAACACTGTTACTTAACTTACTTGAATAGATCATACCAAAATTAATGCCTCCTATTTATTTCCATTGAGACTACAACAGACACAAAGAGTGCAATACTACTGTTCAGTAGAACAAATTCTCAGCTACAAAACACTATTTTTCAACAGTCATCACAATTAGTTATGCACTTTCACCAGCAATGAACAAGAGCCTTCATGCACATCTGTAACAATCTGTACTGCTGGAGATGATCCACTGTTGTTGTCACTGTTGAAATACACCACCTACTGCCTCACTGTGCTCACATTCACTGTTTGTTCTCCATCAATACTCAGCAAAGGTTGACGAATGTCAGTGGGTGCAACTTTTTCCATGTGGGGGAATTCAATGACAAACCTTTGCTTCATATTAACTTCCATGTCATACACCAATTTGTCAGACCATCCTTCCACTGTCATCTGCCACAACAAAATGTAACAGAATACTGGTGAGAATGTTCAATTTCTACTGTCATATCAGCAACATCTGCCTCTGATGTTGTAGGCCAACATAACACCATAGGAGGCATTACTCTCGGAGCAGTCAACAAATTTCTGAAAATGGCTACAGTAATTAATCTGTACATGTACTTTAACAGGCTATGTAGTTTAGATTACAATTTATCTGTTATTTGTTCAGAAAATGTTTTAATACCTTATATGAGGCCTTTTCATAAATAAATTAATATCTGAAGAGTTGCTAGACAGTTTATAATGTTTAATCTCTCAGATGAATTGTCAGTGACCTTCACATACTGCCTATTTTTCTGCACTGCAGCTTAAAATCAAAATGTCAAATTCTGGAGTAGCTTCTGAGCTACTTCAGTCAGAGAATGTTAAGATGCTGAATTGATTTATTTATAAACTACAGAAACATTGTTTATCAGAACGAGGAGGTATTTTGCAACCATGTGTAGTTTTATGTTCTTCTAGGCTATTTTTAGCTTCCAGTATTTTTCTAAACTTCTTTACTCTTAGAAGTCCAAAAACAAGGTTGCATTTCAAATGCGTTAGAAAGGAGAAAGCAACATAGTATATGCAGATTCTCGAGCTTCATGCAATTAATGCACTCCTCTCAAGGGCCAGAACTCCAGTTCTGATGCTCTCTGCCTGCTTTTAGGAGCGGGAATGTGCCTGGCCCTCAGCTGACTCTAAACATCTTGTTTCTTGTTTACAGAGTTCTCATCCTATTTTGGGCAGTAGTATAGAGCTGGCTTCATACTGTCTATTGAGCTGTATGCCTCGCTGTGATGTGTCCCAGTGAAGAGAGCCTCTTGGAAGCTAATGCTAGGGAACATCAGTCATGTAACTGATATGACTGCAGGACTCAGCCAGCGTACATCAAGACAGGTACCAAGCAGCTGATAAATGGCAAATGCTGTCCCTGTAAGGTCTGCTCTGAAAGCAGTGCCTCCTGTTCTATTATGTTGGCCCACAACATCAGGGGAAGATGTTGGTGATATGACAGTAGAGATGGAACCTTCCAGCCAATATCTCACTGCCTTGTGACAGATGGCATTAGAGGGGTAGTGTGATGTGGAAGTGCAAATGAAGCAATGGTGTATCTTTGAATTCCTCCATGCTCCTGTTTGTATTAATTATGCATGCTGAACATTTCTTGAATTCAAACAGTGGATATGAGCACAATGAGGTGGTGGGTGGTGCATTTTTAGCAACAGTGTCATCATAGCAGTTGTGAAACAGTACACCACCTCTGCTGGTGCAGTTTTTTTGTGAGCATGACAAGTAGGCTCTTGTTCATTTCTATCAAAAATGCATAGCCAATGGTGGCAACTATTTGAAAAAATAGTGTTTTGTAGTAGAGAATTTACTCTATCAAAAGTATTATTGTATTCTTTGTTGCAGTCTCCATGAAAATAAATAGGACGCATTTCTTTTGGAGTAATGTATGTACTTTGTGACTTACTACTCTGTGTTCCATATTGTGGCCCCAAGCATGCCTCACAGCATTCGTAAAGTCTGAATTCATTCATTCATCACTCTGAATCCAACTACATTTAATGCTGATTAGATCTATAACAATTCACGATGGAGTGAACCGTTTCTGCTACTCATCACAATCTCTTGGGTTTTGGCTTGTGGAACTGGTCTGCTGATATCTTTTTAGAACTTTATGCTTTCTCAGCAGTCACTATTGAAAGTAAGTTAGAACTACATTGTTATGTTTATGTTCCTAATATGACTGGTCACAGATACAGACTGTTAAGGTGACAACTGAATTTTAAGCTGCTTTTTCAATCCACATCTGTAATTGTGCATGGGTAGAAAAGAAGATGAAGAAGCTTATGAGTCAGGACAAGGATGAAAAGATCACATACCTGTTACCTCCATGGCAAAGGAGGAAAAAGACTTTCCCTGGGGGAAAAAAAAAAAAAAAAAAAAAAAAAAAAAAAAAATAAAATTGCTATTTAAAATAAATTAGATTGGATGGGACTTCTGGGGGCTAGTTAACTCCCCTACTCAAGCAAGGCCACCTAGAGCAGGTGTTTTCAGACAAAAACTAAAACAGCAGCTTCCCCTTTGTCTTCCTTTTCCCTGGATCAAATTCACTCTCATTCACCACTGTTCCATCCATCCCTTTAAGCAATGCACAGGGATAGGGAACGGGGTGGGGAGTGAGGGGGGGGAAAGAGATTGCCACCCATTGCCAGCACCTGGGCATCTGCGTACAGTACAATGATAAAAGAAAAAGTAGCAGAATGAATAGATATTTGAGTAATCTGTGGAGAGAAACTGTTTCACCACTTAAGAAAGATACATCTAAGCAATGTTACTGAGAAGTAGATTAGGACCTTACAAGAATGACAGGAGTCTTTCACAGTGTTTGAATTTTGACAGTGAATTAACAGTTCTGACAGGCTGGTATTACATTACCAATCATCTGTCCAACAGTACAATTTTCTAATTCAGTTGCTTTTTCTGTGATACTGAAGAGAATCAGAATTTGTTTTTACTCTATTTACAGTTGAGTTGTTTGCAGTTAGAATTATAGAACAAAACCTTGAGATTTCAAAACTCTGTGTCCATCCTAAAATCACAGACAGCTGTAAAGGAAAGTGACTTCAGGATGTAAGGTAGTTCTGTTTTTCCTGCATGTTGGTGAGACTGTAGGTGTCTGACGAAGGGCATCCAAACTCTGTGACTTGCAGATGGAAACTCTCACTTCTCTCATGATAGCACTGGGTTGCACATGAAGTAGCAAGACATTACCATCATTAGCTTCTTGCCTTTGCTGCCAGCTAACATGTACTGTTCAAAGTTCATTCTGAGAGTAACCTACTTACAAATCATTGGACTCCTATTTGGAAGGGGGTCACTATGGCTGCACTGTCTTGTCAGTTATATGGACATCTTTCCAGGAGTTAGAGGACTGTGTCTTATATTTCATTAATAAACAGACACTGAAGATTAAAAGAAAAAAAAAGAAAAAAAAAAGAATAAATGACATAGCAATTTGGCTTAATAGAGAGACATTATACAGTGGTTGCAGCCTTTGCATAATATAGTGCCCAGCCAGGAAGAAAAAAGCCAAATAGGTGTCTACTGACCTCTATCTATCATGCACTGATTACTATTTTACTATTCATATAATATGAGGAAGTTACAAGTTTTCAATCTGAACAGTTCAGAACGAGTTTACATAGCACAATGAACACACAGTATTATCTTTTATTTGTCTGTTATTTCTCTTGCCTGTTTATTTTGTCCACTTTTTTTTTTTTTTTTTTTTTCTAGTCAGACTGATAAATTGGATCTTGATTTCTTTGCTCTGCCCTCACTTGAATTAGTTCCAAATGAATAAGTCCCTAATCGGGCACTAACTATCACCAGTAGATTGATGGCCCTGCAATAACCTACAAAGAATACAGCTTCTTGTGCTTCTTATCAAGGAATTACTGAAAGGTCTAACATGACAGTACACCAAAAGCCACATTGCTTACATTACATGATCTGAAAAATGATTTTTCTTGACATGAATACAATGTAGTTGGACAGAATTAAAATGAAATATTTCACAATAAATAAAGTTACAGTGGTCTTGTTATGATAAACTGAAGTTATATAATGTCTGCAACACGTGTAAAAATAAATATTAAAGTAACTTTTGTTATTAAGAAAGTTCAATTAAGAAATGTACCCACCCAAATAACACTATTAGTTTATTGGGAAAACATTACATATAATTTTGAGCAAAGTTTTTGTTGTCTTTAACAGAGTGCATTCGTTTCTCTCTTGAATCAATGATTATTCATGGATGGCAAATATGAATTCATGCAGTTTCTTATTGCAGAATAGTAAAATACGGTGCATGAAGGCACCAATAAGATTGAAAAGAGCTCATAAAAAAGAACGATTTTTGGGTCCCATATGTAATTATTAAAGAAGTTCATCTTGAATTTCTAGGCAAAAATTTCTACTTACAAGTGGAAATTGTGACATTGTAATGCTAGGAAGAAAATTAATGAGGTCACAGTCATTCTAGCATATTCATTTGTTTAAGAACAAACTAAATTCTTTGATCATGGATTGTCATGCTTCTCAGTATGACATCAAGATGATTGTTGATCTTTGGTTGACTGGATTAATGAATGTAAAGCTCATAATGATTGTTGAAATTAGTCCCTGAAGGTATGGTGCTGTATTGCTTGCCCAAGGGTAGCTCAGATTGCCCCAGTGCTCTGGATTTTTTTATAGCTAATGATAAAGCAAAGTTATAGCTAAATTTGTAAGAATACCATCATCGGTATATACTGTTAGAATTATTTGGCATATGTATGAAATAAGTACATTGGATCAAAAATACCTGCCTATTTTAATACAACTATTGTAACATAAATTATGTACAAACTGTCTGAGATTTTGATTAATGGTATTACACAGTGTAACACAATGAATAAAAGATCAACAGAAATGTTAAAAAAAGAAACTTTTTCTGGTACATTCTTCACAATATTATAACACCCCCTGTACTAAAACTGTGAAGGCTGTATTATTTTATAAGAATTTTAAATGAAGTATTTCCTTCTCTTGATGTACCACACAATAGTTTTTAAAGGATAATGTTCCTCAGTCCAATTAATTATTTTCAGATGTCTTCAGAGGACAAAGCAATTATAATAATAGATGGTGTAATTACATGTTCAGTGACTATAAAATAAGATTGCAATTTAGACAAATTTGAGCTATATACAATTTCTACACATGAAGACCATTAAATTGAGTTGCTTTTCTACTGCAAATTCTTTTTCATAATTTGACTATTCCAAGTGTATGAAATCTTCATATATGAATTAATCCTTAAATATATTGATTATTTGTATTGATATTAATGTCAATAAAATATTAATCTTGTGCAATATTTGTCTTTATAATTTGCATCTGGGATTCTGATGATACAGTTATCTCCATATATGTTATATAGAAGCACTGAGGAGGAAAAAAAAAAAAAAAAAACGGAGATGGTAATAGCTAACAAAAAATATCAAAAATAAAAAATCAAGGAAATATTCTTAAAACAGTTATCATGTATAATGACTTATCAGGGGGCTGGAGCAACACTTCTACCATGAAAGTTTGAGATAGCTGGAGCTGTGCAGTCTGGAGAAAGGAATGCTCCAGGAATACCTCATTGAAGCCTTCCAGTACTTGTGGGGAACTTATAAGCAAGAGGGAGACTGACTTTTTACTCAGTTTGGTAGCAATAACACAAGGAGGAATTGTTTTAAACTAAAAGAGTGGAGAATTAGATAAGATGTTAGGGAGAGACTCATCCCGGGAGGTGCTCAAGGCCAGGTTGGATGGGGCCCTCGTCAGTCTGAACTGGTGAGAGGCAGCCCTGCCCATGGCAGGGGGGTTGGAACTAGATGATCTTTAAGGTTTCTTCCAAGTGAAGCCACTCTATGTTTCTATGATGCAATTCTATGATAAATATGCATTTCTTTATTTTTATCTATGCATAAAATCTCCACCAAATATTTCTTTTATACGTGAAATTCAGTATTCATAGTACTAGTACTTAAAAATGTAAAAGCCATTTTTAAAGAAATAAGGCCAAAGTTATAGTGTTTGCCAACGACAAATACAATCATAGCTATCAGACTCAATTACTGCTAATGTAAAATTATCTGAGTACATATGTGCAAAGTAATATATTTGCCATTGAAGTCCACAGTGATAATAACAACTAGAAGCATATTTTTCTTTGTTACAAAATCATACAGATATAATGTCATTTAAAAAATCTGAACTGCGCAAGTAACCATTTTAATCCATGAAAATATACTTTAGGATTATATCGAACAAATGAGATGGAATCCTTAGACTCTAACCATTCCCTCCAAAATTTCTTCTTCTATGATATGTAGAATTGTAGAATCATAGAATGGTTTGAGTTGGAAGGAACCTCAAGGATCATCAAGTTCCAAAACCCCAGCCACAATTGCTAGATAAAGTTTCAGATCAGATTGCCCAGGGGTTCCTCTTCTCCAAGGACAGGGTGTCCACAACCTCCCTGGGCAACTTGTTCTAGCATCTGACTATTCTCTCAGTAAAAAAACTTCTCCCTGACATCTAAATTAACTTCATAATCTATGAATATTATACTTCTTTTTATTTTTTTTTTTTTTGCACTGTGCATTCTTCTCTTCATTTTGAGGGTGTCAAATTGAAGTTAATTTCTTTACTACTTTAAGCAACTATTAACTCAAATTCCTTATTTGTAAATGAGCTGTGCAGTCAGCATATGAGGAAAATATTTTCTTTTTGTTTTGTTTGTAAGAAAAAGTTCTATAAAAGTTTATTCTTTTTAAAATATATAATAATCACGATTTTCCTGGCTATGCAAAAGGCAATTATTTTTTTTTTTCTGTAAAAAATATATAAATGTGTAAATAAATAAGAATATGTGATTTATACACCTTTGGGGATGAATATTTCTATGGTCCCAACTTCTGCATGCAGATTCTGAAATGAAAAACTGTCTCAAAAATCAATATACTGCAAAAGCAATAGATTAATAGTCTCAAAAGTACTATTTATCATTATGAGGTCTGGTTAGCGCTCATTTTGCTAATAACAAAATTTCTCTTTCCTCTTTCACATAATTTGGATCTCTAAAAGAGAAAAAAAAAAAAGAAAACTTGCTCAGTGTATCTCTGTAGACAGACGGTAATGTTTATGAAGTGCCTTATCATTTTAACTATAGGCAGCTTTAAGTGTTATATACCTGCAATTTGCTGTGCTATTTACCTGCAATTTGCTGTGCTTTAATGCGACAATATGGACAACTTCAAGTTTCATTTTTGTTTTATGTGTTTTTATTGTAATACAAAGAATAATAGTGTGGTTGAGAGGTGCAAATGCTTCCGAGTATCTGAGATGCACCTACAATTTCAACATAGTCACTGAAAGAACTAGTAATACTTTAGGGCATGGCAAATAGGGTCAGCTGAAACTTTAAAAATTGTTTGATGAAATAAGGATGGTTTTAGAGGGCAAGAAATTACTTAGTGGAAAAGATAGAATGCCTTATTTTGTCAATATCGGAAACACAAAACCATATATTTCTGTGGCAGAACAGAAAGTAAAAAAGCTAAAGCTCCTTCTTTGGCTACAGAACTCTCCACCTTTTTGCCCTCTTATTTTCAGCTAAAATAAAAATGCTTTGAATGCAGATTAGATATTGATTACTGAAATGGTTTGAGTTAAGATGCCTTATTTTCTGCTAGAACTGAAAATTCAGGATTTTTTATTTCTCAAAAATTGTCTAGGTTAAGGTGGACTGTCTAGTCCAGAAGCATATTGCCAAGTTGTACAAATCCATTACCTAACATTTGTCTGTGATAAAAACGGAAACCCTAATTCATTTCATTTTTGCTGTTCTTCTAGAGCAAGACAATATGGGGTATTGAACAATCAGCATCTAGGCATAAAATGCCTCAACAGTACATAGAATAGGTTATTTATCTTATTTAATCAAAATTTCCTAATCTGTTTGGCATTTAGAAATAATACACTATTTAATGAATGCTTTTGTGAGATTTTATTTTCCTTCAAGATGTGTTTTAAGTATTTTCTGTGTCACCATTTATCATTGCACTATAAGGTGTAAATTATAGAATTTAAAAAGTGCACAACAGAGAATCTTTATTCATTTTTTTCGTTTGAAAACGATTACCTTTAAAGTGCTTCATTAAGCCAAGTGGGGAGTAGCGAAACAGATTTAATGTAAAGAAGACAGCATTCTGAGATGTTGAACTAGGAGTGGAGAATTATTTGTCTGTCCCCTTCTCCCAGAATGATTATGGTTTCTGTATGAGAAAGGTAGATATTGAAGTCCTTCCACAAAATGATACAGGTTGTAGAGGCTGATTGGTACAGGCACAAACAGCAGGCTTGAAAGAAGACTTTATGGTGTCACAGATTTCTGTGGTTGATAGATTATTCTGGCAGTCTGAAATCCTTGGTATGAAAACATACAAAGGATTGAGTTTGCAAAGTGTTTGCTGTCCTTTATCTGGATTACTGACGTGTTTTACCTCCTAATTGGCTGTACCTCAATCCCATATGGCTTGCACTGGCAGAGAAGATGCTTTACTTCTGTTCATGACATTCTCATAAGGATCTCACTGTTTAAGTAAAAAGGATTGCAGGTACTGGTGTTAGTCTTAGGGTCTGAAATAGGAAAATTGGGACATACTCACTTCGCTTCTCACAAATGTATTTAGTGGAATAGCTTCTGACCTGAGAAAATTTATAAAACTCAACATCATGTAACTTCTGTTCACTATAAAGCATACTGCCATCTCGCAGTTTGATTCCTCTGATACTACTATTCATTCCCTTTGATGAAAAAAAAGTATCTATTTCCTGAGCATTTTAACTGTTCTCTGGGGAAAGCAACAAGTCCTTCACCTGGCCAGCAAGGCCTCCCAATGCAATTCTCTGCAGTAAAAGTAAGAAGAAAATCAAATAAAGAAAAAAAGTGGAGCTCAGCTCATATCTCACAAGACATATCATGGGAGCTTTTATCAAGTATAACGGGCAGAATCCACTTTTCATATCTATAACTCATTGCAAAATGGTGCATTTGACTCACACACTGAGCGTGTTTCCAAGGCAGAGGTTTCACACCACATCAATTGCAGAAGGATATATGTCTGTGTGACAGTGTGTGGACATGCAAGTTCAGGAATAATATATCAAGTCTAGATCGCCTCTTGCTTGATTTCACACATTCTTGTCTATGTTATAGCCTTCATCTTCATTGTTTACTCCTATTTCAACATGAAGTATTGCAGGATTTTGACTTAAATTTATTAGAAGTGGAAATGATACAAGCAATATAAAAAAGAAATACAAAGCATTTAAATATATAATAAAAAAAAGAACAAGTATAGCTACAGTATTTAGAAAAAGTTTTAGGGAACAATATGATATCTGGCACACTAATGTGTCATATATCCAACACTACATATCAATAGATATGTCAACTGGTGCACCTTTTAAGTATGACTGCTTTTTATTTTTATTATATTAGATTACAACTATATTTTTTATGACATAAAATATCCATATGGAATGTTCATAAATTTGGCGAAAGTCACATTAGCTTAGATCAGTTATGCATACGATTAACAACCTGAGAAGTGAATTGATCAAGTTCTGTTTCTTACAAATGAATCATTTTTATAAAACTTATTTTTGACAGGATATTTTAAATTCCCCTTTGAAACACCTTTAAAAGTTTCATAAAAGAATAATAATGACAGCTAGACAATTAATGTGAAATTTTTAATAAACAAATATTTTTTAATATGTAGGATGCCTGTCACCTGAAGTTTTTTCAAAGATAATAGATTTTTTTCTACTAAAAAAAAAAGCTTCACATTTTTGTACACTTTAGTCACATACTGACATTCACAACATGAATGTTGGGCAGAAAACATCAGCAAAAATATGAAAATGCGGTAATTTAGTCTGACTGTTTTATGCATCAAGTCAAACTTATTCCCCTAGGGTTACATTGCTAAAAGAAAACTGAGAAATATAAATAAATAAATACTAGCAAAAATGAAAAACTCTTTCACAGTAAACTAATTCAGACCATGTTATTTGGAACTATTTCTCTACATTATTGATATGAAGGATGAGTGCTGTCCAAGAGACAATATGATGAGGATTTTTCAGTAAACTATTGGCATTGTTTGGATGTAATGTGTCATATATTTATGTTTCATGTGTTATATAAAAAGCATGGAACAAAACCACAAAAATCAAGACATTACTAGAAAGAGTTAACATTGTTTCACTGATAACCATACAGATCATAACTTATATAAATGAACAAAAGGAGTATTTAAAAAATATCCTATTGTGTTGAAGATTAGAAACAAATCAGGTACTTATGCCCTACGTATGACAATACTGTATAAATGAGATGGTGCATTTTATGGATTCAGAAAGATAAGTCCTAGTGTTGCAGAACATAATTTTCACAGACTAGCCCAACTTTATTACATATAGATTGGGATCTGGTAATTTAAGTAACTGAACCTAATGACAATGTTTTATTATGTGCCATTGAACATGTCCTCATCATGATCTGGCAGGTCACAGGGAACACAACATGTGTATGAACTTCAGAATTTATTGTTAGCCCAAAGACTGTTTCAGTTATCTGTAATAGTCATTCTTTTTCCATACAGGAAAACTTCTGTAGCAACACATTTAAAATCACTACCCAACTTCAGCAAATCTTCCCAGTATCTGTACTCTCCAATGACCTTGTGACCTAAGGTCAATGTTTTCATCCCCTCCAAGAAGACCTGAGAGGGAGAAATGAGCACAATGTACCCAAGGGCATCACCTTGAGCTTTAATCTGGAGAAATGTAAAGCTGGTGGTCTTTCTTTGACCAAGGGTACCTGCAAAACCCATCTCAGCCTTGCTCAGGCTTAAGGCAGTCCAGATGCCCAAGGGGCCTGGCACAGTCTCCACCCTGACTTCAGCAGTGTCAAATATAACCACGCTGACTGGGCCACTACTGCCAAAGTAGATATGACATGACCTGATTAAATTTAACAACATCTTTGACCTATGAAATTACTGGAGTTAAAACATTTGCAGTTATTAACAATATCTGTTTTGATTGTTTTAAATTATTTTAATTAGTCAAAATGTTTGAAAATATATGAAGTTTTTGATTAATGGCAAATATTGAATATCTATTTTTATACTCTTGTTGAGAGGAAGCTGGAAAAGCAATTTACATATTCATATAGACTTTCAGCTTCACAGCCTACTTTAAATTTTTACTCACAAATTACAGGTTGACCCCTATTTGTTTCCTTTGAAGAATGTCTGCAGATGATGATAAGAAGAGGGGAAAGGTACAAAACTGAAACATCCAAATGGTGAAAGATGGATTTATTATTATTTACATCTCCTGGGATTTGCACATGCTGTGTGAATTAGTGTGGTTTAGGTATTTTTTATGCCACAGTTGTGAGTATGTTTTATTGATGATCCAGAATTCTTGCTCCAGAATTTTCACTTATGGTCAAACAAAGTTTAATCTAAATTTTGTTCCTAAAAAAATAAAGCGTATTCACACATTTCTCAATTGATTTTGATGTGAAAGATCTTGAATGCACAATAGATCTTCATATCAGCCAAACATTTTACTCTATAATTTGCAAGGTATTTGTTTGAATTCTTTTAGAATGCTATCTTCCATGGATGATTTCAGTAGCAAAATAGACTTTTTCCTTTTTAAGTGATTGACAAAAGGCAAATAATATGATAGCTTACTTGATGGTGTTTTTCCAGATACGTGGTAGGGTTACTGAGTACTTTCTGTGTTTTTGTCACTTTTCTACTTCTGCTAATTCATGCTATGACTTTTCTGCCTGCCTTGTTAGTAGTGCAGTTGCATGAAACAAAAGAAAGGAAAAAAGTATGTGTTCTTTCATACTCCTTTATTTTGTTTCCAGACATGAGATCAAAATTTGCTGGTAACAAAATGAGTGCAGAATATATATTAGCCATTCTACTTTCAGTATCGTAAACAATTAAATAGGAATGAATACTAGAGCTAATATTGCTCTTTTTCGAATATGGTTTGTCACTAGTATTTTGAGAGACATACTTGGTTGTCTCCTCTAACATTTAAATAAGACTAGCATTAGGGGTGGCCACTTTTAATCTGTTTTATTTAAACTGTGAAAAATAGTGGTCTAGAACCTACACAAGATCTAGCTAGCAGTAAGAAGAAGTCACCCACTTTTACAGGCAAGAAAGTTTTCTGCCCATTTACTTTGCCCTGGAAGCAAAAAGTTAATAGAGATATTAAAATATGTTAATGATAATGAACTTTCCCCCTTTCCAATGGGGACACACAGTGATGTTTGGAGAAGCCCTTAATTGAATTGCCTATCCCACTTTCCATCAGAATCCATCCATCTGGATTAAAGTAAAGAGGCCCCCAGCACAAGAAAGTTGTGGAGGTGTTGGAGTGGATTCAGAGGAGGAGCATGAAGATACTCAGAGGACTGAAGCACCTCTCATGTAAGATTGAAGGAGTTGGATTTGCTTAGCCTGGAGAATTGTCTATGGAGATCTCATTGCTACCTTCCAGTACTTGAGGGGAACTTATAAGCAAGAGGGAGAAAGATTTTTTTGCCTGACCTGATAATGACAGGACAATTATGAATTCTTTTTCAATTTTCTCCCTCATCCTACTGGGAAGGGAAGAAATGAGTGAATGATTGTGTTGTGCTTAGCCATGACAATTTTAAATTTCATTGTATCTGAATTTTTTTTCAGCTCTGTGTTCCCTGTATTTCTGATCCACATAAAAAAATATTAGTTTAACTTCCTGGTTCAAGCCACGCTTCCATTGATTTATGTGCATTTTGGCACTTATCACTTTTTTTTGTGTGTGGTTTGTAATATTTTCAAGGTTTTGTGCATATTTTCATGCCAGATTAAGTCTTCCCAGGCAACACTGGTTATTTAATTTTTCATTTAGCATCAAGATTTCTACTTTAATTTACATCTTTTCTACTAATTCAGAAGATTATAACACGAAGGACATATGCCTGATGGATAAATATACTGATTTTTTTTTTTTCCCTTAGAGTGCAAATGGATTTTCATTCCGTATACTGATCTATTATAATGAGTAAGCTGCTATTCCTGGAGATTTAGTTACTGCTTACAGTTTTGGAACACTTTTTTTGTCTATATTTGTTGAATAGAACATTTCTGTTTTATTGTCCATTTTAACAGAGAGAGTCATAGAATCATAGAATAGAATCACCAGTGTTCGAAAAGACCTCCAAGATGATCTAGTCCAACCATTCACCTACAACCAATATTTCCCCACTAAACCATGTCCCTTGGTACAGCACATAAACATTTATTTAACACCTCCATGAACAGTGACTCAACCCCTCTGGGCAGCCCAGCACTTGACCATTCTTTCAGAGAAGAAATTTTTCCTAATATGCAAATTGAACCTCCTCTAGTTCAGCTCCTCGAGGCCATTCTCTCCAGTCCTATCACTAGTTATGTGGGAAGTGGCCAACTGCCACATTGCCACAACCTTCTTTCAGGTAGTTGCATATAGCAATAAAATCCCCTCTAAGCCCTCTCTTCTCCAGTCTAAATAAGCCCAGTTTCCTCAGGATCTCAGTTCCCACAAATACAGACCTGCAGTATCAAGTGTTCTCAAGTCAAAATAACAATGTACTTTTGGCTTTCCATCCATTCACCCTGCTAACCTTGTCAAATCAGTGTATTTTCAAGGAAAATTATTTTTATCAACTGAATAAATTCTTCAGTAATTATAGGCCTGTCAGCCTCACCTCTGTCCCTGCAAAGGTGATGGAACAGCTTGTGCTGAATACCATCTCCAGACAACTGGGAGAAAAGGAGGTTATCAGGAGTAGTCAGCATGGGTTCACCAAGGGGAGGTTGTGCTCAACCAACTTGGTGGCCTTCTATGATGCTGTCACATGCTGGGTGGATAGGGGAAGAGCGATAGATGTAGTCTTGATTTTAGAAAGGCATTTGATACTGTCTCCCATGACATCCTTATAACAAAGCTGAGGAAGTGTGGGATAGATGAGTGGACAGCGAGGTGGGTTGAGAACTGGCTGACTGGCAGAGCGCAGAGGGTCGTTGTTGGTGGTGCAGAGTCTGGCTGGAGACCTGTGACCAGTGGTGTCCCCCAGGGGTCTGTGCTGGGTCCGGTCTTGTTCAACATCTTCATCAATGACCTTGATGAGGGGATAGTGGCCACCCTCAGCAAGTTTGCTGATGATACAAAGTTGGGAGGATTGGCTGACATGCCTGAAGGCTGTGCTGCCATTCAGCGAGACCTGGACAGGCTGGAGAGCTGGGCAGTAAGAAACGGGATGAGGTTCAACAAAAGCAAGTGTAGGGTCTTACACCTAGGGAGGAATAATTGCATGCACCAATACAGGCTGGGGGATGAGCTGCTGGAGAGGAGCTCTGCAGAGAGGGACCTGGGCGTCCTGGTGGACGACAGGTTGGCCATGAGCCAGCAGTGTGCCCTCGTGGCCAAAAAGGCCAATGGCATTCTGGGGTGCATTAAGAAGAGCGTGTCCAGCAGGTCGAGGGAGGTGATCCTCCCCCTCTACTCTGCCCTGGTAAGGCCTCATCTGGAGTACTGTGTCCAGTTCTGGGCTCCCCAGTACAAAAAAAGACAGGGATCTCTTGGAAAGAGTGTAGCGGAGGGCCACAAAGATGGTGAAGGGCCTGGAGTATCTCCCCTATGAAGAAAGGCTAAGTGAACTGAGTCTATTTAGCCTTGAGAAAAGAAGACTGAGAGGGGACCTGATCCAGGTTTATAAATATCTGAGGTGTGGCGGCCATAGCGGTGAGGTCAGTCTCTTTTCAGTGGTACGTGGAGACAGGACGAGGGGAAACGGACATAAGCTGCAGCATAGGAAATTTCGCACGAATGTGCGTAAGAACTTCTTCACGGTGAGGGTGACGGAGCACTGGAACAGGCTGCCCAGGGAGGTTGTGGAGTCTTCTTCTCTGGAGATATTCAAGATCTGCCTGGACGCCTACCTGTGCGACCTGGTGTAGGGAACCTGCTTTGGCAGGGGGGTTGGTCTCGATGATCTCTAGAGGTCCCTTCCAACCCCTACAATTCTGTGATTCTGTGATTCTGTGAATATTTTCTAAATAATTTGTATGAGATATCCATTTTGGGGAATATATTTCAAGAATAACATATACATTCATATAGCCTAATATCTTTGTACTATATGCTCTTGGATGAGCAGAATTAAAGCTATATATCTCTAGATCTGGATGGCTGTACACATTTGTCTCTTGTTTATATTTTTTTCAGATTATTTTATAAAGCTAACATATGTTTTTTAACACTGAGTAAAAAGAGTTTCGAACTCTTTCTTTGAAAAGAGAAATGTTATTTCCTACCACACTTCTGTCTAGGCAGTATGTCAATATCTATGCTTACTTTATTGCTTAACGATATATTTTCTGTTGATGCATTAATGTTCATACATCAAACTTATCAAGCCTTAAGTGTTAATTGTGCACCTTATTTTTGGGAGCTTTGTGCCAGGGTGCATAGAAAGGACAGAATGGGTGAGCTTAGTCATGGAGAGAAATTCAGTAAGTTCCTTCTAGTGAATGACATGCAGGTGCTACTCATCTGGTGTATCTCTTGGATGCACTGGTCTGCATAGTTCATGTCTTGGTCATCAGTTGTCCATTATAGCAAACAACATGCTGAGGCAGCTGCAGCTTTTAAATCTTTTGTTCTCTACTTTTCCTAAGGGTTGCAGTTTGGTTTCTGCTACCAGGAGTACTGAATAGAGCCTCTACTTCTCAACACATAGATTCAGATATGGTTCTTTCACTACTTCTCTGTCTTTTTTTCTGTGCAGAATTTGACTCACATCAGGGTCAGATCAGTAGCTGTGGAAGACAGCAATTTTTCTTCTTGCCAACATAACGATCTGTATGCAACAATCATTTTCAGCATCAAGGGCAGCAGTCATTATAGTGTAATTATATATGCATCATTGTTTCAGGCAACTCCCGTTGCGTGCTGAAAGGCTTCAAAACCCTTTCCCATGTAACTCTTGCCTAAATGACAGTTCAAATATTGCCATTATCTTTATGGTCAGAGTAATGCACTTGTTTCTTACAGTAAAATAAAATAAAATAAAAATAAAATAAAATAAAATAAAATAAAAATGGAATACAATAGAATAGAATAAAATAAATAAAAAATAAAATAAATAAAATAAAATGTGTTCAGTTTTCAAGCCTTCTTGAATGCAAAATAGTATATCAGTCACTAAAAAAGTTTTCTTTCTTCAATAAATTCATTATCATTTGTGAACAACTGGTTGACAAAATATAATACAAATGAAGCTTTTAACACTAATGCGGGATGGGGGGAGGGGAGGAGGGGGAAGACATAATGAATTTCTAGTTATCACTTTGTTTGTCTTATATTATCATGCTGTCTATTCCAGTCAGTACTCAATGTTCATTCCTCATGTGGTCATTAAAAAGTTGGTTGCACACCCATCTAAGATATTTCTCTTTGAAATTTTTGCAGAAAACACTGATTTGCATGAAGATTTGTAATTATTCTCAGATACAAAGATTATCCAGAGGAAAATGTACTCCTTTGCATTCATGTCACCATAACTTCTTCCCCAAAGCAAATTCATGTTGTAGAGGAAAAAAAAAAAAAAAGTTTAAAGCAATAGGCAAAGTGCATTTTTTAAAATATTGCAGAATTAGGGTAGAATCAGTACGTGTGTCATGTAACGTATAATAGAGAACTGAGTTACGAACTATTGTTAGGAGAACTATGTATTAGAAAATGTTTACTTGATTGATAGACATTGAAAAGAATTTTTTTGTAGTTAAAAATCTTATTACCATTATTTTAGAGAATAGAAAGGAGATTAAGTAGGAATTAATTTCCTAATTCACATCATTTTATAGCTCTCAGCATCTTAATAACAGCCAAGCGCAGGAACAGCTTAAAATCTAAAATTAGCTAAATTGTTCTCAGAACAATGTGATGCTTTAAATAGCAAAATAATAACAGTATTAGAAATAATTAATGGTCTTAAACACACAGCAACAAGTAAAGCTGTTGGACAAGATAGGTTTTTGGAAGAAACTTAAGTTACTACCTTCAAATTATTCCTACTTTTAAAATGTTTTTTTGTTTGTTTGTTTGTTTGTTTAGTATTTTGCTATCTAAAACAATATGATATTACTAAAATTCTATGCAATGAGAAAGACTATAGTGTTGATAAACAGAACAGCCAAATACCTCTCTTGTCATTATGTACTTACTGTAAGACTTCTAGTAAATTTCAAAAATATTTTCTTTTTAAACATTTACGTTTCTAAATTTAATAAAAGCCAAACAAAACATTCTTGTAATATTTTCTGTAATGAAATCATGATCAACTGAAAATGAATTCAGAAATATTTTTTAATTTCTCCTTCATCAGAATCAGAAAATTCAACGGTATGTTGAATTTTTAATCTATTGCTGCACCAGAAAAGGTCTCTTCTTGTGTGCAAGTAACCCTTAGGATATAACTTCCTCCCTGGAAAGTTATCTTCTCCTGCACCAGGGAACATGTTGGGGAGTGGAGCCACATTCCATTTCATCTGGCGTTCACAGTACTTGCATTTTATAATCAATGCAAAGAAAAAGGAAAAATTCCTTCTTTATATCTAGTCTAAATCTATCCTCTTTTAGTTTAAAAACATTGCCCTTTGTATATTCATTACAGTCCTTGACAAAAAGTATCTCCCAATCTTTCCTGAAGGCACTTTTTAGGGCACTTTTTAAAGAGAAAGGCTACTTTCTCTTTTCTAAATTAAATGACCCCAATTTTCTCCTCCTTTTTTCATAGGAAAGGTGCTTCAACCCTGCAATCTTCCCCATGACACTTCTCTGGACTGTCTTCAACAGGTTTATATCTTTATGTCTATACTGGGGTGCCCAGAGTAGAATGCAGCACTCCCAGTGGGGTCTCACAAGGGTAGAGTAGAGGGGGACAATCACCTCCCTTGATCTGCTGGACATACTTCTTTTGATGCAGCCCAGGAAATAATAGTTTTTCTTTTGTATTGCAAGTACATGCTGCCAGCTAATTTTGAGCTTTTCATCCACTAAAATCCCCAAGTCCTCCACAGCAATTCGCTATATCCACTTTTTTGCCCGTGCTCTATTCACGTTAGAGATTGTCCTGAGCCAGGTGCAGGACCTTGCACTTAGGCTTGTTGAATCACTTGTTTGTATGGGCCCGTCTCTCAGTCTTACCAAGGTCCCTTTGGATGACATCCCTTCCTTTCATCATGTGGACCATCTCAGTCAGATAGGTGTCATTGGCAATGCTGCTGAGAGTAAACTCAATCCCACTATCTATGTCAGCAAAGAAGACGTTCAGTAGTATTGGTCCCATTGTGATCCTTAAATTAATCAAGGGACATAAGTTTTTTTCTCTAATACAAACCATAAAAGGAGACTCACAACTACTGTTTGACCTACACTCTTGTTCTGTGTTGTTTTGTTTTTTCTTCCCCTAATTTGATATCCTTTTTCTGTCAATAACAATATCTCTTGAAGCAAAATAGACCAGATTGACAGGTCATCTTCTGTGTATTGCCAGGGATTTTGTTCTGGTAAAGTAAAAAGGAAAATATTATAGAATGGCAGTCTTATGACTACCAGCAGAGCATGAGATAAAGATTTCCTCTACTCTTTGGAGGACTAGAGAAATCATCCTTCTCGTCTCCCCTATTAAGATTGCCAAAGTCAGCTCAGCTCATTTCCCTGAATTGCTATGCAAAAGTTATGAAGAAGTGCAGTCTGTTCCTCTCTCCCATCCAAAATAGACTTAGTTTGCCTCTGAAGCAGGGACTTCTGAGCTAGCATGCCCTGAGTTATTGCTAGTATGTGAAGAATGGCTGTGTGAATGCTGAACCCAGTAGTGCGGCAGTTTGCTAGGGAGTAACTCATGGATTACTTTAGTTCAACTGATAGTTTAATGTAATTAAGCTGTCAGCAATGAAAAAAATATCTCTTGCAGAATTTGTGCAATTATATTGTTATTGCCCCTGAACACCTCTGTCCACAGATTTGCAGGAGCAGTATAATTGATAAGAAGTTAGAAAGAGGTAAAAAAAATCAACAGAGTAGCACTGTGCATGTGCACTTGTATGGATCACCTGAGTATCAGAGAATATTTGAAGCTGTTCTATGCTTTTATAGTATTATAGCTCACCTATTCTTAGGCTGCTACTTTGAAAAAGTAATGCCAAATTTTAATAAAATTTTAAAAAGAAATCCAAACCATAAATTATATTTTTTCTTCCTTTGCAAACTGGAAAAAATTGAAAGTATATTTGTATGATGAAAAAATATTCTGATATCTCCAGTAAGCAGTTTTACTGAGGGATATAAAGCACTAAAATAACAACTTTATACATGCAGGTTTTAAGAGCCTAAAGCAAAAACTGAACAATCTGTCAGTTCATCTAATTAACACTATTGATATAGATTCAAGTATGATTTCCCTGAAGGAAGGGGAAGTATTTCACAGCAAACTTGCGTACACTGATCCTCACCTCTGGTGCCTCTTCTTGTTATCTTTGAAGAAAGTCAAAATTGTTGAAAAGTACACTTTTTTTTTTTTTTTTTTTTTTTTTTTCCGATAACTGAATATCTCAAAACATTTGCCAAAAGCTATATTCTACATTCCTGCTAAATTCATGCAATTAAATCTACCTCAAACCATGCTATATAAAATCTGAAGTTGAAGTTAATGTAAAATGTGATGGTTCACTTTCCTTTCTATGTGATACTTTGGATTTTTTTTCTCTCTTATATCTTGGATGATAAATGGAGTTCATGGTTTTTAAAACTTTTTTATCCATCCTTAATTCTACTATCTCATTCAGATGGAGGGAAGATTTTGAGAATTTCAAAGTAAAGAATTTGAATGGCAAACTTCTTCCATAATAATTTGTTTTGCATTTTTCTAACATCCTTTAGACTTTAAGATAAACCTGAGTGTTATAATTATCAATCTGCAAAGAGGGTGGTTATTTTGAAGAGTAGATTCATGGTTTCTGATTAAACTAGAACAAATCATAATTAAAAAAAAAATGTAGACACACAAAAACTACATCATAAAGTTCGTATGTAATTACCCAAAAGACCTCGTACTAGAATGATGAAAGATATCACATCTAAAAAAAATGAGAAAAAACATCACAAATTGCTATTTGACACTTGGCTGTCACTGAGAGAAGAAAATAAGAAACACTTTCACTTGTCTCTCTTCTCTCCCTTTATCTTTATTTATTTGACCTGTCCATTAGAAATGCAAGAATTCAGAGATAAGGGAGTCTTGAAAAGTCACAAATAAATTTTCCTAGGGAGTTCAAAAACATATTGCTTTTCTGTAAGCCATATTTTTCATAATTTTTTTTTTCTTTATTATCAAATAGTAACACAATACTACTGCTGAACTGGCTGAAGATTTGATGTTTTTCATTCCTGAAATGGTGCAACAGAACAGAAACTCATGTTACAGAGACTTTCCTTTAAAGTATGGTTGTTTGTGAGATTCTAAACTGCCTATGCTGTAGAAAATGAACAATGTTGCATTCTATAAGTTTTAGAAAAGCAATTATAATCTTTACAGTGTGGGTAAAATATAGTTTAATTTTTTTCATGGATATAGAAGATCAAATTAACAAAATCTTGAGAATTCTTCAAATAGTTAGTTTTACATCAAGGTATTGTTAGCAGAAAAAATGTGGCTGGAAATCTATATAGCTTGGGAGTCAGTGCCTGAACAAGCGCTGAAGTGAAATCAGCTATGAGGACTGCTCCAAAAGTAATGTCTCCTGTTTTATTATTTTGGCCCTCGATGTCAGAGGTGGATGTTGGTGATATGACAGTAGATATTGAACCTTCCCTCCAATATTCCACCACATTTTGTTGCCATGTTAGAGATGACATCAGAGAGGCATTCTGACAGAATGACATCTGACGTGGAAGTGCATATGAAACAAAGATGTATAATTGAATTACTTATGCAGAAAACACTGCTCCTATTGACATTCATCTATGTTTGCTGAACATCTCTGGAGACCAAACAATAGGTATGAGTGAGATGGTTGGTGTTGTGTTTCAGCAGTGGCAACAGCAACATGAAAAAAAAAAAGCCACTTTGTGGATGGCTGTCAGCTGCATGGGTGAAAACTGTTAACAAGCACAACATGCAGGCTCTCATTCATTACTGGTAAAAATGCATAGCTAATATAGGTGACTACACTGAAAAATAGTTTTGTAGCTGAATAATTACTCTATCAAACAGCATTATTCTCCTCTTTGTATCTGTTATAGTTTCCATGGAAATAAATAGAAGGCATTCTTTTGGGGGACACCTATATACTAAGGCATGTAGATGTGAGAAGGCATGGTTGAGGGTGGAAGGGTAAGAAATATGGTCAGACTCTAAAATTATCTGAAGAGATGAGAGTGTTTTTGAATTTTAAGGAAAAAAAAAAAGAATGTTTTTGTTTTGTTTATGAATTAATTCACTTCTAGGTTAATAGTAGGACATTCTACATCAACACTCTTATTGTGTCCTGAACAGTAAAGAAAAAATTAAATAATATTTTTCTTTTGCATTTCAACATATATGAGTTATAAATATCAAATACAACATTCCATATGCTAAAATGATGTTTTCCCAAAGTTATATAAAAAATTCTAAAGTATTTTCACATTTTTTCCCTCCACCTTTTCCTACTTATGGTTGACATACTCCATTAAATAGTTGATTTTTCTGAACTAGCAATTTCAGAAAGCCCAGTGATTTCTTTGTACATTTGAACATCACAGAATCACAGAATCATAGAACTGTAGAGGTTGGAAGGGACCTCTAGAGATCATCGAGACCAACCCCCTGCCAAAGCAGGTTCCCTACACCAGGTCGCACAGGTAGGCGTCCAGGCGAGACTTGAATATCTCCAGAGAAGGAGACTCCACAACCTCCCTGGGCAGCCTGTTCCAGTGCTCCGTCACCCTCACCGTGAAGAAGTTCTTATGCACATTCGTGCGAAACTTCCTGTGCTGCAGCTTATGTCCGTTTCCCCTCGTCCTGTCTCCACGTACCACTGAAAAGAGACTGGCCTCACCGCTATGGCCGCCACACCTCAGATATTTATAAACCTGGATCAGGTCCCCTCTCAGTCGTCTTTTCTCAAGGCTAAACATCCTTCCTTTAACTGATAAAATAATTTTCAGTTCCCATTTTGCATGAACAAAAGTACATTTTAAAGTTTTAGAGAAATGTACTAGACAATGAAATGTATATTTTTCCATGACTTTACATTACAAGAACAACCAATGACATATTACTTTTACCTAATAGGAAAAACAGGAGCACATTAGACTTAGAAGGACAGTGCAAGCAGTGCAGGATGAACTGATTAAATGGCATAGGTAAATATTAAAAGAAAAGCAATGTAAGGAGCGGTATGGTTTTGCTTTCTTCTGATAAGGTATATTAATGTGCAAAGGCAGAAAAATAATTATCTCTATCCTTCAACTATCTACTACCTAACTTCTAAACTCATTCATTTATTTCATGGAGGCTCAGAAACATGTAAATGTCACCCTTATCAACTTGATTCTTGACCTCTCCTACAATGTTAGCAGGTGGTGAGGTAGAATTTCTATTACAAAATCCAATTTGTCCCTTCCCACCAGACTTTTTCCACAGTTTTAGTGATCATATTCCAATAGAATACCCTAGTATGCTACAGAGATCCCCTTGTCTAGATGTGAGTGACATAGGTGAGTTAGCATCATGGCTGTATACAATACGGATGCAGTCATACGGAAATTCTCCAGTCCCACTTCTGAATTTTTCCAGAGTGCATAGTGCAGGGATTAATACCATCCTGTCCTTCTTTGTTGTAATCTGACTGGCTTTTAGGGTTAGCAATAATTATGAAAAATATGAATTTTTAAAAAAATTGCAGTAACTCTGATTTATAGTCTTAGTAGATTATTCAGTAACATTGTAGATATTAAAATAGCAGTCAAAATGGAGATTGCTATGACATTGATTATTCTATTAAAAATGTGGGAAACTATAGCAGCTTTGTCATATTTCTATCCTACAGTATGTAGTTAATGCACCAAAAATGTTTGATTGCAAAAAATAAGTATATAAAGATAATTTCAGGTTTGTTTTTTTTTTTTTTATTATTATTTCTGAGTTATTTATCTAGAGCAAATACAATCTGTAGTGTGCTGAAAGAAAAATTGTTTGCACTGAAAATCAGTCAGTTTTTTAGGATTCAGTTTTACACCTGAATATTGATTGGGAAAAAAGCGAACATATAATGTGAGTATACAAGTTTTGTAAAATTTTTACTTCCAATGTTGGAAGGAGTAGCTAGAAGCAAGACAAAATATTAGTATGATATCATTCTGATTTCTGCACAGTTCAATAGATTCACTGCAATATAGTGTCATTCTGCTATTTTACTGCTTTTCTTCTCTTTTTTTCACTCCAAGAATATCTTCAATATCCTTTCATCAGCTTTGGACATTCTGACATGGAACAATTTATTTCATTTGAAGATCAGCCTTAGACATTTGTTTCCCATTTGTGTAAGGCAACATTATTGGATAAGTTTCTGGAGGAATCAAAAAACCTTCAAACTCAAACATTCATCAGAATAAGGTTAGATGGCTTCTACAGAAAAATACAATTTGAATGTTGCATCAATCATCAAAGCAGTTGAATGGCAGACATAGATCTATGTGCAAGTGAACAGGACTTGTTTTAATAACCATAACTGTATTGTTAGGAGCATGATTTAGATAGCACAAAGGTCAGGATTTCAAACTGGCACAAAAACAATGCATCTGTGTGACTAGTAATGCAGAAAACCAGGGCTCTTACATTGTACAGCTTAAGAGTCAGTGAACACACAAGAAAAGCATACATCTGATGAAAGGTCACATCTTTTATTTAGGAGGCAGAAGAATAAACTGTGATCATGACTAGAAGTGAACTCTTACGTTACCTACAGAACGTGATTAGGTAAGATTGAGGAGAGACAGAATGAACCAAATCCAATGTTTGTGAGGAAAATTTGATGAGGTCACTCTTTAGAAGGTTTGGGTTTTTTCTTCTTTACGTACAAAACTGCTGGTAGTTTAAAATGTTCCTTTCTCTATCCTGTTATTCACAAGGGAAACTTAAGTATCAAATGCAAAGTTGGAACTGGTTAATGAGGCTTTAAAGCTCATAATTGTCAATGATTCTCTAGTTTATATTTTCTAGTTTATTAATATTTCAGCTACTAAAAAATAGCCAAGGCATATTTTATGTTCTGCCTACTTCATAGATGATCAAAGGACTAACAATAGATGTTGCATTAATAAGAGGGAAAACCAGACATATTTGTTCAGGAAAAAGATTTATGGATAACTGACCTACTTCTTGCCCCACTGAAAATGGAAGGGGAACACAAGCCCCATGTGATGACGAAATATTTGTCACAATGCCATTTTTGAATTTAGTTTTAAATTAAAATAATAATCGGACCGCCATTCCCTTCTGTTTTCTCTACGGAGTACCTAACTAGATAGGTTACCAATACTTTACAGCATACAGGGAAATTGAATGGGGCTTTAACAAGAAAGTAGAAGAGAGAGAATTTATGCAAAGTCAATTACGCTGTGAAAATTCTTTTGACCCCTTTAGTGCTATAGAAAAGCAGTAGAAATAGGTCTTGGAAATACATCCTCAATTAGGTTAATGGAGTTATGTGGAAAAAATATATATTTTAGCACATTGTGCCCCAGTTTTCAGTCTGGCTTTGTACTGACCAAGAGAGGTTAATAATGTACATGTTTGCCCTAAATGCTATTTTGCTTCTCATTAGTACATCTGAACTACTGGAGGAAAATATGAGAGGTTCGGATGCTTGTATGCTATTTGGTAGTGGGTGTCAAATGAAAAATTTCAAATTTTTCATTGTACCAGCAGTATCCAAAAAGGCAAAAGTTAACTGGAGCTGTCTGATAGAATGAGAGAAAAACACTTGTTTTTTATGAGTGGTCTGTAGTTTGGCAGTGAGTTTGGTAGCTCCTTTTAAAGAAAAGTCTACTTTTTTATTTTTGTTTACTACCCTAAAGAATAGTCAGAGCATGCATGAGAGATGTCATCAGGAGAAGTAGTTTGCACATTCTCATTCAAAATTTTACGTAAATCAGATTTTGATTGATTGGCTCCACTTCTTCAGCTTTGACAAAATGTTTTCCCTGTGTTAGATAAGAGCTTTGAAAAAGTACCTCACTATAAGAATCTCTGTAGGGGAATGCATTCTTTTATATCTTCACTGGCTTTGCCTTTTCTCTCCCTCCCCAGAAGCACAGCAGTAATTTTCCCATCGTAAGTTGTGCCCTGATATTTTTGATCCCACATTGAGCAAATCAAATCAAACTGTTAATTGCTTATTCAGATTTCTGTATAATTTATCTCGAAATGCTTATGCATTTTTCTGATTGCATGTGTGTGATCTCTATGGGAATCCCAGTGGGTGAGAATTTTTCAGCTTCAGTTCCTACCTAAATATTCTTTCTGATACAAGCATAACTAGGAGCTATTAAATGTATGCTATTTCCAGTTTGTTTTTAGTGTCTGAATAGCTAATTGAATAGGAAATTTTTATTTTCAATCTTGTTTCTGTGTGTATTTTTTAATTCTCAAACTCTTGCAAGGACCTTCATTTTAAAGGATTTTCACATTCATGTACTGCAGATACCTAATACATAAAATGGAGATCAGGATAATAAAACAACATATTATTCTATTTTGCTAACATCTTCTGAAGATCATTAGTCATATCAAGATTTACTGAGACATTTTAAAATTGCTCATAAACAACAAACAGATGTTAATTGGAAAATGTCCTACCATAAAATGGATTTCTTTCTTACATAAGAAATTTCTTCCTGAATCTTTCTCCATACAAAAACTAAACAGCTTGCCTCAAAAAAATTTGTGCCCTAAACACAGAAGTGTTCATACTCAAAGATTTTCCACAGAGATGCACCTAATCAATTTCAGCAGGATAAGCATTATGTGAACCACTTTGAGAAGGAAATGCTTTGAAACATAGTTGCTGCTGACTGTATCTTGTAAATCTTTCTCAAGAAAATTTCTTACAGGGATTAAAGAGGTTTAGAAGCTGAAGAGCATTGACTGGCTGCTTTATTGGCTTTTTAAACCTCAAGGAAATTTCCAAGCATTCTGCTGGGAGAAAAAAAAAAATGTACAGAGGAAGTAAAGCAAAAACAAAGGACATATGCATAATAAAGTGAAGCAATTGTTTTTAACTAATTGAAATGAAGAAATAATGCCCTGCTTCCTTGCCAAACCTACTTTCCTTGCTTTTCTGTTTGTGATATTAGCTTTTTTTTTTCCATCTTACTATAATTTTCTTAGCATAACTACAAATTGAAGTGATAAATACATCTCTCCTGCATGTTATGCTTGGAATTTGTGGTAATATTGCAAAGACATTGTGTTCTTCAGCAGTTGTACTTTGAGTTCTTGTTTCCATTGCTCTACAATTAAGACAGGATTTTGACATCGACTTTTTGATGGAGTAGGTAGAAAAATAATTTATTTACTTCTGACTGAGTGCAAATAATTGTTTCATTCATTGAAAAGTGACCCTTTACAGTTGGCTGGAACGCCAGTTGTATTTTGGATTGCATCAAAAGAGGAGTGGCCAGCAGGGAAAGGGAGGGGATTGTCCCCCTCTGCTCTGCCCTCATGAGGTCCCATTTGGAGTACTGGAGGTGTGGACCTTCAGTACAGGAAAGATGTAGAAGTTTTGGAGAGGATTTAGAGGAGAGTCATGAAGATGATTCAAGGGTGGAGCACCTCTCTATGAAGATGGGTTGAAGGAGCTGGGCTTCTTCAGTCTGAAGAAAAGAGGGCTCTGGAGAGACCTAACTGTGGTCTTCTAGTTCTTCAAAAAAAAAAAAAGGTTGTAAGCAGGAAGGGGACTGACTTTGTACATGGTCTGATAGTGATAAGACAAGGCGGAATGGTTTTAAACCAAACAGTTTAGGTTAGATGTTAGGAGGAAGTTTTTTTTTTCTCAGAACGTAGTGAGGTGCTACCACAGGCTTCCCAGAGAAACTATGGATGCCCCATCCCTGTAAGCACTTAAGGCCAGGTTGGATGGGGCAGCCTGAGCTGGTGGGGAGCAACCCTGCCGATGGCAGTGGGTTTGGGGCTGGTTAGGCATTGAGGTCCCTTCCAACCCAAGCCATTCTGTGATTCTAGGGATATCACATGTTCAGATGTGAGAGTAGGATGATATGACTTTGCAGAGAAGATTGCAAATGTGTGTATACACAGGTTCAGCTCTGCTAAACAGATCTAAAACATGGAGAGTAATGTAAACACAGAATGCCTCATAAACTGCCTATTTGTCCAGTCATATTTTATTTCTTTTCAAGTGACAGTGAGGACAAGATCTTTTTCCCTTTCCAGAGGGAAATGTGTGGATTCTGCTCTTGTAAGCATCTATAATAGTATTTTTCCCCACTTAGAATGATGTGTTAACAGGAAGTTCTCTCTTCCCCTCTACCAATGCAAAACGCAGAGAGATTAATATTTTCGCGTTATTGAAATCTTATATCACATAATCAAGTGTAACAAAATATTGCAAATCTGAAGTACCATCCTATATATTAAATGTGTGAAATCAATGCTAGTGAAGGTCTGATGAGAGTTTTCTGCATTTAATTTTTTAATGAATATTTATCAGATGTTATCTCAAATAATACAGTGATCCTTTTGCTTTGTAATGAAGGACACATTACTGTATTTCCTCTGACACTGCTCACAAAGTAACTTGCTAATTATTTTCTGCCTTTTTAAAATTACGAGAAGGATCTTGAAAAAGAAGATGATTTGCAAGTATCCTCATAATTAAATAAATTTACATGAAGGAACAACATTCAGCTAATGGTATCATATGACTGTTAAAAAAAAAAAAAACTTGGGTTGGACCTTCTTTGTAGAATGACTTTGAATCACAATACAAAAACATAACACTGTTTCCTAAAGAGAAGGGTAATGCTTGTCTGCACAATGCTCAGCAGCTTCTGTGATGGACACATGGCTGAAACTTCGGTTGGATGTCAACTAGACCATGAGCCACTGGAGTTATGAGTGATCACCTCTTTCTACAGAATGTTGTGTTTTAGTATTACTTAGAGAACTTCATGTCAAAATGTGCACGTGGCACTGCAAGTAAGATCCTAGTGGTTTTGGGGGCATAGTAAAAACATAACCTGCACTTATATTTTATTGGGAAATAAATCTCCATTAATTATATACAAGTTCAGATATAGACAGGAGTGTAACAGATAGGGCTTAGGAAAAGAAATTCAGCAGTAGATGTGTATCCATCGGTTTGTATGTCTGCATGCATATATGCACAGGAGGAGATTTCATTGCTTTTTTTTTCTTGTTTAAAATAAACATTCTTTTAAAATTATTATTCAATATACACAAATCACTGCTTTAGTAAGTGGAAAAGATGAGATGATGAAGAATTTATTCCATTTCAAGAAGTCCTCAGAAAGGTCTGATTAAGTTTTCATGTTTTCATCTGGTTTCCAATACAATATTCAGTACAGGATTATCAGAAACATGCTTTACTTTTTTCTTTCTTTTCTTCTTTTTTTTTTTTTTTTTAATTGTATATATAAAACTTCTAATCAGTCTTTCATTGCATCTTGAGAAACTTCAGTATCAGCTTAATCATAGAATCATTGACTCATTTGAGTTTGTAAAAGATCCTTAAAGTCCATCTAGCCCAAATACCTTGCAACAAACAAGGAAATCTAAAGATATATCAGCTTACTCAGAGCCCCATTCTGCCTAACCTTGGATATCTCCAGTGACAGGGCTTCCACCACCTCTCAGGACAACACTTGCCAGCGCCTCATCAGCCTTATTGTAAAAAACATCTTCCTTATATTCAATCTAAATCTCTTCTCTTTTGATTTGAATCCCTTGTCCTATCAAACAGATCCTGCTATAGAGTCTGTTCCCTTCTTTATTATAGCCCTCCTATAGATGTTGGAAAAAAAAATTAAGAAGAAAATATTCTTGTATTTAAGTCAGCAACCATTAGTCACTTTTTAATTATTATTACGGGAAATTCTAATATGACACATTAGAATTTACGAATATTTAACTTATTTTTAAAGGACTTATGATTTGTAAAAAGTTTTTACATATTTTTCCAATTATAATTTTACATTCCAAACATTATGTTATTGAGCTATCACCTTTTTGACTAAAATTATGTAACTCCTCTAGCTGTTAAACAAAAATGCCTTACAAATTCTTAATATGAAGTATGAGAATGTTTAAAATTATGAGAACAGGGGGCTTATCCACGTGTTTTCATTGTTAAGTCTTACTAAAGTGTAGTGCTTTGTTGTCAGAGAACTCAGGATATTTTAATTGAGTTTCTGGCAACAAATAAAAATTTAATGAATCAGTGCAACCTGAAAAATATTCTTTTCTAACTGTGTCATGATTAACATGACATCCATGTCAATTACTAATAATTTGGATATAAATAAGCAAACTTTTTTCAACTTGTATTACTTTTTAGCTCACTTTAGTAATAAATTCTCCTGATAAGCATTAAATAGTAATAACTATGTATGTCCTCATCCTGTCATAACATTACAAAACGAAAATGTGTTTCACTACCTGATTCAAAGAATTTCTTCAGTGTCTTTATTCTCCAATGAAGGGCTATTTTCTTATATTTTATTCATATTGAATATTATCTGTTACTGAAATGTTATTTCAAATGAAACAGCTTTGTGAATAAATTATTATGTAGCCTAAAAAGTATATTACCATCCTATTGATAATAAAATGTGTTGGAATTCTGGGGAGGAGAGAGAAATGCAGGGAAGGGAAGGGTAGAATAGAGGAGAGGAGGGGAGGGCAGGGCAGGAAAGAGAGGAGAGGAGAGGAGAGGAGAGGAGAGGAGAGGAGAGGAGAGGAGAGGAGAGGAGAGGAGAGGAGAGGAGAGGAGAGGAGAGGAGAGGAGAGGAGAGGAGAGGAGAGGAGAGGAGAGGAGAGGAGAGGAGAGGAGAGGAATACAACAGAAACAGAAGTGAACTCCAGAACTACCGTATGTCTGCTGACAGCTGACAGCAAATATCTGCAGAGCAGTTTAGGTATACACCTTATTCTGCAGAATTTTGTCTGTCAGAATAAGGCTAACTAGCATGAGTAACACTTTTAAGTCTAATTAGACAGGTGGCTTGTACTAGTTAGATAAAGCTTGACACTATTTAGATACTAAAAGGTATTTCTTATTTATTGCTCCCTTTTTAAAATTTAAATCCTATCAAAAATAATTATAAGACTATCAAATTAATATTGCATTCACTCATTTTTCTAATTTTGAATATTTTCCTTAGCATCAGGAATCCTGATGCTAAAATTGTGTTCTCAGAAGAATTGAAGGTAAAGATGAATAGAAAACAGAAGATAAAATTTTATAAGTAAAAAAGTGTTAAAATGAGAGCAGAATACTAATGGAATATTAAGAAAAGAAGGAAAGATTAGGCATAGATTTGGTTATGCAGGATATGAAGGCAAGTGAAATCACTGGAAACATTCTAAAAGATATTTAAATGAGAGCTTTTAATCAGATAGGTGCAGTACTGGGGAAAAAAAAGTGTTTTAGAGCAGTTTAATTGTATACAAAACTCGATCTAGCCAAAGCAGACTGGAAGGTAGTGTGGGTTGCAGATTTGGCTGAGATGCTAACATGTTTCCATGTAGCAGCCCACATCAACAACTATGTACGCCTACTTTGCAATCAGATGCACTTTGGCTTAATCTATTTTCTGATAAAAAGTGGGGTAAAGTGACTACATCGTGGCACTTACAGCTTAAAGAGGATAGTGCATTATATCTAATAACACAATGCAAAGAAATACAGAAACCAAAATTTCAACTATGCAAATCCATGAGGGAGTATTTCTTATGGAGTAAATAATAGTGGAGATCATCTAGTAGCCTTTTTAGATGTAATATTAACCAAGCGTTTGTATTTCTTAAGTCTGGAATCTATACCTGATTTGAGCATATTGCTTTTAATGAATGAATGAAGGATTGTATGAAATGTTTTGCTCTCTTTTCTCTAAGTGGAAAGAATGAATGAAATAACCCAACTGATATAGCTCTAACAAACTTTTAATTTTTCTGTTCAATATCTTTCATTAATATATTTACAGATTAGATCATGCTTATCTGTATGAAGTATGCAATGTATTTATTCAAATACGTTCCTTCCTACTTTCTTCTGGCATTCAGAATGAAGAAAAGTTTAATATTGTAAATTAATTTCCTGCTTAAACAAAGACATACCTTTGGATAATTTTACTGTATCTTTTTAAAAGATTACAGTTTCTGACTGCTATTCACTTTGATTTCTTAAATCTCCTTCACAGCAAAGAAAAATAAGAAACATATTGTCAAAGGTTCAGGCCCAGTTCGGCCCAATTCTGTGACTAATGTGCTGGGAGAGGGGGGTGGGGGAAATGCCAAAAGGTAGAGAGATGGGCCTAAAAACAAAACAGTGGCAATGAGCTAAGGGAGAAATGTAAGTTACTAAATATGATAGCAGAAAGCAAGTTAACACAATATAACACAATGTGAATGAAGCTAATAGATCAAATAAAATGAGAGACTGTCCAAAACCAAAGGCCTAAGTCTAATGCTGAAGGCATGATGCATAGGGAGCACGCACTGATGAGATGAGCAGTAAAAGAAGGAGACAGTTTCATGACTCATAAGCAGTTTTATCTTTCCCTCTGAACAGAAAATGGAAACAGAGCAGTAAAAGTTTTCTGGGATACTTAGTTCTTCTCTTCTGAGAAAGATATACATGGGGCAATCAACAATCCATGGAACTGGAACATTAACATCTGCATTTGACTACTAGCACTATATTTCAATCTTCGAGATGCCTTAATCAAAGCAAAGTATATTGTTGATGTAGTTTCACCCAGGAAAAGCACAAATTAATGAACAGATGTTTGTTCAGCATGGAGCTGACTTTATAGCAAAAATGTCAACTTTCAGAAAAATTTGTCTCCGCAAATAGCAGACTTAAACAGTCCTCAGTTGTGCATAATCAATGTTAAAAGAAAACTACTTTTATTTTATTTAGTAGAAAGTTCTACCTCTCCTTGGACTTCCAGAGTTTAAAAAAAAAAAAAAGAAGGAAGATTTTCAAATAACATCCTTAAGAGTTAAAAAACTAAAAAGCATTTTGTAATTTGATTCTTCTTTAATAATCAAAGAAGAAAATATTTTTACTTGCTAATTTTAAAGTGTCTTCATGTATATTACTGATACTGTTTAAATTTGGACTAAATTTGTCCTACCTGGAAATATAGTTTACTTAGTTTTCTTGAAAGTAGAAAGAGAACATTCTTGTAGCATTCTTCCATTTTCAAATAAGACTTATTTTCTTTGAGATAAAATTTGAAACAAACCTCCCTCTCCCTTCCCCACCCCCCAAAAAAAAACCCACAACAAATCAACATATGTTTGATGTCTCTCTCACTTAGGACATCATTTTTAAAATTCATACCACTTGAATTAATCCATCTCAAGATCTCTCAAGGAAAATCTTCCTTAGAGGCCCTCACATTTCTTGAAAGTGATATTTAGCTTTTTATGGTTATGAGGTTAACAAACTAAGTAAAATAACTGTCTAGGTAAAATGCCAGCTTACTCATTTGAATGCTAGAGTATTAATATGTAAGGTCAATATTTTAGGTCTCAATAATCCAAATGTTAATATTGTAAATACTTTTAGTCTAGTTCTAATTGCCTTTTGGTGAATCATGTGTCTTTCAGAAGGGTTTCACTGAGAAAAGTCTTTTTAAACTTAAAGAAAGAAAGCAGTTCCAGAAGATTACTTAACAGAAAACATTAAAATTAAAGCACAGGACAAATAAAAGATATCTACATGTATATGAAATCTTTGAGGCTCCATGACAGCATGTCATGTTCTACTGCTCACTTAAAAATGCGTGGAATGTCAAAAAGTGCAATTCTGCCAATCAGGTTCCAAACCATTCTATATCACTTGAACATTTGACACTTTTCTTCACATTGAATGTTTTGTTTTGTATTATAAATAAGATACTTTCACATTGGCTCAAAATCTTGTTTGAGCTTACAGTTAGACTAAGCTTAAGTCCCTTTGGATGGTAGCCCTTCTGTCATACCAACTGCACAACTTAGCTTGCTGTTGTCAACAAACTTGCTTAGGGTGCACTCGATCCCACTGTCTTATGTAATTGATAAAGACATTGAAGAGCAGCTGTTCCAAGCCAAACTCCCAGGGTCGCCACATCTCACAGGCCTCCATGTGGACATAGAGTCATTGACAACAACCCTTTGGCTGTGCCCATGCAGACAATTCGTTATCTACCAAATAGACAACATTTCATATCATATTTCTGCAACCTAGAGATGAGGATGTGATGGGGAACCATATCAAAGGCCTTGCAGAAGTCCAGTCGGATGATATCATTTGCCCTTCCTTTGTTGATGCCATCACTCCATCACAGTTGGTTATAAAATTGGTGAGGCAGTCTGCCCTTGGTGAAGCCATGCTGGATGTCTCGAATCACTTTGTCCTCTCATATGTGCCTTAAGATATCTTCCTGGAGTATCTGTTTCATGCTTTTCCCAAGCACAGAGATAAAACTCATTGGTCCATAGTTCCCTGGATCTTCCTTTCTCCTTTTCTTAAAAATGAGTTTGTTGTTTCCCTTTCTCCAGTCACCATGTCACATATGCAAATATTTCCAACACTTCTTGATTGTGAGGTTACACATATGATTCCATACAGTATACATAGTATATACAGTATTGTTGTAGGCTAATTCTGGCTTTATCTTTACCCAGGTTTTAATGAAAGCCAAGATTCCCAGTGTCTAGGAGAATACAAAGTTACTGTACTTCTACAGCAGTGCGTTGAGTCAAAATGCGTCTGTCATTTTCATGCCCATAAGCCATAAATGTTACATGTCAACTCCTGGACAAAACATTTGCAGAAAATATTAAATACTAATAGTATACCCATGCACAGACACAGAAGCCCTCTTCCCCCCCAACTCTTCCCCTCCCCCCCCCGCCAAAAAATAAAAAAAGAAAGAAAACAATAACAACAAGAAAAGAGTATGTAGAATTTAGTTCCTATCTGATGCACAATACTACAGTAAGAGTTTCTTACTGTAAAATACTGTAAAATACCATAGAGTAAGTCTCTCTGATATTCAGAGATCTGAATCCTTCAGGGATCTGAAAGCTGATCTTTTTTTGTTTGTTTGCTTGTTTGTTTTTTAATGAAAAAAGAATGTAACAATCAGACTTTCTTTTAAGACATAGCAAAGTTCAATCCTATTCAATAGCAGTATGCCACTTTTCAGGAGTTTGATAAATCTCAGTAAATCTATCTTTCTCTTGGGAGAACTCTGTAGACACTGGAGTAAAGACTAGACAGCTGTAGGTACACTTTGTTTCTCTTACTATAACTGCTTTACATGTTAGCAAGTATCTAGGGATTTCCTGGGATTAGAATTCACTGGAACGGGTATTTACTAGGATTCATAAGCAGAGAACAAGAGTCAAACGTGAGCTAGAGAAGGAGGAAGGGTAGTTACTTGCGTAGGTCCAAAACATAATCATGTGTTTTGTCTGGGGAATGTTTCTTATACAATTATTATAAAATATGCAAATATGCCCTGGAGGAGCAAGAACCTCTTTTTTTTCTTTTAAGGCAAAAGCTGTTCCAATTTGGTCTGTTTTGATTTTAAGTATTCCAGATAAAGAATATACATGACAATTTAAAGACACATATGAGGGATATTTTACTAAGTTAAAATCTAAGCAATATTTAAACTCTTTAATACTTCAAGCTTAAAAAGCCTTTCACTGCTGTGAAAATTGAAGTATTTTTCAGCTTCTTATATTAAATTTGAAAAACATGAAGAGGACATATTCTTACTACAAAGATGTCACACCACTTAGCAGCAGTCCAAACTGATCTCATATAACATTCATAAAACCAGCAAAGAGATGCATATATATCCCATATAATTTGAAAAAGATCCAGTGCTGAGTTTCCAAATAAAGCCGACAATGTTTTCTGACTGAACAGTGAAATTTATTATTCTTTCTACTACAGTTACAAAAGGAACTGTTTTGAGAAGCCACAGTCACTGTTTTATCAATGAACAATTGATTATTAGCACAAAGGGATCTTTGAAGATGTACAAAATATTGCTATGAAACTTAAAAGGTACTACTTAAGTGCAGAGGAAAAAGAAACATATAGAAAGTAAGGTCACTTCCTTTCAGATGACAGCATAGAAATAGGCAGAGATTAAAATGATCAGCTGTTTCTCCTCATATATGTGTGTAGGAAATGTGCTGCTACAAAAAAAATCATTTAACTTGAAGAGAAAAAAGTAACAATATTTGCAGCATCAAAACACAATGAAGTGGCAGTAAAAATGAAATAAAAAGTCAAGTAGAATGGCATTTGTCTGAAAGAAGTGAAATGCAGTGAAGCTTAGAGCTACAAAATATGGGGATAAGTCTATTTACCAGATGCTAAGGATCCAAGTATTTTCAGCTGGAATGAAAACGTGTCAAAGAATTTTTCTATAGATGTTTACTTTTCTTATTGGCAGAAAAATAGAGATGAAACCCTACAAGGGAGTTTAAAACCAAGGAAGTGGGTTGCAATTCCATCTACTGCATGTGAAAATCTTCATAAGCAAATCCAAGTCAGTTGCAGAGGTATTTTATAAGTGTCTACTCTAGTCTCAGTAGTATAGCAAATATGACAATGCAATCTTTGTCACCTGCACCTCAATATTTCAAAAATTTATCAATTCAAAGGTCTGCTCTGTCTCACCTTTTTAATTGTATCCATGCTTCTCTTGAACATCTGTCTGCCCTGCTGACTCTTCTTCACTGTTGCACTTAGTTTTACACCTAACTTGAGAGCACTCATGCTTAATCTGCAATGGCTGACCTCACACAGAGTCTGCTTCCAGGTTGAAGTACCAATGGTGAGATTATGTCCCAAATTATGAACATGAGGCAGTTTTTCTATCTTAGGTACTTTCAGAAACATACACGTTAAAGCAAGTCACTCTCCTGACACCACCACACCTGCAGCATGAGTTCTATGGCTTGGCCAGCCCTAAACAGTTACTTGCAGCATCTGAAGCATGGACTTAGATGTGAATAATCCCAATCATTTATTACAAATTCTCACATCACTTATATACCTACAAGTTTCCTTTTTCTAGCTTTCCCATCCACCCCTACAACTTTCCCATCCACCTTTACGTATCAACAGAGCATTCTACAAAACACTCTTCAACCATTCATGCAGGAGCTTATCCAGTCAGAGCCATGGGATGTTCTTTCTTCTTCTGGAGGTGTCCTTGGTTCTCATGCTGTTTATCTTGCTCCACAGCTTCTGGTCTGAACAGTTTTGCTTGTATTCCCACAGTTACCTACCAAGGGTTTAGCATGCTTACATGAGCACATGGAATCTAATACCGAAGTGTCAGCATTCAGGTTTATACCTGAGCTTCCAAACTGACATTAGATATGTAATTTAAATACTCCTGTACACCCAAGGGAGTCTTCACTTAAAGAGTTGCTCTGTTTATGGCACATTGGCCAAAGTAATATTACACACCACACATGGTTGTGCTGAAAAATGAAAGTGGAAGAGTTGGCTGGGGAAGCTGCTTCTTGGATACTGACTGGGCATCAGCCAGCTAGTGGTGAGCAATTGCATTGTACATCAGTGGTTTTGTAAATTCTTTTTTTTCTCTCTCTCCCTCTTTTTTTTTTTCCTCCCAAGCCCTCATTTTCTTTCATATGAATCTGTCCTTATCTCAACTTACATGTTTCACTTTCCTTTTTAATTCTCTCCCTACCCCTCTGGAGCAAGAGTGAATGAACGGCTTTGAGATGCTAAGCTGATTCCATGGTTTAACCAGAATGCTACCTCTGAGAACTTGTGTAGTACAGCAATTGCCAAAATTTAATACATTCATTTTATTGCTTTCTCTGGTTGATCAGAAGAGGAATGTTGACAACTTTTGTGGATTTTGAGGTGTGTTTTGGATTGGAGCAATGGAAGAACAAGCAAAATACATTGATTTTTAGAATTTTACTGGATATGAAACAGCCTCTATTCCTAGTTTAAATAGTCACTAAACTTGTAGACTGACATACTTTAAAATTTGCAATTTTATAGCCAGTTCCTGTCCTATCTAAATAAAAGTGGTTAAGAGAAAATATTATAATAAGTATTCCTTTGATAACTGAAGGCTCAAGTCAAATATGTATCAGCAGGCTTTTAAGGACATATTTTTCAAAAGGTTCATAAGAACATTTTACTTGCTCTCACAATTTTCTTTTTTCACTTCTCAAAATGAAAGACAGAAATAAGAAGACAGAGAAGGAAACTACTACACAGTTCTCTGGTATTAATAAAGCTCACTCTACATTTTTCTTGGCCCCAGTATTGACATGAAAAGAACAGCAACTTAGTAACTCAAATCTATTTTTAAAAACAGGGAGGACTTATACATACAGCCCCCCCTCTCCCCCAAACATTGTTTTGAATCTCTTTGAAAATTTGGTGCAGCTGTGAGGTTAACTGTGTCACTGTGAGACCTTCTTATACAATAATTGATTTCTTAATTGCCTTAGAAGTGCAGAGATGTGATGTCTTGCATACACTGCTTACCAGAAATAGAAAAGGTATAGATAAACTGATTGAAACACTAGGATGACCATTATTAGGGTTTATTATTTTTTTAATTATTTAACTAACAGGCAAGGAATCTTAAAGTAGAACCTTTAATCTTATTTATACTTATTATGGTCTGAAACTCCAGGAGTAGAATATTTAAAAACAAAACAAAAAACAAAACAAAACAAACAAATATAAGCCAACCACAAGCAGAACAGCACTAATCATTGCCCAGTTATGGGTTTACTAATTTATTAAGGGGATCAATACATCGCTCTTGGAGCAGGGCAGCCTTCTTAACAGCCATTTCTTGCTCTTGCTTGCAGATATTAATGACCTTCCTCCACAACAGGCAGCATGAATTCAGTTAATGTGTGGCATACAAATAACATTATAATGCAACTATAGTAGATAAGATGTTACTCCAATTATAACTATTAAGTATTGATTGAAAATTTTATGGCATCTACATCATAATTTTCATTCGCTTCTGGAGTTCTCTGCATTGGAAAATCTAGAATTGCAAGTAAAAAAAAAAATACCTTCAAAGCTATTTGTTATTTCAAAGAATATTTGTTATTTCAAAGAATTTGTTGTATACTCACAGATATTTTCTTTAATGTAAGTATTCAGATATTAGTGAGAAAATTTCAGCAAAAATTCATTCATATTTTATTTATATTATATACTTATATAATTTTGTTAGATATTCTAATTTCCCAAAAAAAGTAAACAAAAATAAATGCACAACTAAAACTACACAACAGGAATCTCTCCTCAGTGTACTTGAATCTGAGGTTTCTTTTCAAACAATAAGCAATGTTAACTTTTATTTATTTATTTATTTATTTATTAATGGGCAGGGAGGGCAGAGAAAGGGAAGAACACATAAGATTTCAATAAATCTACAGTTTCTATGGTAAAAACAATAACAATGATGACAACCAAGCAGTTGTTTCCAAACTTCATTAATTTAAAAATACTCGGTATAGAAAAATACTTTGCACTTTTTCTCAAATAATTTTAAATTCAAAAGGTTATTTATGGAATAATCCCTGGATGTAGGATCCATCTTATCAGGGAAAGTAAATTATTCCATTCTCCTTGAATTCTTTTTCCAAATTATTCAAAATTTTAATGAAAATATTTTTAATAAAGAATTTTGAGTTAAGTTTATCCATAGACCCAGAAAAAAAAACACATAGTAATATCAACTACTACAGAACCTTCAAAGAATTAGAAGGCATTTGTTGAGCAGAAAAATAAACCAAATTAATTTAATAAGGTATTTCTTGATTTAATCCTTTTGCTTGAAAGGAAAATCTTTCTAAAATAGTTTGATTTTTAGGTGCCTCAGTCTGAAAAATTTTTATCCCCTGTAAGTCAAACTCATTTTAATTTTACATCATCTGCCTAGAAACTTAGTTAATGATATATTATTTGCATTTGCAAATCTTATCTGTCTCTCTAGATTATCAATCTATCTTTCATTCCTGTACACTAATGAGAAAAAAAAGGAAACTAATTATCAGATTTAGATAGAAAAGAAGAAAAGAAATACTTCCAAATCAATGCAATTGCATAAATGCGATCTCACGTTTTTTCTTCAAAACAAAAGGCAATTAACAAACTCCCACTTTCATCTAGTAGATACAGTGTAAAGACTTTTGTATCCTTGGAGAAAGGAAAACTTCCCCGACTGCAAGGTGCAGCACAGGATTTGATATAAATGTAAATTCTGTTGCAATACACAGGTAGGTTTTCCTTTCTGTTTTGAGTGGCTCAAAATTAACAAGACAGGTATTTTCACTCATTCTAGTATCTGAGTTTGACATCTTAATACAGGACACTTGCTGCATCTGAACAGCTACAGTACAGTTCAGAGGTTTGTTTACTTGCTGTGAACATCAGATACAGCACTTATTTCCAGGTTTGTGATCTTGACAAAGTTGAACAAGAAGATAACATTTGTTGGAGCTGTGGGCGCCAGAGGGAAATCAAATAAAAGTTAATAAGTGATGCACACTACTGAAAAAAAATATGATTACAGTTTGAAGTTTTGTTGTTGCTCCTGCTGGTGCAATCAAATCTCAACCTAAAGGCAGTAAAAGCTACAAAGGCCAACTCTTTGGGAATGGAACTTAGTGCCTGTTAGATAGATGCCATCTATGTGCAAGACAGTACTAAAATATTTCTGATCATAAAAATTGTATTGAACAGAACAGAATATATGAGAAATCTTATGCTACTGCAGGAAGATTTAATCAACACTGATGTAGCATAATGGTATAAAATGCATGTATATGGATCATATAGGCATTTGTAAAGAAAAACATCTCTTACATATTATAAATCTATAATGAATGCCAGTTTTTAATTTGTTAGTGTTTATTCTGTCTTTGTTTAGCTTTTTTCTAACCTTCTGCTCTGAAAACATTTGTTCACATAGTTAAATTGTCAAGAGCTGCTCTGAAAGTAATGCCTCCTGTTTTATTATATTAGGTCATGACATCAGAAGAAGATGGTGGTGGTATGGCAGTAGGGGTTGAATTTTCTGTCAGCGTTCTGTTACATTTTGTTGCTGCGTAACAAATGGCAGCAGAGGCACAATCTGATAGAATGATGTCTGACATGAAAGTGAAAATGAAGCAAAGGTGTGAAATTGAAATCCTCCACACAGAAAGAAAAAATTGCAGCCACAGATATTCATTGATGCTTGCTGAAAATTTTTGGAGATCAAACAATGGATGTGAGCACAGAGAGACAGCAGGCAGTGTGTTTCAGCAGTGGCAATAGTGACGTGAAATACAAGTCACACTGGACAGCTATGCATGGGTGTCACATCACGAAATGTTTCAATGAACTTAGCCATGCAAAATCAGCTAACGGTGATGACTACGTTGCAAACAGTGCTTTGAGAATATTACCAAATAATGTTACTTTGCTCCCTTGTATCTGTCCTAGTTTGCATGGAAATAATTAAGAGACATTACTTGCCAAGTGATATACGAATATAAAACTAACAACCCAGAATAAAAATGTTAATTAAAATTCCAATTAAAAAAAAAAGAAGAAAAAACAAATTTTCTAATGGATGTTATAACCAATGATTTACAGAAAACCCATAACTACTCTGCAGAAAAGATGTTTTTCTTTTCCAAAGTAAAATTATAGCAATTGTAAAAAAAAAACAGGTGAAACGTGGAAATGAACTGCAAAATATGCTTTATCACTGAAAATATCGAGAGTGACAATCATGGAATCATGGAATCACAGAATTATAGGGTTTGGAAATGGCTTCTTGTGACTGTATATTCCAACCCCCCTGTTGAAGTAGATTCTCTATAGCAGGTTGCAAAGGAAAGCATATAGGCAGGTTTTGAGTATCTCAAGAGGAGACTGCATCATCCCTCTAGGCAGCTTCCAGTGCTCTGTCATCCTCAAAGCAAATAAAGTGTTCTTTTCACGTTCAGATGGAACTTCCTCCCATCCCAGTTTGTGCCCTTTGTCCTTTGTCCTGCTGATGGGTACCACCAAGGAGAGCCTGGCTTCATTCACTTGACTCCTGTCTTTAGATACTAATAAGCACTAATAAGATCTTCTCAGCCTTCTCTTTTCCATGCTGACCTTTCCCAGGTATCTCAGCCTTTCCTCAAAAGGGAGACGCTCCTACCCCTTAACCAGCTTAGCAGCCTTCCACAGGGCTCTCTAGAAGAACGCTGTCTTGTTTGAACTGAGGAGCCCAGAACAGGACATAGTACTGCAGATGTGGCCTCACCAGGACAGAGTAGAGGGGGAAGACCTACTTCTCAACTTGCTGGCCACACTTCTTTCAATGCATCTCAGGATACAATTGGTTTTCCACAACGGCTCATTGCTGGCTCATGGCAACCTGTTGCCCCCCACAATACTCAGATCCTTCTCCACAGAGCTCCTCTCCAGCAGGTCAGACCTTAAACTGTACTGATGTACGTGGTTATTCCTCTCCAGGTGTAGAACTTTGCACTTGTTCTTGTTCAACATCATTAAGATTCTACACTGCTCAGCTCTCATTGTTTGTCCTTTAGTGATTTAAGGAAAATGCATTTCATATAAAGTCAAACATATTAATAAACTCCAACTATCTTCTTTGACAAATGTCAATCTTAAAAGGCTCCTGCAAATGGTTATGAGACATGTGTTTTTGAATACCAACGCAGGCATGATTCCATGCTATAATTTTTTGTTTCCACTCCTGCTGCTGAAAATTCTGACAGTGAAAATTTAATAGTTTATGGCTCCATTAAGTCATTTAGGAACTGTAAATTCGATTACGTCACAATAAATATAAACTGTCAATGACAGTATAATAATAATTTAGTATTAATTGCAAGTGAGAATTCTTTATGAGACACAAAAGACAATGCTTGTTTTTTAATAATACTTCCATTATTAAGCACTGTGCTTAACGCAAAATTATGATCATTTACTACTTGAAATAATGAAGAAAATTGTGTTCTAAATCTTTTAACTACTTAATAACGGAAAATTTTAAAACAAATAGATGTCATTTCTTCTAGTCAGGATACTTACTGATAATCACACAGCAGAAAATATGACAGTGTGTTTTAACTACTTCTTGGCAATTCCATGACAAGACAAGTCAGTATGAAAGCATTAAATGGCAAAACAATATTATCAGATGATTCTAAAGGAATTCCATCACCTATTTATATATGTTGTTTTCGTGTCAAGGCTTCTTTTAGTCCCCATTATACTCTGAGTTTGCAATCAATAGTCTTTCCAAAAAACAAAGAATAGAATATTTATGTTGAGTCAGTGGCATTAAATTTCTTACAAAATCTCAATACTGAGATTTTAAAGCTTCAGTTATTGACGCAGCAAGAATTACACATTTAAAGAATTACTAAAGCAAGAAGTAAGACTTAATTTCTCATAACTTCCAAGTATGAATTTAAGTCAACCTACAAGCAGCGTGAGTATTGAAAGGAAATGATGCAATGAACAAAATTATTTACCAAACTCTCACATTGTATCACCTGTTTCAACACTTACATATGTGTAGGTTGCTCCAAAAATAATGTCTCCTATTCATCTCCATGGAAACCACAACAAATAAGGAAAAAAAAAAAAACAAAAACAACAACCACTATTTGATAGAGCAAATTCTCAGTTACAAACCACTATATTTCAACACAGACACCATTAGCCATTTTGCATGGATGAGCTGATGGAGACAGTGAATCTCTGGGCAACCTGCTTCTGTGCTTCACCACTCTGAGTAAAAATTTTTCCTAATACCTAAACTAGATCTCCTCTCTTTTAGTTTAAAGCCATTCTGCTTTCTTCTATCACTGTCATCAGTCCTTATAAAATGTTGGTCTTCCTCCTGTTTATAAGCTTCCTTCAAGTACTGGAAGGCTGCAATGAGGTCCTCCCAGTGCCTTCTGTTTTCCAAGCTGAACAAGCCCAGATTTCCCAGCCTTTCTTAATCAGGCCTCTGATCATCCTTATGGCCCTCTTTCGGATGCCCTTCAATAGCTCAACATTCCTCCTGTACTGGGCCCCAGGCCTAGATGCAGTACTCCAAATGGGACCTCACAAGGTTAGAGGCAAACAATCCCCTTCCTCACCCTGATGGCCACTCCTCTTTTGATGTAACCCAGGATAATGCTGGCCTTCTGGACTGCAAGAATATTGGTGGGAGAGTTCAGACTCTAATGCCATACCACCAATATCTGTTTCTGACGTTGTGGACCAATACGATAATGTAGGAGGCTATGCATTCACTAGAGTGTATAGAGAAAACTATATATATTTTACACAAGTTTTAGGAAAATAAGAGCCAGTTTAATGTCCCAAACTTGATTCTTTTACTTATTTATTTATTTAGCTACCCTGTATAAATTTAAGATTAGAAGAAAGTGAACTTGTTTCGGATTTTTCAAAGATCAGCAGTGCTATGGGTTTATTTAACTGTCAGAAATATGCTGTCTTACAGAGGACATTGAAATACCGCACAATTTGGCCAGCATCTGATATTACCAGTGGTAGCTGATGAGTATCTATTAAGAAACCTTTCTAAGGTTTCAAATGGATGCACTCAAAACACTGGCACAAGTTGTTGTACCATCAATGTCATGGCTATTGATTTTCCTAGTATGTAACCTTGACCATATTAACCTTGGTTTGATTCTTTTTTCTAGTTTGCCAAGCATAATGTGTTTGTTTTCATTTTAAAAGTAGTTTACTACCCTCTAACAATCTGTCAAACTATGAGTTATTAAAGCTTGACAAGCCAACACAACCTCAGTAGTTGTTTCTTTCTGAGCTCTTAGTTTATAACAAATGCAAACTTGATATTATTTTAAGCTCCTTTTTAAACTACGGTTTTAAGATCTATAACAACTGAATCCTTCAAATCAGCCCATTATTGCTGATGTTATTCATTCCCTAGGTTTACATCTTTTCCAGTTCAAGACTGGTAAGGGAAATTTCAGTAGATTTTTGTGAGTATTCTTCCTAAAGTTCTTTCTTTTCTTTTTTTTTTTTTTTTTTTTTATACACTGGTTGGTTTCTTCAAAGCCTATTATGTTCATCAGGAATTTTTATTTCCTTAGACACCTGCACATATTTATCTTTTATCTTTTAATTCTCATTTTAAATTTAGAATTTATGAGTCTTGGTCATATGTTATAATGAGTAGCTAAAAAATCTTGGCACATAGAGACTTCATGAAGAGTTCATCTCTACATGGATTCCTTCCTTTATTAATGAATAATTGATTTTATTTTGTGACAGTAGAATGGTTTATTTAATTTAAGTCACATCTCTGACATATCTGAAATATTGCTTTAAAGAGTACGTAATGCTGAAAAAGTATAAGTGCATAATTTCACTAATAGACAACAATAGTTACTTAGGTAATAAAAATCCAAAAACCTGAGCCTTTTGGGCTCTGCACTGAATGAATAAATGGAGAAGTCCACAGTGAAATTTATAGACATCAATATGGACTTTTATGACTGACTGGGATTGTTTTGTATGTCTGTGCTAATTTGCTCTCCATTTGATATCTTAAAAAAAAAAAAAAAAAAAAAATCTCTTTGAAATTAAACCAGATAACTGTATGAAGCAGAATATTTTCTTTCATATTAGGTAAATCCTAGAAAGAGTAATAAGCAGAGTTATTGAATAAATAGAAAACTTCAATCTGACATACTTGTCAGTCTTAACTTGCTCTAAAAACCTTGTGAGTCTTTATAGCAGTGTTCTTTAAAATGTTGTTCTGAAGGAAAGAAAAAAATATTTGCTTTTCCCTGAAAAATTCTGGTTTGTAATAAAGTAAATTACTACTGCCTTCACAGATTTTGAAAGGCAAGCTTCACTGATACTGTCAGTGGTTTTGCTGTGTTGGAGAGTTTCATAAGTCGAGCATTCTTTGTTGATGGATATTTTACCATTATGACAATTTTCCTTTCTGTTTGTCACTATTAAATTGGAGATATCTGATTTTATAACAATAACACCTTACAAATTATCTGTATTTTCTCTGATCAATTCTAGTCAATTTATATTTGCATAATTCCCATTTGAAGTTGCTTTGTGGGGTTATTTTTTAAAAATCTTTGTTGCTATAGCAGCCAGTTTAAAATTGACTCATTCCAAAACATGGAAATATTTAAGAGCTAATACAAGGATCCATCTTTTAATATATGTATTCCAAAAACAATTAATTTATTCAGTAATATGCTGTGGTTTGCTGCTTTGCTTCTCTAGGAGCCTACAATAAATGAGTTTTATTTGCCATTACAGAATCAGAGAGACACTGCTAAATTACATTCCTTTCAGTGTCATTGTTCAGTCAGCAGGAAATCATGCTTATCACTGCTAAGCATAGTTGATTGCCAGCTAGTCTTGAGTGAAATTATTTGGTTGGTCCATTGTGGCACACTAAGTATTCAAGGAAGGAAGAAGACTGGCTTCTATTTCTGATGTGTTATTGACATTCATGGTCGAACTGTTAGGAATTTAATTTCTACAGTATGATCTAACCTGTAATGGCAAGTTCAGCAGGAGTCTTGCCATTGATTTAGCAGGATTCTCCATCTACATTTAGTGTGTAAACATGCACAGAGGCCACACACATTTTGTTTCCTATTATGTGATGCTATTTGGTCTATGCCATTATCACTTCCCTTTATGTGATCAGTGATGCTACAGTGCAGAGAGTGTTACATCATTGCCTTACAACCTTGTGTCTCTATAGAGATCTTACCATTGGTAGACAAAACCTATTTTATCCACTTCAAAATGTGTCACAGTGGGCTATACCTTTGTTGCTCTGAAGTGCCTTGTAAGAGGTTATCTGTTGAGGTCATCCCCAGTATTGTTCGCATCAAATGGAATTTCTCTACTGACTTGTTCGGGAGATCAGTCATTCTCACTCCTGAGTATTTTCATGATAATATTCCACAGTTCTTCTGTACTTAGGAATATGTTTATTTTATACATGTGCATGTATACATAGGTTGCTCCAAAAATAATGCCTCCTATTTAATTTCATGGAAACTACAACAATTACAAATAAAAAAATAACATTAATTGATAGAGGAAATTCTCAAATATAAAACACTATTTCAATTTATTCATCACTGCTAGCTATGCATTTTCATGAGCAATGAAAAAGAGCCTATATACTGAACTCAGAAAAATCTGAATGAGCAGAAATGACCCACTGTATCACAGCTACTGTGACGGCACTGTTGGGAGGAAAAAGTTGCCTATGCAATTCATCTTTTATTGGCCTGACCAGATGAAAGTCAAAAAGCGCCAAATCTGGACTATATGGTGCAAATGGTAGGAGAGTTCAGCCAAAATTAGCAATGTGCTCCATGGTCTTTGAACTGATATGCTGCCTGGCATTACTGTGTTTCAAGAAAAAGGTTGTCTTCTCTGGCCGTACTCTGAGAGTTGGAGCTTTCATTTTAGTCAGTGTTAAAATGTAGTGGTAAGAGTTGATGGCTTGCTCAGTGTCCAGGAAATCCAGACAGATCACCCCCTTCCTATCTCAAAAGACAGCGCACATCACTTTACCTACTGAGAACTGCATCTTGAACTTTTTCTTCAGTAGGGAAGGCAGCACCCCATGGACTGCTGTTTTGACTTTCGCTTGTACTGGTGACATCAAGGCTTGTCACTGGCAATGATGTAATTAGGAAACTGACACCTTCAGCCTTGTATTGGTTCAATAGATCATGACAACATTGCATATGCTGTTGTTGGTTTTTTTTTTTCCCATTTGAGTATTTGTGGGATCTACCTGGCAGAAATATTGAGATTTTCCAACCTTGCCACAAAAGTTTTCAACACATTGAAGCCAATATTCAACTCCTTGTAGAGCTCTCTAGTTGTAATCTGCCAACACATGGATGAGCTAGTTGAGATGTTCTTCATTTTGTGGTGTGACAAGTGTGCATGTATGTCTGAAACATAGTTTGTCTTTCATGTCACTGTTACCACTGCAGGAACACATCACCTACCACCTCACTGCACTCGCATCCACTGTTTGGCCTCCATAAACACTCAGCATGTGTTGATGAAAGTCAGCGCGTGCCATTTTTTCTCATGCAGGAATTCAACGAAGACCTTTGTGCCATAAGCACTTCCACGTCACATGCCATTTTGTCACTGTTCCTCTGCTGCCATCTGTCACACAGCGGCAAAATGTAACAGAATTTGGTGGGATGGCTCAACCTCCACTACCATACCACCAACACCCACCTCTAAAGTTATAGGCCAACATAATAAAATAAGAGGCATTACTTTCAGAGCAGCCCTCATATATTTAATTTTGGAATGTAAATTCCATGGGTTATAAGTATGTGCCATTAAGTCAAAGTTTATATCTTAGTAATTCTTCAAATAAATCAGTAATAAGTAAAATAAATGAAATATAGTAGTATGCTGTAGTCAGCATGAGTTCACCAGTGAAAGGTCATACTCAGCCAACCTAGTAGCCTTCTATGATGTCATCACTGGCTGGGTGGATGTAGTCTACCTGGATTTCAGCAAGGCATTTGACACTGTCTCCCACAACATCTTTATAACAAAGTTAAGGAAGTGTGAAATAGATGAGGGGACGGTGAGGTGGACTGAGAACTGGCTGACTGGCTAAGCTCAGAGGGTTGTGATCAGTGGTGCAGAGTCCAGTTGGAGGCCTATATTTAGCAGTGTTCCTCAGGTGTCAGTGCTGGGTCTGGTCTTGTTCAACATCTTCATCAATGACCTTAATGAGGAGATAGTGTCCACCTCAGCAAGTTTGCTGATGATGCGAAGCTGGGAGGAATTTCTGACACAACAGAAGGCTGTGCTGCCATTCAGCAAGACCTGAACAGTCTGGAGAGTTTGGCAGGGAGGAACCAGATGAAGTTTAACAGGAGCAAGTGTAGAGTCTTGCATCTGGGAAGGAATAATTGCATGCACCCATATAAGTTGGGGGATGACCTGCTGGAGAGGAACTCTATGGAGAGGGACCTGGGCGTCCTGGTGGATGATGGGTTGGAGCCAGCAGTGTGCCCTGGTGGCCAAGAAGACCAATGGCACCCAGGGGTGCATTAAAAAGAGCGAAGCCAGCAGGTCAAGGGAGGTAATCCTCCCCCTCTACTCTGCCCTCTCAGGCTTTACCTGGAGTATTGTGTCCCGTTCTGGATTCCCCACTACAAAAAAGACAGGGATCTCCTGGAAAGAGTCCAGCAGAGGGCCATGAAGATGATAAAGGTCCTGGAGAATCTCCTCTATTAGGAAAAGCTGAGTGACCTGGATTTCTTCAGCCTTGAGAAAAGAAAACTCAAAGGGGATCTGATCAATGTCTATAAATATCTACAGTGCGGGAGGCAAAGGGACTAGGCCAGACCTTTCAGCAGTGCATGGCGATAGGACAAGGGAAAATGGCCATAAACTGAAGCATAGGAAGTTTCTCATAAATGTGTATAAGAACTTCTTTACGGTGAGAGTGATGGAGCACTGGAACAGACTGCCCAGGGAGGTTGTGGAGTCTCTTTCTCTGGAGATATTCAAGACCCGCCTGGACACCTACTTGTGCAACCTGGTGTAGGGAACCTGCTTTGGCAGAGGGGTTGGACTCGAAGACCTCTGGATGTCCCTTCAAGCCCCTACAATTCTGTAATTTTGTGATTCTGTGATACCTTCAATATTAAATACACAAAAGAATTACTTTTGTAAGCTTGAAGTAGATTTTAAATTTAAGTGCTTTATGCTGATCTTTGAATTGCACATTTAATGGTATCATTTTAGAGTAAATGGAAATTTTAATACATCAAATAATTTCATTCAAGCTGTAATCATATGGCCTAACCTGGGTTAATATACCTTTATGGTCACTTACAGAAGGTGCAATTTCAAATTTGAAGGGGAGGTTTTTTTTGTTTGATTATTGAAAAGATTTTTCCAACACTGTCATTATTTCTGGAACATGTCTAAGACAATCTTTATTTAAAGAACAGCAGATGCATTGGATGAAATCATATTTGCAGAAGAAAAAAAAAAAGCAAAGGGATGGATGTTATAAAATCATTTTGAAAGAAATAATTAGCTTCTTTCTTGCTTATGATTTCAAATGGCCTTGGCCTAATCTTTTAAGTATGATATATATTACAAAGTGCTCCTTACTCATCAACTGAAGCTCAACTGTGAGCATCTCTTTCCTTACATATGAAGAGTAGTAATTGCTTTTTGTTATTATTGTGAAAAAAAGTAAAAATCCTTTAAATTTTAGGATATCTGTAAAAACTATTTCATATCACCTCTTTACCACAGACAACCCTTATTTTACTGTGTCATGGTTTTATGTTTTTTTGCTTTTGGTTCTCAGTATTCTGCATCAAAACATCATGTAGTGTACTGGGAGTTAAAGTGCTAATGCTCCAATTCCAGGCACCTATCCCTATACATTACAGAAGTCAGGGGATCTGGCCCTTCCGGGTGGGATGGTCTCTTACTGCCTGGCAGTGGGTGCTGGAGGGTACTTTCCTGGCCATTCCAAGCTTTTCAGGCTTGAATCGGTCTCGGGAACTCTCTCTCTCCTATTTTATTTGATTTATTAGTCTCAGTTTCAATCAGATTGTATTATATTATGTTATCTTGCATTCCAATATCATAGTTAGTAAAATAAGTTTTCCTCCATAGATTGTTGCCGCTGTTTTTTTGTTTTCCTCCCTTCCTTCCCATTTTGTGGGCTGGGGAGGGGAGGGCAGGGGCCTACCGCCCCCTGTCACGGGCATAAATTGATCTCGTTAACTCCGTGACATACTGGAAAGAGAATATACTGTAACTAGGTAGACAGATTAATGGATAATGAATAAACTCTGATTTTCCTTGATATTTTATGTTTCCTCCCATTATCAGGTCTAACTTCTGAATGAGAAATTTTCATAAACCAGTTGTTGTGTAATATGGGCATTGCCAGCTTCATCTGTCATCTTTTCTACTGGAGAGATAAAATTTGTTGTGCAGACCCAGTGCTGATCAACATTAGTTGTGTGAAGAGATTTGCTGGCTAGATGTGACATATGTACATGGCAGTGGCAGGTGGCAACAGCAGAGATGCTCTTCTTGGCTTGAACCACCCTAGGAAATGATCACAACTGTCCTGCCAAAAACAGCCTCCCTGAAGCCCAAGGAAAAGCTGTAAAGAGGAAGAAGTGTCCCGTTAAACAATCAACTATCTTTCTGTACCTGAGAAGGTATGGCAGTAGTTTGTGTATTATTACCAAAAGCTCCTTGGTAAGGTCAGTGGAACATACCACTGCACTCATTCATTCAATGCATTTGAAAGTGCCTCACTATTTGCTAAATAAGCACTAACTCAGATAACTTGGTTGGAAATTAAAACATGTGCGATAATGTTTTAGCCTGAAGTATATACAAGTTTTGTTTTTGTTTTTTTTTTTCCTCCTAGCAGTTTTTCTACCCTCAAACAATGATAAGCAGTGATAAAATCCAATTATTAAGTTGGGAGCGGTATTGTAAGAACAGATAAGAGTAGCTTGCTTCTAAATGTTTTGTCCTTTTACCAGTAAATTGAATTTTGACAATGAAAAATTGTCATTTTATGAAAGTGATATCTAGCCAGATCTGATATGTTTACTGAATGAGAGGGGAGAAATGCATTTAATGCATAAGTTAGTTTATTTCAGTACTGATAAACAAATATTAATTTTACTTTCATAGAATCATAGAATCACAAGGTTGGAAATGACCTATAAGATCATCTAGTCCAACCGTCTTCTCACTACCACTGCTACCACAAGCTACTAAACCATATCTCGTAGTTCCTTATCCAGGCGCCTCTTGAACACTGCCAGGGACAGCGACTCCACCACCTCCCTGGGCAGCCATTCCAATGTCTAACCACTCTGAAAGAAAAGGTCTAACTTAAACCTCCTCTGGTACAACTTGCAGCCATTTCCCCAGGTCCTGTTTGTTGCCTGGGAGAAGAGGCCAAACCCCTCCTCACCACAACCCCCCTTCAGGAAGTTGTAGAGTGCAATAAGGTCTCCCCTGAGCCTCCTCTTCTCCAGACTAAACAATCCCAGCTCCCTCAGCCACTCCTCATAAGACTTGTGCTCCAGACTCCTCACCAGTTTTATTGCCCTTCTCTGGACACACTACAGGGCCTCAATGTCTTTCTTGTAGTGAGAGGCCCAAAACTGAACACAATACTTGAGGTGAGGCCTCACCAGTGCTGAGTAGAGGGGGATGATTACCTCCCTGCTCCTGCTGGCCACACTATTTCTAATGCAGGCCAGGATGCCATTGGCCACCTGGGCACGCTGTGAGCTCATGTTCAGCTGAGCATCAACTACCCCCAGGTCCCTTTCCTCTTCACAATCATCCAGCCACTCGTCCCCAAGCCTATAATGCTGCATGGGGTTATTGTGGCCAAAGTGCAGAATCCTACACTTGGCCTTGTTGAACCTCATCCCATTCACCTCAGCCCAGCAATCCAGCTTATCTAGATTCCTTGAAGGGCCTCCCTACCCCCAGGCATATCCACACCACCTCCCAGCTTGGTGTCATCTGCAAACTTACTGAGGGTACTCTCAATCCAATCATCTAGGTCATCAGTAAAGATATTAAACAAGATGGACCCCAGTACCAACCCCTGGGGGACACCACTTGAAATGGATCGCCAGCTGGACTTAACTCCATTAACCACTACCCATTGGGCATGGCCGTCTAGCCAGTTTCTTACTCAGAGAAGGATATACCTGTCCAGGCCACGGGCAGCCAGTTTCCCCAGAAGAATCCTGTGATCCTGTCAAAGGCTTTGCTGAAGTCTAGGTAGACTACATCAACAGTCTTTCCCTCATCTATTTCACCTATTTTGAATAGGTGAGGAACTATGTTTGGGGGAGGGTGGCTTTGACCTACTAAATTTGTATTCTAAAGTTATAATGAAAATTATATTAAACTTATGTATATAAAGAAAATCCAAATACTATATATACAGATGAAAGCATATATTATATGATTGAAATGAATGAACATGTTACCTAGAGATGTGGTGGAAGACCCATTCCCGGAAACATACAAGGTCAGGCGAGGACAGGTCTCTGAGCAACTTGATCTAGCTGTAAGACCTCTGATTCATTGTGGGGCAGTTGGACTACAGGACCTCCAAGTGTCCCTTCCAACTCAAACTATTCTATGATTCTTTGATAGTATATATATACAACTGTTAATCATATCGTTCATAACTTTTTTTTTTTTAAATGAAGATAAAAATCGAGCCTTATAATGAAGCCTTTAGTGCTAACCATTTGTACAGGATCTTTTAAATTTATTATTCCATCTGGGACTCAAATATGTTGTGTAGTCATAGTCCATACAGTACAACAACAACAAAAAAGACAAAATGTGAATCGAATGAATGTTCAGAAAATCCACAAAACATTGTAAGTTCAGTGTAAATAAAGAGGAAAAAAAAGTCTGAATTCTTTCTGGGATACATCTTGACTATTCAAATCACCTGGGCCTCAAAATCTGACCATCAAATACTGCAGAAACTGTTTCTATGGTTTTGGAATCATGTCCAGTCTTATCTAGAAGATGGCAGAACCAGCACACAAAGTATTTACAAAACAAATGGATGCTAAGTGCAGAAAAGATCTGACATTTTCAAATTTACCCCAATAGTAGTTTCCAAGTCAACTGAAGCAAAAGGAGGAAGTAAGATGTATTTTTGTTTTACCAGAATCATCCAATTATTTTCCATGCAGATAAATTTGGGTTCAAATGTCTGCTGGTACACTGCCATCCTTAGCATATGTCTACTTACACCTGTGGAAAAAGCAACAACACAGCACTGTTGATGCCTTTTAATATCTGAATATAGCATAATGTCTAACAGCAGAGTTTCAATAATGGATTTTGCGACAGTCAAAATTTCAGCAAGTCAGTTCATAAATTTGTCATGTCCTGATAATTGTATTTCATGCAGTCTGAAGACTATATAATACATATGCTTCAAAGCTAGGACATCTGTTGAAAATTTACAAATGTAGTTTGCCAAACTACCCTGCAGAGACAGGAGCACACCTGCTCAAACAAGTTGGAACCATTACAAATGTGCAAAACTTGACGTAGGCTTCACAAAACAACAACAGTGATTTCGTAATGTAAGAAAAAATAGGTGAAATGTCAGTAATGTAATCTGCAATTTATTGATCGATAAACACATCTGCTGATTTAATATTCATAACCAAAGCCAAGTAAATTATGCTTCTTTATAGAAGTTTATTTCCAAAAATGGAAAGTTTATAAAAAGTGTGTAATTTTCATTTTTGAAGCAGAATAAAGATTATGGTATCACACTGCACATCCCAATCAATTTGTTGAACAGGATGGTATTGTATGAGAGAAAAATTATAAGACAAGCTTAATGAGCTAGAAAATACTAGATGAACCAACAGGATTCAGTGTTGGCTGTATTCCCACTAGATCAGACTCAGTATGAGGGGACAGACACAGTGGGGAATAGGACCTCATGTCTAATCTAGTCGCACATAATGGGACCTCTATTATCTGCTCTAATGAAAGATATGTCTATGATAGATATGTCTATGCGATTTTTTTTTTTTTTTTGCAGGCAGATGTGAATTTACTCTGCCAGTTTGCTAACCTAACTGGAAGCTGTATATGTCAGACAATGAACCTTTTCTAACACACATTGCTCCTCATTGCAGCTTATTAGCTCAGATCTGACATTATCGAGTGTGTCTACATCATTTCTGACTTGGAAGTGGCTGGCTTCCAACTGCTTTAAGTGTGGGCAGTTGCCATCAAAGTGTTCAACCATATCTGAGCTTGAAATGCAGTACAGACATACCTTCAGTGTTTCAAAAAAAGACATAGGTGATGTTACTCAGAAAAATAAAATTTGATATCTTATTAGCAGACCACCAGAAAGAAAAAACATGAGAAATTTTACTTGGGTTATTTCTGAAGAAGGAAAGGTTTATGAGGATAGATTCTTAAGGAGGATAAATCAGACATTCTATCAATATTCTTTCAGCTTTAGAAGTGAGATGACAGGCATAACAACACAATATGAAATGGAGTGCTGTCTCTTCAGTAGAAGAAACACTACTATTTCAGTAAGAGCTAGCAGGTTAGGTCTCCAGATATTCAGAAAGAACGTAAAGTCTTGGGGTGATATGAACAGAAAATATGGATACTTCTCTATCAGGTATGATGACAAACGTAGAGGCAAATGTAAGGACTCACACTTTCCTAGGAAGATAGTCCTGTTGACAAGTTAGGCCATCAGGATATGGCAGTCTGGTGTACCATGTTGCTAAAGCGGCTGAAATCTCTCAAGAGAAATCCATATGATGAGTCACTGATGCAGCTTGGCTGGCACATCATAAAGAAGGCACTGCTATGTTTTTGTTTAGTATGAAGTAAAAAAACCCAACATAATATTCAGGGAAAATAATGACGTTCATTAAGCAAATGTAAAAAATTAGGCATTGAAAAGTATAACTTATCATTTTGCCTCACTTTTTTTTTGAAGTATGTGTGTAAGTGAGAATTTCCAGTAAAAACTAAGTTGATCAGATCTGTTCCCAGAGCATTGCATCCTCCTTCTGTGTATACAGAGTTAATGGGAGGCAAAGGTACAAGCCAATCTGCCTGTTGTGTCAGTCCAAGTTTATACGCGTGCACAAGCACACATGCAACACACTCCAGTCTACGATTTACAACTGGCCCACATCATATACAAAATATCTTCCTAATTTCCTTCCTTTCTTCAAAAACATTCCAGTCTCATTCTGGAGGACAATGAGCAGATAGAATGGTGTAGTGCTGGGAAGCAGTGGTAAACTCAGATAAAATAATTCAAGAGAGAGGTAAAATTCTGAAAACTCATAACTCAGAGTTAGTCTTCAGGAGAACATCAGGGTTTATTGAAGCTGGAAAACTATAAAATATGGTTAACTTGAAGGAAAAAGTAAAAAAGACATGTACAATTAAGGTGCTTCAGTAACCTAAAATCTTCCTCATTTTTCTATTCTTGGAGACACTTTTATGAAGGACATATTATTTCAGGTAATTATCAGAAGGCAACCTTGATGACTGTTTGTTTTATATTACTCACTAGCTTCTGATCTAATGCTGGGTAGAGGATATGAGAGAGGAAAAGGGGAATGCAGGAAGGTAGACAGACAAAACGAGAATGAAGTATATTGCTGTATACATTCCTATATTCTTACGGTAATGACAAGAAAGAAGGAACAGGAGATTTTTTTCTTCCTTTTTATTAGAGGAAAATGCGTTAACGAGCTGAAAATTATATCTTATGTCTATCTCTGTCATGAGAATGCAAAATGGAATCCTTAGGATGTGAAAATGATAAAAACAGATTTTTTTTTCTCGTGATTCACAAAATAGTAAGGAAGCAAAGTAGCCACTAAGTACATTCATTTTCAAGGAAAGCTACCAGAATAAGGAATACTCTCAGACATTCATTTTGTTGATCATGAATGCCGTACAAATTTATTGTAAAATGTCTTAAATGTCTTCTAACATACCAAAGCATAGCTACATATGATTTTTTTTTTTTTTTTTTTTTTTTGCATTCACATGCCCTGCAGGAAAATAAAAATGGGAATGAGTGAATAATTACTTTCTTTTGTCATTTCTGCAAGTAAGTTCATGTGTACTGTATGTCAGATATATTTTGTGTTCAGTCTAATCAGGGTGCTCTGATTGAAATATGAAAACCTGAAGAATACCTTGTTCACTGAACTAGTTGCTCTCTTATAGTTGGGATTTCCTGATATTAAGCATCTGTGACTCTAATGGTGTATTAGCACCATACTTTTTCTCACATGATTCTATCAATTTAATTTCCAAGTCTTTCAATTTTCTGGAAAGCATTCACAAAGCCCATTAAAGATAAGATTTCAATAAACTCCTTTAATACAGAAATCTTCTCTAAAACCTTTATGCTTTCCTTTCCTTTTTAATTGCCTCATACTTTTCTAAGACCCCTGATTTTCCCCCCTCCCCCCTCCCCCTTCCCCCACAGGATTGAGATCCTTATAGAAGGAAGGAAAAAAAAAAAAAAAAAAAAGCAAACAAGTGACTTGGAGTTCTATTTATAAATTTTGTCCATTTTGGAAATTATGATAGGGTTGGGTCTCATTTCTCTGATTCATGTTAGGTTTCACTGTAACCAGTAGTAAATACCTTTGTTGCATTTCTGCACTGCTGCTCATTTAGCTTTTGATTTTCTGTGATAATGGCTGCACAGAATTTTAAGTCTGATCAGTGCATGAATCTTATTTCTTGCTTTTAGTGTCAGTTAGTGAATAAATGAGAAACTTTTAGTTACACTTTTGTGCTTTTAGGATATGTGATGTGTAGCACTATCTGAAAACAGATGACCAATTTTTTATTAATGAGTGTTTCATTATATGGACAAGTATCATATATTTTGAGCAATCCTGTCTTTTGAGACGTAAAATGTGCTCTGATGGTGAAAAATTAAGTCAGTAATCAACTAATTCAAGCAAGTATTTTTGTGTATAGGCTCAAGAACTATTTAATTTTATGCACCATATTTCTCACAAAACATACTCCTCTACATTTTGGCATTGCTAGAGAAATTAATTTATATTAAAAGTCAAACACAAAAGAGAACACTTTCAACTGGAAGTTGAATATAAGTTTGAATTTTCTGCAGTTTACTCAGTCAGAAAAGGGAAGTTGTTGAGGACCCACCTCAAGATGTTGAGGTGGATGCTGAGGTCCAGTTTCTTATTTAGAGGTGTCATGGAAGTGACCTTTCTTGGCTGCCAGACAGTCACCCGGATGCTCTCATACTCCCCTTCCTTTACAGAACAGGAGAAGAAAATCTCATAATTTGAGAAAGAGACAGGGAAATTAATTACCACTTACCACTGTGGGTGAAACAGTCTTTACCTGGGTATGAATGATTTAATTTATTTCCAATTAGAATATAGAATAGGATGGTGAGAAAGAAAGAGGAAAAATAAAACACATTCCCCAACACTCCCTTCTTCCAAGGCTCAACACCGCTCTATACCCTACTCCTCCTTCTCTTCCCCCACCCTAAACAGCTCATGGGGATGGGGAACGGGAGTTGTGGCCAATCTTTAACAGCTTCTCTATTCCACTCCTTCCTGCTCACACTTTTCTCCTACTTCAGAGTTGATCACAGGCTGCAGTCCTTCATGCCGTACTCTCTTCTTTACATTATCTTTCTTGTAAAATTTCATTTCTAACTTTAGAGCCTTATGTTTTCTGATAAATAGCACCTGTCCTATTCCAAGTTTCTGGTGTGCAAGTCCAGTCCACTCAAGAACAAAAACAAAATTTCTCATCAGCTTATAATTGTGTATCTTTTACTGTGCAAATAGAGCTCTAAATTAACAAATAAGAAAGAATTTACTGTAGTAACACTAGTGCTTTAATGACTACTGCATATATTTTCTATAAGCTTTGCAATTTAAAGGCTCAAAACATAAAGCTTAATTTGCTGACTTCTGTTGAAATAAAATCAAGTGACTGAACATAAGACAAATTACCATTCAATTGCTTATGGATCACTAGCATTTTTTTCCTTTTCCATTGTATAACTTCAATTTTTTCAGTAAAGTTCAGGAGGCTTCACAGAATGATATATTAGACTTTCCACTGACAACTTTGAAAATGAGATAAAGTTGCCACTATTACGTATAAGAAAAAATACATTATTTTTCACTGATAACTGAGCAGTATCTTTTCCAGACTCAAAAATCAGATGAATTTGAACTTCAACACAGGCTAAGAGCTGGAGTTGACCAGTCTGGAGAAGAGAAGGCTCCGAGGTGACCTGATAGCGTTCTTTCAGTGTCTAAAGGGTGACTATGAGACACCCTTTAGCAGGGTCTGTGGTGATAGGACAAGGGGAAATCCTTTCAAACTATAAGAAAGAAGATATAGATTGGACATAAGGAAACATACATTGTGTATGCATGTTGATCTAAATAGTGTACTGCACAATTATTCTAATTTTTTTTATTAGCTTCAATGCACTTATTCAGGATAACTTGTTTCAGTAGTTGCTTAAAAAGTTGACTCAAGTTCAGAGTGCTCTCTTTCCTCTCTGTAGATCATTCTACACTTTTTTATGTTCTGAATTAATCTCCTTTTATCCCTGTGACTATGAGTAGCAACGCGTACATTATGAATTTGGATGCTTGACATTTATACAGCAGGACTGTGACAATATGGCTTTGAATTCAGAATAGCACTATCAGTGTGGTCCTGACAGAAAAATGATTTTTCCATTCTTTTTATTGTACCTTCTACAATTGACAACATTAGAGATAAGGAGTGCCCTGAGCTATTCCCTACTTCGTTCCCTGAAGTATGGCAGAATAAAGCAAGAGTAGAGACTAATGCTCTTCTCAAGATGTAGAGTGTTTGTTTTGACTTCAACACATTTTTACTGAGAGCTGTCTACAGTTTTGTCCAGCAAATATTAAAAAAATGAATATTCTATTTATCTAGAATAGAAAGGAATTATGTTGTCATGAAACACCAGAAACTCCCAAACATTTGTTTAGAGAGATTTGTATGTATTTCTGATGAACATTTTTGTAATCTTAAAAAATGTCACTCTTCTGATACCATTTTTTGCATTTTTGCACATCTGTCACATTAAGCTTGACAGATTCCTTTAAAGGAGAGTGCTTTAGCCTACTGAATTGTGTTGTTCCATTCACATGCTTAATTTAAGTGATGGACATGGTAGATGGTAAAATATATTCCAATTTTTAGACATAATAACTTGATAGCTGACAGATACTTCACGTGAAACCATTAGGGACATTTCTCAATAGGGACACATCTGTGTTTTTGTAAATTCCTGTGCCAAGTTACTTCAATATTATGTTGTTTGGGGACATTCTGGAAGGCCTTCACTACATTAAAGAAAAGAGAAAATACACCTGGCAGCTCAGAGCAGATGATTCAGGTACCATATGCTTCATGCTATTTTAAAGAGAAATCATATCTATTTCTCTCAAACTACAGTGCTGGGATTTCACAGGCTAGCAAGCCCTTCCAGGGACATATGATTAGTTATATGCCTGGTGTATATCACTTACAGCAAATGCTGTATATCAGAATTTGGTTTGAAGTCAGGCATAGGGAAACTTCTCAGCTAGTTTACTCCAGTACAACACCAAACATTAGAATTGAATTGAGAGAATACAGGACTGTAAATTTTCAATTTTTTGGCTACATTTACTTTTAATCATTCTTATATACATCCTAACTTATTCCAGATCTTCATTTAGAATTCTATCTTGACCTCTGATCTTTATGTTAGTTTGGGGGAAGGAAGATTTAAGGTTTGAGAGCAAACTTAATTACTATATAATATCAAGTTCTACCCTAGGTTTTGGAAAGTTGCTTTAATTCTGCAATTTTATACATTTAAATATTGTCATGGTTTTAGTTGGGACAGAGTTAATTTTCTTCATAGGGTCTCTCATACTTTTTCCTTTTCCATTTTCTCCATCATTCCACTTGAAAGTGAGTGGGTGGCTGCGTGTTGCTAAGCTGCCTGCTGAAGTTGAACCAAAACGAGTATTTCAATGCATAAACTACAATTCTCCAGCATAAAAGATGTGCATTTAAATTACATAAATCTAATTTCTGTCTGAAACTCATTTGGACACTGTCCTGGAAATTAAGGTAAATTTTCATTATAGTTCTAAAACTCCAAGATTATCTGATGCAAGGAAGTCTCCCTCACAGTGATACAACTAGCCATCATGTCTGTATCCTTCAGCATTGTTTTAATACAGAAGTTAGAATGAAACATGCTTCATTAGAAGGTTTAGCCGGAGCATGCTGCAGTTCAGACATCTCTCTTTGCCAAGTTGCCTTGGAAAGTCATAATAGGAATAGCAGTAATAATTATAAATAGTATCAATAATATCGAATAAAATTGAATAATATAAATAAAATTATAGAAATGTTGGCTAGAAGGGCTTTCTATGGGCCATTTAGTCCAGCTCAAAGAAAGACTATTGCAGGCAGTAGGTTAGATGAGCCACAGCTTTTTCGAGTCAAGTATGGAAAAAGCAAGGATGGAGATCTCTCAGCCTCTCAGCTCTTCCTGATCTCTTTTTAGATAAAATGGGAGACAAGTCTTAATTAATACTCAGTCTTCTCTATAAACTAAAGCTAGTCCATCTATTTTAAATTCTGACTATTTTCATTCATTTCTCTCCTGACAAAACCCATATTTATTAATGTAACCACTGTTCATAATGTCTTGAACAAATTTACTTTGAATGCAGGTCATCTGCTTATTCATTGTTGCTTCATTTCCGTTGCATTTGATGTGTCAAAATCATGTCGGCTTGTTTATGTTTGTCAATTTGATGAAATATTTGAAATGAGTATTTATAAATAGCAAATATCTATATTTGCATATCAGTGTGAATATTTTTACAGACTAGTACTATTCTTCACGCGCTTAGTGTAAGAGATTATTTTACATCATTGTCTCAAAGCTTGCTGGGGACACAGATGAACATGTCCAGACAAGTCCTGGGCGAGGACTGTGAAATCCTTTGTCTGGAGAACTTTGATGGACAAGTCCTGGGCAAGGGTTGTAAAATCCTGTCTGAGGGACACAGATGGATAAGGCCAGGGGCAGCGAGAGAGATAAGCTGCAGCTTAATGGCAGTGAAGCCGTCTTTTGTGTGGGCTTATCTCAGAATGATGGCCACCTCAGGGGGTACTCACATGACTCTTGCTCAAGCACCCAGGGATGTCACCTAGGCAGAAAAAGAAGGATAAAATGGGGACCTAAAATCATGAGGTTTAGGTTTTTCTGGCAACAGATTCCTCGTGAAGAAGAAGAGATTTCTGCCATGAGAAGCCTCACGACCTGCCTCTCTCCCTCCTGGACTTGCTGTGCGCTCTACCACAATGCTGAAGAACAAATGTGTCTGCCATCAGATTTCTCACTACGGAATTCCTGCGTGCTGACGGACTCTCCTGGGCCTGCTACCTGAGCACTGCTGCTTCCTCCTGGATTGACTTTGCAACTGTCTCCTGCCACCTGCTTGCTGCCCAAGGCCGGCCACACTGCTGCTGCTCTCCTCCCCTGCTGCTTCTGCCTCGGACCTTCGAAATGTCATGCAACGGGACCGCTGCTGGATCCTGGTGGTGACGCAATTCTTGCTTCTTTCCTATTTTTTCTATCACCCTCCTTCTCTCCTCTTGTTTAGGATTTATAATAAACTGGTTAGGATTTATAATAAACTGGTTGGACTAACATTTGAACCGTTGTTTCTTAATCTCACACCGGGTTTACAGATATTAAAAGAACCTCATCTCCCTCCTATAAGTTGGAGAGAGACACTTAGGTAACAAACAAACAAACAAACAACAACAACAATGAAAAACAGTACCCAGCAGTATCTTCAGTAATGGGGCATAAAAATGAGTCTGTAAGTACAGAAAACTGCATTACCTTATAATTAACCAATGGTGTAAAAGCAAGATTCAAGTGCATTAGAGTTTTCTTCCCCTTAGTTTCCTTTTTGCCATCACTTCCGTGTTTGAGACAGAATAGCTCAAGAGAGCAACAAAAACAACCTCCTAAGATCTGATCAGACTTGGGTATTTGAGGCATTTTGCTGTTCTAGGAAGTTCTCTTGACAATTGGAGATAAAGGCAGCAAGTTGGGGTATCTAGGGCAGAGGAAACACTGAGATCAGAACTGCAGAGAAGCAAGAGTAAAAAACCTATTCACAGATTGACTTCCATTTTAAGTACCAAAACACGATTAACAGCTCGTATGTACAGAAATAGAATGAATATTCACAGTGGTGGAAGTTGTTTTGCTATACCTTCCAAGTAGTCTACTACAAAGAATGAGTTGCAGCTGTTCTGCATATGGGTGCTGCTTTGCTTGCCATGATACTGGATAGGGATGGATAAGGTCACTAGAGACAGAAAAACGGAATAAAAGGCAGCTAAAGCAGCTCATTTGTGAGCAGCAGACTTCCTGAGAAAGAAGAAATTCCTATGAGTGAAACAGTTACTCTGTATCTAAAATGAGACCGCGATAATCTCGCTAAAAAATCTGGACTATTATTTCGGTAGCATATCCCTTTTAATGTCCTATGTGCAAGTATTTACAGTCATAGCATCTGTGAGGAAAAAAACCCAATATATGATATCTGTGAAATAGTTGAGTTGGTAGATAATGAGAAATCTGTTTTAGCAATGAACCTGCCCCACTGTATTTCAAGGAACTCAGATCTACACATGCTCATTTTCTCATATGCTTATTTCTAGGGGAAGTGCATTCTAAAAACCCTTTCTGGCCATAAGTAAATGGTATCACGTACTATGCAATGTAATTAAGATGTACAAAGAACACGATGCTAATCTTTGTTTAGCTAAGTCCATGTTTCTTTACATAGATTATACTATTTCAAATGATGCGACTGTTATATCATTTAATGCCAATTGGAAAACAAAATTAAGTGAAACAATATTTTTACTCTCTCTTAAAAATTAATCTAATTTCAGAAGATTAAAATAGGAAATCCTAACTTAAAAATATAAGTAAAACTACCTAAGAGTAACATGAAATGGTTTTCAATCTGCTCTCTAAATAGTCATGGTAAAGTTCAAAAGAGATGTTCTATTTCCAGTAATCTTCACTCCTAATAAACTATCTTAGAAATAAGAAAACTTCCATATTGCTAGTATGTGCACTTAGGATCTTATAACATTTACTTCATAATTACCAAGCTTAGAAATAATAGAGTAAGTCAGCTTTCAACAGTATATTGTTGGTTTTTTTTGTTTGTTTATTTGTTTTTAATGGGAGGGGAGGGGAGGGGAGGGGAGGGGAGGGGAGGGGAGGGGAGGGGAGGGGAGGGGAGGGGAGGGGAGGGAGAGACGACTACGCTGGCCACGGCGACCATGGCGATGATGGCCCCTTTTCAATGCTTTTAAAGTGGTCGAGTCAGCTATCTTTGGAGTGGCAGCTTCTGGCTCTGGGATCTCCGCAGGGAACTCCTTTGCTCCTATCTTCCTGGCCTTGCCAGCAGATAAGAGGGAGCAGGGAGATGCCCACTTCACAGGATACAATGGTATTATCCCCCAGTCTCCCATAGCAAACAGGAGTCATTTGGTCACAGGTTAGATCTTCTGCCAGTAAACTGTTTTTAGCACCCTCTTCCTGAGGCAAGCAGCTCTGGAGGAAGGGGCTTTCAAATGTTCCCAAAGTGATGTCTATTGTCACACGGTAACACCCACCATTTGGCTCCTCAACAAACCAATCAGAATCTTATCACAAGAAATACCTCAGGAAGCAAGCTTTGAGCCAAAAAAACAAAGAAGGATTCTCACAGATGGTGACATGGTAAACAAGCCACATTCCAAACAACCATACACAACTGTCACACCAACAAATGAAGAGCATCTCAACCAGCTCATCCACTCGAATCAGCTGATTATGTCTACAGAACTGTGTAAGGAGCTGAATACTGGAGTTAGTATGTTGGAAAGAATGGTGGCAATGTTGGAAAATCACAGATTTTGTGCCAACTGAGTCCAACAAATGCTCACACAGGAACAGAAAGAACACTGTATGCAATCTAATAGGAAACTGGAGGTAACAGTTTCCTAGGCTGCATCACTAGTGATGATGAGATATGGTGTGATGGAGTGAAAATGATAGTCCATGGAGTGATGACATACGAATTTCCCATCAAAGAAAAAGTTCAAGATGCATCCCTCAGAGGGTATAGTAATGTGCAATATCTTTTGCTGTAGGAAAGGGATAATCCACCTAGATTTTCTGGAACCTGGAAAAAGCACCAACTTTGACCACTGCATCACAATGCTGACTAAACTGAAGGCTTGAACTTCCAGAATCAGGCCAGAGAAGACAACATTTTTCTTGCAACATGGAAATGCCAGGCCCCATTCCAGTTTGAAAACTATGGAGCACTTTGTCAGTCTTGGTTGGACTGTTCTACCACCATATGGTTCAGATTTGGTGCCTACAGATTCCATGGAAATAAATAGGGAAGCATTATTTTTGGAGTGAAACACATATAATAAAACAGTTCACTTGGAGAGAACCTTCCAACTGAAATCATAAGATTCACAGTAAAAGCAATTTGTCTCTTTGTACTACTATATGAATAGAAACAATAACAGCATAAATGTGCACGTCTACATAAAGAGATGCACACTATAATACATACTGGCATAAAAACTAGCCATCAACCTTGTTTTCATTTAAAAATACAACATTCATGGAAATACAAGGCAAAAACAGCAGGAATTCTAAAATTCCTTTTCATTAGTCAGAGACTGAAGAAATAGTTTAGAAAATAGCAAGTGAATTGTGTAATAATAGATTTGGTATCTGGAAGAAACAATTTCTGTAAGAGTCTGTTGTAATGCAGCCATTATCTTTATTCTATGTTCAAGGATCTTCATAATCATGAACTGATTCTCCTGTTGGGTACTTTTTATTAGTCTTTCACAAGTGAAAGTCATTCCCAGTTTTTCCCTTATAATTTTTTTTCCCTTTAAACAGAGCATATTTTGATCTTATTATTTCTAATCTGTTGGGGATTTATTGCTCACTTCTTTCTTCAGGTTCCAGCCTGGAAATTTTTGACATTTTCAGATTTCAGTTCTTGAACAACACAAAGTCAGTGGAAAGATTTGCCTATTCTTTGTTCATCTTCAGTAGCAGCTTAGACAGTTCCCACGTAGGATGAATTGCTACCCATGAAGCTTTAAATTCTATTAAAAAGTCCATGGCATTTCCCTAGCTAGATCTCACTGGCATGACAGAAAATTCAGCTCTCTGTTGCATTGCTTATTCTCTCATTTCCAAAGTCCTACTGTTATGGGAAAAGCTAACCAAAGAGTAGTCTTACATCTACAGTTTGTAATGAAACATAATACTAAACAAAACAGTGAAACTCCTGTGATTCAAATGGACTGTACTGGAATTAATTTAATCCTGTAGGCTAGCAGCAGAGAAGAACCATACATGATTTAAACTGAAGCATTTAATTACAGGTATAAGCTAAGAATGCATGCAGAGTCATTTACTGTGTCTCAAATGACTAAAGGATTTTGTTTAACCTGTAGACCTATTAATATTTTCATTTTGTGTACATCAGTGCTATCTAAGTAAATAAGAAAGAATATACACAAAGTTCAACCTCCTTGGGAGCACTCCTATTTTGAAGAAATTGTGTCTTCTCTGTTAAGTTTCTGCAAATTTTTGTTAGTTGTGAGTAAAGATGATTTATAAAATGTTATATTCTAGGTCCAAAAGAGAAAAAAATACCTCGGTTTTATACCAGAATGGGTAGATTCATCAGTGCATTTACAGAATTGGCACAGTAATGATGAAGTGTTACAGATTAACCTAAAACATTAGCCAAAAACAGTGTCTAAAATACATAATCCTCACTGTAAGAAAAATAAATGTAAAAGAATCAGTCAGCAAACATTAGCAAAGAACCAGTATGTACTTCCAGAAAAATAAGAATTACAAAACTTCATTGAATTTTAAGTGACAAATATCAAGTAAAATTATTACAGAATAAGAGTGTAAGAATAATAAAATTATTATAATAAATAATAAAATTATTATAATAAATAATAAAAATAAAATTTGCTGTGTAAGCAAATACAGTAAAATCACAGAGAAAGTTACAAGAAATGAAGTCCCATTTCATTTAAAATGCAAGTAAATCATGTTTACATACCACACAGGGCCAAAAGTTGAAACGTTACGGTCATCTGTATGGAATGTGGTTAATATCAAAACCACATGGGATAGTTTTAAAGCAAGTGTTTTACTTCTTCAGAGGCATCACTTTGAAAGACAAAAGCTTCATCATCATAAACTGAATGATTAAAGAGAGGCCAAGGCAATAGGTACAAGTGTTCTAAACAACTTTGAGCAAAACAATTTGTCCTGTAACCCATACCAGATTCATTTTAAAAATGTTTTGTTTTGTTTTGTTTTTTTAAATTTTCAGGGGTGCATAGAATACTAGAAAATCCAATTGAGCTCAGTGGGAAATCATTCAGGAATAACCAGTACTGGAGTTACCACATTATCTAAAATGTTTAGCGAAATATATTTTATCACAATATTGTTTTAGTTTATATAATTTATAAATTATAAGTATCTACAGCTGTTTGAGGGTCTTAAGGTAATTTGTTTCCTATACTTTTTACAAAATGCACTGTAGGTTTCCTAATATCTTCTACCATAAAACTGATCATCATCTGCAAATAGAAAAGAAGGAAAAGACTCTTTATTTCATCTAGAAACATCATAAAACTGTGGCTGATTTGGTGTGTTTTCTTTGTTCTGTATTTTTTTTTTTCTTTGTTAGGGGTTTTGTTTGCAATAGGTTTGATATTTTGTATTTATGTATTATCAGATTTCATGTCATTATTTTTCTATTCAAATCCATCAGTTGCCCTTTGTGCCATTGGAATGTGTTGCTTCCTGTCCAGATTTCTCATAAATCAGAAAATTGTCCTCTTATTATATAAGATAGAAGCAAATGTTGAAAAGCTTAACTTCTAGGCATATAGGACAAGATTCTGAGCTGATGTCTTCAGTGCTTAAAATAGAATTTAAAAGTTTTCAGACTGAAATAGGGAGGTAAACATTTTCTGCAGAAAACATGATCTGGGAGGCACATAAAAATTTAATAGTTGTTTTCATGAGCAGTCTGAATCTTTCACCGAAATTGGCAAGCTCTAGAGAACAGGAGACATTATGTCATAAGTACTACTTGTTAAAAACTGACATGATTTTCTGTTAATTTGACAAAATAAGGAAATAAGTACAATTCAGTACTACTTATAGTGGCCTTCATGAGTTGGACCAGCTGCCAACTTCAAACAGCAGCATACAAAATAGGAGTGTTCATACCTCTTTTCTACAAATTTGTAAAAGTGCAAATGAGCCCATTACTTCAGAAGATGTTTTAACTACAGTGAAGTTTAAATTAAAGTTTAAGTAAGGTGAAGTTTAAACAAAGTACTTGTAAATTTATTGTCTTATGCATTCATAAGGGATATTGAATACTTATATCCAATATTTAGAACTTGTTAAGAAAGATCCACTTATTATAGTCCATTTGCTTCAAAAATTGAACTGTACAGTAGAAATAGTGGAATTTGAATATGTTTTTCAATTCTTTGTGTGAAGTAACAGAAAAGACCTGTTACATATATTAGAACAGTTGACCATATTACATTATGAGAGGTGACTGTGGTACCTCCATATCTCCTTATAAGAGGAGAATTAGCCTGGAGGAAGAGCACAGGCATGTCTTGGCTTCCCAAGTCATTATCGTTATGGCTACTTAGCTCTAATAACATTTCAGTAAGTTCCATGGAAGTTCATGCCAGACTCAAAATAAAAATTGGAAGTGCATTAGGGACAGTCTTCTATTTGATTAATCTGGAAAAGGTACCTTCATAGTTCTGTTAAATGAGCAAGAAAGAATTTAAACTGTCTATCTCCTTACAGGTTTGGGGAAAATGGCTTACCCATATTTCAATCAAAATATTTATGATATTATTTTGATAGTCAATACAATCAACTACTCCAAACACTGATTTTTAAAGGCCAGTAATCTTCCCGTTCATCAGCTGTTTCACAATACTCATCCTCTTATGAATCTAGAAAGAAATGCTTGTGTTCAGAAGTCTGATTTCTAAGAAAATCAACAAACAATAACAAACAAACTGATTTTAACCCTCCATATCAACTTCAGATAATTCAGAACTTAAAGTATCATCACATTAGGATCTCCTTAAATCAGCCATTCTCCTTATTACCCAATAGATTAAGTCATTCATTCTGCACAACCCAATGCTATCTAACTTAATGTTTCTGCAATTTTTATTTTCATCACATAGAAAACCTTTTTTTTCCTGTCCTGTTCTGTCCTGACAAACAACTTGACTCATTTGCCAGTTCAGAAGAGAGCTTAAGTCCAGCTTTTCATGCTGTCGTTTCATGACTGATAGAGTCAGCACATGCAGACAGTTGATAACCCTAACCATATTTGCCTTGATGCAGTGGGGCACTGTCACTTCATTAAGGGTATTGAAAAAGCAGAGAAGAAAAGTAGCACAGGGATGGGACAAATCTTAACTCCTTTAAAATGAAATTTTTAGGTGAACTACTTATGAAATTTATTACGTTAAGTCATGATATGTGATATCAAGATGTAAGACTACACAATCCAGTCTGTTCAGACTTCTCTTTCTTCAGGGAAAAATAGATAGATAAATAGGTAGGTAGGTAGGTAGGTAGATAGATAGATAGATAGATAGATAGATAGATAGATACATAGATAGATAGATAGATAGATAACTCACCTACAAACCTTCCTGCACAATTTTATACTTGTTTTCTTCCCTTCCTACACATTTTCCAATATATATCTGAAGATATTATGAGGAATACGCTTAACTGAGATTTAAAATTAATAGCTATACTTTTACATTTTGTGTTTTCAAATTTGGAATGCACATTAATGCTAATAGCCTACAGAAAATTGAACCTGAAGGAGCAGAAAGATGTGTCAAATTCTTTCTTTTATTTTTTTCCTTTTGCTTGTGCCAAGGCTAAATATATAATGAGAATTAAGCTCATTTAATTCAAGGAAAATATACCCAGAATCTGATAACAAGTTGTTTACATGATTACGAAAATAGATGAGTTGAAGCACTCTTGTACTACCTAGTGTTTTCAGATTTTTCAGAAGTGAAATTCCATATACTCTATTAAATGCATTTACTCATCCTCACTGTACTGATGTGAATAGCTGTGTTATTTACACTGGTATCTTTTACAAAATATGTTTATGTTTTATTAAAGGGAGAAGAGTTTTATCTATCTTGATCCTAGTTGATAAGTATGTTCTGAGCTATAACAAAGGGCTTTAATTTGTTCTCAGCTATGATCTACAGTGATAATATAAATCTGCAGAATATTGATTTATCTCACCGAGCTGGATTGATCCTCTGTGCAAAAGTGAGCTGTGAAAGAAGTTAGCAATGGAGTTCTTAAAAAACCCTGAACTTACTATGTATATAATCAGATGCTGGATACTTTTCAAATGGACTACATAGAAGCATATTAAAAAGAGGTACTGTATGAACAATAATTATAGCATGAAAATAGCTTTAGCTACTGCTACAAATAGTACTATATATCTCTAGCATAGCAGCCAAATAAAACAAAATAAATCTTTATGTAAATAAAAATGTTTATCTGTGTTGTCTGAAATGAATTTAATTAATCTTCAAATCCATTCTGTGTAAGATTGGTTAGAATGATACAGGAATCTAGTCAAAATTTATATCTAAATATATTTAGATAACAATAACGTAAAACTATTGATCTTAAATATCCTTCTGTTAGATTTCTTTCTTTGCTTTAACAGACTTATAACTGATATACAGTTCTGCTTGTATGAACAAACGCTCTGTCCACGAACATCTGTACAGAACTTTGTGGGGTAACACGGGCAGAGTGTGCTGGATCTACCAGCTGCTTTGTTTCAAGTATGGAAACTTTCTTGAAAGGAGAAATGCAAACCCCCTTTAAAACTGTATCATGATTAGTGCTATTATTATTTCAGAAAATGAGTGTAAAGTTTTCAGCAACGTATTTGAAAGATTTACTTTCACAAATATAAAAAGGATATATATTGGGAATACTTCCAGAAAATATTTATAACATATATATTATATTATTTCTTAGAGTAGAGATTGCAGGACCAAAAAATACAAACCTATTTCTCTTGAAGGAGTCTTCACTAATATGCAAACCTTTGTAATAGTTTATAAACTGACTCATTAAAACTGTGCCAGCCCTAAGGATGAATTTTCATAATAAACTGTGATATCTTGCAAGAAATTTTCTTCTTTTAAGAAGCAAAAATACTCTGTTGCTATTCTGCAGAATAGAAGAAATATTGAGTAAGAAATTGTTCTAATGAACCATGCAGAGGTGCTGAAGTCCTAATACATGCATTTGTTAGGAGATGATTACTGGACTGTGAGTGTGTAGCTAAAAGCAGTAAATTTTTAACTAAGAATTTTTAGCACTTAGGAGAGTATTCAAAACAGAATTGTGATTGATCTTAAATATTTATTGGCTAAATCTAGTTCTCACTCTTGAGAAAGCAGATCTTGGCTTTTACTTTTTAAAATTAATTTATAGATGTTCATCTTTGTAAAAGACTTGAATTTTCCTACAGTTCTTGAAGTCCTTCATGGATAGAACAAGGAAAATATCCTTCATAAAATCATTGCCACATTCTCATTCTTCTGAGTCTTTTACCATGTTCCTACTCATAACCTATTTTGAGGTCATTGAAGTAATTTATTTTCCATCCCATCTTCACATTTCAAAACTGATCAATTTAAAGTTTTCTTGATTGTGATATGATCTTTCTGGTTAATACATCCCTGAGTTTTCATTAGGAAAGTCTCCACAGGGGTTTTCAAGTGTTTGTCTGGCCATGACTTTCAGCCTACATTTTGCCTGAAATCAGATCTTTCTTCACTAACCTATTTAAATCCTTACCTTCTTCTGGGGTAAAGTAATTCTAATTCCTCCTACTGCCTTTCAACTAGTAAAGTTGCAGCCCTTTCTAATTCCCATCAAGTTTCTGACAGACATGTACATTTAAAGATAATTATGGACAGATGGACATTTGTTCACATATCTACTTCCATCTATTACTCTTTCTCAACAAGCATATCACACTCCCTTGCCGATAGGACTGAATTTATTATTTTGTTTTTATTCCATCACATTATTCATCCTGCTTTATGGGGAACAGTTAATGAGTGACCCTCTCCTGTTATAAAACCAATATCAGTATTTGAAAGACTTTTTTATGCTCACTGGTTTTAATTTTTAGCTTTACTGAATATTTTATCAGTAAAGATGGAAAAAACGGTGCTGCAGTACTAAAAACTGGCGAAACCAAGTGTAAATTTGGTCAGTAGTGGATACAAGTATATTTGAAGTTACAGAGTAAATTTGGATGCTGATGCCGGATAAACTGATTGAAAGGAAGAATGTCAAATATTTCTTATCAACAACATAAACTTTCTCAAAAAATCAGGAGAAAGTAAAACAAAAACAAATTAAAATCCTGAAACACTCTATCTTCAATGAGTCTGAAGCTCCCTCCTTCCTCTTATAAACCTCCATTCTACAGTTATATATCAAAAGAACATAGACGTGGTGTCATTGTGGCATTTTATATTTGCTTAGCATTCAGACTAGTTTTTTCTCAGTGTCAGTCAAAAGTAAAAAGATATGGAATATAATAAATAATTGATATTATGATAGAGGTAGAAAAATACTTTCTGGCCTTAGGCATTTGTTTACTAATCATATTGTGCAGTTCAGTGAAGTGATTTATTTTTAATGAGTTTACTAGTTGTGTAAACCAAGAAAAAGAAAATAATAAGAACAATTTCAATTATACTTAAACCAGTGGCTCCAGGTGAAAAACTCAGATCCATAGCTGATATAAATTGTAATAACTTCACTGAAATCCAAGTATTAATGTCCAATTACATCATCTTATTATTTATCATTAATTTGGAGGAATTCATGAGTAAGTACTATTGTACATGCATCTATGATTATTTCTAGTTAAGAAGAGAAGCTGGACATGAGCCAGCAATGTGCACTTGCAGCCCAGAAGGGCAACTGTGTACTGGGCTGCATTAAAAGAGGAGTGGCCAGCAGGAAGAGGGAGGTGATTGTCCCCTTCTACTTGGCTCTTGTGAGGCCCCATTTGCAGTACTGCGTCCAGGCCTGGGGTCCCCAGTACAGGAACTACAGGAAGGATGTGGAGCTCTTTGAGCGGGTCCAGAGGAGGGACACTAAGGTGATCAGAAGGCTGTAGCACCTCTCCTATGAGGAAAGGTTGAGGGAAATGGGATTGTTTAGCTTGGAGAAGAGAAGGCTCTGGGGAGACCTTATTACCCCTTCCACTGCTTGAATTGAGCATATAAATATGAAGGGGAATGGCTGTTTACGAGGGTGGATAGTGATAGGACAAAGGGGAATGGTTTTAAACTGAGATAGGGGAGGTTTAGGTTAGATATTGGGAGGAATTTTTTCACTCAGAGGGTGGTGACACACTGGAACAGTTTGCCCAAGGAGGTTGTGGATGCCCCATCCCTGGAGGCATTCAAGGCTGGATGTGGCTCTGGGCAGCCTGGTCTGGTGGTTGGAGACCCTCCACATAGCAGGGAGGTTGAAACTGGATGATCATTGTGGTCCTTTTCAACCCAGATCATTCTATGATTCTATGACAGCGGGGTAAGATTACATATAATTACTTTGTGTGTATCATACATTAGCAGTACAGTGCTTCAGCACTCAGCAGAATTTTAAACTCCCTATGTTTAGAACTGCACAGTTCTGCAACTTCAGCATGGATGGTTAATTTGGTAACTTGAAGAAAATTCAAATCAACTAACTTTGAATAATTGTGAAAACCCCATCTTTTTTCTATTTAGCAGAAATATATGTGTATAAAATACTGTATATGCGCCTTATTTATTCAGTTTCTGTTGAAAAAGATTTCTTGACTTTAAAAATACTTCAGTTGCTCTTGCACATTTTACTCTATTGGAAAATATTTTTGCTTTATTTCTCCATGGAAATTTTTTGCACATTTTCAGTGGAAATCTGTAGTTATTGTTAAAGGTTTTATACTTAGTCAGAAAGTCAGCTATGTGATGCAAAAAAAGTTCAGTTCACCATGTCTCAACAAAAGGTATTTAAACTGATAAATGAAGAGCAATTTCTCATTGCAGACAATTTGCAAAAATCATTTCAAATTGTGGAGATACCTTTATCTTCTTCACTTGCCCAAGATTATATCATTTTGATAGCTGTAGTTCTCTTTATTTCTGTTTGTTTTTTTTTTTGTGTTTCTTTTGTTGGCTGGTATTGGTGGAGCTGCATTATTTGCGAGGGGAAGGAGTTGGTTTTTTGTTTGCATGTTTGGTTTGCTTCTGTGACTAAATCAGTCTCATAGTGAGAGCATAGAGGCTTACATCTGTCACTATTTCATTGCTGTAATTTCATTCACTTTTCTTAACAGGATTGTTGAAGTTCAGATTTTCGTAAACAGCGTACCATATTTCTACTGCATTTTATTTTTTGTTTATTTATAAGATCAGTGAATTTTGCTATTTTTTTTAATAGGTCTTTTTTTTTTTTTTTTCAATTAGATAGTTGTATTGTCAGTACTACTTCCACTATTGAGCACGATTCAGCATGTATCCAGTAAATAGATCTTACAGTGACTATAAGGGACTTTAATAACATTTCAGGGCATTTGCACTTCCTTTTAGTGTTAGGAGAAACAGACAATCTGAAAAAAAATTATGAAAATTTTATCTTCTGTATGGAACTCAAAGCCATTATAATAATGTAGAAAAAAATCATAGATTAATAAATTATTTTGCTTGAAATAAAATTTAGAACTTATGATAACAAAGTATTGCCATAAGCTAGGAATCATGACCAACATTTTCCCCTTGTTTTCCTATTAAAAAAAAATAATAATAATTTTTAAAAAAATCATTGTTGGCTCTCCTTTTTTCAGTATATATGTATTTTTGTAAGTCATTAAAATATTTCACGTATATGTTTTGTTAATAGCTGCAGGTAATTATCCAGCAATATTTGAAAACTGTTGTAATACAGGCTAATCTGTCGTTTAAGGCAATAGTCTAAACATGCTTGGTACTTGTTTCTTTCAATTTCTGATGCCTATAAATGCAGTCCATCAGAGGCTCTTAAGCCTTTTAAATCTTTTGTGGAATCTGATTATATAGATAATGGTGTGATTTTGATTATTAAGAAAAAATTAATAAGATATTCAGAGAATATGTGGCTTTAATGTAATTTAAAAAATTATGTTAAAAGTAGAAACTGAAAAAAGCAAGAATATGTTGGTGGGATTCAAAACTGAAATTCCTATAAAAAGCTCCAAGTATTGAAAGTGATCTTGAAAGAAAAAATCCCATTCTAACTCAATATCTAGTATTTGCATTTGAGCTGCCAAATAATTGAAAATTAAAGGAAAATGAATGTGATTATGTTTGAAATTTACAGATGCAACGTGGCATATATGACAGAATTATGCTATTTCTGTTATATACTATTTATATAGTCTAAATTTCACATAGATCATAGAATCATATGTAGGACAGCTTGTTTTGGAAGGGATCTTAAATATCATTTTAATCCAACCCCCTGTTCTGGGCAAGGATGTGCCTACTAGATGCATCCATTTTTTTGTATTCTAAAGGAAAGGAACCACACATAGACTACAAATCACATAATGTGATTATAATATTCAGATAGTATGAATGGACAGTTTTGTTTCGTTTTGTTTTTTTTTTTTTAAATCAAATCATCTTTCAAAGAAACTGCAGAGAAACTCAGCAGTCTAGAAGGCTGCTATTCATTTTTTAAATGACCATGGGACCTCACCCAATGGTAGGAAATTGCTTTGTAAAAAATTCTTATTAATTAGATTTACATGAAGTTTTGTTTGTGTCATTTGCATGCATCCTAACTTGTAAACTACGTCTTTGTAGTGCCCAGAGTATTAACAGAAAAACACCTCTTATTTCACTAATGCTAATTATTAACACAATTATTAACACTAGGATTTTAACTCTTTTTTTTTTTTTTAAATCTTAATTGCATTATCTTTTTAATTTCAAACTCAGGAGTACATAGTAATACCAGGAGTTAGATTCAGCGTATAGAATCATTTCTGTTGTCATGGGTTTTTTAATTTATTTATTGATTCTAAATATCTAAGTAACAGATTGTATAAGAGTTGCACTGGTGGCCTCATTTACTTACACATGTAACCATTGCCTTTTAGATTAGTTCTGAATGAACAATCAGAAAGGGAAGGTGGTTTGAACAAAACATTATCATTTGGATATTTCTCTAGATCTCACTGTTTCTGTAAACTGAGAAGTATCTTATCATCTGAGTAAAATCTTAGCTTTGTGATTTCTAAATGAAGCATATAAAATCTCTTTAGAGTTTGGTACTTAATTTGAAATCTAAAGAGCTAGAAGTTTTGGCTGCCCCAGCAGCTTCTGTGCCAGCGTTTCTATGCTCTTCAGCAGAGATAGTATCCCCAAGCCAGTGATCTGAAAAGGGATTATAAGGCACCTCATGAAATTCACAAGGAGTTGCATAGGAAAGCATCATTAATTCATGGCTGACAACTATCTGAAGTTTTTTTGTTGTTTGTTTGTCCCTTGATATTTGAAATTTAAAGCAATACTAACAGGCAAGTAAAAAACTGGGAGGTGGGAGGTGTTACATTATAGAAAAACATGTAAGTTGCAGTTATAAGCAAAAAAGTGGAATTTTTGAATCAGTACATTTCATTATTTATGGAATCAAAACAGTCTAGATTGATTTTTCAATAATGTATTAACTTACCTGCATGCCAAGAGGAGAAAGTGGAACATTCTGCTTTGAAGACCGCTTACTTTAGCTAAGATTTAAATTCAAGCTTTTCTATTACAAAATGCACTGCAATTACTAACTTCCAAAAATATTGTTTATGTGTATCCAATAAAGCAAATGTGGAAATTTGAGGTACTTTTTATGTTGAATTTTTTGTTCCCTTTTTTTTCTTCAATCGCTGACAGCTGTAAAATTCATGAGATTGGAAACTTACCTTATAGAAAGCAATTGTCATATATTAATCACATCCACTAATGTAAGACTGCATATTCATAACACCACATTTCAACTTTAATCTTGGATCAGCGTACAGTAATATAGAAAGATAAAATAATCTCTTGAATTTTCTGTTTTTTATTTATGGTTTCTGTTTTTTATTTATGGTTTCTTAAAGTATGACTTGCAGAAAGAACTCCAGATTTCAAGTATCCCAAGCCAATTCTGAATAAGCTAGACTAGACTAAAATAGAAAAGCATAGTTCAGTTGGAAGGAATGAATCTTCAAAGTATAACAGCCTGGCCACCCCAGAGCTATCCAAAAATAAGTTAAAGTACATTAATGAATGCATTATCCAAATGCCTTTTGAAAATTGGCATGTATGGGGCATCAACCATCCCACTAGGAAACCTCTTCTGGAATATGACATCTTCACAGTAAATATGTTTCCTAATGACCAGTCTGAACATCCCCTTTCCAACTTTGTGCCTTTGCTTTGCATTTTGTCCTTGATTATCAGGGAGCAGAGCCCAGCACCTCCCTCTTCCCCTTCTCAAGAAGTTGCAGAGAACAATGTAGTCTTGAATAGCTTAATGAAATGAAATTCATAGAAACATGACATACAGTTTTAATTTTATTACCCTCCTCTTGAGCATTATTTGGTTTTGCAAAACCTGCTACAAAAATTTAGGAAGATGTATGAATATCCTCCACTTTATGCCTACTAGGAAACCACAGGTGGGATAAGACGGTGTTTGTCATAGATAACCTAGTTTATTGTGGTTTTAGAGGACTTGATTTCAGGGAATTCAGATCTAGATTTGGTAAGTGTATCAGATTATGGCTTGACTGGGTACATGATTTCAGCTGTTTTAGCTGTTCGGTTATTCCAGAATGAAAGGTGGGTTCTAAAACAAGTGTTTATGATAAAGGGAATAATTTTTATTCTGAATTTGAGATTCAGTACTAAATATAGTCAGCAAACTTTCATATGATTAAAATTAAGTGAGAGGTCTGTCTCCTTCATGCTCATGTAGTACAGTGGATTTGAGTTGTAGTTATTAGTAAAATCCAGTTTTTATCTGAAATTTATTTTAGCCAATCTTTAGCACTGTTTTTTACAGAACCAGATATTTTTTAAAATTGTGTTTCAAAAAGTATTATTCACCTTCCTCATAACAGTATAAAGATTTCTGCATTTATTGCTGGTATTCTGGTGTCTGGAGACTTATTTTAGGAATATGACAATTTGATACTTTTGAAGCTAATTCAGCAAAGAAGAAAAAATTTGACAAGCCAGGTAGAAAAAAACTGGTTACTGTGGAAATTTAATCTGAAAACTAGAAACCATGATATTAGAATTTAATGGTTGTAGAACAATAGTTTTTGGTTCATAGAGTAAGCTTTGAATGATTTATTGAGCATTATCAATATTATTGTTCTGTGAAAACAAAATGGATATTTAAGTACAATACTTTCCCCCCAGAGAGTACTTACAGAATGTTTTGTTATCTCAGATAAACAATGTTTGTACTGTATTCTATGGCAGAATGAGAAAACCCTATTCAGCACTGTACTGCCAAAATAATAAAAACATATATCTTAACAAAAATACGGAAATTTTTCACTTCAACAGAAGATTCATGACTGAGTTAATATAAACATTTGAAACATTATAGGAAAAAGTGTAAAGTATTAGGACACTGTGAAGTTTAATTACATGGAACACAGAAGATTTTTAAAATGAGATTCAGAGGTATTGTCCTAGCTAAACTGATCTTAAAATATTTCTACTAATTAAAATTACATATTAACCTCACTAATTAAAATTATGTATTAACCTCACTTGCAGCTGTGATGCACATTTTATCACATCATATCTGTATACCCACCATTGGGAGTGATTTTATTCTTTGAGGAATGTCTCACTTCAATTTATGGGAGGGAGAGGAGGTTCTTTTAATATGTGTATGTCCAACAGCGACACAACGGATCACATGTTAGCCTGATAAGTTTATTGCAAATCCTATTTGTTTAGGGATATGAGGAAGGGAAGATGGGCAATAGAAAAAGAGATAGGAAATAAAAGCAAGGAGTCTTTGTAGAAAGCAAGAAGGAAAGTCACCACCATGAGTGGAGCAAGGTTCGTAGCACATCTGTTGACCTCAGGAACTCATCCAATTACTGTGGGTGATGGGAGAAAACCAGGAAGTTTAGCAGCAAGCAGGCCCCAGGGAGGAGGTTCTTCCAAAGAGGTTTTTCCCCTCAAGGAATTTCTTTATCAAAGGTTTTTTGGGAGTGCTTCTCCCTCAAAGGTTTCTTTTCATTGGGAGTTCTTCTCCACAGTCCTTAGTTTAGTGAGGGCCTTTTGTCTCCTGTTACTCACGTTTTTTTTTGTTTTGTTTTTTTTCTTTTTCTTTTCTCTCTGTTAGCTTGGCAAACCTGGCCCAACAAATAAGCCAGCAGAGAGTGGTGCCTTTGTTGCCATGAACAAGCATTATCACCTTTTGCAGTGGTCAGCTCCTAAAAGCTGCACCCCCGAAAAAGACTGCTTGTCCCGCTTCTGCTTATCTTTACAATCATGAGCAGAAATACTGTGGCACCCACCACCCACACCCACCACCCACCCCCCTAGATATTTTGCAGTTGTCAGTTAGAG